>NC_067116.1:19264192-21688719 GCF_021347895.1 Acanthochromis polyacanthus
TCTTGTCTCATGGCAAGATATATGTCAGGAGCGGCTTGGGGGAGGATGGAGGACGGGAGCAGGGAGGGGAGGATCCTGCTCAGGCTCTCCCACCGCCTCAGGCCCCTCCTGGGCTTGCTCAGGTGCACGGAGCCATTCTCATTTCACTGCACAGTGGGGCCTCCAGACATGGCGCTGCTACGAGCCCCGGGGACACCCCCTGCCTTGCTGCTCTCCCTTCGCCTCGTTCAATTCTTTCCCCTTTCTCTACCTCTCTCTGTCTCAGACCTCTTTTTCCTCTCATCCCCCTCTCTCCTCCTGGGGCATCCCTTCCCAGCAGGGCAAGCCAGCAGACTAGGCACCGGGCACCTTTGTGTCACCACGGCCATTTGACTCAATGCGAGACAACATGGTTAATCACTAATCCAATTTTGGGGGCCCTGTGCGTCGGCAAGGGATGTTCTGTGCTCTTGTCACACTTCATTAGGGCCATTACAGGCCATTTTATTTTTTGTCTGTGGGTTAATGTTCTCAGTGGCACATTGAAAACCTTTAGGGCAGGTAGGGGGGACAGTAGAGGGAGCTAGAGAGATGCAAGGGGCAGAGAACAACACCTTGCATCTCCATAGAAATTTAAAGAGATTTTAAGCATCTTAAAATCCTGCCAAATTTGCGTTAAAAGCTTTGAGACAAGAATTAATTCACAAATTTACATCTGTAAATATCCCACTATTGCCATGTTTACATGAGACCTTTAATTCCTCTTTAATTCGGAATTAAAGTTAATTCCGCTTAAAAAAATTCTTTGTCAACACTTAATTCCGAATTAAAAAGTTAATTCTGATTAAATTTAATTCTGAATAAACTACCAGGTTTATTCCGATATTAATTCCGAATAAACTAATTCCTGTGTACGTTCTAGTTATGTATAAAGTTAATTCTGCTTCAGTTAATTCCAGTCATTCTGCACATGCTTGGCTCCTCATGCAGTGATGACGTAGCGACGTACACGTTCTGCGACCTTACTGGCGCAAGCACATTCTCGCAACTTCAACAGAAGCAGTACGCCATTGTCGAGTTGCTATTTCAAAACGACAATAAAAAGCAAAGCGAAAAGCATGCTTATTAGTTGTTCCTCCACGTTGTTGGGGAAAAGAAGTGCCGCGCAAACAGGGATACATCACGTCCACTCCCTGTCCAATCAGAATCCTTTCCAACGCCCAAGCATTAAAGCAGAATTAAAGAAAGGGACTAAACGCGCGGTCCAAGTAAACCTTAAATTGGAATTAATATCTCCATGTAAATGCGAACCACAAAACTTTAATTCCGAATGAGTTAATTCCGAATTAAAAAACTTCATGTAAATGTGGCCTATGTGTTCATTGTAGGTCACAACACGCGAAGTTATTTCACTTTTTTAGTCAAATAAAGAAAACAATAACATAGTTTCTGAAAGCTATTTTACACTTTAAACCATTTCAACTATTCTCTACAAGTGCTTCAAACCAAAAAACATTTGTGTAGAAATACTTCCCTTTCTCTCCGTCTCTGTCTACCCTCATGTTGTGTGAGCAGGCGGGTGATCAGATGGGTATCCTGGCGCTGGCGGTGCATCTGCTGTGACTATATCACAGAGTCTAATTGGCATGAAAAGAGCCACACAGAGCACTAGCTTGCAAGCAGGCCGTCCTATTATCCCCACGGACATCTCATTTAGGGGGACTCATGTAGGGAGCCCGAGTGCCGACTTGCATGGTTTAGCATCTTTGACAGGAACATGTCCTCCTGAATGCTGCTTTAGTGATGCTTATTCAGAAAGCAGTGGGGCGTGTAGAGAGAGGAGGAAATATATTTACAGGGACGTACAAAGAGCTTTATGTTTATGAGGAAGATTTTATTTCTCAGTGTTGTGTGAGCTTTTCATTACAAGATGATGTTGAAATTGATTTAAATTGAGAAAGTAATTAAAACGCGAATATTATCACGCTGGATTTTCAATTTCTGCTCATGTGTTACGTCCTTGTTATAGCTCAAAGTGCATCCATAGTATACCCAAAATTATATTTTACATTTTTGCCTGACAACATAATTTCTGCTTTACTCAGACTCAATGAAAACTGTGAGATACAGCAAACTGTTAACTTAGTGACAGCTGTGAAACACTGGTGTTTTTTTATTTTTTAAAATAGAAAAGATGTTTGTGGAGAGTTTTCAGGTGCACTGACTGAAGACATGAAGCTTAAAGAGTACACAAAAGACAGTGAAAAAGTTTATATTTTAAGCGATTAAACAATTGGAACTACAAAATTGCAATAAAAGTACAGGTAGGATGACAATAGAGTGCTCTTGAAGAAGTGGGCCGGAGGTTTGGAGAGCACATCCATCTCATGGTGTGGGATCAATAGGAGGCAGTGGTGCTGCTGAACAATTGATCCATTTTAGACTGTGCTATCAGCTCAACGTACAATTCAATATGATTCACTGGAAATGCAGAAATGTTGCAAATATAAACTGGTTTTAATTAAAATAAACAAATTGCAATTTAAAAAACATGGATTGTTGTATGTATTCTTGCTTTACTGGATTTCTCCATGTCTGTCTTTGCTTCCACTGACTTATTCATTTGCTTTACCTTCACATCATGACTCCATGTCTTGCTGGTCTTTCTCCCGTCTGTTTCTGCCTGCCTGAAGGCCCAGTCTCCCTCCAGACTAGCCTCCCAGTACTTTAACATACTACCTCATTACCTCGTGTAAATAAAGACGAATGGTCGGCGATATTCCCACAAATTTGTTTCCCATTACACTGGGGTCAGCGGTAATTGTGGCTGGCGCCCAACTCCCCCGAGTGTGCGTACAGTTACATTCATATTACAGTTAATGAACAAGGGGCTAACAAATTGTCCTGTAACACCCCCGACTCCCCCAGCCCCATTGGACATTTGTTCTCGGTGGTCAGCTACAGTAGCAGCAGTGGAAGGCAAAGAGGGTCTATCTGGGCTAATACCCCCCTCTCTGCTCCTTCTATCGCTCTATTACTCCTGAGAGGGCCACAGAGTCTATTTAGCCTATCCAGGCCTCAGGCGTTGGACCTCTGTACGCTGAATGTGACGTGATAAATGTGAGAACTTGCATGTGTGCAATATGCACCGTGCATGCCGAATAATTCAGTACATAATGGGGGCTTACAGTAGCACCATTTATTTGGATGCATTTATTCAAGCGTTTGTGTTGCTCTCTCGCTGTTGTCTCCTATGTGTGTGCGGGACAATGTGCGGTATGCGACCAAATGACAGCAAGTGTAAATGCGACTGTGTGCTATTTGTTCTGTGTTTTTTTCTGTCTGCGCTGACAACCAGATGCTCTTAAGGACCTTTAAGTGCCTCCTTATTGCTGTCATTACATGAGTCCTCTAAACGGTGAAATACATAACGCTGTTAAACATGGCAGGCTCCAGCGCATGGTACAGCTGTCGGAAGGTGACGTTTCAACACGTCTCCTACAGCTGGTGGCACACTGTATTTTACGCAGGGGTATTCTGTGTGCTTTACTGGATACAGAAATAATAGGCTAAACATTTGAGCACAGCTTAAGAGCTGAGCGTCAGAAATAGGATGTTTTTGTGACTTCAGCTTCTGCTCAGTGTTGAAATTTATAAAACAGTGATTTAGTCCTGATAGATACAATTAACTAGCCTAGCCGCACTAAACCCATGCTCTGAAGACGCAAGGGTCTAGGCACGCTCGACAGGGAGGGAGGCGGGCTAAAAGGTTGTCTATCAAATCACTCTGCAGCAGTTGGGTAAGTATACAACCAATCAGCGCAACGAATAGGCTCCTAGAGCGCCGGAAATCAGAGGATGCAGTAGTTCGGTGAAGCCTTATTTATACAGTCAATGGGTGAAGCTCAAGGATATTACAGACATGTTAACAGAAAGATGATTCAGAGTCGGTGCTAATGGAGCTCAACAATTGCTGTCGTTTTGTTGTCGACCCTGGCAGAGAATTAAATTCGTTGCCGTGGGTTGTCTAGCGCGGCTAGGCTAACAATTAACTGATTATGGCTTTAACTTCGATAGTTGTTGTAGGTCCTCCATGAGATCTCAAATCTGGAAAAAATTTGATAATCTTTTCATATTCACTTTAAACCATTCGACTATCAAAGTCTCTTCCGACTTTGTAAAGGGAGCTGGATTTTCATGAGATTCGTTAGATCACAATCACGAGAAAATTCATTGTGCAAGGCTTCGAGCCATGTGTATGTGGCTGATCCACAGTTGGTCTTACTAATCACAGCCTTATGAGAAACTACTTAGAGCTGCAGCTATAATTTAGATTGATTATTGTATTTTCCTATTTCTAAACAGTTTCCAAAGATGACTTCTTAAATATGATCAGTGTGATCTAAAAATTGGGTAAAGCTAATAAAGTTAGAGCGATGACATTGGATATTTTATCTTTCTCTTACCTAAACCAATTCTATTTTTTAAATAAAATGTATTTCACTAAGAATGAGCGAATATCCAATCAAAAGAAATGTTTTTCTCTGAAATTGGGACTAGAGAGCCTGTGAAGGAGAAGCAGAGAGGGCATGGAGAGTTCTGTCTGTTTTTGTATGCTCCTGCAACCTCCCATGATCCATTAGAGAGGCTGAGGATGAATGAATGAGTGCTGCACCCAGAGAGAGCGCTGCAATAGTTTCTTCAGTTCCCACCTTATTGATTTCTGCAGGAAATATAGAACCCTGGGCACGAAGGTAGAAGAGGGAGGACCACACTGATATTAAGTCGTTTTCCCATCTTTTCCAAAAATCTTTAATCAAAGTTTAAGTGAAATACTAACATGCCACTTGACGTGACCTTTTAGCCCCGTTATGAATCACCTGTTTTTGAGCTGAGCTGAGTGGCTGGGAGAGGTTAGAGACATTTCCTAATCACAAATCGCTGCAAGGAAAAGAACAAGTTCAGTGGCAGAGTTAAATGGCCACCGAAGGGCTTGTTTGCTGTTGACCTTTGACAAATGCTAGACAACAAATCTATGTTTAAAGCACTCGCCCGACTGGATTCCTTTATAGCGCTAAGTGACTCCTGGGAAGGACAAAGCCTTGAAAAGTGACTACAGCCCAAGCCAAGAAAGCTCTGCTACACCAAAACAAAAGAAGACACAATGCACTTCCTGCACAAATATGGCTCTATGAAGGATGATATACTACAGGATGGGGGATACATGTCTACAGGGACGAGGCAAACAGGACGATTTGTGAGCATACGAGTGCCTGGCGTATAATGACAAATATGAAATCAATATAGTGACCTTAATTTGCCCAAAGCATAACTGTGATGTAGTACACAGTGTTTCGATTAAAGGAGGTATGAAAAGATGGTGTCTGTGTGTCGCGAGGGCAGAGAGGCCGTGCCCTTTTGAACCCTGGCGCTCACCGAGAGCGTGGCAGCCATAAAAGGAACAACCAGCCCTGTTTGGTCATTGAATAGGCTCCTTATGGCTCATGGGTAATAATGTCACGCCTCAAGACGTTTTTTAAAAAGAGCTGGCGAATGATAGCTACCAATGTGTTCCGCAACACTGGCAACATTATGGCAGCAGAGGAGAAAATATAATAGCTTGAATATGCTATGAATAACAAAACCTGTCAATACTCACCTCTAAAAGAATTGCTGATCAGACACAGTTCATGTAAAGTGTACGTGTGTGAGTTGCAATTTATGATATGTGTCCATATATATGAGAGTGTGTGCATTTTTGTGTGCGTGTGAAATAAGTAATGTGTCCCAGTGCGTGCATATGAGTGTTTCTGTGTTTCTGCTGAAATGCATTTGATCTGCTGGAATGCACACTTCTGTGCATTACGCTCTTGAAAACATATTGTTGAAAATAGCGGATATAAATATGAATATATAGATAAAAGTGTTGGTAACTGATGCTTCAGTTTATGCAAGTTAAAGTGCAGACTTTTGGCTTTCAGTGTTGCTGAGGTTATTTACAAGACTTGTTAGAGCTCGAGGATCCAAACGATGAAAACTTCATCATCTCCACAACTTTATCAACGTGGCAAATATGCTAGAAGGGCAGTAGTGACCATGTGTGGAATATGTAGATGTTGATCTACTGCACATGTATGAAACACAGTCCTTTAAATGAATCAGATATCAGTGCAATACTAACAGCTTTGTGTCTGTAATTGTTCATGTGCACGTCTACAGGGGGGTATAATCAAAGCTTAGTGGGTAAACAGTCTGCGCCCGTTTCTGCACAGTGTTACAATTTTAGGACACTGCAGAAGGGCACGAATCCCAAAGAAGACAATATTTTGTTCGTGACTGGACAAGTCAGTCATCTGATTCCAATCCAGCTAAGCACATTGTGTTGTAGTGTTTAGAATTCTCTAAAGAGGTCAAGATGGCTACAGAATTAGTTTGGCAGAACATCAGAGAAGATAAGAAATGTCTGCTGATGTAGATTTCAGAAAAGGTTTGAATGAAAATTAACCTGATTAAAGTTTATCTTTAGTTTTGAATACATTTCGGTGACCTAAAACCATGAAAGTGTGTATGGAAAGATTATACTTGTCACTCTATCTGAAGTCAAACAATCTTAAATTAACACCAAGTCAAATCTTACTTTGAGTACAGAGCCAACACAAAAAGGCTAATGGTCAGTTATACTACTATATAAACCACACTGCATGCATAATGATTATTCAAAAAAGGTTTATCCAAATGAAGAGGGAGGAAGCACAAAGCTATATCACTGTATGTGATAATGAATATTGTTGAGTGTCAAACTAAATTGAACGTCACTTTCATTACATTACTGCCAGCTTTCACTAACAAAACAAAGAATTTAAAAACATCTTCCCTCGAATAGAGGAAAATGGCTTGAGGAATTTCAAACTGAAGATGGCTTGTAATTGAGTAACTCGAGGCATTGTTTAAGCCAGACACCACAGAGCTCGTCATAAAGCCTGTAAATGAGTCCATCTTGTTTGGCTCTGCCCCTGGGCTGTCAGCAGCTGAGGGCAGAATGGCTCAAACAATGGAGCTATTCGGTTAGAGCTTAGCCCTTAAAACAACACGCCACTCGGTGATCCCAGTGATCCTCCTGGAAAACAATGCCAGGACACATCAGTCAGGCCTGTGTGGGAGGGAGGGTGGCAGGGGGACAATGATCCCCTCGTGGTGCTGTCCCATTGGGAACGTCTTCCCAATGGAATGGCTCTTTTCCTCAGCCTGAACTGGAAGAAGACAGCTTCATGAGGTTTGGGGTTTAAGCTCTCTTCTCGTAATAAAATTAATATATCCTGCAGCAGAAGGATATTATCTACTTGTTCTAGAACTAGGCAGATTAAAACAGCTCATTCACACCATAAATGCTTGAAACCCATGTGTTTTCACAGCAAACAACCACAAAATTTGCACTGTGCCCTCTTTCTTTTTTCTGACATACTGTATAGCTCAACAAGACAGCCATGCTTGATTGCAGCTGTCTAAGAGCATAAGTTAGCCGAGTCTTTTAGCTTCTGAATTTAAATATCCTCAAAAATTACCCAAAGAGCTGGTGTAATATGAAGCATTTTTTTCTGTCTACTTGATGACAGTGAATTTGAGACACTATAACAAGAAGAAAAACAACCAGGCAAGAATATTTGCACAATTTATGGTGCTGATATTTTGAAGGAGATTTTATAAAGATTTATTTTTGAAAAATTGGACATTAATGACTCCTAGAATTAGACACAGAGGCTAGGAATCCAGGATTCTTGGTCGAATTAAGCATTTTTGTTCGTATTTCGTGCTTTTGCAAAAATAAATAACAGGCGAGCATGAGAGATCGAAATGGATACAAAGAAGCAGCAACGTTGTCAGGCTGAGTGGAATTGAGGAGGACAGGGATGACGCTGAAGCCCCCTGGGTCATAAATACCATAAGGCCTCCAGCATATTACCCAGTGCCAGGCCAATCTCTGTTCATTACCGCTCCACGCTACTCAGCACTTCATTTAAAACTCACATTCCTCTAATTAACACACACTGCTGGGTACAGATGAGCCAGTACAGAGCCTTGTCTGTCTGTCCCTTGCTTTTACTGCTCACTCAATTATGCCTCTCTGTCATCACATTTCTTTTGCGCTTAACTCTTTTCTTCTCTCTTGTCATTTAATTTCCTGCTTTGTGGTAATTTACTCCCTGACAGCAACTCTTGGAGTCAAAGTATCTGCGTTTCCAACAATATAAAGCACGCATTATTCCCCACATTTCCCCCCCCAAGTATATTCAATAAACACAATTAGATAACAAACACACTTTTTAGTCTTGTGATAGCTTGAAAGACTGCAAGGAAACATGGCTGTATCAGAATCTGAAGAAACAGTTTGTCCAGTAAATTGGATGTAGTAAATGTTTATTCATTTATCATATCAACCAATTACACTGGGACAGAATTAGCTCTATTAGACTACAACAGGCAAGTATTTAAGAAAGAAATTACACATTGATTTGTCTTCTGCACTGGAATCTTCACAGAGGCTTATGCGTGAGTTTTTTTAAAATGTTGAATGATACCCCTGAAATGATTCACGGGGATCTACATGATAGATACACGAGGCAGAAATGAAATTTAGTTTTTATAATGTCTTCTGTATTCGTAAGACACAAGAAAAACCAGTCATTCATCTGGGCTCATATTGCTTTCACGATGCTGCGCCTGCTGTTATTAAAGGAGTCTTCTGTGCAGCTTAAAGTAAATGATTCTGCTTCTATCGCAGGCGCTTATGTGGATCAGATGATGCGTCTACTGATAGGTTTGTAATGGACTTTTCCTGTTCATTAACTGAGTTATAGCACCAGGATTTTATGCTTTGCAGTTCTAAATTGAATAATACATCTCCCATGTTTAAAGTAATATTAATATTTTCAAAATCAATGTTAGTAAAATTTTATGTACACAGTTGTATTTGTTGATGGCCAGCCACTGCAAATAAAGAGAAGATTTATGAAGGCAGGGGTCTTTTCTCCCTGTACTATTATCACAAGTGAAACGCTGACCATAAAAAAAAATTTAATTAAAATTTTAATTAACACCGGTAATCAATAGGGTGTAACATAACATCTCACATATTCTCAGTGGCATGGAGGAAAATGTAATCAAACAAATACAGAGGGACCAAATATGATGATTTTATAGGCTAATAAGTCCAAGGTAAGTGTGTCAGCACTAGTGGGGAATGTCACCGTCTTTCTCTCTTTTCCCTGTGGTGCTTGATGATGTGCTGTAGGCTGAAATGCATCTGTTTGTTCTTGTCCATCTAGTCTTTATTCTACCAGGATTTTCCACTAGAAGCTGCTGTGCATAGGTAATATTAAAATTAGTGAGCTGTGAAGAATGGAAATGGTTAAATCCAGAATCTGTCAGTTCAAAAATATTCCTATTTACTTTAGAATACCCAAAGAATTGAGGATATATTTCTATTACTGATGCTTTTTCATGACAAGGCTCAGTAAAGGGGAAAGGACTCACCTGGGAGGAGCATAGATATGTTAACTGGGCACCTCTTTGTCCCCTGAGTCTACAGACAAAACACTTAAATAGCTGATGTAGTTCTTAGCATGCATCCAGACGACAGTAGCAATTAAATGGGCCCAAAGTTTAGGCCGTCATGAAGCCAACAAGCAGGTGGAGTATAATGTACAGTAAATGATGGCAGGAAATGTGAATCTATTGCTAAGTTTTCTATTTCTATCTATTATTTATCATATTTAAATGCCTATTTTTTATAAAAAGCAGACAAAAGCTACTTCTGAATTGATTTTTTTTTTTAAAAGGTGAAAAATACAGAGAACACAAGATCATTGGGTAGACCGATTTTTAAACTATGAGCTGGCCCACTACAGGAGACCTGCACTCTTGGTCACAGTCATCCTTTTAGATTATGTTAGTGCACAGCAAGTCGCCACAATGCCTAAAAGGCTCAGGTTAATCCTCAAGAAATGATCATCCACTAGCATACAACTCTACTGAAGACAATGTGGTGGAAAGGGTGAAGCTAAAACTGGCCTTGAAATACAAGTAAAATCATGAAAAATAAGTTTTCAAGAAGATTATATATTTGAGCGTAAATTTAAAACACCGTAATGACATGAATTTAAATTAAATGACAGATGTCTAAAAAGAATTTATCATAAAAATAGATTCCTGGCAAACAGACTACAGGATACAGGGAGTGAATCGAGTTGAAATAAAGCATGAATACTGAGGGAAGAAGAACAAAACAAGTAAGAGAACAAAAACAGAGTAGAAAGGGAGTGAAGAAGAGGAGTATTAGGGTAATAGTCCCTGAAGATTGTCTGCCACTGTCATCCTTCCTCTCTACCAGTTCTTTTCCTTGCTTTTACTTTTTCCAGAGGTAATCTGCCCCACAGCTTGACGGAGGCATACCAAAGCTCAGCCAAACAATAAATACACTGTATTGGCCACAAAACGGGAACTGCATGTGAGGCAGTAATGTAAATTTCAATCACGCTTCATGGACCTTCTTACTTTGCTGTAGAGGGGAAGTACTCTTGTCCATTCAGAGGTTATTGAAACAGAGAGAGTGAGAGGGGCTCAGCTTAACAGTTTGTTAAAAGGGTGTTAGTCAAGTAAATCACATTTTACCTCATGAACTTTCCCTCTACATTCTGACTTTCTGAAGTATGGTATATTAACAGTAAACAGTCATGGTAGGAGTTAATAAAACACAGTCAAATATGCCTTTCGTATGCCTCTAAATAAATAAATGCAATAAGGACACAAACTTAAAATGCAAATGAAAAACTATGAGCCACAAAATAAAAAATAAAATTAAATGTGAAGACTAAATGATTTAGTTTTGGGTAAAAAAAAAGTGCATTTAATATTACTACATTATTTTTTCTTTGTCTCATCTTTACTAAATGTACTACTTTAAAAAGAGCTGAATAAATTCCTGAGAATTAAATATATTGATCATATCTTCTTGCCCTCACCTCTCAGTAAGGTCAAAGGTCAGCCTCAGCTGCAGAAGAACGCTGTGGTGTTCACTGACTATGTCTTGCTTAGGGGAACATCAGCAGAAAAGAGCAGATTGGCTAATACGGTCCTATTTTGAATGAAACAACATTGCTGCACGTAAGGACAGATGTAGTAAAATGTAATGACATCCACTGATTTGCATACGAGCCTGTTTGAAGCTTAGACAAGCAGCTTATGTTATGTTGTGTCTTTTTCCTTTGGAGGCAGAAACTTCCAGATAAAGAGAGCGGGCTATTCTGGAAACAAACTCTGCTACCTCAGACCAACACTAAGCCCAGCAGACTGCTTTAAAGAACCATATATGCTAATGTTAAATACTTAAGTAATGGTATAGGTGCATGCTCAGTCAGTGTGCACATTCACAAATTTTGGGCAGATGACTGCAGGGAGGAAGCTACTGGGAATCACCAGTTAAGCTCAGCATGTTTTTGGATTGTGGGAGGAAGCCAGAGCACCCAATGAAAAAAAAACCACGCATGCACGGGGAGAACACGCAAACGGGTCGAGCTCAGGCCCAGGCCAGAAAGAGGTCTTTGAGCTATGAGGCAATGGTTGCTATTCACCGTGCAGCTGTTCAGACACATGGCAAAGGTAAAGAACGTTGAGACACAGCCACGACTGAATAACATCCTCATACTGACACATCAAAATCAGGCCATTAAAAAATACATTACAAAGCTTGGAAGGACGGATGAAATTAAAGTCACTCTTTATGAACCGGATAGACGGACCTGCAAGATTGAGGAGCTACTATTCTTAAAAATGAGCTAGTTGGACCTTTTGTGGTTGAAGATGGACTGACAACCAATTCATATGCCTACTGCAAATTTCTGTACGATACTTTCTTCAAGAAGTAGCACAGGAAGCAGTCAGCAGCATCCAAGAGGGTTTTGATCTTTACGCAGGACGATTCTCTAGCATGCATCCAAGAGATATGCTGCTCGGTTAACTTCCAACAGCCTCAGTGATGATCAAATAATGACATGGCCCTCTTCTTCACCAGACTTATGTCCTATAGAGAACTATTGGGCCCTTTTAAATGTAAATTATTAGCAAGCCAAGACAATACACTTCTTTAATCAGCTTCAGTGAATGCGAGTTGCTGCTTCAGGTATTGAACAAGTTCAGGGATGGAAGGTTAAAGTTAATAAAATTAAGGGTGGCTATATTGGTCATTGAATATTTGTGTCGCTGACTTGTTACATTTGTTCTAAAACAGACAAACAGGTGATCTGGGAAAAGTTAGAAAGATAAAACCCATTTTGCTTTGATAAACATTCAGAGTTCAGGTCTAGTAACATTTTGGCCAGACCGATAAGACTATATTTGTTCAATGAAACAATCAATCCTGTGAAATACAAGTTTCCTTATAATCGTGGATGCATTTTGTTTCTATTCAGTATACATTTAGTTCTGGTGAAGTTCTTTCACCTTTTGAATACATGCAGCACTTGCTAGAATTTTTCCAACTCCTGTGTCACAGACTTTCAGTTGACTTGTATTCTGTAGAATTCTGTAACCTTTAGCCTTTCCTCCAGCTGTGTTGTCTCAGTGTGTGTGAAGGTATGCCTCGAGATGAGAGTGTCAGGAATGAGCAGAGACAGTACAGGTATGCGTGTGTGCATCTCAGATAGTGATAAAAGCTCACCTTTATAGACCTCAGAGTAACCTAGCGATGACAAATAGTTTCTCTCTCTCTTCCTCTCATCACTGCCCTCGACCTTAACTGTGAATTTCATCTGCAAACAGCTCGATTCAATGAGCAAATATTTGTCCAGCTTCGAAAGGGTGTTCAGGCTGAATATTTTTAAGTAAATGTTTGCGCAGTTGTTTCCACTTTCTCCGTTTTATTTCTCTCTGTGACAATCTCTCTGCATTTGGTCTTGTTCTCTTTCCTCTGGGGGAAAAAAATGAGAAAAGTTTACTGAAAAATATTTCCTCTCAGTGCATATTACTGTCATAATGAAATGCGACCAGTTCCATTTGTTTTAAGAGTTTTGTCTTTTCAGGGGAGTTAGTACCCTCTCTAATTCTTAGACAAGTACAAAGCACAGATGGTGCATCTCTCTGTGGAAAAACAGGCTCTCTCCTTCTCCGTCCCCAGTGTCAAATCTGCAAGCCAGCCTTCCAATGAAAAGATTTTTTACAGCTCACATCTAATAAATATTTAGGATTAACTCAATGAAACGATGCAAACACAAATGAAATGTATTTAATGGGCATCCTGTCCATTGGAGGAGCTTCAATAGGGCACCGCTGAGGTGTGAAATGGCTACAACGGGCAACATAATGCTCACATGGCCTCCCTCTTGCTCTCTGTGTCTTTTTGTCTCTTGCTCACACACTCGCACACACACAAAGAAAAAAAGCACCTAATATTTTCTGTCAGCAAGATTGTGCATACCCCCAACCTTCAAATAATTTACTGCCGTGTGTCTACAGAGTGTTTGGCGCAAAAGTGTCACTAAATCTCAGCCCTCAAAGTCAAACGTCAGGTAAACCACAGAGAAATAATGTTTATTTTCTCTCAGCCCTGGCCCCGTTCTTAACCATGCTGTCAGTACACCAGTAGCTCGTATATCTCACAAATTCCCTCCTGATCTGTACAAGTAGCCTTTGAATAGTGACTGGAAATCACACTGAAGCGGATTCTTTATTACTTGCAAGTCCTGACAATGACACACAACTTTCACCTTGTGCCTGACAAATACCGCAAGTCCTGTTTGTTGTCACTTATCTTAACAAGCCGTTTGATTAGCGGAATGAATTAGTGAAATGATGTGCACAAAATGTTTGCATCTCCATCAAATGGAGGTGGCACAGAAAAGTAATGACGTATTTTTATTTATCACTGCTTTGTTAGGCCTTCACTTCATTCATTGTCACAACAGGGTTCTCCTTCAGCTGTGTTGAAACAACAGAGTGCTAATCTTCAACACAACGTTACCACCCAGATGAAAATCTATCTTTAGGTTAACCCTTCTAATGTGAAAAACGTGCAGTTTTACAGCATCACAGAGTGTAACAAAATTTAATCTGGGAAAATCTAGATGACAGCTGGTATTGTGGTACCCAGCATTACTGTAGCTCCTGATATTTATACTTTTCTTAAAAGAAATATTCTGCACTAATATTGACTTGGTAGTTAACTGCAGAGCAAGAGGGCAGCTCTCTGCAGCCTTGAAAAAAGACAAACCACTGAAAATGGATGCACGTGTTTGGATGTGTATTTGAATGTCAGTGGATTTGAGGACACACATCAAGCTATTCTCCTGCTAAATGATTATGTCTGCTTGTGCAACACCCCCCAAAACCCTACTCACCACTGTAATAGAATTTCTTATCCCATTCAAGCCGCCACTACCCACCCCCACAACCCAAACAATCTGCCCCACTTCACTCAAATGCCCTGCACCATAAATGCAATCACATAAACACATACTGTGCACACAGACAGGAGGGCAAAACAGTAATATCAAAGAAGAAAAAGGAAAGCATAAGAGATGGACAAAAGCGAGTGGATACGTGCAGGCACCTTCAGTGCACCCACAGCCCACCCTCTACTGCTGTCATACATACTTGTTTGCCCCCTTAAACATTCACAATGGGTCATTCTCTAATAACAAATCATTTCTTTCACAGTATGCTTTTTAATCTGGCCATGCTTGACAGGGCCCATCCTTTCCGCTGAAGAGGAAGACCACTTAGAGGCCAGGCCAATAAGGCCCAGCAGCCCTGTGGCCTGACTGGGGTGATTTGTCAGGCCCCTCCAGTGCCCATGTTGGTCACAGCGATGGATTTATCCCAAGGTAAATGGAGATAGCCCTGGTCTGCTGTGGGCCCGGCGCTCTGATTACAGACCCTCTCTTCAAGTTGCATTGACAGATGTTGCTTGTGTTTACGTATTTTACATCGCCACTACATCTGTGAATACAATGTAACGTGAGGAGAAGGGGTACGACTCTGGGGCTGTGTGAGAGAGGTAGCGAATCCAGCAGGGTTTGATTTATACTATGCTATGCAGAGCAATAGAGAGACAGCACAGATGAAGGGTCTGAGATGAAACAGCTCGGCAGGGCAGAGGTTGTTGTTTTGCATTGGGGTTGGAAGGGCGCTATGATGAATCTCATGCATTTCTCACACTGGGTGCTGTCCACCATGCCATAAGAATAACAAACACGCTGCAAAAGGAATGAGGGGAGCGTTTCAGGAACACAGCCGAAAACAGAATGTACTTTTCCCGACAACAATAGGGCGACAATCGGAGATGCACAGTGAACATTTATCCCAGCACTCCCACATCTATGGTGAAGAGTAATTCCAGCCAGGAACAATCACTGGGACACATCTGGTTCAGACAGTCTCTTCCATCTCATTCCCCTCAGCCAACCTAAAGCAGTTCTTCTCTACAGTCATGTAGAAAATGTCTCAGACATGATTATATGCATATAAACTGATTACACAGAGTCAAATCAGAGGCAGTGGGGGCTTATTGTCTCTCCAAGTCCTAACAAAAGGAGATAATGATGACAATATGCTGGATACACACTGATGAGGCATGTCATTACATTGCTCAAGGAAAGATAAAACTAAACAAATTCTCTGAACAATCAAATTGATCATTTCATTAAGGTGCATTTTGGCAAACTGCATGCCATGGCACAAAACAAAATGTATATAAAGGATAAAATATCAAAGCAAAGCTGTAGGTTTCAAGAGAAAACGTCAGCATGATAAAATAGATTGAATCTCTTAACAGTGTAAAACAGTCATGTCTGCTCCGCATGTTAAACAAAGTGCAACATGTTTACAGTGTGAGACAGACGATTTCACCCATAAGGCACACTGAAATACCGGAATCAAATGTCTGTTAGACACGTGCTGTAATTTAAGAATGCAATCATGTCCACATGTTGAGGACTTAGGCCAGCTCTTTTCCTGTAAACTGTTCCTAGGTGGAGAGAAAGAGATGCTCAAAGGTGTTTATGAGGCAGGCATGCACAATTACAAACTGTCAGAGAGGCAAACTTTGCCTCATTATCTTTTCAACTTTGCAGAGCATCTGTATTTTTTGGCAGAAGCTGTTGTCCAGCGTAATTGAGAATCTCAGTTACTTGTTCCATATGAGCATATTCAGCTGTTACAAGAACAAAACATATTAAAATGTTCTCCCTACTAATAAAAAGACAACAAATACGGTAGTTTTGCCTTACCAATAATGTATCTTTCAGAGCCTGTGTTTCCTCTTCAGGGGCTTTTGTACCTCGCTGTGCTGCTGTGTGCTGCCATTGGAACTCTGCAGTACTGGTGATTACACAAACTACTCCAATACTTTCATAGCCTTGAGTCTTTGGAAGCTTTTACTCTGAACTGAAACGCCCTTTGCTGCAACCCAGTTCTACACTGGCACTCATCGGCATTTTACATTCTAACACCATAGCACTGAGTACACCTGAAAAATGACTGGAGCCAAGAACAACTAATGTCATGACGGAACAATTTTGTTGCAACACACAAAGCCCCCAAAAACATTTTGACGCAGGATGTACAGATTTGTGAGGTGGGCATTTAGCTTTGAGTTCAAGTGACAGGTTTTGTATCTAAGCAATCCTATGCACTAGTTCATGTGATCACAACTGTAGGAAGAATTTTGATTCCGACTGTAGACTGTGATTCCAAACCAAAAGATTAAAGCTGCAAGCAGCGATGGACGGGTCCTCGCATCCACGCTGGTCGTGAATCCACACACGTCCACCAGGTGGCGCTGTGACTGAGAGTGTATGTCGGCCTCTGAATCGCATCTGGACCAGAGTCCAATCATACATTTAAATTTCAGCCAGACTGTAGCATGTTCAGAGCAGTTATAGAGCATTTCCTGTCCATCCACCAGGTGGCGCTGTAACTCAGAGTGTATTTCACACAGTGGATGTGATGAGGGTTGGACTCTGATCACTCATGAAAAGTTTCAGGCTGATTTGATCATGTAGAGGCCAGTTATACAGCATTTACTGTCCCTCCATCAGGTGGCGCTGCAACTGAGAGTGTCTGTTGGCCTGTAGATGTGATCAGGATTGGATTGTGATCACACATGGAAGGTTTGAGGCAGATTGGAGCATGCAGAGGAGAGTTATACAGCAGTTGATGTTTCATGGCGAAGCATCAAAACGCTGATGGTCGCCATGGCCACGCCATTTGGCTTCTGGTTAAACTTTTGATAACTTTTCCAAACCAAGTCCTGCTGTGTGGACTGACAAAATTTCAGGTCTCCTGGAATTATCCCCTAGGAGGTATTAACTCTCAAAAATGAGAAAAATCATCAAAAATCTCACAATTAATCCAAGATGGCCGACTTCCTGTTGGGTTTAGGACATGGCTCCAAGAGGCTTTTTTGTGCGTCCTGATGTGCTCTATAAGCCTCCCAAATTTCATGGATGTAGGTGAAACGTGCTGGGGGGGCTGTTTGTTAAAAATACTGTAGGGGGCGCTATAGCATGTGCAGTGCCGAGATGCATACAGTGTTGTTCCTTGGGTCAATGGTGATGTGTGTGGTAATTTTTGTGAGCATTGGAGTATTCCTAACCTGTCAGAAAGGGCTTTGTTTTTCATGGCGATATTTGGTTGCTACGGCAACAGCGTTACATGAAATGTCACACCCTTCACAGTGTGTGATTGTCAAGAGGTGAAGACTCGACTGACCAATTTCCAGCATGATATCACCAAGTTTGGGGCCATTGTACCTGAAAATATAAGGCCTTAAACTTACTATTACCAACAGGTGGCGCTATGACTTTTTCAAAATTTATGAGTGTGGATGTGTTCAGACTGGACCTGGTATCCAGCATGTGAAGTCTGAGGCAGATAGGATGTTGTTCAGCTGAGATATGAATCGTTAAATTTTCATGGCGAAACATCGAAATTGGTTTGGCCGCCACAGACACGCCCTTTGATGACAAGTCACCATTTTCACTGGGATGCATCATCAATGTGTTTAGGCTGTTGTCACTGCATTTGAAGTGAATATGATCAACCGGGTAACAATAGGGCATGAAAGTGTAAAAGATGTCTATTTCCTGAAACCACAAGGTGGCGCTATGACTGTCAATGAATATCCCTATGTGGATGACATCAGGACAGGACTGTCATCATACATGTAAAGTTTCAGGCAGATTGGAGCATGTTGAGAAGAATTAGACACCACTTCCTGTTTCATGGCGAAGGATCAGTTGTTTGAGGCTCCGCCATGGCCACACCTTTTGGCTTCTGGTTGAGTTTTTGATAACTTTTCATCAGAAAGGTCTGGTGCATGTACTGGCCAAATTTCAGTTCTCTCAGACTTATCCACTAGGAGCTATAAATTTTGACAAATGTACAGCAAATTCAAGATGGCCGACTTCCTGTTGGGTTTAGGGTGTGGCTGTGATTGACTTTTTGGTGTGTCCTGATGTGGTGCATATGCCCACCAAATATTGTAGCTGTAAATAAAACATTGTGGAAGTTGGCCTAATGACCACTGTTTCAATTTTGCAGGTGGCGCTATAGAGCCATTTTTTCACACATATGCGCAACTCCCGTAAAATATCAAATTTTTCGCCAGTCCTGATGTGCACGCCAAATTTCACGCGTTTTGGTTCATGATAAGGCCGCCAAAAAGGCAAGTCATTTCCCGAGGAGCGATTAAGTTTGAAAAATTTACAGCAAATTGAAGGTGGCCGACTTCCTGTTGGGTTTAGGGCGTGGCTGTAATTGACTTTTTGGTGTGTCCAGATGTTCTGCATATGCCCACCAAATATTGTAGCTGTACATGAAACATTGTGGCAGTTGGCCTAATGACTACTTTTTCAAGTTTGCAGGTGGCGCTATAGAGCCATTTTGCCACGCACATGCGCAACTCCCATAAAATATCAAATTTTTCGCCAGTCCTGATGTGCACGCCAAATTTCACGCGTTTTGGAGTATGATAAGGCCGCCAAAAAGCCAATTTACTTTACGGGAGAAAAAAAAAAAAAAAAAAAAAAATAATAATAATAATAATAATAATAATAAACCCTAGGGTTTCAATAGGGTCCTTGGCACCGCTGGTGCCTTGGACAGTCGGTGCCCTGGCACCGCCTGTCCTTCGCACCCTCGGTGCTCGGACCCTAATAATCACATAGTTGCGTTTCCATTACCCTTAGATATGCGCAAAATGTAAATAGTGCAATAAAAAACTGGTAATGGAAACACCTGAATTTCGAAAAAGGACTAAAATATTGCTAAAAGATTTTACGCTCTCATGAGGTGGTTTTTCAGACGTTTTGATATTGAAAAATATCGCAAAAGCACAATGGAAACACTTTTTCCGCAATTATACGTCACCGGACGTGACGTACCTGGTCACATGACCAGTTCTCTCGGAGTAAACATGGCGCGGTACATGTGGACAGAAGAGGAGACCGAGACTTTTCTTGCCATTATTCTTGGGAAAAACATCACTGCCATACTAGACAGCAAACAGCAGAGGAATGCAGAGTGTTATAAGGATTATATAAGGTTATATATAAGGTTATAAGGCGTCCATCTTCCTGCAGTGAAATCTCGCGGGATGATATTTTACGAGAGTTACGATGCTTCTGCCCAGAACAACCTTCAATGGAAACATGTTCAAAGCGCAAATATACTTTGTCGAAATTTTAGAACTATCGCTTTTATTTTGCGAAAAACTGTAATGGAAACCCAACTACATGATGAAGATCATCACATGATCTTTTGGCCCGACTGCCCACCACCAACAATAATTTTTTGGTAGCATCATCGTCGGCAATACTAGTCGGTAGACAGCTGATTTCTCACCACTCAACAGTGGCTCCACCATCTTCAATTGGCTAGCCTGCTATAAGCCTGTTTTTCTTGTCCACAGTATAGTATTCCCTAATGTACGCACCCACACGCCATAGCAAACCCCCTTTTGCCACAACCTCTGCGAAAGCTTATGTATGGCGCTCTCATTGTTTCCTCAGCCTATTGAGGTAAAGATAACTGTGGGATGTGAGAGAGCTGAGTGATTATACATCAGTAAAATCACAGGGGGTATATATCACTGCCAGTGGGACACACCCACTGGAATGAATTGGGTCAAATGAGAGCAGTGCATCGGGCAGGGCGCACTGACAGTTACTAATGCACCTCCCATGGCCACTAATAGGAGTGTACAAATTGCCAGAGGTTTGTAAACTTTGGCTGTTTGGGGCAGGGGCAGCCAGGGTTTGCAGGCAGCTTTGCTGTAGTGGTGCAGGTGGGTAACTAAATCAACACTTCAGTGGTGCATTAGGATGAAGGGGCTGAACTCTATTCCAACAAAGAGGAGGGGAGTTTCTTCTCCAAGTATTGGCCTCACCTACAAGACAGGTAAAAGGGACACAGACAGAGAAAAGGAAGGATGGAAGGTGACTTCTATAGAGACTTATACACAAGTTCACCAGAAATGGAATTCAAACACACCTCGTCACTACGTTTCGGTACCACTTGTTTTCAAATGCCACACCATACCCTAAGCATATTCAAATGCCATGACTGATCTTGTCCCAACTTTGACCAAGCGGTTTTAGTTGCATAACCTTCGCCATACCGTACTTCTGCTGGGATCCACAAATATTAAAAATCAGCACCACCAGGCAGAGGCATGTGCAATTTTAGCTTTCAGTGAAGCAGCTGTTATTTTTTTTAATTCACTCTAACAGAGAAAAGGTGTTAAAACAATTCCTCTCTGGGAAGAATAACATTCAAAAGCTGCAGTTAATCAGGGACATTAATAGGTCAATGTATCTATACAGACCTCACTGTTGCAGGACAGACAAGTGGAGGTTGAGGAAGGAATGTTACACCCTGTTCACTGATCCCACCATACAACTCAGTTTGTTCTGCCCCTGGACCTGTTGTTTTATCACACTACAACATCAGTGGACACAGACATGCCCAGTCTGCAAAGGCGCCTCAGTGACAGATAGTCATCAAAGCCATTTTATGTTTGTATATTTATGGTATGTGAGTCAATGTGTGATGCTGTTTGTGTCACATGCAACAAAGGCAGATATAATTTGCAAGGATAATGCCACGTCTGCATGTCAGTAATTGTAATTATAATATTAAAAAAACATGTACTTCAGGCTTATGTCACATGCATACACAATTATATTTATGTAATTTGATGTCTTAAGACACTGAAAGCATATGTGCAATTCCCAAATAGGCGCACAGGACTATAGATCCATCTGTATAATTGAGTGTGTAAGGGCTAAAGGAAGGGTCTTCAGAGTCACACCTGTCTGCTGCAGTTTGCACTGAGGCGAGGGGAGGCACGACAGGCATGCAGTGTCTATACACGCCTGTGCACCTGGAGAGAAGGACCTGATGGCTGCATGCACATAGAACAACAACACATAGAGCGTAGGTTCTGAATGCTCTGCAATCAGCTGACATCATATTGTATTATTAATGTTTAAGTAACATTTTCATCAGCTGTAGTCTACTATTCTCATGGCAGCTTAAAAATCCTTCTCTGCACTGGTAACAGCATGTTAAACCATGTATACAAGATCTATTAATCAAGCTGAGACAGACTATAAGCTTTAAGTTATGCTTTTGTTCACAAGCTGCCTTTAAAGTGTGCCTTCTAAAGGAGAGATTGAAACAGTCTAATTATTATGCTCCCTGTAATAGCTCTATAGTCATTTAGGTAAATCAATACCTTGCGACAGCTTTGTGGTCAAGCCTTAATAAATATATATATAGCTATTCATGAAGTGAGTGTGACTCAAAAAACAATGGTATAATGGTATTCTGAAGGTTAATATTCCAGTATTTTTAACAATCTTATATTGACACATTAAATTAGTGTTTTTATTATGTTTAACAAAGCCAGTTTCATGAACAGCAAATTCTGCAGCCTCTGTACGTTGAGAGGAGACTGCTATAGTAAATCCCAAACTGCCCTCTCTGTTCAGTCCAGTTCTATGTCCAACTATGTACCAGTATGGTGTGACTTGGCCCGTGGCTTGGCAGTGGACTCTAAAGCCTTTATGTGTGTGTATGTGAGTGTATGAAGCTTAGTGACCTCAGATGTGTACAACACCTGTGTCCACTAAACATTAGATGTGCTAAAGACCTGAAGCTGCTAAACCCATCTCTTTTCGTCTCTCACCGTGTCACACAACGTGCTTTCATGTACACACAAACACATCTGTGTTGCTTCTAGCCTAAACCGGTAGTGCATGTCTATTTTATATATTGTGCATCTTCCTTCCTCGCACACAACCAGTCACAACACATAAGTGCATGTTCATCCAGAAACAGTCCCACTAGTGTTAGTTTCTCTCTCACGTACACACACACAGAAACACACTTTCACTCTCTCTGCAGGATTATGACATGTTATTAATTGCCACCATTATCAGCGACAGCTTGCCCGAGAACTGGGCCCTTCTCTGGGGGCGAGGCCTAGCGTTGCAGCATACAAAAAAACCCCAAAAAAACGAGTGAGAGAGAGGAAGAAACGGAGATGCAGGGAGGAAAAGGGCACATTGAAAGAGTGGCTGAGTGACGGAGGAAAGGAAAAGAGGAAGGCGAGACAGGAGGGAAGAGGGAGGCAGAGATGGTGAAGGTGTAATGCGTCACACATGGCGATGCAACACTCTGCCCAAAAGGGATTGTGGGACTGTGAATAATTTATCAGAAAACATTTTTCTTGGTCCTTTCCACAGACCCACAAATCCTCCCTGAGCTCTCTTTAGAGGGAGCTGAAGATAATGTACTGTGTGTGTGGATATGTGTGTGTCTGAACATGTATGCTGGAAGACGGCAAGAAATTCTTGTGAGTTGTTTTCATGTTCAGTGATCTAAACGGACATTCACACAGCAACATCAATAAATAGTCATTAATGCACGTGTTGGACTAAACTCTGTCACAAAAGTACACATGCTGAAGCTGTGCAGCCTGAAGCAAGTGTCCATGGCAACAGTGCAAACCAGGCTCCTTAAGCCTATCCACGTTGCCAAAATGTTATTGGACAGTGGATCGTACATGATTACGGAGCCATTTTCGATTCATAACTAATGAAAGCAATGAAGACAGTAATTCATAAACAAAGATATCATCAAACTACTAATCTCACAGTTAAATCGTTGACACAGAACACTCTGAACCTCATCACAGGTTCACTGGTTCGTCAACATCTCTCCTCTGCTCATATGTAGAGAGAGAAATTGATTAGAAGGAGTTTGAAGGAGAATTCGATTGTCAACAGTGTCCTGGCATCAACTCCCCCAGCCCATTCATCTGTAGCAGCAGAAAAAACAGTTACGTGAACTGTCACACCCAACTCTACTGTTAATTTAAGGTAATTAGTGAGCGAGTGATTCCCAATACATCATGGTGCAACTGGCAGACTCCACAATATTTCACAGCCAATCTGTTACCTTTGCAGCCCCGCCTCTGTCGCCCTCCCTCCTGTTCTCCGTTTCTCTCATTACAGACACAGTAACTACACAGCATACACAGATCCCTGCTGACAAACACACACTCCTACAATTACTGCCATTCTCTGAGAGGATAACGTGTGTTCAAGCTCTATGAGAACAGAAAAACGTATGTCTGTTTAAGCTTCGTCAGCTGTCATAGTTTACTCTTCTGACCATGTACTGGCAGCCTGATTTTAAGCGGTACAACTTAAGTTATTGAAAACTGAAAGACTTATTCTAACTACAGGTAATCAAAATCTTGGAAGCAATCCAGTGTGGCATCTTTTATGTTGGTTACAATATTGCAGCAAATAGTGACAGAGAGGTGAGGGGATAAGAATATTCTGGACGGACTTTTAGTGCAAGAGCAGCAATTCATCCTCTCCACAGCTTATCCTCTTTGCTAAGATAGTTTATTTACACTGACTACAATGAACAAAATAATAAATTTCTTGCTCATATTTTCACGATATGTGTAGTTGTAGCAGAGATGTAGCAACCTTTAGGGATTTTCTTTGCTCGGAGTGCGTTTTGCACTTCATCATAGACATATTCTGTAAATAATAAGTAATAACTTTTGTACTGAGTATGTAAGTGGTGAAGAGAGACAGACCTACATTTGAGAAGCTTATAAACATGCGAAAATGGTGTCAAAGTAACCACGGCAGGCTCCAAGGAATCTGGTTCATTTCTGACAAAACAAACAGATGTCACATGTGTACTAAACATACCACTCCTCAGGCACAAAGTCTTTTAACTCCCCGAGTTCAAAGACGTTGATCTAGTGCTTAGGTACATTTGGTTTAGTTTTCATGTCTGAGAGTGTTTGTTTTCAGAGTCTATGCAGTTGTTAATTTGTGTTTGAGTGAGTCGGTAAATTTACACACAATTGCAAATACTGTACAAAAAAATTTAGTGCGTTAACAGCATATAACATCTGGACTGTATTTACTCATGTGTCTGAAATAATGGATACTGGGCTCAGGATGTAGAAACAGTTTACATTCAAGGTGCTATCAAAGAGATCTTTAGCACATTTTTGTCAAACACACAAAGAAAGTCTCAGTTTACATGTTCAGATTTTTAAAAAATGCACAATGGACTATTAATGTATACAAATATATTTGAAAAACCTGTGCTTAAAATCGTGGCAATTATGATGTAGACACACCTTTGCCTGATACGCAACAAAAGAAGGCTTATTTTCACGACAACTTGTCCGTTGCCAGTAATCTTAGAAGTGTGAGAATGCAAATACGGTGAGGAAGTGTTGCTTCCATATTTTGCTGTAAATCTTCTTGCTACAGTCTGAAACAGTAATTAGGCTTAATAAGATGCATAAATGCCCAAAGAAGATGCAGTGCAGCAGTGGCATTGTTCCAGAGTCATCAAGCTAATAGTTATATTATGTCCAGCATGGTTAAGAATGGAAGCACATTACGTCTATGTTGAACAACTGATAGAAAATCTGTCATGGAGCCAACAGTTTCATGTACTGACAGTCATTAGAGAAGTTTAAAGCTTTAATATTTTGAAAAAAGCCAAAACTTATTTCTGTTTCTGCTCGGTTTCAGAACCAGCAGGCCTCTGTCTCAGACAGAGCAGCTGGGGAGGTGTGAGACTATTTTAGCTCGCTGCACCACATCAATCTCTTCTTCAGGCTCTAAGACATTCACACACTCATACACCCACACATACATGTATCACACTTGTACTGATACAAACCCTAACCTTGTTCTGTAAAAGGTGCTATGTGACTGTAATGTAATGGATTATAGTATCAGTCCATTATATAAATACGGTTCAATGACAATGGTGTAAATAACAAGCCATAACAACGGTCTATGCACAAAGACTGTCCCGTGGTGCTGAGAATGAGCTAACAGGCATCAGCCATCGTATTAATGGTAGATTTACAATGGAAAACGTCACACTGCTAATTTAATGTCACCTTCTGTGCACTTTGACTTGAATTTGTTGTAGTGTGAGGCCTTATTTGGAATTTTACATCCTAATTGGATTTAAGAAGTTCCAACAAATATACCAAAGAGTAAATTGATTTAAAGCGATTACATGTAATGTACATAAACCCAATTAGTATTGTGGCCATGGTAATGTCCAAAGGCGATAATGAGTTACAATTTTCAAGACCGCTGCCGGCATGATAAGCATGCAGTGGATAAAGATTTAACAATACACTGGACTGCACAAAAATACAGACAATAAATCTATATAAAGCATAACACTACTAGTCTGCAATCACTGTAGTAAACATCACCAATTACAGTTCAACAATAGATATAATAGACAGTGGAAACAAAGTGTTAGGGAGAAGACAACTTTTTTTTGCAAAATTAGCGAAGGAATGGCTACACAGGAAATACAGAGGCAATAAGACACTTGTTAGAAATATATACATCATACATTTTACTTTTTGTCCGCCCTCCATCATTGGTTTATTTGCAACTTTTATTGGGTCTTTTAAGGCTGCTTCACTGATTGAGTTGGTTACTGGTGACTTGCGTTTCTCTCCGAGTGTGCAATCAACTGTACGTTACTGTGTGGTCAACACAACACAAACAGAAAGAACATCATAAACACGTACCCTCCCTTGTATCTCCACAGTTTATGTTTCCAGTGGGAATGGCACTGTCTCTCACAGGGGTGGCACAAATAGACCTCATACAATCTGAGTCCCAGTGGAATGTGGGGTCCCCTTAGGCATGGTTCCTCAAGAATGAAAAAACAAGCAAAAGTAAAGTATGTTTTGTTTCAGACTACTTTTTTCAGTTTAAACAATGCATCGTCAGTGCTTTCCACAGACTTAAAGTGTGTCTGTGATAGTAACCAATGAGTGGGTAGGGTTCATGTGCATGCAGGAGGAGGAAGAACCATCATATTCAAAAATAAGTTATGAAATAAATTTAAATGACAAAATAATAAATAATACTGAATATAAGGTGCTCCCTACCACACATTTTCATTACTTTTTGTACTTTGTGAAAAACAAATAACAAATAACCGAGAAGGTGGTCTTGTGGGTAATATGTGTAATGTATGTCCAGTGGGCCCCAGCTGTGCAACTTTCTCTCCATGCAAATATGTGACAAGTGGTGTAACCAGCAATAGCCCTGTCACATGTATGCCAAAACAGTGTCAAAATAGGCCCAAATTTTAGTGTAGCAGTGATCCAAATGCTGTATTGCTGTCTTCACTGTCCAAAAACAGCAAACAGCAAAGTACTGCTTGAAATTGATGCCAGTTTCCTCTGTCAGGTTATCAGGTAATAAATAGTTATCTGAAATTAATTGTATATGAACTTTTGAAGTTTTAAAATGGAGAAGTAGCATTTTATATATATTTCTATTGAACACTTTAGAATTTCAGTCCATTATGAAACTGGCCAGGCAAATCAGACTATGCCAGGTCACCAGATTCTAGGTAATTTATGCAAAAAAACTAATTATAAAATGTGAAGCTTTATTGTTATGAATTTGTTTTCTGCAGGTAGGCTCTCAATTACATTTACAGAACCTTACTTGAGATCAAATTCAAGGAAATAAAAGGTCAGAGTATTGACGACAAAAGAGTAAGAGGAGCAGTTTTGTGCAGCAGTGGAAGAGTCGATATGTCACTCGGCTGCTTTTTGGATTGTCCTGTTGTCTAATTAGACTGTTAAAGGCCTGTGGACCAAGTTGAGCTTGCATGAGAGGCCCTTTCCACTTTAAACACTGCGACCACAGTGTTTTCCTGTTCCCTTTTAACTTTCCCTTTAAAACAGAATAATCGACTTTTGCTTACAATGTGGGGAGAGCCACTGGACCACATAGAGGCTTGGTAGAAAGCTGCCTTAGGTTCCAGTCAATGTTTTGTATACTGATAAGCATTTTGGTTAGTGTTTATCACATGAGCTTCATATGCTGCTTTGGAAAACTTTTAATGGTGATTTACATACAAAGGTTTAACTCCTTTTCAAACATTTTATGACTCTGTAATGGTTTTGAATTAACTGCTGTTGTCAACCTGGCAGGAAAATTTTTGAGATGAAGCCATGCTGAGAATGTGGCACAAAGGCCATGAAGATCAGCAGAGCAAATCTGCCTAGCGCCCTGAACTGTCAAACTAGCACCTTGGAGCGTTCAGTGCATTAGGGGAATGTGAAATGATTACATTCAGAGGTTTTTATCAACAGTGTCTTGGTGGAAGTGAGGCAGCAGGAGAAAGAGAGAGAGACCAGGGGTGTCACTAGGGTCTGCAACAATCTTCATCTGATTTGTTTTTCCTCCACTACCCTCAATGCCTCTTTTATCTTTCTCAGTATACCTTTTCTGTCTGACTGAAAATGTGAGCAGACTCAGATTATCTGGTTGCTAGGCAACATTGGCCATGTGGAGGCACGCAACATATGGTTTTGGTTAAACTACTGTCTTCTTCCCATCTCCTGTTGGTTCTCTCATCTTTCTGATCCCGTGCCTTTTCTCTTCCTCCATCCTTTCTTTAAGCCTCATTCTTTTCCCTCTGTCTGTATGACTGCACAGTAGAGATTTCTGCGCCTGGCAGATGAGCAGTGCCTCTAGCCAGCAGCAGCAGCAGCAGCCGTGAGCATTTATCAAAGCCGTGCTCCGTAATGACCACTCAGCAGTGGGGAAATTGAGCTGACCCCGAGGCCAAAGCTGTTAGAGGGGACTGGTGGGAAGGCCAGTGGGGTCAGGCCATCCTTGTCCCACCCACTTAGTGGGCAGTTAGCGCTGAACCATTAGTTTACTGTTTGGAGGCCTCACAGCTATCCCCTGCAAAGCGTACACACACATAAACACTCTGGCTCACACACAATGTGGACAACAACCCTTCTGCCTAATCTTCAGCACTTCAATGTTTACCTGACACAAGTTGTAAAAGGAAAAGAGTCAAAGAAACCGGGGGGTAAACTTTGTTGGCTGCCAGTAAATGCTTAGACTTGGCACTATCAGGAACCATTTCTCTGTTGTTGTGCTGAAAGCAGGTCAAGACAATATGGGCAAAGTAAATGCGGCCTTATTTTACATTTTCATCATCATCCATTTTAAAATAGTTGTATTTCCAGATAATTGTCAAGTGAGTTTGAAGCAACCTTTTAAAGTGATACACAACATTAAAAAGAAGAGAAAGTACTACCTGTTTCTATTAGCTGCTTTAGAGCAAATAAACTAGACTGCATAATGTCAGAAGGTTTTGGTTTTACATTATACATTACATTATACATTATACATTTACATTATACATAGTTGTAAGTAGAAGAAAAAAAAATCAATTGTTTGCCAACCACTCCAGCATATTGAAGAACGAAACAAAACTGGCAATCTGCAAGTGAAAAAAAAATGAATGTAGCTCTTCAGGTGTGGTTTTCACATTGGTCAATTTGTAATTATTCTTTCACATCAGCTTGGACTGACTACGTTTCATGTGTCCAGAGAGACAGACGTCATTTGAGTTCGATGTTCCTGTAAGGCCTCAGAAAATGTTCTTTGTGAAATTGAAGAAGTTTTGTTTTTATTTTTGTTTCCATTGCAGCTACATCTTGTGAGACACAATGAGCAATGGTTATTATATTGTTTCCATTTAGTTCTCTACATATTTGATCTTTATGTGCCCGTTTGTGTCCTTTGTAAGAATCCATTGTCAAGTAGACGTACTGCATGAAGCATACAGATGCCACCTTTCTCTCACATCCTATAGATATACACATTGTCTCATTCACAGGATGGATTCTGTGGTGAGCCTTCCAATGTTCTCACACGTAGATTTAAATCAGGCTCTTTACGCACACATCAAAACACAATCTACCATCTCATGTAAACACTTTTTTCACACACACTAAGACACAACAGTGCAAATGAGGTGTAACTGTCTCATCGTTCAGTCTCTGGAGAGCAATCCAAAAATCTGTGACATCCATTCCTGCCCGACACTGAGCTTAACATCATTTTCAGAGAGGAAAATGTCGTGTTTAGAAAGAAAAGACATTGCAGTAAATCAATATTTGAAAATAATTGTAATTTAACTACATCTTTATAAAGCAATGGACAATCTCTTTAGTGCCACATTTGACCTTTGTTGGTCCCTTCCCAGACACTGTGGAGACATGACAATTACCAGAGCTTGTTAAAACTGGGAAGTCACATTGAGAAAGATTACTGGCTCTAGTTAACATTATTTAACTCAGCTATGTCTTTCGGCAGTTGCTGACAACAGTCCTGGGGCTGCTACAGGGCAAAAAAAAAAAACCGCAGGGGAGCTGCACACACAGACAATCAATATGGACGCAGATGGAAAGAGAGGTGGAGGCAGAAAAAAAAGGGAGCTGGAATAGTAATTTTCGCTTGAGAGGCGCTCCCTTGAAAGCCATGAAATAAAAATCTGAACTTTAAAATTGATAAGGATTGATTTCGCTGACATGGGATCATAACATACACCCCTTTGGAGACTGGCAGCGTGAGGGCTTACAGATGCCTGGTGTATAAAGGAGAATGGGGAGGACGTAAATCTGACTACAGCACAGCAATTAGCCTTTTACTGTGGAAAAGATATGGAGAATCTTTACTGTTTCATCAAATGGCATTAGCCACGCTCCGGGCCCGGAGGTTTCTCTGGGAAGACAAATGCTAGAATAAACTTGTTTGGACAGATGGATTGGATGGAATTCTTCACAAAGTTCACTATTTTCCCTCAAAGATCCATATAGATCACTAGTAAATGGTTAGTTCATTATGTGGCTTCTATTAAATGTCACACAGTGTTTGAGCAATAAGTACAGAGACAAGCTCACTGAAGCAGTCACCCTAAATGACATTTTCAACAATGTTTTCAAAGACAAAGCATGATGTCAAATACATTTTGAGTAAACGTAGCTCAGTGTTTACTGAAACTGCTGAAAAGTAGCTGAACTCAAGAGGAATAAAGCAGCACGGAGGTTGTTTTATTCATATTACAGAAGTAGATCTTCACAGTTTCAATGAATATACATTTGCAAGCCCCCTAATCCTGTTATAAATGAGAAAGCATTGCTTGTCCTGTCATGTATGCTTCAAAAACAAATATACTCAGGCCCCAAAATGCAAATTAATTATTATTCAAATGAGAGTCATGGAATGGAGAACATAACTAGGTTAAAGGAGAAAGAACTTGGTTCTAATTCCTACTCAGATGAGTGATTAGGAGGAATGATCAGGGAGGTCTTGATCAAAGCTAACATTGTAAGCTAACATTGTACTGTATGCTGGTGAGCAGATGGCGAGCCATAAATCCTCACCCTGGCTCTGACACATATTAGCATTTAGTTAGCAGCCCACAGCTTGCCAGCCATTTAGGTAATATCTCCATCAGATCACTTTGGAAATGGTGATGGAGTGAGTTGGGGGGATTTTAATGCTTTCCACGACTGTATTGTGCTTAGTTAGACGGAACTCTGGCTGTGCCGTGAAGTGTTGCTGTAGGAGACTGCATGTGTTGACAAATACACTCATCACTGCCCATTTAACTGCACAAAGCTTTCAGAAGCAACAGAAACCCGAGTACCAACATCAGTTATGTCAAGGTTTTGACTGATAAGGGTTTTTCACAGTCGATACCAACACCAGTTATTAGCAATGAAGGAGAATCATAATTAATATTTGGAACTGATGAGTATATGCAGTGAAAATGAAAATAGCTGTGTTGAAATCTAGACTAACAACTGTTTTTTTAGGTGTTATATAAGTTTAATTAAAGAAAGGACATTTCTATATTTCCGTTCAGTGTTGACAAGCTATTACTCTGGGTGTCTAACCAATCAAATTGTACTGTGTGTCAGATATTTCTCAAGACTACAGAACAATAACCACAGATAGATGGAGGCTGCAGCATCACAGACAAAAAAGAACATTTTTAAAATAATTTCATTTTTGGGAATTGGTTAAAAATAACAATAAAAAGACTGAATGTTGGATCTGACATTCAGCCAGACTGATCATTCGACCCCTAATCTTACATAAATTGCCACTATATTTAACTCCTTATGATGTGGTCTGCCCTCCGCGACCCTAGTGAGGATAAAGCAGTATATAGAGGATGGATGATGTGGTCTGACAATAACATTCATGCTGAAATGTTACTTAAATATGTTGCTCAGATAAATATACTGAACACATTAATATCAACATGGATGAGCCCTTAAACAGGAAAAAATAGAAGCATATACACTTCTTGGTTTGTTTAAGCATGAATCAGTGGCACAAAGAAATGAAAACATAAAGTAATTCTGCAAAAGTGATTTGACCTTTATATGTGATCCTTACAAATTTATTCTACCCAAGTCGTCACTAATTCTAGACATTAACACCTTCGCCTTTTGTTAATTAAAAAAATGAAATAAAAAATAGGTAATTAGACAAGTCTGCCATGGCTTCAGTCAAACAAATATTGTTTTGTCTTCTTACATGTCCGACACATTTTTTATTGTTTTCTTTCTCATTTAGATGCCACATTACTTAGATACCACCGACTCCCATTTCATTCACCATCTTTTGGTTTATGAGACAGACCTCTCCTTTAGTTTATTCTTGGTTTATGAGTTTGGCATTTAATCTGGTGATTGCACTCTCTCATATACAAACTAATAAGAACCACATTGTCAGTCATTCTTCACAACATGAGAGAAAACTTTGAATCCTTTATCATCAGAAAAATTATGCATGTAAAAAAAATTATGTATTGAAACACACAGAAACAATGCTTTAAACTCACAGCGCCACACACTGACAGAGTGAATGACCCTCCTGCTTGGAGGATTGGGTTGCAGTCTGCGAGCAGATAGTGAAAGGGCAGCCGCAGTGAGAAAGAGCAAGAGAGAGTGCAAACTATGTGTATATGTCTGATTGTGTGTGTGTGTGGGCATGAGTGTGCACATGAGCATGCATGTGTGAGGGGTTAATTGTGGTTCAACTGCGAGGAACAGCTGAAAGAGCTCATATATGGCACAGAGGAACAAGCATGGTGACAGGCAACTTGACAACACAACCTGTTTTAAGATGACAAGTGTCTGCATGTGTGTGTATGTGTGTGGCTGAAAGGGAGAGAGAGCGAGTGACTGGGGCACAAGAAAGTGTGAGAAAGAAAGCGTGAAGAGTGTGCTAAAGAAAGGCAGGTGAGCAACGAAGTGCCGGCCTGCCCACCCAACATGTTCACACGGCTCCTTCAAGAATAGCAAAGAGCGCTGTAAGCGATTTCTACAGCGGGGTGCTGATTTAGAGGATTGTGCCAGAAAGAAGAAAGGCATCGAAGACAGTTGACCATCCTTCACCTGTCACCCCAAGTACCAACAGGAAGAGGTCCGAGTGTTTCCTGTTACCCATGACGCTTAGGAGGGACGAGTGCGGCATACTATACACCAGGTTGCAAAATAAGTATTTGCATGTCTTTGTGTGTGGCTCTGCCTGCGCCGCAGCTGTGTGTGTTAGTATGTGTTCCTGATGCATAAGCACGGGGTTCAAATCAAAGCAGCTCTCCTCGGCTCAGTTTTCAGCAAGCAGCTAAAGGTTAGACTTATGTGTTGCTACTTACAGTAACACAGTGAGACTCCCTTACACCGTGTCATTATCACTACAGGTCTCAGTTGTCAATCACAACAAACCGGTGGAGAGGGTCATTTCAAAAGCATCTTTAAAAAGTGATTCTTAATAGCACAGCAGGAAGTATATGAAGATAGCCCCTACTTTTCTGCATGTAAATTCTACACTTTTTGTAAAATCCTGACTATTCTCCAGCTTGATTGAAAAATACAGCTCTTTTTGCTACCTTGTTTTTCAAAAATCCAGACAACAAACCAATCTTTTCCATTTTGCCGTTCTGTGATCAATTTTACATTATCCTGCTGGTCAAAACATTTTTTGGATGATTCTCTCCAAACATCTAATTTATATTTTATTTATTGATTGATTTAAATAATTTTTAAAGTTGTGACATTTAATAGAAAAATTAATCTATAATGTTCAAGCAAAAATGTCAAACTTTTTCTGGTTGTAGTCGCTCAGATCTGAGGATTTCCTATTCTTCTTTGTCCTAAACCTTTGAGTTTTAAACTGCTGCTTGATGGCAAAAAAAGAAGGCAAAAATTACAAGCAGAATTTTTACAAAGACATTTCTTTTTTTTTTTTACATTATATAGACTGAATAACAATAAAATGAGAAAATATTTAACAAAGTAATCAACAATGATGATGAGAACAATCCTGTCGAAATAGCATAGAAACTAAGTTCAAGCAATTGTTGATTAAATAACTCTAATTCAAAGAAACAAGCTCTGAATCGGCAACCTGCACTCATCAAAAACTTGCCGTCCTGTTACGTGTGTTCCGACCATAAATAGTCCCATGACCTCTTCTGGGGTCACCAGCCATAGCTTAAGAAACGCTGACAGCAAGTTTAAGACCTTTTAAACTCTCATTCATGTGGCAGAGGGCTCCAGTGTGAAGAGGATAGTAATCAGAGGGGGAAATGCCCACTGCAGTGCATGTTCTCCATAAAGTTACATCCACTTTTACAAATGCATTTTGGCTTTATTCTTGTGGATTACACTGTACATCATCTTATCGGGAATTATTGTAAATTTAAAAGCATTCAAGTAATTCATTGTATAGCTCAAACAGAGATGATTTGTTTTTGTAATACCATTTTGTGAGTTTTGTATTAATTAAAGTACTAATATGAGTGATTTAGCCATTGCACAAATAGAGCAAGTAAGAAAGTACTGAGTATTTTTGGACTGTCAAGTGGAAATCTTAATATACCAGGTTGAGAAATTTAAAACAAAGTAAAAGCATAGATAGTTTAATAGCTTGATCTTTTTCCTTTATTACACACACAAAAAAACCCATTATCATCATTATTGTTACAAGCATGATTTAAAATCAAAGTGAAAAGATATCCTGTTAAAGTTCTATTTAAGATATATTTTAAATCTAGAATAATGCTGTCACACAAATAGAGGTCACATTATATTCAAATATGATAATTCTGCTGTGATTCCTTACTAGCATTTGAAGTCCTTCTATTTTAGCATTTTCTCTAATGTACTAAAACTACGCGGGACCTTCTTGTCCAAATAGTTTACACTGACAAGGCACTGGAAAGAGAGTGACACTAAGACGTGTAGCAACTGCCGCAGACTGAATTCAAACCGACATCGTTGTGGTATGCATCTCAGCATGCTGAGCCACCAGGACGCCAGATCTGGTCTTTGAAGCCACTGCGGGTTCCCCGAGGCCACAGCAGCAGTAGCCAAGGGGTATCAAATGTGTTCGAGCTGCCCCACTAATAAGATAAGTGGGCTAATGCTAGCACTAGAGGTTTGCCACTCATCTCAATCTGTCGTGTTTAACAGTCTCACAGGAATAGCTCTCAAATTTAAATGCTGGACGGCTGTTGATGGAGTGGAGAAGTCCAGTGTGCGTTTCTGTTTGTGTGTGCGTCGAGCAGTGTAAGTGTGTGTGTGTGTGTGTGTGTGTGTGTGTGTGTGTGTGTGTGTGTGTGTGTGTGTGTGTGTGTGTGTGTGTGTGTGTTGCAGAGAGTGAGCATGGGTGGAAGCAATGTAAGACGCTGGCTACGTCTTATGGAACATCAGTTGACACTAGAAAAATACAGCTGCCGATAAATCTCCGACAACAGCCCTGGACTCAAGTTTCGCTCGATGATTTATCGGAGTTGTTCCTTTTAGACTTGCCATTTGGAAGCCACGATCTCTGTAGGTCATTTGTACAACTTACTTTTAAACTTTAATACAACGCAAAGCACAAATGTAGGGAGAAGGAAACTTGGCCTTTCCAAAGATGAATCCAGCAGGATATCATTTATCAGTTCTTTTTTTTTTCCATCTGGAGCTCTTATATCTTTCCCCACTCTAAAGATTGTCTCAAATAATCAATGATTAATTTTGGAAGTTTATATTTAACCACTGACGCACCCAACAGTTGCTCTGAAAATGTCAAGTGTCTGCTTGAAAGCTGGTCTTAATTGCAAAATGTGTGTTTTAAGGTGAAAGCTATTACTCTCATTCAGTCTCTATTGATCTGCAGTTCAAGCACTGATGAGTTCCGCCCCACATTTATTAGACTGCAAGGGGACTTGAGACATAATGCCTCTCTTCTTTGATAAACATGATTATTTAATAAAGGAAAATATCCTGTCAGATATCTGGACAGTTCACTGTGCTATTATATGTACCTGAAGTTGCATGTTTTAATAGAGAAACTGCAGTAAACCTGTTTAGTTATCTTAAAATATCTAAAATAAACTTCGCAGCCGATCTAACGTTGACTACATTTGAACTAAACTTTCAGATATAAATTTGTAACACAGGCCCGAACATGGTTTGCGTTCACTGCACATATTTTGGCATCACACTACATGTCAATGCATCATTACTCTAATTATATTCACGCTGTTCCATTACATCATTCACCACACAACCATCCTCACAGGCAAACAACAGGTGTTTGTAATCCAATAAGAGTGATGTGAGCAGCAAATTAAATGCTAATCATCTGACCCTATACATTTCAAGATATTGCTACATTTTGCAACGTATTGCTCTTTACTTTAAAATGATCATTATTATAGTATTTCTTGATAGAATACAGTCAACGTTAGGTGTGAAATATTTTTTCACATCATCTTTATTAAATGTTGCTTTTTCATATCAGTAAAAACAACATGTGAATTCAGTGTCAAACTAAAGACAAGTGACTGAGAGCAATAGTCATTTGAAAATGGCTCGTGCTGACTAATACATCAGCATGACTTGCACTGAACTGCACCCGTTACTTAGAAATGTTGACACGAATGTCAACACATTTAAGGGCATCGTTTATATGTCGATAAGCATAATAACTTCATAAAGTGACATAACTGTGCCATGATTTGTGTCGGTTTAGGTTGTTGCTGTAATCAGCATTCATTAAATATTTCTTCTCTGCTATGTTGAGTATGATTTTCACAAATAAAAAAAGTGCTGGCATAAATCACCGCACAGGCCTTTAGATGGCACTGAATTTGATCTTAGCTTTCCCCACCCGAGTTTGTTTGCTAATGGCTGTGTGGACACCGCGCACTCTTAACACATTCAAATTCCTCCCATCACCCCCTCGCCTCCCGTCTCCGCACTGAGACAACCTGGAAACCACCGTCCAAGTCTGAGGAAGCTGGCACTCCATAGTAAGCACCTCAATTACAAATGTTATCAATCCCAGGGAGAGAGGGAGCTTAGCACTTGTGTCTGTTTTTCTCATCAGCAGAGGTGGGGTAGCAGCTAGAGGACAGCAGAGGAGGACTCTAGAGAGACAGGGACAGCAGTTTGTACATGTGAGTGTGCGTGTCTATCCTCTAAATCTCGACCCTTCACCCTCCCTTAAATATCCTGTCGCCTTCGGTGTTTCTTTCTTGCTATTCCTTGGTGTCTTGACTCCGTGCCCTCCGCAAAACCTTAAGAACCTAATCGTCTCAAATTCAGCCCACTGAAATAATTAAGGGGTTGCATGCCACCGAAAATAAGGGTGTGTGTATTTTTGAAGTGGGGAGGGGACATATGTTTGAAGTCTCGGGATGCCACGGTGCCTCCAGCTAGGTTCAACTTGTTAGGAAAACTGGGTATTGCCTTACACTTCCGTTGACATGACTGCAGTATCAGTGGTTGGGGTGTGTAAGGTGTCAGCCACCCCTTGGCTGACCCTCCCAAGGATGTGCATGTTTACAGAGGTGTTCTTACAAACATTTGCCCAACGCAGTGCGACAGACAGCTCCCATGGGCATGAAGAGGTGTTTACAGTTATCTTGGACTTTGTAAGTTATTGTGAGCACAAGTACACGTGATGCAGTCGGTGGGAGTATATTAATTATGACAACGAGTTCTGTGCTTGCTGTAATTACATGTGACTTATCATAAAATTCATTTCTGAGTAATGTAGAGATAACAGAAAGCTGTCTATTGTCTCTTAATGGACATTTAGATTAAAAACGCACACAAAGACATGCTGTGTCAGCTGCCAGTGAGGCAGTAAACAGAATGTTGGAAAGCTTTTTTAAGTTATATATCCATGAATTTCGAGGCTTGGCCTATGCTACAACCAAGAAGAATTGCTTATACCACCTTGAGAGACAGGGTTTTACAAAACAAGACACTGTCAAAGCTATCACTGTGACTATGACTTTATCTTCTGATGCAACAGTCGTGAGGAACATGATGAAATAAGATGTTGACATTTCAAAGTATCCCTACAGAAAGGTCTGCTTAATAATATGATTGGCCAATGCAACACTTTGCAAGGTGTTGTATTTCTAATGCGTAAAAGTTAATCAAGGCTTTAGCTGTTGCCTCTGCAGTAGCACCTGGGGCCGGCCAATAAGATGATTATGACCTGTGATAGACGCTTCAACAACAATAAGAAAATTGTTTGATAGATTGTTCAGTAGATGCTTAAACAATTTAGTTGCAAACCATCATGAAAGTAAGTGATAAAAACGCAAAGTTCAGCTGCATGAACAAATCCCAAGCGTTGTCTCATTATAGCCTTGTTACGGGGGGGAGCAAGAGAACCCAAGCGCAGACAGATAACTGGCAGCCAAGAGAATAAATGAAAGACTTTTATTAAATCAAATAACTAAACCAATACATAAACTAAGCATTGAACTAAAGGGAGCAGAACAAAACCAAACTACTCTAAACTCTATAAACCAAAACTAAGAATGCAGAAACGGAAGTCTACAAATACTAAACTGGATTAACTACACAGAGATAAGGAGAGGTACTTGCACTACGAGGGAACTGACCACCGCAGTCCCGGGATGGCAGGTTTGGTGAGGAAATAGCTTCTATGATCCAACAGAGTATCTGAGGGACTGAGTTTGAATAGTGAGGAGAGCTTGAGGACAGGTGAGCTGAGTTTACTGATTACTGCAGCTGACAGTCACTGGGGTAATCAGCAGGCAGAGTACAGGTAGAGAAGGAGGGCGAGTGGCAGGGAGAGAGAGAGAGACATGAGGGAGAGGTGACAGACAGGGAACCAAAAAGGCAGGACAAAACCGAAACAGATCAGGAAACAAGACAGGAGGAAAAAGAGGAAGAAAGGGGGAAGAAGCTAAGGGCAGGGGCCAGAGCAAGATCCTAACAAGCCTATCATACTCCTTGAGTCCTTTACCTTGTCCTAGCTTACCTGTAGACCTGCAGACCTCCCTTTGGTGGAGGCTGCAGCTAATGGGGACTGGTGGTGTCCCTTGTGACACGAAGGCTACCTCAGTACAGCTTCACCCATGTTGCCCTCAGTGCACCTTCACGTTTTATGCCGACTTAATTTCTTTATTAAATCAAGTTACCTGTGTACTTTGACAAACAGGTTAGAGTAGCTCAATTCAAACTAAAAAAAATGTCTTCCATTTTTTCTTTATTTAAAATAGGTCATAAAACTATTTAGTCATTGTAGAGTGAAATGAAACATTTCATTATTATGAATTGATAAACTATATTGTACAGCTCAAACAGCACCCACAACGTGCTAATGCATTCTTCTCATTGAAATGAGAGAAGTTAGTGTTTTGTTTCCTTTAGTCTTTACTTTGCTCTTGTCTGGCTGTACATAGACTTACATTCACCTTGTGTTTAAGCATAGTTTGTAGAGGCACAAAGTGTAAACATGTAGAAATTGTACAGAGTACTATGTATCTACATCAAATGTAACTACAGATTAAATGCACCCACTCATAACACATAAATTCTACCGGACCTGTTCCAAAAATGAACAGATCACTCTTTTTTTGCCAATGCAATGAGCCTTTATCTCTATGGAGTCAAAGCAACTGACTTCCCATAGATCATCTGCCATGCTACAAACATAAATCACGTCCTCTTCAGTCTTTTCTGAAAACTACTTCTAATACTCACTAGAAAACACATGGCCAGAAAATATTTGAGAAACTGCTTTAATAAATTGGATAAAGAATGTTTTCATCATAGCCAGGGACTAAAGAAACTCATGAAAATGCTGTTCCATTCAGAGAAGTAGATGCAGAAATTACACTGACGACTGTGTGTGATTGTAAATCTTATGTCCTAGATAGGTATTTTGAGCACATACAGAATGAAAACACTTCTTTTGTAATGTACCAAAAGTCTAAACTTGACACGGCTTTACAAATTGAAACACATACACAGACTTAATAAAATATACTACACAGAAAACCAGCATTCATTTTCACTACCAAGGATGGACAGTGAACAGATACATGGAGGCACTACACACACACACACACACACACACACACACACACACACACACACACACACACACACACACACACACACACACGTGCACAAACAATTCATAAGCATGCAGACTGGGGAGCAGGCGTCCTTTTGTTGGAGGGAGAATGGGAAGTGTGAAGGACGTGACGAGGGAGATAAGTGTCCTCCAGGGCCCTGAGGTTACCCTAATGGTGTCATACATCACCACTCACAAAGCCATGCAGAGCAAAGTTGTCAATGCATGAATGCTGCACTATTACTATCAGCCATTTTAATCATGGCAGCTGTCACTGCGCTAATCAACACCATAACTTCACACTGGAAATCACTCAGAAAAACTCTCCCATGCTGCTGTGTACCAAGAACTCTACACAACACAGGCAGTAAGTTATGCATAAGGGGCCGCTGGCTGGATGTCGGCCGCTGCGCTGAGGGGTTGTGACTTTGTAGTGCATCATTGCCCTTGTTTAATGGAGGCTTGGCTTTTCCTAAGCAGTTGTTGTGACAATGCTAAATGCCGCTTTTATGAACGTGCTAAAAGGGTTTCCCCCCTCACTGTCAACACCCTCCCCCCCATCCCTACAAACACACAAACACACACACACACACAACCTGTCCAGTGTTGTCTCCTGGAAAAACACTGAAAAATAAACAGTCCTTGCTACTCTGCAACTCCCTGTCAGCCCTGATGCAGATTCTACAAAGGTGCCATCTCTGCATTCTGGCTTCCTATCTGCTCTAAAGTGATATATATCTCACTTCACTTCAGAAATGCTTGGTTGAATGTTCACTACTTGGAAGTACAATGTGGACATCCATCCACCTATCCATTAGCTATACCTGCTTATCCAGTAGAGGGTCTCAGGAGGCTGGACACTGACGCTGACATCAGCCGAGAGGTGGGGTACACTCAGGACAGGCCGCTAGTCCGTAGCAGGGCTGAAACAAAAAGACAGACAACCATGCATCTTCACAGTCAAACAGAAGGCCAGATTAGAAAAAACGATTAACGTCATATGTATCGCCTTGGGCTAAAAGAAAAAAAAAACACAGGCACAGGGAGGACATGCAAACTCCACGCATAAAGGCAGCATTCAACCAGCAGGTTTGAACCCAGAATCTTCTTGCTGTGAGGTGACCAATCACATCATTCACATCAGAAAATACAGGTTTGTCTTTGGCTTATCTTTATGCTGCCAGATCTGATTAAACTTCTTACTACAGCTGCCCGTGCACATGAAGTGATCTTATTATTTACAGAAGCGAAAAATCAACTTAGCATGTTTTATGAGGCAATACATCAAGTAAGTCAATGGTTGTAATAAGTTATGCGGTTCAATTCTGGCTCATCATGCAGACAAATAAACTGCTGCAGGCCTACTGTCTCTCAGTCAGCCTAATGTGTAATATCCAAGTCATGTAATACAAAGCTGGTTAGAGAAAGGTAATATACACAGAAATATTACTTCACCGAACACAAAAGATTAAAAGTGCAACTGATGGATATTTACCACAATGGTGTTGCTAAATTCAAGGAATAGGGACAGTCAAATTCACCCACTAAAAAACATCCGTAGTTCAGCAGCCTTTATAACTAGTGAAGCCACTTAGAGACAGTTCTGGCTCGTTTCCTCACATCTCTTGCTAAACCAAGCGCCCCAAAAATGATGTTCCAGTACAAGTAAACTGCATTATCATTTGTTTTTAAAAGAAAGTATTTTCTCTGGAAAAGTTGGAATTGTGACACAGTAGGAGAGGGTTCCGGTTTGAATCAGCAACAAGTCCACGAATGTAAATAGGAGGAAAGGCAGAAACAGGACTTTCACCCTGGCTCCATGTCAAATCTGGAATTAATAATTCTGGGATTAAAGTTTCATTTTCACTCTTTGATGGCTTTTGGTTTTTAGTTAGGTGTAGGGTTTAGTAACCAAAACTACTTGGTTACATTTTGAAAAACATCACGATTTAAAGTAAGTTCCTTGCACAATATGTTTGAAGCTTCTCCTCCATTTACTTTGCGACCAGAGTAATGTTCTGTTCTTACTATTATTTGACTGTTTGGCTTAAAATGAGAGACAGTAAAGAAATTAAACGAATGGCAAAAGATCTATTGATGTGAAATATTTAGAAAAACTTGCTGGCTGATGTCGGGCTATGCTAATTAGATCATAACTGCAGATGTATCAGAAGACATAGCACAATATTTGTACAGCTGTATTTTGCAGAGTTGCTAACTAATTAGCATGGTCTCACGTAAGCTAGCTACATAGCTTAACTTGGTGTTGACTAGCTACTTAGCTTCTCCTCTTCTTAGGAAAATAGTAATTTAGTGTATTTGGTGTATGTAATTTGGTGTATTGCATAAATATGTTTGTATTCAAACATATTTATCCAATGCACAGTCCTATCATATATATTTGTACATATCACTATATTTACAAATCTTGAAAATGTAGCATTACTCACCTGTATAGCTGTTGCAAAATCCACCAGTGCGCACATTTATTGGCAACGAACTGTACACTACTGGGATAAAAACAAAAACACGACTAATTTCACACGACTGCTTGGCTTTGCTCACTTTTTGTGACTCTTACATAGCCTACTGTTAACCCTTTGATGCTTACTGTTGCGAATTCGCAGTTCGTGCATATTCAATAGTACCTCGGAACCTTTTGCAAGCGCTGGTTTCTCGTAGGATCGGACAGAGTGGTACGTAATTACAATATATCTGTTCTATGTGTAATAAACAAATTAACAATCTCCACTTATTTTAGCATCAGCTGGAAAGCAAAAACACACATTTTTTTTATTTAACTGTAAATAAATTCAGGCGTCAAGGGGGTAACTCAGACCACATAATTACATTAAACTTGCTAGCTAGCTTAGCCACTGATTATCTTCATTACAAATTTAAGTTATTTCCTATAGCTACGGATCATTTTGACTTGTCATGGCACAAAAAGCTTAGTCACTAACATTAATAGTGTGTCTCATACAGCTAACATTGCTATCATGAACCTGAAAGGCTTAATGGTATCATAAAGGTTCAGTTTACCCAAATTTAAAAAATAAATATCTTCTCTACTGGTATTTAGAAATGTTAAGTTAGTTTGACTTTAGGGGAATCTGCCTCTAGGCAGTGTTCTCTGACTTTCTCCAATCATGTTATGTTAGGTTGTTCAAATAACATGAATATAGGTCCAAAATGTTTATTTTTGGGATGATAAAATATAAAGCAATAATAACTGTGCAATAATAAGATACAGCATGTTAGAGCAAAACATCTAAGTGAGTAAAATCAAAATGTTTACACCCAGAAATCAGCACGTTACATAAAACAAAAAGATCATTCGAAGCCAATATGAAAAAAAATCTGTTTCACATGGTATGCTCAGCTAGATGTAAAGTGATTTGCACCATAGCAGAAAGTTCCCAAGCGGCTGAAATGTCATCAGAAGTGGAAAATCTTGTGATTGATCTCCTGTCCAGCATGCCTCCTCCTGTGGCATTGTGTCCTCTTTCAGACTGAAACACTGCATGTCTGTGGGTTCCAAAATAAGATGGATATGTTGCTCGAGACCCAGGAAAGTAAGAGTTATGAGGGCAGCTGGAGAAGGGCTGGTAATTTGTGGACGATTTCTAACTATAAAGATACTGATATCTCAATAGGAGTGATGGAGACGCTCCCGGTGTTGGTTTCAAGACGGTTACACTGCCCTGTTTGGGTACCACTAGAGAGACACTGGGTCAGGTTGCAAACTGTTAGCATTCCTCTGAATCGAGACTGTGAGACGGGCTGGCAAACAGCTGCAGCAGTTTGCCCTTTGAACAGACAGGACAGAGACCAGTATAGAGAAGACCAGGGGGGAGAACGCAGGGAAGACACTAAAGATGGAGATAAGATGGATGAAGAGAGGAGGAGAGAGGGAAAGGAAGGAGGAAAATCTTGAGAGAAAAGTAAATTTTGTGATCTTCACTGAAGTGTTAGTATTTCATGTTTTTCTACCATTGTGGGGCTGATTCCTATTTTCTTTAATAAACATTTTCTGAGCTGTGAGACACACAAGAGAGCTTTGATTGCTGTGGCTGACTAATGTTTGCTCATGTAGCATTAAACTCGGTGGAAATTGCGCAAAACTAAAGTGTCAAATTGAAAAAATTACCCCAAAACGAAGCTTGATCTCGTTCTGAATGGATCAATTTGCAAATTCTGTTTAGGAAACACATGAATAAAGAACATCTTTTCCCAGGCTTCAGCTGGAGTGACGCCTGCTGTGAGAAGCCATATCTGATCAGGGCTGTGGAGTGGCGGCTTTAGCAGCACTTTGTGTCATGATGAAACCTGTTTTAACTAATGAGATACATTATCGTTAATCACCTGCTCATTAGTGGCGACATGTTCAAGAGAGACGCAGCAATGGCAGACATGCACTGTCACACATACACAACCACACAGCCACACACACACACACACACACACACCTATCATCCACTAATCTCGATGGCTCCGAGGTATTTTGCTGATTTTATGGTCCTGAGCACAGTTTGAAAACTGAACAACATGCACACAGTGGCCACAGATTTTTTTTTTTTTACATTTGCTTGCATCGCACACTCCTCACCAGCTCCATAGCTCCGAGGCAGCTTAGGTGGTCTTATTCTCCAGGCGAGAGGTACCCTACCCCAGGTTAAGGATTCAGAGATTCTGGTTAATGACGCCCAATCCTCCCCTTCCTCCCCGGGTGCCATTAGAGCCTCATTTTAAAGGAGAGTGATGGGCCAGGCTCGCAGGGTTATCTGGCCTATCTTTTAATCATAAATGAGACCCCTCCCTCTTCTTCCTCTCCATCTTTACCTCCGTCTATCTACCTCCCTCACTCTACCCCACTGCCCTCTCTCTCCCTCTGTGGGTTAGGGAAAGTGCTGCCTCAGCGTTCTCCTCTTTCTCCCCCACACCCACCCACACCTCCACCCTTTCCTTTTCTGTCTTTATGCTTTTCCAGCCCATCGCTGATCAGGGGCATCAGTTCCACCGGGGTGACTCCTCCGCCGTCACTTAGGAGTTGCAGAGTCCTCTTCTGTCCGAGAGAAGGGGAGATGGAGAGAGGGGAGGGTATGTGGGGGTATAGACAGGTAAAAGGAGGGTCATGCCAATGACAGGAGGCCTTAAAATGCCTCCCAGGCTTCTCAAAAAGTCTGGCTTTAGAAGGAAGCATCTTATGACTGTTAGCCCTGTGAAACTCTCCTAAAACATTATCTTTATCCAATGGCACTGTGCTATAAACAGCCCCTATCCCAGAAGTCTATTACCTCTGCAGCAATATTTCACAAAGTAATTTTTTTACACACTCGCCCTCACACATATATGCATACTGTTTCTAGCTTTTTGTGGACTGTTAAGTTTATGTACAAGAATTTGAAAAATACATTCTGGTGCTTGCAAAGTTTTGAAAGAGTTGGTTAAAAAAAAAAGGTGATGATGCATTCTCACCTGCAGGCCTGGGCAATGATTTCCAGTCCACATTACTATTCACACACACCACCACCTCAGTGCCCCCTTGCCTTCAGTCATTGTCTCTCGCTGCAGTCCTGCAGGGGGTAAACGTCAAACTCTCCAAATTGGATGAAACATTATGGGAAATATTATGAGGCAGCCTGCTGGTGTGATGGCTAGGGGCTTCTGGTTAATTGAGTTGTTGCCCGCACTGCATACTAAACAGGACGGGCGGATGGCAGACAAGTCAGTTGGGACACGGACTCTTTTTTGAACACATTTCATCTTTATTGGTTAACGTGCAGTCGAGACAGGGAAGGGCCAGATGGAAGACGAGACTCAAAGAGAAAGGCAAAGACTTTCACAGCACACTTATCTGCAACACAGATGACCAGCAGAGACACACAACTATGATACCAGTGTTATTTTTATCTTGAATATTTTAAGTCCAAGGAGGAGAAGCTCGCATACTTTATCCAGAGTCTTTGATACATTACAATCGCACCAAGTTCAAAGTCTATCCACAACTTCCGAGCTGTCCCTCTAGCCGAGCCTCCAAAACTTTCTCTGCCAGAATCCCTGAATAATTTCCCCTCTTTAAGTCTGACATACAGAAATCTTTTATCCACAATATTAGTTGGAAAAGGAAGACAGAACTGAAATTTTAAAGAGAGGAGGATAAAAAAAAGCGCGAAGTGAAGTACTTTTGATCATCGTTGGGACAAGGCTGAGAAGTAACATTTAGTCATTAATGTCAAAGTGGATATATATCCCAGGATTTATCTATTAGCATTAAGAGAAGCCTATTAGTGATGTGGCTCATCCTTAATCGGGGTCACTGCCAATGAGTAATAATCTTATGCAAATATATTCTGCTGGGGAATTTTCTGATGATTACTATATGCAGATTCAGCCTCGTCGCTTCCACTGGGCCTGAAATGAGCAAAAACAGAGACGTTCACACAGTGTTCAAGATAAGACAAAGATGAAGGACTCCTTATCAAATTTTACATCATTATGAAAACAGAATCTAAGTTGTACTCACAGTCACAAAAGGCCAACTATATACAACATCTGCTCTGTGTGTCTATGTACATGAGAGTGAACTTAAACACACATGAATCTGACATTTCCAAAGGACATAATCAGTGAAGTTGTTGGTTACACAGGCAAACTATTTACAGCTTTACTCCTAAAAATCCGTCTTTTTTTCCACACAGTTTACACATTTCTGTTTAGAGGAACTTGCTACAGAGAAATTGAAAATTTACTGAAAATGAATTTCTTCACTGATAAATTAAATATGCATTTTTATAGTGTCATTTCAATGCTGGACCAACTCAAACACATAACTGCATCCTCCTCAAATCTTCTTCATCATGCATAGTTGACATGCTAATGTGCTTTAAACCTTCAAGTTTCCTCTCACAATCTACGATATTCTATGATGGCAGTCACTGTCACACCATATTTTATTAGATCTGAGAAATCGAGTGTTTATCTTAAGCGTAAAATGATGATACCTTGCAAATGTCCGCTGAAATGCCCCCTGTCCCGATAGCTGTGTGCACAGGCTCCTCATAAGGAAGTGTGTTTCCAGGCGGCCACTTCATCAACATTTCTTGGTGGGTCAGTGTCCTTCGTTGGCAGAGCACATCAATTCAGAGGGGACATCGATCACAGCCGCCTCTTGTCACATTGACCAGCTCATTAGCTGGACTTAATATACGCCGAGGGAGCTCTGAGGGCTGCATGTCAGTTTTGCACTCTGTATGAAGTTAGCTCGGAAGATGTACACACTAAGGATCTAGCTCTTACAGGTGAAGTGAAGAGGCAGGGAAATAAAATGACAGCAACCACTGAATTAAATTTAGACTGTTTTCTGTCTCTTTATAAACATTTTTTAATCTTAAATCTTTGTTCTTTAATCAAGTTTAGCTGCCAGTACTAATGTTTAGCCAGTGCTTTACAGTCGTTGCTTGCCTTATCCATAGATTATAAACCAAAGACTTTGCTTCTGCTTTTCGTTTGCCTTACTGTAGTTGCCATGTCAACATTTTTTCGAATACTGGCATTAGATGTTCCTGGACTACTGCATGTTTTAGAAAACTTTGACATTCTTGTCTTAACACACAAATTGAAGTGAGAGATCAGAGAGAAGAGAGTGAAATATCTGCAGCAACTTGACTACACCAAGCTGCTTATTCTCAGAAAAAAATAATTAATTGGATAAAACTGTTGAATAGATTTAAAGAAGTTGCGGAGAAACAAAACCTTTGTTCATTATTATTATAAAAAGTATTTACCATTTTTACTGCCTTCAGAAAGCTGTGCGTGTAGCATGGCCCTCTAGGTTAAAACAATGCTTCCTCCCACTGGTGTAAACATCCACTCCAGAGCAAACCAGAGTGCCCCAGCTGACTGCTCGCCTTGTCAGCCCAGCCCACTCACAGATGAGGGCCACATTGTGCCTATTGTCTGGCTAAATGGTGGTTTCTAAGAGGAGAAAAGGGGGAAACTTGTGTAAACAAGCTACTGCTTTAGCATCTCAATGTCACTGCATGGGTGTCTGCTGCTAAGCAATGCCTTGTTCCTGCTGGCATCATGCATTCCTGCCTGGGCAAACTTTGGACAAAATTCTGCCTCGTTGGCCTCTTGGCTTCTTTTTAGGATTTGTAATGAACTATAATAACTTCTGTGAAAGAGGCTGACATTAAACGTCAGGGGAATAATTGTGCCATGAAGAACTTCAAGTGTTTCAGGCAGTCATGAACTCTTCATGTTTGGAGCAGCTGACTGTTTGTTTACCTGGCGGGAGGCTAACACATGGAAGAATATTCAGAATATTCCAGGGGGGTTTATCATCACTATAGTGCCCTATTTGCTTCCTTTTTCCTGTTATTTCTATCTGTTTGATTGCTGTCATGTTGTGTTTTGCATTGAGCAGCTCAGACAACATGTTCTTTGTAGTCTGATCAGATCGTTCCACTTTACTGCCTTTAGCTTATTCTATACAAGTGTGAAGTCAGTGTAGACACACACATTTAGTGTGTAGACACACTTTTGACCTCTGTGTGTCCTCAGTATTTACCGTTTCACACAGTCAAATTTTAAGAGGGACTGGGCTCCTCTGTCTCTAATGATTACTGGCTAAAGACATTCCTTTATTAGTGTCTAGTTTTGTAATGCTGCCAAATAACACTTTATTGCCCTTTAATTAAATATTAATGGTAGTGTCATTACATCTTCATTCATAATTAAAGAGCTACTAACGACTGATATTGCATATTAATGTAATTAAACACCAGTACAGTGTGTGTGTGTGTCCGGAGATTCTCTGTTGAACGGTGATAGTTTCGCTTGATTTAAACAATACAGACGCTGGTTTTTGTTGCATCAATAAGCGATCAGCTCTACAAACCTTTGAAAACAGATTTGTCTTAAGGTCCTGGTAAAACTGCAGTGATATGGACATTGATTTAGTCATTCCCCAATTTCCTTCCACACTCCAGGCAACACCGTCAACGTTCCGAGCCTTAAAATGTGATCTGAATATTACATCTGTAAAGAGATAACAGCACTGCTCTAGAACTCTCATCCCCAGCACCCCTCTCCTCCCACCAACAGCTGATCAATGCCCCATTAGGAATGAGGAGGGGGGAGACAGTGGTAAGGTAAAAAAAAGGGTCCATTCCAGCTAAATTGACCCCCCACTGCAGCTGCAGATTACAGGACCTGCCCCTCTCCACCCCCAAGACACCCCGACTTCATGACTGCCTAAGATGTGCTTGGTAGCAATAATGCATGATAACAAGGCGGCTTTTGTTGTTAACTTGGGAAACAGGAAGTTTCTGCCCTGGAGACTGAAGCGAAGACGGACACCACCAGAAGCAGCCGCCATCTTTAAATCCCCTTTAGTGATGTGACCTCTGACCCCGCCTCAGAGAAGGTCAGACAAAACTTATCTCTCAAAGAATAAACTGGCCCCTCTTCAAGTCGGCATGTTAATAATTGCCTGTGCTGGCATTCTCAAAGAGGTACATGTGCAGATTTTCAATTAACAAGGAGCAGCAGTGGTGGTTATAATATTTAAGCAGCAGACAGGTTTGTTAACTGGGACGTAATTTTAAAGAATAACCCACTTCATTGGAAATTGAGTCAATATTTTTACTGTACAACTGCCAAACCTGCCATTTATCCTTTATGACAAGACTGTACCAAAATAGCAATCACGTCTCCCAAAAATGATGTTCAACTAAATTACTCTTTCTTATATTTTTGGAGAGAAACAAATTTTCTCACAAAAGGTAGGACGAAAATGTAGTAGGAAAGGTCTCCAAGTTTACATAAAGTCCATCTAAGGAGGAGGATGGTGGCATTAGTCAGCAACATTCAACTTTCAACCAGGAGACTGTGTTTCACATTTTTGTGGGACCGTTACTGTTAGACTTCAGTTTCAGTTTCATTCACTGTTTACTTTTGCATTAACTTGCTGTTAGGGATAAAATGTCACTGTTTCACAACATGATTAAAGCTTCTCCTCCATTTTTTGGGTTATCAGCGTGATGAGTCCTGTCCCATCGAATATTTTTTGTCTTAAAAGGATATTTTTGATTCAGAATGTATTTGCGATATGTCATAAAACATATGTATTGTGGCAGAAAATACATTATCCTACAAATGTATTTATGAATGCAGTTAAGTTGTTTAGAAAGTAATTTTTGAGAGACAGACCTTAAACTAATTGGAAAATTACGGAAACAGTCCAGCAAGTCAAGAAAGCATTCAAGGAACAGAGGACTGTTGGCCAAAACTATACAAAGACTCAAATTGTAAAGAATTGGAATGATAATGTAGGATCAAATAGAGTCAAAATGTGGTAATATAACTGTATTTTAGCTACATTAACTCAAAATTTAAGCTTCCACTATGCAAAAAAGTTCATCATATATCACTAAAATCACTTGTTGTACACTACCGTTCAAAACTTTGGGGCCAACCAGACAATTTCATGTTTTCCATGAAGACTCACACTTTTATTCGTGTGCTAGCATAACTGCACAGGGGTTTTCTAATCATCAATTAGCCTTTCAACACCATTAGCTAACATAATGTAGCATTAGAACACAGGAGTGATGGTTGCTGGAAATGTTCCTCTGTACCCCTATGGAGATGTTCCATTAAAAACCAGCCGTTTCCAGCTAGAATAGTCATTTACCACATTAACAATGTCTAGACTGTATTTTGGGTTGATTTAAAGTTATCTTCACTGAAAAAAAATGCTTTTCTTTCAAAAATAAGGACATTTATAAGTGACCCCAAACTTTTAAACAGTAGTGTTTATGATCAGTGTTTCATGCTGAAAAGCTCAAGGAAAAGTAAATGGACCTTTGAGTTGAAATTAGTGATATATCAAATCTGAAATTCTAAGTTCAAGTTTGCAAAGGTACAGAGAGAGAATCCCAGGGGAAAAAAAAACCTCTGCAACTCTTCAGTCACAGGAAAACTCTCAAACCAACAAGCCCCGATGCTGCCTCATCAGTTATGCAGAATCCAGCGTCTTCATGTAAACCAAGAGAGGAAGGCAGAAGAGATGAGTGAATGTTTTCCACCCAGTAATGAAAGTCAAATTCACCAGGGCACTTGGAAACACTACACAGGCTGCAGCCATTAAAAGTCAATCGGGGTGTCTGCTGCGTAAACAAATAGCTATGATTATTCCAACCTGCCATCCTCCGACAACATTAAAACATCCTTCAATTAGGCAGCGCTGCAACACACCCAGACCCAAACAAAGCTCTCTCTCCGCCTCGCTGTCACGTAGCATCTCTCCCACCATGCCGCTCCCGCTCCCCCGCTCTCTGCACACCTTTCACTCATCATGATGTGTCAACTGTTTGCAGGAGAGGGAGCAAAGATGGCGAGCACTTTGACCCACACCGAGATGGCAATGGTGCACAAGGCACACAGACCTCATTGTCTGTAGGCTGGATCAATGAGAAAACACCTTAGGGCCTTTTTCTGAACTTTGGCCACACAGCTGGACGGATGCGTCAAGAGACAAGAATGTCATGAGGAAAGATGGGCAACTTTCTGAGCAGACCTCGTTGCTCTCTTAACTTTTTCTTTGTCTTTCTCTTTGACATATGCCAACTGGCTTTACTCTTAGGCCAAGCTGAAATGTATTTGCTTCACCAAAATCAAACTGTGAGATTAAGAAATTCTGTTTTTAGAGCTAAAAATGTCGCCAAACCTCTTTTTTAAAATGGATGTTTCTGACTTAATGGAATTCAGCAGACCTTTTGGTTTTCTTTATATGTTTTTGAGGAAGATTTTACATTATCGTGAAACATTTATTTGACATGTTGTGGCTGAAAACACAATGAAAATAAGCTTTTAACGAGACATCCATATCAGTTCCATTCAGTAGTTAAAAAGATGATTTCCATGCAAAGTTCTGCTTTGACAAAACATTTACTGTAACCCAAACAAAGGCAATTAACATTTTTCCATCCCATTACCACAGAAATCATCTAGATAGACTCACTCAGGGCAACAAAGTGAGTTTGCTACGTTTATGTTGCTCTACCTAAAAGTAAAGTGATATATGAGAAAACATCAAAAAACATGCTCTCTCAAAGTAAGATCATACCTCTGAGATATCAGCTTGTTAACTGATAATAAGATCTAAGTAAAGGAGTAAGTGTAAGCAGAACCACAGTGTATTGTAATTTAAATGGGACCAGATCAGACCACATGTGGTTTGTATTTGATGCGATAATAAAGATAATACAGCATATCCAGATCACTGTTAGAAATTAGCCAGGGAGAAAGCCAAAAAGGCCCCAGAAATCTTAGAATGCTCCCAAAAGCTGTGATTGGGGGAAAATAATGCCCCCCTCAAATATCAAATATAAAAAAGCATTAATATATATATTCCAGTTTCAGCTAATATCCCTATCTTACCATAAGTGATTTATTTTCAGTCAGTTTATTTAATCTGTCTCACGCACTCACACAAACAGCCTGTTGTTCACACAACTACCTAAAAGCCAAATTACGGTTTCTGTGACCAATGCGACTTTGAAAGCAGACAGTGGTGCTGCTCTATTCCAGTATTATGAATTATGACTGTGTAAATGACAGAAAATATCAAAACACGACAATGATTTGTTTTTCTGGCACATGTGCATTCAACATCAAAAAGTGCAAAAAGTTTTTGCTGCAGGCGAGTATTCACAAACTCATTGGTTCTACATGGACTCTTGCAAAGCCAGATAGAAGACAAATATTAAACATACTCTTTACATACGTGTGGACACAGAAAGCATGAACTAGCCTTAATGTTCACACGATACCTGGCAGAGGTCATTGAATTTTGCAGCTGCAGTCAAACTAGCTCTGGGAATGGACTATCCATCCATTCTCTATACACCGCTTGCGCTCGATTTAGACGGTCGCCAGGTCACCGCGAGCGCCGGGAATGATAGGAGGTTGATGACATCATACAACGTGGCTGCCTCCATGAAGAAAACATGATACGCGGTTCAGCTCGATCGAATGGATTTGGACGGTCGCCGGGTTGCCATTTGCGACTAAAAACGTTGCAAATGGTGACCTGGCGACCACAGGGTCGTGGGGGGTGCTGGAGCCTGTCCCAGCTGACTCGGGCAAAGGCAGGGGACTCCCTGGACGAGGGCTGGACCCGAATATCCCAAATATCTGAATATTCGTTCGCTACAGCGATATCCGGATATTAATTTTGGTGTCCGAATACCTCCCCCCCCCGAATATTATAATATATATACATATTTGGATATTCGTAGTGAATTGGGCCCAAATATCCAGAGACCAGAAACCACTTTTTGGGCCAGCCCTACCCTGGACAGGTCGCCAGTCTGTCGCAGGGCTACAATCACACTCACATTCACACCTACGGGCAATTTAGAGTGATCAATTAACCTCAGCATATTTTTGGACTGTGGAAGGAAGCCAGAGAAAACCCATGCATGCACAGGGAGAACATGCAAACTCCATGCAGAAAGATCCCAGGCCCAAGCCAGGACGTGAACCGGGGATCTTCTTGCTGCAAGGCGAAAGTGCTAACCACTACACCACTATGTAGCCCCGGGAATGAACTGCACTGATCCAGATCTTGATCAAATGCATCTAATTGGACTGGCACTTCATCACCTTCAGTGGTTGTTACATTTACCTGTGTGACACTATCCTCAGTCAGACAGTTGCATATTGCAGCTTTAAACTTTTATAAAAAAAACAAACATTCATGGCTTCAGAGTTTCAGTTTGTCTTGTGACTCTGTTACAGCTCTTTAAATGAAGGGTTTCTTTCTGATCATTAAGCTCTAGTTTGATCTTGAACCCGTTAAGTCATTTAAGTTGGTTCATATAGTTTGTGAAACATGTGACAAGCCCAGAGGCATATCATTCAAACCAGGCTTTTGTCTCTCGGTTTCTTTCGCATCACAGACAAGGCAGCGCTAATTCAGTTGATTATGATTATGAAACTAATGAGACCATGTGGTTGAATTTAAAATTAGTTCCGTTTCAATGTATGCGGTATATTCTCAAGAAATAAATCTGTTCAAAGTGAAATCACATCTTTAAGTGCTACCAATTCAGGGAGCAGCAATCTCAAGCTGGAGAGGCTTATGTGGGCCAATTTCAGCTGAAGAGGAGCCATTGAGCGAATTACAGGCTGCTTCTGTCTGTTGAGAGTCACTTCAGGGAAAACGTTCCAGCCACCGGAGTTTTAATATGAAGCATGCTGATTTCAACAGAAGTTAATTTGCTCGAAGCCTGACAGAATGTAAAAAGGTTGTATTCATGATTGGCATCAAAAGCAACTGTTGTTACAACTCAGTCTGTGTCTATCTTTTCAAGCAAGACCTGAAGGCACAAGTCTTCTCTAAACTCATTTCAGCTCACAAACACAAGTAAACAAGGGATTTATTATACAGTATCCTGTATGGACCAGATCGACCAGGGAATTTATTTTGTTTGCTTTTTTTAGTTTTTGCATAATAATGCTTTGACTGTTTAGTATTGCTGGTTTTCATAGCAACTGTGTCAAAACAAGCATGCAGATAACTAGAACTCAAATTCAGATGATTCACTGCTGTTTAAAAGTTTGGGGTCAAGAAATAAAAATCTCCAAATTTTTGACAGAAAAGCAGTTTTTACAATGACATTAAATTAACCAAAAATACAGTCTAGACATTGGTAATGTGGTAAATGACTATTCTAGCTGGAAACGGCTGATTTTTAATGGAATATCTCCATAGGGGTACAGAGGAACATTTCCAGCAACCATCACTCCTGTGTTCTAATGCTACATTGTGTTAGCTAATGGCGTTGAAAAGCTAATTGATGATTAGAAAACCCTTGTGCAATTGTGTTAGCACATGGATAAAAGAGAGAGGTTTCATTGAAAACATAAAATTGCCTGGGTGACCCTAACCTTTGAATGGTAGTGTATGTGGAAACATTAGGTTTGCATGGACCGACCTGAATAACTACGTGTCCTCAAACTTTCCATCTCACTACATAAATTCCAAAATGGATGATTTGCAGGTTTTATTTTTAGTCTGATGGCTAGATGAAAGTAATCGCAGGTGTTCAGAGTCAATAATCAGCACTGTACTTGAAGTAAACCTTCTTTTGGTGACAGATTGACTTGATTGTTTCACACTGAATTCATTCTGTATTCACATTGCTGACTTTATTCAAGAAAACATGCTTTTCAGTGAAATCCAGCAGGAGCATATTCTGTCAATGTAAATATAAGTCACAAGAGCAGTAATGTATTGCGCTTCATCCAAAACATTATGCCAAAGAACAGTAAATCATATAGTCTAACTTAATAATAAGTCAGCTGAAGCGGAGGAAGAAATATTTCAGGACATCAGATAAAAGCCATGTGCTTCTCATCTGTAAGTATTCTGAGCAGAGAAATAATTATAGAATGAAGTCAGTGTATATATTTTGTGGGTTATACGGATACACACACTGCAGTGCAAAGAGGAATAGCTGGGAAAACTTATCATCCTCTAGAGGCGTGCGACACACAGACCACACACAACCTTCTCTCACACTTGATGAGTAATTATCGTCTAGACCGAATGTGTAAATCCAAATCTAAACTCGCGTTAAGTCTCATGTCTTCACCATTATCATGTTTCAAAAAGTAAAGTAGCCAAACTCTGTGTGTTTTTTCGCCAACTGTGTGTGTATTAGAGGACGGGTGGTGGCTGATGCTGCTGCTCAGCTGTGCATGAACGGATGCACGTCCAGCTGAGACTCTTGACGGTCATTGGATCTGCTAGGAACAGCTGAGCCTCCACTGCTAGATTAACACCACTGCCTAAATGCCTTATTTAAACACTTCTTTGGATAACAAATCACCAAGGTGCATATGAGCTATACATTAATTTGCAACTTGGGCGCTGTGCCAAAGAGGTTTGACAGAGTAAACTAAACATTTCCTGTTGGATGAGAGCTCCTAAATGCATTGTGACAGCCAAAAAAACCCAGCTCACACAGAAGGACACTGACACATGCACACTCTCATAATTGTATACAGTGACACAGACACACACACACACACACACCTGTGCAGACAGTCAAGTCACCCACTCCTCGTGTGCCTCCTTTCTGTTTGTGTGTGGAGAAATCACAGAGAAGACAGTGAAAAATATAAGGTGTTCAGAGTGATATTAGATTAAGCTAATCAAATTTGAGGAAAAATTGTAGCAGAACATCATGGGAATACAAATCTATTATGGAGACATATGAGCAGTTAGATTTGTTTGAGCTTTAACTCATTGTCTGTTTTCCTTTTTTCTTACTTTCTTTTTTCTTTCCTTTCGACTCTTGTAGTCTCAAAGATGCCCATTTTAAACTATTAAAACTGTTTTCCTGTGTACTGCAAAGAGCAGACTCCTTCCACATTCACAGTAAAATTCAAAAACATTACAAAGGTCACAGACAAGGCAGGTTTTCAAATTTGACATATTTCTGCATTCTTTGTGCAAAATAGATTTTTTTTTATAACTCAATAAACTTGTTTTGAGGTAGCGGGCCTTTATGATAATTGAATAACTAAACAGGATGCTTCAGTGCTACTGCAACAATCTCCACCCAGCCGAGGGCAAAAGGCTCATTTTGATTGGCAGCAAGGATACTCCCTATCTATTAGTGCGTTCAAGACAAGCGGGAAATGGAAAGTTTCTGACCTACAAGCAATAAGTATCAACACAGAGAGGACAGCGTTGTAAAGGAGACAAGTGCAGGAAGCTGAAAATTTGCACTGAGCTGCACTTCTGGCTCCCATGACCTTCACCTCTGCTTAGGTCAGAAACTTCTCACCAGCTGCAATGAATACATCTTAGATTCTTTTTTTTCCCCCCCGAGTACGTGCTTATGCCTATGTTACTTTATATGGCCAGAAATTTGTGGAACCATATTAGCATCCTCAGAATCTTGATGTGGGCTTGTTTACCTTGATTTGGGCAAGGTTCCTTTGTAGTAATGTGTAAATGTTAATGCTGCAGCCTACAGTAACATTTTAGACAACAGTGTGCTTCAAACTTTAACACCTGGGGAAAGGGTCTTCTTGTTTTAACCCAGTGTAGAAAACACTTGATAGATCTGTAGATCCCAGATCTCCACCTTATCCAACACTTTTGAGATAAACTTAAAAGGTAATCTGACCACAGACCAGACCTTAACACTCAACATCAGTGGCCAACATTCTGAAAAAGATAAGATCAGCACTCACATATGGATGTAATGTTTAAGGGGGAACATTTGGCATAGACAGTGCTGGCTAAAACAGGTGGGGATGTGGATGAAATAAATGCGTCTGTGCAGACTCTCAGTCAACGAAGTCATTGTAATCCTATGAGTTATAGATGAATTCAAGTGGATTTTTCTTTTTGGTTCAAAAAGATGTTTGACCTCACATCCATAAAGCTTCTTCACTTCTATCAGACTCTTGGAGAGTCTTGCTAACAGTCTTTCTGCACGTCTCCAGTGGGATTTTGGACCACTCATCTGATGCGACCACCTTCATGCTTCCATCAATCACTCTGGTCTTCAGCTCTTTCAGTAGTTTCTTGATGGGTTTCAAGTCTGGACTCTGGCTCCTCCAAAATGTTGATAAAATTTTCAGTTAACATTTCTTGACCACTTTGGCTGTATGTTTTAGAACAGTGTCCTGTTGGAAGGTCCGATGCTACTCAGTTTTTCTACAGACTGATGTTTTCCTCCAAAATCTTAATATAGTCTTTTTTCTCAAAGTGCCTTTACTTCGACCAGGTTGTCAGGATTATTGGCTAAACAACACCACTAAAGGACTACATTCCTACCACTTTGTAGATGGTGCTTCGGAAATTCAGTTCTTCTTTTAAACATCTTTATTTTAGTCATCCAGACACAGAATTCATAGCGAAAAGCTTTCTTCTTTGTGAGGTGAACTCTTGCAAAAGCTAACTGAGCTTTTGTGTATCTGTTTTGGAGACATATTACCCTCCTTGGTCCGTTTTCATGGAGACCAGCCTTGGTGAGTGTCTGCTAAAGTGCTTTACAATGTTGGTTCCAGTACTGACCATCAGAAAGGCCTTGGTGGTCATGTCTGGATGTTGGCCACTTTTGGTTTCCTATCACAGCCTTTCAGATTGTTCACTGTTTGAAACTTCTTGTGCTTTCTGGTTATGATTTATATTGTAACCTCTGGCACAAATTTGTATGAATTTTAAGGGTTCAGAATAATTCTATGAGATGATATTTTTAGAAAAACGATTAGAGAAAAAGCATAAATAGGTAAATTTTTCTCTAGCATCCATAACATCTGACCATTTTTCTCTCCAATTTATGTCTTTCTAGCCACAAGAAACACAACTTCTGGCTATATGCTTTTCCTTTCTGTTCTGGTAATCTACAGAGACTTTAAGTAGATTATCATCGAATCTTGCCCTTAATGCCGTTTTAAGTACATGAAGACGAGACAAGAAAACTGCAATATGAGCTACCTTTAGGGCAAACTCTTTGATTTATAGTCACTTTAATAATGGGCTGTATTTGTTCAGAGTTGGGCTGTGTGGAGTTTACGAGCATAAACAGCCAGCGTGTCAGACAACAGCTTCAAACAGACAAGGCCTTCCTTTTGAAAAAGGAAAATTGATTAACACGCAAGTGGGCTGAACATTTGCAATAACACTGCTAATCTATGCAAACTTTCTTTAGCCTTGTTGCAACGTTGAATGCCTGACCGGCCGTGCAAAGGCGTATGGTAAAATACACTCTGTAAAAATGTCACAAAGACTGACTTCTCTTCCGGCCTACAAAGGATTCCAAGTTTCGCCATCCTGCCCAGCTGCCTAGAATAGACAACACAGCCTCTTTTGTCAGGGTGAGTCAATCTGTGTGGGTGTGAATGCATTAGCCCTTCACAACAGAATTATGCCCCTCGACTCCCCCGCTTTGCTTTCAAATATTCTGTGATAGGTTCTCGCGGTCATGTTTAGATCACTTCCGGGCAATGGTTTGCCATAAGAGAAGATGAATGGCGACCATTGAGATGCTGAATAATTATACTTGGACCTGCAAGTTGGGGAACACATAACCCTCAGAGGGCAACATGACAAACATGTTTTTCGGGGCCTGGTGACAAAGAGCATGTTTTGATGTGACTGGGCATATGCCCTGAATTGAGTCATGCAGCGGGGTTATCGCTGTGGTGCGTGGGCCGTCAGTCGCTCTGTTTGTCCATGTCTGCACTTTGCTTTTTACTGTCTGACTAATGAATTTATGCATGTGTGCCTGTGCGTGAGTGTGTGTATGTATGTGTGGGTGTTGATACTGGCATGCATATGCTCATTTGTGACAGTATAGAGTCTGTGGCTGTGTGTGTGTGTGTCTCTGTGTCTCACTGCAGCCTGGGGAAAGGAATGGACCACAGCAGCAGACGAAGACTCACACAGTGGCAGACCTCTCTGAAGTCACAGTTTCCAACAACAAGCAGATCACTGGTTATTATCACGCACATGCAGCATCTGGGCAAATGTGAGTTCTCATGAACGTCCATTGAGTAGCCTGCTAAACACAATTAATTCGTTCAGAGCAGCCAGCAGGACCAAACCATTCATTCATTCATCCAGCAGATCCCAGAATCCCTGGAATGACAGTCATAAATCAATCTGCAGTGCACAACTGATGTTGATTTACACAGCTTAAAAGGATATTCTGGTGTTTCTCAGCATGAGTATTACCATGTTGCAATCCAAGACTTCACTCACTGCCTCTGTTGTGGAGATTTGGAGAGTGCAAACTCTTATGAACTAATTACTGTTGATTGGTGCAAGAAGTATGTCCATCATAGCAAAAAGTCAGAAAAATCTTGAACTCTTCTCCTTGGGTAAAGCTGATCAAAACACATCACTGTAGTAGCACAATTAAACATGAAATTGAAGCATAAAAATATGCTTTAGGGCACGTATACAGGTGTGAGCAGTTATGTGACCTGCATAAACAGCTTTCCTGATTTAAGTTTCATTTATTCATTTAGCATTTATTTAACGGGGTTAGTCCCATTGAGATCAATGATCTCTTTCACAAGAGAGACGTGGCCAAGAGGGCAGCACCATAGTCACATTAAAAACAGTAAACAATAGATAAAATTATTAACATTAAAACTTGCTCACACATAACACTTGCACACAGACCAGGTAGACTGTAAGGATTTCACCAGAACTTTAAACTCATTCACTGTAACAAGGGCTTGAAGTTCAAGTTCAGACTGTAATTTATTCCAAGCATCAGGTGCAGAAAATCGAAATGCTTTCTTGCCCAGTTCAGATCTTACTTTGGGGACGACAAACTCCATAGATTGGAGATTGTGACTTCCATTTTTCCTTGTTAAAAGACAAGGCAAAGAGGAAGGAACAATATGCAGAATGGTTCTGTAAATAAATAAATAAATAAAGCGTTATCTGTTCTTTCAGACACATGGTCATCAAAATGTTTCTGAAATGTTTCCTGTGAAAACGTGTCCACCATAGGAAACAGATAGCTATAAGAGGCCTGAGCTTTTTATATATATATATTTTTTCACAACAACCTTCTTACTGGATTCTGCATTTTGAAAATCTCAAAATGGAAATTAAAATGCTTCATAATGAATATGAGAAAAACACCAAGGATGAAAAAACTGAAATTTTCTGTTATTGCCACAAGGATTTACAGTCTGTGGCAAAGTGAAAGTAAGCGTGTAATGCACAGATGCTAGAGGGTCTGTAGTACATCCGAGTGTCTCAGACAAGCAACTGTTTTTATTTCTACAACTAGAATTACAATCTTTACCCAACTTTAGCTATGTTGTCTCTGTGTGTGTATTGTTAAAAAAAAATGTAGCTCATTCAGCAAACGTTTAAGCTGAATATTTAGAAATAGTGTCATTGAATGTATAAAACTATAAAAATCTGTTAAGTAATTCAAAAAAATTAAATTCTGGTCACTAGAACAATTTGTTTTCACTGGCTATGTATTATATTTTGCATTTCAACATTTCAAATTGCTTCTTCTGCTGCTTTTCCCCTTCAGCTTTGGATCCAGAGTTCAATCTGTTGCTGCTTTGAATCAATTTGTTTGGTTATTACACTCCAGTCTCTTTACAGAATAACCCATTAAATGATATACACTCATTCCCTGCTACATCTGTTCGTGTATCCCCTCTTTAAGTGCATGAATACAGGTGTTAGGAAAATCTGTAGTCCATGATGAAAACTGAATACATTTCCAAATTACCACCTCCCCAGCCCACACAGACGTACACACACATACAGTCCCTGGCTGCCTGCTGTATTTACACACACACGCATGCAGACACACACTTCATACGCGTACATTGCACACGCACAGCTTGGCCCATTAGCTGTGACATGTGACGTTTCGACGGGGCAAATGAAGCTCAACAATTGATGTCAGAGCCTTACAAATTAAACAAATGGGGGACCGCCATGGTGTATTAGGCACCCCAAACCCCCTGATGAACACAGCCGAGGCACACGCCAGCAGGACAACATTGTCTCGCACTCCTCTCCTCCCCTAAACAAGGCTCTGAGAATGAGAGGGACAATGCCACACATACACACACATACACACACACACACACACACTATGGTCGGTCAGTGAGTAAAATGAAACTAACCATGCATTGATTGCCAATTGAGTCCTTTGACAAGCAAATAAACCGCACCGATTCTGGAGATCAATGTGATTGATATGTCATTTGCTTGTTGATGCAGCATCTCTCAGCAGCATTTGTATACAGATTGTGAAAGCACAGTAGGTCAAAGAATGGCTGTCAATGAGTGAGTATTGCTGGCGGGTGACGTGCGCAGCAGTGTTTAGTTATGTGTTACACTGGCATCATGACATCAATATGTAACTCATGTCTGAACTTGTATTTTTATTTACTTAAAAAAAATCAGTAGAATGATTGTAGCTTTGATTATGAAACAGGATTAATAGTTCCAGTAATCTTAATGTGTGTAAATGGTGTTGTAAAGAACTATGCTGGTTAGAAAGATAGCAGTTTTTGCATTGACCAGTAGTTGGGTTTTAGATGTGGAGGAAATTAGATTCTCTCGGGTTAAGCTGCACCTTTAAAAATGTCCTTTGTTTGCTTTTTTTCTCTGGTGTGGCAGTAAGGTAATGTTACAGTGCAGCAAAGGAGGACTCACATAGAACATATTGAACCACAAAGACTAAAAGTCTAGATCTTAAATTTTTAACTTGTTATATGACAGGGCAGTACAGAAAAATGTGCAAAAGTATTTCTGCTAATGTTAGACTTTCCGGCACAATCATTGGGCCTCATTCATGAAGCGTTCTTAAGAACAAATCTGTTCTTAGAGCCTTTTTAAGAAGATTTTTGGCATTCACGAACGTGTTCTTAACTGACCTGTTCTTAAAAGTAAGAACAAATTCTAAGAACACTCAGGAGGACTCTTACACACAAAAAATCTGCTCTTTTAGAATTTTGTTACAGTCAAAACTGATCCAAAAATTTGAATTTCTTTCTTAAAATGATTCAAATATTACCACAAATTATTTAATTTAAAATTAGATTTATTCAAGTGAATTTTAGTGATCAATGGTTTTATAGTTCAGTGCCAGTTAAACTCAAAATCAGATTTTAGATCTGAAGCTGCACTTGGTCACATTAACGTGTTTAGAGGTCTGTGGGAGGTACAAGCGCAATGACCACTACGACGTGCACGCGCGATGACCGCCGCCACGTGCACACGCCCCGGTGTGCACGCGCACGCTGACCGGGGAGACAAGGCGGACATGGCCTGGGCAGTTTTACCTGTCACTGCAGCAGAGGCAGAGGGTGTTTTATTACGACAGACACCCTTTCTGAGTATAAAAGTTTAGCTGTCTCAGGTCAGACTTTATTGGCTGTTTGAAGCTCTGTCATCTGCAGAAATGACCATCACTCTGGTGGGCGGAGTTTCACCTGCACTCCAGTGCTCACGTGTCTCAAACACGCTCTTGCTGCTGCCTTATAAGGAAGTTTAGAGGGTGTACCTTTTACATTTACAAGTCAATACAATGTAAATGTCATGTTAATGAGAGGGGAGGGTGTTCGTAGAGACTGTTCTTGAATCCGGCGCATCTCCCTCCTAAGAACAGATTTGGCTTGTGAAGAACGCTTCGTGAATCCAACGTACTTTTCTCTTGGGAGTTCTTAAAGCCGTTCTTTCGAACGCTTTTCTACGAACGCGTTCATGAATGAGGCCCATTGTCCTTACAGCTCTGCAATATATCAAATAGAAATATTTAGAATCCAGACTTTAGCCTGAAGTTCTTTTTTTAGTTCTGTGTGCAAGTCCTATCTGCTGCACAAAACTGGATTAAACAATTTCCAAACTAGACAATATTAACATTTTGGCCAATGAATTGAAACCAGTAAGTTTTTGAATCAAATTTGTAAACTTTACAAAGGTGAAAGAAAATCGTCCATCCTTAAGTACAAAATAATATGATGCTATATAGAGAAGATCCATTTTTTTATCTAATACAGAAAAAATAAATGAATAAATAAAAACTACTATATATAGTATAAAACTTTTCATTCAACTTAATGTGCTGATGAAGATCATTTAATACTTCTAAATGGACTTTAAAATAGAAATAGACAAGAAAAAAAATGGAACTTAACACTTTGTGACATGATCCAAAGATCCTGTTGGACAAAATTACTATTAAATAATCCCATGTGTTTCTGAAATCATGTCAGGCTTTGTGTTTGACAGCTTCTTATGAAGATCACATTGATTATTGCTCTTCTACATGTCATGTATTGTCAGGATTATTGAACAAAAGGATTTAGCTTATAAAACTCGACACAACGTGAATGCAGACGTGATGGTACCAAGTTGACCCTTGGTTCTCAGATACTTTGATTTTGTTCTTACAGCGTCTCTGAACTCACCAAGGACTGTTCATGTGGACAGTTTAGAATATGGTATATAGTATCACTGTAAAACATGGAGACAGATATCACCTTTTCTGTGTCCTCATTTCACTTTCAATATCTGCTTTTTGCAGAAGATAAAATGGTTGCCTTGTTTGCCACAAGGTTATTTGGAATATCTCCATTTCTAAAAATGTTCAGGGCAACAAATTATACAAGAACATAAAATTTTATGCTTCCATGAAAGAATTGGCATCATTTTCACATGTCTCCAAGATTCAATCAGATGTCCCAGTCTGCAGGACCACATTGGTAGTACCCGCCAAAAAACAGTTCTCATGACTTTTCTCTTATCTGACATAATTCTGTTCAAGGTTTGGTAAGTGCTGGGTTTGGTGAAAACAACTACCTGATTATAATGGTTGGGGTGTCTTTCCAATCAATGTTAAAATAAAAATAAAAGTTAAAAAGAATTAAAATTTGATTATTGGTAGGTAGGAGAGAGCAAATGCAAAATTCCTCATTGTGTTGACCCTTCCATCTGCCCAGACAACCTCCCTACATGGATGTTTAAGCTTTACAACAAATGTCATGACACGACACAATTTCGGCTTGCAGGTAAAATTTTCTAATGTTTTTTAATCGAACCTACTAATGCTTTTTATGCATGCACAGGGCTCTTGAGTCAAGGAGTATTTTCACCTTACTGACTTTATATTCCCTCAAAAGAAGCACAATTTGGCCTCTAAACTGTCAGTTAAATAACTACAAGAGTGGCTTTTTACTCTCTTACGGTTAAACTGACTTATATATCCAGATCTTTGCAGGTACTATTAACTGTAACCTAACCAGTCAGACTCAATAATGTCTTAATACACACCTCAAACTCTGTAACCCCATTAACTAATTCAGCCTGCCTGGCCTTTTGTGGCTCTCAGTGGTCTTGCTGGGATCCTGTTGGACAAAATGTGGAGAATACTTAAAAAAACATTCTGTTACACTGCTACTGCTGAGTCTTCATATAGTTTACAATGAGCATATTAATTCAGATAATAGTTCTGATGCACAAACACACACAACTTTTAGTCACTCAGGTACAAATGCAACCTCTAATCTATAGATAGACAACATGCAGCTTTCTGTTTCTAACTCGCATGAGTGTGATTGTGTGTCTGTGCCTGAGCATTCGTTAATCCATATGCAAACACATTGTCTATCGACAGACCTTCTGAGGGGTGAAACATCCTGGGAACAGAGGAAAGGAGCAGGGATGAGTCACGATTAGGAACTCCACGATTCACAGCACCTGCACACACTACATGCCAGACGCAATCACATCAAATCAAACTCAATCACACACACACACACACACACACACACACACACACACACACACACACACACACACACACACACACACACACACACACACACACACACACACACACACATCCACATAAACAAAATACAAAGAATACGCTGTAGTAGGTGTGCACAAAAAAGTGCAACAAGACCCCCTAGATACACAACTAACAGATATAAAAGCCTCACAACACACTCGTGTAAAGAATACAAAGGGGTTACTGAGACACACATGCACACAATACATGAACACCTCCGCGTGCAAACACAATCACACATGTACGCAGGTGTGGCAGGTCCATTTTGTTTTCACTAACCCCCATAGCCTTTGCACAATCCCCCGCAAATAGGACTGATGTTACAGGGCAGATATAGGTGTACAGTTTCTTGTTTGGCTTTGTAAAAACACGCTGTAATGGCAGTGAGAAATTGTGTTGGGAATAAATGCATCACCTCTGTTTGGGAGGGATGCCTCATCATAAGCCATCAGCCTGTATGTGTGTGTTTGTGTGTGTGTGTGTGTGTGTGTGCGCGCCTGTGTGTGTGTGTGTGTGTGTGTGTGTGTGTGGAGAGGAGGAGAGGAGAGAGATGGAATATCTAAAAGGGGTTAAGTGCCAGGGTTACCCATCCAAGGAGCATTAAATGAAGGCTCTCACTTTGATGGACACCGGCACCGGGATCCCTGATGTCCCAAAATATTAGGTTTCTCTTCTAATAATGTTGGAAATATTGCCTACTGTCATGATTAATCTGGCTGGCTGCTGGGCCTGATTGCAGGTGACGCGGTCACAGCACAGTGCCTGTGTTAGTTTCCACACACCGTCAGCTTCGCTCCACACAGAGCTGCAGCCAGGAGCAGGGCTGATAGCAGCCATCGCAGCTGCCGCTAATGTAATGTGACAGCAGAGAAGGAAACCTTTATTTTAATTCAAACAACAAAAGCCAAACAGCCAAACTTATCTGCGTGCACAACATTTTCCCTTCAATACAACGAGTTCTTATCCTCTTTTCTCCACCACCGCAAGCCCTTTTGCTCCTTTCATTCTCTGCCCTCTTTTTTTTTTTTCACTGGGTGAGGTAAATCTTGTGTAAGCCAGTCGTTGCTGGAACAGTATCTGGCAAAAGACGAGAGAAAAAGAGAGAGAGAGAGAGAAAAAAAAGAGCATTTGGAGAAAAGTGGAGGTATTTGCAGATGTGGAGGAAGGCGCAAAAACATTTGTCAAATCAAAGGCTTGAATTATTGCACATAGTCGGGTCAGTTTCACATGCCACTTAGAGGTCCCATTGTCCTGATGCTGAACAAGACCCCCTTTATGTGACAGCCTTGAAAAACAACGTTAGCCCTCCTCATAATCAAATCTGTAGATCCCAACAGGCCAGCAGGCCCTGCCACTTGGAATTCTTTGCATTGGCCATGGTCAGGATGTGCCGTTTGGCCCCAACAATGGCAACATTGATTTTAGTGCCATGAGAATTTTGGTTGAGCTGTAAAAACTGGAACTGGGGGGAAACACCGATCTTTGCCTTTCCCAGGAGGGAGTGTGTGTGGAGCTGCGGGGGGAAGGTGAGTCACTGGTAGGCTCCAGGGCTCTGACCCACTGGACCTCTGGCCTAATTCAATCAGCCTAGCATCATTAGTCCACCATTATCAGATATTATCTCGCAGGCTAAGTAGAATAGTTATCTCGTGCCAGCGTTGGAAAAAAAGAGTAAGACACACATTTCCTGTCCTCCCTTTGCTTCCTTTTGCACGTCTGCGCATCACAATTGGAGGCTGATTGTTAGGCCACAATCGGGCCTTGTTTACATGCATCATTTTGGGACAAATGATGTTACATTGATGTCTTGTTGCTATGGGGCCCAGGCTAGGGCCATGCCATGAAGGCATGACCTTCCTATTTGGCCGCATAGTAACTTACTGAGTTGATACAAATTACCCCACTTTTCGATTCACCAATTTAGCTGCTACTTACCGGGCAGGGGTCAAACCGAGCCCTTTCATGTGGGGAATCTTTTGAAGTGGCTGCAGACTACTGTGAGACTTTAGCACCAAGGGGAGGGAATGTGAAGGGAGGAAAGCCTTGAACAATGGGCTCCCCTTAGAAAGGCCTCAGAATCTTGGTGGCTAACTTCAAAAGAGCCCCCGGTGTCAACGCCTGTGTTGTGGCTGGAGCTGAACACGCTGTTTCCCTGGATATAAATGTTTTATTAGAGGGCACACCTCCTCAGGCTCACCCCGTCACTGTCAGAGGTAGGAGGAACAAGGGGACACTGTGCGCCCCTGAGAGCGACATCAAACATAATGGTCCTTGCATCCGTGCACACAGCCAACAAAACGTTATTCATCACATAATATGTTGTCTCTTTTTTTAAACAGCTTTTCATCTGGACTGTATTTCAACCCTAGAAAGAGAAACTTTTTAGAAACACAGCTCATGCGCCTCAAATGCATTTCAAAATCATTCCCCTGAAATGAAATTAATACTGAAAGTCTTCTTTTTGCAAATGTCAACACAGCACAGCATGTGATGAGAAAATGCCTAAAACTGATCATTTTCATGCTGATGATTTGGGGATGTCATATGCAGCATCACGATGCCAGACAAATACCACAATTTGCTAAAAGTATACATAATTCATCACCAATCAGTCTTGCCTCCCCGTGCCGACTCTTGTGATATCCCAGAGAAGATAGATGTGGGAGCGAAGCCCTTTGAGATCCAGATAGTACATTCCCAACAATAAGGTTTGGGCTTCCACTGGAAAATGATCCTTTTCCTGTCTGTGTGACGCTAATGTATCATCGTCAGACGGTAATGAGACGACGCCGTCGAATGAAAACCTCAAAAATACATTTTCTATCTGCCTCCGGTTTATTTCTTCATCTTGGGCCAAATTAAAAGCAGTGTTTTGCCTTCTCCGGCCTGTGAGTCATGAGATGAACTGCACGCTCATTAATGAAATGAAGGACTGATCTGATTTGGAGAATTTGACAACAAGTGTGAAGAAATGACTGCGCTAGAAAAAAAATTAATTATTCATGGTTAAAGCACAAGTGTGTGAATTTATTCCAGGGAAACCATCAGTAAACAGCATGCCACGTACCCAAACAGTCATTTTCCCTGCAGGCATAATGAGCGGGGAAAAAATGTGATGCATGTGAGTTTCATGGGCTTATTATATTAAAACAATGTTGTCCTGTATTAGTTAGTTGGAGTTCCTGTCCTTTTGTCCAAGCTTTGATAATGCTAATCGCAACCTCACTTGGCTGCCTCTTTTCTGCATCTAATTTTCCTTTGATCAGATTATATCACATGATGCTAGAGCCATTCCAAAAATGTCACTAAATACTGCATCTGCAGCCAGTAGTAGTGACTTACAGCAGCTCCTCTCCTCAGCAGAACAGTTTGGAAATTTTAAATTTTGCTCTCTATTCAGGGGGACTTTTTTGACCCCTATTACGCATTCTAGACTTAACGTCAAAAAGCGAGGAAAGGATTTAATTTGTTGACTATTGCCACCGATCTCCTTTAAACGGCTTTTAATTGATAACGGCAAGGGAGAGCGGTGAACTTTAAATAGACATTCTAATTATCGGCTTTAAGAAGCAGGGGCTTTTTGGGAAATGTTATGGCATTTGGAATGGGATTAATGGGCGAGTGAGGCGCTGGCCACCCTGCAGCTAAATGACATTAAAGAGGGAGATGAGTGGTGCTGCTGAAGGGAGCAAACCCACTAGTCACAGGAGCCAGGGCGCCCACTGCCTTGGGCACACACACCGTGGGGTAACGCGCAGGGGGAGGAGGAGGGAAGGGGGTATTACATTATCCAGCCCTCCAGACTTCACCCCACACGGATACAGACGCTGTGATACAGTTAGGCCCATCCTTCACTAATGCAATCCTCCTCTGCAGATGAAGACAGACCATTTGGGAATGCTGCTGGACTTAAAATTAGTGTGAATACTGATAGAAACGGTTGCTTTTCCATCTAAAAGGAAAAATTTTGTCTTTTAAAACTAAATGATATTAACACAGCATATTTATAGTCAGTTAAATGATTATTTTACTGCATGCAGTTGCAAATTTAGTGCCATATGCCTTATTCTCTAATCACAAACATCAGAATTGTCTGTCTTCTCAGTTAAATAGTAATTTTATCAATAATGCCTGTATGACAGAAGTGATTCAACATGACTGTAGCGCCTGGGACTGATGTCATACAAGATAAATTTAAAAATAAATTCTTTGCTTCCAAATCTTTATATTAGTCCAGATGATATGTGATAAATTTGAGGTGATCGCTTTTTCATAAATGTATGAAAGTTTGTACGCTTGTCTCCGTTGTGGCCTTGAGCATATTTCAGCAATGAAGCCGTTACAAAAATGCCTCTTTGCAACCATTGCAACCGTTTTACTAACAGCCATGAGCAAATTGCATTCACCACAGTGGTGAACTCTTATACAACTGTCCCTCGTGATCCTGTCACAGTTGCAAGAAAAGTTGGAAAAACAGCCTCAGTAAAGTGAACAGTTCTACGTCAACGAACTCGACAAAAAAATAATCCCATATGTTTCTGAAATCATGTCAGGTTTTTGTTTGACAGCTTCTTATTAAGAAGATCATATTGATTATTGCTCTTCTACATGTCACGTATTGTCAGGATTATTGAACAAAAGGATTTAGCTTATAAAACTCGACACAACGTGAATGCAGACGTGATGGTACCAATTTTAGCCTTGGTTCTCAGATACTTTGATTTTGTTCTTACAGCGTCTCTGAACTCACCAAGGACTGTTCATGTGGACAGTTTAGAATATGGTATATAGTATCACTGTAAAACATGGAGACAGATATCACCTTTTCTGTGTCCTCATTTCACTTTCAATATCTGCTTTTTGCAGAAGATAAAATGGTTGCCTTGTTTGCCACAAGGTTATTTGGAATATCTCCATTTCTAAAAATGTTCAGGGCAACAAATTGTACAAGAACATAAAATTTTATGCTTCCATGAAAGAATTGGCATCATTTTCACGCGTCTCCGAGATTCAATCAGATGTCCCAGTCTGCAGGACCACATTGGTAGTACCCGCCAAAAAACAGTTCTCATGACTTTTCTCTTATCTGACATAATTCTGTTCAAGGTTTGGTAAGTGCTGGGTTTGGTGAAAACAACTACCTGATTATAATGGTTGGGGTGTCTTTCCAATCAATGTTAAAATAAAAATAATAATTAAAATTTGATTATTGGTAGGTAGGAGAGAGCAAATGCAAAATTCCTCATTGTGTTGATCCTTCCATCTGCCCAGACAACCTCCCTACATGGATGTTTAAGCTTTACAACAAATGTCATGACACGACACAATTTCGGCTTGCAGGTAAAATTTTCTAATGTTTTTTAATCGAACCTACTAATGCTTTTTATGCATGCACAGGGCTCTTGAGTCAAGGAGTATTTTCACCTTACTGACTTTATATTCCCTCAAAAGAAGCACAATTTGGCCTCTAAACTGTCAGTTAAATAACTACAAGAGTGGCTTTTTACTCTCTTACGGTTAAACTGACTTATATATCCAGATCTTTGCAGGTACTATTAACTGTAACCTAACCAGTCAGACTCAATAATGTCTTAATACACACCTCAAACTCTGTAACGCCATTAACTAATTCAGCCTGCCTGGCCTTTTGTGGCTCTCAGTGGTCTTGCTGGGTCTTCCAGACAGAGATCCCAGTTCCCTGCAGTTCCAGACTGGACATCCCGGGTCTGCAAAGGCTGCAAGCTGACCAGTGGCTCTGATGGATCAGCTGAGGCCCGACTGGAGTTGATCAAGCTGCAGCCTCAGGGTTACAAATGAGTCACGACGGTGGGACTGATAATAAACTATGCAAGACGACTCCGGTGAGTTGGAATCAGATGCATGTACTTTAATCTGCACACATGCCAACATGGATATATGCATATATATTAAATATATATTAAATGTGAATTTGGAAAGACATATAAGGAAATACAACTGGATGCCCGAAATTGTTTAAGTAGCTATCTGGCAGACACATACAGGGGAGAGTAGCAGGAGTGTTTGTGCGTCATGAACAAAAGTGGAATTCTGTCAGCATATGAGGATGGATTAGAGTCATCTGATTTTGAAGCTTCATGTCAGTTTCCTCTGACAACTTTGACTTTTTAAAATGCTAGACTGTCATTTTAGCACAAATATTTTTCTTTCAACAAATCATTTAAAGACAGGAAAAATGGGAAGACGAGCACCTTGAAAATTCTATTTATAGTGACAGACATCGCAAACAGTAAAATGAATAAAAAAGTGTAAAAATGTAGAAAATTAAACATTTCTTACTGAAAAACTTCATGTTATTTTCACCAGAGCCACATGCCATAACATTGCACATAGCTATGAAAGTATGAAAGCCAACAGTTACACTTAAACTGCACAAAACACATTAATGCAATAACAATACCAAGCTCAACAGATAGACGATTAGACATTCAAAATAATAAAATAGTAAATTACATCTTTACAGACTCTAATGACAATTTATTCCACATGGTGAAAATCTATGGCTGGAGAAGACCAACTTTGGATCTGAAAATCCCACCTTTTGTCTACAAAAGCCCATTAAAGTGGGCCAACCACAGACTAATCTTTTCATACTCTGATACAGAACCAGCAGGGGTTATCTCACGAAGGCCCAAACTGTGAGAAGGGCCAGACTTGGCCTGTGGACCTCACTTTGGCTGGCCCCAGGCTAGAGGATGAGACCTGGGGAGAGTTGAGATGAGGCTGTCACACTTCCTATAGATCAGTCATTATCGCTAATCCAGTCACAGCACTGGGATCAGCACCAGGCCCATTCATCTAGAACCGTCATTAAAGAGCTAAATGAGAGCTGCCTCTGCTAATGAGGTAATGAGAATTTCTGTGTGAGTATGTGTGTGTGAGAGAGAGATAGTGAAAGAGAGAAGCAGGCAGGAAAGAGAAGCTGCAAGGACGGAGACGAATTTAAAATCCGTGAAAGAGATGAGCTGATGTGTAAGAGCAGAGACAGGCAGATGACAGACAGACACACGGACCCATCTGAATCATCTTGGCGTGTATGTGCATCAATTTGCAGCTCTCCCATCAGAGGGGCCTTATCATTCACCCACCTCACCCAGTTATGTTTACCGCTCTCCCTCGCCACACATAAACAAAAGCCAGAGTTGTACTTGTTCGCGATCGCTCTTTAATTCAACGCAGCCTCGGATGCATGTATGCAGCTGTTTTCTTCTGTTAATTGCAATACCACCAGGGTAAACATTATTGTCCTCTCAGTTATATTCCAGCCCAAAACAAAGCCCTGCTGAAGCTGTGTGAAGTGGGGATGTCGTGCTTTGCTGTGTGACATAAATCAATTATTTATGCCTATGAAGCTTCAAAATATTTATCTTGCCTCATGGTATACGAGGCCGAGGCCTCCGAAAACAAATAGACGTCCGTATCAAAGGCGCACGGGTGTAAACAGCAGAGTGGAAAGACAATGTACAACCACCCGAGGGAGGTGCTGATGTTCGGTGGGAGAAGTTTGGGAAAAGCCCGTCATTGATTGGCAAAGGCACATCAAAGAAACGGCACATTGGCCAAAGTCTCACAGGCTCATGTGGAGTTTTGGCACAGACATTACAGAAAAGCAAGAGAAAGCAATAAAAATGATGCTTCACTGTTCATATTACACTTGAGGCTCTATTATTGTGATCAAGTTCTAATTAGATAACGTGAAAACACATAAAGTTGAAGCGTAAACAGGATACAATCACCCACAACAGGACCGTGGTGGTCTGACACACACATGGCTGCATTAATACCAAAGATGAATGAGATGTGTCTCCAGCCCATATGGATCAACTCTGTAAACAGTAATAATTGTTTGTAAATATCCAGTTATGGAGCTCGCACACAAATCAAAGTGTTTGCAAGCTGCTCAGACAGGAACACTGAGGTGAAAATGGATTCAAAAGACATTTTAGGGAAAATGTGGGAATGGAAATGATTATCTCTTTGATTAACTATGTGATTCAGGTGAGGAAAACAAAACTCTTGTTTAAAGTCGGTTTGTTGTATTAGAGGTATATCATATATAAGTCCTTCTCTAGTTATTGATTAAACCAATGAAAACCTCAACTTTGTGTAGCAAATGACATAATTAGAGTTTATTTTCCTAATGTAAAGTACCCTAAAATGACTTAAATATAACTCTTTGCAATTTTAGATTACAGTATATAGATCTGTCAATGGCACGCTGCAACTTTAAGGTGAAAATGATCAGCCATGGCAATGACAACTTACTTTGCTCATTATGTGCTTTCCAGCAAAAAAAATAAATAAATCATCATAAGAGTTCTTATCAAGGTAACAAAAATTAAATAACTCTAATACCTGACATTTACCTTTGCCATGAAATACATCCTCATAAAATACTGTATATGATCAGTAATGGTAGATCTGGCAACCCAGCAATGCAAAGTTTAAATTACAATCCATGACCATCCCACTGTTTCTCAAACAGCGTTCACAGGCTGTGAACACAGTGGACAGTCACATGAATGTAATAATGTAAAATCTCTGTGAGACAGATTGTTTCAGAAATATTGTCTTGCCATCAAAATAACTCCCTAATAAATCACTGGAGGCATGTGACTAATTCATTATTTCCACTCGAGAACTGCATTAAGTACAAATGTGATACACTTGCTTTGTAAATACATTACTTCTGTTTGCTTTTTCTACTTCTCTCTTAAAATACTACTTACACTTTTTACTTCACTAAATTCATCTATGAGATGAACTGCAATAGACTTTATGCTGTCAATATTTAATACATTTATTTATCTGATGTACTATTATTTATTAGTCACAAGTGCAAAAATATAAGAAAACGAGAAAAGCACTCAGAGCACAGTACAGTACTCTGCCAAGGCTGCTCGGTCATTGGATCATTTCTGACGGCTGAAATCTTGAAAAAATGTGTCACAGAAATCACGGCACTATAGAATGTGTCCATTTATAGCGGGCAGTGGGAACTGATGGGACTTGGAGACACCCCCACAATTTAATCAATTGTTTCTTGTATGATTTTGGAAGGATAAGTCGCGATAAGTCCGCAGCGGTGGATTTGCCGCGATCTCACAATGATACAGAAATCTTCAACAAATCTGTGGATCCAGACTATAAACCACATCACTGCCAAAGTGTCATCAGCTGCTCATTGTGACATTACTGACCTGTCCTGAAAATTTCATCCAAATCCGTTAGTCTGTTTTTGAGTAATGTTGCTAACAGACAGACAGACAGACAAACCAACAGCGATCGTTACATAACTCGGTCGATGCTCCTCCTCTTTGCCGGAGTAAAAATGGGGGAAATTCCAGCGAATAAATACTTTAATTTTGGATACTTTAAGAATGTTTTGCATGCATGTTTATCATGCGTTCACTCTGTTCAAATCTGATTATTTTGTTTTTGAGTGTTTTTATTGCAAAATTTTAACTTCTGTTGTAAGTTAACTTGTATTAATTGATGCTGAATGAATATTATATATATTATATTATACAACATCTCTTAAACATTTCTGAACAATGTGCATGAATTAAAATGGACCTTTGTGCCAGGTAAGATCACGTCCATCTGTGCAAAATACACATAGGGAGCTCTTGTGACCCTGTGTTATATATGTTAATTTAGACACACACTTTCATATACGTAACACATGTATCCTCCTCCATGTCAGCAGACAGAACAGTTACATTCCTAACACCTCTCAGCTTCACTTCCACCCTGATGATTTGTAAACAGCGCACACACGAAACACAGTTAAGCCCTCTTGGGTCCAGAGGACTTAGTATGTCACACACGATGCTCCTGGGAACACAAACATAGACTGCAGCCGGACGGTTTTATCCTGCGCTGCTGAAGTGAGTGGGTTAGGACAAAAGGAAAGTAAACAGAAAACACAAGAGGCCTGTTGAGAGTGTAATGACAATGAGCTCCTCTCAGTCTGTCCCACTTAAGGATCAAACCCACACAGTATAATGACCTTCTTTCTCAGTGATCTCGCTCAGAGGCAGTGATAACACACATTCACAAATTAAAGCCCCTCTGATCATTGATTAATCCTCATAAAACTCATTTCTGTGTATCAAAGTTACATATTTAGAAATTTTTCAATAAAAGTAATTCTGTCCTGTGATAAAATGCCTTGCATGTAACTCCACATCATTGCTTCCTTTTGAATACACAAATTCTAATTCCCAAGTCTCAGTTTCCACACACCTGTCCACTGCTTGCTGCAGTTCAAGCAAACCAGCTCACCTACAATGCTGTTCAAGCGCTGTAAAACTACCATTCACTACACCATGATAACTTTTCATACTGGAGTAATTCAGCTATAGGCATTTAAACAGGAAACCCATTTTGAAGAAGGATAATGATCCAGAAAGCTGGCCCTGAAGAACAGATGGGAGGAGTTCCTTAAGTTTGTCATGAATGAAATTCCAGAAATTTAGTTTTTGAACTTGAGGTGGAAATGCTCAGTCACAGCATTGACTGCTTAAACAGAGTGACACAAAAAAACAGGAACTTTTTAACAATCCAATAAAACCAAGAGTGATGGAAGAAAAATATTTTATTCATAGTAATTGAAACCTTAAAACATGCCATTTAAGAAACAATGATGGAATTTTCATTTTTTAAAAATTACTTCCTGTAGATGGCGTCCTCCTGTACAAATGCATTCTTGAAATCTACCTGGGGCTGTCTCAAGAGTAAAGTGTACACGACTCGACCAAGAACTCTGGATGAGTTAAAACAGAGAATTCAGGATGAAATTCACAGTATCCCAGCTGAGATGTTGCAGCGGTCAATGAGGGATTTCAAAAGCAGATTTCAAGAATGCATCTACAGGAAGTAATTTTTAAAAAATGAAAATTTCATTGTTTCTTAAATGGCATGTTTTAAGGTTTCAATTACTATGAATATAATATTTTTTCTTCCATCACTCCTGGTTTTATTGGATTGGATTTTATTGGAAGTTCCCGTTTTTTTGTGTCACGCTGTATTTCTCATGATGTGTCTTCCAGCATCCCAAAAATACCATTTGGACATGTTAACAAAGTTAAAACGGACATTAACACCTTTAATCAAGAGAGTCTTAGAGCAACTAGTGTCATGATTTGGGGCTATATAAATAAAACTGGCATGGTCTCAAGTGTGACTATACTACATTTCTTCTGAGTCAGTCAGAAATAACATTACTCAGGGAAATGTAGCTGCATTTGGACATATCGTTGTAAATTGGTGACAGTTGAACCTGGCTCCCCAGCCTTATATTGAAACCATGACTAACTCACTTGAAGTGTGTCACACAAAAAGATGCTGCATTCTGAAACCTAGATCATTATTTTAAAGCGCCACCTTATGTTATGTGTCATGTATAAACATCAGCCTCTGGAGTCAGAATGTGTCTGAACTTCTCAAAACTATTAGTCAGCTTCAGTTTCAGTATTAGTTGAACTTGAATCAATGAAATTATTCTGCATCCTTGCTGTCTTGCTTACTGTCTGAAATCTTTCATACACGTGCCTTCTTGTAAAGCCTAACTAGAAACATAATAATTGGCCAGGAAATTAGGTTTCTCCAGTAGGAATCTGGTTGTCCTAGTCCCAGTTATGAGGTATTGTAGAATGTCTAAAATGGATTTTTTTTTCAATTTTGTCTTACAGTCTGAATTAAATAATATTGGCATATAAAGAGTTTGAAAATGGAACTTACAGCCCTCTCAACAGTGTGTACCTGCATTCCAAATAAACATTTTGCTCCATAAGTATTATAATTTCTTATAATCATTCACTTCAATTACATAAATCAAGACTTCTGACCAAAAGTACACATTAGAAGCATTCATCTAAAATAACTTTTTCTAGCGTTACATGCTTCAGTCAGAGCGACCACTTTCTAAAGAATAACCAGGCTGGTGCATACAGTATCGTATGTAAGCACACTGAGCATCAGTGATCCTGCTCCTCCCTGCTTAACCTGCCTCCTGTCATCTCACATATCAGTCTAAGCGGAGGGAGGACATGACCCAGCGCCTCATCACCATGGTAAGTGTTTACAAATTGTTTTGGTGCTACTTGTGGGGGTTGCGGGGCGGCAGCATGCGGTCAGAATGGGCTGCCATGTGAAGGCTGTTGATCTCTGCATGACACACCACCCTTATGGTGTTGCACATGGCCCTCCATTAATAAACAAATGAAGGGCTCACCCTGGAGGTCAGGAGAGCTCAGCTGGCCCATTTGCCGCGGCGATCTCCCGGCTCACGGGGATCCAAAATGGCCACCCGCCACGTCTGCCTGTCAGACGGCTGCTAACCTTGTCTTTGGTGATGGGCAGGAGGGCAGGAGAGGAGAAAGAGGAGGGGGTTTGGGGTAGGGACACACAAAGGGGGGAGGCATGAGTTACCCCCCCTCTCCCTCCCCTCTGCTGATTAGTGTGAGTGACAAAGTGGTGCAGAGAGTCCACTCAGGCCTTCATAATAAATCTATCAGGGAGTAATAGAATTCCATCAATCCTTGCTCCTCAGTCTTTCTGCCCTCCCTCCTGCTCCCCACCCCTTGGGGGGTCACCGTGTCTGTGTGGTGGTGGTGGGAATGTGAGCAGGAAGGGGGGGCACAATCCTCTGGGATTGTACAACTGTTATTATTCAATTACGCTCCCTTTTCTTCTCAGTTAAAAGACCATGATATCATTATCACTTAATGAATATATATAATTGGATCTTGGCCGCCGCTTCCCCCTGGTCTGATGAATACCACTCACTATTCATTCGGGCCTCGCTCATCCTCCTCTGCCCTGCCTCCATTACAGCAGGCTGTGGAGCTGGAGATGATGATGATGATGATGATGATCATCATCATCATCATGCTGTCAACAGAGGGAAATTGAAATTATCTCTGTGTTCCTTCAATGTTTAAATGTTTAAATGAAAAGTATATTAAAAATGAAACTTGGGAATCTCTGAACAAGTTGTGCAGTCAGTTTTTAATTATTTTCAGTGATCCAAGTGTTGGAGAAAAAATATAAATAGATCAGATGTGAAAATTGCATTACAGGTGAATCAATAGAAATGAGACGGAGACTGGATTCAGGCTTCTTTGCACTCCAAGCACCGCCAAACTAATTTTAACTTAATGAACAGGGATTTTATTGCTCAAACAATACCTGCATTCTACATGCGATTATTGCAATTTCCATGTTTTGTTTAATAACCCCATGACAATTTACAGTGCAATCGTTTGCAGAAACTCATTAAGTCCACTGATAGTATCTGGATTTCATCTCCATGATGACTGCACATGAAGAACTTGTTTGGGAAAATCCGGCAACATTAACAAGGACAAGATGGAAGATGGAGATTTCTAGACCAGTGAAAATCATCATGGATTGCTCCTATTTAAATGTGCCTCCCGGTTGAGTGTGGATAAACTCCCAGAGGACATTAAGAGAAGAGGGGGAAACCTTGATAGCTGCAGTCTTGACAGTCATGGCCATCAATACCTTCTCAATCTGCCAGGAAACAATGGGAGAAGGGGATAAAGATGGTGATGAGCAACACTAAAAACATTGATTTAGCATTTGTCCACTTCATTTGAAGCGAGACAAGAGGGCGACAGGGACTGGAGGGTTGGGGGTCTTTGAAGAGGCGAAATCGGGGAGTGTTTAGCCTCCTCCCATTCAGATGTCGCCCTCTTGTTGGAAACCAAAAGCAAGCGTCCCTCCCCTCCGCATTGTTGAGGGTAAATGTGGCATGGCGGGGGCCGAGCATGTCTCTGTAAATCAGACACGGGGGAGTGTGTGAGGCGGTGGGAGCGTGTGCATGTGTGTGCTAAAGGAAGCCTGCACGTTGGTGGATGGATACGGGGCGTACATCGTCATTAATCCTGCTTAAAGACGACAGTGTTGGCAGAGTGGCAGCACCACGATCCAGCTGCTCCCCCCACAGAGACACTTCAGACACCCTATCTGACTCCCTCCCCTCAACTTCCCATCTTCCCACCCGTCACCCGCTCATTCAAACCACCGCCTCACCCCTTCACCCCCTTCCACTCAGCCTTCTCCACCTTCGCTCACGGGCCCCGATTTTTCCATCGCTTTTCCCCCCGCACGCCACCCAAAACCCCCGAACCCCACTCTCACTCACTCACCCATCCCTGCCATACATCACTCCAAATTAAATTTACATTAGGCCCTCCTCTATCAAAGAAGCCAAAAGAGAAGCAGAGAAGGGAATGAGATCGAGGGGCTGACATCATTACCCGGCAGCAGAGCACATGACCGTCATCTATTAAACCCTTTTATACACATGTCTCAGGATTTTACCAAAGTTCATGCATACCTAAGTGCAAGTTTGTGTTAAAAATTAAACGCTCTTTTAGGAGGACAAAGGAGTTTCTGAACTGTTGACTTTGAGAGGGGCTTTATTACCCCTAACCATGGATGTCTGGCATCGCTATAGACAGCCCCTGTCCCTTCCTCTCTCCTCTCACTTTTTTCTGTTCGTCATACCTCTGGCTCCCGCTGCCTCTTCTCCCATCATTAGGTACCATTGCATTGACTGTATTTTAATAAGAGTTTTTCTCCTGTAGTAAAATGCCTGCTCTGTGTTACAGGATCGCAGTAGCTCAGACACCTCATGGCTTCCATGATGCAAAACTAAACCTAGTCAGGCCCTCTGCACTGTGGTGTGCATCTTTCTCCTCCTCATTGCAGGGCTTTTCTTCCATTCTTTATTACAATGTCCATTAAATCTGGTTTTATATTAAAGAAAAACACAAATGGCATGAAAGTGTGAGGCTTTTTGAACATTCTGAGCATGATCCATAATAGCTTCCACCGCAGGGACTCTCCTTGGGGACCAAGAAACTTTGGAGTGAATTGGTTCCTCTACATGCATTTTTTAGGGTCTAAATGAAGCCCCACGGAATTTATCTTCAATCCTCTAAAAGTCCCTGCTTGCTTCGGCAAAAGCAGTTTCTGAAGGTTTAGAAGCTTTCAGGGTGGGCCTTGTAGCACCCAGAAGTTTCAAAAATGCAACAGCAACTTTTTATTTCAAGTTCTACATGGAAATACAAAAGAAATCCTATGACAGACAAAATCTTTTGAAAGAAATCCAGCAATTTGAGATGATCCACAATGAGCTAAATTTGGTCCAGTTTGCTGTCGTTTTATGTTGTTGCATGCCAAAATGATGTAGGAAAACAGCTGCTGCTTTTTGAAACATCCACTGATTAATTTGCCTAAACTTTGTAGGATTCAGGAAAATTAAAAAAGGGAATCTTTAGCATCTGTAAGTAAATTTTAGAACATTAATGCTAAAATTTTGGATGGAAATGGACTAATGTCTCAGGTCTGAGCCCTATTTGAAGCTCTTTATATCTCTTTTATGGGATTTTTTGTCCTTAAAAAACAGAATAATGGCATTTTTTTGTTAATTGTTTTTTTTCTACAACTATAGGTACAGTTGCCAAATGCATCAACAATATTACTTTAAAATACTCAAATACCTGCTAACAAAAAATGGTGTAAAGGTATTTAATTTTCTGCATTGCAGTGTTGTGCTGTCATCATAGCATAGCATCACATATTGCATTTCATTGCTTTGTGATGTGCTATGTTGCTCTGATGTGCTTCGTGCCGTATTGCATGATGCCATTTCAAGTTGTCTGTCTCGTCATGTCCCGTTGTGTCAGATTGTGTCGCACTTTGTCATGTTGCATTACTGCAGCATGTCGTGTTGTGCTCTCTCGTCTCGGTCTATATCAGTGATGTATTAGGACAGAGTGTTACCTCCCCTCACCGTTGGGGATATATTTGCATTGGAGCGTCTGAAAGCAGCTGGAGTGAACCAGCTCAGTAAAGCCACCTGAGTGCTGAGCGCTTACTCTTTAATTGCTTCATTATCGTCTGTGCTAATCCCTCTCCAATTTCGACACTCTCATTTTCCACACTAATTTGTCCCGGTCCCTCTCCAGCTCTCTCCTCTTACAGTCCGCACTGCTATGGCACCTATTTGCTTTCCAAGGCAATGATAACAATTAATGCAGCAGTTGGCGGAGCTTGTTTCATATAAACCCGTTTTAGCCGACTAAACAAGAGGCTGCTGATAAACAGACTCTGGAGCCAAGGCGCAGAGCTTCACAGCACCATTTGTCTCTCTAATTATGCTTTAATTACAACTGTGTATGCTAATACACTAAACATTTGCATAGAACATTCACACAACTTTCTGCTTTCTCTTCAGGAGTGCTGCAGAAGGAGGAGAGAACAACATCACCAGGGTTTATTGAAAGAGGCCTGCACTGTGTTAAATTACATATGGGAATTGTTTAGAATTAAAAACAATGCCACAGTTGTCTCTGACTAACTGTTTATTTTATATTGTTAGGTAACAGTAAACAAAGTCTGAGTGATTATAGAATTAGGTGGCCATTTGTTTCTTACTGCAAAATTGTATTACATTTTACAAAAATAAAAATCCATTTAAACGCTCTTGACAGAGGTACATGATGATGGTTTTTCAAATGGTTCTCTCTACATTAAGATCCCACTGAAGCAGAACAACACCATTCTCCTACAAAACAACTATTTGGGCAGATAACTGCATAGCTGAACCAGATTCAGAATACTTAAAGCTGGAGGCAAAGGGTAAATGAGGATTTGAGGGATTTCACTCACTGACAGCAAACACAGTTCTAAAGAGGTGTGTCATACATGACTTGGCTTTGTACCTTAAATATATTCCCCATGGTAGCTGTTTTACATTGTTTTATGCACTCATGGTCATGCACAGAATACTGGTGAGAGTCATCCTCAGTGAGCATTGCAGCAGGGATGCTGTTACCAGATGGTTTACCTGAAAAACAGACGATAACTGTGTGTGTCACTTAGAATAATTTCTAGCTTTTTCAGACAATTACAGGAGAACACACAAGCAACCAGCTACAGTTCTTACTTTCCTTGTGCACTATCTTAGTAGCTTTAACTTTAAATTGCTTTGTGGAAGAGGTAAACATCAGCCACTGTCTACCTTTACAGCGTATGCATGTGGCTGTCGCAGGTTCAGCGTAGAGCTTAAATACAGAAGTGTAAATCTGGTGTCAAGGTTTCAGTATGCTTCAAACACGAGTTTCTTCCAAAACCGGAGAACAATCTGAAACCGAAAACCAGCTAGATGTTTCTAGAGGTCAGAATATTAAACATAGTTTTGTTTTTTTAATTCCTAATACAACTATTTTAATGACTTTAAGGAGTCTATGTGTACTCCTAATCTCTCCTTTTATTCACTGTTTTGCATTTATTTCTTGACACAACAGCAGACAAGCTCTTTTTACAGTAAGATCAGCTTAAGAGCTGCTTAGATCCATAGACTGCATATGATGATGGACAGACCCTACATCAGGGGTGTCAAACTCATTTTGGTCCAGGGGCCGCATACGGCCTAATTTGATCTCAAAGGGGCCGGACCAGTAAACTTATAGCATAATTACCCATAAGTAAGAATAAGTCTAAGTTTTTCCGACGTTTTAGTGCAAAGGAGAACAAGTATATTAGAAAAATCTTTATATGTAATGAACTGTCCTTTTAAAAATTCTATTAGAAACAACCAGAGATTAAAGTAAGTGCAATTTCAACAGGGCTAGCTTTGACGTTACAGTGGGGTTGCAGACAATAAAAGACGCTTGACTTAAATGACGCGGAAATGTTCCCAGGTAGCCTATCATTCGGTAAGGCAGCTGTTGCACTGCATTATGGGATCTGTAGGGATCTGTAGTTTGTGTGTTAGCGCTTCATATCGTCGGGCCATTAATAACAATAATAAATCAATGTAAAAGGATCTCGCGGGCCGGATATGGCCTGCGGGCCTTGAGTTTAACACATGTGCCCTCCATGATGTCACCCATGGGTGAACCTGAACAGCAGTTTTGAAACTCAGTGTGGGTGCTCCAGCCAACACCATCTAACTCTTGGTTAATACACAATAAGTAAAGAGGTGAAGGGTGAGTGGAGCTGAGGTGGACCACAGACTATCCTGTGACGGCATCCACATGTCACTAGAAGTGGCCACAGACTTATTTATGCACCACTTAAACCCTTAATGCAATTTAAACTGGGGAGTTATATAAAAACTCATGCCAGCACAGTCGGAATAAACAAAAAAAAGTGGCCGTAGATATCAAACCCATTTTTAATACCAGGCAATAAACATGATAATTTATACGTTAAAGATGGCCATTTTAACATAGAGGTCTGTAAGGATTGACTCACTATGGAGACAGCTTCAAGTGGCCATTTGAGGAACTGCAGTTTTTGTCATTTCATTACATTTCTCACGTTTCCTCAGTAGATGTAGTCTGTTCTGTCATCATGGAAAATACTGATGCTCAAATTTTAAGCACTTCTTACCCGCATTGGCCTACCATCACTGAAAAAACTATGAGCTGATGATAATCTTGTGATTTGATTGAAAGATCCAGCACTCCTGCTAAACAGACCTCGAGGTGTCTGTCTTGTATTTGTACACTTTCTTCTGTGCAGCACTTTGCAACTGCTGTTGTGAAAGGTGATGTATAATTGAAGTTTCCTTGCACTCTTCCTTATTTTCTGAAATATTGTCAATTCTGTTCTATTCTTTGCTTCTGACTGCATTCTCCACACTCAATGTAACAGGGAGGCATTCGGCTAAACATCTAACTTAACTACATGCCATTGAGTCATTAACATACAAATGACTGCAGTTATCCTGTGATCGGGGCCCCCAAATGCCACCAAATGCTAAGGAACCACCATTAACAGATAAGTAACCTAGCCAGCCCTCGTAAGTAATTTCTCACCACGCCATTTTGGCTAAAATTAAGGCATTTAATTGCCCATTAGGAGATGAGCCCCTGACAGTTAAGGTTAGTGGTAAAGGTGAGGATAATGATGGTGGTAGATGGGTGTAAAACGAGGCCTTACACTGACAGGAAACACACATATTCAGTTCCTGTAGTGATAAATACAACACATAGCCCATTCTTTTGTAATTGGGGTGGTGATCCTTCTCTATAGGATGATCTCATAGCCAGCGAGTGACTCAGTCCACCATCAGTGACAGTCACATGAATGTTCCTGTCACTGTTTCTGGGGAGAAAATACAAAAACATACATGACAGACATGTAGCTCACACTTTCCAGGAAAGTAATGATGATTTCATCGCTAAATGGTTTCCATTTTGAGTTTCACATTTAGAAGTCGGCTTAAGAGTATGAATTAATCCCTTTACATGAAACAGAGGGGGGAAAAAAATTACATCAATGATAGCAATTACCAGCTGCCTTGACAAAATAATCACATCATTAGGCCTCTTTGTAGCAGTACAGGAGCTTCCACTCATTTCACACAATCTTCCTCAGCAGACGGAGTATTCTCACTTTAAAATGTTCATATTCTAAGTACGCAGGGTGTTTTTTGAGTTTGCTTGGAGGTTGCAATCAAAAATTCCTTTTTGACTTTTGAAAGAAACTTAACACACTATCTCAGTCCTCTGAGGAAGATCATGTATTGTACATGAAAGCTGCAGAAAAGCCATTTAAAAGAGTGTGCTGATCAAAGTTGTAATTCTAACATGTCACAGCAATTAAAGATGACGTTTTTCGTATTGCAGCACATCCTCTGACTATGTAAGTAACATTACATAAAGCATGAATACATAGTTAATTAGACATCCTAATTAAAGCCGTTAGAAAACAAACATTTTGTGCATCACCATTCAAAGCTGATTTACTGTCAAGTTCAATGGGAACTATCGCCAGCCAAGTGTCCTTTAGTTATTTATTATTTCAATAGTGTTGACGATTGTGCACTAAATCTGAAATTATGAGTGTAAGTCAGGGCAAACTGCCCACTAAAATTGGATTACTCGAAGAATAGTCAAAATACAAAAAGCTCTGCTTCAAAATGAGCCTAGTGAACTGTGCTTTATACACTAAGGCACTTGTTACAGTTGGATCAATATATATTTGGAGACCTACCCCTCTGTCTGTCCAAGCAGGAAATCTAAGAGCCATGAAGTATTTCATCTGGACCGAGCCGTAACCTCTGACTTGGAGTGCAGCAAAGGCCTCTTTACTCCAGAGCAGTAAACACTGACTGGAAGTTGGTGCACACTTGTCACAATGTTGGTGGCAACTGACGCTTACTGCTTTCTCTCTTTGTCTTTGCCTTTTCTGTTGTCAGAAACACTTTATGCACATCACTTGTTGCCTTAAGGGGTCTAATTTGCAGCTTTTTGGGGGAATTTGGGCAAATTTAATTTCTCACATAGAGTTGAAACAGTAGCTGCAGAAAGTCACAACCTTTAAGAAACATCCACAAGATTCCTGTTTATTTGTCTGTATTCAATATGAAGAACAATGCGAGCATCTACTTAGCAAAGTGGCATGTATCTGTGTCTGTATGAATGAAGCACATGCATGCCAGCTGTCTGTATTCAGAGTCCACACACACTGATGTGCAAATTGAAAATCGACCTTGAAAGTTTAATCACTGTGTAACTAAAAAAAACAAAAAGAAAAAACATAATCTCGGTCTTTTGGCCCAGTACACTGTTTGAAAGTATCTATAGGATAAGGACACAGCACTGAAGCAAGAAATATTTGAAAAGAAATATTCTAAAGATAATTGTGTTGAAATCAACATCAATGTTCACGCTTTGTTCCCACTTAAATATGTGAGGATTTTTTTTCATTCCGGGAAATAGATTTTTATGTGATCTCAACCAAAACTTCACTTAATTAGACTGTTTTACTTTCCAAACCTTAAGCTAAAAATTATCTTAAATAATAAAGCACCAAGTAAAGAAAAGGCATTTCAGAGGAGTCATTGTAATAAAAGTAGAATAAAACTCAGGGGAAATGATTTAATCATCCTGAACTGTAAATGTAAATGACTTCTCTGAAGCTGCAGCAGCGCGTCAATCATTAAACAGGTCCTCAATTTTTGGCGCCATCTCTCGGTTCTGTCATCAAAATTGAGATAGCAACACTGAGAAGGACAAGAGAGTCAACACTGAAAACAGAACTAATAATATTTCCCTCTCACATCATCTATCTGACAGAAGGCAGCTAAAGGAAAAGGAGAAAAGGGAGAGAAAATAGCAAAAAAAAACCTCGACCTGCCCGCCAATCTGTCATTCGCTCTGCGCTCATCCATCCTGGATGCACCTCTTAATTTGGTCCTGCCACAGACTGGGCAACAGAGACCTTCAGCCATTGGAAACAAATGATCTGGCCAGGGAGGGGCAACAACTCACAGCCAGCGGTGCAACGCTGCTCAGCTTCTGGGGTTTATTTTGTATTACAGGAGCAGATCTGAAACCTTTGGCCAACCCTGTTTTTAAGAGACTCTGTCTGATGATCCAAGACCAGTTTCCTGCAACATTTTACAATCCGTCAAAAGACCACCCGAACAACAACAAAAAGAAACATTAGGCTGGTAGATCTTATTAATTTTACAGACCAACCCAGCCCTACATCGATACGCTTAAATCTAAAAGAAAATAGTATTTACAGTTTTATATTTCCACAGTAGTAACACTTTTGAAACAATGGATCATTATTTTACAGAGAAATAGACATAAGGAGGTCTGTGAATCTCAGGTCGTACGGGCTAAAGTTAGCTACCGGTAGCAGGAGTTGCTTACAAATGTTATTTCCCACTAACTTTTAACTATTTCCAGCTTAGTTACGATAAGATTTTTTTGGAAGTGGTGTTAGATAATTAGTTGATGGCAATATACACACAGTAATGCTAAACGACATGCACTTCATTTGCTCAAGTCTAGAGTTGGTTAGTCCTAATATTTTAAGTATAACGGGGTTTCATTCTAACACTGTTTGGCTGCTTAGCTTACATATCAGCAAGAACAGGCATTTAACATTACAGTGTTGACATGACAGGAGCTCACAGGCTTTTAGAATGAGGGACAACCAAGGTGCATCGACCACAGCTTGAACTTAAAAAAGAAAGTGCAGATTTGCTACATGCTGGCTGCAAGATAAATTTGGTCTGCTTTTGATTTTTTTTAACTAATTTAGTTGCATAAACATACCTTTATATGTTGCATGGGTAAAATAAGTCTCAGGAATTTTTGGCAAAATTGAATATCAAATCTCCTGTGTCGTGTTGGAGCAACAGATGGAGGTTCGTCAGCACAGGTGGGAGCTGAAACAGAAAAAGATCGAACGGCAGCTAGGACTGTCAACTAAATGATTCAAAATTTACATTGAAAAATGAAAGAAATGACTAAATTTTGGCAAATCGCACATGTTTTGACTCATGAAACAGACTGGCACACACACAAAGAAGAGAGGAGAAAGGCGGCAGTCACATCTCTTTACAGTAACTTCTGTGTATTGTTGTGAAGAGCAGGGTGGCCACATGGTGACATTTGCGACTCTATCGATGTCAGCCTAATTTTACTGCGAAACCAGAAGCCCCGTCTCATCCTCATGTGAGAGTTGAGTAAGAGGCCTAGAATACACTGGGGAGATGATACCACACACACACTCGCACACACACATCCATGCGCAATGCAAAAAGGGAAAATAAAAAAACCCTGATGCTTGCGCGGCGTAAAGGGATAAGTCTGTCAGCTCATACAAGGTGCAGAAGAATGAAGAACAGACACGGTGCACAAACACACATCCTGACAGATATTCCTCCTGGGATTACAGTGGTGTAGATCATGACACACACCAGACGGACACAAGCACAGGGTGAACTTTGTGACTCGGAGGGATCCTGGGACAGATGCCAACTGAATGGACCATGTCAGTGTGACCAGTGTGAAGACATACAAGTCCCCAGTGGATACAGAAAGTGAACAGGGCATTAGTGTTGACACAAGGTGGCAGCTACTGTAGGCGTTCCTCAGTTCTGAATCTATTCTGTGGAAGTATCGCTCAAATAATTCCTGTTTTGAATGACACAGCAGTGCAACAAACCCACAAATGTTGTGACAGTAAAGAGGATCTATGTTTGGTTATTTGTGATGTATAGTATGCACAACAACAGTGACTAGATCCCTGTGCAATATCCCTCGGATTTTTGATCATTCAAAACTGGATCAAGTGCAGTATTGTCTGCTATGAACAATCAAAAACAAACACATTAGAAAGAATAGATTAAAATTATAGGCAGAAGTGGGTAGAGTAGCCGAAAATTGCACTCAAGTAAGAGTACCATTACTTCAAAATAATATCACTCAAGTAGAAGTATAAACTGGTCATTCAGAAAATTACTCAAGCACGAGTCTTGGTGAAAAGACCACTCAAGTACTGAGTAACTGTTTGATTGTAATGTCTGATTGATTTTTTTTTTTAGAAATGATGTGATCAGACAGACAGAAATGTAAAATAATGTGCAAATTCTGGTATTTCCAAATAATTATTATTTTTTAAATAGCAAATATAAACATCTTTACAAAATGACAAGTTAAGGCACAAGAAACACAAATTTCCAAATCTCAGTTCTTCACAACATAAAGCTTTTGAAACAAATACCAGTAGTAAGGTAACGTACAGTGCAAACAGTGGTAGATCCACTGGGGCATCTCTTCGGCAAAAAAAAGCATATCTAATGTGGTAAATAAAAAAGTAACGAGTCGAGTGTGGCCAAGTGTAACGGAGTAAGAGTAGCGTTTCTTCTTCACAAATCTACTCAAGTAAAAGTCAAAAGTAGGGCAGAGTAAAACTACTCTCAGAAGTACATTTTTTTCAACAAGATACTCAAGTAAATGTAACGGAGTAAATGTAACTCGTTACTACTCACCTCTGATTATAGGTTTCAAAGCAGAAACTCAGTGCAACAAAAGTGCATTCGCCTGGGATCACTGAAACAAAACTGAGCTCACCTGTGATTTCCAGTCAGCCTTAACTGTGCACGATTTGCACAGTCTAGAGTTGACTAGATTCCCAGTACTTCGGATTTGGCACAGGGGTCGTCAGTGGCAATCATAATTTGTTTAACAGCTTAGACAGTGTGAGGGACATTAGATAACATGCTAGCACGCTGGCATTAGCATTTACATATGTCAAAGCACTGTTTCTGTCAGAACTAGCTTGAGGTGTTGAAAATCAAAAGTGTTTATCTGGACAGCCACACTCAAAGACTTGATAAAAAATCAGATGGAAAAGTTGTACACAGACTACACTACACCAAAGCCAGACTTCATGCCATATATCCAAACACTTCCTTGCTATGTGATAAATGTAAACAGTACACTGGAACACTTGCCCACCAGTTTTGGTCCTTTAAATTAGCCTCCTTCTGGATCTTTGTGTTTGATTACACATCTAAGACATTTAACAAAACCGTTACCCAGGGCGCACTTCATACTATCTTCGGTTTTGTAGACTCAACCCATGTGTTGATGAATATTTCGGCCAAGCAATCTCCTTCTGCACATTGTTGGCTAAACGGCTTGTGTTAGAAATGTAGAAATCAGAAGCAGGTCCTTCACTCCAACAAGGGCTCAAAGAATTGGGGATATTTTGCACCTGCAAAGATTATGATGCAAATTGAAAATGCTTTCATGAATATGTAGAAGCCCTGCTTGATAGATGGCTGACCACCTCCAGTGCATCCCCCTCTTAAGCCACCTTGCTTTTGGCTTGTGCCTTCCAGAGCAGCATGTTAGATGACATTTTTGTTTATAGAACCGTCATCAGTCCACTTTGTAACACGCTGATGAATCTGTTTTTTTCTCCTTTCATTTGACTGTTTGTATGTTTTGACTCTTATTTCGATGCTGTACATTTCATCACTTCAATCTCTGTCAGTGTTACAGCAGCTTTTAACTATTCTTATTTGCTTTATATTTTTGTACACCCGTTATGTATGTCTTATATTTTATGTTTTGTACTGCCTAAAACCCAATAAAAAAAGTGAAAAAAAGTGAGATGGAATATCAAAGGAGGAGACATGGCTCAATTTAAGCAATAGAATAATAGATAAATTGTTGCATACCAAAAGATAAAGGATAACTACACGCTCCTTCGGTTCTTTCTCACTTCAACACATACAGAAGACCCTAATCTGACCTTGGAAACTTGCAGGAGGAGAGGAGTCTAATGCTATCAGACAAGCCAACAACCAGTTCAGACAGAGTACCAATGTGGTCTAAGAACAGCCATAAGTAGATGCTGTGCCTTTACCTCTCACGTCCTCACTGGTAAATTTGCTATATTTAATTGAACTGTAACAGTCATTGAGAAAGGTTACATAAACTGCTTTGGTCAAACTCGAGATGGAAGCCCAGCATGGTGCTGTAAGCTTTGTGCTTCTGAAAGCACAATGCTTTTACAGCTCTTATTTGATTCCTCTAAGTTTAGCCTCAGCCAGCATAATTGCATTTACTCCACTGCTTGGCCAGTGATAAATAAGTTGAGTCCTAAATTTAATGAATTATTGCAAAATGCCGCTGATCTCAGGCTGCTCATCATGTCAGATGATCAAGGTCAGCTACAGCGGCTCACCTGCTGCTGCCGCCGAGATAATTAGATTGTATTAGAGTTGTGTTTGGACTGCAGCAGCAGCATAAAGCGGAATTCCTGTCAGATGACTTGAATTACTGGCAAATACAATTTAAGAGAACTGAATGTGTCTTTGAAATAAATCAAATGTTTACAGAGCAATGAATTCACTAAATTGAGGGGAATCTGGAGAGAATAAGCAAGGGTCAGGGTGAGCACACTGGGTTCACTGTACACGACGCTGTGAAGGTTTGTGAGGTGGCCAGGTGAGGTTTCTTGTCAACTATCTGGATAAATGAATAACATTCAAATCTGTGTACGTAACCTTTGTACTGCATGCTCCATGTTTGCTGATCTGAACACCATCTTCCATGCATACATTGAAAAATAAAGGACTGCACAGAAAACTAGTTGCAGAAACAAAATGCTCATATGGACAACAAACGATGGACAGCACTCAAAGTTTACAGGTGACTCACAGTTTACGTGTACATTACAATAATTCAATACCTGACTACAAAAGTACATTAGGCAAAAAAAAAAAATCTAGTTCCCATTTCACTGCACATGTGCATTAGCATTTCTGCTGCTGATCCCATCTGCGTATTCTGTTTGTAGATTTCACTTAGAAATGCAAGCCACTTTTCTAGGCTCTAAGAAAGGTGTAAACATATAAAAATGGATGACAGAGAGAGAAGTACTTGACATTGCCGGACACCTCAAACTGCTGACAAACAGTTTTATGGTCTCTTTAGGATGCGTGGGATTCTTTTGTTGTAGTACCACAAGTGGCCACTGTGTAAAACCGGTAGCAAGGCAAAGTGTTAGCACTACATCAAATTCTCTTAATGCATTCATGCACATATGCTGTTACAATGGCTGTGAATATATTATGTTTTTGTATACTTGCATGCTTGAGTTTTGTCTGAATGTGTTTTCATAAAGTCTAGTGCATGTGCTGAGTTCACGAGCATAAAAATTGAGCACTAAGTTAGTTTAATAATTCATTTTTCAGCATCTAAAAACATTTTCGCCTCTCTTGGAAGTTTATAATTATGCAAAAACTTATTTTATGTGTTACTCTTTTCCTTTATTGACATTACTTTGCAGCCATCTGTTTTCACTTTGACATGAAAGAGATTTTTTGTATATTCTTGTCAGAAAAAAGCCGAATTATATTGACCATAATTAGGCGTTGAAAAGCAATACATGCAGAAAACTTCAAAGATTGGTGAGTACTTTTCAAAAGCAATGCAATTCATTCTCTATACACCGCTTAATCCTCACTAGGGTCGCACGAGGGCTGGAGTCTATCCCAGCTGACTTGGGGCAAAAGTAGGGGACACTCTGGACAGGTCGCCAGTCCGTTGCAGGGCTTACATACACAGACAAACAATCCTACTCGCATTCACACTTATGGACAATTTAGAATAACCAATTAACCTCAGCATATTTTTGGACTGTGGGAGGAAGCCGGAGAACCAGAGGAAACCCACGCATGCACAGGGAGAACATGCAAACTCCATGCAGAAAGATCCCAGGAAGGCCGGGACGCAAACCAGGGATCTTCTAGCTGCAAGGCAAAAGTGCTAACCACCACTCCACTGTGCAGCCCCAATACAATTCATATAACTGATAATCCAACAATTAAACATTTGAAGGAGCAAGACGAGAAGTTACAGGGTCTCGTTTCTTTTATGCACAATGTTCTCCGGTGCGTTCAAAAACCCATAAAACCTCAATTCATCGCACATCAAGATCTTATATCATCACAGATTTGTTTGTTGACAGTGTTTCAGAGTCTTTTTAACTTTGACAAAATTGCATTTCCACAGGACTGATAAATCTAAACTGTTGTGAATACTTTAGAGTAAGCAGGACAGCATCAATCATTACTGTGGTTATAAAGTGATAAGTTCAACCACGGTTGCTGGTGCAGAGATGGGGCCGCAGATATGAGATTTAAAATAAAAAAAGTCACAAGAAAAATGAACAAAAAAGAGACAAGCTCATGTACTATTCCAAAACAGAACTGATGAATTACCCACAGGACCGCTGGTTGTCTTGAATCAGATTTTTTTTTTCTCTTTGTTAATTGTTAGCTGTGGATAGAGAGCTCTCTTAGCTTCTCTCTATTTCTATTCAGCTGACATTCCTGATGGGGAAAATCCAGAATTCCTAATGAAGTGCAAAACATTACATATGCAAGGAGAAATTTTGGATTGCTCGCAGCTACAGTTTCATGATGTTCCACGATGCGTGAATCTGCACCAGCACCTCTAGTGCCAAAGGAGCATGGAACAGAAATGACATATGCTGCAAAACTTGAAATGGATGTAACTTCCTCAATATTATCCTTGACTGGCTTGCTTTGTTTCAAATGTGTGTCCAAACCATGTACACAGATGAATGAGCCGGCAAAGGAATTCCTGCTGCAGCTCACTGAAATGGCTTATGCGGGGCAAATTTAATATGCGGTTTTGCCCAGACAATACGGGGGTTTGAGCGGATCTGCCATGCCCTGGAGCCGGGTGATGAAGAAGAGCAACACAGAGGAGAATGGAGCCTTTGTGAGCCTCCCAAAGTTTGAAGGCCCCTCGCAGGATACAACACAACCTGACCCAGGAGGACAAGTCCCTGCAGGGGAAATAAAACGGTTAATCATTACACAAGTGCAACAAATTCTTAATAACTAACGAGCAAACTGAAGAGTAAGAGTACCCCTGCATGGAATGGCTGAAGGAGTGTCTATGTGGTGGTTCTTGAGAGTGACTCATGCTAGTTCCCAAGCAGAAAGATGTATGAAATAAGGGGCCTTTACATATATATGCTCCTGCATGTCATCATTATTATTTCATGTCCATGATATTATATTTTACAGCTGGATAGAGAGATGAAGGTCATTTGTCATTTCTGCTGTGGCAGCACAATGAAGTTAAAGATGCTGCTGCAGAGACTCCACCTGGGCGAAATAAAACAAAGAGATCGTTCATAATCTTCAGTCTAATCAAACATCTGTGATGGAGAAGCACTTTAAAGCACAAATCACTCCCCTTTGAGCTCATAACGCAGCATGGCGAGACACACAAAAGGCAGCCGCAATGACCTGAAAGCTTTAAACAGGAACAGTCATTGCAGAATCTCATCTCAATAATGAGCGCATCCTGGTGGTGGAGTGTTTTGAAGCATTAATGTGTAAAGTTAACTGGGACTGTAACTGCACCTCACTCCCTGCCTCTCTACTGTCTGCTGTATAATAGAAGCATAAAATGGCCAGAAATGTACAACAAATAAGATTAACCTCCTATTCAGAATATAGGTTAATATTAAACTTGCATCTCTTATGCTTGACGTGTCTCTTTGCCTCAGTTTTTGTTCCATATAACACATCAACAAGCCATCCTAGGACGTCACTGTTCAGTGTCGATGCAGCCACAGAATAACCAGCCAATTCCCTGATTGCATTTTAGCACGTTAAACTGTTTTGTAAACATTTGATAGCATTCAAAGAAGGCGTAAGGCTTTTCCAAATGGCATTAGCCCCGCTAACACAAGTCATCTGACAGGAATACCTCTAATTTCTAGTATAGATTGTTTTCATGCAGAATTCTAACATGATAATTGAATTTGCTGTTCTGAGCTGTTTTTTCAAGTCCAGTCACATGGCCCCATTAGCCAGTTAGCGTCTCCTTTGGTCCTTAAGTTGTAACATTATAGGCCAAGGAGAAGTCAGCCAAATAACCGCAGCGCTTTGATGATTTTGTATCATGTTTAAATGATGCAATTGACCTGATTCTCCACGAATTCCTTCAGTAAATCAGAAGCTGCTGGCTGGAAAAAGTCTCAAACAAGATGTTTTTGTTTACAATCAGAAGTCAAAGAAACAGAAATTAAAAGCTTGCCTTGAGGCTTATTTGATTATTTTGATTATTGTTGCAACACATAAATACTTTCCAAAGCTTTGCCAGCCTTTTTTTGGTCTGTTTTTCAAGCAACTAAAACAAATTGCGTTGAGATCTGGTGACTGTAAAGGCCAGAGCAGCTCATGTAAACAACCATCAGCATTGATTTTAAGCTATTTACAGTTAAGTCTAAAATTATTGATGCCAAATTTTGATAAATTGGGATTTTTTTTAATTTGACAAGTAGGTTTCTGGAATGACATAAACGTGACAAATGAGACAAAGAAAGAAAGACACAGTGTTAAAGTTATAAATGCAAAATTTTAATGTCTATACTGATTATACCCTTTTCAGTAACCAGTGGCAAAGCCTTGATTTGCAACAGTAGCCATCAAACAGTTGTTGGAATTACCAACAAGCATTCTACATGTCTCCGCTGGGATTTTGCTCCATTTGCAGGTTGAAGGCCTCCTTGCGTCATTCTGGTCTGAAGTTCCTCCACAGATCCTTGATGGGATTCGGGTCTAGATTCACTTAAAAATGTTCACATTGTTTTCTGCTGACCATTTCTTGACCACCTTGACTCTGTGTTTCAGATCATTGTTTTGTTAGAAGGTCCACCGTTGCCCCAGGACAGCTTTTTCTGCAGACTGCCTGATGTGTTCCTGAATCTAAATGTAGCCACACTTTTCTCGTGATCCTGTTTACTTTGATAAGGTTTCCTGCCCCATTGTCCTGAAAAACACGCTCAAACCATGACATTCCCATCACCATGCTGGTCAATGGCATGACGTTCTTAAGACTGAATGTTTCATCATTGTTTCCACCGACTGAAAGTCACAGCCCTGTCCGCAAACCACTCCATGTCAGTCTTATTCGAACACCAAATTGATGAGCAAAAGCTTTCTTCTTCATTGTCTTAAAGAAGTAGAGTCCACCTTGGTCGCCCTCCATTGGAGACCAGACTTGTTCAGCGTCTGCTGGAGTTTGAGCCTTTAGAGGTAAGTACCAGAACTGCTCAGTGGTGATCCGTGGATCCTCCTTGATCTGCCATACTACCATACCCTTTCAGACTTTTCACAGTGAAGAACTCACTGTAATTTGTGCTCATGTGCACTGTGGCCACTTGAAAACACCTTTACCACAGACTATAAATAAAGATGTCTGAACCTGCCTAACTCAAAGTTAATTCAAAAATAAGTAAATAGGTGGAGCGTGAACGGAGGTGAGGAGGGATATGTAAACATCTTTGAGTCATGGACTGTCCAGTGACAGTTACTCAAAGTGGACACACCAGTAACAACGCATAGCTTTAAGCCCTAATACAGTTCAAACAGGTGAGTTACATAAACATTCCCCCCTTTCCAGTTTTTACTAACCTTGCCAGCAAGTTGATTTCTCGCGATATTTGTGAGTTCACAAATCTCTCAAGAAACCATCTTGCTCCGCTCCTGCATTCACTGTTCGTACAGAGCCAAGTTGGCACGGGCCAATCACGCAGCAGTATTCGTGTGTGGGGCGGGATATCCGGGTGTGAAGACGACACCAAGCGCCAGTAGATCAAAACAAACATGGAAACGGAGGACAACGATCGTGTAGATGCTGCTATTAAGTCAGTTTTAGCTGAATCTCCTGTCGCTTCTTTGAAGGAAGAACAACGAGAGGCTCTTTGCGCATTTCTGGATGGTAAAGATGTTTGTGCTTTTCTACCTACGGGTTTTGGTAAGAGTTTAATCTACCAATTGGCTCCGCTCGTTGTGAAGATCCCGCGATTGGCTAAAAACAAACCTGTCAGAGGCGGGACATACTGTTGCATTGTCCAATCCGTGCCTCTTTCCTCCGAACGGATTTACATGGAGCGGTCCCAGATTGATATTGTGGAGTACTATCAAGTACTACACAATTATTAATCTGGCTATTGCCAGGTTAAGTTTTTACAAATGGGAAACTTAGCTATAGAAGCTAAAACTATTTTTCATACTAGGCTGCAAACATTATTATCTTTGCTTTGAAGTCGAGTATTTTAACATAAGGGGACTGACTCGCTTTTGGAGAACCTCAAGTGGCCATTTATGGAACTGCAGCTTTTGACACTGTCGTGTTAGCTTCATGATCTAGCCCAGAGGTTGCCCTTTGACCTTTCTGTCTTGTGAGCAGTCACAATGCACAAATGGAGATCATTACTATGCTCTCTCTCTTTATTTAAGCAGCATCTTGTAATTCACTCATAACTTACTGGAGAACCACCACATGAGCTGTTCTCAGTTCATAGTGTATTAGTATGCTCTGACACATGGTAGAATTTACCAGGACTATTTAGTATGGCATAAAAGCTTGTATTTTGATCTTCTGTTACAATTTTCAAGACTTTAATTATTGTCTTCTGTCACTTGCTGATTGTATTTCCTGCTAAAAAATGTATTGGTCAAATAATAACTTGTTGCAAATCCAAATTTGGCCTGAGTGTGAATATTTAACTGAATGTTCATAGAATATCATGGTCAGTAAGTTGTAATGGCTGTGGTCTTTGCTAGATTTTCTGCTAGCATGCAGGAGGGACTTATTTTCTCTTTAATGGCGGCTATGTAACAAAAACACGCCCAGTTCTACTCCTCATCAGCATCACAACTTTATAATTCTATCCAAGCTTGTCAGTGACATTCGCAGCCACAGAACCGGGCTTGGTCAGTTTTCAAAAATGTCAGGAGTCATGAGAGACACACACTTGATCTTTCGCTGCAGAGGAAACTACTCACCACATGTTCACACCTTTACTAGGGAAATCCACTCTTAAGTAACTGCTGCCTGCAGCCCTACGTGTCTCTTATGCAGTGTGCCAATGTTGAGTTGACCAAGTGACCAGAAAAATGATATTCAGAGTGAGCCTGCTGCCAGGTGTCATTACACTTCCCCTTGCAGCAGAGAAAAGCAGTCACACATGCAGCCATCTGTTTCCAGGACGCCCTCAGCAGCTCATAGCAGTGTCCTTTTTACTTTATTTTGTCATCATAATTAGGGAGCTGTGGTGTGCATGTAAAATGTGATCCTCTTTGCCATCCTTGCACAACACAGTCTGAGTGAACCACAAAATCATGAGTTTAAGTCTCCAGCAGCTCGTCATTTCCAAATGAAGAGAAGTGACAAGAAGCTTTCAAAAAGCCGCACAACAAATGCGCATTTCACATTTAAGTCTAATGCATTCAGAAGTATAAAAAGGCTTCAGTTGAATTTCTCAGGGCACAATAGCTCATAGTTGTGCATGCGGAGGCCTGATGGTACATTTTGACACCAATTCATATGCAAAGAACGGATGGATTTTATTTTAACATCCCAAAACACTCTGAGCATTGTGGTCACTGTGAAGCATATTCCAAACAACCGCCCCCGTCACTTTTCATGCCAGCTCTTAGTCATCCTGACATCCAAGCAACGAAACCTCCACCCCCCCCACCCCCACCCCCCACCCCCCTGCGTTTCCTCTGACAACAGTATCTGCTTATGATCTGCCTGCTGGACAAGCACACAGTCTTCAAACAGAGTGTGAGTTGCAGTGCAGCCTCAGTGTGTGGCGGCGGGTGAAACCCCCCTATTGTGCGGCGGTGTGTTGGACCAGGCCGGGTGTCCTCTCAGTCAAATCAAAGGCGCTTCCTCCGGCACTGTGGCAGAGCCCACTGCCTCTGGAGCTACTCATTATTACATGCGAGGGGGGACTTGTGATCTTTTTAATTATTCTGCACTTCATTTCTATCCCACCATTCAAAACGCAACATGAGAATTGATTGCCTCAAAGATCCATCTTTATAATCTCCCTCAGGCCCATAAATTATCCAACTTTGGGGCAGGGTGGACGAGCCGTGCAGGCACAAGCAGGGTCCCTTTCACAGCAGAGCAGAGCCACATCACTGCAGTGGGTTGAGGCGGGGGGGTAGCAGGGCTGAATGGGGCTGCTCTTTTGCTCGCTGGAAACGGGAGGGAAAAAAAAAGTACACTTGTTATCTTGTGAACCCTCAAACATGTAAGATAGGAATCTCTTGAATGTCAGCGACAGAAATGGAATTAACAAGAGATCTTTTTATTGTCACAGAAGGTCATTAGGCTGCCAATCGGGGTAATTATGGAAATGATCTCCCCAGCTCTTTGGAATGTTTTCCTGCTTCCATAAGGACTTGAAAGTGTTCAATCAGCCTCTCTCGTGGGAAAGTTCAGCCATAACTGCAAGTGTACCAGCAAAATCAAATTAAGCAAAGAGATTTCATTAGTATTTATAGCCCCGAGGCATTTGTAAAAGTATGGAGCAGCAGAGTAATGTGGGACTGTGGAGGGGAGAATTATTGCTTAATGACAAAGGCCATACCTAGAAGACATACACATAGATAATGAATAGGAGGCATTGATTGCATCTTTAAAGAGGATTCTTGAGGGATTGTAAAATATTGATGCTTGTGTGGCTGACTTTGGACTCTGTGAGGGTGGTAACTTTGTTTGGGTGTTCACACTGTTTAGCTGTTCACTTTATCATTCAGAGATGTTTGATCCTACAGTTAACAGCAAAAATAATACACACAAAAACAGTCAGAGTTAAAAAATTGACTATTCTAAATGCACCCGGTTGCTAAAGGCGGTTTAGAGCCTGTTACTGCTGGTAACCAAGAACATTTACTGAAGAACTATAATACTGAGGAGCATGAATATTTACATTTAATGCTGCTTTATATTTCTACTTCTTTACACTCCAGGGGGACATATTCTACTTTTTGCTAGACTACATTTACTGACTGATTTTCAAATTCAGATTTTCACTGCATAACACAGGAGGAGGTTATAAATTATGATGCATTATTATAAATTAAAATTGCCAACACAATTGAAAATCTTGGCTGAAATGACAAGTTGACTAAATAATTAGTCGACCAACAGAAAAAGTAAAAATTTTAAAGTCGTTTTTGATGCAAAATGTCAAACGTTGATGAGGATTTGCTGTTTTTCTTTGTTGTAAATGACGGAATGATATAACAGCAACCTTTTTTCTGCCCTCAGCACTTCTAATTTAAAACCTTTTCCTGATTATACTTAAGACTTTCCATGGAAAACATCTACTTGTAAATTCATACTTTACAGTGTCATTCAGAGTGGAGGGTGACTAAGTGCATGTACATAAGTATAATGTTTATGCTCTTTACTTAAATATGTCTGTGTTATGAAGGCAAATACTGTGGTTATTTTGCAGACTCTCATTCTCAAATATATAATATAAATCAGCTGATAAATCATGATATACTATTATTATTATTGTAGCACTATATAAAGTAATTAAAGTCAGCTACAGCATTAAAGTGTTGCACAACTTAGCAAATAATAATCCAATAATTTAATATATATAAATCTATATATATACATATATGAAATAGTACAGGTACATATAGATTCATCTGCAAAATGATAACTTCTATTATAGGTAATATAAGCATATAGCTACTGCTTTTGTGCTTTCACTTCAGTAAAGGATCTTGAATGTGTTTTGTAACAGTGTATTTTAACACTGTTATTTTTACTTATGAAAAGCTTCCAGATACTTCTTCCACTATTTTTTAATGGGGCCGGGTGTTAGAGAAATGTCCAAGCTGAGGCATGAAAAATGTATGAAAATGACACCAGTTCAAAACAAGTACTGACGTGTACATTTTAAAACGATAACCAACAAGCCAATGAATTTCTGACAGCTTTGAGGTTAAACTTGTATCTGCAACAACAGATCCAAAATAATATGTTCGTTTGGGGAAATAACTGAAAGGAAATATTAGGAAATGGCACTAACAGGAGGTCAAAACAAGCTGCTGGCTAAAGCTAATTGTGTTTATTCAAATGAGGTCATTTTTATGTCAGTGTGTAAGAGAATTGAAGCAGATCATTCAAAATATAGAGGTCATCCAAAGCAGTCTACTGATGTCTTAAAAATGACTGTTTTTCAGCCAACACGAATTACCAAGCTTTTATTTTCTTTGTTTGGAAAAAGAAAAGAAAAGGAGAAGTGCTCCATTGTCTGGACACTGGGGCCAAACTGAAATGAAGTCAGATAGCAATGTGCAGTAAATTGTAACACCTGATTTGACTCATTGGGTCCATTCAGTCCACTTAACCTCTGAGTAATTGACAATTTAAAGGTGCAGCTCTTAATTTGAAGAGACAGTAGCACGACTTTGATTAGGATGTGTGATGAGCACTCCCCCACTGGAATAACAGACAAGGACACTTTTTATAAAGCAAATAAGGCAAAGAGGGAGAACCATGTACTTTAGAGAAGAACTATTGTGTTTGAAGATGGATTCAATAATTGGCCTCAAGGTAAAAAAAAAAAAAAAAAAGCACATTATAGAGTGATGCTAATTCAATCATGTAGACTTTTTAAAAAAAAACAAAAAAAAACAAAAAAAAACAAAACATAAACACACATTTCAGTCCATCCTAAAACCCAAACATAATTCCTCTCCTAGTCTAAAGCTTCTGTCTCTTCTTCCTCTTCCACCATAATTGGGTTCGAGAAGAGGTAAAGTGTCCCAGTGAAGAACTTGACAGATTATGTGGAGGAATATTATTATGGGCAGGCCAGGCGGGATGTGGGAGGTAATTTACTGTGATGTTACATATATGTATGCATCAATGGGCAAGAGGATATTGAGTTCAGGGGTCGCGCTGAATGAGAGTTCCCTTTTATGTAAATTACAAAGAAAAGATGCTCCACGTGCAAACATTAACAGTGGCGCAGGGTTTGCACTTGGACACCTCTTTGCTGAACCATGTTACGCATTATTTTACATTTTTTAAACTTGCTTTTTAGACTCAAATGTGCGTTTTTTCCAGTTGGATACAGCGCGTCACCGTTTGCGCCAAATCATCCAAAACAAGTCACATTTATGAAAACACGCACTGATGTCTTAAAATTATGTTTGTATTAATTTGTCTGCTTTATTTCAGGCCTACAAATGGGGCATTTAAGCAGAGAGGTGTGCTGAACGCTCCTGGATGCGATTTTCTGACAGTTTCCCGGATTTTTTCTTTGACATTTGCCACGTTCGGTTTATTTTACTCCTGTTATCACAGCCGTTTCACAACCTTGGCTGTTTTAGCACGTTGTTTACTGTGGTTTCACGCACCCCATGATTTGGTGCAAACCCGGGCCGCGTGTGTTTTGACGCCCGCCGCAGGGCCACTTTGCGCCGTTTACGGCCTGTTCGCTGCGCTCCAATGTGCAACTTTTCAGCCTCGATCTGAATGACAAAACGCTTACAAACTGGGTGACATTGCACTTCTTTAACAAGTCTACATTGGCATGGTAATCCGGCTGCATTTAGCTGGAGGTGTCACTTTCCCACCACCAGCCTCCCCCCGGGGCTCCTCGCTGACGGACAGCCGGGGGAGAGCAGCGGTGGGCGGGCAGAGGGGCCGAGTGGAGGCGCTCTGTGTGTTCCCGACACGGGACCGAGCAGATCAGACGTATGATGACATATCATATTGTGACGCACATTTTGCAAATATATAAAGAGACAACGAAAGAAAACCGTTTTCAAATGATGGGTTTGACTTTTTAAAAAACTCAAATGACACAATTTATGGGTGAGCTTAACTCGAAAATAGCAACCTATAATACTAATAATAAAATAGAGTTTTCAAATCCTTGAACCAATGTAGACCCATATCTTAAGTTTCTTTAATTAAATTAACCTCTTCTTGTAAATGACTGACAAGATATAAACGACATCTTTCAGCCTGAATCTTTGTAATCACATAAATATGTTGCAATAACCCTAAAACTACATTTTAAAATCATTTGCATCTAAAGATTGTATTCCTCCTACTTAACAGATACATTTGATTATTATTATTTTTACTCTTCTACACGCTGCGTTTCAAAAATCATTCGAACTAGGAAAATCCAGATGATTTCTTTCTTTCTGTTTTTAAAAATTAAAATTGAGGGATCAGTGTTTCATCTATCAAATATTTCTAAAACAATGGAGCCAAAACCTATATGGGGAAAACTCAGCATTTACACTGATACATATATGAAAGATGTGTATTATTGGGCCATAAAAATCCACATTTATACCCGTGTTCCCTCCACCATTAACCCGAATGATGTCCATTTATTCCGCAAACCTAAACACATCAACAGCAAATACATACATAAAATAGATAAATTATTTTCTCAATTTAAATGTGTATGTATATATGCATCTAGCAAAATATGGGGATTATTGACTAAGAAGAGGAAGCAAACCTGTGATTTCCAAATCAGTATGAAGACATGTGCTATGTTCCTTTAAACGTGCTATTATTAAATCTAATAACTAATTACACAACACCAGGAACTATCCTCGTCCAAAAATATGACCGAGCTGGAAACGAAAAGCGAGTAAAGACACGAAGTGTTTCATGCATCAGCTGCTGCAGCTGTGCAGTCTGACCTGTTGAAATGTGTCTTTATACAGACACGTCAAATGGATGGGACGTCCAACACGCACGCACGCACGCACGCACGCACGCACGCACGCACGCACGCACGCACGCACGCACATTGGTGTGGATTAGTGTCTTCTATTTTGGGCCCTTTGTGCTTTGATGTGACGGAGAGATGTGGCTGCGGCTGATCCAGCAGGAGGGAGCCTTAAAAATGAGCTCCATCATATTGTTTGACAGAAACTCGCAGGTTGATAGAGTGGATTCTTTGGCTGGAAAATGGTGATTTCCACAAAAGAACGAGGAACAAGGCAACTCAAACAGCGGAGAGCTCACATGCCATGTCTGCAGAATCCACACTGTCCACCGTGAGAAATCCAGTTTGTGCGTAAAGAGCATAGATCTGTTTTTGTTGTTGTTTATGTTGTGCATGACAGTGTCGTGCAGCTTTTCCCTGATAAATCCAGATTCCTCTCGTTTTTATTAAATCTGACAAGGTGAAGATTTGGCCACTGGTGTAAAAATAATTAACATAATGGTCGTAATTACAGGCGCGCTAACAGTGCATTAATTTATCATATCGTTGTAATAGCTGCTGCCCCCGACTGCTCCCTCACCTAATTAATGAAACGAGTTGCCTTTCAAAAAATCTGCTTTTACAAACAGAATGGGAGTAAAGTGCCACTGAGATGTTTCCGTTTTTTTCTCTTATTATTTATATGATGTCAAATAGAATGGACAAAGGGCTTCTGGCACATATTTACGCGTCTTTTGAAGAACTCAGAAGGTTAAATGAGGGAGAGAAAGAGGAGCCACTGTTGATTCGCTGGTATGTTAAAAAAAAATCTGTAAGGTGTTGCTCCCTCCTCCAAAAACGGATGCAATTAAATATGCTTGTGCTTTTCTAAATTGCTCCCCGTTGTTTAGGCCTCATTACGCGCATTCTTCCCTTTTCCACTGAGACCCAGTGACCTTTTACGCACACAGGTGCAAAGTGCATTCAAAAATAAATGAATAAATAAATCATAAAACCCTTAAATTGTGTTCAGATCTTTGCACAAATCAGATATAGTTACAATTTTGCATATTCAGTCTTAATTTTCTACAGATCTGTGGGAAAAAAAACCGCCCACTTTCGTCAGTTTTACGTTTTTCTTAAATTATTTATTGCTGAAATAATATCAGAGGGAAGAAAACGTATCGAAATAGTTGACTTAAAGTGAAAACAGGTGAAATCCCACCAATATTTCCGCCTTTTATCCCGCCCAAATTGCAGTTTTTGAAAAATTTTATTTACAGATTAGCTATATTCAGCCTCTGTCACCTTCATAGAGGAGTCCCAGTGTGAGTCCCTGCTGAAGTGTCTTTTTGGAGCAAATACTGACCCTGACCTCTGACCCCACAGAGAGAGAGAGAGAGAGAGAGAGAGAGAGAGAGAGGGGGGGGGGGGGGGGGGGGTGCAACCTACACATGGGATACAAGGGGGAAAAAAGAATGGAGCTCTCCAAAACCAGCAGAGCATCACATTATTATGATCACAATTATTTGTTGGGTGACCTTGCTGGTAGTTTGCGGTGATCACATGTTCTGGCTGCTCCCTCTCCATCACCTGAGCTGCTGCTGCTGCCGCCTCTCTTCCAGTGTGTGTCCCCTAATGGTTTCATGCAGAAGCGAGATAGCTTATCATACTAAAAGGTTTTGTCGCGCTAAGCCGTGCATGTGTGCTTAAAACGTACATTTCATTAACAAACTGCGGAGGTATAAAAGCGGATTTATGAGGCTTCAAAAGATCACAGGAAGGACGGGTTTGAAACCCCCTCTCGGTGCTGTTGCAGTCAGGTTATATCAGCAGTTACGCCGCCTTTCACACAACACTGCAACTCTGGGATTTTTTTTCTTAAATGGAGTCTGGTTGCACCTGTCTCTACACACACGCGCACACAAGGGGGAGAGAGAGAGGCCTGGTTAAGTAAGGCAGCTGACCAATTGATTTCTTAGAAAATCCCTAAAAGCAAGAAAAGTGGTTAAAAAAAAAACAACAAAAGACAAAGCAACCAAGTGTCATAAAGCTGGCTCAGTTTGCTTTAAAAAATAGTATAGTTTTGACAAGACGCCAAAAATAGTTTGCTCGGGTAAGAAACTGCATAATAAAGCTTTTTTCTCTGGAGAAAAAAAAAAAGAAGCATTTATTGATAAAAGAAGTCTCTAATATAAAAAGTAGTTCAATGGACTCTTGTTCCAAAGCGCATGTGTGCCAAATCCACAAGGATAAAAAAAGTTCACTTCAAATAAGAAAAAAAAGAAAAGTGTGGGAGAGTACATTTTTTTTGATTCAATGCATGATGGGGAATAAAAACGAAAAGGCAAAGAAAACGTGCATTTCTTCGGCGCACGTGCACGCCGCGGATGAGCAGGATAAAAGTTGATGCAGACTCTGGTTTCATCTGCTAAGTAGTCCGTATTGACGAGCCTCCAGATCACACAGGTCACCGAGAGATTAACACCAGGCGAGTGTAATCGGAAGGCATGTCTCCGTCCTTTGACCCAAACGCGCATTATTAATGATAGCGTTTGATTAATCCCTCTTTTAACCCGGCAGCAGAGGTGTCGGAGAAGCAGCGCCTCTGCGCACCGCTGAAGCCAATTAAAGGATCAAATTCAGCCCCCAAAAAGAGAAAATATAAACAGAATGCTGAAATTAGAAAAAACTGTGCTTTTTTTGTTGCGATGCAATCCGATTTTGTCTGTGAATTAAGTAATTAGGGCTAATTATCTAATTAATGTGATTATAATTATAATATCACAATAATATTAGAAATAGGAATGACAACCTTAAATTAGACTGCCTTCTGCCGCACAGTTTTATAAGTAGTTTTAAAAAAAATAGGAGTTTAGGAGACAAACTGTCCTTTAGCTGTATTACATCTTCATTTTTAATGTTTTCATTTATTTAAATAAAGCGCTGACACAAATAACTGACTGTTGCTGATTATGGATGTTCTCATTAAGCTCCTTCAATAAAATCAATTGCACCTTTAAACCGTTTGTGGCACACAGAAAAATAAATCGGTTCAACTATTTTCCTTCAATATAAAAACACAGTAATATCAGTAGCTTTTTTAAAAAAAATAAGAAATTAAACACAAAAGCCTCTTCTTTCAGCAGTCTTCCCAAATTTTCCTCACACGACGCAGGAAACCTCCTGCCCTGGATCCGACATCCTCTCCAGCCTCCACCGCTCACCTTCATGCTTGTGAATAAATGCTCTCTTTGCATTCACCCGCTGCCTGCATTTCCTACTTTTTTCAAATGCAAAAACTGCCATGATTGGGGTCCTTAGCACCTCTTCCAAACTGTTAAGGAAATTCTTTTTTTTCGCTCCATTCATCGCCGCGGCCGCTGCTGCTCAATATTCTTCCCACCTTCGGCTAATCCTGCGGGAATAAATAGACTTGAATTCATGCTTTGCATTCGCAGCTTGGATTTACACGACGGGCTGTAAAGCTGGGAATATCAAGGCATGCATATCAGATACCAAATAAACAAACGCAAGAAAAAAAAGTTGGATCTTTACGCACCGATACATGCACGGACACCGGTTTGAAATAAAACTACACGGAAATAAAACAAAACAAATCCCACACATGCACAGATTCACAGTTCAAAACAGAACTTAGAGGAAGATTCCGTTAACTTAGCTGTCGTCGTTTTCATTCTGCAGCTGTCAGCAGAGTTCGCATTAGCAAAGTTAAAGGTTTGGATTGTTTTTACGCAGCCACATTATTGCGCATCAGATCTTTCAATCACGGAGGCCAATTTTCTCTCCCCCTCCTCCTCCTCCTCCTCCCTCTGCCACCGTTAAATGGTCTATGACGGACGAACACAGAAATCAGCGGAAAGCAGCACTGCTGATGTCCCATTGTTGACAAATCCATGAAACAACTCCAGTTTGCATGGTTTAACAGAGAGCAAGAGGAGGGTGGAGAGGGAGGAGAGGGGGCGTCTGTCGTCACCAAACCACGTGTCCAGCGCTGATAGTATATCTTATACTGAGAAAAGTAATCTATCAGACAGTCCTGTTAAAAGCTCCGGCCTTTAAAAGCAGCATGTGTCATCTCGACTTGGTTCTCCAAATATCACTCGCCTAGGAAATATACGCGCCGAGAAGGGACGTCGGAGCGCAAAAAGTCGCGCTTATCTCCGAACAACTTCGAGGCAAGACGCGCCGCTTTTCCAGGCCTGCTCACTTACCGAGCGGGGAAATATTTGCAGAAGTTGAAGTTCCTCGTCGGTTGGACTGGCTGGCTGCCGGTTCGATCACATTTAGATTTTGGGAGACATCTGATCTCTTGACAAGCACGTCCAGACGCCCAGCAGACCCTTGCCGTGTGCGCTCTGACCGCGCCGCTCTCTCCTCCGCCACAAACACCCGGCTGCTCGGTGGTTTTTGGCTCCGCTAGACTTTTTCTAAAAAAGTGTGAGGAAGCCGTGAGATGACCCTGTCTGGAGGCAGCGAACGAGCCAGCGACATGTCCGGCCAAACTGTGCTCACAGCGGAGGACGTGGATATCGACGTGGTGGGTGAGGGAGACGAGGAGGGCATGGAGAGGGACAGCGACTGCGACAGCCCGGGGGTGGGCATCCTGCACGACCTCCGAGGAGAAACGGGCGACGATGAGGTGGAAGACGAGATCGAGGTGGAGAAGGAGGAGATGAGGTCCGGCGGAGGGAGCCCGTGCTGTGAGAGCTCCGGGGAGGGAGAGACGGGCACCGGGAAGGGAGAGGGTCACGACCAGAGCGCAGCGTCGGGAGGCTCGATCCAGAAGCCCAAAAGCAGCCTGGTAAAGCCGCCTTACTCCTACATCGCCCTCATCACCATGGCCATCCTCCAGAGCCCGCAGAAAAAGCTCACCCTCAGCGGGATCTGTGAGTTCATCAGCAGCCGGTTCCCCTATTACCGGGAGAAGTTCCCGGCGTGGCAAAACTCCATCCGCCACAACTTGTCGCTCAACGACTGCTTCGTAAAAATCCCCCGGGAGCCTGGCAACCCCGGCAAGGGCAACTACTGGACCCTGGACCCCGCGTCGGAGGACATGTTCGACAACGGCAGCTTCCTGAGGAGGAGGAAAAGGTTCAAGAGGGTTCAGCCGGACATGCTCAGGGACCAGACTGCGCTCATGATGCAAAGTTTCGGGGCGTACAGCCTCGGGGGTCCCTACGGGAGACACTATGGGATCCACCCGGCTGCGTATTCCCATCCGGCGGCTTTGCAGTACCCGTACATCCCCCCTGTAGGTCCCATGCTGCCCCCGGGCGTCCCGCTGCTGCCTTCGGCAGAGCTGAACAGAAAAGCGTTCAACTCTCAGCTCAGTCCGAGCCTCCAACTGCAGCTCAACAGTCTGAGCACGGCGTCCATGATCAAATCCGAGCCTTCAAACAGACCGTCTTTCAGTATAGAGAACATCATCGGGGTCTCCAGCGCCTCCTCGTCCTCACCGGGCGCCGCTCAGGCTTTTCTGCGGCCTCCGGTGACCGTTCAGTCGGCCCTGCTGAGCGCACAGTCCCTGTCTCTGACCCGGACCTCAGCCGCCATCGCTCCCATCCTCAGCGTTCCTTCAAATATTATTTCTGGACACGTTTTACCCTCAGCGACAGTGTCAGCGGTGTCCAAATGGCCTTCACAGTGACTCCAAGCCCAGAGAAAACACTGTTATTTTTCTATAGAGACATTATTACCGGGAAGTGTGACGAGCACAAATCAATAGGCAGCACTGGACTGTAAAGCCACGTAAAGACTGTTGAAACAGAGACAAAAAAGAGAGAAAAAGAAGATATTTCTGTACAGGTAACATTTGTAAATATTTGTAAAAAGAGAATGATTTTACCTGTTTGACTTTTATCTGTCTTTCTTTCTTTGTTTTTCATTTGTTCCTGTTTGAAATCTGTGAGAATTATTTTACATTTTCTTTTTTGTATTGGAAGCTCAACTGGACACAATTTCAGCTTCCTTTTCATACAAGACACGAAAAGCTCTGAAAAATAGACTGTTTATAATAAAAATAAACAATAACAGCAACAAATATATGTAATTCTATGTAGCTATATTGTGTTGTAAGCTGAATTTATTTGTAAATAAATCTAAGAAATAATTAAAATCACTTTTTCATTATGAACTTTTTAAATGGTTTGATACTGTATTTAATGGAAGTCTTATAAATGTGATTTCTTACGCTGGACAGAAAAAACAAAGAAGGGGACATTTTATTATGACAATTTGGACATAAGAATCTCTGTATAAAATCAAAGGTGTCTTATTGTGATAATATGATCTCTTTTCAGGTTTAAAAATCTAATTATTGCCATTCAATTGTATGCAACGTTAGAAAAAATAGACTATTATTTTTAAACTCCCTCTTTATGTTTCATTTAATTTATTATAACACGAGTTTTGATAATTTTAATTCAGGAGGTGCAACACAGGGAAATGTGTTTAGAATTTCACGGCAACAACAAACCATAACACATTTCTATTTTACCTGTATTGCAGTTTAAAATCTATTTAAAATTACCTTTGAATTAGATATCATCTATTGCCGAAGACTGGCAATAGAAATCAATATATTTGAACTTTTAAAAACACTTTGGTAAAATGGATGCGTCTATTATACGAAAGGTGGCACAAGTTAAACCCTGGAATTCAGTGCAAATACAGAATATTTACACAGTTTTCAGCGAGACATGAAGGGACTGACGTTATATATGACATTTTTAAGACAAAAATGTGCAAAATAAATGAGCAAAAAGGGATAAATCAGGCGTAATTGTATTTTTAACCACAATTTTTATTTCATGATAACGATCAATGACAGGAGGTGACAGCGTGGACACCTTTTAATTCGCCCTTCTGTCACTGCTGGATCGTTTTACAGAATATTCTGCAGCTTGCTTACTATAAAGGTAACAGTTTCGCAGTTGTGTCTGGCTAATCACTTTTACACAAACAGCAAATGGCGTGTGTGTGTGAGAGAGGAGTGTGTGAGTGTGTGTGTGTGTGGACGCTATATTTATCTGATCCCCATGGGAAAGAGAAAGGAGGCTCTCTCTCCGCCTCAATTCACTTCCAGACACCGAAGAAGGTGCTGATGATGCAAAAGGCTTCTCCAATGTCACCGTGGCATTTCTACTGACTGAATTCATTATTATTATGGAGCTATTATTACCGCACTATTCATATTATTATTCAGATCAGCCGCAGTGTGTAACCGATATTGGTGTATATTGTGACATTAGCTTCTATTGCCAAATTATTATTACCGTTTTTGATTATTTTTCTATTTGAAGCATGCAGGGGAAATTATTATTATTTTTTAAAAAAGGTGATAGAAATGTACAAAGTGCATAATTTTCAATAGATTGTTGATAATTTCTGTCGCTGTATTTTCTTATAATTTAAAAAAAGAAACAGGGGTAATATTAAAAATGCATCACAAGCTGTAAGAAAATACAGAGAGGTCAGCTATGGGATGTTGCAGCTCTGTGAGAGTGTCTTTGGGGCTGCACGGATTCCTAAAGAAAGCACAAACAAGCGGTTGGTTAACACGCTTGCAGCTTCGGTTATTTTCACCTCTGATTTATAGATTTCTAGGACAGGTTCACATCCGGACCCACAAAGGGACCGTGAGGCTCTCATGCATGTCGGACAGGATCACAGTCTTCAGTGTCCTCGGTGTGTGATGTTCCAGCGGTGATGCTGCAGCCCGGAGACACCTCACAGGAGCCCGCGGCCGCTAGGGGGCGTTCACTGACACGTCGGGATTCTCATTAGCGAGAGTAGAAATCAAAGAAAGATTCAGTGCAATGCTGGAGGCTTAACCTTTGCCAAACAGCCCCTGAATCCTCTTAATTTTTTTAACACACTTTTCAGGTTGTGTATGATCCCAGAGTTAATCTGAATGCATATGTAGATTTTTTTGGTTAAAAAGGCAGAAGTAATTGAATGTCAAATTTACTTTATTTTTTGAGAGCCAAAAGGAATCAGCAATCACAGTGTACCCACAGCTTTATGCATTTGCAGCATGGTCAGATATGCTCAATATTTATGAGGGAAACTAACATTTCAGATTTTTATTTGGGTTCTAATTAAGGTTTCAGCTGCAGAAGGTGAGAAAATAGAAAGCCAAGATCCCCCCTGACATTAACTGGACAAAAACACTGAATTATTGTAAATTCCAGGCGTGATAAACTAAAACATGAACATACATATCTGATTTAGTGGAAGATCTAAAATCATATCATCACCGCAATTTGTTTAAATACACCAAAGCAGCCTGCATTGCGTGTTTTTAACTCATCTTTCTTTCTAGTATCGAAACCCAGCGCAGTTCGTAGCTGCTGTTGTGTGTGATTATGTCTCTAATAGAATTTCCTGACCGGAAGGAGACGCTCATTGAAGGGACCAACGGCCGCGCGCGCCCACACACAGACAGACGCACGCGATAACGAGCAGTGCAGCTGCACGTGCTTGTGCACAGGTGGACCAGAGTGTGAGTGCTGGTTCCCACAGCTCCTCCATGCATCCCATAATAGTCCCAACAACAGTCTGTGACACTAGAAATAAAGTTCACACTGTGTCTGACTTTGAAATAAAGCTTCAGTATGCAAACTGACCTACGTTAAATTAACATAACTGTCACTGCTGTGTGCCTATTTATGTGTAGGGTAGCTACTACCGTTCAAAAGATTGGGGTCACTTAGGAATGTCGCTATTTTTTGAAAGAAAAGCTTTTTTCAGTTAAGATTAAATTAATCAGGAATACAGTGTAGACATTGTTAATGTGGTAAATGACTATTCTAGCTGGAAATGTCTGATCTTTATTGGAATATCTCCATAGGAGTACAGAGGAACATTTCCAGCAACCATCACTCATGTGTTCTAATGCTGCATTGTGCTAGCTAATGGTGTTGAAAGGCTAATTGATGATTGGAAAACCCTTGTGCAATTATGCTAGCACACGAATAAAAGTGTGAGTGACCCCTAACTTTTCAACGGTAGATATAGTAGTTAACTAGTAGTTACATTGTTCCTTTGAATATGGAAATGTAAACCTTCAATTTACCCATATTTTTATTTTAATCAGCTGTATTTCCACTGCATGAAGCTGTGTTTATGTTGGATGGCCACAGTTGACCTCTTTTGGAAACCCAACTTGACAATTTGAGGGAGATCAATTTCATAATCATTTCCATTTCTTTTCTGTCCCTCCTTTATTCTAGCTTTATAATATTGTCTTTGTCATTTTGACTTCCGTGTATCAAACACAAATGGTGTGCTGTTCTCTGAGAATATTGTGAAATTTTTTTTAAAAAGCTAAAGAAAAAGGGTGTCAAGCATCACATTATCGCCCCCTGAATGCACAACAAAGAGTTCCTAAGTTAACAAAAGGCAAACATGTCACTGTCCAACCAGAAAAAGGGATGCTAACTTGATTAAGATGGAATATTAATAAGAGAAATGTAATCAATTAACCTTTTTTTTTAATTGGACCGGTATAGCCCCCAAAAGAAATGCACTGAACGGAGAGGAGGTGGAATTTTGCTTCACATTTTACAGGTTTACTTACTGCATTAAGTTTGGACACAGTCACACTCTGCATGGAGCTAAAATGGATGAAAAATAGAAGCGCATTTCAGCTGTTCTCACATAAACAACTCCACTGAATTAATGTAATCCATCAGGGCTCATAACGATTGCAACTCCAAGTGTTTAAACTCAAGCCCCTAATTGGTTTATGTGTCCAACTTAAAACACATTTAAATCAAAGCAGATGAAGAGTTTACATTCTGCAGTGTTTATGTGCAGCTGCTTAGAGTGCATGATAAATAGTAGCTGTCTGGACAGTGAAGTAGGAGTTGTAGCTTAAAAAATGTGAATAAAACGCATGCACAGACTGGGACCTTATATCAAATAACCAGTATAAAGATAGCTGGTTGGGATTGGTTTGTAAATCAACACATATAATAATGCATGAAGGACATCTCAGTTTGCCCACACGCTAAACACAAGCATCAATTTTACTACTGCAGGGTTTTAACTTCAAATTTAAATTAGTGACATTAGCTTGCAACTTTAATCCTTATCTCTATTAGAAAGCACTTTGGGTCAATGTTCTATATAAATAACAGTGATTTGACTCCACTGACCGGATAAAAATTCTCCTGGTTTGACCATCTGCAGTGAGGATTATCAGTGAATCTCATTAATTAATTTACGTTTTGGTCACCAAAAACCATCTAATGACTTTTGTATCACAAGAGTGGTTCAGTTGTCATGGAAAGGAAAATCTGTTAAGCCAAGACTTTGTCTAATCCTATTTCCAAAGTCAAGAATAACCTTCAAATTTTAAATACATTTAGTTTATATCTTCTCATTTTTTAAGTGTATTTCAGAGTTTTGTAAATCTATATGAGAAGGAATTGCTTGATGATGTAAAGTCAAACGTCTAGCCTCCACATTTTGCATATGAAGATAGATACACTTGCGGTAATATAGCAGTTGAGTCTCTGTTGGCTTGTCCAGTTTAAGATTTTACACATTTCGGTATAATATTTTCAAAAATAAGGAGTGAATTGTGATATTTGAACCAGAGAGCATGGTGAGTGCCGTTGAAGCACAATGGATCAGAACCGCATTCTACTTTGACACCAGATGCCTCCAAAATAGATTACCGTTTGGCTTTTCAGAGCCTCGGGCAGACCTGCGTGCATATGAACATTTACAATTAACTGAGATGCAATTAAGAATCGTCTTCTTCGTCTTCACAATTAATAACTCATACAAACTGCAGATTTTCAAAGTCATTCAAGGAGGAGAAAGCATATGTATTTAACAAAAGAGTTTGGAATTATAGATCTTGTTTCTCCTTATGTTAAGCATCAAACATGGCAGAAAACAGAAGAAAAGATGGAGTTGCCGTAGCAAACTTGACTGTAGCTATGATAGACTACAGTGACATTGGCAAGCAAGGCCCAGGCCTTCATAATAACTAGGTCATCCTCCACCACAAGCTATAGCCTTCTCCTGGGCGGAGATTACAGACAGTAAATGTAGGTACAGCAGTTACTGAATATTTAAAAAGGCATAGAGATGAAGCAATAAATGACAAAGTAAAGCTGGCGTGGCCGGGCATTAATAACTAATGGGTAGCAGTGAGTTATAGGCTGCTGCTGTTGTAATGAAAGTGTCATTGCAAATCAGCAGTTGTCCGAGGTTATTATTATTTATGCATAATTGATGCCAGAACCACAAGGAACACGTCTCACCCAACAAATCCCAACACCTTGGGAACAAAGATGATGGTGTCAACAGAAGAAAAGGTCACAGAGGAGAAAATGCCCCTAGGCTGAGATTTACATTGTGAGGGGAAGACAAGGGCGGACTTTTACAACCATACCCACATCTGTATACAGAAGGTTACAGCAAACTAGTTACACACGAGACTGCTGCCTGGACACTGATTAGTACATGCAGTGCTAGTAATGGCAAGTTGCTATAAGACGTACAGCTAAAATGACTGCAAACATTTCTGATTACTGGAACTGGCGGGAAGTTTCACTCTGTCATCAAACTCATGTGTCTGATTTGATCAGCTTTATCTGTCATTCATTTGGGCATCTCAGAAATGTTTCTCAGTTATATTTGCCCCTCTAACTGTTCAAGAGATGTTTATAACATACATAGATCTACAAGTAGAAATATAATGCTGTAGAAATTATAAGTCAAGTTTTTAATTGACTGATTCATAATCCTGACATGATAACAGAAGAAACAAAAAATTGGGAAAATTTACTAGTAACAATAAAGGAGGATAACTGTCTTGACAATGATTCTGTTTTGTTCCAGTCTGTATCAAGCCTGCAGCCAATTTTGCTATATAAAGTATATTTAGCAATGTTCATGTCAGCAGACAAAGTCAAAAAAAAAAAAATTTAAAAAAAAATTCTTACCACTAAATTCAATATTAAGTGTAAGAAAATGGGAAATGCGACAATACTGAAGCAATAGGGCTTTAATAATAGAAAATATCCATCAGTTCATCATAAATCTTAGCCCAATCAACGATGCGTTCATAGTAACAGGGAATTATGGAGAACCTCATCGTTCCACTTGATAATAGTTGCCACTCTAGATAGATAACAAATCAGATTACGGTGATAAACAGACATCTCTGACGTGATTCTTAAACTATCTCCTGGTCTATCCGCCACACAACAGCTTGATAACGTTTTTCTCGCTTTATCAATCGGACGATTGTTTGATTAACGCAAGAAGTTCCTTTTCTTCTCAGCCGTCGCAAACGCCTCATTCCTTCTCTGCGGCAACGTCAGACTCCAGTAACCAATGAGCAGTTGAAACGAAGCCTTGTGAATGACGTATACAGGAAATGTAAACAGATTTCAAAAGTGTTTGAATGAACCCATTTTTTCGGTTATTTTTCTGCCAAGATACATTTTTTACCGGTTAGAGTTATGCAGACGTGGAGTCTCGTATCGATTTGCGTTTTACTTGGCGTTGTAGTGAGATGGGGAGTGTCGTTAAATTCGTATTCAGGTAGGAAGTGTGGAGAGCTCAACGTTTACATGCTACACTGACCGTCTGCTGTGCTGCTGATTTTAGTGGAGTTCATTAGATTTACTATAAACTGGTGACAGAAAGTTGTTTTACACGTATCAGGGTGTTACGCTTTGCCGTTGGCATCCACTCACAGGTTTGAGAAGTTCTCTACGCGGCTCTCTTGCTGTGCTTGGGCTTCTTGGTGTCATTCTCTGATGTAGCTAGCTTCACATTCTTCAGACTGACAGCTGAATGTTTTTCCTCCAGGGGCGGGGAAACCTCCCATGTTTGGCGACTATGAAGCCCAAAGGCACTGGCAAGAAGTGACCTACAACCTCCCTCTTCAGGAATGGTCAGTCTGGAACGGTTCTTATTGTAGATCCCTGATCTGAGAAAACCACATAACTGAAAAGAATAGTAGTGCCTAATTCTACCCTCAAGTTCTCTGGCCCACATATTTAATCCTCATCAGTACACGTGACAAAGCCTACTTCATCCGTACACGATATAATCAATAATATATCAATAAAAGCAAAATGAGCAATAGAAGCTGTAGCATTTTGTGTGTACAAATGGGTAACAGATTAAAGGAAAAACCTGATCCGTACAGTGAGGGAATCTGGTGGCTCTGTTTTGTTTAGCAGTAATGCTTTGGATCCACTTACCACTTTTAGGGAAGCTTCACTGTAAAATAATACAAAGTAGTTCTGAGTGACCATTTGGGATGAATTGAAATATTATAAGAATAGCACTAAAGTCAAGTGCAATATCCAAATAGAAGGAGCTGCAATTTTTTTTCAATAAAGCTGAAATATGTCACATTATTACGTTGCGTTTTTATTCTCTAGACACAAGAAGCATACTTGTTTGGTTGAGACTGCAGCAAAAGTTACATCTCCATTATGATATATATATATATATATATATATATATATATATATATATATTAGTTGAAAAAAAAATACAAAAAAACACCAGTCCCTCTAAAATTGCTAATGATATTACAATATCTATCAAAATAATCCCAGTTTAGCATTAGTTATCACCTTCATTCTAGAATGAAACATTTCTAGCCTCATGAGGATGACAAGGTGACGATGCTGGGGTCACTGAATAGTTTGACAAAAAAAAAAAAATGCTACGGCCTTTTCAACCACCAGATATCAAACTAATTGATCACTAATGGGAGATTTTGGATTTTGATTCTTCACCATGATCAAAACACCAAGTGATAGCGTATCTTTTGTATGAATTTATCAGACACCACCACTGTTTTATAGTAAATATATGTAATATTTGTACTTCTCTAGGTACTTCAACACCACTGACAATGACTTGAACTACTGGGGTCTTGACTACCCTCCTCTCACTGCCTACCACAGCTGGATCTGTGCTTATGTGTGAGTTGTTTGATTATTTAGAGAAGATATTTTACATGGTGTGTCAGTATTTATGGGAAAGAGAAAGAGAGAGAACAAGAGCATAACCCAAAAGAAATGTTGTGGTTAGTTGTAGGGACCAATATGGTTTCTAATGAATGATACTGATCCCTTTTATTAGTAAGCAAGGAGACCGATAACTGATATTCTAAACCGATAAAGTGGTCTTGGGGTCAAAATTTAACACGCTCCTTCACAAAACTTTGTTCAAAATGCTTGTTAGTTGTTGTTTGTTTTCCATATATTTCATTGGAAGAGAACTTTAAAACACTTATCCTTCAGTGTTGATTGGCTATTTATCGTGATGTGCCAATGTTTTTAAAAAAGGATTTTATCAGGAGTTGGTTTTGAAAAATCAACAATACTAATAATTGGAAAAATACTGAAAATTGAATTTGATAAATGGCCAGGCCACTTGCGATTCAACCCCTAGATAGATCAGTATAAAAAGAGAGAGACGAGCAATAATAAGTCACTTTTAAAAATCAAGAGATTTTCCATGTTGTCATGTCAGTGTAAATATTGCATTACTATGCTGGTGTTTGATGTGAAAAAATGTATGTAAAAAATTGTAAATCACACGTGGTTCTCTGCAGAGCAAAGATAATAAACCCGGACTGGGTAGAGCTCCACAAGTCCAGAGGTTATGAAAGTCTGACGCACAAACTCTTCATGAGAACTACAGGTACAGTAACTGAGAGGAAAGTGAAAAACATCTACTTCAACCTTAAAATAACTAATTCACCTTTATAAAAATTACAGCAAGTCATTACTGCTGCTCCTTCTACTGCTGTGTATCATTAATTATAATACAAGTCACATGATTTGTTTCTTTTTTTTTCCTGTTTCAGTCTTGGTGGCAGATTTGTTGATATACATCCCTGCAGTGGTTTTCTACTGCTTATATCTAACTGATGGTTCCTCGAAGAAAAAGGTTAGAGACACGCTGAGCAGGACATCTAATAGTTTTCCACTAAAGACCCAGATCAGCTCTTTTTCTCTCAGTCTGAGAACCCACCCTTATTAAAACAGATTACAGCACTGGTCCACCAAATTGGAGAATTATGGAGTCATTATTGCAATATAATACGATAATATGATGTTATTACATTTCCAAGAAGTTATTACCTTTCAATGGGTCTACATACATTTACAGTGGAATCAATTTAGAGGGATCATTTCTAATGTTTTGACTGTGTCTTACATCATCAAGTAGTAAAACAAGATTTGCCTTTGAGAGGAAGAACCAGAACAGGGTATCCCAGCATGCAACGCCCTTTGTCATCTCATGAGTGATGAATTTTTAAAAATCTTTTTCTTCTCATCTCCTTTGATTATTTCAGTAATGTTTTTTTTTTTTTTTAAAATTTAATAAGCTATGCAAATATTTTGTGTTCTGGTATAGTTCTATATACAAACCATAACAGACCCTTTTCATAGCACTGGTTTTGACAGATCAAAGCAGGAAAAGCTTAGGTATAAATACAATTTTTAATAATAATGGCTATATTCCATTTACGTGGTCCAGTTTCAGGGTTTAATATTACACGCACTGGCACTTACTGAAACATAGATGACATTCGTACTCCATATTTGCTATTCATGCTGTGACAAGTTCAAATTTCTGCTGTGGCAAAGTTTTTTCCTTTTTCCCCTCCAGGTGTCCACTCTGTTGTGCTTTCTACTTTACCCAGGACTAATTCTCATTGACTATGGCCATTTCCAGTATCCTTTACATGAAGGTACATTTCATCTTTTATGGTATTGTATTTATGCATTATCTAATACTTGCCTACAAAGTTGCAGGCTGATTTTAGAGGGTTTTCAAAACTGTTGTTTTTCAGACACTATTGAACTCAACAATGAAAGAAGTGAAGCTGTATACACTAAGCACGTGAACTGAACTGACCCTGATCAGCTGATGTTTGCTAGATTGCTTGTCCTATATCAGCAGCATGGCGCTGTTTATGTACACAAAAACAAACCTGACCTCTCTAGTGCGGTATTAACCTTAACAGTATCAGGTACAATGGAGTGAGCCTGGGATTTGCGCTGTGGGGGGTTCTGGCTCTGGGTCTGGGCTGGGATGTCTCAGGCTCCATGGCCTTCTCGCTGGCACTCAACTACAAACAGATGGAGCTGTACCACGCTCTGCCCTTCTTCTGTTACCTGCTGGGAAAGTGCATCAAAGCCGGCCCGATGGGTCGAGGGTGAGTTTGATTGCTTTTGTTTTTTTTGCATTGTCTCTCTCTTCCTACCATGTGTTTGATTGTTTGCCATGAAACGTAGCCCAGACATTCCTGTCGCTCTCTGGATGGATTGTTATAACTTTGGTGGTTTCTCTTTAATCTGGTCTCATGATTCGGCCAAAGGTTATAAGAGTTCACTTCATCTGTACTTAGCGTTTAGATCTAATGATTAAATATTGGAAGGGAATATGCAAAACTGAGATGGTGTAAATAATGAACGTTACTTACAAAACATCAGTGAGGATATTAGCCCGCTCAAAGCACAGCCTCACAGAGCTACTAGCACAGCTGCAGACCCTCGTCCTTAAATCCTTAGGAGCATGCAGTTATGTAGATGGACAGTGCTCTGCTTCAGTTCCTAGATCTCTGAAACAATCAGCAAACCGACAGCATAAAAGTCCATGATTTAGCCACAGATGAAACAGTGTGTCCAAAGAACGAATAATCCAGGAGATGTCAAAACACAAGAGGAGAGCAATTGAAGGGATTTCTTTCAGTCACTAGAGTTTAATACTAAATGTACCAAACCAAGCACCAGCTAAGAAACTCCAAAAATGACTGGATTTATATTAGTGTGTGTGTGTGAAATCATGATTATTTAACAGTTACACTGTTTTGTCACTGTACATAGAACTGAATGCGCCCACACTAGACAGCAGTGTGTATGAGAGTCGTGTCCTCAGGAGAGTCACAGTGTGACTGAGGTAATCAGATTGGATGCTGTTACTAGTGTGTCCAGTGTCTGTTTATCTAGTAACAATGTACCAAGGGCATTTAGTAGCAAATGGAGAGCTGGATTAGAAGGCCCGGGGGGAAGATATGTCCAGATGACACTCTCGCCATGCCCAAACTCCTCAGCTATGCCTGTGTGTGCAACTTAACCAGCAGCTTCACAGTTACAGCTGACAAGATAGCCTGACCTACACTGAAGACTTTCAGCTGATGCATGGCTTTCACTGCATTCCTCAGCACAGGGGTCAAATCCCAAATTTAGGACTTGCAGACAGTATGTGCTAATTGTTTGAGGAATCTGAGTAGACACAGACATACCCAAGCTACATGAGAATGTCAATGTTTTTATTTTGGGAAGGCGTGCAAAATAGTTCTGTGAGAAACTGCTAATTTATTCTATTCTTTATGGTGTGTCTTTGCCTCAGATATTATGCTTGTCTCTCCCGATGTAGGCTTTTCCTGCTAGTGAGAATTGCTGCAACAGTGTTGGCGACTTTTGCCCTCTGCTGGTTGCCCTTCCTGTCTGACCCCAGCCAGGCCTTGCAGGTGGTCAGGAGGATCTTTCCCGTGGCTCGTGGTCTGTTTGAGGTACTGTGCAGCTTGTTAAATCAAAACTCAGCCTTAAAACCACATCTGAGAAGCTTAATCTCCCCCTGAGACCAACTCTTCATCTACACAGGTCACATGCACATGTCCTGTTTTCAGTGAAGTCTTTGTTGCCCTTGCAGCGCTGCAGATGGCTTCACCCTTAAGAATGTGTAGCTTAAGGAAATTAGAGAAATTTATGAATAAATGTGACTGTCATCAGAGTAATCTGTTATAGTGGCACCCAAACAAACAACCACTATCACAGAAATGAAAATAATTTTGACACTAAAACTAAGTGATCTTTGAATGGCTTCTTAGAGAAATAATATTCATATTATTCTATTTTTGTTATGATACCAGCTAAAAAAGAGTTGCTGTTACATGTCTGGTAACCCCAAAGCAAGTTGGGCATCAGCATCATCAGATCTTCTTGACATTGCTTTGTAGCTGCCCTTTTGGCATGGAAGACTATGAGACACTGAAAAAATAAATTGAACAAACAACTGATCCTGAAAATCTGCTTTCTACTTATCTATCAAAATTAGGGAATATTAGAGGAAGGAGCAAAAATGGTAAGGGTGATGTGCTTTTCTTTTGGCATTCTGAGAGGGCTGGGGAAAGTGTTGAATTTTACTGAAGTTAAAGTACAAAAGCATCACCTTTTAAAGCTAAAGTTCTCATTGTGCAGAAATGTCATGTATGTGTCAAGGTAACACCCATATGAATTATAAGAGAGACCTTTATTAATACCATGGTGGGGAAATTTGCAGTGTTAGAGTAGCAAAGAGAATCCAAGTGACATGGGCAAAAACTAAAAATAAATTAAGTTACATGAAGGACCCAAGGTTTCCCAGCAGAGCACTGACCTCACCTGTCAGTGGTTTTAACTGTCTAAGTGGAGATGGGATGTATTTCCACCAGTCTATCATGTTTATCAAAAATATATTAATTTGAGATAATATAAAATAATATTACAGCTTGTTCCTGGATTAAAGTGAAGGTTCAAACAAGATATTAGTAATATTGGGTGATCAGTGCTTCTATAAACGTCATACAGAGCCTGTGTGGACTCCTCGTCCCCTCCACACTGTTCCATACCCTCAGCATGGTGAATACCCTTCCACCCTCCAGTGCTTAGCCGGTTGGAAACGGATACCCTGCAGGATCAAAGAAAACAGTGGAATAAAATGGTCAAAGGTCAGGAGATCGGTTTCACTCTATCTCTGGGAGGTGTCGGGGTTCAGGATGTACAGGAGGAGGATATAGATAAATCTCACTAATTTATGGCTGAGTTGTTTTCAGCACTTCAGTGTTCAGCCGTGTTCTAGACTCATAGACTGATGAGTGGGGCCAACCCTACACCTACAGGCGTATCAGAGCACATCCGACAACTGCTGCGGACTGCATCTTTGGAAAACAGACACATCAGTGTATGTTTGACTGTTGTACAAGAACACACACACACACACACACACATACATATTTGTGTTCTGTGGTCAGTCAGTTATAGCATGATCATTGGAATATGATATTAATTAAAAAAAGAAAGTGATGATAGCGAACAAGAGTACTTGAAACACTTACGCCGTCGCAGTGTTGAAAGCTGTCATGGAAGAAGCAGAGATAAAGTAACTGTGTGTTTTCGTGCTCGCATGTGTGACTGACAGCTCCGAGGCCAAGCTTTGCAGCTCTCGTTTCTGAAACCCCCATAACCCCCCTCTCGTCCCGGTCCCCGAGGTGGCACCCACCACAAGGATGTGAGAAGTAATTGAAAATTCTGCCAGGGGAGCAGGCGGCAGCGTCCACCGCGGCAGTATTTGTTCAACGAAATGATTCAAACATAATACACAGGGTGTGAGAGACACTATACTCCCGTGAGACGACAGCATGAGAGGCCAGCGGGCCGAGTCGTCCTGAACTAATTGTGAAATTGTGCACGTAAGCAGACACTTCGGACAAGGAGACAGGGGTGAGAAGGGGTGGTGGGGAAGACGAGGCCCGGTGACTGGTGGTCCTGGCGGCTACTGGGAGGGAGCAGTTGTAAGTTTACCCACTGAGCTGCATTCTGGCGTCTCACGTTCCTGCCTGCTCACAAAAATGGCACCAAATGCTTCTCACTGTGAAATTCCATGCTAGCTTATAGGTGAAGGAGCCGCGCTGCTCCCACCCCCTTACATTTGCCGATGGGGACCTCTCTCCCCTCCCCAGTGTGTTCATGTGTTGCCTTCAGGCGGCGTCCAGGAACATTCCCGTAGTGGTTATTTGGAGCAAGGGAAGCAGAGAGGAAAGCGAGGGATGGGGCTGAGATAAGACAACGCTGGACGGCCTGGTGCTGCTGACTAGGCTGCCGTTAAGATCCACACAGCTGTGCACTGAGCAGCTGTAGCATAGAGAAAGAGAGTCGGCCAGAAATAGATTTTCTAGATAGGGTCACACTAAAACCATCCAGAGTGGAATCATAAAGCTGATCTAGACGTGCCGTCTGTGGTTGTGTGATATCATGATGCATGCTGGTGGCTTTGGCTTCAAAGACAGTGATCCCTACGCCACTGCTTCAGCACTCAAATCAGCTGAATCACTAACAAAGCCCTCCACAACTGATCTCAGCTTACTTTTCAGTTGGTGTTAAGTTTGAAACATCTTATATACACTACAGTTCAAGGGTTTGGGGTCACACAGACAATTTTATGTTTTCCATGAAAACTCACTTTTATTTATATGCTAGCATAATTGCACAAGGGTTATCTATTCACCTGTTAGCCTTTCAACACCATCAGCTAACACAATGTAGCATTAGAACACAGGAGTGTTGGTTGCTGGAAATGTTCCTCTGTACCCCTTTGGAGATATTCTATTAAAAATCAGCAGTTTCCAGCTAGAATAGTCATTTACCACATTAACAATGTCTAGACTGTGTTTATGATTCATTTAATGTTATCCTTAAAAAACACTTTTCTTTCAAAACATAAGGACATTTCTAAGTGACCCCAAACTTTTGAACTGTACCGTATATCATATATACATTTCATGTAATCTACAAACATTAAAAACTAGTTTTTGCAGGTTATTTTCTTAACTATATAGAACTGACAGACATAAAAAAGCTGCTTTATTGAACAGTAAATTTAAATGATCACCATTTTCATAATTGATTATGATTACTTATTTTTGTCATTTTAGTCAAGCAAAAATACCAAACATTCTGTGTATTTAGCTTCTCAAATTTAAAACTTTACATCTACATTTTTCACTGCAATTTACAAGTAATTTGAAGATGGGAAATTGTCATTTTTCCCTTAACAATTTCTAACATTTTTATAAACAGCTAATCGGGAAAGAAGAGATAGATTATTTAACTAACTAATGTTAGTCACAGTCCCAGCTTTCAGAAAATGTAATTTAAATAAAATGTTTTTGTGCAACAGCCCAATAAATCTAATTATAAAGATAAATTTTTCAGCATATTGACATTATGTATTGTTGTGAGTCGGTTTACCGGTGCTCTGTGGTTGGTCTGTATCTGCTGGTTATGCAGAAACGTCTCTGGTTTGACACTTAACCTTTTGTCTCCAAGTTTACCAATAAGTCTCATGCTTTTTCTGACATGAGAGTAAATTTATGATGGAGGGTTACGTTGAAATGTCAATCTGGAATCCCTTGAAGGAATTTTTATTGCACTTTCAGAAAATAAGCACTTACAGCAATGCCACCTATTTACTTTCTCTTCAAACTGGGATTCAAGGCATATGTTGAATTAGAGTTTTGTGTTTTATTCTGATGTCATTTCTCATTTAAACAAGTGGTGTGTGTTGCTCTGTAGGATAAGGTGGCCAACACATGGTGCAGCCTCAACACCCTGATAAAGATCAGATCCATAATGTCGGGTGACTCTCAGCTCTACCTCAGGTAATCCCTCTGTCTGTTTAACAAGTTTCCTTTTATTCCCCTCTACCTTTCATTCATTTGCTGTGTCATCCTATCTTTTTTGCACTCCGTCCCTCTGGACTCTTTTTACACTTTTCATTTCCTGGGAAAGCCGAGCTTGCCCTTGGGCATAAAGATTGTGATCCAGTTAGTTAAAATCAGATCATCCCCGAAGGAAACATCTCATGAGGAACTTCTGAACATGAAATGCGTTGTTTTTAGAAAAAGTGGTGACAAGACAATTGCCTGAGGAATACTAAAGGCTGTGGTACACGCAGAGATGAAAGCAGCCTAAATCACTTTGACAGCAATATTTCCTTTTCCAAAATGTTGTGGATCATGTGCTTTATAAGATAATGTAATACTACAAAGTGGGTGAGAGAGAGACAAATTTCAGATTCTCCACAGAGATCCCCATGGATTAAAAGTTATTTTGACCAGAAGCTGAGGTCCTGGGCACACGCAGTCAGAAAACCTTGATGCAACAGTTGTATCATGGTGGAGCCCGCTTAAATAACCCAGCACGCTAAATTTAGGAGTCCTGTGTTCGCAGCATGGACACGTTTCTGCCAGACTGCTAAGTCCGGGGATCAAGTTGGACTTCTTTTACTGTAGTGCATTTCAAACAAATGAAAAACACTCTTGTCTTTTTGGCGCAGGGAGTGGATTGCTAAATGCTCTGGTGTGGGTGTACTGTGTACATAAAATGAATCAGCTGTGAAAAGTGATCCATGTCCTTCCGGACCGCAAAACCCTGCCCTGCACATAACACAGGCATGGCACGCTCGCTTTCATACACACTAAGTACCCACTTACTGGCCCTTCATTACTACTATCTATCTTTCTGCCTCTTTATCCGGCTATCTGTCTTTATCTACTTGCATTCACTGCTCTCTGTCATTTCTATGATTTGTAGCACAGAGACATTGTTGTCCTCACACCTCCAACCGACTCGCTGCCCGACCTCTCGGTACATTTAGACACATTCACTCTAACACATAGTCGGTCTCTTCCGGAGCCTCCAACACCAGCAGGTGACAATTGAAAGGTTAAACTAATGCCTGGTAACCCTAAGAAGGGTCTATTATTTAGTCAGTACCCATACAGCTGACGTCTTAATTGCAGATCAGTGGGTGTCTAAAAAGAGCGACACAGTTGAATCCAGATTTAGTATATTGATTGTCTCCACTTGACATCAAAATCAATTAGTTCCACTGCAATCATGTGCAAATGGAATTAATGTATACTGCCTCCAATGTACAGCTGGTGTTGTCCACTATGTTTTCTACTGTTAATATTTTTCCTGCATTGATATAATCTCCCATTTTGTTTTTTAGTTTAGCCTGCACTCTCCTGGCAGTTCTACCTTCCTGTTTCCGACTGCTGACAAAACCTACTTTCTGGCACTTCAAACTGGCTCTGGTGAGTGTTTTTGGAATCTGATATGAAAAATACTGAGCCAAATGTACTGGCACTCCTGCCAGACCTGAGATTCAACCAGACATGATTGCTTAAAAATATAATATAAAAAAACTGAGAACATAATGTGTAGTGATGTGACCACGTATGATGTTTCCATTCATGCACTAACTCCCTTCCTTCCCCTTTTTAAAAGAGAAAGCTCATAACCTCAATATCATTTTTAGGTCAATTCATCTCTGGCATTTTTCCTCTTCTCTTATCAAGTCCACGAGAAGTCCATTCTGTTGGCTGCCTTGTAAGTACAGAGAAGATAATTGTAACTTCTTGAGGTTTGTCTCGCTGGATGACAAATGTAAATGGTGCTTTCGCTGTCTTGTAGTGATATGTGAAATATTCATGAGTATAGATTTAATTTCTACTCACAGAGGAGCCATTCGCCTCATCCGCACTACAAATCTGAGGGTATGTCTCGCAGATTATTAATGATTTGAACACATATGCACTTTGTAAAACTGACGTCATCCTCCCGCTGCACTCCCAGAGGTGCAAAAGTGTCTAAGTGTGGACTTGCTAACAGAGAGGTTTTTCACCTCTGTCATCACACTCACAGACACAAAGACAGCTTCCATTGTCCTGGTATGTTCTGCGGTTGGGTGACATTTAACTGTGTAAATACAACACTCGTACAAGCGCACATGAAAATGCATGTGTGTGGCTCATTATCGCTTACCCCCATATGTATAAAGCTGTAGGTAAGGAGTGAAGCCTGGGATAGATTTGACAGCGAGGGATTTGGTTCCTAGATCTGGGCTCATCTATTAATCTAGATTAGGGTAGATTGTTGCTTTATTAACTATTGAGTTATATCTCCCACCTGTCCCCCTGAATCAATCAGTAATGCATGTCCAGGGATTAGGAAAGAATGGCAGGCGGCAGCTCGGGGTGTTGTTTGCGCAGGATCAATTATTGGGCTGTAACAGGATCGCCAAAGAGCACTGACTGTAATTATGGGCTCAGGGACCGATGGAAAGTGCCCCCCTCGGAGCAGAGTGTACGACCAGCACCAGTGCAGAAAACCAGGTTCAATTAACAATAAGGCCTTCTATGCACAGATGCACGCAGACGCATACATATTAGAACAAGTTATGAGTCATAAACTTACAACTTGTCCTTGGCAAAACATTTGCAGGATTTCATTACTGAAATTGACAAGTATAATTTGTAAGATTAACAGTTTCATACATGTATGTGTACACTAATATAAAATGCTGACTGCCTTGTGAGCAACTGTCAATAATGGATTTATGTGGATGTCCCATCAGATGAGTAGCTTTAATATTTTACACGCATGATATCAGTTCACATCCATCTCTGACCAAATATAGCTTGACTTCCTCTCTTAATGTAAAATCACTGCAGAGTGTGTTTAACAGTGATTAAATACAACTTTGTTCTTTTCTAGGCCCGTCTGCCTCCTGCTGAACGACCTCCCCTTGATAGCCATTTGGTTCCTGCAGGCCTCCACATTTAGGTAAGAAGGAAAGACTAGATACAGCCATTAACCAAACATGATAGGTAGAGAAATAAAAGCTGCATATCTGTTTTTACTGTTGTTTTTGCCAGAGGCCCCATTCACTTTTCAGTGCTGAATCAAATTTTTGTGCGTTTGGGATTCATTCACATGAAAACTTTTTGTACTGTTGCCATGCAAGGAAGCAATGCACAGTCATTCTGGGTCCTAACTGTTCATAAAAGGAATTAGTGGTGATGCTTTTAGACCTAACTGTAGTTCAAGCATTATTTCAGTTGTAAAGCGAGGAATGTTCTTTAAGAATAGAGCTGGTAGTTTAAAAGTGAAGGGAAAACAAACAAAAACTGTCCCTAGTGTATCCAAGGTACTCTGATTTTAAATATAAAGATCTTTAATGATAACATGCACTCTTTGGACCGCTTACTATAACTAAGGAGTGCCAAAAATGTTCAAGTTGACGTCATTCTCAGGTCAGTTTTAGCATTTTGTTTCAATTAAAAAAAATCTCTTTCTGCCTTAAAATAGCTTGAATGTAACTCCACACTGTTCGATGTTTCCTTCGAATGTGCGGATCAACAAAGTCCCCGCCTCTCTCTACATCCAACCATGATGCATTCATAGACAATCAAATGCATCGTTTGTCATTTCAGAACACAGCTTTTACCACTGTTGGCTTACATGTTCGTGTATGAGCAGTCACTTATGGCAGTTAATGCTAACAAAATAACTACATAATGGCTTTATAGCTGACAGTACTGAGTCAGTTTGCTCACTGTATGGCTTTTCTCTACGGGTCCCTTGTGGCCACAGTCTTCTGCGTAAGTTGTGAAGTCTCACTTTAAGATAATGATAGATGTGTGGGATGTCCTGGTGGCTAAGCTGGCAAATACATAAAGCATTCCACTGTCACATGTCGCCTCACTTTATTTCGCATTTTATTCCTCTCGCTACAGTCGACTGTTAAATGAGAGCTAAATGATATGCGCTGTGTTTTGAGCTGACTACCATGAATGGAAAAGACAAGTAGTGCTGCAAATGCTCCATCTAACTTTCACCAGCTGTTGTTAAATTCTTCCGGCAGCACTAATTGTTGTGCGTGTGGTTTAGTATAAGGATATCTGGGGATTACGAGGCATAGTCCGCATGCCTGCTGTCTAAGTGTGTTGTGTAGGGACAGGAGGTCATTCTGTAGCTGCTTCCCAGTACAGTCTGCCGTGGACTTTCACATTATCTGCATCCTCGGCAGGCTCTGTCATTTTAAAAAAATACATCTTTTGTTAGCATAATTGGCTGAATGAATGCTCAAGCACGGCCATTTTAAGAGGACTGAATGCAGCCAGTCTGTTTAAATCGAGGAAGTATGTATTTCGAAAATGTTGAACATTCATCTGCTGAATGGGTCTTTTTTTGTGGGAGTAAAAATCTGAATGAGCAGTTTGTTGGGAGTGGATAGGTTTTTATAAGCTGGGGTGACGCGCGATTTACTATGAGTCAACTGTTGTTCTTGCCCCTCTGCTAAACTAAGACGAGCTCTGCATGAATGTCACAGCCATCTCTCCCCAGGGGACAAAATGCTGTTACAGGCCTGCAGGATAAAAGCAGTGTGGTTTACCATTGCCCTTCTCTACAAACACGACACTGAACTTAATGATCTGCTGTTAGACATGTATCAGCATGTATTATGTGCGTACTGTCCATCACAGGTGGGATTTCTTGACACTATATGGCCTCAATATGCACAAACATGTCTATTAATAACAGTGTGTGTTAAACCTCTAGCTGGATATTGTATGAAAAAGTATGCAGAATACTACATCTTTATTTGATTATAACTCAGTTTGGAGCTATTCTACATCACTCCAGACAAAAGATCTCAGCTAAACAGGCCTGAATTCTTAACTGTAAATGCCCCATTGTTTTTGCCCTTGTCCGTCTGTGCAGCATGCTGCCTCTGTTTCTGAAGGACGGCCTGCTGGTGCCCTACGTTGTGACCTCCTTGGCCTTCCTCTTCTTTAGCCTCTATCTATTGTCTGCACTGGATCACTGCTCAGAGGACGAGCTGAGAATGGGAGCCTACAACAAGCTGCTTGTCTTTCTACCCAAACTGGACCTGGCCTGTATAGTGAGATGGAAGGTCGGTGTGCCGGTAATAACTAACAGTGTAGTATGAACTGATTTACTGATTTGCAGGTTTAAAAAGCAAAATCCATGCATGCAGTGTTGAAACCAGAATTAGTTTGGTTGTTAAGTCGCTTCACTATTACACACTTTTGACTACAAACTAAATTTAAAATGTCCCAGTGACCTGTTGCTGTATATACAGTAAAGAAATATAAAAATATATTAATTATATACAAAAATACTCAGCTCTGCCACAACGTTGAAACCATATGACCAATACTATGTACCTCTCTTTTCAGTATTTCCACTTTTTCATGCTAATTGATACTTTGATTCTACTATATATATTTCACAGGACTGAACAGTTTTTTATCCTAGTCACTACTTGCTTTGATGCATGATTTGCGTAAAATATGATGCATTGTCATAAATTTAAACATAAAAAGCAATATAAAGAATTAATCCCATATATTTTTTTTATTCTAAAGTGGCAATGAGTTTGTAAATATGACTGTGATTTCACAGTTGGTGCTGTTCCAGAAAAATGTATCTACATGCAGGTGACGTCTATCATTATGCTTGTAGTTGGGTGCCAATAAAAGTTAGTGATAGCAGGTCATAACCATTACCTTCGACCTTTACCACAAATAGTAATTGCAATACTGTACATAGAGCTGATAAAAATAGTTTAAAAACCCTCTGTGCATCTTGTTTTGGTTAAGTTTAAAGTATGGTTTATCTTATGATTAGCTAAGAAATATGCTTCGGGGATAAAAAATAAACCAAACAAAAGGTATTTTTGCGTGATTGAATAAAGTTCATGTCTGCTCTTGTACATGGGGGTTGAGGGAGGAGGATGTACAGCTGATGCACTTGTAATAAGAAGGGTGCTGATTTCACGATCCCAGGTGGCCTGTATTTTGAAAGTGGCACTAGACCTAAATTGCAAGCGTGTGAGAAGATATACCCAACTGTATAAATAAATATCATGTGCTGCTGTAAGCTGTGTAAGCTGTCCGGGGATGAACGCCGCTGCCAGCCAAAGAATTATTTATCACTTATTTAAGTTTCCACAGCGTCTGAAGTGGCTTCACCGCCAGCCCCTTAGCGACAGGGGCACCGGTAGGGTGTCAGAGATTAAGAGAAGGTGTCTTTTTATAGCGCATGTCATTAACACAGGTTTGCCTAGATATATTTATTTACACAAGCAGCATAAATAGCGAGCCCCGATGATGGCGATAAGGTTTCATGGGTTTTGGGTGGAGGGGCGGGTGTGGGCATGAGGTGTTTCCTCCATCTTACTCACACTTTTCTGTCTGGGTCATAAAGCCCGAATAGACACATGAGTGATCTTCGTCTCCTCATCACGTCTGTTTATAAGTCTGCAACTAGATAAAACGTGTTTACACAGGCCTCACAATTAAAATCAGCTGTAATATAATGATAAAAGCCTTGGTCTTTTCTTTATAGCACCATTCAAATAAGCAATTTGATGTCCATCATTCAGTGATAAGTGATAAATACTCAAAGTGATTCGATTTTAAATTACAGTGTTCATTAGTTTGATATTATGGTTACAATAAAATTAAGCAAAAAGCCAACAGTTTGTTCACAGCCTGAGGTGCCCAGCCTTGTCACTGTTTCACTAGAAGACGTTTGTGATACAAAATATGAATTTAAAATCATTTTGGCAAAGGGTTGTTGACATAAAGAGCTGTCGTTGTCTTTTGTTGAGAGCAGTGAGCGGTTTTTCAGTCATGCGCTATCAGGGCACTTTTTGAACTTGAATAATAGGAAGGCATCCAACTATATAGACCTCTTTGCTTTATCTTGGAAAAAAAGATAATACAGAATGTTTTGAAAAATAATCTTAACCAAGGGTCCACTGACTTTTTCCAGAGGTTTCAGTCACACATCAAAGTTTGTATGAACCCTCATGGAGATGTAATCTTTCACCAGAGGGAGGACGATTAAGATCTTTCTCCTACTTGTGAGAGACCCTCCAGTGAAAATCAAGTGTTAAACCTTGTTAGCATGTCCATGGTGAATTTAATATGGTAGTAGAAAACATCATGAGTGAAATATGTGGTCAACATGATGGCTTAGCATTTCTACTTTGAAACTACAGTGGAGGGGCTGCACAGTGGCTTGGTGGTTAGTACTTTCACCTTGTCCTGGTTCATGTCCCGGCATTCCCAGAATCTTCCTGCATGGAGTTGCATGGAGTATATGTTCTCTCTCCTTTTGCATGCGTGGGTTTTCTCCGGGTTCTCCGGCTTCCTCCCACAATCCAAAAGCATGCTGAGGTTAACTGGTAACTCTAAATTGTCCGTAGGTGTGAATGCGAGTGTGATTGTTTTTCTATATGTGTAGCCCTGTGATGGACTGGTGACCTGTCCAGGGTGTCTCCTGCCTTCGTCCTAAGTCAGCTGGCATAGACTGAAGCCCCTGCGACCTTAATGAAGATTAAGCAGTGTATAGATGATTGATGGATGGATGGATGGATGGATGGAACTACAGTGGACTGATAATAAAATCTCAGATTTATACTTCCATGGTTTCAAACATAAAGCTGTGGAATCAGTTCTGTCAACTTGCAGGGTGTCACTTTCTGTATCATTGTTCTTTTTGAGAATCGGGTTTCTGGCTGAATTATTTAAATATTACAACTTACATTGTGTAGCATTGGGCAGTTTTACAGTGTCTAAGCAGAATTGTAGGTGAGCTGGTCTGCTGAGCTGCAGTGAGTGTGCCACTTTAAGGATGATCGTCATGAAAAAACTTCTAAATATGTCCTTTTGATACACTGAGATAGGTTATTAGGGTTTAATAAATAAAAATCAAAGGTCATTTGATGACAACTAAGCAGTCTAACAAACATTGGCCAACAAAGACTATGAGATGTAGCTGAAAGTTCTGGCTACTAAGCAGACCTTGAGTTGAGCTAATTTCATTTCACCAACATGAGATTCTTCATCTGTTTTTTACGTAGCTCTAAAGCAGCACCTGACCTTGGCTATTTTTCCACAACTCAGTCCCTTATATTAAGAATTCTGCATTTTACGTGATGGCTTGTCTCTTTTAGAATTAACTGACAACCTCACTGTCTTTATCTATTCCAGTTCTACGTCAGTGTTGCAGTCATGGCTGTCTTGAGCATCGTCAGCGTCGCTCTGGTCCCTCCACCACATCTACCTGACTTGTTCCCCGTCTTGGTGTCTACCACTGCCTTCCTTCACTTCTTTGGAACATTTGTGTATTTCAACGTTGTTCAGTTCAGCGAGCCACCCAGCAGAAAGAGCCAGAAGAAGAGCAACTAATTGATGCCAAAGGTGGAGGATTTGAGCTAAGTTTATTCTGCTCAAGTCAGTGTTACACACTGGGATATATGTGTTCTGAATGTGCATGAGGCCTTTCACCCATGCTATTATATACCAAATGCAAAATAGCAGAAATGCTTATGAAGGTATGTTGTTGGTTAGAAAATGACTGTACCTCGCAGTGCCCTTTTAGAGGAATTCTGATATCAAATGAAAGGAAACGGTTCGTGTATTTTTTACAGTTTAACTACTCTTGTGCAGTTCCAAGATGAATCTTCTCTGTTATCAAAGTTCAGTCATTCAGTCTGTTTTCACTAAATGTGCCTCAAATCATTCATAATGAACTCGTCTTTTTGTATTGTATTTGCTTGGACCATTGATACTTAAACAGCACTATTGCGGGCTAATCGTCCAGGTACACATAGATGAGGATAAGAATTTGAATAGAATTTGGATAGCTCTGTATCTGCATGCTCAAACTACAGGAGGTGGCCACAATAATAAGAACACCCTGTGTAATGTTGAGTTACTGTAGGGACCAGATGAATTGAATTAATTTGGTAGTAACTGTTAAAAGTCATGTCGGTGTTGGGTTTAATCATATTCTGAGGTGTTTGTCTTATTTTGTCCACCCCCTGCGTATCCTCAGGGGATTCTGACTAAACACACAGCTGATGTACTTAACTCAGGCCTAGCAGTGTTGATCAATATGTATTCATGTTCACTGTTTTTGTTCTACTGTACATTTCTACCCATCATTAAAGTTATTTTGTACAAACTTATTTTTTTGTGAAAGTAAATCAAATTTCTGAGTGTCCTAAAGTGAACATCCGTTTTATTGCCACATTGTTCAATGATCTGATTCAAAGCAGCTTCATATAAACTGTCTACATTAACCAAGCAGTTTGCTAAATCACCCCTAAAGGTCTGGCAGAGACAGAGCCAATAATTGGACAGAAATTATATCTTTCCAAGCTTTTACTCAACATCATTAAATATTCATTACAAGTCCTTGATACTACAAGGGTCCAGCACAAAAGACCTGTACATTTAAAACAAAGCCAGTGACGTGAGAGGCCTTAAAAATAGATGATGGAAGGTGACATATCTGAACATAATGCTATAAAGTTGAAATACCACAGAAAAAGGTACAAGCAATTTCTTTCTCCAATCTCTCTGCGAGTTAATGACAGGCATAAAAAAATCCATTACAACTATAAATGTTATCAGGTCAGCGAGGGTTTCCTGTGCATCTGAGGCTCAGGGCCGGCAGCCAGTAATGGGCTGAAGGGAAAAATAGGAGCCCAAGATCTGAGTTAACTCTTAATGCAGTGGACATGAACACAAGGGGCCAATTAGAGGTTGTGTGAAAGGCGTTGGCTTGCTCTTCTATTATACATGTTTATTACACATCACGACAGTTCATCTGAAAAGATGTGAAGGAACGTAACAATTCACTTTTCCAATGGGATAAGAAATATAATACAAGTAAACAAATCAGCACATTGAAAACTATCATTTCTGGTATAATTTATAAGTAGGAAGATTATCTAAATAATCAAAGACTGCAGATCAGCCACTGAACTGAACTTGTGTGAAAGGATTGTTTTGCAGGCACAAGACTTTCAATCTAATAAAAATTCTTTGGTTTGAGCCCCTCAGATGTGAGAATCTTCTGCTTCTTTGTGATTTATTTTATTGACATACCAATATTGTTTGTTTTTTTGTCTCTTAGTGAGACAAAACATGTGATTTGAGGACTGGATTGCCTTAAGTTATCATAGACATTTACAGTATTTTAAGAAAAGATCAACTGATTCATACAAAAAAAGGTCAAAACATTAACTCATCATGCAAATTAGTGTTGGATGCAGTTTTAAAATGAAATATATCATACATCCCCTCAAAAACTATACATAAAACCAGACAAACAAAACACTGCATTGTGTGGATTCATATTCCCAATCACAGACGGTAATAATGTAATACAATCCTCAATGCAGCAACAAACAGTCTTGCGTGCCTGTGTTTACACCGCTCTGTTGTACAGAGACAGATCTGGTTTTATAGCTGTCAAGTCGTGTATAAATATCACATTTAATAAGTTTAGTCTGTGGAAGAGCGTCAACTTCACGTGCTCTTAACAATTAAAAAAGTCAAAGAAGTGCACAACAGATTGTATTATTCAGTTTTAAGCCACAGTAAAAATAAAGCCTCTGCCACCACCTAGCTGCTGCATCGCTATCCAGGATGCTTTATCTCATGTTATGCTGAGTCTGATTTTAGGGCTACTGAAAGACATAGAATGTGTAAATATTGTATCCTCTAAGCTAAAAGTTTGTGCTATTGGGAGAATTTGTCTTTCGGTTACCAAAACTCTTGTATATATCAGAAGAGCGCACAGTTTTAGACAACAACCTTCCATGAAAACAAGTTGTAGAGGTTTGAGATTATTTATATTGGTCAGGAGTGGTAGGGGAGCATTCAAAGCACCACGGTTCCTTCTATCAGTCTCCAAAGTGGTCTGTATCAAAACATTAGTTTTGTTTATGGGTGTGCTGGCTTTGTCCTTCACATGGCCTCTAAGGGTGATAAAGTGAGAGTTACACGATCCACCTTCGGCAGAAATAGGAAATGTTGCTGTGAACACCAGCTGTTGCTTAGGTCGACTCGGGCAGTGAGAGGCCTCGGCCTTCCCAGGCGCTGCCAAATAAAGAGACTACTGTGTTGTGTAAGACAGTTTGCCCCCCCACATTTACTTTTCAAAAGGTGTTAAACTGCACAGGTGGGGAGGATTGCATAGTTTTCGTCATAAAGGGGATGAGGGTTGCCATCTGAAAGAACATTATTTGCACAGCGTTGCAGCATTGTGGTTAATGTAGAATCAACATTTGTCAGCTGCCAGACAGAGGCTCCAGCACAGAGACGGGGTCTGACATGTCAGAGGATTCGCTCTTACCGTTTCAGACGCTTCCTCCACAAATGAATGACGTCTTCCAGGACAGCTCGGCCTCACAACTGACAGCACAGATTCCACATTCATCTCCTGCCTTATCTCCGCGGGATCATACGCACAAGAGGTGAAGAGCAATTCCATTAGCTGTCAACAGCCGAGATGCCTCGCTAACAAAAACCTGGGGAATATGGGAGAGGAAAACATGATTGTAACCCCTCTGGCATACAGTGATATTACACACACTGCAGTCACTGTCAAGATTGAATGTTCACGAAGAAGAGAGTTAACAGGAGGCAGATTTTGCATAAACCAATGCCATCTGTTAACAGACTACAATGTACATAGAGCAGTGGGTTTCTGTCACTTTTATGCATTCCAACCAATGATAAAATCTTAGGTCAAACATATATAGATCAGTTAAAAATGAGACACTCGCTTTGCAATAATCGAGGCAACACAAGTGGCAGAAAAATGTGCAAAAAAACACACAAAGACAAGTAATCTCAAGAAATACACGCCGTCCTTTGAAAATTGTACCCTTTAATGATGCCAGTTACGCTTTAAATCCAACAGTCCACTGTATTATTTCATGAAAATTACTTATTTGCTTGCAATACTAATATTTCTAAGACACATGCATGTATATTTTTTGCTGCCTAAGATGAAATACGATGACATTTACTAAATCAGAAATTACATCTAAAAAGACTGCATACTCTGCAATGTAAGGTGTCGATCGAAGGCCACCGGCTTCAGTTGGACCAAAACTATCTAATATACAACTCTCCGCTTTAATTGCAACCATGTGTCCAAACAGAAAGCATAAAACTCCCGGTGGGTAGGTGGCATCTGTCCATGAGGCTTCCTACGATTGATGTGCCAGAGCCTAGCAGCTGCCTGGGCCGGCAGCCCACGACCTGCGACACCGTCCCATCACTTTTATGACATCTTAAGGAATCTTTTTAATACAGCCCATTACTGCTGACATACAAATCTTCCCCAACGTGGCCCCATCTATGTCCTGATCAATTTTTACACTGCTGAGCTGTACCCTTTCCCCTCATTTTGTCATCTCAAAATTCATATTATATAGGATTTCCTTATGGGAGAAAGTGCAATAAAAATATGTTACCACTCTGAAGATGTGCACAAGTCAGTACCTGGCTGTTTCTAAAAATCTTCAGAGAAAATAAAATTTGTTTCTGTAGTAAGCAGAACTGTTTAAATGTTATTTATTTTTATGTTCCTAAGAAAATATATTGTGAAGTGCAGCATTGATTTAGAACATAACCATGTCTCGATACGGGTTGGAGGGGCTGAATTTATGAATCCTTTGCACAACTCCTTTAATTGAATTTTCCAAATCTCTCACCACACACAAATAATCAATACACACTGCTGAGGGAAACTTGCCTCAGAATTATTAGGGCCTTTCTTTTTCAATTTTGTAGTCATCAGCACATACAGGCGCTGCGGGTATTTGTAATGCTGCGACTATACCCAGAGGATTTATGCTCGCCCCAAGCCTGATTGCTCACTGAAAGTGACTTCTTTAGAATGCTTACTGAAACTTTTGTTAACCTTAAAGGACAGTCGTAAGCGCTTCTTAATGCTGCACTCTCACTCTGAGGAAAGTAGTTTTAACTATCACAGTGTACGGTGGAAAAGGGGGATGGCGAGACGGGGAAGAAAGGGTGAGAGAAGGAAGCTGGAAATAAGAAGACAAAGAAGGAGGAAGAGCCTTTAAGGCTTAAATGTCCATGTGGATTCAGTCATCAGATTTGCCAAGAGGGAGATGCTTGAGGCTCGTCTTTGTACCTCAAAAAGTGCGATCATCTAAAAAGATCCATTTGTTTCTTTTATCATACTTCTGCATACAGACAATGTATAGTCCAGAAGATTCCAGAAGATTTCATCTAAAGTGAATATGCTTTTGAGGAATATGCTTTTTTGGTTACAGCATAACCTTGCTATAAAAGATAACGTCATAAACAATGATCAGCCACGGCATTAAAACCACTGGCTTAATATTGCACAGGTGCCCCTTGTGTCAGGAAAATAACTCTAACTCATCAGAGGATGCTCGAGGGAACTTTGGCAGTGTCCTGTGGTGTCAAGCTAAGTGATACTGGCAGCTAATCCTTTGGGTCCTGTGGGTTGTGGTGTGAGGTAGACTGGGCTGGTTTTGGGGCATTGCGTGGTTTCGGGGCATTGCGTGGATGGTCGATCATATCTGGGAATTTGGAGGTTGGGTCAGCAGCTTGAACTCTTGGTCGTGTTCCTCGAGCCGTTTCTGTGATATGGTGGGGTGTGCTTAGTCTGCAACAATGTTCAGGCGGGTGGTATGCATCAAAGTAGCATCTACACTATTTAAGAAAAGTGCATAGTAACAAGATGATCAACATCATTCACCCAACCTGTTTTTAATGCTGTGGCTATTGTTGTACTATCCTCCCACATCCCAAAGGAAACAGGGCCAGATAATAAAAGATAATAGATAATAAGATAATAAAAGTTAAACTTATGGTCTTCTTTTAGGGAGGCATGCAGGAGGCAGAACTAAGGTGCAATTCTTACACCAGGAAGATTAGTATGGGCATTTTCTGGTTTGAATGTGTCTCTATGCTTTAAACACTTTGACCTAAACTAATGGCGTATTAGTGTTGCTCAGGTACTGGGGTACGTGGCTGGTCATCTGAATTCAAGTTGCAAGATGTCCCATAGCAGTTCTGTAAAGACTTTTGTAAATCCTGCTCACACACACACAAGCTTTGCTGTTAGGTTAAATAAATGAACTAATGATCCCTCTCTTTAAGTTGGAAGTCCTCCATCACCGATTTTCCAGTGAATGTAAGACAATCCAATTTAAAATTTGACTCTGGATCCATTGAGTATTGAGTCTATGAGTGGAAAATAGTCCATTACAATGATCTGCGAATCAATCTTTATCTTGAACCTCAAGACAACCTCTGTTGCAGCAGGAAAATCAGTCAAATCCATATTCCCAGTGTATATATTAGTTCTTCACTGCAGTGTATATGCCCATAAATACTGTTTAAATGCACGTACTGTTAATGAGAATGTATCTCCACTGGTGAGGTTAAGACAGAAAAACAAGAACTATCAACCTGCATTCTCCTAGAGCATTCAGCCTTTTCGAAAGGGTTTCTTTCACTTTGCACCCTTGCATTCAGTACTTGGAACAGAGGCGTAAAGGCCATATCAGGAAATCTGAACAAACATTTGACACTGGAGCAGAAACATGCTTGTAGATACCATCAACATCATCTGTCTGATTTCAGGCTCCCAGCAGATATAGGCCAAAGCTCTCCAGTAGCTTTCAATAACAGTTTGTTTACTTAAAATGTGTGTCTCAGTGCACACAGAGAGTCAATTCTCTCCCACAGCTATCTGCCTTGGCATTATGAAGTCTGTTGTTGTAAGCAGGTTTATGCAAAACTGATAAATTTCACAGAGCTGCCATGTGACAAGAATGTGACATTCCTGGGGTGTGGATTCACAATGTATCGTGTATGTTTGGCTCCCTCACTGGAACTAATTAAAATGATTTCTAACAACCTTATCGGAAAACAAGCTTGCTTCCTGACAATACCCCCTATTCATTTTCCACAAGTCCCCATTGTATGACTGAATCACAAGAACTGCTCTGCTGAAGGCAAAATATATGCCTAAAATAATTAAATTAATCCTCTCCTTTGGAAATCTACTCATTGACTTGTTTGTGCAACCATAACAAAATGTTGTTTTTCCTCCAAAGGTCGCAGAGCACACATTTGTTTGAACAACACAAACAAGCATTCATTTTGTTGACGCTAAATAACAAAGAAGATGCAGGATGAAGCAAATCAAACAGTGAAGGAGTATGCGGATGTTGTCGGTTATCAGACAGCCTCGTGACTGCATTTGTTTTCCCTTTTCTCCCAAAGTCAGCCAAACAATTGGGGCATTTTTTTTTTCTTCTTTTGGTTCTTTAAAGACATAATGATACATTGATGTGACAGAACAGACTAAATGAAGCCAGCTGGTGAAGCCTGTCAATAAAAAATGGTGTCACCAAAAACATTCTAGATTCTAAACAGTGAATTAGTTCCTTGGTTAGCAGTCTCAAAAAAGTACAAACCTGCGCAAAATTTTAAGTGAGAATCAATTATTGAATTTCAAAAGTAATGAAACACATAGCAGTCCAAAACCAATATACCGGTAGCCTATAAGAATATACAGTAGGTGCTGTTTCTATATTCATCTTTAAATACGTGGCAGATTTAACCTTTGGGACATCCTGAGATATTATTCAACCTCCAAGTAATTTAACTCTACTTAATGTCAGAAAACTCCAGGAATGTGAAGTGGCTGATGGCATAAAAGAATAATAGCATGCGAATGTTAAAAAAACAATTTCTTATTTCCTCTAATACTTTGTGGCAGAGTTTTAACTGCTGCTTCATCGTCTGCATTTGTTTGCCTAAAAGCAAGACAAAAAATTCAAGGCTGAATTCCTGAAACTTAGTGGAGATTCAGTGGTGGACCAAAAAAGAAAGAAAAAAACGACTAAATGTTTATACAGATCCGAATCACGAAAAATGCGAGAAAGGAATTAGTGGAAGACGTCGCTCTCTCAATGGTCTTCTAGTAAATTTTATTTTATCTTGACTGTGATTCTTGATGTCTCTTTTTCCTTTAAAAGATGACTGTACTCTGGATGCTCAAAAGACAAAAATGTAATTAAAATTATTTCTACAAGTCCGTGCAAATATAGAGTAAGTTTCACCTTGATTTAAAAAAAAAATAATGTTTTGTCATTTTTTTAGACATAACATTTCACTCTGGTTCAACATCAACTCCGTACTCTATACTATATAATTTTTTCTACATACCCAACAATCTGTGCAATATCATCAGTACTTCTGTCTATTTCTTATTTCATTTTCTTTTTTCATCAACATACCCACATTTTGCACTTTCCCCTTTGCTGCTGCAGCACTGCAAATTTCTCCACAACAAAAATAATAAAAATGATTATCTTATCTCTGCAACAAACAGCTTATACATCGCAACCAGTGTCATGTATTTCACCTTTAGTTAGTTCATTAAAAAATGGAACAAATAACTTTCACTCAACCTCGGTTTTGAACCGACTTTCTGACACAGACATATTTACCGGTGAAAGACACTTAGTGTACTTACTCAGCTCTGTGGATCTCTGAAGCTGGGTCTTCAAATCTGCACATCCAGAGAAGAAACGTCCTTGTTCGCTGCTGCCCTCTGCTGACTAATTAAAATACAGAGGAAAAAAAGCAGAAACGCAAGTCAAATAGCAGGTAAGGGAGAAAGGTAGCACTGGGAATGAATGCACTGAGAAATAACACACAGCCCTGCAAGCAGCCATTCTGAAAGGAAAAGTCATGTCAGAAGTGAAAATTCAGTTTGTAATAAAAACCATCATCTCTCAATCTGAAGACATGATGGAGACAGAGACATTTCCGCCTATTCTAAAGATTTAGGACCAAAGAAAAAGGCCTCCTCCCGAATATTTCCTCCAGCTCTTTCCTGTTCCTGATGAATCCATCGTTCCAGTTTAGATCACAGAGTCCAGTCTGGTCAAAGCACAAGAGTCTCCACTGGCTGACATATTAAAACCTAAAAAATGCTAAACATCTAAGCAAAACTGCTAATATTGTCTTGTTTTACATATTTCCTAATATACTGTATACTGATTTGTGAAGATCAACATATGGTTTGTTACAACAAAAGATACAATACAAGAATTATACATCACATACACAGCAAAAAAAAAAAAAAGAATTTGTACGACTTTTTGTCTATGACTAAAGGACTGATTGTATAAAAAATTCATTACTAGTTTGAATGCTTACTTTGCATTTATTTATTCATCTCCCTTTTTTGCTGTACCTTTCTACTTTATTGGTTTAGACATGCATCTGCTTCCCTCCAGGACTGTAGGTTTCCACTCCCCCCCCCAAAATAAAATGACATTTGGCGTAAAATTTAAAAGTTAAATAACCGGTGTGAACCAAATGACCTTATTATGACATAATCAAGTGACTGTTATGAATGTACTGTAAACCCAGCTCATGTGACACATTAGTGGCGGCACTATAAAATTAAAAACTAATGCTTGTCTTGATGGATGTCCCAGATACCAAATGTCTGTCTTGGCTAAGGAAATGGTTCTTGTCTTAAGTGACTCTTATACAACTATTTTTAGTGCTATGTAAATCACTGATAATTTGGCCAGTGATGGATCTCCGTCATTCCGTGTCTCCTGTCATTAAATTCTGATATGTCATTATGACCATCAGGAGTGTGGCAACTGAAATATAGCAACTCATAAAAGGGAGTTCTCAGTAACTCTCAGCTTCGTACAGACTTTGGCCCTTAATATGTTGACAGTTGGCAGTGAAAAAAAAAAATTTGCAGCCTACAATTTAAAAGATTGATGCAAAATAATCTTCTAAAATATGGGAAATGCAAAAGCTGTCACTTGGGTGCTCACTTTACCAACTGTGGAAATTCTTGTTAATATGCTGTGACTTCACTCTCGTCTGCTGAGTAAAGACCACATCCTCAAAAACACAATCTAGACGACAGAAGCATAAGCAGTATACGCTATATGTGTGTGATTGTTGCTTTGTGAACTGACAAGAGGACTGCATACAGACCACTAAAGGATTACATTGCACATAGTAGGGTTTGAATTTACAGTCCCCAGTCAAAATAGTCTCCAAAAATTCAGAACAACCCAGGTGCTATTTCAAAATGTAGTTGCAGAAAATGCATAGATGCCATTCTAAGGATGGCCAGAGAATGGCGCTCATGAATTTAGGTAATCCATCTGATACTGAGCAGTGTACAATTATCCATCGTCTTAAAAAGTTCTTCAGAGAAAAACTAAGGGAAAAGACCTCATTTTTAGTCATGGTCATTTATGCAGAACAAAGTCCTTGAGGACAAATGCACTTTCTCAGGAACGCTCTGGCTCACAGTCACACGTGTACAGTTCCTAGTAGTGGGGGGATTTTCAAGAGTTCAGTCATTTCATGCCCAGATTATGATGTCCTGCCCACAAGAACACGTTGTTGACTTTTAGCAAATTTCAATCACTGTCTCTGTGTAAACGGGACTTTTTCCTCTTGCTTAAGGAGGCATAGTTGGGTTCCTTGGCTGCACAGTGACTTCGTGGTTAACACTGTCACCTTGCAGCTAGAAGCCCGAGATCTTTCTGCATGGAGTTTGCATGTTCTCCCTGTGGCTGTGTAGATTTTATCCAGCTTCGTCCCACAGTCCAAAAACATGCTGAGGTTAATTGATAGTTCTAAATTGTCCATAGGTGTGAACGTGATCTCTGTGTTAGCCCTCTGATAGACTGGGGACCTTTCCAGGGTGTTCCCTGCCCTCGTCCCAAGACAGCTGGGACAGACTCCAGCTCCAAGCCCAGCCCAAAGTTGTGGTTGATCAGTGTAAATTGTGGTGTGGTGCCTAATTAATAAAACCAAACTGAGCTGAACTGGAGAACTGTTCATGCTTCATACAAGGCCAGACAATCAAATATATCTGTGCAAAATCAGGGATGTTTTTTTTTTTTTAGCTTGTCTGGACAGAAAATAAAAGGACGTAGGGTAATATGTTGATGAAAAAAATCCTGATTCTACATGTAAGTAATGCTTCAGGGGTTTTGGATACCTTACTGGCATGGTACAGGTAATATCTTCAGAATTCTGCAATGAGATTTGTCAACACACCTGCTTCAGAACTAGTAGTTCCAGTCAAAAATGGTTTCCTGCAGGGGCTGGCATTGTAGATGATAGATGCTATTCAGGAAAGAAAGAAAAATAATTTTAAAAAGCAGATTAAATGAGGAAATAACAAACAAGACAAATTACTTCTAAAGTTTAAGCATACAAGTTAAACTCAGTCATTTACACACACGCACTATGCTGGCTATGAATGATCACAAAATTGGTGCAAAATCATTAAACTTGCTTTAAAAACAAACTAACAACAACATCAACAACAACAGCTTGCTCGCAGGAGTCAATGCATTGCTTTATTCATTATTTTAAATGCATGTGTATTAATCGTATTCCAGTACAATAAATGATTTCATCCATCCATCCATCCTCTATACACCGCTTTATCCTCACTAGGGTCGCGGGGGGTGCTGGAGCTTATCCCAGCTGACTCGGGCGAAGGCAGGGGACACCCTGGACAGGTCACCAGTCTGTCACAGGGCTACATATACAGACAAACAATCGCACTCATATTCACACCTACGGACAATTTAGAGTAACCAATTAACCTCAGCATATTTTTGGACTGTGGGAGGAAGCCGGAGTACCCGGAGAAAACCCACGCATGCACAGGGAGAACATGTAAACTCCATGCAGAAAGATCCCAGGCTCAGGCCGGGATTTGAACCGGGGATCTTCTTGCTGCAAGGCAAAAGTGCTAACTATTACCCCACTGTGCAGCCCTAAATGATTTCATGAATCCTAAAATTCAAATTCTGAAGTTCAGCACAGGAAAACTACGCATGAACCTACAGTAATATGCATCAAACACGCAGCAAAATGCCTTTTCTCCTGCTCCACATTGTGTCCCTTGTGAATAATCATGGTAACAATTCAGAGACACAAACTACTGCTGACGCTGCGACCTCAACTATATTTTTACTTTACAACAAAACAGCAAAATATGGCAATTTTAGAGCAAGTATAACAGTGTTATTGAAGTCTGACACAACTATATAGCAAACATACACTGCTCAAAAAAATTAAAGGAACGCTTTGAAAATACATCATATTTCAATACGGGGAAAAACAAACAGGATATTTACATTGATAAGGACTGGATAATGTGTTAGGAATGAAAAGTGCCACATTGTTTGATGGGAATGAAAATTATCAAACCCCCAGGAGGGCTAAATTCAAGACACCCCAAAATCAAAGTGAAAAACTGATGTGGCAGGCTGGTCCATCTTGCTGAAATTCCTTGGCAGCAACTCAAAATGGTATTCAGTAGTTTGTATGGCCTCTATGTGCTTGTATGCATGACTGACGATGCCGGGACAAGCTCTGAATGAGACGACAGATGGTGTCCTGGGGTATCTCCTCCCAGATCTGGACCAGGGCATCACTGAGCTCCTGGTCAGTCTGAGGAGCAACCTGATGGTTCTAAAAAGTGTTCTATTGGATCCAGGTCAGGTGAGCATGGGGGCCAGCTAATGGTATCAGTTCCTTCATCCTCCACGAACTGCATGAGTTGTCTTACCACATAAGACTGGGCATTGTCGTGCACCAGAAGGAATCCAGGACCACTGCACCAATGTAGGGTCTGACAATGGGTCAAAGGATTTCATCCGATACCTAATGGCAGTCAGAATGCCGTTGTCCAGCCTGTAGAGGTCTGTGCGTCCCTCCATGGATATGCCTCCCCACACCATCACTGACCCACCACCAAACCGGTCATGCTGAACAATGTTACAGGCAGCATAACGTTCTCCGCGGCTTCTCCAGACCCTTTCATGCCTGTCACATGCGCTCAGGGTGAACCTGCTCTCATCTGTGAAAAGCACAGGGCACCAGTGGTGGACTTGCAAATTCCTGTGTTCTATGGCAAATGCCAGCCGAGCTCCACGGTGCCAGTCAGCGAGCACAGCGGGCACTAGAGGACGCTGGGCCCTCAGACCACTCTCATTAAATCTCTTTCTGATTGTTTGATCAGAGACATTCACACCAGTGGTCTGCTGGAGGTCATTTTGTAGAGCTTTTGCAGTGCTCGTCCTGGTCCTCCTTGCACAAAGGAGCAGATACCTGTCCTGCTGATCGGCCGAGGACCTTCGACAGCCCTGTCCAGCTCTCCCAGACTAACTGCCTGTCTCCTGGAATCTCCTCCATGTGCTTGAGAATGTGCTGGGAGACACAGCAAACCTTCTGGCAATGGCACGCATTGATGTGCCATCCTGGAGGAGTTGGACTGTGTGGAACTTCTGTAGGGTCCAGGTATCACCTCATGCTACCAGAAGTGACACTTACCCTAGCCAAATGCAAAACTAGTGAAAAACAGTCACACAATATTAAGAAGGAAAAAAATGTCAGTGGCCTTCACCTGTAAACTCATTCCTGTTTTGGGGGTTGTCTCATTGTTACCCCTCTAGTGCATCTGTTGTTAATTTTATGAACACCAAAGCAGCTGAAACTGACTAAAAAGCCCCTCAGTTACTTACTTGACCAGATCAGTATCCCACATGTTTCACTGATTTGATGCAATACTTAGATTAAAAAGTGTTCCTTTAATTTTTTTGAGCAGTGCATAATGCTAACAGTTAATGGAGATTAGTATGTTGTGTTGGGTTATACTGCTCCATCCTGCAGAATACGTATTATTTGCTCGTATTTTTTTAGTAAGTTAGATTCAGGTCCTATTAAACACGATATATTTTAATAGAGGAATAAATATTATATCTTTAAAAGAACAAATGAACAATACTCACGACATTCTTGAGTTTGAAGTTGACAGAAAAGTTTGCTACCAGTTTCATAAACTCGCGCTTTTGTTACAGTCAAAACAGTTCGTGTCAAACATGACTTGTCAAATACAAGTTCCGGATATGCCTTTATTGAAAATATGACTCAGACAACGCACCAAACCCTTTTTAATCCGTATTTACATTTTCAATTACGGTACTTATTTTTTAAACACAGAGATGTACTTTATAGCTTCACTTTAGTTTTAATAGTAACGGGAACCTTTTGATGTTTGTTTCTTCCGTGTCGTTTTTAATGCACAGCACTGAAATGTTGTTTACCTAGCAACAGGGAGGAGATAGCAGTGGTGTGTGACAAATGTTTCACATGCGAATCTGATTGTATAAACTGGACTTAACATGTTTCCAGACAATCGTTACGGTGTGGCAGTGGATTTAAACTAGGAGAATTTAGCTCATCGCTCGCTGCCATATTAGTCTGCCGTCTGTTTCTCTTGTTCTTTAGCTGGAGAGACGTAGCTAACGGTAACCAGGTGGATCTCTTCCTCCAGAGATGTCTTTTCAGGAGTCACCTCGTCCTTCCGACGAGAAGGAGGCTTTCTACATGCAATGTCGAGCTGCGTACCTCGCTGTGTTTAGATCTAGTTTGACAAATATCACTTCAAAACAGCAGTTATGTCGTGGTAAGCTATACTGACAATGTTAAATAGCTTGCTAATATGTTAGCTAGCTAGCTGCCTTTGTCAAGTTAAAACAAAGATAGAGTTTGAATGGGATTTATTTTCACCCTTTTGTAACATACAGCTCACATACTAGGTGTTGGGATAATGGTGAGTTGAAACAAATATTTTCATGCAGAGTATCAAGTGTTCAGCTCCAGGCCCACTGTCAGTCATGGCTAATGTACAGGGATATGGGACATTTTCTGATTTACAGGTGAAAGCCCTGTAGCTGTACAAGGTTTAAGTTAACTGGAAGCAATATATCAAAGAGAAAAGGTATGAATTCACAGACTCAGCTGGTCATAAGTACAAAAATAAGTATTTATATTAAAATTGAATGTTTAGTGACCTAGTTGTTTGTATGTGTACATACTGCTTTCATGTTCAAAAGTAAGTAAAAGCAGAAAATATATTTTTTAGAATGCATTCCTGTAACATGGAACTTTAACATTAACTAAAGCCATATTAAAAAAAAGTCAAGCTGAATCTTGAGGATGGAATATAAAATCATGCACGTCATCAACTATAATCTTAATGGATGTTACTGTGCACCCATTATAAACATGGAGTATTTCAATAAAATACACAACTTTCTTCTAAAGTTGATATTGGAACTTTTTATTCATGGTAAAGTTGGGGAATCCTATAATAAAACTCTACATAAAACCTTGAACTCTAGGGATTAAGGGGTTTGCTGTTTGAGTTTAGTAGTATAGATTTTACAGTTTGCTATAAAGCATCTCTTTGTAGTGTATTCTTAGTTCTTTAATAATTCACGTTTCATTTACAGTTCTTGTCCCACTGTTGTTAGTTGCCATCTTACTTCACTACTATTATATGCCCCCCCCCCCCAATTTATCCCATTCAGTTCTCCAGCAGGCTGGAAGAAATCCATCTCATGCCACTCTCAATAAATACTGGACTACTAGAACATATAAACTGAACTTTGACGACTTCTGTGAGATTCTCAAGTGCGAGAAGAAAAATGAGGAAACTGAGCTGATGAGAGCTTTTAAAAAGATGGATGTGAACGGTGATGGCTACATCACACACAGTGAACTGGAGAAGGCCCTAACCACTGTGAGTAGCCAAAAACATCTAGTATTAAAAAGATTTGGAATACTATTTGCTTTTTGTTTTGAAGTTAATTAGACTTTTTTGTATTCCAATTTATTTTTAAAATACATGTTATGTTTGAGTAAACTGATCACTTTAGTAGCATTTTCAGCCAACATATTTTTTAAGCATTGGCTAATTTACATTATTACAGATGTGGATTGCCTACAGATTAAGTAACTAAAAGAAGTCCGTTGTCCATGTTCGGACAAGGTAGTCCTTTTTGTCCTGATATTTTCTTTAAACTAATGGTAATATGCTTAATCTTTCAGAGAGGAGAGAAAATGACAACTGAAGAAGTGAATGCTATTTTCTCATTAGCTGACATTAACAAGGATGGCAAATTGGACTACGCAGAAGTAAGTTTAGATATTCATAAAGTCACATGTCCTTATTCTGCTGCTGTCACATTTGTTGTGTACACAGGTAGTCTAGTCTGCTGTCCCCTGCACTGAATAGAATTACTTTTGGAAAGATCTTTTCTCGTGTCTGATTTGTTTAGAACATGAATGAAAAACATCTGTTTCACAGTTTGCTCCATATCTGTCTTTATTCAGTGTCATATTCTTGTTCTTAACAGTCTCTGCATCCAAAATAGAAGCATTCATGCTCTTCTTTGCGGCCCTAAAACATTGCTCATGTATCATCCTCTTACTACCGATCTCCTGTTGCCTTCAGTTCTGCAGATTGCTTGTGTCTACAGTAGAGCAGTGTCAAACGGCTGCTTTGGAAAGGCTTGAGGCTGATGCCAAGCTGAAGAGACAGAACTTTGGCAGTCAATCATACAGCCCTCCGAAGAGCTCCGTGTCATCATCATCATCATCAGGGGCAACAGCAGCTCAAGTGGAGGCAACTCACCGGACAGAATCAGACACAACACTCAAGAAAGGTAAGTGATGTGGTCTTCTAGAATGATCTAACAGAAGGGAGACCATCTGAATTTTGTATCTGTTTAATGTAACTACAGGTCCAGCACATATAATCTAGATTCCATATTTGGATGCACATCCACACACTGTTTTCCCCAATATGGCTCACCGATTAGTTTTGATGAATAAATAATAGCTCTGTTATTGATCGATTTTTCACTCCCTCTGTGACAAATCACCTCATTAAGACAGTCCATACATCATAATAGCCACACAATTAGGGCAGCTTGTTTGGAGGGAGGAGACTGTAAAGTGTTTTGATTTGGGTAATCATTTCTGCCATTAAGAGATTGACAAAAGCTCTGTCTCCTCTGAAGAAAATATCGTCTTCGAGTTAGCGTTCCATATGATATGTTTTTGTTGCTATAGCTTGGAGCCACTCAGATTTCTGTTTGTAAAACAGATGTGATGCATATGTATCTCTTCAGCCTGTTATCTTTTATAAAATTGGATGTAAAACTCTACTTTTTCACTTTAGAGCCACAGTGTTGAAGAAAGGCAGAGAAGCACTGAGATCCAGGGTGAGCGAGCCAGGGACAGGCCCACAGTGGGAAGATAGATGGGGTTGATTTAAGTGGTCAGTCCATGTTCATGTTATTGATTTGGAGGATTCCACCACTTCTCACTGGGGAGATGATAAGGGATTAGAGAGGAGGCCCAGTCGACCACCACTGCAAAAACAAATGAGCTCCCAGATAGTAGTCGGGATTATCACATTATTGTGCCTCTCCCATGTATTGATTTATACCCGTTACATTTTAACAAGGCTCTGACACGACATGCTACGTGATCGCACATGTTGAATGGGTTATTCTTGGAGCTCAAAAACAGTTTTGACTGCTCATTTGGTCTTACATTTGTCAGTACAAACCAGTGCTGCTTTCAGAAATGCATTTCAACCGTATTGTACATGGGCAGCTTTTGCTGATTTTGCACGAATGGTAGATGGCATTGATTATGTATTTAGAGTTTGTGTCAGTGTGCTTCATTGATAAACCAGCACCAGAAAACCACTAGTGCTGAAACACTCCTCCAGTGTTCAAGATATATATTTTGTTAGGTCACATTTCAGTGCATCTTTGTCCATATTCACGCAAGAGTTGCAATTTGATTCTCTGGATTAAAAAGTTGGCATCAGTACAAAATAGATCCATGACAAATACCATGTCAGTGGGTCTTTTTATTTCTATGCTACAGTAAATTGCCTATAAGCCTATCACATTACTTTGCATCTTGATTTCCCAGGCTTAGAAACAATCAGACTCCTCATTAGTGAATTGATATTTTCTGGCCTCAATTAGTGTTTCAAGGAAAAAGTTGTGCGAGATAATGGATTTGAACGGCCGCTTTTATGTCATTTGTGATTTACGCTGCTTCCGTAATTAATTAAAGGGAGCTTGAACTTGGGATCACAAGTTTCTCAGAGCCCAAATGCAAGGTAGCCATCTTCACTTGAACTTGGGAATGGACTTATGAGAAGACAGATTGCTGTGTCAATTATGCTGTGCTCCTCATCTCTCTTTTGAAAGCGTGTTTACTGTTTGGAAGGAGGATAGACCTGTACTTCATCAGTTAGTTGTAAAGCAAGCTTTTTCATAAATTGTGTTATAGGTACTTTGGTTTTTTGGGGGTTGACATTACTATCTGTCAAACGGAATTTTCCCGTTTGTGACAGTGGGTGTGTGTCTCTTAGACAGCCGATCATCCTCCCGTCCTCCTTCCGCTCGCAGCAGACGCTCGTCGCTGTCGAACTCAACCGCAGTGACATCTAGCAGCACGAAGGCCAGCAAAATCCCAGAGCCTCCAGGTTTACAGGTAACCCCCATCAGTCATTTTTACTTTACAGCTGATGATTAACTTCAATATTAATTAATCTGTCAGTTGTATTTCCAATGAGTCATTCAGTATTTTAAATTGTCTAAAACGTGCCCATCAAAGGTTGGTGACATCTTTAAATAGCTTCTCTTTTTTTGGAAACAGAACAATTGAACAACTAAAATAATTACTTAATTATCAAAATCATTTCAAAATCAATTAATTTTCTATCAGTTGATTAATTGAATAATTGTTCCCCGACTCCAAACTCAAATCTCCCAGACTGCTGTGTGAACATGGGCCTTTTTTAGGAACCCATGAAAAACAGTTTGTCAACCACTTTCAAATGCTAATTTAACCTCAGCGCAGTCTTAAAATCCTAATAATTCATGTCTGGTAATGTTTTTGATGACTTTTGTTATTCAATGAGATGCTTTAAATTAATGATCCATTCCATGATTTACAGTGCATGCTTATTATCCTCTGCTCTACAAGGATCATGCTGTATCGTAAAGATCTTAAAGTGCTGTTTGTACCATCGCTGCATCATTTACCAAAGTGGAAAGCTTGTGTGAGGGCACTCTGTTATATGAAGAACCTCGCAGCCCTACAGTTCACCCAGTGTGACTGTCACACTGTGTTTTTGATGGGCGAATTTAGCCCGGGGTGGATAGATATACACAGTATTGATCCCATGCTCTTTGTTTTCACTCTTTTTGGGCTTAACCTCAGCTGGTTTGCTTTACAGCAAGGGAAAAAAAAAGTAAATAAATAAATATATAAAAATAACAGCCCTTTGCTCCATCTCTCAGGTGCTAGCACCGTGTTGAGATTGGAAAGGGCCAGACATCACCGACATAAAAAAAAAGAAAAAGAATGTGTGTCGAGAGATTACTTCTGAGGGAAGTTCTGCTCGCTATATTGGCTCCTATATTGCCACAGGCTGATAATTGGGAGGTGGTGGGTGGAGGGTAGAATGTGTTTTTGTAACGGTGTGAGTGTGTATGTGTATAGGCATCCGTGCATGTATGTCTGGTGGGATACAACTATGTCGTCATGAATAGAAGCCTATGCAATGATGTTTATTCTTATGTATTCTTAGCATTTGTCTTTATGGTTAGGTTAAAACTGTAAATAAAATAGAATAGCTGTAGCGGAAATGTGTTGGTGTGTGACTGTGTGTGTGTGTGTGTGTGTGTGTGTGTGTGTGTGTGTGTGTGTGTGTGTGTGTGTGTGTGTGTGGTTGTGTTTGCAGCTGGTTTGGTGTCCTGTGACCCTCGGTGAAGCCGTAAATCAGACCTGTGGCCGGAGCAGATGACAGCGCCTGTATTAGTCTGCAGGCTGACCCTCTCTCTATGGGGGCATTAATTCTGATGTCTTTAAGCAGTGGATGGGCGCCCATGGCATTTTCCCTCATTTAATATTGTCTGGACAAACCACTGAAGTGTTATGGTTTGATCTTTTATGCCTCGCACAGCCCAAGACAAATACTTTGAGAAAATGGCTTTTCTCTAAAGGAGTGACATGCTCCGTCTTTATGGTTCTTTCTTTGTTTAACTTGGTGATTTATTTGTCCACTAAAAGGATATATAGCCTATTCCAGACGCGCTTGGCCCTCAATGCCCTCTTACTGTGTGTCCACACCAACCGTGTTTTCGTTTAATGTGTCTCCAATGAGCGGAATGAAAACTTCCTTGTGTTGATGTTCCTGTTCAATTTCAAATTACTACCTCATTTCAGTTGGGCTGCCAGACAAAGGAACAACAAGATTTCAAAATGAGAGAAATATTAGGATTCATAAATATTGCCAAAGTAGCCTCTTGATATTTTTGAATGACCACTGGCCCAAGATTGAAAAGGCTGTATTTATCAAAGTTAAATGGAGTCCAATTTGCCATATCAGGTCCTAGAGTGAGATTTACTGCAGCCTTCAGCAGGAACACAGTGTGACAATTCTGCCCTCCGCTGGATCAGCATGTGTATAACGTGTTCTCATGCTCATTCGCAGCGTGTTAATTAAGAGAGCTGCTCCACTGTTATGACTGGCAGCTTAATTCATTTTATCATGGCAAAGCACAGTTCCCCCGTCACAAGACAAATCCCACTTTTAATAGAAATTGCAAATTAGTTTTGGTTTCTGTTGAATGAATAAATGCATTTTGTTGTCAAACAGCAAAATTATTGGCTGTGATGGTTTTAGTGTCCAAACAAAGGCCACACACAACAAAACATACTGTTGAGGACATTCATTTCTTCATTGGACAGTAGCCAGACATGTGGGGGGAGAGAGCATGAGTAATCTGCAGCAAATGATCTGGCCAGCTGGGATTCAAACTGGGACTCACTACTCAAGGCATTTGTTCCCAAGGTGCACGCGCTCTATCCACTTTGCTTTCGAGTCGCTACTGAGGTAAACTGTACTATAAGTATTTTAAAGTCAAAGTCAGCTCCACCGTTGTTGTCGGCTACATTTTATGAGCTTGTATGAATGTAAGGGGTCTGTTAGTTAAGCAGTGATATTTTCCATTCTTCTAGGAGTGGCATCACAGTTACATGAAAGGGTGCTTCTTTTTAGAGGATGATGGAAGTATCAGCTCTCTGCAGTACCAGCTCCATGTACCTGAGACAACCAGCGTCTACCTGACCATCCAACCACTCAGCCTGAGTCACAGAACCGGTTGGTACTTGCTCTGTTACGCATTGATCAGCCACGACATTAAAACCACTGACAGGTGAGGTGAATGACATTGATCAAGTCACGGCAATGCAACGTTCCACTGGGATGGGTTCTGGAATTCATGTGGTTGACATGCACCACCAACCCAGTCATCGTTGCAGACCAATACTTTGGCAGCACAAGGGAGGCTTACAGAATATTAGGCAAATGTTTTCAGTGTTGTAGCTGATTATTTAATATCTCGCTTGACTGCTGGCTGCACTAAAGCTTCACCACTCTTTTAGTTGTATGGCTGTGTAGGCTTTTAGTGACAGTGGAACAATGGGTATTTTACTAAGAGTTTGTAGAACACGAATCAGGAGATAAAAGACCACAAAGAGGTCTGATTTAGTTTTGTTTTACCTTTTTATATTTTTTACATCATGTGAAATCAAGTCTGATTGTGTGTCAGCTCAATGGAAGATAACTTAAAATATATACATACATAAAAGTACAGCAAGCAGTAGCAGTGAGTGGACTGATGTATGCTGTAGGCAGCCTTTCAGTTCTGATTAAGTCTCGTTTTTGCAGTCAGGAAAAAGATAACACAAGCTTGCAAATGTTTAGCTAGTTAGATGTGAAATATATGGTAGTATGTAGTAGTAAAATGTCAGAATCTTGCGATTTTGCTCTATTTTTCAGACAAGACTCTATCATGGATGACAGTGGACACGGCTCTTTTTGTCATGTCAGCTGGTGAATCCAAAGAAGACTCAACCTTAGTGTGTTTTACTGAGTCAAAAGACAAAGAAGTAGGTTTGTGTGTGTGTGAAGAGATTTACATTTACGAATACATTAATGTATATTCTAAATAAGTTCCTATGGTACTTAATTCAGGACTTAAATATGTTGATATAAAAGTCTGAATGCCACCTGAAAATGTTCGTATGCTTGCAATCTTCCATGAGACCATGAATGTAAAAGTTGAAACCATTTCCAATACAGTGAAGCTGACCCTTGATTGTACTGTATTCCAGAATATACGTTGTTCTTTTCATTTACTTTGCCACTCCTTTGTCCCTACAGAAGTATGTGTGGAAAGGAGAACTGAATGCCGGGACATACAACCTGCTTCCCTTCACCAGTGGCTGCAGATTAAAGAAACGGAGCAAAAAGAGCCTCTCCAATAAACTTGTGGAACTGGTCTACAAGACTGACACTGGAGAACTAGACCTCACTCGGGAGCTTAGGTGAGTGTGCCTCAGTCCATCATGACAAGAACAAAAACACAGAGCAGAGTGTGATTTACCAGCTTTAGGTTCAGGCCTGGATAGAAATCTGCCCTGCTTTCAGCTCCTGTTACCACAAGAGCATCAAGGGAAAAGGAATTTGGAATGGATTGATACATGGGTGGAAACGGGACGGATGAGGAACTGAAGCCGCCCTGCATGAGGTCGCTGTGACATTTCTGTGTTGCTTTGTTTCTGCCACAGGGAGGTGCTGTCTGACATCTTTGAGGTGATAGATCTGGATGGTAATGGCTTGCTCAGCCTGGAGGAGTACAACTTCTTTGAGCTAAGGACCAGTGGAGAGAAGTGCGATAAAGATGCCTGGGCAGTTTGTAAAGGTAATCTCCACATGAAAATTGTTTTCACAGAAAGAATATGAAATGTAAAATGAAATGGAAGGACTGGCGACCTGTCCAGGGTGTCCCCTGCCTTTGCCCGAGTCAGCTGAGATAGGCTCCAGCACCCCCCACGACCCTAGTGAGGATAAAGCGGTGTATAGAGGATGGATGGATGGAAATGGAAGGAATGGGTCCATAATGGCTGTCATTGCTTTTTTTTCTGTGGGCAGAAAACTTTGATATGAGAAAGAACCAGCTGACTCGACAGGGGTTCATGGAGCTGAACCTGATGGAGGCCACAGAGAAAGATGGAGATCCGGCAGATTTGTGGGTCACCCTGGAAGCTATGGGATACAACCGCATGCTGGAGCTTGTAGAGGTCGGTTTGTACATCTGATTTTCCACTCAACACGGAATAATATAGCTTGTACTTGACTATTGACTTGAACATACGGCACATACACACCAAGAGAAACACCGTGAGACTCAATCCTAACTCACTCAATAAATCCTCATTCCCACTTTGTCAGGCTTGTCCATTCCAGATTGACGTGCACTGTGAAGGCACTCAGCCGTCCATTCAGCCAATCAGTATGGACTCAGGGCCCAAGCTTCTCAACCAGGCCCTCCAGAAGTCCATCACAGCAAGGACAGGAGCCAAAGCGCTGAGGGGACATGACAATGTCTTCATCTACACCTACAGAGGAGAGCACAGGATCTCCTCCCTCATAGCCAACAAGGTAGACAACAGACTCAACACGGTTGCTGTGATTATCTGATTGTGCATGTAGAAATTCGAAATATGACACAAGCACTTACAGAATCATAATATGAAGCCGCATACTCAGTTTAGCTGTATTGCAAAGAAGACGTAAGTAATAATTCAGGTTAAGTATGATTGTTAATTTACCTATTTTTGTACTCGCACTGCATGATATTACCACAAACAAGTTAAAAAAAACTGAAAGAAAAAACAATTGTCATCATTTGCTAAATATTTAGTGCCATTTTTTTTAGAGCACAGAGCATCAAACTGTTTGTTACTTGTATTGTATATGTCTGTATACCTGATAAGCATATCATTTCCCAAGTGTTTGTTGATCTGTTGTAATACAGTTAACAGCCTATAGTTGCTGGGGACATTCAGTCTATTTGCAATTGATATGCAGTGGTGGTATCCATTCTCATAGCAACAAGAGCTGCTATGAAAGAATGACCTGGTGGTACAAAGAACTACTGAACAAGAGAAACGGTGTACCTGGTTAGCATGAGAGTGTCTGGGTTGATTTGTTTTATTGCATGTTTTCTGGGGGTAAAACTGCAGATTACCTTTTATGTTTTAAAAAAGACACTTTTTATGATATGGGGCTCTGTGTATCATTTTAAATTCTGTATATTCACTGATTGGAAGTAAAGAAAATGAAGTATTTGCTTTGCAGAATAACCAGAAAGTGACTGTCCATGTAAACAATGAGCAGAGCAGGAACTGCTGCAGCAGCAGAGGCATGACTGTGTTTGCTGTAGAAGTACCAGCCCGGACTAAGATGGTAAGAAGTCTTCATAAGAATGATGCTCAATTATTAATATTGTTATTAATACTACAAGTATAATATAGGTTTTTTTCTACATTTCAATTTAGTGTTAAATTGCTCCCATTGAATAAGAAGTATTAAGATCCTCAATAATTACATGTTGTCTTGGATGCTAAAACAAAACACATATGTGTGTCTTCCATTAGGTATGCCAGCATGTGCTACCCATTATTGAGAAACAGGACTGGACCTACAACTGTGTGGAGACCATACTGCCCAGCATGTAGAGCCATCCTTCCAGAATAAACTCCTGTTGTATTCTAGTTGTAATAGAAGTAGATGGACTGAAATGTATTCATCTGGACTTAAAGGTCATACTTGTTCTCTATCTACTGGCATTATATTATGGATGTAAACTAGAGCACTTGTTATACATCAGTTGTAATGATTGTAACATATATTTTCACTGTAGCTTACAAGTTTGAAATGGACCATTGCATAATCAGTTCAACTTGTCAAACTGTTATTGGTCTGTAGTTGTCAGAACTGAGACCTTCTGCTTGATGGGAGCAGCTTCATTAAACCTGTCTGCACAAACTGGAGAGGCTTGTACAACCACACAAGGAATGGTTATAGTGGAGATGGTTGCTGTTTCTTTGTTATTGTTGAAACAATTTATTTTCCTTCTATTATTACCGTTTCTTTCAGTTTACTCTTCCTTGACTGTGCCTTTGTCACTTTAATAGATTTTAGATGAATGTAAAAATTGCAAATATTTCTGTATCAATAACTAACAACTCAAAGTTTGTTTTTTTTTTATATTCCTGTCACAACATGTAAGGATAAAACTAACTTTTTATGTTTTCTTGTGCTTTTCATATTTCTCAGCTGTGGAAAGAATTTATTTTTAATACTCACTTTATGTAACAATAGTTGTAAATCCAAAAACTTTAACCAACGTTGCTGTCCGACTTTAGTCAGTGGATAGCAAAATAATGTAGACTCTGGAATGTATCTCTGAATTCATGCCACACATCAACATGTTGTTACAACAGAGAATGCATAAAATAAAGGAAGATGTCTTTAAAAGTGCTGTCTCCTTCTGCCCTTTAGTCCCTGTGATCATGCAGGTTTTCATGCAGGTGCTTGAATTACCTTCCATGGAAAGTCACCACAGGGGTTCTATCTGTTGGTAGAAGGAAAACCGGATTTCTAGCTATACAGCGGCTGCACAGTGGAGTAGTGGTTAGCACTTTCGCCTTGCAGCAAGAAGATCCCTGGTTCGAATCCCGGGGTGGGCCTGGGATCTTTCTGCATGGAGTTTGCATGTTCTCCCTGTGCATGCGTGGGTTTTCTCCGGGCACTCCGGCTTCCTCCCACAGTCCAAAAACATGCTGAGGTTAATTGGATACCCTGAAATTACCCGTAGGTGTGAGTGTGATTGTTTGTCTGTATATGTAGCCCTGTGACAGACTGGCGACCTGTCCAGGGTGTCCCCTGCCTTCGCCCGAGTCGGCTGGGATAGGCTTCAGCACCCCCCGCGACCCTAGTGAGGATAAAGCGGTGTATAGAGAATGGATGGATGGATGGATGGATAGCTATACAGCAAATGAATCAGATAACAAAAACAATGGTGAATCGTGGACGTTATTTTCAACAAGGACGTCTCAGAATCAAACATTTTTAGACATTTATGCGGCACATAACAAATAGTAGTTCAACTTTCCTGTTTGTTGTGTGATGAAGCCAAAAGCTGCTTTTCACGGAGATTACACTTGATTCTTATTGAAATAAAACAATTTTCTGTTCAAAGGTTTGGCATCGCTGATAAATGTTTTTATTTTTGAAAGAAAAGGGTTTTTTTTTCAATGAGGATAACATTAAATTAATCATAAATCCAGTCTAGACATTGTTAATGTGGTAAATGACTATTCTAGCTGGAAACGACTGATTTTTAATGGAATATCTCCATAGGGGTACAGAGGAACATTTCCAGCAACCATCACTCCTGTGTTCTAATGCTACATTGTGTTAGCTAATGGTGTTGAAAGGCTAATTGATGATTAGAAAACCCTTGTGGAATTATGTTAACACATGAATAAAAGTGTGAGTTTTCATGGAAAACATGAAATTGTCTGGGTGACCCCAAACATTTGAACACTGGTGTAAATACTAAAAGAAGGTTTTTAAAAAGTAGCCTAATTTAAACGAAAGGAACTTTGGCCTGTAAACACACTACATCAATGCTGACTGGGTTTGATTTTCACAGTGACATGAAAGGCCTAATGTACTTCAAGCCTGTGCTAGCCCTGCATGAAATCTATGTGTCACTGCTGGTCTCCGGATTCTGTCTGTGGATGTGGGGCTTTTAGATTGGCAGTGAAATGCATTCCTTTGCATTGCGCTCAGGTCTAAACTTTATTTGCCCTTGGCCTTTCTACTTGAGTACAGTTTTGACCTACTATTTATAACTCTCAGGCCACTGTTTGCCCTTTGACTTTCTCTGGTGAAACAGTAGAGCCAGCTAAACTAAATGTCACATGGCATGCGAGTTGTACTTAATGTCCTGAGCCCATGTCTGCTCTTCTTTTCCCCACACAGAGGTTTAGTATCACTCGACTGCTCGGGACAGCTGGGCTTTAGTGCTGTGAGCCAACAGCTCACTTGTGAGACTTATTCTTTTGTGTTGTAGTTCACCTTACTTTTAATTATATGATTTTCAAAAAATAAAAAAGTTAAATTTTAATATAGGAACAGGTAAAGAAATTGCTGCTCTGACAAATGCTATAAACTAAAGGAACTGAGAATAGGTTGACTCTGCTCTGAGTATGTTTTTGTAGAGATATAACTTTCTGCATATACATACAACATATACATATGCATATTGTTGTTGAAGAAGGATTTCCACACCCATACACATGCCCTGATGTTGTGAGGACACTTAACTTTGTTCTGCTTAAGATGATCAAACACACTGTGATGCAACAAGCAAACAGCAGTGGCCTAGAGTGACCTGTTTCCCAATTTTCTCCCTGCTAAACCTAATGACTGTTGCAGTATTGCACCGTGTTTCACTTAGGGGATTTTAGGGGCAACTTCACTGAATTTAAACCTTTCTCATTTAATAGAGAATTCTAAATGTTGTTGCCTCTGTTCACATTGAAATGTTTGGACAACAAGCCTTGCAGTCACTGTGCCCATTACTTGACCTTATATTTATGAAGGTCTTCTGATATGTGAATCAAATGTTAAGCTTCATCTACACTTCATTAGGAAACTGGTGCTTCTGTATTTCTGTACACAAGTTAAGGAGAAAATATTGCATACTGCAGGATGTTGTTTAGCTGCACTTAAGTGGGATGGCTGTATGCTTACAAAACTTAAAGCTGGGTCAGTACTTTACACTGTCATTTTTCTTTCTTTTTTTAAATAAGTAATCTTACAAAAAAACTTTTTTCTTATTTTACTATTTATTCTGTATTTATGAAATACACAAAAATATCAATAAAATCTCAAAATGTCTTATGCAAAACAACATGAAAAATCTATAATTGTTTTCCAAAGAAAATTGGTTTTGTTTTACATAACAAGACCATCCATTAAAGGTCCATTAAAAAAATGTAGGAATTAAACAAATATTGTTTGTTAAATTCAAGCATAACACTGTCTGTAAAGCTCTAAATTTAGATACAATTAGTGATAACTAATAGGAAAATGAGGGCAGTTTTGAAATTTAACTTAGATTTGTTTGTTCAGTAAGAGATAATTGTATTAATTGTATAATTATAATTGTATAATTACGGTCATTCTGTATTTTATGAGATAGTTATTTTCTGTTATTATACAGTATTTTGGCACCCTAGTTGCCAGCAGTTAGTTAGTTAGTTTGTTTGCTTTTACAGCATAACAAGCTTTACTACTGGTTGTGTGGGATAACCAAAGGTGGCCACCATGGGCCATCTCTTAGCTTTGCTCCTGTATCTGATGAATGGTAGCAATATCAAAATTAACACTGTTACTCCACCAAGGAATGTGGTGGAGTTATGTGACCATCAGTGTATGTTTGTCTGTTTGTCTGTGTGCGGGTCATTCCTACTATTCGGTGCCATTTGAGTCCCCATGACAGAGTATTGCATATTTTTGGTAAAAATGTCCTAATACTAATTTTCAAAAGCCTGGCTTATATGGTTAACAGTTCTCTACCATAATATACAATGATATGTATGCAGGAATATTTCAATTTTAAACAATTACCCTTATTTTTGGATAAGTAGGTCAAATTCCCATGTCCCAAATCATGTTTGCTCAATTAAAAATACATACAAAAGTAATAGTAATAAAATAAACCCAACACTTTTCATTACTGTTGCACAGCTTCGTTTATAATCTACCTCCCCAAATGTTATTTTTTTGCTATTTATACATTTTTACTGCTTTTTACTGCTGTTCAAATTGTGTTGTGCCTTACAATAGAGCACATTTTTTGTACATATACTTCTTTGTTAATATTTCTCAAAATAGATATTTCAAGGGTAAATTAAGGGACATTTTAGCTCTTACTAAATGTAATTATTATAGCAAGAGTGGTTTGGAAACATAGTGTAACAGATGTGAGAATGTCCCGTAACAGGGTGGACATTTGCCGTCTGTCATATGCAAAGAATTTGGTAAAAATATTAGATTATTGATATCCTGAGCTGGACCAATATAGTTTTCTTATAGTTTGATAAGTAATCCTTCAGTTAAAAGACCAAAAAAATTGGAAATTTTAACATTTTTTTAATAGATTAAACAAGGCCGAAATGGCACCAAATAGTGGGAATGACCCGTGCAGCATTACTCAAAAACAGACAAACAGATTAGGATGAAATTTTCAGGGAAGGTCAGAAATGAGACAAGGACCACTTGATTAGATTTTGGCAGTGATGCAGCTTATAATTTGGATCCACGGATTCCTTAAAGATTTCTAAATCATTGTAAGATGGTGGCAAGGCATCACTGTAACTATGACAAGTGAACACTATGTCAGCTGCCTGCTGACGATCACATGATTGTGATCCTACTACAAATCCATCACTGCATCACTTATCGGGACATATCTGTCGGAAATTATACAACAACTAAGCAGCCTTGTTGGAGTACTTCACTCTCTGAGTGCTTTTCTTGTTCTAACTTAAAGGCATCAGAGGAGATTTAATTTCCTACGACTTTGAACGTAGCATGCGCATGCGCACATACAACCTCTCTCTCACCCCCCCTCTAACCTCCCCCCTTACGAAGAAACACCCCCCTCCAGAAACTTGCGTAGGACTCGTGAAGTTGTCTTTTACGGCTGGGTCCCCCTGGATCTTTATCTGCCATTATGTAAATAAAGATGAGCAAAACAAGTCGCCAGCTAACTACGAAGCTATACCAAAGCAACACATACAGAAAACACGTAAGTCCAAGGCGTACGTAATCTATGTAACTAGGCCTGGGCCGGAAGATTTTTGATTGACAGGAAAGGGAGCAAACCAAACGCCTCGGTCCGAGCGCGTTGATTGGCTGATGTTTTTCAGGTCCTGCCATGTGAACAGTGTTTTTTTTTTGTTTGTTTGTTTTTTTAGAAACCATACATACAAGTCCACTAAAGGTCAGTATATTCATTTTATGTGAATCAGACAAATTTAAAAAAAAAAAACATCCTCCATAATGCCTTTAAGATGAAGACATGATTAAAGAATTGTGTGAGGGTTGAAAATCCTGTGCATTGAAAACACAACACTGAATCTTCCATATTTCTGTTCAATAACACTGAACAACCTACACAAGACATGACTAAAAGTTTAAATTTACTATAAAGTTATAAAAGACTTTTCAGAAAATCCATTCCTGACTTGTGTTTATGTCATTTCTAGTAGGAAAGTTTGAAAAAAAAGGTGACTGGGGGTTGTTGGGTTACAGGAGGCTGCTGTAACCTCAGTGTTTGAAAATCCTGCCTATGGCCCTGTACAATATATCACCACAGAGCAATATCATTAATTCATTCATTTATATGCTGTTTTGATACTAAGAGTGGACCTAAGGTGTTTAGATATTGCACTTACCCACCTATGCAGCTGCTGAATGTGAAGGCATCCTCCGTGCTCCCTACTTGCCCTTTAAACCAGGAAGGCGGGTCTATGAGGGGGGAGTTGTCCCGTGTGTACGTGCGGCTGCTCCGCCGCTGCAGTCGCCTCCTCATCGGACCAGACTGCGGATCACACGGGGTGACCAGAGGTGCCCACTGGGGGTCAAAAATGGTGAAAATCACAACAGTGAAGACCAAGCCGTACACGGACCAGAAGCCCGGGACGAGCGGTCTGAGGAAGAGGGTGACGGTGTTCCAGCAGAACCAGCACTATGCGGAGAACTTCATCCAGAGCATTATCTCTGTCATCGAGCCCGCCGAGCGCCAGGCGGCCACTCTGGTGGTGGGAGGAGACGGCAGGTTTTTCATGAAAGACGCCATTCAGCTTATCGTTCAGATCGCTGCTGCCAACGGGGTCAGTAGGAGAAGGAAATGTTGTGCACCTTTCCCTTCCTCCCTCTCTGAATGTGCAGCTAGCTGAGAAACACACTGCTGCTCTGTAGCACTCAGCTAGCTAGTTCAGGTCAAGCTAGCTGTCAAGTTTGTCAACTTTATTCCTCAGTAACTACTTTGTTGTGTTGTGTATGATAGTTTGTAGGTTAACAACTTTCATTAGCTACCAAGAGAAGTCGAGTGACTTTTCTAGCTTATGCTAACTTTACCATTTTTAACGACAGCATTCAGAATATAAACTCAATCCTCAACAAGCTAATGCTCTCACTCATTCTGAAATGTGGCTATCCTTGTTAAAATTTTGTTCTGGCTCTAAACGTTACAGGTTAATGCTAGTGATGTGAAGCTACAAGTGAATGACTAAGTTAATGTTAGCTAACTGACTCTACATGACTATTCAATCTTCCTTCATTCCTGTCATACGACATTGTTGGAACAAACATGGCATTCTTGCCTGAACATGTACTTAGATTTGGCCTGGATTTCATTAAGATTGTGTTCATGGAAAACCACTTGAAGGTCCAGAGCAGTCAGTGAAGCCCTGACAGGTGCCATCAACATCCGTCTGGGTTTCCCTGCTCTGTCTCCGATGGCCTGCATGACCGCAGTGATCTTTTGGTTAAAGTGCACGAAGGAGGCCACTGGCATATCCAACGACTACCACCTTTGACATTTACACACCGACACGACGCCTTGGCTTTATTGCAAAAGCCTGATGAATAATTATTTTATGACTTTCACAAACAGTCTCAGGTTTCGGTGTTTCACGGTGCTATTAATGACAAAGAATAGGTTTTAGTGTTGCAAAGGGACGCATTAATTGCATCACTGTGTTGTTTCATAATGAGCTGGGCTGAATGTCACTGGCTCCCTCCACTGTGATGCTGCTCAAACGCTTTTAGGCGAGCAGGGGGCGTGACAGCAACGTGCAGCTGGTCACGTTTTCCAGCATATGTCTGCACAATGGATGGGAACTACACAAGTACAGAATGCATGAGTAGGACATCCTGTGCATTTGCCCTTTTTTGGAATTCCAGTCATTTAAGCAACCAATGCTACCTTGTTAATCATGACACGGACAATTGCAAGCATAAGACAGCCTCATCACATTTTGACAGGAGGTACTGGTTGCTGTCTCTTTTGAGATGGCTCCTCTGTCTGTTTTAGCTGCTGCAAGGCACCATTGCTAAATTCCTCAGTAATGCCAGTATGTTTCAGTTGCACAAAGATGTCTGATTTAGGGTGCAATTTTTGGTCTATGTTAGGAAATAGGTCGGTGGAGAAATGCTACAATTGACTAAGTCATGGAGACAGAGGCGCTGCTGTTCACATGTTTACACAAAGTAAACCATTGCCCCAGTAGCACGATTTCAAAACTAAAAAAGGAGTCAAAGTACACATGCTATTTATGTATAGCTTCTTCTGCAGAAACCTGCTTCAAGAAGAAGCAGCAAGAAGCTATACATAATTGAAGAAAACAACAATTTCTATCTGCCTAGTACATTTATGAAGATAAATGTACTAGGCAGATAGAAATTGTTGATAATGAAACTGATAATGAAATTATGTCTAAAGGTAACTATGACACTGTGTTAGTGGTTCAGTCACAGCTTGCACTCTGATCTACATGTTATTGATTCTTAGTAGGGTTACACTGATATGGTTTAACAGGGTTGATACTGATGTGATTATTACTAATCAGGAAGACCGATAAGCGATATTAGGAGCAGATATGCATTTGCAGTAAAAATGTAACCTTGTTAAAATGTATTTTTATGTGTTTTGAAAGGATTTGTTTCAAACATAGCGTTCAGACATTTATTCTTCAGTATTAATAAGCTTTTCCTCTTGATGTGTAACCAATCATATAGTGCTGTGGGCGGGACATTGTTCAAATCTACAAAATAGTGGCTACAGCCAAAGCAGTACATTTTTAAATTAATTTATTTTATCAGGAATTGGTTAAGAAAAAAATAATCCAATAATACACATAATGGCAAAAGATAGCTAATTGACTCAATGGAGTCATTCAAACCAGTGAATCGGAAGAAAAATCTTGGTTCTGGTTTTGCAAAGCAAAGCCCTTCCTTTGCATTACAGTCTCCATACATTTAGCAAGCAACTTCCTGCCCCTAAAATGTTCAAATTAATTTCATTACCCCATTGTATTATCCCCCTCTCTGTCCTTATGTCTGTGATTTTATGCTCGAGTACATTAATCTGTACATGTGCACATGTGGTCCTTGTTGCAGATTAATCATCTGGTGATTGGTCAGAATGGCATCATGTCCACCCCAGCAGTCTCCTGTGTGATCCGCAAGATCAAGGCAGTGGGTGGAATCATCCTCACAGCCAGCCACAACCCAGGTGGCCCCAATGGAGATTTTGGCATAAAGTACAACATTTCCAGTGGAGGTGAGAGGACGAGGTTCCTCTGATCACTGTAGTCCAAAGAGTGATCAGAAATGTGCACAGAGCCTTTTCAAAAAACACTGTTACACTATTGAGGATGTCTTCTGTTTCTGATAAAGTATTCGATTCAGTGTATCTGTTTGCACAGAACTCCTAAACACCCTTTGCGTTTTTTCCCAGGACCTGCTCCAGAGGGCATTACAAATAAAATCTTCGAGATCAGCAAAGGCCTGCAGGAGTATCACATCTGCCCAGAGCTCAAAGTGGATCTGTCCAAGATCGGCAAGCAGACCTTTGAAGTGGACACCTTCAAGCCCTTCACAGGTATGCAGCATGGAGGGCAGAATTCAGGAATGAATTGGTTCAGAGTTAAATATTAATGTTGACCACATTAAATGTAGTGTCCAACTTGGAGTTTCTGTGCTGCTTTTAAACATGAACTGATTAGATTGGATAATAAATGAATCTGGTTGCTGTCTTGGGAAATATTTAAACTAGTATGACCAGTGTGTCATGACAATTAATTTTGTACCTGTAGTCTTTGTCTTGACATCAACCACCATGTTAATTGTGCTCTTTTTTTTTTTTTTATCCCAGTGGAAATTGTGGACTCCGTTGAGGCCTATGCTGAGATGCTAAGGGGAATCTTTGACTTTGCTGCACTGAAAGAGCTTCTCTCTGGAGCCAATCACATTAATGTCCGACTGGATGCTATGCATGGAGGTATGGAACCGCACGTCCCGACTTTAAACCTTGTGATAGAGAAATATGTTGCAAAGACCATATTTGGACCTAAAGTTCAAAAACTGGAAATCAGGCTTTTGAGTCAGGATAAATTGGCAACAGAAGGCACAAATAAAAAAACACAAATTTTTAGCACATCACAGTGTAACAGAGTAGAAGAGTGTTTCTGTAATTGTCCCTGGCAACATGTATCGCCCCTCTAATGGAACTTGCCCTCCCTCTAGTGGTTGGTCCCTATGTGAAGAAGATAGTGTGTGAAGAACTGGGTTCTCCTGCCAACTCAGCAGTCAACTGCGTCCCCCAGGAGGACTTTGGTGGTCACCACCCAGACCCCAACTTGACCTATGCTGCCGACCTGGTCAACACCATGAAAGGTGGAGAGTATGACTTCGGAGCCGCCTTTGATGGTGATGGTGTAAGTGGTGTAACTTTTGTAAGAGGATGATTTTTACAGCTATTAAATCGGACAGCTTATTGGGGAAGAGGTGAGAGCGGAGTTGTGAAGTCTGTAAGCTAGATTTGAATCGATGATGTCAGCTCACATAAAATAAATTTAATAAACTCCGGTCTGTTAACTGTTTAATTTAGAGTTTTCTCTCTAATAGGCCAGAGCCAGTAATCAAAATACTGGGACTGGTTCCCAGGGTGAGACAGAATTGATCTCATTTTGACTTTGGCCCGGCATGTAATGAGGACAGTGAATGTTTTTAGTTAGCAGTTTTCCTTTAGCTCTGACACTTATCTCATGTTTCGTGAAAGGAGTAGATTAAATGTATGACAATATTGATAAAATAATTTAAAAAAAAATACCATATCATTAAGACATACTTACACGATTTGTCATACTTCTGCTGCCTTTTGAACAAGTAATGAGATGCAAGAAATGTTTTTACATAAAAGTTTTTCTTCTAAATTTTGAAAATCTGTAGAAAAACAAATCAAATGTAAATCTGTCTGTAGAGACTTTGTAAGTTTTTTCACTTTTCAAAAAAAATTTTAACCAACTTTTCAGGACCGCAACATGGTGCTGGGTAAACATGGTTTCTTTGTGAACCCCTCTGACTCCGTGGCTGTCATTGCTGCTAACATTACCAGCATCCCTTACTTCAAGAAGACTGGTGTCAAAGGACTGGCTCGCAGTATGCCCACCAGTGGAGCCTTGGACAAGTAAAAATGACACAACAATACAGCTAATATAAAGTTTTCCTTCTTGGGTAAATTGAAACATTGCTCCCACTAGTCGCAGATCAATTGTTTCTTACGTGGCTTATTATGCGTTTCAGTGTGGCTAAAGCTCTGCAGATGCAGCTGTACGAGACTCCGACTGGTTGGAAGTTCTTTGGGAATCTGATGGATGCTGGAAAACTCTCACTGTGTGGAGAGGAGAGCTTCGGCACCGGTGAGAACAAGTCATCAGATTTATGTCGCTCAGACTGCAGGCAGAGAAATCAGTCACTCATCACTTCTCCCCTCTTTTGCTACCCTACCAGGCTCAGATCATATCCGTGAGAAGGACGGCTTGTGGGCAGTGTTGGCGTGGTTGTCTATCTTAGCCACCAGGAAACGGAGCGTGGAGGAGATCATGAAGGATCACTGGCAGAAGTTTGGCAGGAACTTTTTCACCAGGTCAGAAATGATTCCCGTACAACAGTTCATGTAACATTAGCAAAGTCTTAATAGAGAAATGTTTCAGGTTGCCAGTGGTAAGAAATTTATGTCGATCATTGTTGGTCCCAACACTTAACTTGGTGGAAGCTTTTTAAGAAACACCACCTGGGTAGATGCAGGAATGTAGGGTGCTCAAATGGAGCTGTGGCGCCTTCCAGTGGCAACTAAAAGAAGTGCAGCACTTAAAGCAATTTACACATTCACACTCTTCATAGCTGTTTTTCCTGCATGACAGTTAAATCAATAATGTTATCACCAAAAATGAACAGCTGTCTAAAGCCAGTTACAGATTATAGTTTTACATTGACTTTGTCCTACTTTACATTCAGGTACGACTATGAGGAGGTTGACTCAGACGCTGCCAACAAGATGATCAAGGATCTGGAGACGGCAATGCTCGAGCCTTCCTTTGTAGGAAAGAAGTTCTCTTCAGGAGATAAGACCTATGAAGTGGCTATCGCTGACAACTTCGCCTACACAGACCCTGTCGATGGAAGTGTATCCAAAAACCAGGTAAGAAGCCTGAGAGACAAAGTTTCTCCTGTGATCTCTCAGTTTTCTTCTTATCATCAGATGCAGTCCATTGCTTAGACCATATCACACAACAATCTTATGTGCTCACACTTAGTTCAAGTGGTGTTTGATCTGTCCATTTTCACTGCAAGTCCTACTAAGAGTCTGTCTCCAATTAAACACTCCAAAGAATTTCCTCCTTACAGTCAAACCTTAATATGTTGATGTGATCCCACACTGTTTTAAAGTGATATATTAACAGTAATGACACAATTCAAATATTGGCTGAATACCTGATGAAGTCATATCCCAAACTATCAGCATGCAACAGTGTGAGTTATTGTACTTCATATATTATACCTCCACATGTTTTTTTCCTCTTGCTGTACAATTTCATTTATCATCATCCCGTCTGTCTTTCTCTGTTTGTCTCTCGCTCTCTCAGGGCCTCCGGATCATTTTCTCTGACGGATCTAGGATAATTTTCCGTCTCAGCGGCACAGGCAGCGCAGGAGCAACCATCAGGCTCTACATTGACAGCTATGAGAAGGACCCCCTGAAAATTGACCAGGATCCACAGGTCAGGACAGTGACAAGTATTTCCATCTGGTTTGATCCAGTGAGAAAGAGATGAGACAATGAAGTCCCCATACAGGAAAATAAACATCCATGGGACTAATATATGGGATTAATACAGTTTGTCACACCGTCACCCGCCTTAGTTACAGCTGTCAAAGGCTTGCTTACATGGGCGCCAAAGTCACTCTGGCTGGAATGATCTCTAATATGCAGGATGGCCAGCTTGCATGGGGTGGAGCCCCCCCACCTAAAAAAAAAAACAAGTTCCAGAGATTTTATTCAACACAGGAGATGATGGCGATGTTTGGCCAAGTTGTAAGTTATGGCAGCTTATCAAGAGCAGTATGAAGAGAGGGAAAGTTAGCTCAAGGGGAAAATAAAAGAGTGTGAGCTCCAACTAGACACTTCATAAAGTCGTTTTGACTGGTGTGGACAGGGAGGTGATGTAGTACAAGAAAGCAAGACAAGAGAGAAAAAAGTGAATAAAAGTTCCTCTCAAGCCCTTTATCCTCCTCGGTGCTTGGACGCTTTGAATGAACAGATAAGCAGAAACATATTGCTTCAAAATCTTAGCTCGACAGATAAATGGCCACTGGGTTAATGGTTCACTTGGCTGACTTTGGGTAGGTTTGATTTATGCACCCAGAGTGTTATGTCTTCATATGAACAGATTTAGAGTAGAAAAAAGAGCACTTCATAAAAACCACTTTTTTTTTACCTAACACTTGTTTTATGAATCTGTTCTGTTTATTCCTGATTAATCACATGTTGCTATGCAAAATATAACCATCATACGATATATATTCTTGTAGCCTTAGATGACAGTTTTAAGAAGTTAATTTTATTTCAGCTGATCTCTGGTTGGACCGTAATAGTTCATCTTTTATGCTCATACATCTGAAACACAGATTAGCCGCCAGTGAAAGGCAAATGCATGGTAAACATCTACAAAATACTGCGTCATTTAGATTAACAATTTTCCTCATCCTGGAATGTAGAGTGATTCAGACCTACAGTTGCAGATTTACTCTACTCTGTTTGACTTGACTACACAGTATAAAGCAGATAAAATAAAATATTGAAAATAAAAATATTTTCAAGAAAAAAGTTATAAAACCAAGCAAAAATTGACATTAAAATACTAAGAAAAAGGAATGCTCTTCCAAAGCAAGTGATAGTCAAAAGCCTTAAAAATAATTGATTCATGTAAACAACACTTCTGAGGAATAATGTGACATTTTTAGGAGATAAACATATTTCATTTTTAGGAGTTGTAGCATGATAAGATACGTCTCTCATATTCATCTGTCACATACACACGTGGACAAAATTGTTGGTATCCCTCAGTTAAAGAAGGAAAAACCCACAATTCTCACTGAAATCACTTGAAACTCACAAAAGTAACAATAAATAAAAATTTATTGAAAATTAAATAATCAAAAACAGCCATTACTTTTGAATTGTTGATTAACATAATTATTTTTTAAAAAAAACTAATGAAACAGGCCTGGACAAAAATGATGGTACCTCTATAAAAGATTGAAAACTATTTGACCAGAGTGACATGATTAACTCAGGTGTGTCATTTAATTGACATCACAGGTGTTTCCAAACTCATAATCAGTCAGTCTGCCTATTTAAAGGGAGACAAGTAGTCACCCTGCTGTTTGGTGAAAAGGTGTGTACCACACTGAACATGGACAACAGAAAGCGAAGGAGAGAATTGTCCCAGGACATCCAAAAGAAAATTATAGACAAACATCTTAAAGGTAAAGGCTATAAGACCATCTCTAAACAGCTTGAAGTTCCTGTGACAACAGTGGCTCATATTATTCAGAAGTTCAAGACCCACGGGACAGTAGCCAACCTCTCTGGACATGGCCGCAAGAGGAAAATTGATGACAAATTGAAGAGACGGATCGTTGGAATTGTATCCAAAGAGCCCAGAGCAACCTCCAAAGAAATTAAAGGTGAACTCCAAGGCCAAGGTACATCAGTGTCAGATCGCACCATTCGTCGTTGTTTGAGCCAAAGTGGACTTCATGGGAGACGACCAAGGAGGACACCACTGCTGAAAAAAACTCATAAAAAAGCCAGACTGGAATTTGCAAAAATGCATGTTGACAAGCCACAAAGCTTCTGGGAGAATGTCCTTTGGACAGATGAGACCAAACTGGAGCTTTTTGGTAAGGCACATCAACTCTATGTTCATAGACTCAAAAAGCAAGCATACGAAGAAAAGAACACTGTCCCTACGGTGAAACATGGAGGAGGCTCAGTAATGTTTTGGGGCTGCTTTGCTGCATCTGGCACAGGGTGTCTTGAAAGTGTGCAAGGTACGATGAAATCTGAAGACTATCAAGGCATTCTGGAGAGAAATGTGCTGCCTAGTGTCAGAAAGCTTGGTCTCAGTCGCAGGTCATGGGTCTTCCAACAGGACAACGATCCAAAACACACAGCCAAAAACACCCAAGAATGGCTGAGAGAAAAGCGTTGGACTATTCTAAAGTGGCCTTCTATGAGCCCAGATCTGAATCCCATTGAACATATGTGGAAGGAGCTGAAACATGCCATTTGGAGAAGACACCCATCAAACCTGAGACAACTGGAGCTGTTTGCTCATGAGGAGTGGGCCAAAATACCTGTTGACAGCTGCAGAACGCTCATTGACAAATACAGAAATCGTTTAATTGCAGTGATTGCCTCAAAAGGTTGTGCAACAAAATATTAAGTTATGGTTACCATCATTTTTGTCCAGCCCTATTTCATTAGTTTGTTTTTTTAAATAATTATATTAATCAACAATTCAAAAGTGATGGCTGATTTTGATTATTTAATTTTCAATAAATTTTTATTTATTGTTACTTTTGTGAGTTTCAAGTGATTTCAGTGAGAATTGTGGGTTTTTCCTTCTTTAACTGAGGGGTACCAACAATTTTGTCCACGTGTGTATGATACTAAAGCCGGGAGATGGTTGTCATAACTTAGCATAAGCACAGAACATAGATTGAAACTGCTGGCTTTCTTTTTATACACATTAACCAAATGAGATAACTTCATAATCAGTGACTTTTTTAGGGGTGTTGTTTGACTTTCATAGTTTTCACTATTTATACCAAGCTCAGCTTGTTTAATTCCACCTGTTTTCAGGAAACACTGCAATTCTTGTTGCTCTATATTAGCTTGTCACTTCTACTACTTGCATGAGAAGCTACATATATTGCAAGATTTGTGTAAATGGCACAGAAAGTCAGAAGTTCTCTTGTTCTTTGTGTCATTGTGCAGGTGATGCTGGCGCCCCTGGTCGACATTGCCCTCAAAGTCTCTCAGCTCCACGAGAGCACTGGACGCACCGGCCCGACTGTGATCACATGATTCCTCTGCCACACTGCCTCCACTCACACTCAGCAACGGGATACCTCCGCTCTCTCGGGGATGAAGCTGCCCCTGAATGCTGTTTTGGCTTCGGTTCCTGGCCCTCTTGAAAACAGAGCAGGGTGAAGAACTGAAACTCAGCGTGCAGGTTGAACACAAGAAAATACATGAGGAGCTACTGATTTAGCTGAAAGTTATCCACTGCCATCTTGTAGTTCCAGACTGCTGTACATTGAGCTGACGTGTTGTTCTCTTTGTTCTTGAAATACTGGGAAAATCTGCAGGAGCGATCAATAATTTAGCTTGACACCTTTTAAGTAGCTTGCATGACAAAGACACTGAGTGTGTTCCTATATCCAAACTGCCATACATGTAGTATATCAGAAAAATGATTTAGTATGTGTCAGTACACGGTATGCTAAATGTTATATACAAAAAATACAAGGAGGTCTTACTACATGTGGTTGCATTTTGCTGTATTCATTCCAGCATACTTTTCTAGCTATTCTGGCCCACAAGCCTCTGAACAGTGGAAAATATGTCACATATGTCAGTACATATAGGTGTGTAAACAAGCTGGAGCTGCCGAGAGCGCACCACCAGATTTTGTACTACAGATTTTAATGGATATAAGAGCAAAGTGATCAGTGCTTAAGGTGCAATATTCTGACTATGAGTAGTATGTCCCAATTGTATGTGTACTGCATCCATCTGTGTGTATTTTATGAGGACAGCTGCATTATGTAGACAAAAAATAAGTATGTGATTTTGGAGCACAGTCAGTGTCACATGTTCTGTAGCACATGCTCGTACTGTGATTTAAGGAAAACAAACTTTATCGACTCAAAAGTGGACTTAAGACTTAAATTGAGTGTGCCTCATGTAATTTCTGGAACCACGTTCAACTATGTTATTGTCCAACTGTCTCCCTGCTCTATCATTAAATGGAGAAACTGCCAAACTGGTCATAAATCAGCAATCTGGGGCAACCTCACCTCTTTCCCCACTACTGACCTGGTGCCTTTCCTCCCTCTTTGCTCTAAAACCACCAAAACAGCCTCTCAACTTGAGCCACAGTGAAATTCTTGAGAACTAACACATCCACCATTAATAAAAGAACCTTACATAAATGATTGTGGTCATGTTTGAAGTGTTTTCCTTTAATTTTCTGGGTACATGATAAATGCTTTTTATTCATAAGCATATGTCTGTCATATACTCACAAGTATTAATGGATGTTGTACGTTTCCTTCAAGAAACCAGCTGGTGTTGGGAGCAGCAATAATTCCCTGAACAGACCAGGATTAAGAAAACTGAGCATTCACAGGAGAAACCTGACGCAAGTGTGTGTGTGTGTGTGTGTGTGTGTGTGGTGGTACTGTTCAGTCGGGAAATTATTGTAGATAAATGCAGAGATCCTGTCCAGCAGTGAGGGAGCCAAATCGTAGGACGGGCCTCCAGGAGGATAAAGTGCTACGAAAAAAGTCAATGCCTCTCCAAAGACATTCCTGTAGCAAGCAGACGAGTAAAACTGATGAATTCTCTCTCCCTCACAAGTCTTTTGTAATGAGAGAGTCACTGTAATCCTGATTAACAAGTGAGAGTTAGAAAGTGTCAGGAGGTCGGAGAATCCTTCACGCTATGTCAAAAGGAAAAACAGATGAGCTGAAACACATTTTTGCACATAGTGTAGGTTTTTTACAAGGGGGGTTAGTGAATATTCTTCAAAGCAGCTTAAGACTATTTCAGACTACGGGTACTGGACTGGTGTCAACGTTTTTATACCACAAGTCAAATATTTGGATGTAAAATGGCAGCAATTTAGTTAATTGGAATGAGGGTGGAAAATCAGGTGCGCACAAAACAGCACAGGGAAATACACAGAATGTCTCTGAACATGAGAGGGAAAATTGGCCTCTATCACAGATGGCACATTTTACACCAGTTTCTGTCGTGTATGCCGGTATCACTTAATCTAACCAACACCATCAGCCCTACTTGTTTGCATTAATCTCTCCTAAATACTTACCAAACAGTTAAAGTTCCTCAGCTGGAACTAATAGGCCAATCCAGTTGTATTTTCTTGCACATATCTTAAGAGTTTGATGTATGATGACATTATGTTACAGGTGACTATTACTGCTAATTTGCATTTCCTGCTATTTTCCTGACACGAGCTTTGAGACGCACATTTCACATGGCATTGTTAACTTCTAAGAGCTACATCTGAATGAATGTTTCCAATCTTTAATCTTTGTTTACTTTCAGATTGCTGATAGGGCTTTGAAAGCCAATTGCAAAGCCTTCAAAGGTGCATTCTGCCCTGAGCAGTTCCTCTCGCTTCCCCAAGGAGTCACAATAATAGGGTAGAAATTTTTTCACGTTGCATTGTTCAGACCCTGTCAGTCTGACATAGTGCAATGCATAATGTGTTCCTCTTGTTTGGCTCCTAATGGCTTACAGGCTGTATTTGGATTGGCTGTCATTACATCAGGTAATCACAATACGGCTTACATTAAGCTGGCCTGGTCCACAGCTATTAGATGTCCAAATGGCTTTCTCTGGGGCTGGCGTGGAGCCGTGTGTTTTTAGAGTGGCCTGTTCATTGCTCTCATGCAAGAGGAGGGCAACGCGGCACACAAAGACATCATTCTCAAAGTCCTCAAATAAGGACTAAGGAAAGCAATGAGGTTTTTCTCCTCCGGTTCTTGTGGTTCTGCCTGTGTGAGACTTTTCCTCTGCTCATGCCCAAGTGATAAAGTGTTACGAGTTAGGGAAAAGGAATGTATTTTTTGTTTAAATAACTGACTGTATCCCAGCCTGGTTGTCACAGAGCTAATTATTAAATTACCATTTAACATTGTCACTCAAGTACTTTAGTGGCCATCATTTGTTTTGGTAGTTTTATCATGGGATGGTCATGAGAACCGTGTCAAATGTTTATAGAATTACATGGTTGAAGTAATAGTGCAACATGAGTTACTGGGCTCTTGCTCTGCTCCCATTCTGTGGCCTGCAATAAAACACAAATTTAATTGTAGTATCTACTAAAACAATAAGAGTTATAAATGATGCGGTTTTGCCTCATGGAGCTTATTTTCAATAGGACCCACTTGAAAGTCGAATTAGCCAGAACATCAAACCCACTGACAGGTAAAGTGTTTAACATTCATCATGTCAATGCAATGCATTGTTTTGGTGGAAAAATTTGGGTCATGTGAATGTTACCTTACTATGCCACATCTGACCCACTTAAACAGTGTTGCATACTGAGCACATCCCCCTTATGGAAACTGCAGTCCCAGAGAGCAAAAACCAGATCCATGTCCTAATGAGTCAGAGCTGTTTTGTGTGGGGGACCTACACGATAAAAGGTAGGTGTTTTCATTGTTCCATCTCCAAACAAAGATGCAGTCGATTTTAAAAGTGGTCAGGTTGTCATAGTAACCGCACACAGCAGCAAAGTCAAGTTAACAAAGTAAAGACTTGGCTGATCCTCAAGCATGAAGTTTGAACAAAACCCAAGAAATTCTAAACTTACCGGAGGATATCTGGCCAGCTGAGAAAAGCTGACTTGTAAATAAGACAACTTTGCATTTACCAGAAGTCCTATTTCTCCTCTTTCCTGCCACCATTCTAACAGACCAGTTCAAGATGAAAGTGATTGTGGTCCACTCAACTCAGCACTCCTGGTTAGAGCATAGCCTGGCTATACAAAGATGCATTTGGAAGTGTAAGGTATTTAAAATTGCCGTCTCTCACATCTTCTCTAATTCTAGGACAGTAATGTGCTTTATGTCGACAGCAACCCAGCCTCTGCCTAACACTAACTGGACACCTTCATAGTACCATTGAAAAGTCTATAGTTTCTACAGCAACCAGCCACAACATTGTAACTTCTGACAGATGGAGAAAATAACACTGATCATTTTGTTATAATGCAATGTTCTGTTAAGAAACTTTGGGTCCTGACATTCATCTAGATACTTTGACATGCACCACCCACTTAAGCATTGTTACAGTCCAAGCTCAGCACCATAAGACAAGAGTATTCCCTGATGGCAGCAACCTCTCTGGTAAGACAACACACTTGACCAGACTTGCAAAACCCCTTAGGAATGGTGTGAGGAACACATCCAAGAGCCCAAGGCATTGACTTGACCTCCAAACTCTACCATATCCCAAACCGAGCAAGTTTTCAAGGAATGGCACAGGCAACACTGGAACAATTCTGATTCATGAAGGATCCACCCCATAACCCTCAAGAATCAAAGGATCTGCTGCCAATGCACTGGTGGAGAAGCAGAAAGTGGACCTAGACAATGTTAGGCAGGTATTTCTATTGTTGTTACTGATAATTGTATGTATCCCAGCACAATATATGCCAGACTTGCCTGTGATTTATTTTGTCCACCTTAAACGAGACTGTACATTCTTAAAACCTATGGTCCCACTTTTTTGTCTTCCCATGAAAAGTTCCATTTGATGTCCCATGGAGCGACTTTTGTGTACTATTTGTAATCCTGATCGATCCATCCATCCATCCTATATCTACACTGCTTTATCCTCATTAGGGCTGCGGGGGGGCTGGAGTCTATCCCAGCTGACTTAGGGCGAAGGCAGGGGACACCCTCGACAGTCTATCACAGAGCTACATGTAGAGACAAGCAATCACACTCACAGTCACACCTACGGACTACTTACAAACATCAGCAAACCTCTGCATGTTTTTGGACTATGGAGGAAGCCAGAGAACAGTGAGAAAACCCACACATGCAAACCCCATGTAGAAAGATCCTAGTCCCAGTATGGGACACGAACGGGGGATCTTCGAGTTGCAAGGCGAGCTGATAGATGCTAAGCTGAAAGCAAAGTAAGAGGAATCTAAACTACTTTATTTTGTCAAAGCATGATATCACCTCTTACATGTCTGCTAGAAGTGAACAAGCTTCGACAGGGTGTGTGAGGCTAACAAAGTCTCAGACAATCCCCAAAAACCTGGCACCAATAGATGCAGAGGAACAGCATGAGTCATCACCGTCTTTACACTCTCAGTTTTCCCATTATGGAGCCGAAGTGTGCAGGATGATGTGTGAGGCTATAAAAGCTGCTCAGCAACAGGATGAGATGAGTTGGAACATTTCTGACCACACAGCTGAAGCGAGCAGTGTGGAATGGAGACTGAATTGTGTCTTCGTCTGGCTTTCAGGCAGCAAGAACACAAATACTCTTGGAGACACCACACTTAAATGGCCCATTGTCCTGAGGAGTGTTTGTTTGATGGAGAGACTATCCGGACCATTTCTTGAATTTAAGATGAAAGAAAATGTGGATGTTGCAGCCTTTACACTGCACCACAAATAAACATGTTAAACTGATTGTTTGCTGTAGGCAGATAAAAGCACAATGTGTGTTTTCCCCTTTTAGCCTGATTTGTCCAACAAAAAAGCCACATGATTTATCCCCACCCCATATGCCCTGCACTAAAAGTACAAACCAAAGAAGGAGAATGTAGTCAAACCGAGTAATGTATTGTGTTACATGTATTCAGTGTTAGGGAAGCCATGATTGTCCTGCTGACTAAAATTTCACATAATTTAAGACCCTGCAGAGAAGAACTGGACAATGTAAAGTGGCCTTGGCACCAGTGCCCATTTTCTTGAGTTTCTGGGGATTTTTTTTTTTAAATAAATTGCAGGGAATTGAATGTTTTTGAGGTTCTCAGTGTTTCTTCCCTAATTATATGTGCTCCCTGTTTGTAGGGAAGATTTCCTTTTCTTTTAATGTAGGGAGATCAGCTTAGATAGGTTCAGTCCAGCGTTTGTTGTATATTAGCTCTTATTGTACCATGTTCAACACCAAGGTGCTCTCTGGTTTTGGCTGAGATGGCATTTGGGCAGGACAGGAGTGGGTGAGGGGGGGATACACAAGATGCAGTGAGACTGATGTGGTCTGTCAGCCATTTAGGGATGTCAAACTGTGACAGAAACTTATTGAATAATCTGCTGATTGAACAATGTGCAAAGTGCTAACACATTTTCAAGAGAAAATCAGATAAAAGCACAAATTATTAGTGTCAGTGATAAAGAGAGAAAGTTTAGGAGAAACAAAACACAGAGAAGATGTAGTAGATATATTTTTTAAAAGGCTATCATGACCCTCATCCTTTCAGTCTCCTTTATTGACTGAGACATCATTGCCAACTTTGCAACATGGAGCCTCCCTGTCCATGTGCTGTGGCCACAGCAGAAAGCCTCAGGGATCTGCTCTTCAAAGAGACCTTCAGAACCCTAATCCACTGCAACATGAAAGTTAGATGACTTTCACTATGCATGGTTGCAATTTTAATAATCTTATCCTACTTTAGGCAAAATGAAGTCGATAGACATCAAGGAGGAAAAATAGGCCAATGTCAGAAATAATCTCACTACTTGATCGGCCCAGCGGTGAGGTCTTCCCCCTATGAATCCCCTTCCACTCTGCAGAGGCTCCTTATTACAGACAAAACCACCTAAACACAGCGCTGGTTAAATTCATCCGGCTGCTTGAACTGAAAATCTAAAAGGGTGCTTCAGAGGGAAACACAGCATACATATGATGGACATCACCTCACACGTTCCTCCACACTGTAATCAGTCATGCCCAATTTCTCCTGGTTTGACAGTTATTTAGAGTTATTCTGTTTGAATTTGCTCTCCATGTGATATCACTGGAGAACAAAAGCCCTTTGTTGTCTTAATTGAAATGTTATGTGAAATCGAGCACATGTGCACACATCTGGGGACTACATACGCACGCTTTCTTTCTGTGGTCCCCAAAAAGCTCAGCGTCACCAGAGGTACCCTCAGAAAAAAAGGTTCTGCAGAAGGGTTTCCAGTTCTTCAAAGCTCCATCACCATTTGAAAAAAATCTCTTTATCTAAGGTATGATTCTTTATGTGTGTAATTCTTCAAAGGGCTTTTTTGAGTCATTTGGTGGTAGATAATAGCATGAAATTAAAACTACAACTGACCGTTTTCATTATCAGTTAATCTGCAAATTATTTCCTCAATTAATTGATAAATCATATGAAAACACTGAGAACTGCACATCAAAGTTCCCTATCACTGGATAGGCTCTGACATCTTGAAATATGTAATTCTGTCTGACTGGGAACGTAAAAAAAATAATAATATCACAACAGAAGACCTGAAACTACTGCAAATTCTAACATTTATGATGCATACATAAAACTTCTTACAGCTGATGTGTCTATGTCAAAAGCATTCAGTGTTTCCTAATATTAGTTGAATCCACAAGTAATTTTAAGGTTTTTAGGGGTCAATGTCATTCCTCACAGTGACTGATTTTATTCATGTGCTACTTTTTGTGTCTCTGAAACAAACGTTTTTAACGCCTTGCTCGCCTCTAATGAAAAGAAGTAAAAAGAAATCGTAATTCATCTGTCCATCTGTTTGTTTGTCAACCTGCACCGAATGAGCTGGTTGATAAATGCCTAAACAACCATTTGTTTTTGAAAAATTACTTTCCAGAACGGGCCTGGGATTTTTCTGCATGGAGTTAGCATGTTCTCCCTGTGCATGAGTGGGTTTTCTCCTGGTACTCCGGCTTCCTCCCACAGTCCAAAAATATGCTGAGGTTAATTGGTTATTCTAAATTGTCCCTAGGTGTGAATGTGAGTGTGATTGTTTGTATATGTATGTAGCCCTGCCACAGATTGGCGACCTGTCCAGGGTGTCCCCTGCCTTCGCCTGAGTCAGCTGGGATAGACTCCAGCACCCCCTGCGACCCTAGTGAGGATAAAGCGGTGTATAGAGGATGGATGGATGGACTTTGCAGAACAGAGTGAATGCACAAAAAGCTCTAAAAATGGTTCCTGAACGAATTAATTTTTGCTAACATTCTTTAAAGCACTCTTTATGGTACTAAAAGGAACCATTTTTATGGTTCTTTGAGACACCTTTTAGTGCTCTTTAAAGAACTGTTTACAGAAACGAATCTTTAAAGAACAACAACAAACACTTTGGCATCACTGAAAAGAGTCTTGGTTCCAGTTAGCACCTTTGCTGATCTTAGTGTACACATTCAAACCAGTTAAAATCAAAATGTTGCTCACTGGAGTTTTAAGAAGTTTGAGGTAAGTCTGTACATATTGCAACATTGGGCAAATTTCACTTACAATTAAATATAATGAATTACATCCTTAAAATTCTACTTTTTCATGACATCTAGCAAGAACGACTTGTTATGCTCAACGTGTTAAAGTGAGACTGAATGGTCACTCATTAGCAAATGAACTGCAGTCTCTATTTACATGTTGAATTGACCACGGACCTGGTTTTGATCAGAGCTTTTGGCAGCTCTAACAGTCTGCTGTTTTGTATCCCTCAACCCTCATAATCACCATTTTCCTAATTTCTCCAGCCTCTAAAATAATGATGGACCAGACACTGCAAAGACGTGTTGACATACAGTCTACAGTGTCACAGGAACTCAACGTGGAAGACCAGTCACCAGAAATGTGCACACCCTCACGCTATCTCAAGGTTCACAGGAAGCTGAGGCTGTGTTATCTCTAAACTCTGGTTAGCAGCATCTCCCCAGGGACGGCGTTTAGTGTATAAGGAGAAAAGGAAGGGAAAAGGACACCATGAGGTTTGCATGGACCATGTCCTGGCCTCCTGGGCCTGACAAAGAGCAGGAATATCAGAGGTGAAGTTCTGACGCTTGTAAGCAACTCACTTCACCCTCTCCTGGGTCTGCTATCGAGAATAATTCACTTTGGAGCATTATTCATGCATGCTAGTCCTTTACTCTGTAACAGCTAAATCAAAACATACTCCAGAGAGGACGATGTTTCTCTCTAATGAGCAGAGGTAGGTCACAGTATGGGAGAACCGGAGATGCTAAATTGTTACCATTCTTTTCCAGCAACCCCTCAAAAATGGCGGTATTAGTCTTTCAGAGTGCTCCGTGTGCGCAGACACACATGCAGAGACAGAGTACGTGTCAAAATCCAGAAGTGCGTGGAGGGAAAATGAAGCAAGGCGTGGAGTTACAGAGGAGAAGTAACAATACTGTAAAGCTCTGGAATTAATAACTGCGGTAAGGTGTGTGTAGCTGTTTAACATGTCTGCAGGCGTGATCGTTCCAGGCACAAGAGACCTTTGTCTTTTCTCTTTCCAGTTCCTCTTTCCTCTTTCCATCACTCCCTGTCTTTGAGTTAAACATTTGGATATGGTTTTAATACTGCAGGTGATTCATCGAGCTACTATAAAAACCTATCCCATGCAGCACCAGATGGATCTTTATCGGATAATCCAGAAGAATCAATTCAACTCTGCTAACTTTTTATTTATTCATGTCATTTTTTTCTTTATTTTAGTCAAATGAAAATATGTGCTGTTTACATCACCTCAAATGTACAGTAAAAACAGTGCAGTTTTTTTCTGTCACAAACTGAGGATACTCACACATGCAGCTACTGCAGAAACACTGAGCTTATGTAGGAAAATTCTCAGAAATATCCTGAGTGCTGTAAAGTACATACATAAAGCCATGCTGAATACACTATTCACACTCCTTTGATTTATTAGTGGTATGTTTTTTCGTGTATTTTTTGTTTTTTATTAGAGAATACTTTCCTTCTTGTAAACACTGGACCTTGTAAATCATATGTACCAGAGACCCTCTGAACAAAATGTCTGCTTAGTGCCCCTCAGCCAGCAAGGACTGAGAAGCTTTCTTTAGGTTCTGTAATTTATTTTTGGTTATAAGTGAGCTATTTAAGCATATATTCTGTAATTTTGCTTCAGTGTCAAATCCGTGTAAGCACTTATAAACACTGAGTGAAAATGAGGAGGAAGAAACACTGGTGGAAAGTAACTAAGTACATTTGCTGAAGGACTGTACTTCAGTATGGATACCACAGTAGGTACTATAACAAGTGTTTCAAATACAACACACTGCTGAAGATTGAAGCCTTTTTATTTTTTTGCAACATGTTTGTCTTCTGACGTCTCACTTGAAGCAGCGTGTAGTCAGGGTTACACTTCTGATGTCTATGAGTTGCTGACAGCTCCACCAAACAGTGATTTCACTTCTCATGTGGTTTCATTTCAACAAATGCTCGAATGATCCAGTATCTCACAAAAAATCAAAGACCGAAGAAAAAAATACTGATTTGTGAATTAGAACTTTTTTTTTTTTGCCTTCCTCCTCAGTCAATCACATGATGAGCCCTTGGATTTATCTGCTGCCTTCGTATATAAAACTGGATATGCAGTAATTCAAACCTGCAGCAGCTACAACAGTAACAACCTGCTGACACAGTGATGATTCACTATAAATAATCAATACTAATGATGCCATGTATAGTAATATATCAGTCAGAGGGACTGAAGCAGACTTTTTACTTTAAAACGTGAACTACTTTTTACTGCTAATACTTAAGTACTTTTACTTGACTTGTGTTCGTCATGCAGTATTTTGACTTGAAAAGGATCTGAATGTGTTTTCCACCACTGATTTTAAAAGGAAAATAACTCGTGGTTTGACTCATGGTGTTTTTCAAAACGTATTTCTACATATGCACTTATGCCATACCCCTAAATTCCACAGTGATTTTTGTCTTTGAGTAATGTTAATTGTAAGTTGGTTAATTGTCGTTACGCACAGATCTTAATGGCAGTAGACATTTTGATTATGAGAGAAGGAAGCACAGTAGCAATTAATGATGTCTCAGTTCCTTTAAATGTTCTGCTAAGACATCACAGTGAGTATACCAGGGGTGGAGCCAAGGGTAGGCCACTTACACCACAGGCCAAAGTCTGGCCATCCAATACAACCAAAGTTGAAGCCCATTAGAAGACTACACATGTAATAATAGATGAGGAGTTACATGCAGCAACTACCATTTTCCTTGCAGAACTTTTTTGCGGAACCATTTTTCTATGACCAGTGTTCCCATACAGATGCATTTTAACAACACAACCCCCATTTAACCACATACAACCAAGTCGAATCTAACCAACCTGAAGCTGTTTACACTGATTTTGTATCCATCCATCCATCATCCATCCATCCATCTGATAAAACGCAGTGTTTAAAAACAAACAAATAATCTGTTTGTACATGTTTTTATTGGTTAAAGTGTGTGTGATTTAGGTTTTGCTGTTGATTTATTTAAAGCTTTTGAACAAACTCCAAAAGACTGTAGAATGAAACGAACTTTGAATAACTGCTAAGCAATGCAGGCCGACCCAGAACTTTCAGCCAAAATCAAGAAAATGCAGAATAAATGGGTGGACAAAGTGTGATGTCTCAAAAAGGTTGGCGCCCCGAGAAGAACAAGGGCACTTTTACCATGAGAATTTTATATGCACTAATCATATTTATTTGAATTGAAATGATCTTATGAGCTTTAATAACAGTTTTAAAAAAGCACTTCTTAAGCAATTGATTCAGATTTTTAATGAATTCATGGTTGCATAAATTAGTCACCCCTATAAAAGCCATCAAGCTTCTTAAGTAGTTCCTCTCAGGGATCAATAAAGTATTTCTGATACTGATTCTTCAGTACAATACACCTACATTTCCCCTACTGTGACATCTTAACATGTTTGCCCTGAAATTAGGTCAGTTGATCCATAGATTAAACTGAAATGTGGCTTGAAGAATGATTTATATTGACCCTTAAAGAAACAATTGACACCATCTCAGTACAAGAATCATGCATTAGTTGCTCCAGAACTTTAAACAAACAAGCTTTAATATGGCCCTAAGTTGTCACAAGGTGTGCTCTTGAAGTTTGGCAAAACAAATATAGCCAAATTGTATCACAAATTGCAAAACCAGTCAGAATCCTGACCACTCATTGAAGTTCAGCCTGTAGTGAACACACGGTGGCGACACTGGGCTAATCAGAGCCATGTGGCTGCTGTGGGCACAAGTCTCCAATGAAGTTAGCTGGAAGGATTGCGCTCAGTTGGAGAGAGAGACAGAGAGGGGCCAAAGTGAGCTGGGCTCTAGCGAGGAGGAAAGAGACAGAAAGCGAGGAGAGACGCTTTCTTCAACACATTTTTTTGAACCGACAGAGTTTTTGGTGCGCCCCGGAAAACAGCGCGCAAATTCATCAAACATTTGCAGGTTTTTTTTTGGAGGGGCTTTGACTTCAATCTAGTGTGTAGTGGATGTGAAAAGCGGGCAGAGGTTTTTCTGAACACAGAGCCGGAGGAATGTATCCAACTCGGGCAGCGGCGGGCCAGCAGCGTCTCTGGAGATGTCCAGCCTGCGCTCTCTGGGTCGCCCTGCTGCTCCAAAGCGTCCTGGACCTGAGCGCGTCTGGTGAGTCTCCAAAGCTTCTCCTTCCTCACTGAAGCCCTTCCCGTGGTTCCTCTTTGCTCCTCTGTTTGCTTCTCTCTCTCCTGGTTCATATCCGTATGCGTGAATTGAACTGTGCAATGTGTCAGCCTTGGTGTACAATCAATGTGTGGACTCGCAGCGTGCCCTCGATGTGCGCAGCGGCAGCTTTGTTTGACTTTTTAGACACTTCGCATCATGTTTAAACTGAGTAGCAGCGTGTTATATTTGTTTTTACTCCTGACATCATCTCTCTGCTACATTTGCTCAAACTGCTGTCCCATTCGTACCACTGAGCCTCCATTCAGCGTCTCCTCTCATGCAAATGATCTTTGGTTTTTAGATTATCGTCCTATTGTCAGTGTGAAGCCTCGGCACGGGGAAATACTTGACTCCGTTGGCAGACAATAGGTTGGCTCTTAACTGATCAGCTGGATACCCATTGTGGCCCCCAGAGATCCCCTCAAAATGTAGATCCATTTAAAGATAAGGGACGCAGCCTGTAAAGGTTTATTTAAAAGGCAAACAATCAAGTGCATTTAGCATTTAGGTCTGACTGATTCCAGTAGGGCGGAGGCTGGTTAAGACAAGAAGATGAGAATGAATGGCTGTGACCTCAAGGAATGCACAAGTAATTGCATTTTTAGAAAACAAAGATATCATTTGTTTATACTAGAGAGTTTATTTTTTGTTTCCACCCTCTTAACTGTGTGTGTGGTATTCACATCTTCCAGAAGCGTTGGACTGATGGTATGTGTAACTGCGTTTTGGTTGACTAATTCAAGTATGATTGAGCACAGTTTGAATTCTTTCTGATTTGTTTATGAAGCAGCTCGTGGAAAGCGTTTTCATTTTTTTTTCCTGAGTGTATAGTAACCATAAAACAATCCTCCCCCTGCCCAGATGGGTGGTGATGAATTATCTCCGGAAGTTTTTTCGGGGTCTGTTTGGATTATCTCTGTCCTCCTTAAATGCTTTTGGCTGTTATTTACAGCGGAGGTATACTGCATGTGCTGCAGTGAGCGTAAAGCTTTCTGCTGCAGACCTCCTTTTTCACGTCTCTTTCTCTGTCTTCTCTGTATCTTTGGGCCTCTCTTTCTTGCTCTGAGACAGGCAGGAATGTTAATCCACATTACTTAACTGGATGAGCCGGGTAGGACTTCTTCAAATGTTGAGTTTAATGGTCGAATATGGAGTGGAGGAGAGCCAAGCCGATGCTTATGCGGCTACTTCATATCTAGAAATAGTCAAGTGGAAATGTCTGCATCTTTTTCCGTGTTAGTCGCGCGGTTTAGAGAGGTAAAATCTACCCAGAAAATTACATTTCTAATGCGAACACTGTTATTCATGAAGCAAAACTGATTCGCTTTGCACTCCCTCACTCCCACTGGTGGAAACTATAAAACTGCTGATGAATAGCTCCAATCTCTGTCTCCCAGAGATGATTTGCAGCTGCTGTGTGTAATGATTTTGATACAGACTCTCTCTATATGGAGCTTTACTGTTAAATGAATCATTATGGACAAGAAAATGACACCTCATTAAGATGCCTTGACCTCATATCCACTGACTATGTAGCGGTTCCAGGGTAATGTGTGTAGATGATAGCAGTGGGAGTCTTGTCTCCACTCTGGCCCGCTGTAACGGGAACAGTCAGAGAGGAACAACAGTGGTTCATCAGTAGTGAAGAAGACGGAGTAACGGCCTGTGATCAGCGGCTGAAGCAACTGAGCAAACGCGACAAAGAAGGAGCTAAAAAGCAGGCTTGTCTTGTCTGTCTCTTTATTTGCTGCTGTCTGGTTTGCTGGCCAGTCTGCGAGCTTCCACTCAGAGGTCAGAGGTCACTGCTCTGCCACCTTAGTGCAAATGCCAGCATTTCCAGAAACAATCAGGGTTTCCCCTGGCCACAGCAAGGGAATGCTGTTTACATGGCAGACATGGGAAATAATGCGTAAATTAGCAAGGAAAACATGAATGGTGTATGTATTTTAGGGAACTACATGTGCTCCCAGAAAACCTTTTAAACCTAGTGAAGTAGTTTTTCTACATTTCCGTGTCTCCATAAATGTGATTAATGCTAGTGATCAGGTCAGGACAGGACACAGGATAATGGGTTGCGTTCATGATTGCTGTAAAGCCAGAGTTTTCCAACTTTTTTTCCAGCCTTTAGATTCTTCTTTCTCTTTGCCAAAAACCGTTTAGGCATCACTATCAGCCTTCTAGGTGCTAATCAAAGCAAGGATGGAATTATGTGGAACAGATCGTGAGATGTTTTCATCTAAGCATTGCATCACTTCTCAACTGTCTCCTCGGGAGGCTTATTTCAAGCAGAAAGACCCACATGAAGCTTGGCATGGCCTCATATTTTATTCCCAGCCTGAGTGTGGCTGCACCAACTGGGTCAAACTGATGCTGAACCTGGTTTTTGCAACATGGAAATCAGCAGAGAAAAATCAGCTCCTTTTAATTTCTAACGTCACATATGTGCAGCACATTTTCAAACTGCTCGCTCCGTCTATCTAGCTCGCTCCTTTAGCTACGTAATAATCTGTGACACATGCATAAAAATAAAATGACGACAATGTTTTCCTTCTACATAAACTGTGCAAATGTTTCTGAACGTGGGACATTCACCTCTGGACATAAAAGGTCCTGTGCAGGGCAGCAACTCTGGGAAATCTGTCTAGAGTTGCATTTAGCCTTTTAATAACACTCAGGAAGGCTATAAATCATGTTGGGTGGAACTGCCTCGGCACGGTTTTCAGCAGGACGCACTGTTGACAATAAAGGCACTTCACCCCTGGAAAAAGCTCTTGGTCTTGTAGGCTTGCGTGTGCAGCAGCTTGTCCTGCTCTCCCTGCTACTGAGATGCCTATCAGGACTGGTTTATATCTTCTGGTATTTTCTTAGACTCATATTTAGGGAGCAGTTTATAAGAAGTGAAAGATGTCAAAATGTGTAGTTGCGTTTCCTTTGCACATTCCTGTTAAATTCATGCAGAACAGCCACTGCTTCTGGTGTTTCTTAGTTTGCTCGCTGCTTTTCGTCATCGCAGTGCCGCCGCAGTTTCTCCTTGATTCGTAGCTGTATTCACATTACCAACAATTTAGCCAGATGCTCTGGGAAATGTAGGTCTCCGTCACGGTCTGAGTGGTACATCTCTTTCAGATCGATGGCTCTGCTGTGTTTAAATCTCGACTCCTGCTCTGCCCACTTCACACTACACTAACTCAGGCATCAAGTTCTGTGCATCCCTAAAAGCTTTTGGCAGACGCAGAAGAATGTGGCAGGAACTGTATGTGTGAAACAGATGTATGGTCTTTTTCTAAGAAGAGAGCGTTGATTTATTTTTTTTTAACATTTTTTTGAGACACTTTGACTCCATTTTGAGTCTGTGAAGGAAAATCATGGACGTTAATGTAATCAGCACGTAGCCATAAATCACAAGGCCAGACTCTGTTTTATGTCACTGATTTAAAATATTGGTGTGTAAACTGCGTCGTGCACTGGCAATTACCCACTTCCTCGCTCCTTATTAAGCACATGTGTTTGCCAAGGCTCCGTGTGCAGCGGTGTTGCCACGGGGCAAACAGTTTGGAGAATATTGCGTGCTAATTGTCTAACTGATGTACAGCCAGAGGGGCAATTTGCTCTAAATGATATAAAAAGTGTCAAGATATCATATGACTGCTTGAAGAGTTTCTTTCCCCCTGACTTGACTACTTTTTTTCATCACTCTTTTAATGTGGGTGTTGTTTCCTAAGTAAGACTCCTTCATTCATTACTACAGAATTCACACATTAGAGGATTCGGAAGAAGTTTCCTAACGTTGTGTGATTGATTTGCTGGCTGGAATGTCCTGATAATATGTCGTCAGTGCCTGGTTGACTGAGGAATTTTCAAACAAGCGCCAGATTTTCCTTCTTTGGAGATGTACTCTCTGCCAAGTGAGGCAAAAACCTTTTCTGCGAGTGGTGAGAAGTGTAAATTTCCCGCATTTGCGTAATACTGGCAGGAGAACGCTCTTATTTCCACAAATCGGGCTCTGCGGAGCGCGCTTGTTTTTTAGTGGTCAGAGTTCCTTGGAGAGGCAGCGTTTAATCAAAGGCTAAGCCCAGTTCACTCAGATCCTCGCTGGAGACGTTTGATAAAGTTTCTACCACTACAAACTGTAGCCAAGCGTGAAAACCTTTTTCCTGCAATTTGGTGTCTGCACAGGAGGTCAGCCTGTTAGAGAGAGAAAAAAACCTCTGCAGGGTTCAGGGAAATGCAGCGCTGGATTAAGAAAAGGGAACAAAAAACATTGGTTCAGGTTTTAGTGCTGCAGCTGAGAAGCCAGTGTGTGGATGACAGTGTGGCACCTCAATGATTTTACCAGAGGGAGAGTCTGGGCTCTGAGCGGGGAAGTCGGCTGCTGCAGAACCGTACGGCTGCATTAACGGGCTAAAAATTGTTTGTCCGTTCCATCGATTGACCTGTGCTGCACATGTCCAACCACAAATTAAAAGGCTTTCTATACCTCCTATTCAATACTTTCTGTGTTGATGTGTTTCGACGGCTGCCTGGAAGACAAATTACGCCTGCCACATAAAAAATGTTCTCTGCTGTACTTTATACACACGACACAATGAGTCCTTTGCTGCAGTTGTAAGGCAAGCTGTAAGTGCGAGAGTGTGCTGATGACAAAGTGACACTTTAATGAGTCTAATGGAATAAGCCACACATACTGCATATCAATTTCCCATACGGACTTGGCACGGTTTAAAGTTAAGGGCTGTGGGGAATAGCACCGGCTTAAGGAGCTCTGAAATTCATTGAGACCACTCTTCGTTGGAGTTTTATCAAATTACTGCTTTGCTAGCGTCCTCCACAGCTAGCTCTGCTTCAGCTTAATATGTGGAGATCATGCTACATTTCATTTAATAGGGGGTAGGATGAAACATGGCTTTTTAAATTCCCCTATATGTGTCAGAGTAAATCTTTTAAACCCTGTTTGCATAGCATTAAGGACTTCAGAAAGTCCCACTGCAAGCAGACGGGCAGATCTCTGTTCAGCCACAATTAGGTCTTTGTACAAGGCCACACTCCCTCCAAGGTATTAAATAACTTTATTGGGTTCTCTGCCAAAAATATTAGTATTTTTTTTTTAAAAAAGAAGAAGATATTTTCACTTTATCGGCATGAATTCCTAAAAGATATGCCAGTGCCAAATTTATAACTATATAAAAATGACAATATGCTTGTACTTTTTGTTAAATTTATTTGGTAGAGGGCGGCAACCAATGATGGTTTTCATTATTAGCAAATCTGCTGGTTATATTCTCGATTCCTGACGAAACGATTAGTCCATAAAATGTACAAACACCCATCCCAACCCAAGATAAATTCTTCAAATGTCGTGTTTTGTCTGATCAACAGTCCAAACCCCAAAGACATAAGATACTTTTTTCACCACTTTGATCCAAAACAGAGAGAAGCAGAAAAATCTTCAGACATAAGGGGCTGGAAACAAGAAATTTGCTGCATTTTTGCAATAAATTGACTGAAAAAGTCAACAGACTACTTCATGCTAGACCTCGCCAGTTACTCAGAGGAGGTACAGTGCAATTTTCACTCACACACTGAATAAAATTATCTGCACACTATGTGAGTCTGAAAGCATAAAGACAGAATATGCTTATTTCTTTCTAAATTGGAACCCAACTCTAAAAAGTCAGAACTGTCTGAATGGTCAGAAGCTCTACTTCTACTCTGTGTGGATACAAATGATCTACGTTTCTTGACGAAACTTGCACACATCATGGCATATTTTCAGTGGATTTACTTTCTGCTCATTGGAGATCAGAACGTAGTCAACCCTTCTGTCACCCCACCAGCACCAGCATGACATCAAAACTCCTTGGCACTCGTCTTATCTGGCTGGCAAACAAACACTGAGACAAATGTTGGCTCTGTCTCACAGCTTTCTTTTTTTGCCCTCTCTTTCTCACTTTCTTGGCTCTATTCTATCTCTCTCTCTCTCTCACACACACACACTCTGCCTCGTTCCCTGTGTGTCTCTGCAGTTCATTTTGGCCGCTGAGTGGCTCCTCCACTTGGCCCTTCTTGCCTGGCTGACTGACATGCTGCTCTTGGCTGAGCCGGGTGTGTTTACTCAACAATAACTAAGAGCGGGGTGGCTCCACAACCGCTCCTGCGCTCTTCGGGGACACAAAGATAACGAGTCATGCAGGCCTCTGGCAGATGTTTGTCAGTCTTCAGCATCTTTAGCTCGAGCAAGAGGCTTTTTGTGCTGTCAGCTGATGCAGAAACACTCCATCCCTTTTAGTTTATTCATTCCAATCATGGGGCAGCTATGAGGAGGATTGTGAGACAAATTTTGGCCTTTTTTCAGTATCTTTTAGGCTCCATGTCTGCTCTTTAGCAAATGTGGTGCTGCGGTTACGCTGCGAAAGCATTGGACCATCAGCTCCACAGAGACATTTATACAAACTTATCACTCTGCAGTTATTAATAGAACATTATCACGTGTATTTTTTTCACAGTTGTGTGCGTCCAGAATTATTCTTGGCACTTCCATCACTCAAATCTTTATTTTCCTTTCTTCCCCGTCTTTCTTTTTTTCGCCCCCTCCAACACACAAACACAAGTGTAATACTGTGTAATGTGGAAAGCATACAAACTTCAGTCTTCTGGTGGAATTGTTAAACCAGAGACGTTGGGGCTCCAGGAAATTGAATTTTACGGGGCATCTAATGATTTGTGTCCACCGTGAATAAACTCTTTGCTTTCTTTCTGAATGTGTCTGTCTGAGCCCAGGATTAGTTTGTTGTATTGTGTTGTCAGATCTCTCATATATCCATCCAGGAAAATTGTTATATTTGTCTAGCACGCAGAGAGAGAAGTGTGTTTGGCTGTCTTTGGTCTTTTATTGCTTTGTAATTACAATTAGTAGCTACGGAAATCGTAATCCTGTTGTAGTCTGAAGTTGAGGAATTTTTGCCTTTTGAAGATTAGTTCCTCTAAATAGGTTTTATTTTAAAGCTGCCAGTTTAACAAGTCTGCTCACCAAATAGATTTAGAGATCTGCTAAAATAATAACACAAAGATTGGGAATGTCTAAGCCCTCTTTCTCTTTCTTTGCTTTCAGTGGGGGATTCAAAGATGTTTCATGAGCACTTTTTGAACTCACAAACGAAGTGATATGGCCATTTTTTTTTTCACGAGACAACATAATCTGGAAAGATTATATTGTCTCATCAAAAAGGCTGTTTGATTCTTTGGCGATCCAGCTCTGGAATTTGTTTCTTTCATTGTTTCAGCTGCCAATTTGAGCTCTGGTTCCCAGACAGTGAGAGTATATTTGAGGATGTCTGCTCTCAGTTTTGCAACAGGTCCTTAATTTATTGCTGCCTTCACAGACAAAAGATGAAACTCAACCACTGTTCTCATTGTCCTTTTCCCATCAGAGCAGTTGGTTTGCTGTGGGTATTGACTTTGTTGTGCAATATGTTTTTCTGCTCTATTGAAAAAGTCTGGCAGGCTTGTATTGTATGTGTGTTTCAACAATGAAATTTGCTACTAAAATGCCCTCTAGGTCAACAGAACAAGCCAGGATTGTCAATACTCTCAACTGAAATACGCACTTGTAATTGGTGTTGATCAAATATGGTATCTTAATTTTATTAAATCAGGCTCTAATCTATTTCACAGTTTACTTTAACCTGAATTTCTGGGTGTAGTCAACAAGGAAATCGACAGAAATCGTACCTACTCTTCAACCAATCAATTAGTCATGAGTGGTAAAGTTGCACATTATTGGTAGATTAACCAAGCCCTCCACAGTGCACCAAGTTTACTCTACCAGCTGGTCTTATTAGCTTAATTAAAATATGAATAAATATAAAAAACAAATATTTGTAGCCTTTAAAATCATTTTAATGTATTTATCCTACAGTCAAATGATAACTACGAGAACGGTGTGCATCTGACCGTACTCACATGATTTCTGAAAAAAGAATTATTTCAACTGGTGATTCCAGCACAAGAACTACTGAGCACTCTAACGCAGACACACAGGCTCCTCTATTGAGATGATTGGCAAAGTTGGTTGTTGAGCTGTGATATCCAAATTACTGTCTGCAAACTTTACAGTTGATTGTTTGACTATCTGAACAAAATGAACCTCACCGATGGCTTCTTTGGCAAGTTGTCAATTACTTTGGATGCGACAAACTTTCAATAAACAAGTTAGACTTAGCAATCTCCATTAGGTTTGACCAGTTCAGAGTTCTAAAAACATTAGAATGTTCACCGTTAATCTGTTCCTCCGCTCTCTAGAATAGTGGATTATTTCTGGAAGGCTCCTAACGTAGTGTTTTTCTCCTTGTGAAAACAACACCAGTAATTGTTCAGTCAACGAGAATTTTTTTTTTAATATAAGCATATCGACCAACCAGTGACCAGTCGCCCTGGAGACCAGAGCCTTGCTTATTTATGACTTAAATACAGGTCCATGGAAACAGGAATGCAAATTGAACACAAGTGCGGGACACTTGTTGTTTTTAAGAAGGTCCCTTTCGAGGTGTAAAAACCATATATGGACAGGGCAGCCAGGAATGGAGGGGAAATTACTCATGCTTTTTTAAGTTGCCACTTTAGCGTAGACGTGTTCTTAAACAGTGTCTTTAAATTGATCAGCATTAGCGCACACATGGCTTTAGGGTGAGTTTGTTTAACCAAAGCCTTTGCAGCATTGTTCTCTATGCAAGCACCCTATTACCCAGCAGCTAGTGTTTACCCAGCCACTTGATCCACACAAAAGACTGGAGAGGGGCTGCCTCTCACTGCTGGAGCAGTCCTGTTGTCTGGAAGGGGGGGAACTCAAACTTTCACATTGGCCTGAAAAGTGCTGCCTTTAATCCTGCTGACAGAACTAGCGTGTGCAGAAATGACATTGCTCTGAAGGACTGCGGAAAACAAGGTCTATTTGAATGTCCAGCATGCCTGTAAATTGTGACAATAAAGTTCAGGGGCAAAATTTTTGACGGGAACATGCAACCATAAATTTAGCAGTGACTTAGCATGAATGGAAAAAGACACAGAAGACCATAAGAAATTTGACTTAAATGGAAATTCCCTTTCTATCCATTCTAATCCTGTGTTGACCACACTGACCGAGGAATCTGGAGTTAAAGGTCTCACTGGATGTAATTCTGAAGCACTGTTAGTTAAATGCCCATCTGGCAAACCACTGCTGGCAAGGCACCCGGCTAATTCAGCACCAACCGGGAAATCGCTATCCCTGTGTGGCATTAGATGTGGTGAAGTCGCCTCTCATCAATCGGATTTAGTGATGGAGCACGATGTGGTCAGGCATTATTAGAACTTGCTTGTTCCGTCTGAATTTTTCAAAATTCGAGCTTAAGATATCATCCACTAAGTGCTTTGTTGAAGCAACCATTGCTGGTACGATGAGTCTCTGCAGAATTTGACAAGCTCAACACTGAAAGTGTTGGCAAACCTTCAAAGCTTTCTTCCTAGTCTTGGGGAAAAACTGTTACCATACTTACACTTTCTCTTAAAACCATTCCGACTTGATGGCCTCACCATAAGGCAGCTTCTTTCAAGACAAAGTTATTGATTTCTTTGTAGCCTAACTATCCAGCTCGTGCGCCTGCTTTTATCGGAAACAAGCGAGTGAAAAGACTCGCAGGGTGCAAGGATGCAGTCAGTCTTTCTGCGCTACTGACTGTCCAGATGCGTTAACCAGAGGCTTGGAGAATCAATAAGGGAGTGCTGTGTTTGATGTCTGAGTGGCTGTGGGTTTCTGTGGTGAAATCTGCTGGAATGGTAATGGAAGGGTATGGAATAGCCATAGAGCAGGAATCTGTCTTTGTGTTACTGTGACAGAATTTATGCAATCTTCCCCACTTTCTCTCTCTTATTCACTCAGAGTTTAACTCCTGTAGAGGAGCTATGCATTAAACCGAGTGGAGAGGAATCTCATCAGCCGGGACGTTCCCCACCAGGAATTCATACATTTATCCTGTGGGAATACCGAATGCTTCTCCTGCGCTCCCCGAAATCTGTCCAGCTTTGAGGCGAATAAAAAATGATGGGGAGTGTTGAGGGGAAAATTGAGTTTACCCATTGAAGCAGCCCTCCTGTTTTTCATATTTCTACTTTGAACAGTTAATTTATTTCCCCGTAGATGTTTATCAAAGCTGACACTGACTTGGAACCGGCCCGAATTTTGTTTTACGTGCTGGTATGGTCGCGTCCTGCATGCCAACAGTCCTCTCACACCCAACTCATGTTTTCCTGTCTCTCTGTATATCTGTCTCTGCCTCCCCCGTCCCTCCCCTCCTTCTCTCAGAAAGCATTGATTTCAGCAGGGCAGGAAATGAAACTACAATCCCCTGCGACTCCCAGCAGGAGCAGGGGGGACCTGGGGAAGGGAAAGAGGAAGAGGCTCGTGGAGTTAAAGAAGTCCACTACTAGTTTTTGAGAAAGGGATGAAAAGATTGATAGTCTGAGGGGTTGAGTGAGGATTGGGATGGACCTGGCTCGGTGCACAGAAAGCTGAGAATGTTATTGAGACGAGAAAATGTTTTCATACAGGCATTTGAGTGACGGCGGGCTTAAATTAACTCTCGGCCAGTCATATCAGACTGAAAGATCTGACTCATTGAAAACAACACATGCTAGAAAACTAAACAGAAATAAACAGCCTGTAAGCAATAACGTGAAAGAGGGCTCTCACCGGCCCCTCCATTTTTGACAACTCCTGACCTTCATCCCTCTATCAGAAGTCAATGATCTTCTCTTCAGAGGGGCCTGAATAAGAGGCTTAAGCCCGCGTGATCCCGCTGCCTGTTTGTTTAACCTCTGCGTGGCTGCCTCAACAGCGCTAAGCTTCGTCCACAAGAGCTCATTACCTCTCATCCCTCCATCCTTTACCATTCCAGCCATTGTAGCAACTCAGAAATGGGTTTAAGAGCCTCTGATTAGCGTCATTTTCAAACCCTGCACACTATGGATTATCTGTTTAAAGCGTGCATGCTCTTAAATTTAAGTAAAACTCATGACATGTTAACACTTTTTCCTGCAAAATTGCAGCATTTACAGGATTAAATTTGGAATTGTTGAGCAGGGCACGCAGGCAGCATTATTTCCTAACAGAGGAACACGGATTTCCAGCATTTCAATGTCCCACAGCAATCTTTAATGGAACATAAAACCTGTCATATCATTACAGCCGTAATTGGAGCAAAGGAGGGATGGCACAGCTTCAGCATCTTTCCAGACGTTTAGCCACAATCCCAGTGCACTTAAATAGAATATTTATTGAGCTTTTCATTGAGTTGTACAACTGTTTATACTATTGCATGCATTGTGTAATGATGTTTTGCAACAAGGCTGCGGCCTGTAGATCTACGCAGCCGGCTGTAGGGCAAAAAAAACAAAAAACAAAAAGAGGAGAAACATCCATGGTATGGGCGTTGTGGCTTATTATTTCTGACATGCTCGGCTGGCATACTGATTCGAAATGGGCCGGTGCTGATAATTTGGAGCGAGACGGATTGCCATCGCTGTGATTCATGGCTGTTTGAGTGGGAGTTTCAACAATTGTACAGTCGGTATGAGCATTCTCACGCTGGTACCGCTCTGCAGCTTGGACTACTGTCAGCTCACGGCAGGGCCTTGTGGTCGAGTTTGGCAGAGCAGGAGTTTGTCTGAACTTTCCTTCCTTCTCTCCCACTTTTTCACCTTCTTTCTCTGCATCTCTTCTTCTTCCACCTCATCCTTGGAAACCATTCCAAAGCAGAGAGTTTGCTATGAAAACTGTTTATATTCCAGTTATATCCTGGAGCGTGTTCTGTTCTGACTCAGTGTTGTTGTTATTTCTTGAGTTGTCTGAGACCTGAACCAGACAGCAGTGACCCTCTGTCCCCCCGCTGCCCTCGCTCTGCTCCCTCGGCTCTGTTAGTTCATTTACTCTTTAATTTAAACCTGATTTCCATTTGCCAGTAGCTTAACCTCGACTCATGACGGCACCGAGCAGGAGCGGACATTGTCCTTTTGTCCTAATATTTATTTCTGTGTGTATACCAGCGCACACACTTGCCTCTCCAAACATTTATAGCTCACTAACGTTCACACATTCCCAGTGAATAGCAGCTACAAACAACTGACTCTCCTCTATTCAGCTCGATGTCATGCTGGCAGTGTTCCTTTGATGGTCAAGTGACTGCTGTGTGATCAGAGGAGCCGACCATAAAAAATGAGTTTTGACAGACCAAAGATTTAGAAGCTCAGGCTGCTTAATACAGCACTATTATTAAATTTGTGAGGAAAAAATAGACATTTAGCAACATAAAACCCCCCAAAAACATTTGATAATGAAATGGAACTGGAAGAAACGGGCTCTTTTGATTTCTGTTTCATAGTTTTAGCAGACCAGATAAGATGGAAACATTTTTCGGTGCATCCCTGTGAGATAAGCAGAGCTGGGTGATATATTTAGAAGCTGCCCGTGTTTGCTGTGTACACTTGTGAGACTATTTAGGAAGGAGCAATTTTCCTGCCCACTGCCCTCCATGTTTAATTGGCACAAATAACCCATTGCTAATGAGTGTACTGTAAGCTTGTAGATGTGTTTAGGAAGTCCCAGCGCTTCGGTTCTTGCTGAATGAGTTGCATCACTCTACACACATCATGTCCAGGAAACGTGCAGTGAAGACCCCTTACTCTTAATGTGACAACTATGCATTTTGAGGCTTTTCTGACTCGAGTGTAATAAAAACAGAAGTTAAGAGTTTCCCAGACAATAGCAGAAAAGTGTTTCACTGCCGGTTACAAAGCAGATAGCTGCCTGCGTGTTTGCCCTCGGCCTGAGCTTCCACAGTAATGTAGCCACACTGTGATTGGTGGTATGCATTTGCAAATGTGCACACCCCATGTCCCAGTGTTGGTGGTCTTGGAAAGCCACCAAGATCACCCGGCTGCTCTGTAATGTGAAAGCAATTAGCAGGCAGCGGTTTTACACAGCGGCGATATGTGTGGAATAACAAAGGGGAATGTAGGTCAGCAGCGAGCCATAGGTACACGGTGTGGCCATCACGTTCCTTGTAGATACCTCGAAGTATTTAAAGTTGTGTAGTTACAACAGATGCACATTTGAACTTATTTTAGCATGAATTTGAGGTTTTCCTCAGTGGGCCATAACAATTACCAATAAAGTCCTGAAAGAGAGAAAATAGATCATACATTAAAATACTAAATGGGAAGCATACCTCAACATGCACGCAATGAAAGGGTGTGTTTTAACCTTTTCAACTTTCAAGATAAAGGATTTTTGGATTCTTGTAAAGATTCATAGTGAAATTCCTGACGTAAATGGGTTTGTTGTGACTTTAAACCCAGATTTATTCAGCTCCCTGCAGACCTCTTTGATGTCTTCACCCTCCGTTTACTTCATCTGACATTCATTTTAATGAGACGGACTTACCCTCGATAGAGATCTGCCTCGGACTTTATGTAGGGATACAGTAACTCAGTGCCACACACATATTCACTTTGGGATAGACTTGTGTTTCTACTGAGTGGATTTTTAGTTTTGTGTGTGTGTTTACTGTGTGTGAGCAGGGTGCGTGCCCTCTGTCACATCTGGCAGCTTGTGGTTTTTTTTCATGAACTGCTAAATGAGGGGAAAAATACTCCCAGCTGCCCTCAGGAAAACTCACCTGGTGTTGCCGTTCTTGTTTTCTCTCTCACACTTTCTGTTGTGCACATTGTTCTCTACAACTCAGGCAGATATTCACACACACACACACACACACACACACACACACACACACACACACACACACACACACACACACACACACACACACACACACACACACACACACACACACACACACACACACACTCATGGAAACACTTTAAGCAGCCCGCCGTGTTTTTCTCCTTTTCTTTTACAGCCCATATCAGGACATGCCTGCCTTTCTTAACCCCAGCTTTAAATACGCAGAGCATGAGAAACCTGCCCCGAAACCTCAATGTGCTCTTAAGTAAGATCTCCTGCTCTTACGTCCTAACATAACCTCAGAAGACAGATTAAGACAAGACAAGAAGGACAGTTTGGCAGGGTTATACGCATAGCAGGGAGCGACCACAGTCTCTTCACATGGAAAAGTAATTTTCACCTTGGCCACTGTGGGAAGAGGAGGCCAAGAGCAGCATCCACCCCTCCCACACCTCACCTCAAACCCCCAGCCGGCATATTTCGGCTATCTGAAGGGAGCAGAGCTGGGAGATATCAGCCCTGAGAGCTGAAAAGCAGCTTTTGTCTCCAGCGACCCTCCAAGACCTCTGTCTACCCGCTCTATCAGCAAATCATAAACTATACAGCACAACTAGAAACACAGGAGAGCACGACGAGAAAGGGGGGGGGGGAGACGCGGAGGGGAAAAATCTCCAAGATGAAAGGCTTGAAATGAAAAGTAAACAAAGCAGAATTGTTGCCAGCTATAGATCAAATTCTGACAGTGAAATAAATTTGCGCACTTTTTATGCTGAACGTTATGAGTGACCTTGGCTGATGAGATGAATCAGGAATAACTGGAACAAGAGTTGAATTTAACATCTTAGTCACGCTGTATCTAAATCAAGTCTGTCTGCAAGTTTTATGTACTGAGAGGAGACCTCAGAAGTTACTTGCATGTATTCTCACAAACAGAGATATGCTTACACTTTTTTTTGTCTTCAATTTGGACTATTTAGCATCAAGATTAAGAAATGAAAGTCTATTTGCAGCTTTCAGTCTCTCAGCCTGATTACTACAAGTTGCCACGCCATCCTTCTTCCATCTACCTAAAACAATATATCGACCCTTTTCGTGCTTTAATTTCATATTCTTTTATTACTTCTCTGTTCAGTGTCATGTTTTTCCTCCTGGCACTGGATTATCTGTTTGCCACAGCTTCTTTGTCGTTTCCTTTCACATCCACTCCTCCTCTTTTTCTTGCCCAGGCAGGAAAAAAAAAGCTCCTTTAGCCTGGGAGTAAATGTAGGCACCATGTCTATCAAAGCAAGGCTCACAACTGAGATTTAGAAGGCTTACCGCCTTTCACTCTTAACCCGTCATTTCAGGATTTCCAGGTTTCAGAGTAGTTGGACGCTGGATAAACAAGGAAACACTGCAGCAGCAGACGTTACAGCTGCGAGGAGAGCAAGACGAGATTTAGACGACACTAATCCTAATGACTGTGTTTACATGTACACTAATATCTTACTTCCAGTATGTAGCTGTTTTATTCACGTTTCCTAGGCAACTATCGCATACAGGTCGCCAAACAGGCATCTAACTGGGCCAAAACAGGACATGACAGTGATTCTGATTCTGATGACTGATTGAGACTAAAGGTCATATTGTGTTCTACTGGTAATATTCCTTTTACTGAAGTGCACAAATATTTATATGATGCATAGATACTCAAGACCTGCTCTTTTATAATTGCATATAAAACATATGGATTATTATCATTATTGTTTAGATCTAAATGCCAAAGCTGAGTTTACCCTCTTTACTCTTTTTATTTTAGCTGAACCATTGCATAATAATGCAATTTCTTCTATTCTGGTCCACCTTTAGTCTGAAACAAGATGTTTTTTTTAGCTGTATTATTAAGAAAAAAATAACTCAAGGAACCTTTTTTCACCATCTAGTAAATGCATGGCTGCAAGGTGATAAATCTGATTTACTTTATTTAGATAAGAATTGACTTGGATAAATTGTTTAAGTTGCAAACTTGTTTTGTTGGCTTGAGTTGACATGATAATGTTGGTAATTGAATCAGCTTAACATTGTGGGTAATTTAAAGTTAGACATCCGCATTAGTTGAATTCAAGCTAAATTCAAGTTGCGATACCTTAATGAAATTGACTTCTTAACTATTTGTTTCTCATTGAGGTCAGGTTTGAAATCCACTTCCCTTGAAGCAGCTTGATTTTTAAATTTTCTTTTAAAATGTTGTGTTCATAATGATTGTAAATAAATACATAATGAATATACAATATATAAATTTTAGAACTTACATTTTTTAAGTAATCAGCTTAAAATGTGTATTAATGCTACTAATCACTAAGTAAATGTTAACTAATAATGCCTTTTACTGCAGATTAAAAACCAATTCCCTCAACTTGATGTCATTTGTCGATTGAACATAATTTCAGCAGAAGTTGTCACAACTCAAAAAGACTGATATAAACTGTTAATTGAGTTTTTCTTGAGCCCAAACATTATTTTTTTAGAGTGTTCTGTAAATGTTGCTAACATTTGACCCTCACCCCTGTGTTGGTATGTCGTGATTGTACCCTTTACCCAAAGGCCACAAATCTGCTCATTTTTGTCTCCAAATGATATGTTTTGCCTTTAGCCTGCTTGTTAGGACTTTAAACAGAATAATCTACAAGTGGCATAGCTCAGAAGTCATCAGGGTGGTGTACTGTAGTGAGCAGGAAAGCCTCTGTTTTACCACAGGGCCCGAGTTCAGGAACCTGTGCTGGTGAACACCCGCGCCCTTCAAGAGTCCTTAAACAAGACAGTGAACGCCCACCGGGGATTGGAGAGCTCTTCATTAACTGACCCTGCACTCTGATGTGTCTGTACAGTGGAGAAAATGAAAAGAAAACGTCCCAACTGGGATCTGTAAAGTAGCCCATGCAAGTCGGTACACTTCCTCAAAATCGGACTCGGCCTAGTCCCATAAGTGCCAGCGGACCACCAAGATTCCAGTCAGACCTGCCCCTGGACTGGTCTCAATAAAACAGAGCAGTGCAGAGGCGGTCTCTCTGCAGGGGAATTTCTGAGACAGGACAGTTCCCCACTGGTCTGCTCGGTGCTAAAGGCAGTTGCATTACAAGCTACATTATTCACTTCAAAGTCCTACGTTATTATTAGCATCTTTTATCTTCCGCACATTAGTATAATTTCAGTTACGTACATAGTTCATAATTGATTCTCCACATTTATTCATGTGTAAGCATCACTTTGACTTAAGTTTGATCTATTTTAGTAAATTCTGTTAAATCTAATTAACTTGTTACCTCAGTTTGAGTAAAGCCTTGCAAGGGTCAAAAGGCCAAGAAAAGAGACAATTGTTGTTATTTTACTCTAAGTTACACTAATTTTACACTAATCGTCTAAAATGCCTGCACTGTTCTGACCCGTTGTCCGTCTTTCTGTCACATGGCCACTGCTGTTACACGAGCCCATTCACTGTATTTACACCTAAAAATGTCCTCATGGCATGTGACTTGGACGATATAGTTTGAGCAGTTATTTACAGCTCCCCAGCTCCCACTAACTCTCGTCTACCCGGCTGCTGGTTTGTCTGTGTTTTCGTGAATTTGCTGCTGAGAAGTTTACAGGACATTAAAAGCTGCTGGAGCATCAGTCAGGCAATGATGCATTTAAGCAGCATAAAACAGACTGGCTGCATCTTTGGGCTTCTGTTTTGAAAACTGTTTGGAATATCTCTGGGAGATGGAGTGTATAACACACTGTTGAAGGCTAGTGACCCCTCCGGCTCATTTAGAGTGTGTATGTATATATGTGTATATATATACAGTGCCTTGTGAAAGTATTCGGCCCCCTTGAACTTTTCAACCTTTCGCCACATTTCAGGCTTCAAACATAAAGATATAAAATTTTAATTTTTTGTCAAGAATCAACAACAATTGGGACACAGTCGTGAAGTGGAACGAAATTTATTGGATATTTTAAACTTTTTATAACAAATAAAAAACTGAAAAGTGGGGTGTGCAATATTATTCGGCCCCTTTACTTTCAGTGCAGCAAACTCACTCCAGAAGTTCAGTGAGGATCTCTGAATGATCCAATGTTGTCCTAAATGACTGATGATGATAAATAGAATCCACCTGTGTGTAATCAAGTCTCCGTATAAATGCACCTGCTCTGTGATAGTCTCAGGGTTCTGTTTAAAGTGCAGAGAGCATCATGAAGACCAAGGAACACACCAGGCAGGTCCCAGATACTGTTGTGGAGAAGTTTAAAGCCGGATTTGGATACAAAAAGATTTCCCAAGCTTTAAACATCTCAAGGAGCACTGTGCAAGCAATCATATTGAAATGGAAGGAGTATCAGACCACTGCAAATCTACCAAGACCCGGCCGTCCCTCTAAACTTTCACCTCGAACAAGGAGAAGACTGATCAGAGATGCAGCCAAGAGGCCCATGATCACTCTGGATGAACTGCAGAGATCTACAGCTGAGGTGGGAGAGCCTGTCCATAGGACAACAATCAGTCGTAAACTGCACAAATCTGGCCTTTATGGAAGAGTGGCAAGAAGAAAGCCATTTCTCAAAGATATCCATAAAAAGTCTGGTTTGAAGTTTGCCACAAGCCACCTGGGAGACACACCAAACATGTGGAAGAAGGTGCTCTGGTCAGATGAAACCAAAATCAAACTTTTTGGCCACAATGCAAAACGATATGTTTGGCGTAAAAGCAACACAGCTCATCACCCTGAACACACCATCCCCACTGTCAAACACGGTGGTGGCAGCCTCATGGTTTGGGCCTGCTTTTCTTCAGCAGGGACAGGGAAAATGGTTAAAATTGATGGGAAGATGAATGGAGCCAAATACAGGACCATTCTGGAAGAAAACCTGTTGGAGTCTGCAAAAGACCTGAGACTGGGACGGAGATTTATCTTCTAACAGGACAATGATCTAAAACATAAAGCCAAATCTACAATGGAATGGTTCACAAATAAACGTATCCAGGTGTTAGAATGGCCAAGTCAAAGTCCAGACCTGAATCCAATGGAGAATCTGTGGGCAGAGCTGAAGACTGCTGTTCACAAACGCTCTCCATCCAACCTCACTGAGCTCGAGCTGTTTTGCAAGGAAGAATGGGCAAGAATTTCAGTCTCTCGATGTGCAAAACTGATAGAGACATACCCCAAGCGACTTGCAGCTGTAATTGCAGCAAAAGGTGGCGCTACAAAGTATTAATGCAAGGGGGCCGAATAATATTGCACACCCCACTTTTCAGGTTTTTATTTGTTAAAAAAGTTTAAAATATCCAATAAATTTCGTTCCACTTCACGATTGTGTCCCACTTGTTGTTGATTCTTGACAAAAAATTAAAATTTTATATCTTTATGTTTGAAGCCTGAAATGTGGCGAAAGGTTGAAAAGTTCAAGGGGGCCGAATACTTTCACAAGGCACTGTATATATATATATATATATATATATATATATATATCCATCCATTCATTCTCTATACACCGCCGCTTTATCCTCAATAGGGTCACGGGGGTGCTGGAGCCTATCCCAGTTGACTCGGGCGAAGGCAGGGGACACCCTGGACAGGTCACCAGTCTGTCACAGGGTTACATATACAGACGAACAATCACACTCACATTCACACCTACAGGCAATTTAGAGTAATCAATTAACCTCAGCATATTTTTGGACTGTGGGAGGAAGCTGGAGTACCTGGAGAAAACCCACGCATGCACAGGGAGAACATGCAAACTCCATATATATATATATATATATATATATATATACAGTACTATATGTGTGTGTGTCTTGGAAAAAATCTAATGCACATTTCCACTAGTTAAATAGTTGTATTGGACTTGTAAACTGTGCAGATTTGGCTTGATTGCAGTATTCCAGAATAAAAAGATAAAAATCGAAGCCTGCAGAGGGGTCAAGTGCGAAAAAGGGAAAGCAGGCTTACATGAAAGGGAAAGGTAGTGGTTATTGATAAGAATTTAGACGTTATTATTGTAACATCTGGATGCGTTTATAATTGATATTCTAGTGGTGACTGTAAGTTCCAGTGAACAGCAGCAGACGAGGGAAGGGGGCTCATGAGAGGTACTTAATTGAAGAGCTGAGGAGAATGAGTGAGAGGAAAAGAATGAATGAGTGAAGGAGGGAGACTGAGTAAACAAGAGAGTGAAAGAGAGAGGGGGCAGATCTTTTATGAGGCATGGAAAGCGGGGTGAAAGGACGAGACAGGGGGAGACGGTGCCTGTGGTGGGTCTGAATAGCGGGACCCCATGTCCTCTTTAATGCTAACTGAATAACTCCTGACCCGACACAGGCTTTTAATTGGGCTAACCAGCAGTTGGATGTGTTGTGAGAAAATGCACAAGTGTCATCATCACTGTATTATTTCAATGTGTACATCATCTGTCTATGTGTAGAAGTTTTTGGAATGTTAGATTTTAAGATTTTTATCCTTCATACTGTAAAATCAGGGATCTTGGATTTATTCTATAGTGTGACAGCAAGCCCAAATGTGCAACCAGAATCAAAAAGTACGATCACAAGGGCATTAGAACATACTTCCGTTTGGTTTATACAAGCTAAAGTGTTGAATGTGTCTGATTCAGGCTTTAGTAAACTGAACATATTTGGATGTAATTATAGGCTTTGGGAAAATTCTGACTATTTTTTAATTTTTTTGCAGTTTCATAGACTAAAGTACTAATGGATGAAATAATCAGCTGATTAACAAATAATGAAAATAATTGTTAATTGTAGCCCTGCATGAGTTGCTGGCATTTGGTAAAACTGTGTTCATATGAAGTGAAAGAGAATGCATCCATATTGGACTAACTAGTCAGCTGTTTAGCCACTGGCTCCAGATAGCTACATTTAGCTTTTTAAGCATACTCAATATACTTTGGAAATGCTTGTTAAAACTGCTAAAATATCAGTTTTGGGCTGAAGTAATGGCTGAAGTTAGATACTTGTGAGCCATTCTGAAGTCTAAGGATCAGAAAAACTAACCACTTTAAAGCAGTCCTGTCCTCACAGATTACAATCCTATATATTTAAATGGCATTCTTAAATGTATTTTCTGTGAACGTACTTTATTTAATTCATTTCACTACTTTTCTGTTGCCAATTCTCTGCCAACAAGTCATGCATTTATTAGATGGGAGAGTAGTCATGGTATCCCAGGAGATGGAGAAGAAGCTGTTGTGAGATGGTTGTATTTTAACTCAAATGGGGCTATTTTCCTATATGAAGTGCCTTTGTTGGCTAAACCTCACCAAGCTTCGAACATGTAGTTACTGTTGTCAAAGTGTCACTCAAAATATGATATTTTCCTGACGCTAACCGCATAGTTTTGGTGCCCAAACCAAACCAAACTAAGCCAATACAAGCTAGACCAGTGAGTGAAAACCAAAAGTAAACAAGTAAAAATGAAACTGAAGTCTAAGAATAATGGTTCCATGAAGCTCGGTCTCATGGGACATTAAACCTCTTACTGCTGACTTGTGCCACCATTGGCTCCCCTCCACCTCTTTTACGTTGCCGTCTTATCTTTTGGAGAGACAACGCATTTCTTTCAAAACTAAATATGTTTTTTCAAAGTGTAAACGAGAATGCAGTTTGTTTTTGTGACATGGGGTTGTTCACTGCACTACCATATTGTTTTTTAAGCTGTGTGTTAGGTACACATCCAATGCAATTCTACAGTTTCACTGAACAGACACTTCTATCCAAAGCAATGTACATCTGAGAGTAGATACAACACAGGCAAGTATCTAGTCAAGAGAAAACCTCGATAAGAGCTATGAAGCAAGTACAATACTGACATATCCAACATAATATCAACTGAAATCCAGCATTTTCTGTGGTTTTGACCCTATTTTTATCTTCCAAACTCCTTATAACAACACCGGTGTCTTTTCAATACCTTGATGTTCCTTTTATTCCAAAACAAATGTGTTTTCACTGCAGAGGTTGACTGCACATCTTCTGTTTGAGTTTGCTCCTGCTGCGGACACCACTGGGAGGAAACCATACAGACCCATGACCCAAAACAATGAGCCTAAACCTGCTTTAGGTTGCAAGAATTCACAAAGACGTGTTGACCCCCAGTGGGATTGGTGCTAATAATAATTGTGACACGATTTTATTCAAATCAGCGTCGTATCAATACTGCTTATGAGAGATTTAACAAATCTCTGCTCACTGGCTGACTGGGTGGTGGACTTTTAAGACTCACAGCTCAGGCTATGAGGCCCTCCCATGTTTGGAAAAAGAAGGAGCCCATAGGATACCCTGTACATGAATGACGGGGCAGAAGGGGGTGCTGGGAAGGTGGACAGGAGATGGCTGAAAGAGGCAGCTCAAGCAGAAAGAGAGGGAGAGGGGTTAAGTGGAGGCAGGTGTTCCATGACAAACCTTACAACCCCCCACCTCTCCTTTACTCCGCTCCACTCCACCAGCACTGGTCCACTGAGAGTTCAGAAAACCAGCCCGAGAAGACAATTGTTAGTCACTTCTCTCTTTCTCCTCTACCTTTTCTGCGGGCCCTTATCCAGATCAGATCTAATCTATCCAACCAAATTGCACTCCTTTCCTTTCATCCCAGGTTTTTCTCCCCTGTGTGCGTTCCCCATTGCTGCAGGACCACCTGGCTTTGTGGTTTAAAATCGTATAAAACTCCTGTTGCTTTAAGCAGATGAACAGCCTTCCACACCGCCTGACCCAGCTGGCAAATTAATTTAGATTGGATTGACTTAAAAAATCGTGTTCTCTCATCATGTTCCAGAGGTTATTAAAACCTAGTTCAAGACAGAACAGTACACAAATCCAGTTCTGCCTGCTGGAAAAACAGGGCGCGCATGATTGATGTCATTTTGTAATTTTGTTAAGTAAAATTCAATCAGTCCATGATTATACATTTTGCCCTTTTAAATGTAATGCATTGAGCATCTCTTCCAGGGGATTTTGTTTTTTGGCATATCACTATCACGTTTTCTTTGCTCGGTTACGCCGTTTCTGAGTAGCGATTCCTGATTAAGATGCCCTTTTCTGGTCCTCCTAAAGCAGCACAACTCATCATCGTTCACACAGAATATCTCAGACTTCGGGGAGGGGATTTTGAGGAAATATTGTTGCATGATGTGTGCTGATTTCAAAACTCTAACTCTTGGCCTGAGGGACTGTGAGTAAGTTTACATCAGGTAATAGCTGGAAATCTCACGACATATTCTGAAGTTTATGTAGAAAATTTTCTCAGCATAAGATTGAATACACTCCAGCGGTGGTTTATGACATGGAAATGTTGGATTGCACTAAAGTATAGACATGTGTAGTACTACTGTTTTATTACTTGCCTGCTGTAAGAACTGCAGTATTATTACTGGAAAGTGTCTCTCCACAGATGAGTCAAGTGGGATTCTTAATAGCAGACACCATCGCTTTCATTTGACCCCTTTACTTTAAGCCTGACTCACAGAGCCTCTATTGTGTCAGTGAGGTGTGGGCACACTTTGTGTAACTGGAACTCTTGGTAGTTGTTATGACTGACAAGTGTGTGTCTTCTGGTCTGCCAAACATAAAGTGTGTGTGTCTGTGCAGACGGAGAGGATGAGGTCTTTGAAATACTGTTGGTTCTGTTCCCACAGCGACTGCTTCTTGTTGTGGTGTCCTTGAGCAGCTTCAGACGGCTTCAGTAAAACATCTGGAAGAAAAAAAAATGCAGCTGTTTTTTTGGTCTGAATGTCTGAATCACCACTTGTCATCGCGCACACACACGTTCATGCGCACACACATCACACTTTCCTTGCTTGGATGAATGAATCTGAGGATCCTTTTGTGTGTCACTGCCTCCTCTCTGGCTCTGTTAGATGGTTCTTTGTTCAAGTGTTTTTCTGTCGGTTAGAATTCCATTTTTTTCAATTTGTACAAGAATATAAACAGTGAAATGCATGTTAAACTCAATGAGCAGCCACTCAGTGATCCAGAGGCTCCAGTCCCCTCCAGAAGAGAGTAGTACTGGCAGACACAGAGAGATAAGAGGCAGACTCAGAATAGAAACAACCACAACAATTCACTGCACTGGTACTGATTAAAGACTTAAAAAAGAATGCAGCATTTCCCCCAGTCAACAAGCACCATCCACTACTTTAACAGCATTTGATTCACATGACAGATCAGCTGTTCCCGATTCTTTCGTTGTCTTTGCCGTTGAACGCCATGAAACATGGCTGCAGACATGAAAGAATAATCACAACTTCTCAGATTGAAAACAATTCCTAAGGAAGTCGTACCATTTCTCTCTCATACATGGCCAAAGTTTTGTTTGTTTCTTCTTCTTGTTTGAGGTTTTCTAGCGGTTATGAGACAATTGGGTTTGTTTCTGTCTTCTTCTACTCTGTTTATTCCAGCCATGTGTAACGTAGCATACTCCACCACCTCATGACAAAACTACACAGCCTAGTTTTCCACTCTGGAGCAGTTAATGGAAGCAAGCCTATTTCTTGCGGCAATTATATGAAAACATAGCTTTTGATGAACCCAGCATCTTGTGAATACTCTGAAAACATTTTCTGTTGTGTATCAGAGAGGTGCAGCTTCCCAGGATGCTGTGTGTTTTGGCTGAACTTTCTTTGTCTCCCTCCCTCACATACAGACATACAGACATGCTACTTAAACACAAATCAGACAGTGATAACAAGGTCGCCACTTTATGGCTGCCGCACTGCCTTAACTGGTGTCCATTAGTGATAAAGAGCCAGACCTTATCAACACGTTATCACCCACAGGAAGAGAGGCAACATGCCACACAGCAGTAGTTGTAACAGAGAGGGAGGGGTAAAAACCCTGCAGTCATTCAGTCATCTGCTGTATTCCATCATCATTGCACTCTGTGGGACCTCTAGTGCCCTAAAGCTTATTGCAGTCGCTTTCCTCAATGACTTGGTTCAATTTAAAAGCCATCAATTCTGAAGTGTTTTTGGCAAAGTGAGCAACAGCACATTGTGTTCTTATTTCTGTTCCCAGTGGCTGTTGTGTAGCTCTTCATCAAATCTAATTAAGACCTCCGTTATCGACGAAAGTCCCGGCTTAAGACAAAGAACCGATTCCATTTGAATTCCCTTTGGCCCCTATATATGGCCAGGTGCCAGGGTGTATTAGACTGTTTAACTACAGAAATATATCTAAATATTATACAATAGAGTTGGTTTAATATGTTTTTTCTCCACTTGTAGTATTGGCTTAATTCCAATGCTCCAAAATGATCAGTGAATGCGTCTGGTTTTCATATACACACAATACTAATATTTTTCCTAATCTAATTGTTGTAGTTGTAATGATTTCATTGAAAACAACAATTGTGCCTTCAGTATTGTCGCTTTGTATTATTAAACAGTCACAATGACAATAAGAGTGGCAGATGGAGATAAAGAGGCCAGCAGTGACACTTCACCCACCAAACATACATCGGGACATATTTGTTATTGTAACCCTGATAAGGTTTTCTGAGAAATTGTCGCTTTAAAGTCTGACATTTTCTTCCATTCGTGGCTGAATTTCTAGATGTGTGTGTGTGTTATCACTGATGTAGTTTCTCCAAGTCATGCATGTGTGTAAATGCTCACATGGTGTTTTATTTCTGTACATTTGTGTAAATTTGACCCCACGCTCTTGCGGGCCGGTCGGTAAGCTTCATAAGAATAATGTTACATGAAACTTGGGAATAAAGGAAAGTAAGACGGAGAGGGAAAGTCATGAGAATGAAGGCTAGCACCCGAGGTGATTGTGATACGGAGTTTGCAGGGAGAGAAAGCTGAGCAGGAGGACAGGAGGTTATTGGACTGCTCCGGTCACCTCCGCAAATGACTTTTCCATGACTCCAGGTATGTGATCCTGGCTGAGCCCGGGGATATCCTCTGTTTATGCTCAGGCAAAGACCCACAGATTTGGCAGCCTGGTATTCACCTGATTAAAATGACCTTCTTATGTAAACTAAGCTGGCAGCTTGAGAGCAGTGATCACACACGGGACCTTTGGGGACCTGTACATTGTATGAACAATTCTGCCTGTGTAATTAACACACACACACACACACTCTGAAGGGAATGTGTGTTCATACTACAAGCAAGTCCTATCACTATGGAAGAGTTAGTAGTTCTAATAAAACTATCATCTGTCTTTGTAGTATGCAAACACTGCAAGGCACTGTGGTATTTTTATGAGCGACCTGTCTGCATTATAGATGTTTGTGTGTTTTTCTATAGCGTGTGTGTGTACACAGTTGTTAAGGCCAGGTGAAAAGGATTAAACAGTAAGGCCCAAGGCAGCATATACTCCTTTTTTGGGTGGATGCTCCATCAATCATCTGTCTCCTTGTCATCTCTGCTTGTTCTCAGGTTGCCTTTTGCCTTCACTACTCTCCAACATTCCCATTTTGCTACAGTATGTCTGTCTTTTCCGTGGTATCTCATGTCACTACAATTGTTATTTTCCCTCTTATTCCCCGCAGTCTCTTTTTTTATGCCTCTTTTATGTGTTGGGGTCAAGTAGCGTGGATGCAGTGATTTCAACCTCAATTAGAATGTAAAACTAAAACCCACCTTTTCCGTGCTTTCCAATGCAACATGTGCTTTTCAGGTTTGCATATGTGCATGCAGAACCTGACTGCATCCTGTGGTTGGTATATCATCGCTGACAGCTGTCATATTGTTATAATGCAGCATCTTCCTTCAGAGCAGCTGGTTCTTATACCTTATCCCCCTTGCTGCTGTAAATCTTTGCTCGTCTGAACTCCGCTAGCTGTTAGAATCTGCTGGTAGCAGGACATTTGTTCCACACTTACTGTCACCCCATAGTGTATGACTATTAATCCAAAAAATACTTCTGGGTTAATAGGCTAAATTGACTTAATTAAGGATCTTTGAATTTTTCCTAATACAATGAACTTATTATGGCGTTCTGGTAATCTCTGTGTTAAATGGAACAGTGTAAAACAGTTAGCAATTAAAATATAAGTCAAGAGAGGTTACTTAATGGTTACAGTAGCTCAATCATGCAGAAATTCGCTGGAAAGTATCACTAAATAATGCATGTGGAAAACCAGATGGCCCCGATAAACAGTTTTCCTGCTCTCAACTCTGTCTTTGACTTACAAAGACCTTAAGCATTACACAGTTTGGCTAAATCAGACAGTGCTTTTGCCAAGGGGGGAAAAAAGAGAGCATTTGAAATTTAGATTGGAGCCAAAAGGCAGAAAGGTCTAAATGTAAGATGAAAACTAAATCTTTGACTTCACAAGGATACCTTCTGGCTCTCACAGGAGTTTTTTTTGTTTAAGGTGTGGTTATGTTTGAGGTCGCAGAAAATAGGTCAGGAAGACGGAATCATGAAACTTCTTGAATTGATTGTGTCTTAAAAATCTGTAGATGCATTTCACTGCGTTCGATTTGTGGGCATTAGAGGCAATGGTGAGCTGAAACTTCACAAAGGAATGACCATGTTGCCTAAACTTTGATTTCAGGTTCAATATAAACACAGAAATTGGAGTAATAGGATTAGCACATGTCTGTAACAATATGCTGACCTTCGTTGAAGGGGCACACCAGTGTGGAGCACAGCCACCCCCATCTCTGACTGTATCAGTTGTCTCACCCTCGTACAAAACCTCACAACAGGTAGTCGACAGTGCAAAACTGACTCCAGATCAAAGTCACTGTGAGAGCACCCCCAACCCCGAGTGTGAATTGAATTGAATTGCAGCTCTGTAGGCATGACCCTGTCCAAATGTTAGTACAGGACATTTGGCAGTAAGGATCTATCCACCACTTTGACCTGTGGCCTGCCAGGGTTTCAAACTTCATACGGAATCAGTTTTCCTTTATTTCTTGTATTGAAACCATAGCCGACATCGGTTACGTTCTGGGGGGAAAAAACTGATATAAAACCTGTTGCCAGTATATTGAACAGTTGGTTTCTTTGGTTGGGCGCAGGGCTGCAGAGGACACGGGGAGGAGTGGGAATGTCAAGACAAAGACTACCAGTAGAGAAGGAATGCCGGTGTCCTGCTGAGCTAATCCTAGCTGGAAGAAAGGAGAAAATGTGGAAAGCGAGGGAGAGAGGGAGGAGACGAAAAGATGGCAAAGGAAGGTCCCAGGGTTTGGGCAGAAATGGAAAGGGTTGCTTGAGAAAAAAACTCCTCTTCCCATTCACTAGTTTCTCTCTAACTTTCACCTGCTTTCTCTCTATGGCTCTAGGGTGTTCTCTTTTTCGCTGGTGGTCCAACTGGTCTCTGTTCGGTTATCGAGGCATTTGGAGTTAATGAGACAGCTGTACCATTTGAGAGGTGAAGTCCTTTAGATCAGCTCTGCTCAGTCTGCACGGCCCAGCGCTCGCTTGTCTTTTTAGTCCCGAGGGGAGTGAGTAATGCCACTTTCACCCTCAAGGGCCATTTATATTGAAACAAATGCCCACCTCAGCCTGCTTTGTTTGGGAGTAGACGGATGATTTTAGATTAGATCGGGCTCTTTTTAGCAAATTAAACCAATAAGGATCCTTGTGCATATTTTAGTAGAGTGTGCGGGGAATTTTAAATTCTATCCAGGTCTCAGAGGCATCTGTTGCTTGAACATTTGCCCCGATGAGAAGCATCTTTCTTTCCCTAGAATATTTTTGCACAAGGGCATGTAAAGATTTTGCAGACATTTAGACTGCTGTATTAGTGAGTGTGCACAGACAGTTATGTTTTCAATCCAAGCATGAGAAAAGACAGGGAGAGTCTGAGCCTTTTGATTTAAAGCAGAAAGCCTATGAATGAATGTTGGAGAGAGCTGCAGCTTCAGGCTGACCCCACCAGATAGGAACCAGACCACTGGGAGCTTAGGTAACATGGACTTAGACTTAAAATGACTTTAAAACCAATAGCACGCAAACAGTGAAGAGGATGTGGACTTTGAAGGTTGTGTCTCTCAAACAAATATGAGCACCAGGTCAGAGATAAAAGGTGACAACGTCATGATACATCTACCCACTTCACTGCTTGGGAGAAGCCAGCGTGTTGCCTCAGTGGCTGAATCCAAACCATTTCCTGGACTCCTGGTTGTGTCCTGTCTGGTCCAAGCTTGAAGTAATTACAAGCGGCTCGAGGGAAATCACCTCCCTTTACTATGTGCTCTGGCTCATTTTTCACAACACCAGGAACTCCTTTAAAGTGTTGACAGAGACATTAAACACGAAGGCCTCCATCACTGACGAGCTGTTTTGGGATGAAGGCGAGTTCATATCAGCTGAAACCAATCAGGAGGATTCTTTAACGAGGAAAATATTCAATTTAGGGGAGAGTGACATGTGAGAATATAGCTGTTGTCATCAGAAGTAGAGGCGGAGGCTTTGGAAAAACATCTAGCTGTTGGTTTTGGCCCGTGCTTATCGATATCATCAACAATAATGGCATTAGCTTTTTATTATAAGGCATCAGCTTTTATTTTGGCTGAATTTTTTATGTACTTGTAGTTGCAAAATATGCGCACACGGCTTAGTATGCGGGATTTTCTATTGGAAAAATGTTTTTCGGACTTTCCCCAACTATCCCCTGATTTATCTCTCACTTTGGACTGCAAGTGGAGATGTTTTAAGGGATAATCTGAGAGGAGAAAGTCGAGAGATGTGATTCATGAACAGTTCGGTGTTTGTTGTGGTGACTGGCCCAGATGGATTTCCACAGCGGATGGAAGCTGAAGACAGTATTTTTATGATCCCACCACTTTTCACTCCTCACAGCCCATCGCGCACAAAACAGAGGTCAGTGTTTCCTTTATCGCTGTTGCCTCTGCTTTTCTTCCTTCTCATTTCTGCCTGTCGTTTTTGATTTCTGCCTTTCTTGCAGCTCCTCTCTCTGCTCTTTGGCTCAGGAAATTTGTCTTGCTCAAATCCAGAAGGTAAGATGATTTAAAGCCCCTCTCCCCACTTTCAGCCAAAAGCATGCTTAATGTCTTCTTCTTGATTACCTGTAGGCCGAAGAGATGGATAGTGTGCATTATTCATTTTTTGTAGGATCTGAAAAGTAAGTGCAGTCTGCCGTGAGCAACAACTCGCTGTCTGTCTGGTTTGCTGCTTTAGTGTGAAGAGTCCAGGGTAAAGCTCTAGATCTTATGTTTCCAGGAATCAATGAATTCCTTGACGAAGCCGAAATCTCAACAGAAGGAAATATCAGTGGGAAGAAAAGAAGGGAGTGGAGGGGGGCTGTTTGGGGTTGGGAATGGCTGGTGAGACATGGATTTCATTAGAGGTCCCTGTGTGAGCGGGCCTCGTCCAGGAGAGAGGGCATTGTTCTGCTCTCTGCCCCCAGCTCAGAGCTCCTGCCATGGGCAAAGCTTGTTAGAGAGACAGCCTCCTGTAGAGGCGACTGGACAAGGGTTATCAAAGGACAAAGGAGCCTTTTGGTGTGCTGACAGGCGGACAGGTCAGACGCTGTGGTGTGTGTGTCAGTCAGAGAGGGGGTTTGTGTAGTGTGTGATGATGTGTGGGTCCGTGCTTTGGCACAAGAATCCTCCTCTTGTGTGTTTTTAAAAGTTTGTTCACAGCGGTTGGGTCAGTGTGAATAGAAGACTGTTGATGGGTAGCGGGCTGACTGGCCCCCAGCAGATACATGTGCTGCGAGTTTGTCGTGACGGAGCACTGATCAGAGCCGAGGCGATAAAGGTGGCAGGAGAAAATGTTGAAGCAGCCCATTGTCTGCTCCGCTAGCGGCTGGAATAACCATACAAATCTGCTCTAATAAAAAAGTTCAATCCAATCTGTTGCAATGTTTACTGTAGGATTTGATTCTGTACACAGTTGTCGGACTATTTTCCTGTTTGAGAGAAAACAGAAGAGCAGCTGTAGCCTTTCAGAGTCAGAGTTGTGTTGAGTAACAAAAGATGATTATAATGAATAAAATGTTCCCTCTTGTTGGATCAGTGCACCAAATACGATACTCCAAAGGAGACCTACATTTTGTTGTGTCTATCCTGAGTGGGGTGTTAAAAATGGCTTCAACTCACAAGTTGGATTAAATCAAATAAACCATTTTTATTCTTGAGTAGTACAAGTTGGTTTGCATCAGATGTGAGGCTTGATCGAAAAGTTCACAGACTGTCTTTGAAAGTAAAAAACTGCACCTGATTAAAATTTGGCCGCCATTACTGTCAAAGTGTTCCCCATGTGAAGCAATATTGTGCTCCAAGGCTTTCTGGAATGCCTGTAAGCAGAAAATAAGTAAGAAGTCCTGTGATGTAAGCACCATCTGTGATGAGCGCTGACGTGTCAAACTGGCTAGCCTATAACTTGAATTTAATTTCGGGGAAAAGAGAGAAGTCTCGGTGCTCGAAAACCCCCATAATCACATCATTATGACCCGGTGCACAGCACATTGGAGTATCTACATGCCATCAAATCACAGTCCAGGATATTTGTTCTCCCTCAGACACCTCAGGATGTTGCAGTAGAGGCCTAAAGGATTTATTCCTGTTGCTGAACCACATGAATGTTGAACAAAACAACGAGCAAACTCTTGGTGCTCCTGATCTGATGTCTCTTCTCCAGTTTTGGAAACTGCAGCTCTTCCACTGTGAATACTGCTGTTTCTTCTCTCGGTTGTAGCCGCAGACTCACCTCTCATCAACACTGATGATCCTCAACATGAAGTTAGGCTCATTCAGGCTGCTCACTTGCCCAGAATGTGATGTTTTCTTCTCTGCTTCATGAACAAATGGAAATTGCTGTAGTTTACATGTGTTTTACATGCGTTACTGTCTTGGACTTCATGCACGTGCCCCATGAACAGTCTCAGAACTTCTGAAGATTTCTAATTTTCTGAAGCTTGTCTTTTATTTTTCTCTGTTGCTTGTGTTCAGATAGCTTCTACCACAAGACACATTTGGTTTGCAAAAATTAACTTCCATTTGCATTGAAGCGACAAACTATAAACTATTATCACACTTTTTACAAATATGGCAAGTCCGTATGCAAGCACTTACCTCTTTATACGTTCATATACGTTCTCTTGTTTGGAGTCCCGTGTCCTCTTTATTTCGCCAATAAAGTCAAATATTGACTCTTTGGTAACTCAGTTTTGTTGTCTACAAATCTTTAGCTTCCAAATGCTGCACTATGTTCACCAGCTAGTCATTAACTTACTAGTTTGGTGTTAGTCAGGTGGTATACGGTGGGATATACGGTGGCCTAAAACAGCTGCTTATGCCAATTAGGAGATTAAAAATAACATGAAATTGAGCCAAGTATTAAATACTTTTCCTCATCATACGGAATGAGCAGAACAATTTCACTTTTTAACATAGCCTTCCAGTGCCATCGATCAGTTTGATTATTAGGGCTAAGCATGCAGATTTCACTTCATATTTTTAGCATGAACACCTTGATTCACAGCTTATCTTCTCTGAGATGGAATTTGAGTCTCAGTGGAAACCTTATCAACTGAGGAAACACTGAAGTAGCGTGTCTTTATCATCATCATTCATCTCTCTGCCATCCACAGGGTGTTTGGAGGAACTTGGCTTGTAATATAAAGGCTTCAGTCTTGTTCGATTAGTGATTAAAAGCAGCAGGGAGCGTTTCACCCTCATGGTCTTCTCTTTCTATCTCCTCCTCTTCTGCCAGCACACAGTCCTTCACCTTCTCCCAAAATCTTCTCTTAGCTTCACATTTCCTGTATTTTGTCTAAATTCCATTCATGTGTGGTTGAGACTCAGCAGGTTTACCGTCATCCAACGACTTTCACATGTGCAAATGTCCTTCTCTCTTCTTGCCATCCTCCCCGTCCCACTGCTGTTTGGTTCTCAGTCCAGTGTCCTGACCCTGCAGAGCTCAGCCACATTCCAGGAAGTGAACTGACTTTTAGTAATCTCATTTGTTTTTAATTATGAGTGCATTATTCTTGTAATTGATTTGTGGGTTACATAAACAATGACATGTTCTGTCTTGTTTGTGTGTGGCTCATTTTGCATTGCTGCTGTAGAGCATGTGCTGGAGAATGGAACGAGGATTCATGCAAAGTCGTACATTTTTATGCAGTTTAAGATGTTTTTAGGAAAGATAAGTCAACATGGTTTCTGGAGAAGACGGTTCAAATTATTGCCAGACTCTTTATCTTTGGTATATCTTTGATGTATGTATTTCCGTGTTTTCTTCTCATGTGTTTTGCATTTATAGCCCCTCGCCGCCCCTTTGTTTCACTGTTTTTGGAAGTTACACAATGGAGTTGTGTAGGATTTTTAGTAGCTGTAACAGTCTCGCCACAGCTTGACGATTCCTAGACAGATTTTTTGCATTATCGAGCCAAGAATTTTACAGTTTTTGAAGACATTCTGAGGTCGTCTCTCATAAAACTTTAAATGTTCCTATTTTGAACACATGTATGTTATTTGTCAGAAAGGTTGGCATGCGTACTAAATGTCTGAACTAAAGAGTGTGTGACAGTAATGGGATTATATATGATAATCACGGGTCAAAGCCATGATGTGGCGAACACACTATATGTGCCTTAATCCACAAAGTCTTCATTTGCCCCGGTGCTGTTTTATTAAACCCTCTGTGTCTCCAGCGGTGGCAGCCTTCAGTGCTGCATGTTGGGGCACTTTGATGGATTTGGTATGTTATTGGGGGAGACATGGGGTGTTACACCTCTACCCCTCCCACCTCTGCGTGTGTGTGTGTTTGGCTGAGCGCTCATGTATGTGTATGAAAGGGAATGAGTTCTGTCTATTACATGTTCAGTGCTGAGAAAAGGAGCCATTGCTTCAAGTCTATCTAAAAAGATCCAAGCTCTGAGGAATTTTGATGTGATGTTACAATGCGCTGGCTTTCGTACCGCTAGTTTAGTTTTTAAATATATATCTTGTCTCATACGGTCACTTTGATCCTTCACAAGCTACTTTAATGTGTCACAGCATAATTTAACAGCACAATGTTTGTCAGTGGTTTTCTTCCATAACAGACACATTATCATTATTTACGTTCTAAATTATGCATGCAGGAGTTAATGAATGGTCGTCTTGGAAAAAAGGTATCCAGACTTCTGTGGCCATCTGGTACTGCACCGATTGCTGTATAGCAAACTGTGTTTTATATTCAGCTATTAGCAGCTTTAACCTTCCTGAAGACTTGAAATGAGCTCAAACTATAATTTGTTTTACTGCAAAATTTTCTTAATCAATATTGCTTTTTCGTGTTTTGGCTGATGCCCTGTTGGTGGTACTGAGATGTTTACAGGCCTCATGGTCGCTGCTTGACTCCTTAAACGGTTTTATTTTTCCAATAGTAGAATTAAAAAAAAAATCAAAGCCAGCCACGGGTGTATTTGGAGGTTGCGGGTTTGGTTAAGAGTGCTCAGTGCTGTATGTTTGCAGATGTTTAGTTCGAGGGTGAACGCCTGTCATGATGTGTGCTGAACTTGAAGCAGAGGTTAAAGTCCTTCCTATAGTGTGTGTACTGTATGTTGTTTTTCCAGCCCTGTTATAAATAACGCACACATCAGGAACATCAGTGACCTGTGGAGTACAGGGAAGTTTTCTTTTCTTGTACCAGAAATAAATATGGGGGACACAATGGTTGAGTGCTTGGATATCACAAGTCTTTAGTTCGCTTCCCGTAGGCCACACCGACCGCTGCATGTCATTCCCTGCTCTTCTTCCTGCCGTATTTCCTGTCTTTCTCCACTGCCACTATCAAGTAAAGGCTTAAAATGCCCCCCCAAAAAATAATTCAGGAAAGAAATATAAACTTCTGATGACAGTTTGATGTCTGGGACATCATAAGATTTTCCCCGTGGGCTAAAAGGTACAGAGAGAAGCTTTTTTTCCTGAGAGTTTATGAAACGAAAAGGACCACCCATAGTGTAAACTACACTCGGTCTATCTGAGTCACTCTTATGAAGCCATGTGAAGGATTTTCTCTTTTGGCACGAATATACACACACACCTTCAGCATGGCATTAATTTAGACAAGCATACATGCTCTGATAAGGAACGTAGTGTCTTGTGTGTACACACAGACACATGCAGTATGTCTCTTCACACATACACGATATGCGAAACCCAAATACAACATCGTAAACTCAAACATACAATCCCATATAAACACTTTGTTCCATATTCGTCAGTCCGCTGACTGCTGGTTTCTAGTGACTGCTTGGCTCACCTACTGTTGGCAGGATAAGTGCACACTGTTGCAGCATGACCCTACATGCAGCCTTTGTGGTTTCATTGTGTATTTCAGCTACAAAGCATTCAACCATCACAACATGTGACCAGAACCTCAGAATAGTAAAAACCTGTTTTGCTATAAAGTGAGAAGAGATTCTCTAATGATGTCACTTCAAAAAAAGAAAGGAAAAAAAACTGTTTCCTTAACTTTACAGAGCAGTGCTGTACTGATGCCAAGTGTGTGTTTTAATTAGAATCAATAAAGATTGACTTTTGCTCACTTGGTCTTTACTGGAGCATTTTCAATCATTTATTCATCTGCCACTTATTATTATTTTTTTCAATTATTTGATTGTTTAATTTTTCTTTAAAATTCCAGAAAAAAAAAGGTGTTGAATATATTTTATTTTCAGCTGATGACCTCAGATGGCTTGTTTTGTTCAGTCCCAGTCAAAAATATACTCCCACTTCGCTATCATGTATGAAAAAAAGCAACAAGTCTTCATACTTTACAATCTCAAACCACAGAGTGATTTGCATTTTTTTACTTGACAAATGATGGAAATGATTGATCAGTTATTGTTGATATTGGAACTGCATGTGCCTTTGCCACAGATAACTGCATGTAGGATGGACTTAAACTTAAATAATATCAGTTATCTAAGAACCATAACATTCATAAAGATTTACAACTTTTGATTTTCATTCCATAGTGGCTTCTAGCTGTTCACCATTTGCCCTTTAATGTCTTGTGGAAGAATGGAAATAAGACGTTGTTGCATTATTATCTTTCTTCCACCCACAAACATTCATTTGACCCCGAATAAAAATGCCAAATGAACCGCAGTCAGATTCCAGTGGAAATAAAGTCAAGGAAAGGGAGAAGTAGTGAAAGACAACATCCTCTTCTGTCCATTCAGTTTATTGTACCCCATTAATAAACTACAGTGCCTTATACTCTACACTCTCCTAGTCATCCATCATTCTTCTTTCTTGTTTTCCCTCTTTTTTTGCTCCGCTTTGTTCTTTCTGTCTCCTCCTGTTTCCATGGCTATAGTCACTGGAGATTTGTAATTTTAGCAGTCAAGTGTAGCTGTCATATCATCACGCTGATGGGCAAACAAACACATCGCAGCAACATGTGGAGTGCACATGAAGGCATAAAACCTTATTATCTTTCTTCTTGCCTTCAAATCTCCCTCTTTCGGTCTCCCCGTCAACCAATTGCCCTCTTCTTCATCTTTGTTCCGTGGCCCTTTGAGGGTGTTTTTCAAAACAGGCGTTATTGACATTGAAGGCCTAATCAAATGCAGGCATCTCTGGCTAAACTTAAACCATGAGGGGAGGGAAGGATGGGGAGGAAAAGACGCAGGCTTGGCTTCGGCATTAAAGGGAATAAAAGATTGTCAGCACAAGCCGGTCAAGTGTATTCCAACTACATGGCTGTTTCCAATTGAGGAGGCGTCATATTCGTGTTTCAGAAGGAAGTTATTCTCTCCATCATGCTGAACATTTGCTGAGACCTGTGGGAGAGAAATGGCAAACTATCGCAGTAGAAAAACAGCGACCAAAGATTTATTTTCACTTTACAGAATATTTTGTTAATTTACAGGTGTATCACACATGGCTAAATGGTTTCTAATGCTTTTCTTTTTCTGATTGAAAGAAATAATTGACCCTGACTTTACTGTATGACTTCAGTCCCTGGCCTACATTTCCCCCCATTCTTTTCTAAATGCTTTTACCATTTTGGGAGCTTCTTTAAAGTGGTGCAATTAGTCAGTGTTAAACTGTATTCAGCATGTTACACAGGCCTCATTTATCCTCATCCAGTGTACAATGAATTTCTTCTTATTTTTTTTAGGTTGGCTCCAGCATTCCATACAAGTTGCTGTTTGATCCTGTGCTCAAGTGGTGATTTGATTTCACAGTGTTGCACAAGAATTTACAGAAATGTCTTGAGACTGAGCTTAGCATTCAGTCTCAGTGGAAACATGCTAAAAATGGCAATAAAGCAGAAAAATATACATGTTGAAAGAACGCAAGCCATCGACAGAAAAAGCTGTCCACGTGGAAGTATGTCGAAGAGCCGTTTGACCCTTTGATGCACAAAATGGGTCAAAAGTGACCAAAATCCAGTGGAATATGGGTATCTCCTGACCCACACTGTGCATTAAAGGGTTAAAGATGGCTCAAGTCAGCTTTGTTTCTGAATTTGGAAGAACATGTGGGCATGTTGATTGTGTTACTGTCAGCTGTGTATGTACACACGTGGACAAAATTGTTGGTACCCCTCAGTTAAAGAAGGAAAAACCCACAATTCTCACTGAAATCACTTGAAACTCACAAAAGTAACAATAAATAAAAATTTATTGAAAATTAAATAATCAAAATCAGCCATCACTTTTGAATTGTTGATTAACATAATTATTTTAAAAAACAAACTAATGAAATAGGGCTGGACAAAAATGATGGTACCCATAACTTCATATTTTGTTGCACAACCTTTTGAGGCAATCACTGCAATTAAACAATTTCTGTATTTGTCAATGAGCGTTCTGCAGCTGTCAACAGGTATTTTGGCCCACTCCTCATGAGCAAACAGCTCCAGTTGTCTCAGGTTTGATGGGTGTCTTCTCCAAATGGCATGTTTCAGCTCCTTCCACATATGTTCAATGGGATTCAGATCTGGGCTCATAGAAGGCCACTTTAGAATAGTCCAACGCTTTTCTCTCAGCCATTCTTGGGTGTTTTTGGCTGTGTGTTTTGGATCGTTGTCCTGTTGGAAGACCCATGACCTGCGACTGAGACCAAGCTTTCTGACACTAGGCAGCACATTTCTCTCCAGAATGCCTTGATAGTCTTCAGATTTCATCGTACCTTGCACACTTTCAAGACACCCTGTGCCAGATGCAGCAAAGCAGCCCCAAAACATTACTGAGCCTCCTCCATGTTTCACCGTAGGGACAGTGTTCTTTTCTTCGTATGCTTGGTTTTTGAGTCTATGAACATAGAGTTGATGTGCCTTACCAAAAAGCTCCAGTTTGGTCTCATCTGTCCAAAGGACATTCTCCCAGAAGCTTTGTGGCTTGTCAACATGCATTTTTGCAAATTCCAGTCTCGCTTTTTATGAGTTTTTTTCAGCAGTGGTGTCCTCCTTGGTCGTCTCCCATGAAGTCCACTTTGGCTCAAACAACGACGAATGGTGCGATCTGACACTGATGTACCTTGGCCTTGGAGTTCACCTTTAATTTCTTTGGAGGTTACTCTGGGCTCTTTGGATACAATTCCAACGATCCGTCTCTTCAATTTGTCATCAATTTTCCTCTTGCGGCCACGTCCTGGGAGGTTGGCTACTGTCCCGTGGGTCTTGAACTTCTGAATAATATGAGCCACTGTTGTCACAGGAACTTCAAGCTGTTTCGAGATGGTCTTATAGCCTTTACCTTTAAGATGTTTGTCTATAATTTTTTTTCGGATGTCCTGGGACAATTCTCTCCTTCGCTTTCTGTTGTCCATGTTCAGTGTGGTACACACCTTTTCACCAAACAGCAGGGTGACTACTTGTCTCCCTTTAAATAGGCAGACTGACTGATTATGAGTTTGGAAACACCTGTGATGTCAATTAAATGACACACCTGAGTTAATCATGTCACTCTGGTCAAATAGTTTTCAATCTTTTATAGAGGTACCATCATTTTTGTCCAGGCCTGTTTCATTAGTTTGTTTTTTTAAATAATTATGTTAATCAACAATTCAAAAGTAATGGCTGTTTTTGATTATTTAATTTTCAATAAATTTTTATTTATTGTTACTTTTGTGAGTTTCAAGTGATTTCAGTGAGAATTGTGGGTTTTTCCTTCTTTAACTGAGGGGTACCAACAATTTTGTCCACGTGTGTATGGCTGACACGTGTTGCTGATTGGTATCTAGCTTTTTAAGCCCTTTGACGCCCAAGTAGTTTCTGGCCTTTTTTTTTTTTTTTTTTTTTTTTTTGCTTCCGTTACAGTTTTACCCACAGTGGGCTAATTTCAAATTTTTTCTCCTAAAATATGAAGTCCTGCACCTCCACAGAAACATCCCAACCATGGCTAGTGTCGTGAGAAATTTAAACATTGTCTTTTGTGCAATATGACACAGTTACAATATCCAGTAGCCAGCCAGCCACCCAACCAGCCAGGTCACCAGTCTGTTACAGGAGTCACAGTACCATAAGTCTTAAGTAAGAAAATTTGCTTCTTTTTCAAAATGTCAACAGGTGTTATGGTACTTTAAAAATGGTGACTCTGCAAACTATTGATATATAACTTCTTACTTTGTCTGATTTGTTTCCATTCTTGTCTCCTATCTCCTTTATGGATGTAAACACTGCCTCCAGTTCAACCCAGTTCAGCTGAAAAGTCCCTGAATTTTTGTCACAAGATTGTTGGTCATTGTTGAGTCATTAGTATCTTCCCAGTTGCACAAAAGACTGGAGAATTTTCACTTTGTTACAGAATCTAATTTGTGCAAGTGGTCAGTGTAAACTTGGCATGTATAATAAAATGATTTTGATGAAATATCCTGATTTAAAGCTTTGGTTACGGGTCCTGACAGACCTGTGCTTCACAGATGTGTAGTTGAAAGACCATCCAAAAGCTGAAAACCCAACTTCTTGGTCTGTTTTTGCTGGCTCTGATAAATGGTGTCCTTCTGTTTTTAAAGATGAAATGCCTTTTAAACCCGCCAGCGGGTTTCGCTGTTCAGAAGATAAAATTTTATTAGTAAGCCTGTTTACATTAAAACCAAACAAAGTTAGGTTGAACTCTCTGCCTACTTTCTTCCTCATGAATGGCTAGTTTCAGCTAGAAAACTTATGGGCAACCTTTGATTTATGTGTTGGGTGAGACGGAGAGAGGCAGGCCTCAGCCAAAACATACACGAAGTAAGCATTTTCACAAACACTGCATCATGTAAAGCGTGTCGACTCTTCCACGGTTCTTCCTACTGTTCTGGCCTCAAAGTACAAACTATGTTACATTTACGGCATAGCTTGAGTCACAAAGTGCGATAGTGGCCGTCTGGTCTGAGAGCTGACACGGTGAGGAAGCCCAGTCCTGAGACGTTTCTTTGAGGGCAGTAGACGCACCAAACTTTAGATTCAATCTAAGCTCTCGCTGTTTGGTTTCGCATCGTCTCAGTTTATTGACATTGCTGTGCATGCCTTTCACAGTGTAATGTGCCACACACACACACACACACACACACACACACACACACACACACACACACACACACACACACACACACACACACACACACACACACACACACACACACACACACACACACACACACTGCTGTTTTTGTTGGACTGTGGAGTCTGAGACCTGCAGTGTGTCACTGCGACCGTGGGGAGAGAGACCAGGTGCATTGTGTCCTCTATGTTTCTGTGGGAGAGAGAGAGAGATATACCCTTGACCTTGTGTTTGTGTATATCTGTATGTGTGTGTGTGTGATTTCCCTTATTCCCAGTCCTGTCTCGGTCAGAGAGCACACTGAGGTCTGCCATACAGACCGGTCATTCTTTAACTCACTTATTGGTCAGAGCTGGAGAAAATAAGACCAACATTAATTCACCATCTCGGCATTCTGTTTTATTTCACTCATAGTTTCGTCACTGAGGCCTGTGCAGGGCGAAGTGTACTGCAGGGCATTAGCAAGAGTGTGTTTTTATTGTGTTGATGATGATGGAGATGAGACAGGACTGCAGCACTGATCAAATAAGACGTCAGAATTAAACACGGAGCATCCAGTCTGCTCAACTTAAACAAAGCCTCAACCTTTGCAGGGGAAAGCTGCCTCACTCACATAAACCACACATGACCACATTTACAAGCCACTTCAAAATGGTCCACATTCTCCGTGAATTAGACGTTGTGCTGTTTTACTACTGCTTACAAGCAGTTGTTTTTAAACAATCCGTTTCTTCCTCTTTTCGGTTAAAGAATGGCCCCCAGCATTGAGATTATTGCCGTGAGGGCATGTACTGCAAGTGAAAGTATGTTTTAGAAACCACACGTACACAAATTCCACATGAATACGTTCACAAGCTGTGATTTAAAAAAACACAAGCCCTGTCCAAAAATGCACTTTCGTTTTTCAGACTTCGGCGAGGAGAGTAATGAGCGTCAGCGTGTTGTGTCGCTCTGCAGTGAGTTAAATGACAGGGTGGCAGCGCAGGATGACAGCAGGCCGCTAGATAAATGGGTTGTTAATGAGAGGAGAGCAGGACTAATGCTGGGGAGCAAACCTCTAATGCCAGACTCGCATGAGAGAACAGAACTTGGAGAGCGCTCGACTGCTTATGGGAACTACAGCACAACACAGGAGCGAGGCGCACTTCCATAAAGGAGGTGGAACATCATGGATCTGCTCTAAATGAACTTATAAATTTGGGCTGAACATACAAAATGTTGCTTTTACTGCTGTCCTCCTGATGTAAACTGATAGGGTTAATGTTAATAAAACCATTAATTGACTTCCTCTGTTGAATGTTGGGGGGAACACTGGTAATTATGGTAAAATGTTAAACTAATAGATAGAAACATGGCTGTCAGTTACTCACATTAAAAGATTGTTTTTTGCATGACAAGTTTTCGAAATTGTATATTTAAGTATGCAAACAAAGTAGTATCCATCTAAAAATGCCCTCGTTTGCACTAATATCCAGAAGAGAAATGTTAATATTAGATATAGTCCGCTTCGACATTCTGTTAAAATGTTGCTACATTAGAATGATTTTAAATATCTCTTTTTACGAGTCCATAAATCAGAAAATACTCTCAAAATCCAGAAAAATACCATATTCGTAATGTTTTCATGAATAAATTTCATATAAATCAGGCTACGAATGATATATGAAAAAATACAGAGAGGAATAAAAGTGCTGCTGAAGTGGCGTTTCCTGACACCACACGTGTGTACAGCTGCACACGTGGAACGTTCCACTAGCAGGTGGCCAGAGGAGGACTGTGTGCTGAGTATAGGAAAATAAATTAAATATATATGCAAAAAAAATCCACATATTTCAGTTAGAAACAACTATTTTGACCAAGCCTTATCTCTATAAGGTCTTTGCTTTTAATTGCTTGAATTAAGACGATTATATGTTTTAATTGCTATTTTGTTTCTGAAAATGTTTGTTCAAATGTGAGGTGAGATATCTCTTTTATTATCTCTTTTATTATGTGCTAATAAACACCTCAGTGTATATTTAGGATGTCCAAGAAGACACAATATGAAGGTAAATTAGCCCAAAGCTGCAAAATTGATCTGTGTATATAAAAAAGCTTTTAATATCTCAACATAAATATAAATTCACAAATGAAGAGATGCATATAATCAGATGTAAGTATATTTTTAGCTGTTCAGACAGCTTATGCAGCTTGTGTAAAAAATAAAATAAAATAAATAAATAAAATTCCAGCGTACAGTAATACGGCAGCAAAATGTCCCTAATATGTGTTGGGTTTCGCTGTACTGTAATTTAAAGCTCATGTATTTTCAGTGTAGCCATTTTTAAACCTCATGTGCTTTACAACAATTCAGATGGAATTACTTCCTTTCTTCCTGTTGTTTGCAGGAATGGTGGGTGTGACGCAGTTAAAGTGTACCGATGTGTTCATATTGCACTTTTATACCGAGGAAGAGACATTGGTTCAGTGAGTTTCTCCCCAGATTCTTGTTCAGGAGACCCGAACACTGTGTTCAAAGATTGCACTTCATTCATTGCTGAGAAAGTTTCTCATCGGTGCTTGCTTTAAAAAATGTCTGACATGTTTCTGTGGGCTTCTGTTTTTTTGATCCATACAATATGTACATTAGCTTAGTTCTCTGGTAGACCTGGATCAGAACATGCGCTTCTGATTTTCTTTTGGCCATGCACTCATGAATGGGATGAAATAGAATAATCAATCTTCTAGATTTTCCAAATGCCGTTGGACTGAAGGGATCAATTTGTAATTATCAAAGGAGTCTCTGATGCTCAGAAAAATGCATTCATCCTTCTGCAACTGCTTCTTTTTCCAACGATGGTGTAGGGAAAAATGCTTTTAGGGCCAGTGTGCATCACGTGATAAATGCATAAGTTGTAGGTTTGGCCACTGTACCAGAGTTTCTGCACAGCCGGCTGTGTTTCCGGGGTTTGAGTTTGCATTTTATCATCAAGCAAAGCAGGGATAATAAATATTTTGGCCACATTTGGTAATCTTAAAAAGTTAAGTGCCTTAACAGTCTCTGTCTTTATAAGCTCTCTTTTCCCCTCCCTATAGATGAGGGATTGTATTAAATGTTGTTGTCTGGAATTATGGGTTAGGGAGCTGCACTTGGCCACAGGCCTACCTGTTTTGGGTCCCTGTTCTCACATGACGCATACAGAAAAATGCTTTCATGGTTCTGGGTTGGAGGCAAGAGACTAAGTGTCTCGTCTTGGTCTCAGACTAAAAAAAATGAACAGGCCCCATATTAAAGGATAAAAACTGTGTTTTAACATGGTGAGAAGCTGGCTGGGACTCAACACTACGAACCACATTTTGATAGAAGTGCTCTTTCTTGAATTCAGCAGTTCAGTTGACAGTGCTATATTAAAAGCTCTATTGTTGGAATAGATTGACTCGTGTTGTATTATTTCAGAGTAGAACTTATTAATAAGTTTAAATTTCAAATCAGATTTCAGAATAATCAAACTTAAGAGGTCTAACCACCAAATAGCTCAACAAGAAAAGCATTCAGAGAGTGCAGTGCATTGTCATCATTGTATCATTTCTGACAAATGAAATCTTGAAAAAATTGTCGAATCATGTGACCTAAATATGTAGCTGTCGGTGGGAATTGGCGGGACTCAGAAAATGTCTCCGTAATTTAAACAATTGTTCCTTGTATCATTTTGGATGGATAGGCCCCAATAAGTCTTCATTGGTTGATTTTTAGTAGGATCGCAATCATGTGATCGTCAGACAGCTGATGTAGCATTCACTTGTTGTCATAGTTACAGCCATGCCTTTATCTTGCAATGATACAGAAATCTTAAACCGATCCATGGATCCAGACTATAATAGCCAAAATCTAATCAGTTGGCCCTTGTGTCATTTCTGATCTTCCCTGAAAATTTCATCCAAATCCATTAGTCCGTTTTGGGGGTAATGTTCCTCACGGACAGACAAACCAACGCTGATTGTCACATAGCTCCACCACATTCCTTTTTCTAATCACTATTTGTCAGCACTTTTCTTAATATTCCTTTTGCAACTCAGTTACAAAAGTAGACAAATATGTTCCTATTATTCTGACTTACCTGTGCTCCTACGTGTCTCTTATTGAGTGTAACCACAGAGGCCCTTGGTTGCCTTCATAGCACACTACTTCACCCTTTGTCTCACTTTTCCAACTCCCCAATAAACAGCATGAAAAAGACCTTTTGGCGACGGTTTCTGGACCCAGTTCTTGCTGTATAATATGAAATCGTTAAATGTAGAGCTGTGATATGTTTTGTGTTTTTCATCTTTGCAGTGGAAAATAATACAGTCCCAAGATGCAGCTTCGACGGTCTTAATAGCTTCCATATCTGCTTTTTATGGGGGTTGCTCAGTGTGGCACAGAAGAACACAGATGTTGAACAGAGAACAGTGGAAGTCTGTGGGAGGACGGGACGCTCGTCTGTATGTTTTCATGGTGTTTGTGGTGGTGGCGCTGACAGGAGTGTCATCTGCCCTCCCGCCCTTTTGAGAGGCCTCCTGACTGTTGGTCACAAACGTGTTCGTTGTCCAACAGAAGCCCCATTAAAAAAGTGTGCGACCGCTATCTGTCAGCAAAAATGTCTATTAAAGCAAATGCAAATTGTTAGTCTGTGGCAGAAATCTTCCGTATAGGAAAATACAGGTTTGGGCTGCAGAAATGAGAGTTCTGTGTCCGATCGATCATTTCCTGGAAGGAATTCATGGAAAGACAGAGTGGAGCAATTGAAAAATTCAAAACTAAAACATGGGTGGACTGAGGTTCACTTTTGAAAAAAGCCAAGAGAAAGCCCATTCATATTACAACCCATTACTTAAGTACATGTTAAGATCCTAGAATAAGCAGGAAAATAAATGTAATCCTGTTTGATACTGTTTTTTAAATGTCAGATCAAGCACTACATAGATCAACAGTGGCATTTTACCTGCCTTCCGACGCCTCCAGTGATAGATTAAAGGAGCAGGACAAACCTGCATTGACAGACAGCTAAAGTGGGGGCAGAGCAAATGGAGGATATTTGTCCTCTCATTTTGCGGCCTGGACCTTGTATTTGCATGTCATTACTAACCCTGCTCTCCACAAAGTGTTCATTCATGCTTGCCGTCCCTCTCGGCTCTGCACTGTTACTTCCCTACACCACTGCCTTCCTTTAAGCCCCGGCTCCTAAAACCGCCAGGCCCAGAGGCAATTAGCTTTTTAACTTATCCGCTTGTTTTCCATAGGAATAGATTATGAGAATTTCCTGCCATAAAGCTACGGCGGCACATTATTAAATTGGATTTTAGAAAATTTAGAAGGATATTTCTAATGTGCAAAAGGCAGAACAGACGGACTCTGGACAGGGTTCATATTTAACACTTGTGTGCAATTTTGACAGACAATAGATTAAGTTGTCTTGGTTTTTTTTTTTTGCTCTAAATGCTTTGCCATCAGTCCCGAGAAGGCCTCTGAACCATGCACCCATCCGTACATCTTTTTGTCAACTCTGCTTCAATTTCTTCCTCTAACTTTGTGTCCTTCGTTGACTCCCATCCGTCCTTCTCTCAGCTGATGGTGTATGTAACAGCTGTCCTTAATGAGGCTAAATCTGGCAACAGGCTGCCCTTTTCAGCAACTGCCTGCTGGCAGTGAGAGTAAAAGTATCTAGTTAGCATGTCAGATTTTAAGTGCTGAAAACAAGATGGCATAGAAATAGCAAAGTCAATGACACTTGAGCCTCTTCATACAAATACAACTAGGCTCAACACACACACATGCATATCAAATGGTGGGTAGCACTTGTTGATGGAGTTTGTTTGTGGGTTAGCGAAAAGAGTGTGTGTTGTGTGCGCGCGCGCTCAGGCCTGCATTCTGACTTGCTCTATGTGTGACCCACATTCCTCAGTGGCTGACTCATTCACACGCATTGCCATTTAGCAGCGTTAGGGTTAGCGCAGATGCAATACTTCAGCGCTTAATGATTCACACAAGTCATGGCAGTATCTGAAGAGCTGTATAAGTATATTAAAATGCCGAGATTGGCGTCTGTCCAGTGCTGCATGTGCGGAGGGTGCACCCACGGGACGCCAGTGGCTCAGCACATGGGTTACAGACGCTGCAAGAAAGAAGGAAATAGGGGAATTAGTGTCCTGGTTGTTTAGCATGACGCCGATGAGTTATGTGTGCTGAGTGATGAGATGGAAAGTGAACTTGACCAGTCTTAGGTGAAATGTTAATTATTTTAAATATTTATAATGTATTATATTAAATGTTTGTTTTCTGTCAAAAGTAGACTTAGAATTGAAATCCAGTCCTTATTGAAACTGAAACAGCTTACAAAGTAAATCCTAAACTCCCATTCAGGTCAGTGAATAAACCCCTAACTTTAACCTCTGTGTGTCAGAGTTGAATATTTATTTTTATTTACACTGTTGCTTCCTGTAGAATATGCAGATCTATAAAATCTTTGAATCTTTTTCCATCCATCCCACCCCACTTGCTGCAGCTCAGCACACCAGCTCATCTACAACTCTGCTCCAACACTGTTCAACTACTCTACACTATAAGTTGTAATTTGTAGTAAATAGTAGTAATTCAGCCATTCACGTTCAAACTGGAAACTGATTCTGAAGAGGGAGATTCGTCATACAAGCTGACATGATTGGTTCCTATGGTTTGTTATGTATAAAACCCCTCAAAGTTAGAAACCTTATTTTAGAAGCTGACTTTGGTGCGCCACAGTTTCAAGGTGGAAATGCTCAGCTACAGCATTTAACTACTTACTTGACTCATCATTTTTGCTCCAGCATATGAAAACCATTTTTTAACCAGTAATATTAATACTGAGCCCAATTCTGAGAGCTGAGTTTGATAGCTTTATGAAATGCCTTTTTAAGCCTTTGTTGAAATATTCTTATATTAAAAAAACTAAAAGAAAACAAGAAAAGATTAGCAAAGAGCTCAATCTTTTCAGATAAATTCCATTGTCTAGTTTGGATTTAGTTATCAGAACCCATTTACTGTGGTTACTGTAAAGTAAGATGTTTGATTCTGAATGCCTTTGCCAAATTTTGTACACCACCATAAATTTTAAGCAGAATTACACAACTTTGCCACCCACTGTGATGCCTTCACAAGACCTCACAAGAAATGAAAAGAGGGACAGAGAGATCCAAAACCAAGTGAAATACAGTCAGACTGTATTCAGCACAGAATTAAGTGGAATAAATGATTCATTCAGTTTTTCACTCTTGCAGCTAATTCCCTTCTCCTTCCTTTTCTGTCATTAGAGCCTCAGTGGTTCCAGCAGGCTGATGCCGCTGCTCGACCTGCAAGGTCATGGAGCAGCAGCGCTCAGGGGATAATGAGCTTCCAGTCACCCAACACTGAGTCAGAACAGCAATCAATTAGAGTCCTCATCAAACCAACCTGTGCTGCTGCTGCTGCTGGCCAATTGGAGAGCTTCTTGCATGTACAGCTGCACACGTGGAACGTTCCACTAGCAGGTGGCCAGAGGAGGACTGTGTGCTGAACTTGTCTCGGTCAAGGCCAGCTGGGACTGGTGGGAGTGGTTGTGTGGGTGTATCAGGGCTCAGTGTTAAGTGGGAAGAGTGGGTGCATGAACACGGAGCCTCACCTTTCTTGGGTCATTTCCATGTGAGCTCCTTCTGAAACTCACTGAAGATGTTTTTAGCTGCTGTGTGAAATATACTGGGTTCCACAATTCTACAGTTTCTTTAAGCTTTTATCCAAAGCGACGTACATCTGTGAATAGATACAACACAAGCAAGGATCTAGCCATGTTAAAGCGCTATTGTTGTCCTACATGAGCTCGCTGAGTCGGGGCTGCAGGGCAACATTTTTTTGTTGTCTTTAGAGGACTCCGGTATTTTCGTACTTTGGGAATAATTCCAAACTAATCTTGTGGTTTGTCAGATAACATGACTTGTTGGAATGCATCAACCTATAAGCCTGTGTTTATATTCGGCTTATAAACGAATTGACCTAAAGGGTTTTGCTAACATAATGGAGCAACGTAGCAAGTAGTTTGCAAATTATTTTTTAAAAAATTATGGATTTTCTGTTCTGATTTTGGGTACATCTGTTATCTTGTTCTTTTTTGAATATGACAATTCAAAGATACCAACTGTTGGCTGACTGGTTGGGTGAACCTTGTAGTAGCTTTCGCCAGTTACAGACATTTATTTAAAATTGTGAAATGACTTAATGTAGGAAATTATCCTGTAATTTAAGCCTATTTGGTGTGTAATTGGAGCTGCCTCTAGAAGCAGCTAGTTTAGTGTTGGCAGAGTTGAAGATATGCAAATAACCATCTGAAATGTTTGTTAAAGTGCCTTTAATCACTCGCAATTATACAACGTGACAGCCTAATGCGCTCAGAAATGCCTAAGGTCTGATACTGCAATTTAATTTTTGCTATATTGCCTTTTTTATTGGTTAGCTAGAATAATATGACCATACTTATTTATTACTTTGCTGGAAAGTCAATTGTGACTGTTTAAAACATGGCTTTATTGAAGGTGCAGCTCAACACTTTTTCCAGGTTCATATCTTTGAAACCTGAGCTCGTACAGGCGGAGACGGTGAATCGTAAATGTTTATTAAAGATGTGGGATCGTGTAATATTGGTGTGATGTAATACATTGTAAAACCGAAGACGTCAGCGCTCAGTCGAGCCAAAAAAATCCCAGTGGAAAGAAGCCCAGGTAGATTATTCAGCCATAGTCAAAGAGAGGTGTCTGGAAAAATAGACAGCAATTGTGGAATAAATAGAACACAGGAGAGATAAATGAAGTGAAACCTGCAAAATCCACCCAGCACACCCACACCCACATATTGCAGAACCTCCAGGCCTGTGCTGTCATCCAAGAGCTTTCCATGACAGTCAGGCGGGTTTGAGTCGAGCATGCTACACCTCCCTTGGCATCTTTTCCTCTGCTTATCTTGATATGATGTCAAATCACCATTCGTCAACATGAACTTAAGACAGCGCCGGGCTGAACGCAGCCCACACATCATCCGCGGGGTGGAGGGGACAGGATGGATTATGGGTAATCAGAGCGGGCCTCAAGACAGGAGACGGAGGATGCACGGGAAAGGAATGCAGGAGGGAGGGATGAAAAGAAAAAAAGCAGGAGAAAGGGCTGTCAGGGATAATGGAGTAGCGGCATTTATCAGCCTCTGGATCTGCATGAGGGAAGGAGGGAGGCAGAGGGAGAGAGATGGATACAGGGAGGCAAGAGAGGGAGGGTAAGATGGGTGAGTGAGCAAGGCAACACAGAGGTCAGGGTTCGCTGCAGTGAGCCAAAGAAAACTGTGCGGGATCTCCTGGAGATGTTCCCGTGAAGGTGCTGTCAATGTTAACAGCTTCAGCAAAAGATTCGTAACATTATTAATTAACCTCTTAATTCTTGTATTTAATTGATCATTTGGTTTGTTTCGTTTGGCCTTTTAAAGCTTAAAAAAATGTCTTTTCTGCAATCGACAGTCTGAAATTGAAAGATTTTTCAGCGGTGAAAGTAAAATTGCTACTCGAAAGAGGCTGAAACTATTGGATCCACAGTATTTTTTTTCTAAAACGGGGACTTGACTTATAAATTGAGTAATTATCAGATATATTTGCCCCCAAAAAATGTCTTTGAGCATGAAATCAATCATTCATTTCTGCTTCTTTTTAAATCATTAGACTAAATTAGGCATCAACTATTTATGTCATGTCTTGTTTTCATTATTGATTTGTCAGTCATGCTCTGGTGATGATGTCTGAATGTGGTGAAAAATGTACACCCCTATTCCTTCGAGCACGTGGTGTTCAACCCCACGTTGTTTTGTCTAGCTTACAGGACTAAATATTTCTAATTAGACAAGTGAGCCAAAAGCTGCCAATTTTCACATCTGAGATGCTGCAATTAGCAAATGTTTGGCATTTTAGCCCGTTCAAGGTTCAGTTGCCAGTGATAGTTTAAAAACGGCTTTTAATTTGATAATTATAATCTGGCATCTGGGCAGTTGTGTTGTAATGGGCGTCAGCTGTGCAGAAAGAGCAGATGGTGAATTTCCATTTAAGATAAAAAAGAATGAAATCTGCCTGGAAGCATTAAATCTAAGTGGCCATAAAGGAAACACTAATATGGCTTCTGGCACTGTGAGACAAAAGGAATGAGTATTGATGAGGACAATGAAGGTTTGGGAGCAGAGGGATGAGATGATGACAGATGTGGTGGTTGGAGAAAAGAGAGACAGCCACACTGAAAGACAGCGTAGGAATGTGGACGGATGAATACGGGAGAGGAGAAGGGAGTGAGGGATGCTGAGTGTGCCGGGGTGTGTTTTCCCAGACCTTTCACTGTCCCCTCTGTTTGACCCCGTTTTATGGCTCTTTTACAGCCCTTTGCATACTGTAGCCGTCCAGATTCTCTTCTCCAGGGCTCTGCTCACCTCGTCAACCCCAGCTCCAAGCCTCAGGCGGGGTCAGCTGGCCTCTAACACCGTGCCCCCTCCCACCTTCCCGATTCCTCTCTTAATTCACTCCAGATCAAATATGAGCCCCTTTTGCTTTTCCTCCATCATTTTAAGCAAGCATCTGCGACACACTTTTTCACACAGTCATTCATCTCGTCTCGCGTCATTAAAGGAGAGAGCAGGTGTTTCTCATATTTTGCGTTTTGGATAAATGAACTGTTCGGTTTGTACTTTTGCAATTAGAGGCATTTTATTGTTAACCTCTTTTGTTCGGTTGGATTTACATCCTCATCCATTATTCAAGACGTTTTGGCTTACAGAGCTGCAGTGTTGGAAAGGAGCTAAGCAGATTTATTCAAGTACTAGACTTTAGTAGAAAGGAGGGGTTCTTGTACTTTACTGTATTTAAGAGGGGCATATTTAACTTCTTCTCCAGTAGACATTTATGTGTTGACTATACTTTGAAGATGTGAAATGTATGTTCATCTTGTATAAATGCAATGCACTGTTACAAATTATAGTCCCCAAGGTGTGTAAAGCAGTCAAAATTGGACAAGCTACAGTGTTAAAATGCTGACAGCACATTCGCATATTCAACAATTGATGTAACGTATATTATATAATGATTGAATAACACTGAAATGGGCTATTTTGCAGACATTAGTATATGCATGAGCTAATAGTGCTTGTAATTGATCTGAAATTTAGCTCTTCTAATGTCTTTATCCTGTATTGTGTGATGCTGCTCCTTTTATTGGAGTAAGTGATCTTTGCTCTTTTTTCTACACTTACAGTTAATCTAACCCTATTGGCATTTTTCTAGTGTTCCTCTTTTCTACATATATAGTGATAAAAGTAGAGATATTTTAGTGCATTTAGGAGCCGTGTGTCAGTAGCCAATGTGAAACACGTCTCTTTCTTCCCTCCAGTTGACTGTTCTGTAGTTTTTCCAGCCTTAAACTCTGCATTCACTCACTCACTGAAGATGATTTATGGTCTTCTTCCTTCACTTAAAACTCCTCAGCTCACGGCTGGACCGAACGGCCCCGGATCTGGAACAGTTGATGAACATACCTCGTAGAGTTTTCTTTCAAACGTCCTAGGATTCATACATTGATAAATGTGAGCGCTCAAAGTCTAATGTGATCCAGCACAGACCAATGCACCGTCCAGCCCTGTATGCTTGTGTATGTGGGTCTCTGTGTCAGAATCCACTCATATTTATCCCTACCATTTTTCAGACTGAACACAGAATTCCCTTAGCACAGCTTTTAAGTTATAGCCTGCTCAGTTTTGGCCTCACCGAGTCTGCTAAGGTCACTGATCCAGCCACTCTCACAGCGGAGGATTACTAAACCAAAGTGAGCTGACCAGTGCCTGAAACTTAATCATTTCAAAGTTTAATGCAAGGTCCAGATAGAGGGTGGAGAAGGAGGGTGTTCTAAGAAATCTTTGTACGCTGCGTAGTAAAATGCAAACGTTGCTGCAAATCCCCCCACAAGTCTGTAACTGCTCCCAAACAACACCCAAAACCAGGCTGCTCTGCTCTCACATTTAATAAGGTGAAAAGTGGTAGGGAGGAAAAACTTTTTTTTTCTCTCTCTAAAATTAGTTTCAGGAAAAATGGAGAGCGTATAGTAAATTATACTAACAAGGGGACGCCATCCTCTTATCCTGCCTTAAATCACTGCAGGCTGTGTGAGTACATCCTCAGTCCTGCTCTGCGAGTTGTGTGCAGAATTTCACCTCTGCAAACAGGAACTCTGGGAATGAACCAACAAATAAATACACCTCAGCAGGGAGATAACTCATAGCAAAGCAGGGAGAGGAGGGAGAGGCACAAGGGCCCTCTTAGCCACACTGTGTGAGTAAGTGTGTGCAGAGAACTGCATAATTGAAACATGAAGTAAATAAAATGTGGCCCGCTACAGTGTACATTTATGTACATACATACATGTGCATTAATACTTGTAGGAATGCTACCCACACACAGTACAGAAATTAAATTTAGGATGTTAGGAAAAGCAGATGGGAAGCAAATGAACAAGCTAAAAGAAGAGGATAAGATGCACAAGACTTGATGGTAGTGTTCACAGTTTATGTCCACTTATTTCATTAGTGGTGAGTAATTTGACTTCTTAGAAGTAAAAATTCAGTTCAGGCTCCTTGCCTCGTCATGTTAATACTGTTATTTTCTGTATTAAGCTTTGACTTTGCTTCTCTTTCGGCCGCACTCAAACCCTAATCCGCTCTGTCTCATGCTCCCACTCTACCTCTGTCTTTATCTCCACTCCTTCCCTCTGCCTTAATCTTCTCTAACCGGTGAACTGCTGCTGACCTCCAGGCTCATGTCAGTGATTAATGTTACCCTCCTGTACAACTCCTCATCCCATTCAGAAAAAAAGCTCATTCTTAATGGAGATGGGGATCATAGTCTGATATTTTGCTCCACTCCTGCTGAGCGAGATGTGAAGGATGAAAGGTGAGATTAGCTTTTTTTTTTTAAACAGCTTTCATTGCTGTCTTTTCAAATTTTGAATATACACCTATCAAGCGAACTCGATGCTTTTTCCCCAGATGCAGCAATGTGGTTACTTAATTATTTGTTAGAATTTTGTGATTTTTCCTCATGAGAATGAAGACAACAACTTCTTTTGACAAGTACAAACCATACTTGCATCAGTTTCATATCAAGTTGGTCTAAGCATACTTATTTCATCTTAGGGAGCCCTTCACTTGCTCTGATCTGGTAGAATTCACTGTTTTTTTTTTCTCTGTTCATACTTGAAGTTAGAGAATACCCAACCACCTGTTGGCTCAACTTCACACATGGAGACACATGCTGCCAACAGGTAGACATGCTCACATGCACATAAATACAGACAAACAGATGGAATATCAGTGTGTTTACCATGATCCTGTTACCTCAAAACCTGAGAAGGTTAAAGTGGGATCCATTTCTTCAGCGTCTGTCTCCAAAAAGAAAAAATATACTTTCAGTTCTGTTCAATTTATGTGTGAGCTACTTTGGAAAAAAGTCTTCTCGGTTTCCACTACCAATGTTATTTAGCACCATCTATTCCCTTTTATGATACTTGTGTGTAATAAATGAAGTGTGAAGGCAAGCACACTCTCTTGGTCATGGTGTCTGTTTCAGAAACACAGCGCTTATATTGAGCGAGACATTTCTATAGAGCAGATGTGGCACTGGTCTCACCAGTAATCCCAACCTTTAGCATTGGTCTTCTCAAATTTACATGGTTCTTGACTATGTCAATTTATTTGACTAGATCTGTGAACTAACCAATACTGCTAAGTCTTTTTGGGTCACCATTTTTTACATCAAGGTCCGGAAACCACGACGGATCAGGTGTTGGAAGGCCTTTTTGCTGTATGTGTCCCTGTGGTTCTTTTCACCCAACCACACATATAGCTAATACAGCTGATGGTAGCATTCAGCAACAGTCTTATCTCAATATTATTCTTAAGATCCTAATAATATTATTTTTCCTTCTTACATAAATATATTACAACTTTCCAAAAGTGTCCAAAAGGTAACCATCAACTACACTATCTGCTCATGTTTCTTGAGCCAATCCTGAGGAAGTCGAGGGAAACCTTTTGACTCTGATGCATTGTTCTTGCTCAGACAAGATCCTCAGTTCTCACTGGAGGGACGAGCTGCCTCAGGCCCCAAACGGTAGACACCAAAAAGCAGGAAGTCTTTGACATTTTGTCCCCCTGACCCCAGCTAACCTGCTCCGATCTTTCCCCCTGTCCAGGTGGTTGCATTTCCCTTCCCCCTGAGACTCCAGGTCACATCACATGAAGAGGAGGCTGCTGAGTTTGCAGTTTGCTGAGTTTGTGAATAAAGACTGTGTGTTGTGAAGGATTGACATTTCCTGAGGGAAAGGGCAGAGATAGACACAATAGACTGGAGCAGATCTTAAGGAGATTTGAGAAGGAAAGCGATCGAGATAAAGACAAATTGAGCTCTTGGTTGTGGTACCAGGACTCAGCAACTGGTTGAAATTCTAATGGCTGGAATATTTTGTCAAGTGAAAGTAATTACATAAATAGCATCTTGAAAATGATTTACCTTTGCTGAGCTCAGCTTGTTAGAGTGCATACTCAATATAAAATTATTCCAAGAAATTAACATCATAGTATCATCATTTTAGTTCATGTTCTTGGCACAAGGACAAAACGTTTCCAGTGCATGTTGGAGCCCCAGGTTTCCCCTTGTCCCTCATCCTGTCGGAGTGAGCAATGTGTTAGATTTGGAAACCTCCAAGTCATGTCTTGCTTTTTGCAGATGACGTAGTTCTGTGGTGGTTTCATCAGGCCGTAACCGTAAGTGTGCACTGGGACGGTTTGCAGCCGAGTGTGAAGAAGCCAGGATCAGAGTCAGCACCTCCAGGTCTGAGGCCATAGCTTTCTGCTGGAAACCAGTAGATTGCTCCCCATGGGTTGGAGGTGATTTGCTGCCCCAAGCTGAAGAGTTCAAGTAACTGAGGATCTTGTTCCTGAGTGATGGGAAAATGAAGCGTGAGATGGACAGACAGATTGGTGCTGTGTCAGCAGTTGTATCGGACTGTTGTGGTGAAGAGGGAGCTGGGCCACAAGGCTAAGCTCTCAATTTACCAGTCCATGTATGCTTCAGTCCACATCTATGGTCACAAACTCAGGGTAATTACCAAAAGAATGAGGCTGTGGATACAAGTGGCCATAACAAATTTCCTCTGTAGATTGGCTTAGCTTAACCTTTGAGAGTGAGGAACTCTGGCACTTGGATCTTTGAGTACAGTACAGTTGCTGCTCCTTCACTTCCAAAGGAGCCAATTAGGATAGTTTGGGCATCTGATTAGAATTTCTCCTGGGTGCTTCTGTTGAAGGTTTTCCAGACATGTTCAACTTAGATGAGACCCTAAGCTACAGCTATGGCCATAAGTTTGGACACAAGTACCATGATGCTTGTGCATCTTAGAAAATACCACAAAATTGTCACTTACAATACAGTACACAACTCCTGAGAACTAAATTAAGTTTCATATTTAAAAAAACATCAAAAGAGTTTGGTGTCATTTTGTTATTCTTACCAAATTCGGTTGTGAAAGCACTGCATTTTTTTGTTATTTTCCTCTAATACACACGTGGACAAAATTGTTGGTACCCCTCAGTTAAAGAAGGAAAAACCCACAATTCTCACTGAAATCACTTGAAACTCACAAAAGTAACAATAAATAAAAATTTATTGAAAATTAAATAATCAAAAACAGCCATTACTTTTGAATTGTTGATTAACATAATTATTTAAAAAAACAAACTAATGAAACAGGCCTGGACAAAAATGATGGTACCTCTATAAAAGATTGAAAACTATTTGACCAGAGTGACATGATTAACTCAGGTGTGTCATTTAATTGACATCACAGGTGTTTCCAAACTCATAATCAGTCAGTCTGCCTATTTAAAGGGAGACAAGTAGTCACCCTGCTGTTTGGTGAAAAGGTGTGTACCACACTGAACATGGACAACAGAAAGCCAAGGAGAGAATTGTCCCAGGACATCCGAAAAAAAATTATAGACAAACATCTTAAAGGTAAAGGCTATAAGACCATCTCTAAACAGCTTGAAGTTCCTGTGACAACAGTGGCTCATATTATTCAGAAGTTCAAGACCCACGGGACAGTAGCCAACCTCCCTGGACGTGGCCGCAAGAGGAAAATTGATGACAAATTGAAGAGACGGATCGTTGGAATTGTATCCAAAGAGCCCAGAGCAACCTCCAAAGAAATTAAAGGTGAACTCCAAGGCCAAGGTACATCAGTGTCAGATCGCACCATTCGTCGTCGTTTGAGCCAAAGTGGACTTCATGGGAGACGACCAAGGAGGACACCACTGCTGAAAAAAACTCATAAAAAAGCCAGACTGGAATTTGCAAAAATGCATGTTGACAAGCCACAAAGCTTCTGGGAGAATGTCCTTTGGACAGATGAGACCAAACTGGAGCTTTTTGGTAAGGCACATCAACTCTATGTTCATAGACTCAAAAACCAAGCATACGAAGAAAAGAACACTGTCCCTACGGTGAAACATGGAGGAGGCTCAGTAATGTTTTGGGGCTGCTTTGCTGCATCTGGCACAGGGTGTCTTGAAAGTGTGCAAGGTACGATGAAATCTGAAGACTATCAAGGCATTCTGGAGAGAAATGTGCTGCCTAGTGTCAGAAAGCTTGGTCTCAGTCGCAGGTCATGGGTCTTCCAACAGGACAACGATCCAAAACACACAGCCAAAAACACCCAAGAATGGCTGAGAGAAAAGCGTTGGACTATTCTAAAGTGGCCTTCTATGAGCCCAGATCTGAATCCCATTGAACATATGTGGAAGGAGCTGAAACATGCCATTTGGAGAAGACACCCATCAAACCTGAGACAACTGGAGCTGTTTGCTCATGAGGAGTGGGCCAAAATACCTGTTGACAGCTGCAGAACGCTCATTGACAAATACAGAAATCGTTTAATTGCAGTGATTGCCTCAAAAGGTTGTGCAACAAAATATTAAGTTATGGGTACCATCATTTTTGTCCAGCCCTATTTCATTAGTTTGTTTTTTTAAATAATTATGTTAATCAACAATTCAAAAGTGATGGCTGATTTTGATTATTTAATTTTCAATAAATTTTTATTTATTGTTACTTTTGTGAGTTTCAAGTGATTTCAGTGAGAATTGTGGGTTTTTCCTTCTTTAACTGAGGGGTACCAACAATTTTGTCCACGTGTGTATTATGTTTTGGGAACAAAGTTGTTCCAATTGTTGGAATTTATTGATAATATTATATCCTTTGTTGATTTGTTGACTAATTAAACTGGTGCTGTCAAAAATATTAGTTATTATGTTCTGTCATAGACATCAAAACAGACATAGTAAGTCATGCTGTATCCAAACTTATGGCCATGGCTGTAGATCCAGAAGTTGCTGGATAGATTACATATCTCATCTGGCCTGGAAACACCTTGGGTTCCCCAAGGAAGAACTGCAAATGCTGCTGTAGAATACCCTGCTTAGCCTGCTGCTGCCACTGACCAACTTTGGATAACCAGAAGAAGCAGGAGGGGTTTAGTATCATCATCATCACATTAATCATGCTTCCATTCAAATGGCTAGTGATGCATTGTTTTTGTTTCCATAGCACTTACTCACATTTTGTTTTCTTTAATGCATCAACTTTTTTACACTGCAAATTTTCTGTGTTTCTACACCAAAAAGTTACAATTAACAGTCTTAGACCTTTTTCTTTCTATATTGCCACACCAATCAAGTCATGATATCCTCAGGTGTTCTAACTCCAAAAACCACTTAATCAGCTTATAGTCACAAGTGATTTAAATTGAGTATTTGTACAGCTGCACAACTTGAAGGTGACCCAGAAGGTTTTACAGTGCAAAGTGAGTGTAAATGGGTTTTACAGTGTAATGACGGAGAGAGAGCAGGACTCTGAAGATGAACAAGACTAATTTGCTCTCAGTGGGGTAGAGATGGCTTGTCAAATCATGCATGCGTACACACACGCACAGTGTATCGACATGCAGAAGGTACATGGTGACAAATGAATGTTACTGAAAGCATGTGGACTCACACACATGCAGCCTGACTCAGACATGTAACCTCCACCTCCGTCCCTCACTCCCTCCGTCTTTCTGTGTCTGTCACCACCAAAGGATTATACAGCGGGATACCTTACACCGCTGTTGCAAGAGGAGGAAAAAAAAAGAAAGTTGCCTGGAAAAGCTTTACTCTAAGCGAAAATACAACAATTTATCTTCCTCCGTCTTTCTGCTCCCTGGTTGAGCTCTCACTCTTCCCTTTCCACCTTCTGTTTGTTTCCCTACACTCTTTTCCTGTCCCAGATTGCCTCTGGGGCAACGTAGCTGGAACGCCACAGTGGAAACCCCTGTCCTTTTGGACATCTCTATTCAGATACATGGACATTTGAGAATTCTGAAGGTTGGATTATTGAAATTTAATTGTGCTAATAATGGTGGTGATGATACAAGAGGGGTTTGTACTGACAAGAACCACTTTAGCAGATTTCGGTAACAGTGTTTTCATGTAACAAGGAACAAGTTTTAAAAGCCCAAAAGAAAAAAAAATCCTGCTGACTTTAATTAACATTTATTAGAATAAAGTCACAGTACTTTTTCAGGAGGTTTGCAAAATAGGAAGTTGCTGTTGGACAGTAGTAGGTAAAGTAACTCCTAACTTTACTTCATCACTTGTTAAATAATGAATTGAAATATTTTTTCCTAGGTGAGCTTTCAAGTCTTGATATTCATGGACTGTTTAGGAAGACTTGACTCTTAAGGGAAGGGAAAACAATACAAAATGTAGCATGGAAAATACCACAGATCACTGGTGTCCTATAATGCAAAAGGAAGATATGAAATTACCAGATGCTCAGGCTTCCCAATGAAGATGATTCTTTGAAGCATCATTCAACTTTCCCCGATGTGACTCAGATTCTTTAAGTCGAGCATTTGTTTACCCACAAGGCTACATGCGTTGTGCTCATGTTTGGCTGATGAGAGAAGCTGAAACCTGAGGTGGAGTGATATTCTTGCAGGGTTTTTCCTGCATAGCAAAATTTTTGGCACCTCTCAAAGTGGTTTTAGCCAACCCCGAAGGAAAATAACCAGCAGTGAAATGATGAGAAAGAAGAAAAAAAATGGCAATTCAGCTTTTTATCCAGTATTGTTAGTTGGGGACTCATGTATTCAAGTATAGTAGACATTTTTGCTGGTCAAATATTAAAAAACAATAGGAACAGGATAGATTACTTTCAAATAGGGCAACACAGACTTATTGCCTGTACTGTACATGGACCAATTATGCCCTTAAAAGGAAAGAAAAAGAACGAATATTCAAGTTGCTAAAGCGCAGAGCCAAAATCCAATGAATCTGACAATAATCTGAGCCAGGTACAGACCTTCCAGTTATTATAAAAAAGTACTCTATACCTACTTACTCCATAAGCCCAAAGTGACTGTTCTGCTAAGCTCAGAGGACATTTTTACCTTCTAACTACCTAAAAACATCTGTAAGTTCTAAACCTCTCAAACAGCATGGAGGATAACTGGCATGTGTTCCTGGCCCAGGGCGTCTGAGGAGCTTCCAGTTTCGTTATGTTTGCTTATGAGTGCTGTGACATTATCTTCACCTCCCACTCTCTGAATGATGCTTTTTTTTAAATCCTCAGGGGAAAACCTGTATATTGCCCGTGTAATCTGTGAAATCTGTCTCAGAGCAGTAAATCAAAGGTGTGTTAGTGAGAAATCATATCCAACCCTGAGGTGCCATCTTAGAGGCACAACAGACAAGTCGCTGCGCATATCTCTTTGTCTTTCACACAAATATAAACACACACAGCTGTCTTACACATCTTCCTCATGACTGTCTGTTTTCTTCCTTACGTGTGTATAATTTTTATCATGAAAATATCCTGAAATTATACAGAATATCCACCATAAGTCCCATTTGAATGCTTTTCTTTGTTTTCTGTGTTTGTACATTTAATGCTTTTGGATTTGACCTGGTAGTCGGACAAACTAAGCGACTGCACCTCTCTGATCCACCTGTCTCCAGACCTGGCATCTCACCTCAACACACACACTCACACACAGGAATGCCAGGTATGCCGTGTCCATGCAGGACAGAGAGGAAGAGCTCTGTGTCTGTGATTGAAGCTGTCCTGCTGCTCAGGGTTGTGGTATGATGAGCAGATAACAGCACCACCAGATGAAAGCTTTGAAATGTCTTTATCTCTTCTGCTTGTTCTTAGCCTACACGTCTTTGTTCCTGCTTTCCACTCCAGCAGTGTGATGAAAATTGTTGTGTCCTGACTTTGATGCGAGTCTCACGATGTTGTTTTATTGCATTGTGTTTTTTTTTATTGTGTATCAGGAAGAGTAATACTTGGCTTGGCCCCTTTTGTTGCATTTTATTCTTCAGTTGCTCACCAAATGTTACTTTTTCAAGTATCTTGAATGACTCAAAGCACAAAACAGTTTGTCTTCGTGTAATATGATGGTATTTGGTTTGTAACTAAATAAGGATCTGCATCATCCTTTTTCAAGTAGCTTAAGCGACACGAGGTCTTTAAAGGAAACATTTGACCTCTGCTTTAAAGCCATGACCCACACTGAAGCAGCCTGACATAAGAGAGAAGTCCTGCCACGGCTGTTGGCTCTGGACTTAAAAGGAAACTCACGCATACATTGTTTAGGTATTTTCGTTCATACACCCATTCGACCGAAGGTATTCTTCACCGAATAGGATACTGGGATATCTCAGTTTTTGAGAAATGTTATGACAAAAATTTACTTGTCAGAGAGCAGGCAGTTTTTTTTTCTGTTCTTGTCAGTTTTCATCTGTCTTTTATTTCTGTGTGTTCACCTTGTCATAGATCCTTGGGCTGTTGCTGTCTTGGTTTTCCTCAAGCCTCACAACTTGGCCAGGAAGAGAGATCCAGTGATGATTCACCTTTAATTAATTGAACATCATTTCTGGACTTAAATTCTCTGAGGGACTGTTTTTCTGCCTCCTTGCAACCAGATGCTTGTTGACCATAGCCAGCTGCAGAGAAAAGACCTCATTTCCTCATCTGCTTTGTCCAGCCAAATGAAGCTATAAGTGGCCCATGTGTGAACCCATGACATGCTTTGCATAGACTCTGACATTATGCGTCCATTTGTGCTTCTTCTTTTCTGTAGTTTCAGGTGCTGGAGACTGAAAGGTGTGGTGATGTGGTAGTTTATTATCAATCAGGACATGTTAGTGGGTTGGACTTTTGTACAGTCGAAGTGACTCAGTTAAAGTTTCAGTGTCAGCGATGGTATTTCATTCACAGTGCATCTTTTTTTTAATGTTCAAGAAAATAGTGTCTTAAAATACATGGCACTGACAATGCATACTCATATCTTGCTTGACATATCTGACCCTGCGTATTGCGACGAAAGGCCTGGACTCTGTTGGTGTGCTTTCTTATCTGGTCCCTTAAAATCTCTCCAGACTGACCTCCCAGGTATTCAGACTGTGTGCTGTTGGACTAGACAAGCCTCTGCAGCAACAGGGGCTGAAGCACATGTGATAATCTTCATAGATATCTTTGTTCACAATGACTCTGCAGACATTTATTATAGCCAGCTGGAATTATGCAACCCTGGTTATTTTTTTTTAAATGTGGAAGCTGACCGGAGGAAACGTCGTAATGGTCAGAATCAGGAGTGGAAGAAATGGAAGTTAGTGTGCAAGGTAAGGTTCTGTCAAAAGGTGAAAACATCCTTAAGATGTTAAGAATGTAATTGTTACAAGTGGACAAAATGACATCAGTCTACAACAGATTAGGTCTTGTCTGGTATTATTCACATTCAGCAGAGAGAAAGAACTCAGAAGGAAGTAGTAGGTGTCCATACCCACTGCAATTTCAATATTTCCCATTCACTGACTGTGTAAGCAACCATGCAATGCAATCTGGCCGTGGTACAATGCATTTTGAGAGATTGGACATCTTGTTGGTCGGCCCTTACTTGCATAATGGTTACCTAATGCAAATAAGATTGTGTGTAACTTTAAGACTTATCATTGTCGAACACAGACCCAACAGCTGCCCGTTTTTTTTTTTTTCTCATTTCAAATGTTTTCAGAAACACCTTTTTATAAACAATTTTTGTAATATGATAGCGTTTCCAAACAAGCTGCCTATGAGGTGCAGCCACTGTTTGCATGGTTGTATGAGGGGGTGACCGTTATTGATTTCCTGTTGGAGATCACATCTCAATCATCTACTGTGCCACCTAGTTGCAATGGTCGCAAAGTGTCCAAGGCAGGGAGGCGGCACAATCTGCCATGTCCAGAAATGCCCCTATAGACACGTACCAAAAGATGTGTCTGTATAGCATGATGTTGATTTTGTTAACAGGTACCCTAAGGTGTTTTTTTTTTATCAAGCAAAATAGACCAGTTAATTGTATGTCCATATGTAGGTCTTGTTTGTCTTTATCCTATAAAAGTATTTCCCCTTGAAATGAGCTAATGATAGAGCAGATTTACCGAGCGCTGCCTCTCTCTCTCTCTCCGTGTCGCTCTGTCACTCTGTCTTCACTCTACTCTCCTCCCTCTGTCTTTGTGTTTACCCCTCTCTCACCCACTCACATCTGCCCAGTTTCTCTAGATATGTAATTTGCCGCAGATCTCCTCACTCAAGCCAAGTGCTTCACCTGAACCGAGACTTGCTATAAACTCCCCTGTGCTTCCACCAGGGCATTTTTCATTCATGCTTCAGTAAAATGAAGAATAGACGTGTGAGGGAATGATGATAAGAGGGTACCCTGTAGAGTGGCGAGCCAAAGCAAATAACATGAATCATGTGAGTTTGAATTTGGCCCTCGAGCCTTGTTGCATGATAACTTTAGTCCTCCACCTGTTACTCTGTAGTCTGCTTAGTCCTTGTCAGGCAAAACTGTGAGTAAGTCTGAGATCCATGTGTATTATATAGCCCAAAAAGTGAACCTTCTTTCTCCTATTAGGATCTTCTCCGTTGGTATACACATGTAAAAGAAATGACATGCTTTTGAGTGTAAATTATGCATGTCTTAAAGCAGAAGGAGATGAAGCATTCAGGACTTCTCCTCCAGCAAAGTATGTGATTCTTGGATCAAAGCAACGTCTCTTCTCATTTCGCAGAGAAAGTCCAGGAGTAGTCCATGGATGGATCGCATGAACATTCATGTAGACTTAATAGATATATATCTCCTGTCAGAACTTGGCAAAGAGATGCGGATGAGTATAACACACCATCTCCAAACATACTATGCTTTATATCGGGTGGTGTTTATGTGTGTGTGTTAACTGATCTCAAATCTGGGAGTAATTTTACAGAGCTGCAGCAAACGGGAGCAGTGCCGAAAAAAGATGAACGCAGCATGGCACAAAATTACCACCTCACACACACATGCAGTACATATTCATACACAGCTCTGAGCCGCTTTCCATTTGCAAGACATCAGTATGCAACCATGCAGTCGATTGGTTCTTCTATCAGTGAAGCTGAGGAGCTCTCTGGGAATAAATTCACTAACGCACACCACTCGCTCTGTCCATGCCCATCTGTCCGAGGTTGACCTATTAGGATTGACCTTTCGACTGGCTGGACGCATGGATGCAGTCGGCTGTTTTATTAGAAGGTATCAATGTCACAATCTCACGCAAACAGCCTCACAAGCAGCTATCATATGTCCGGTTTCATGAAGACTTTGGACCTGGCTCTGTGCTTTCTCTTTCAGTCTGCTCCGGCTTGCCTTTATTATGAAGGGCTGTTACCCTACTGCATTCAATAGGCCCTTTGTCGTGTGTGTGTGTGTGTGTGTGTGTGTGTGTGTGTGTGTGTGTGTGTGTGTGTGTGTGTGTGTGTGTGTGTGTGTGTGTGTGTGTGTGTGTGTGTGTGTGTGTGTGTGTGTGTGTGTGTGTGTGTGTGTGTGTGTGTGTGTGTGTGTGTGTGTGTGTGTGTGTGTGCGTGTGCGTGCGCATTAGTGTGTTTTAATAGAATGAAACATTGTCATTTACACTGCAGTATTCTTGTGACACTCAAAATACAAAATCTCTTAACCAGCTGTCTGAACACATGATATAAATGTGATTTTAACAGTTGTGTAGGCGAAAATTGCTGTCGTTATTTTGTATGTTGCGCAAATTAAAGACAGGGTGGAACTGTCCAAAGTTTGATTAGGTTTTTCACACGGACATCAGAGACTGTTTATGAAACTAGTCCCATAGGAGGTGGAGGGGTAAAGTCCTCATCCAAAACTCAGGGCTTGTTAGTTTTCCGTCGTTGCACAAATTATTTTCACTTAGTTCGCCAATTATTGTCATGTTTTTTTGCCTGATGATTAGTTTTTGTTAAATAAAATCCTACAGAATATATATATATATATATATATATATATATATATATATATATATATATATAATGCCCTAGTGCCAAAGATAACTTCCTTAAATGTCTTGTATTTAATTATTGGTCTTGAACCCAAAGGTTCAGACATATGGATTCTGTAAAGCATTTTGAGATAATTTGAATAGTAACTGGCGCTATATAAATAAAATGTATTGAACTGAAAGGTGCTGACATGCAAAATATCCTCGCATTTGGCACCCACAAATGTTTGGCATTTTTGCTTTACAAGTAAATGAAATGATCTGCTGATTGATTTTCCCTTAGTCAATCAGTGAATCATTAAGTCAGTAAATCAGTTGTCCAAGTCCTTGTATGTTCCAGCCATGAGTGAATCAGTAGAACTTCAAATCATGTGTCAGTGCAGGCGTTAATTCAATGAAAGTTGCACAGCAGAGACAACTTTCCAAACTTTTTCCAAATAAATTTCTTCAGGCTTCTGTAGTTGTAGACCCATAGCACATGCGCAGGAGTCTTTCCACAAACATGAGTGGCAAAAAAATACTACAGTGTTATGAGTCTGGGACAACTTATGTCACATGACCTGACGTTTTGACTGAGGTCACTGTTCTCAAATCCCCTCAGTGTGTCTGGGGTTAGTTTAGATACTTCAGCTTAATTGTCTGTGTCTGTGTTTGTGGGTTATTCGGTTTGTCACTGCTCAAAAGACTCTCACTGGTGGGGAAAAAATGACGAAGGACGTCCAGTATTATGAGGGTAATAAACGGCTGTTTACACCCGATTAAGAAAAAAAGGAATGTGGCATTCCAGATTTGATGAAAACTATGGTATCGACATTGTGGCATTGGCAGTTTTAGTTGTGTAAAGTGTCCTCCATTAATTTTCCATTTGTTTCATATGAACTGGAGACACATCTGTGTTCTAATTGTTCTGAGAGGGTGAGACTGTAGGCTGAGGCAGTTGGAATCTGATGATCCATTAGCTGGACATCAGCTTAACTTAATTAGATTGGAGCTGATGTCACAAAACCTGCATTCAGCATCAGTTTCCAGTCCTGCTGTCACCAGTCTGTGTCCATGTACTGCTAAAGAAGGCCGATTGTTTTCTTTCATTATGAATTACCCTCTACCTCCCAGATGTGAAACACCATCTTGTTTTGGTACATTCTTCCTGTGTCTACAAGAAACAGAAACCCCTGATAGACAATTAATAATAAGCTGCTTCGCCAAGAAAAAGATGGGAAAAGGATGAACAGACAGCTAATGCAGGGTTGTGTAATTCATCTTGCGTTTGCACTGTGCATGGTTATGTGTGTGTGCAATTGAAGGCAGCAGCAGGCGGAGTGAAAATGACAGAGGCTTTATTTGAAGGCAGCTGGATACCGAGCTATTAGCAAAGAGAAGGCTGTAAAACAGGCAGGAATTTTGCTGCTGGGTCCTATGGAGTTTTCATCAGGGTGGGAGGCGTAATGACAGTGACAGGGTTCCCCTAAAGGAAAACATGGAGGCAGGAGGGAGCACAACAATGGCTCAATGTGTACAGAATGAGCAGAGATTAGATGTAATGAATGGAAATTATCATATTAGTGCAAGGTCACAGGATTGAACTTGTGCAGAAGTAGATGTTCCACTGAGAGTGAATGGATCCTGATAAGATATCTGTGATCTAAACTCTTTAACAAGATAAGAACAGATTGAAAACAGAAGTGGAGGCCAGAGACTTGCCCTATCGTTTGTAAAGACGGCGAGATGGACACAAGATAGAGAAGATAAAAGAGGAACCCGGTGATACCTGCTTAAGTACACTTATCAAAGTAGCAGCAGGGAGGGGTTCTGAGCAGCCCAACAAGGCAGTAAATAACTGTCTGATTGACCCTCATTTGACAGGCTTCTTGTTCACCAAAAGGACACTGGAGATGTCTAGACATTGGTTGGATGAGTGGAACAGTAACAGCCTTATTTAAAGACCGACAAGATGTTTGAAATTTTATTGCTCGCGTTTGGTTTCATCATACACAAATCAAATAAAGCAGTTCATGAGGTGACCAACATTTTTGGTGTCTTGTGTCATCCTGGTTCTATTTCCCTGTAGCTCTCAGAGAGGCGGGGGGGGAGCCCGAGCCCGAGCAAGAGTAACACATGGAGGTAATAGAGTTCCACAGTTAACTCATGTAGAAGACGTAATTATCTTGTTAATCATGTCTGACCTGACTGAATGCACAGTAAGAAAAACTGTGGTTCTTGGACCGGAGCCTGGTGACAGTATACAGCTGCCAACTCATAAAAACTTCAATTTGAAGTTGATTGTAATTCTGATTGTTAAGGGAAAATGTGCATTGATCTGCCCGAAAAGGTTTTGTTTGAACCAAGGAACAGAGATAATGCAATAAAAATACACAGATAAACACACACGTGTGCAGCGTGCATTCCCTGAAAAGCAGACAGACGGTAGAACTTAGCCAAATTAGCCACATGCCAACCAGAACAACTGCCTGAGGGGTAGAAGGTTCAGAGGGAGAGAGAGCGTGCAGAGGGCGGAGGTAAAGTGAACTTTCCAGCTGTTACCGTATCAAGTTTGACATCAGTGTCTTGTCCTTCACTCACCAAAGAGCCCTCACATTGACACACACCACCAACAGACAAACACTGATTTGTTAGCTGTAAATTGTCCTTAGGCTTCTTTTTTAAAGTAGCTCTTATCGCGTGCGCACAAAAAAAGGTTATCGCGTGCGCACAAAAAAAGGTTGTCGCGCACGTGTAGCCGTGTAAAAGCACAGCTCTGTGAATTTCTGCCAGTCATTTTCTTTTTATCGTGCACACTCCACATCCATCCAGTAACGTTCTTCCTACTTTGATCTCTATTTAGGATCATGAAGTTATGCTCTAGTCAGGGGAAAGAACTTCTGAGTCAACACTTATTTAAACTGAAAATCAACTCGACATACTAGAGACACACACACACACACACACACACACACACACACACACACACACACACACACACACACACACACACACTTCTAAATACTGCTACACATCAAATACTGCCGCCAAGCCCCACTGAGCTCACACATCCCCTCGTTAAGTACCACACAGCTCGCCAGACCCCACTCACCAATACACACACGCAGCTACAGGCATCAGCACACAATGCCTAAAGTGTGTCCTGTTTGAATTAATGGCAGATTATGCAGAGTATTCATAAAATGAGTCAGATTTTCACGTGCACCATTCAATTTGTTGTTCTTGACACCAGCTTGTGTGTCGACGTGTTGTCACCAAACACCCTTTTGGCAGAAGTGTTAAAAACGACACATAGTTTTTACGCAGTGCTGCTTTTGGATGGTTTCAGCTCAGGAATGGACCTGCCCCACCTGTGATCACATCATAGCCGGGGTGCCTGGGGCCTCGCTCCTGCCCGGTTTACTCACCCGCTTCCCAGGTCTGCCACAGCAGCTTGTAAAAGTCACGGCGAGTGTGAAAATTAAAGAGATTCATGCTGCTTTTATGAGCTTTTCGTTAACGTTTTCCTCCCTCTTTTGAGTCCCCCTCCCACCCCCCTCACTCTCTCCTTAGCTTTCTCCATCTCCCGCTGTGATGCTGAAAGTATTTTGTGACACATAGTTTGGTTTGATTAGTCATTACAATTCTCTCGTTGCTTTTTCTTTGTTTCTCTCTTTTACTTTCTCCCATCTCCCATCCTGTAACTCCTCCCCTGGTCCCTCTCTCAGATAGGGTTTATAGTTTAGAGACCTCTCTGTTGCAATTCTCTGATCCCATTTTCAACGGGCCATTAAACCAAGATGATTCACTGTGCAGTGCTCAACCGGAGCTAAAACTGACCTTGTGACAAGCTCCCCCAAATGACGTGAAAAGCCACCATCAAAGAGCTACACCAAGTTTGATTTGACCCCAGAGAATGTGCAAGATATAGATATCTGGCGTGCTGATCAGCCAAAGAAATAGAGTCATAAATATGGATATACAATCACCCTCAGATGGCACGAACTGTCAGCCACCATTCATAAATCACCGTAGGAATGACCAGCCGTTCTCAGTTATTCCTGCTTATTATTTGCAGTTATTCCAGGGCACGGCTTTTCTAAAGTCCTCCAGGGATAATGACAATGTTAGTAACATGCGTAAACCCTGCAATCGGATCCGGCTCCATGCTGCCTGGCATTGCCAGGCTGTACGGCAGAGCAGACATTTGGAGAGTAATGCCAAATCTGTCAGACTGCAGCTTGAAAGACAGTCCTTTTCCATAAGTTAGGCACCTCAGACTGTGATCATGCTTCTGCTTTTTATAGCAGTTTTACTAGAGTGACACTTTTTCAATCATTGCTACCACTCAGCAGGAGCTAAAGTGTAAAGTAGCCTCTAGTGGAACTGCATATAAAGTAATATGTATGGTGTTTTATGTGCGTTACAGTTGAACTCCAGTAGATGCCACACGAGTCTGGTTTCACTTAATGCTTTGTTTATGCTAATTTCACACTTTGTACAACGTTATGAAATAAATTCTCCACTGGGCCTAAGAAATAAAACAATATTGATATGTGCCTGTGACAGACACTTTGTCAGTGGGAAGGGGAAAATAGTTTCATCGAATTTTTGATAGTTCATGCAGAGTTGCACGAACAACTCTAGGCGTGCTCCTTCCTGGCTTGTATACCACCTATCATATCCTTTCATAATGCAGTATGCTACACATCATTGCTCTCCTGTGGTCTCTGTGCAGGTCTCCCAAGGTGCACTAGTCTGTGACTTTTTGGGCCTCTTCTTCTTCGTCCGCACCTGCAGATCTTTACTGGTGGAGGCCTTAGCTTAGTGACTGGTGGTCCCATTTGAACTGCACTGTGTGATCTAAATACAGCTTCAGCCCTGTCCCCCACCATCTCCACCTAAGGGGCACAGCTCTGGAAGCCTCTGTTCAGAGGGCTCAGGGGTCACATGGAGGCTGGTGTGGCACCCCGCTCAGTGACAGGCCAGTCACTGGGAACCTTAACCACCGCCTGATGCAGCAGCCTGAAAAGACTGTTGGTTACAATGTCGTCTTAATGAGCTGTTTCAGCCACTATTTCATACTTGTTCCATTGTTTGATTACAGAATCATAAAATATAAATAAGGACAGCTTGTTTGGGAATAACCTGTATTAAAATGCAGTACATGTGAGCACATAGAGCAGGAGAGAAGTAAACAGATGTAAACAGTGGCTGAAGTTGAAGCATAACAGGCAACTTGAGGATAAACACACCTTTAATTATTGGTTTCAAATTGATCATAAAGCTTCCACCACCTTTTTAATTTTCCACAGAAATTGAATTTTGTGGTAACATAAGCCACTTTAGTCGCACATGTGCTACACTAAAGATTTTCCTTTTGTTATGGTGACACTGGCATCGAAAATTAAAATAATCTAGTGTATCAAGATTAAAGTGTTTACTCTTGCAGCCAAAGACAGAACATTTGCTGTATTTTGTTCACGGCTGAGACATGTTGGAGTTAGCAAAAGCAGCTCTAGAGAGTAAGTGAACATGACAGAGTGCGAGACAGCTGACCTCTCGGGATGGCTCACCTTCTAGCAGCAGGCAGTGAGGTGGCAGGATTATATAGAATTTGAGCTAGACCACTATTGGTTTGTCATCTGGTACGTAGCTGCTCAGTCTTTCACACAATTTAGTTTATAACAACTGTAAAACACACTAAAAATTGCTTTAAGCTGAAGCGGTGTAATTTGTTTAATTTTTTTTTTTTTACCGATATTGCTTAGCCCTGTTATTGACATAGTATCACTCAGTTTGCTAAGCGCCGTCAGCTATCATCATCAAGCTTGTTCCATGCCACATGTGCCAGGAAAGTGACCTTTTCATTTACATGATTTGTCCTGAACTTACATTCTCTTTTCCAGCAGCATCCTGCTTCAGCCTCACTGTACATTGCTGGGATGCTGTGGCATGCTTTGGGTAAAGGAAGTACGGTGGCTGCTGTTCTTCAGTGCTATCAGACCTTATGGTCAAGTTACTACTGAAACTGTGGTACAGAAATGACGGGAACCATTTGGATTGGTAGTGGAAGCCAGACTGTTGTCAGCCTGTAAAAGTTTAGTAGACCTCTCTTTATGGGACTTTACTGAGGACTGGGACTGTCCTCACTGCGAGCGGCAGTCAGAGCTCGTTGTTGTCACACCTCTCTACATGAGGGAAAATCAGAAAGTTACTATGCTCCAAATCTTGGAACAGTTTTATGATGTTTATGGACACTTATTGTAAAGACTGCAGTGTACGATGTTATAACTCAAAATGACATACACTCCCACACGTACAGACAAATATGTATGAATTTTAATATGTCTGCCAGCAACACCCGAAAATATCCAGGGCACACTCAGGAGGTAGCGGGAGGGTAAAGGTCCTCTGAGCAACATTAACAGACCACAATATGCTCTGCAGCTCCAGACTCTGCAAGTGTGTGGACTATTTTTATGGCCTAACTACCTGTGTTTGCCTGCCACAAATCTATATTACCCAAGATCATATAGGGAGTCGAAGCATTTTTTAGGACCTTGTAACATCTGGCACTGGCAAAGATACATAAATAGTGAGATCAGTGCTTAGCTTTTAAATGGCCCAGGTCTTCTAATGTTACTGGATGAAGAGTTATGGGCGGGCGAACAATTGGGTGTAGATTACAGCAGCACCCTCATTATGTGTAACTATGGTTTCTACTGCCCACATTGCTGTACATGCAGAGGGAGGCACGGCTGGAGCTTCTCTCTGAAGTCTTTAACTCGGTCTTGTGCCTGTTATGACTTTGCTACTGCCGAATATTTGTTCTTCAGACGTGTTCCAACCCCTGCTTTTAATGATGTTTTTTCAGCAGTTCGTTTATCATAGGCAAACACGCAAACTTCTTTTGGATCAAATTTCGCTGTTTCTTGACATTACATAGCCCAAATGATTTACAAGAGAAAATAACAAACATTATTGGCAGTCTCAAGTTCAGTTCCTGAAGAAAAGATTCTTGTAGCAAAATGGTGTATAATTTGTAATGTAATGGACACCAGTAAGGCAGTTGCATGGACAAAAGAAATCTTATGAAAATTTCGCACACAGTGTAGCACAAAATGAACCAAGAAGCTCTGTTTTGGTCTTTTTCTGCACAGGATAAGTGGGCACAGATAATAGAGGGATGGATGTTTTGGTTACAGAGCTTCATGAAGCATTTAGCTACTTAATGTCACCGAGAAAACAGACTGAAGTATTAAGTAGATGGTTAATGGAGGATTCATTTAGCACAAATACCTGATGTGGAACAGTGACTATCACTGTAATATAAAAACAATCGGGCTCTGCGGTCAGGCACGGCGTATTGAATAAATACTTTGGAGTACAGAGGGTCACCAGGGCAGAGGACAAGCTTCACTACCTTCTAATAACCCTGGCTCAACTCCACCACAGGTTTGCTTTATTGGTCACGCCATCATTTTGTACTTGATAGCTCTTAATGGTGCGAGTCCAACACTGTTAGTCTTATGGCTGATGTTCTCAGCGCTGGTCAGTGGCCCAGTTTGGCCCCTGGGTGGGTATGATGGGGATTTTTTGGGGTTTTTGAGATTCCAAGGTGGCTAGCATTCCAGGAACAGCAAGTTTTCTATGGAGTTTACAGACGGAAGACTAAAAGAAAACATGAGGCTTAAGAACATCAGAGCAAACGCAACGCCTATTCAGAGGCCTTCATGAAAATCCCTTATCATATGAAATAGGCATGTCAGATTTTCCATTTGGGGTCAGCAAGAGTATTTAGGTTTGGCTGCCTTGTACTTTTATTGGCAGGGAAGCTCCTACTCCTATTTCAGCTGGGCATTAACTGCAAAGACTGGGTCATTTTATCCATGTGAAATACTTGAAAGATGATGGGCAATGGAAGTCATATCCCCAGTTTGTCACACAATGTCATGATTCTCGTTAATCCATGTTGCTAATAAATTTCACATAGTTTGCGGTTAGCTCCCATTAAACCTTCTTTCAGCAGTGGAACTATTTAACAATGCTCCTGCTAGTGGTAAATTAAGAATGAAAACAGGCTCTCCTTGTAAGCATAATGTTGGCTTGTATCAGTCGACATAAACATTCAGTTTAAATTGAAACAAAAGCTGAAGTATAAACTGAATCGCTGGAGAATTGTCTTTCAAGACATTGGATTAGCGTTGTGCTGCACAGCCAGAAGAACAACATAGAAGTGGATTTGGCAGCACAGATAGCCATCAAAGATAATGAAAAGTAATAAAGGGTGTGTGTGCAATGGAAAGCTCAGGCTGAATGTTTGAGATATTTTATGTCTGCCTGTGTGAAGAAGATGAAATTCATTTTGTGAGCCTCAGCTGTTGTGTTTAGTCTTTCACTACCCTGAAGAATTCATAGCCATGGCTCCTGTCTTTATGTTGGACCGCCATCACAAATGACCACTTTGCATCTCTAGAATTTCAACTAAGATGATGATTTTCATAAGTGCAGAGTGAAATGTCAAATGTAATGATGGAATATTAATCAAAAAGAGAGGACTTTTTCCGGAGTGGATTACTTCGTTGCAAAGGGAGGAAGCATATCAGACACACAAATAAAATGTGAAATAAGGCATGAAAGGTGTTTGGAGGAAACCTGTAAGACAATCTAGTTATAAATTCATTCTAGCAGCGGTGCTGCTGGCCTTTAACTGCAGTATTTCAGACTCATTTTACACTCCAGCACTGCATGGTTTTGCTCACTCGTTGTATTTTTAGAAAATATACATTACACGTGGAGCATTTTCACCGTGGCCTTCAGCAGCTGTTTGCTGTTTGCTGTTTGCACACCCACAAAAAAACTGTACAATAGTTTGCTTTTGGGAGTTACCTCAACTATGCTTGTGGACCCCAAAACCGATCAACAGGTTCTAAAGTCTTGTTGTCTATAAAGAAACTGCACATTTTTTAAAGCTTTTTTCAACTTTCTGATGACCTTTTAGCCAATCGTGTAAAATGTGCGATTCCCTCAAGAAAATCAACAAAATCAAAGATTAAATTGGGGCATTTTATTGATATTTATTCTACCTATTTCATTTAACATTTTTCCTAAATTAAACCATTTGCAGTTGTTCACTCTTCTTCATGCAACTGAGAAGCCATGACCGATTCAACTGTGACCAATAGTCATGTGACCAAAGTTCAGGGACTTTTCGGCTGAACTTCAGGCTGTGTTTACACAGCGCAGATAGGAATCAAGTATGGAATGAAAATAAAAAAATACAAATATCTGAACTATGTAGGGCCGCCATCTTGTTTCGAGTACTGATAGCACCTGTTGCCACTTTGCCAAATGTTGCTACATGTTGATTCTAGATGTTTCTGCATTTATTTTTTTTGCAAAATAAATAAAGAAATATTTTTTCATAAACTTTTTAGTATTTATTTATGGCATAATACCTGTGTCATACAGTACAAAACACATTTTTGAGTTCTGCCTGCTTTTAGCCATGGTTGTGGTGTTTCCACAAGGTGGAGTACTTTAAATTGCACTTAAAAATGTGCACACAGAGAGTAAAGAAGTGACAGAAGCAAAAAAAAACAAACAAAAAAACCCAGAGACTACTTGAGGTTCTGAGGGTGAACTAAACTGTCAGGTTTAAAAACACATCAGAGCTAATTTGGACACGTCTTCCCTTGTGCAGCCGCAAAGATGTCAGATTTACCACTCCAGCTGAAGACAATACAAAATAAATATTATGCTTCTTCTGGAGTGTTTCACCTCAAATTAATTCACTTAAAAAAGAAATAAACAGAACAATACTTCATCATTTTGTGTAATGAAGGAAAACACTGAAAAAGAGGAAAAATTGGCCTTAAGAACAAATTCTAGTCAAGTATGTTGAAAGCTGTGGCATTAGTATGAAACAAAATGTCCCACAAACACAACAATATCACAAGTGTTGAAATAAAGTAAAAGTCTGAAAAATGAACTTGATGATGATGTTACTGCTTCGCTTTGCTTATTATTGTTTTTGCAGTGTTTTCTTTGGGATAAGTGCGAGTAGAGCGAGCCAAGCGGGAATATAAAGGAATTCTATGTCGCAGAGGGAAAGAGATCTCCTGGGGTGGACTGGATTTATAGTTTGTTGTGTTTAACCACTGCACAGGGATTATTACCAGATTTAATGCAGATGAGTTTATTATTTAAAGAAGTGTGTAATGGAGAGTTGGTTTTATGTTACATACTCACCTGCATATTGCACTACAAAGAGTATGGATCATACATTGGACAGTGGCACAGTGTGATAAATCGGGGTAAGATGCAGCATGTGGAGACGTTCAGTGGTCAAGGTGATGTTGGTATGGTCTATAGGGCCTATAGGGACACTTTAAAGCTCCTGATCAAAGATCGTCTCAGTCCAGGGAGCACAGATGGATCCATAAACAAAGCTGATCTCATGTCCTATTTCCCCCAATTTCTCATCGTCTTTCCCTCATTGTCTCAGTGCACAATCCTTTCCTTGTTTGGTCTGTTTTGTTGTCTGTTCTCGCTGTCCGCCTGCTTTGGTTGTCTTCTCACTCCACTCCAACTGTTGGAAAGCTTCAAAGACGGAGAGGGCATCAAAGGCTTTGGCCCCGAGTGGCCTCCTCCCTCCTCTCATCCCAGTGCTTCCCTTCTTCTTCTGTCTTTTCGTCTCTGCTGTTCCAGCTTTGTTGTTTCTCTCCTCATGTGTAAGTGATTAGAGTACAGGGCCAAAGGAAAACACAAGCTTTGTTTTCCAGGCATCGGGCACGCTCAGAATTCCAGTGGACTTAAAGCAGCGAGGATCCCTCAGATCGTAACTGGTTAAACGTTACTCTGGAGAGGTTTCTTGCTGTCTGCTAACACCACCCAGGTCGCTCCCCATCCTCTGTTGGCCTTCCCTCTTGTCTACACTTTTCTGTTTTCTCTCTCCTTTTATCTCCTCCACTCTAATTTTTTCCTCCTTCAGTTTTTTTTTCCAGTCATCGTCGTCCTAATTTTCCTCTCTACTCTCTGCAAGACAGAGAAGATGACACAAAGCTCTATTCATAGCCAGAGTGACTGCTCATTTTCTCATTTCAGCCCAGCTGTCTTGTCTCACTGTCACTCTGGTTCTAATGAAAGGTCAGAGAGTCATGGATGGTACAGTTGCTTCTATTGTGCTTTTATAGGCAACGGCTATGTCTTCTGTTATGTCATCTGCTCTGAAAGCAAAAACAGATTATCGAGGGTCTTAATATTTAACGGCTTGTCCTTGCTGTGACCTTGACAGAGAGTGGGTTCTCAGTGCAGCAGGGCATCATAAATGTTGTAGGGCCTCGTGGAGTCCACCAGCTAAATGGAGGAGAGTTTAATGCTCTTATGAAACACATGCTTAATATTAGTGCAGTGACAGAACTGAGAATCAATATGCTTTGATCTTCAAATCCTATCAGAAACATGTGTCTATGCACATGGGTGCAGAAAAACTGACAAATGGAGAAATCGAGAATACAGTTCAATCAGGAAGAGACTTTTGATCAATTATAGATTCATATTCAAGACAGATTCAATCATAGATCAATTATGAGACTTATTAACTATTTTCTTTAAAAGAACCAAACGAACTCATAAATACACCTTTTTGATAAAGCATAGAGTCTTATTAGAAATGAATTTGACTGTTGTGGTTAAGAAATTTACTGTGCAGGATGGAATGACGACAATATTTCAAATCGTACCTTTATTTAGTTTTCTCTTATAAGCATAGTATCATACCAATATATCTGTACAGAGCAAATATTTGTTGATTTGTTTGCCAGGCTGATTTATGCGTCAGCCTCCTTTAGATGCTCTATTGCCGAAATCTGACCCATGTCCTGAACATAGTTGGTATTCAAAATGTATTGATTTCTGTGTGTTTTGCAGCAATTCTGTGCCATGGTGGACGTGACAAAATTAGTGCTGGTGCTAACTTTGTTAACAGGACTTTTTCAGTCTTTACACATAAATGTAGTTCTCTTTCACTATATGGAGTAACTAAAGCATCGGAATCAGTCCACATGTATGATTCTGGGACTGGTAATAGCTTTCTTCAGGCCTCTGATTGGCCAACATGGCTTTAGGGTCAGAGTTATATCATCATCCATTGGTCTGGCAAGTTCTGTGTTTTTGCCTTTTTGTCCTGTTTTTGCCTTTCCATTTTAATGGGGATTTAGTTTTTTTTGAGAACAAGGGAAGAATAACATTTAAAAAATACCTTTGTACATGTGGACTAGGCCTAAGATTCTACTGGCAACTGCATGAAGTACAAACATCAGCTCTAAACACAAAGTAAGATTGGTTTGGTCTTAACCCAAGTGGACAAATTTCAGTCTTGGCACTAAATAGAAAGGTATCAGACCACCAAGGTTAAAGAGGACATCAGGACACATTTTATAGCAATTCATTTGGTATGTGGAATATGCACCACTGTAAAACTGAAACATGTAATGTTCATACAGAATTCCATGGCAATTCACAGGCAATAAGTCACTGATAATAATCTGGGCCGGAGCAGTGGACCAACCGAACAAACAGCAAATGAACGCTTCCATTGTTTTACTGTGGTTAAAAATGCACATTATATTTCAATTTTTTATGTTAATAACCCCAAAGATTGTTGAATTTATGGCCATTAGAGCAGTGTGGCATTCTCAAGTTTAAGTTCAAACACTGAAAAAATCCAAAACTCTGGAGGTTTTCATCAAGCATCATTGATATGTTTTGGAAAAGACCACCACATGCACCGACACCCCCCACTTCCACACTCCAGGCATGCTAAACCAATAGGAGAATGCCCTCCAGAATAGTAATTTCTACCAAAAACAATCAAAGTGAAGTGTAGATCATAGAGTCGCTCTGGCATGCTTGTGTGTTGACTGGAAAGTAATGAAAGAATGTAAGAGGGCTTGAGCTCAAATCACGTTCCCGTCAAACAAAGGAGGAGCATTTGGAGGAAACTCTGAGCCTGCAAGTGATTTAAATCAGGGGGCTGCAGCACAGGGTGGTGTGGTTTAGCGTGCATATGTTGCCTAATCTCAGTTATGTATGTGTATGCAGTGTGACTGGGGGAATAAAGGATCTGTTTTCCGAAAGAAATTTGTCCGACTGAGCTGGTGTGTTTGTGTCTCTGCATGTGCTTGTTTCACAGTCATTTCACTGGATTATATGGTTTCTTAGACCTGGTTGGGTGGTTGTGTGTGAATACAGTCATGCAAAAACAAACACATGCATACACATGCTGCCCTGCAACGACCTGTGTAAAACTGCAGCTGGAGCAGTTGGCTGGTGATGTGTGACGAGTAAACAGTTTACAGATTTCAGTTTAATTCTGTTCAGCGTCATCGTCCACATGTGGAAATAATACCAGTTTATTCCAAACATCTTATTTTGTAGATGGGACTTCATGCGCTGTGATGTGTACAAGATGGGAAATTGATTGACTTCGCTCATTATCTTTTCAGGTTTCACTTGAAATATATCAAATTTTACAGTACAAGGCGGTACTGTTTCCCAGTGTTTTTGTTAGAGCTCAGAAAATAGAGAATATGAGGGCTGTGTTTGCTGACTTTGTCTGAAGGTTAATTTTTCAGTCTACAGAAATGTTAATTTCCATGTGTTTTTGTGAAGGCAATTACAGTGAAACACTGAATCTAAGCCTATTTTCCATAGTATATTATAGAACAGATTAATCCCACTGACTGTATATGAAAATGGCTGAACAGTCCGTGATGTCACCCATAGGCTTCCTTAAGGGTGGTTTTGAACTCTTTCTTACTTTCAGCTAAATTCAAAATGAGCAAAGAGATGGGGAGTGGAGCTGAGGTGGGCAATGGACAGTCCTGTGTCGGCACCCACCTGTCATTCAAAGTGGGAATTCCCTTAATTATGCACAACTCTATACCTTAATACAGTTCAAATGGATGAGCTAGTTGTCATGAATGGGGAGTATATCTCTATAGACCAAAACTGCTTTTTGCACTTGGCTGTAAACCTGTTTGTTTCTGCTGTGAAGTTCGGCATTTTAACATGAGGGTCTGTAGAGATCAACTTGCTTCTGGAAACGGCCTCAACTGGTCATTTGAAGAACTGCAGTTTTTGGTACTTCTGCATTAGCTGTGTTTTTTTTTTTGCCCCAGATGTTGCTTCATCATTAGTCCACACATATACCAGAACATGAGCGTAACTGTAACAGACAAGTGTAAAAGTTACATTTTGCAGTCTTTTGTTTGATAAGTCAAATCCTCATTTTGTTATTGTGTGTGTCTTCTTTAGACTGAGAAAGGTTAGTTTGATTTAGCTTCACCGATACCAACAAGTCCTCAAATTCATACGACCGCATCGGTCGTATGCACCGTGCACCGGAATACGACCCGTGAGAGCGTATTTACGTTAGTGCCCCTACGGGGAAAAGGAACGCATTACGGGATTTAATTCACGAAACGGCTTTTACGTCACAAAACGGCTTTTTCCTTACTTTCCCAACACGGGTTTAGGGTTATGGTTAAGGTTAGGGTTAGGGATAGGGATAGTGTTGGATAAAAGTGTGTTCATGGTGACGTTTCACCTGCGACTCCAGAGTGTCGATATTTAGTCAACCGCTAGAGGTCGCATACGTCAAAACTTAACACTGGGTCGTAATACGGGCGTGTTCAGACGACCTATGTGGTCGTTTTTTGTTTGAGGACAGGCTGACCGATACACCTGATGTAAGATCAGGGTGCACTGAGTAGCTAAATGAAGACTATTTGTATTGTTTCTTGTCTCAGAGCTCTGTTTCCTACTTAACTTTCTGCCTGTGAAAAGTTCCGTTCGATTCTGTTAAACCACACTTACTGTTACAAAACAGTCAATAACCATCTTTATCTTTAATGATAATTCAGCTTAGTTACAAACTGCCTTTCAAGATTTATAGCTACCAAAATACTTTAATTTACTTCTAAAATGTATCTAATTGGATCTGCTCAGTAGTAGTGTGCAACGTTATTGCAGTGATGAGGTTTTTGTTTGAATCTGTATAGGTGATTTGATTGTAATCTGTCAACTTTAATTAATCACCTCAATTAAAACTTTATTAGCTCACTGTCAGGCATAGCCGCGGGGTTGTATGACACGTCATCTATTTCACATTGCTGTTCCTGGTAAACCCAAAGTAAACATGCTGAGCAGTGTACATACACACAGATGCACAGGCTGAACTTTATGGAGGGCTGTTGTGTTGGGTAGTTTCTGTCTAACAAAAAGGCTGAGTGGGGCTGTAAATGCCATTCTCACTGGTCTGTTGTTTCTCTGCTATTCTGCATGTGCTTCAGCTCATCAAGAGGGAGGCAGTGAATCACATGGAGAGCCTTGACCCTCACATTCTGAAAAGTCCATTTGTGACCAGACAGAAACAAGCCCTGGATATTTCATATGAATTCTTGGCTATATATATTTATGTAGCCATGAACGATAAAACACTATGGATACCAACCAGGGACAGGACTTTATAGTTTCACAGAAACACCCGCAACAAATATGCCAAGTTCAGTTGCATGAAAAAACCCAAATCATGTGTCCATCCTGGTCCATAAACATCGTATCATACCTTAATATTGCAGCCCTTTCACTCTGCGTCGACTGTGCAGGTCTTCTGATCCGTCTAAGCTTCTCATCACCTGCATAATCTAAAGGCCACCATCTCCACCTATAGCAACACATCCTGCTCCAAGGGTTGATGGACTTGGCGTTCAGTGTGTACAGGCTGATTTTGGGGTCTATGTCTACGTATGCGCAGTCCAGGTCAGCCACAATACCAGTTACACCACTCAGCCTTGTTGAAAACACAAGTAATATTTTTATTTAATCAATGACTTACGGTATTGGGATTCAGCATGTTTCTAAAGTTTCACCATTGAGGCATCAAGGTCAGCACACTTAAATATTCTGTGTTTTGTGAGGCGCTCTTAAACGTAACTTCTCAAATTCTTCCAAGAAACGATTCTTTGTAATGTTATTGGTGGGTTTTAAATTCCTTTGTCTAAACTGTCTCTGGGGACAACTGAAGAAAGTGGACTCACTCATAGCAGTGACAGCATGAAGAGCAGAACGCCTTCATACTTTTCAACATGTTGCCAGCTACTTGGAACCACCCAGTAATAACTTACTTTCCCATTGTGAAAGACTTGTGAGGGTCTTGTGTATATCAAAATGTTTTTAAGCACTTCATCAATATATCAAGGCCATTCCATACAAAGTGATGACAGGTGCACATTAAGAAGTAGTTGTTAGGTCCAGATGGGCTGCACGTTTTTGTGAAGCAAAGCAGCGACTTTCTCATTGCTTCTAAAGCACGCATCACCCATTGGAAACAACTTTAATTTCACATTGTGGTGTATTTTAATTCAAGGATAAGGAAACATAGCTCATCCCTCCAACACTTCAATCATGGGTTGCCTTAATCAATGCAACATTAGAGAAATATTTATGTGAACCAAGCACATGCTTCTGCAAGTTTTCTGTCTTCTGCTCTCGCTGCACCTGGCTGTCACATGGTGTGAGGAAAATGAACATACGGTATCGTCTCTCCCAGCATGAAAACACTTTGAGGCAAATTCGTTTTTTTTTTTTCTTTTTTCTCAGGATCAGGAACTGACCTGGTGTGTTAGAGTCTGGTGATTGTCAGCAGGGGCTGCTCAGTTCAAAGGCTTCATCCTATATAATGATAGACAGACAGACAGAGCTAACAGAGCCCATCCAGCAGATGTGGAGTATGACACACTCCAGCGTCTGTGCTTTCTGTCTGCAGCCTGCAGCTATACAACACACACGCCGACAATCCTGCTACATGTATATACACACACCGACATGAAACTGCAGAATTAATAGTGCATCTCTCCGCTTCATCATAGGGAGCTTAAAGCTTCATTGCTCATCTTCCTCTGTCTCCATTTCTAAGTGTTTTCTCCTTCACCTGCTCCAACTCGCCATCAGAGTGCCTAATATAGAAGACCTTGGCTCGGTTTATCCCCCTAAATAGTTTCCTCCACCTTACACATCAGTTTCACGCCTCTCATAAAACGGCTAAGAAGCCAGTGAAATCATTCTGACATTGCAGGACTGTGTGCGTCACTCCAACTGTATCATCAAAGACTTGGATAGAGCTGGAGAAATTCCTTCATCTTTGTCCTAAACTGATGATAAACTGTTTTGTACTTTTAAAAACTATGCAGCTGCTTTGATCCAAACTATTCTTGTGTCCACATTTGTCACTGTGGATCTCAAATGAATGGCCTTTCAGTAGCCTAGCAGCCCATTTCTCAACCTCTGTTTCTCTCTGGCTTTTGGAAAGGAGGGAAGGTTGTTTATTTTAGCATGAACCAGACCTGAGCCCATCATGGCTTCAGTGCTTTGAAAAGGACCCATGTGTATAGAAGAGAGACACTGTGTACAGTGTGCTGAACGCTGGTAGGACGGAATTGGAAAATGGAGATTCCCGCAAAGGTATTGAAGCAAAACTTGCATGGGTATGTTTCTACTGAATAAAGAAAAGTGAAAAACACAAAAAAGAACAGACAGATGATACTGCAGTTTGATGATCCACCAAATGAAGCGCCACGATAACATCAGGGCCCAGCGACATTGCTGTAAACATGTTCCATATGCTCTCATTGTCTCCACATTTGTCTCCTCCTTTCCCCCTTTCCGCCTGTCTCACTCCATCTTTTTTGATTTCCTTTCTTACTCCTTTTCTTTCTCCCCCTCCACCTCTCTCCTGCTCGCTTGTTGTTTTATTGAGGAATGCTCCGCCTTGGAGAGCATTTGATCTTGCTGCTGCTTTGACCTAAAGATGGAGGGAGTGATGGCGGACGGGTTTAAGGCTGCATGTGTCCCCAATTACACCGCCGAGATGGCAGCGTAATTCACCGCTTCACTCAGCGACTGGTGGACGGGAAAGAGACGCCTAATCAAGGCCAGAATACCCGAACCCGCTGCCAATTCTAACACATAGACACTGCACATGCATGGACTGTCCCAGATGCACATGGGCCTGCACATGACAAGAGCCTTTACACAGCTCACCACATTTGAGGGCTTATATTGCACACATTTCCTCACTCCACCCTTTGTCCTTCCCTCCACAGTAGGATCATAAAAATCCGTGGTAAATAGCTCACATGACTTGGATGCCGGTGAAATACAAACTGGACATTCTTATCAGCAGGGAACCATCCTGGCTTTTGAAATAACTTCTCTCCTTTTTCTAAATAAATAATCACGAATGAATAATAAACAATCTTTCAGTATTTTTTCAGTGTGCCAGAGTCTTAAGTCTGCTTTCTGTGGTGATATTCCCACTGTGGGGCCCTGGTAATACAGTTTTTACCTAACTTAGCCATGACTAGTTTGCCAGAGCTGAAGAGGAGAGACGCTGCAGCGAGTAGGTGGAAGCAAGCAGTATTGTGATGTCAGTGGCAGAAATGTCAGAAAAGTTTCTGATGGCCCAGATAAAAATGAAACATGACATGAAAGGAACAATTACAGTCAAGAAAAGGAAGTGATGGACAGGAAGGCGCACTTTTCAATGAAATGTATCAGTTGAAAGATGGAGTTAAAGCTCACAAACCTTAGTTAAACAATAAAAATCTTTTTCTTTTTTTTACCTTGTTAACATGTCTGTATGTTTCTTTATATGTATGAGAATATGTTATGAACAAATATGCATTTAACACCACAAGTGAGTGTTTCCTCCTTGAAACTGCAGCGTAATAATCACCGTCTCAAAAACACGACTTCAGACTATTTGAGGTTTCACACACAAATACCCTGAGGAATTAATCCTGTCAGCTTGAGGATGGGGCTTTTTTTAATCGTTATGTGTGTTGATGTTTCTTGTTTGGACGTACAAGACTGAATTAGTCCAAAAATACACCTTGCTGTCTTGTAGCATAGAGGAGTTTTAGCAAAGGGAGAGTCATGGATGGAGATACATCTGTCCATTTAGAGTAAGCAATAGTGTAGAGTTCCATTAAGGCCAATTTTAAGTCGGAAATTAATATTTTCACGTTAAAAAAAATCTGTATTTGTAACTTTGATATACAGAGATGGATTTCGAGGAGCTCAGTTTATGACCAGAGAGGAACTTGAAGTCACCACTTGGATCATCTCTTGTAAACTGTGCACTCACTTCCCTGGCTGCTTTTCATTAAATGGCACATTTCTTCAGAGTTCTTAGCAAAGAATCATGGGGTACGATGATTCATCCTAATTATAAGCTGGCAGGGTTCAATTAGCTGCTCCACACTGCACTTTCCCATCCACACTGCAGAAGTCAGACAACAGTTAATGCTGTTTTTAATCAAAGCCACAAGTCCAGGTTCAAACGACCGTTCTGGTCAGACAGAATGAGCTCCACTTTCACTCAGACGATCTTCATCCGTCAGAGGATGCGATTGCCAGCCGTGATCTGCTTTCACGATTAGTATGAATCCGTTCAGTACCACTCTGCCACTGCTGAGAGCATGGCATGCACAATTCCACCACCCTATTCATCAGAAAGTATCACTGAATGTAGAATATGTCTTGCATGTCAAATGCCAGCCTATCCAGAATGTAAGAAGACAAGACAAGTAATGAGTGTGCTGTAAACTTGTAAATCGAGGAAGTGAAAACTAAGCAAAACGGGAAAGTGTCAGGTTCAAAGGTTTGGCAAACGGATGGGGAGTAAGGAGCAGGAATAAGGTGCATAGTAAGCCGTGGGATCCTACACTCAGAGGGATCTAACAGATTTCATCTCTGCAACCTGGGAGATCTGAGCAGGAAATGTGGTAATACAATAGACATCTTTGTGCCTGTAGTGCTCCTTTAACACCTCTTTCCTCTCTGCGCCGCCATCTGCCTATCCTCCTTCCCATCGTCTGGGCTGGAGGTGGATCAGCTATGAGGGTGTGTGTTTGAGAGAACAGGGTTTATAGGAGGTGAGGTGAGACTGTGTTTGGAGAAGCGACCTGGGATGCTTTACAAGGTGTGCTTAGTCAGCCAACGCGCCAGGCCTTTGGTGAAACGAGATGGAAATTACAACAAGCTCTGTGCTGGCAGCGGGAGAGTAACCGATCGTCTTTGTCTGCTGTGGCAGATTTTGTCTCTCTCTGGGATTCTGGCTGTCTCCTCTGAATTTGGCCCACTTAAATAAAATCCAGGCTTTGCAAATCCCTCGGCCGTCCCTGCTCCCTCTGCTTTTTTAAGGTTTTCTGCGTTCAATTCCTCTTTGGGTGGAAGTGTTTTTCTAATCAGCACACAGTTGCAGCCAATAGAAAGCTGCATCAAGGTTCCACCCAGTATCGCTGTTTGTTTTGAATTGCTCCTTTTAGGCCTTGTACATCAGGAATTATGATGCTCATAAATTGTTCTTAATTCAAATTCCAACTTAATAGAAAAGCTTCATTTTGTTCTTAGAGAAATTAACTACTAAAATATCTTCATACATCTCAACCAGTTAGCATTAATTCTACACTGTATCCACTTTTATGCTTTTTAAGGGTCTTGTAAGTGAAACTGCAAAACGAAGAACCCCCCACTTATTCCCTCACATCTGAGTATTTTGTCTGTTATTCCCCTCTCAGCTGGCCTGTTGTCTTTTTCCATGCTGCGTTTGCCATCGGTCATCCCTCAGTTCTTTCATCACTCCCTACAAAACCTGTCTGTCTTTTCCTCCTTTAGCTGCTTTTCAGGATTTTTCTCTTGTTTTTCTTCTCCTTCTCACGCATCGATGATTCCCAACATACAGTTGAGAAATCTTCCACGCTATGTTTCCATTCCGTGAGTTTCCCCACATTGTCACGTTTACCTTATATCATCCCCACAGTTTTCATCACTAATCTTTCCCCTGTGCTTTTTCCTACTTTCTCTCCATTTTCACATTTTGTTGTCCCCTTCTTTTTCCAAACGAGCAGATCTAGAGCAGGTGTCTCCCCATGCGTCCTTCTCCGCCCTCTGTCTGACATTAGGGATGAGCCGAAGGGGAACTACAAACCGTCATACCGACATACTGTCTGCATCCATCTGGTTCTTAGCTTAATAGACCAGAAGAGTGCATTTCATCAAACAAGAGTCCCTCTTGACAAATCCTTCCTATTAAAGTAGCCTTATGGAGTCCTGAAGTCTTCCTATATCTATTAAAAATCACCTTTTGTGTTTTTTTTTCCCACTGAACACATGTTGATTTAGCTATCTTAGTTTTGTGTCTTTTACGAAGTTACATTTTGATATCAGAAAAGTGCATATTGGATTTAAAAAGGGAGATGGAGTCCAACATTTCCTGTATAGAAGTGAAAACATATTGAGGATTATTCACAAATTTTTGCAGCCTTTTAAGACATTAATGCAAAATGTCGGAGCAGGAAATGCACATTTACAAAAATACCTTCAGCGTCCCTTTTATCGCCAAAGACTGTGGCAAGATCATGCCTGAAATTTCAACATCTAGGACAAACAGCACTGTCTTAGAGACTGTACACAACTTTCTGTTTCCCGAAATTACCTTTTGCTTAACAGTTTTACAACCGGTCTGATATAATTGCATGAGCAGAACTAAATTGTAACAACGCGCAACTCGGCATCAAGCTTTATTTAGCAGCATTTTATACAAATTAGATGAATTGCAGCTGCGCAAATTTCCGTCTCTAGAGGCAGGTCAATGTAAGAGTAAAGATGTACAGTTAATCATGCATTAAATTTATGAAAGCCAGTGGTGTAATTATATTACGTAGGTTGGACGGTTGAGGCTTTTGTTTTCCATTCACAGATGTATATGAAATCTGTTTTTGTGGTCTGGTATGTGGAGATGTAGTTTGGTTTTCTGGCTCTAGATATTTGTTCTGCAGTAGCGGAAAGTGTTTTGGACTCTGGGTTTGTGTCTCTGGCTTGTTTTCACTTCTCTCAGATCTCTCTCATCTCTTCCCACCATTCATCTCTCCCATCATTTTAATTTTTTCCGCTCTTCCCTCCTCCTGCCCTCCTCATTAGCCGGCTACCTTATCGTCTAAACCTGTGGAAGAATGCTGGTGCTTATTTTCGTAACCTGCGACAAGGAGAGGGTTCCTGTAGCGCATCTGTGTGATTGACAGGAAAGCGTGCTGGAAGCACTCAGAGGTTCTCTGCTTGCCTCAGACTCTCGCTGTCAGCGTCCAAGACTCGGTCTCCGATACAGGGCTGGAAAACCCAAGAATAAGAATAACACAGGACATTTTTACTGGAATGAATATTTCTTGCATGCTGGACGTTTTTCTCTCACTTTCATCTCTCTCCGTCTTCATCTTCGCAGTCAGACTTCCTGTGTTCTGCTTGTTCTTTTCATATCTCTGTTTCAGTTTCTCCCTCTGTCCCTGTCGTACTCTGCTCTGGCCTGGAGTCAGATTTCTTGTGGCTGAGTCTGTCCTAAAGCGTCAGCCACTGGAAGCTGACTCAGTCCTCAGTTGATGGAGACATGATGTCTCACACCCAGTTTCCCAGAAGCATCCCAGAATTATTCAGCACAGTTTATCTGTGCAGCCAGAAACCAGCAAACAGTGGCCAGCGTAACTCATTGGGTCAGTCAGTTCAGTTCAGCACAGTAACAGTGAAGAGAAAATTCAAAAACCGCAGTTAAATGAACAAACTTCTAGATGGAAAACTTTGGATACAGAACTTCAGAGTTTTTTCACAAATTTTAGCACTGCAGTGTAATATTGTTGGACTTACGATGGCTGGTTTAAAACTCACACACACAATTAAAATCAATGCTGCATAAGCACAAATGTCTTATTTGTCAAAATCTGGCCTCTTTATTACCCATAATGCAACACTCTCGCAGACAGTTTGGACAGAGATTCAGAATGCAAAGTCTTGAGTCACTCACTGAGCTCACTTTTTTTTTTTTTTACCTCATAGCCAATTTTTGTTCTTCAAAACTTGTACACATCCCTGAAAACAATTTATCAGAATTTCTGCAGCTCCCTGTCGAGCCACAAAAGGTTTTATGTACACAACCTTTTCCACAAATGGTGTAGACTTGTAAACAGAAGATTGTATGGGAGATTAGTGGAGTTCCGCTTTGAAAAACAGATAATATGATGTCTATTTAGTGTTAAGTATATATTAAATATACAAACTGAGAAACACACACGTGTATTGAATTTCCTGTTTTGATGTGAAGGTATTTTTCTGTGCAGTATGTTTGAATTAATTTGTGCTTCAGAGTGAAACAGCAGCGACCGTGTCCTGATAGAAGACAGACCGGCAGCAACATTCTGGCTAATACTGCTAATGTTTTCCAAATGACACCACTACTGTGTGACGTTCAATTTAAATCAAACACTCTTAGCTTTAAATGGTCACGCTCTGCAGTTTATTATTTGTAGTGTCTGGCCGTCTCTCTTTGATTTAAACTGTCCTGCCAACACTATTCGGTTACTATACATCCGAGAGACAAGAAGAAACTCAGTCTGGTGAGTGAGGAAATGCCAACAGACATAAAGAATAGTTTTGGAAAGGCTCCCAGCTCCACTGTAGTCACATGATGTCTAAATCGGAGTCACATTCGAAATCCAGCAGCATTATCCTGGCGTTCCCAGATTCCATCTGCTGGAGCCTCTCCTTAAGAATTTGTCATCCTCAAGGAATCTGGGAATGCCGGCAATGAGCTCATGGAGTGTGTACGTTTCCCTGGCTGCACCTGAGCCTTCACACACAGGTCTGTGCAACACATACACAAGCAGGCATGTACCATGGCATGTTTCTTATTCACACTGTTGGCACACATGATACACTAGTTACAGAAAAGTCATGTACAAAATGCCAAGCAAGACGACTATATTCATGTCCAACAATGACAGCCTGACTGGCTTTGGCTTTAAATCTTTCATTCCACTCCTGACCCATAAGACACCCCTCAACGTGGACATAAAACATTAATCTGCAGCGTTTTCTAATCATTAACAGCAGGACTCTCTCTGCACATTGCACTGAGTTGCACATAGTGACACACTAACATGCAGGTGTGATGACTCCATTCACATTCCACAGACAGACGAACAGACAGACGGCTACTCCTGCAGATTACGTCAAGGTCTCAGGGCTCAGTCTATCTGCTTGGAAGCGATCATGTTTTCCGGAAAGCTGAGTGCACACACGCACACGCTTGTGCCGGACCTGTCAGGTGAAAACAGATGAGCCGCACAGTAGGTGGTAACATGCTTGTGCACATTCCTCACTCGTCTGCTTACACCGCTGGTAACCGGAGCCGAGGGGAACCTCACCCAAAATGGACTAACCAGGCCTTATAGATCAGCGTGGTTTCCACTGCAGAGCCTCATGGGGACAGCAGGGGCTTCATCAGCCTGTTTAACCCGGCAGGCAAATAGAGTCCTCTGCGCCAAACAGGGGGAATGCAAAGCTTCTGCAGAGCCATCAACACAGCAGGACGTTACTCAAGAGCAAAGTTTCTGTCACGACCAAACAGACAAATGTGTTAGATGGACTGCAGATTAATATAGAGATTCAAAGTACAGTTAACTTTTCCGTGTGCTGAAGAAGGAGACAAACCCAACAGACTTTTCCGATCCCAGGCTGCAGCTCTTTCTGTGTCAAGTTTACATGATGTGTGTTTGCAGGGTTTCCTCAGTGTTTTCAGCTTTCCAACCATATTTCAAGAACTGGTAGTAGCCTGGTGGTTTGGAAACTCCATGCATGGAGCAGGGTGATCTTGCTGAAATGAATTATAATATACGTATAATGTTATTCTGCACACTATCAAAAAAAAATGCCAACTGCATGCAAAATGAGCATATAAAATCATGTTGATGACAGAAAATTTTACACATTTAAAACAAGGACATCCACTGCTCCATGACTATATCATGATTCAAACCAAATCATGTAAAATAAACAGATACATTTAAACTAAAACAATTTGCTCTTATTGTACACCTTTCCCTATTTTCTGATAAATTGCAGATAACTAGTAAAATCACAGAAAAAAACATAAAATTCCACATTAACTGTGAAAAGCAGGCCCAAACTGTAACTAGTATCCACATCAAAAGTCTGTATTTTTTTAAATAGTAATTTATTCTTTGACTGTACAGTTGCTCTACGTTTTGCTCTCAAAAACCTTATTTCATAAATGTTTCTGTGAAAGACAAATTATATATAAAGATTGGAAAATGGTAAATCTATTTTTAACTGCTTTACAAATGTATTGAGTTTTGTCAAGTGACACAGTTTTACTGCTGAATATATAATTATTTTAGATATATTTGCCATTATTTTCACCTTTTTTAAGTTTATTTTTTAAATATAGGATTATTTCACCATTTTTTTTTCAGGAACAAGTGCTGCCGGATTTTTACAGGTTTTTTGCGGGGGTTTTGTTAATGCGGCAAGTTATAAAAAGCAACAAGAACAGCAGACTGAATCACTGATTCTGGTTGTGATTGGTGTCAGATTGTGTATTTTCAAGTTACCCTGGTAGCCTAACAAGCAACCATGCTACAGCTTCCTCAGCTTTCTGATGTCCATCTACAATATTACTAAGAAATGATAATACTAAAATTGTATCTGGATCTCGAGCCGTCTGCATGTCATAGTTATAATTTTGTAGAGGTGACTCAATTGTTGAGTGGTAATGGTGCATATCACATGGACTGAAATGTCCTCGGATTGACTCCCAGTTGGATGAACCTTTTCCTGCATGCCAGTTCCTCTCTCTACAAATATCCCTTTCTGTCTTTACTGTCCACTGTCTAATAATGATATTCATGTGATAATTTTATGGTTCTGTGGCCTTTACTGTGCAACAGAAGCCACAATGGGCATAGTTTATGTTGCGTGATTTGTCAAAATGCTGCTTGAAATGTAAACCATAACAAGAAAATTTCCATTGATCCTCAGAGAGGTCAGAGTTCAGGATCTCCGGCAGGTTGTGAGGATTCAGTGTCCTTCTTAATGATGTCACATTGCCTCCCTTTCAGCTATACTTACTGCACCGAGGACTGAGGAATGCTGCATAGTGACAGTGGTCAGCATGGGTCTTGCGCCCTTTAGAGGATTCTTCTCAGCACTTGATCTTCAGCTTCTTTGTGGCAAGCTCAGGTTTCCTCTGAAGTCGCTTGGCAAGACTTGAACAAGCCTCTGAGGTGGTTGGGAGTCCAGATTTGATGTTTTGTTTACATTCAAATGAGTGTTGATCACTGTTTGGTGTGAAAAGCTACGGCCTGGAGACAAAATGAACACATCAATCCAAATTTTTTGAACGGGGGAGATATGAGTCTTGTTATTTTCATCAAAACATTCGGTGAAGAAATGTTTCACTATAGTATAAAATCAATCACTTAGGACAACTTCATATTGATTTGCGGTCACAATTCATTTTAAGAGGACAAATGGATCCAAAATATGTCATGTTTCTTAAAGTTAAAGATACAGTTTTCCAACGTTTTGACTGGACAAGTCTCACTGTCTTCTCTGGCTTTACTTTCTGCTTCAAAATGCTGAAATATGTGAATAATCTAAGTCAGAGTTTTGAGTTCTGTGCAATTGTCTCCTTCATAATTAGTCTTTATGTATTGTTGTCAGGTCAGGTAGTAAGTTGCAGGGCACATTTCCAAAGCATGTAGCATGTGTTCACTTATTTTCCCTGCTCGGTTTTGTGTGATTCTTGGGGAAGCAATTGTGTTTTTTGTTTTACATGTTAGAGCCAATGTCTCTTGTAACCTGAGCTCTTTCTTTCTCTTGTTTTCTGTTGTTCTGATCCAAAAAAGGTCGTGTCATGCAGCCTCCTGTCATCTACCGTACTCACTCCACTCTCTCACCGTCTCACCCATAGCCCTCCAGCCCCCCCTCCTCTCTCTCTCTCTCTCTCTCTCTCTCTCTCTCTCCCTCTCTTCCTCTCTCACCCATTTGTGGGCTTATAAGGTTACAAAGCAGGAGTGTGTGTGAGTTAGTATGTGTTCTTTGGTCCACGATGTCCTGAACTGGGCCTGCTCTTATTCCTCTGTACGCATCGGTTGATCCTGGGAACAAACACCTGCACACAAGCATGCAGGTGCACACACACAGGTTCGCACAAGTGTTGTTTTTCTAGGTCTACTGCCTTTTCACCCTCGTCTTCCTTCAAATTCAACTCAGGTTTATTGCAGTTATGGTAATAATTAAGGCATTATTTCCATTTGTAGTAACAATATCGTGTATTTATTGAGTTGAGAAGACAAAAGAAGACAATAAAATGATTCTACCAGCTGTCAAATATTATGTGCATCCCCCGTTGAGGTCCTGGTCCAGGTTTTTTTCGACTGTACAGTGTGTAGCTCTGCCTGTAGATGGGCAGTGAAGATGATTTTCAGTTGCATTGCACGTATGCTCTTCTTCCATTGCTCACATCTCAGTAAAGATCGTCTTAGAAAATGTGGCTTGTTTACATCATTTGAGATCATCCAACTGTTTGCATGTCTTTGACTGCTGGAATTTATTATAGTGACGTTGCCATGCAAGGGCTCTGGTGAATATAAACTTATGTAATATAAACTTAGCAGTCAAAAGGATGGCCAAAACTACAAAAATAAACGATAATTTGAGATAAAACCAGGATTTATCTGTAACCTGCTTATTTTCTGTCTCTTCATTCTTTCTGATTAGCATCTTTAAAGATGTGCATGTCTGACCATCTTAACATTTTCTTCCATCTGACACCGTGATGTTTTATAAGGTCTCCAGCCAACATAAACCTGCACTCTGCTCGGTGGGACAGAAGCCCACTTCTTAAGCAGTTTTTACGAGTGCCTTCACTGAGAGTTTATTTAGAAGTTTCTCTTTTTTATTTTCTCCCTTGCTGTCATCTCTTTTTTTGCACTCACATTTTCCAAGTCGTCCTCCCTCCATTTATCTCTAATTCCTCTGTAGTCCTCCCCAACTTTTCCTCTTTTCCTCACTCTTTACCACTCTTATTTTCTCTTCCTCGTGGCATAAAAAACTATTTATTTTCTCAGATCCCCATCCTTTCGCCATGACTGTAAATTTCCACTCGTTTTCCAATCCGAGCATAATTGCACTAATAATTCATTAAGGCAGCTTGAGCCCTATATGGTTCTTAAACTGGTTTTATATGCAGGCAACACAGGGACATTATCTTCTTGATTCACTCGTGTCGTTGTCTGCACAGTTGAGGGGAGTAGATGTTAGGATAAAAGTTTTAACTACTTCCTTTAGGTAAGTATACAGGAGGGAGATGAGGCGGAATGGTTGCCTGTTGGGGAATTCAGAGCATTTTCTCAGTAGAAGCATCTCCTTTTATCAGATGAAGAAAGAAAGTAAGTGAGCACTCAGAAGAACAATGATAGAAATGTGTTGGATGGAAAAGACAAATTGGAGAAACAAATGATTATCATTCCTCAATTTTCCACATTTACGCATGTGTGTCTTTTATCTCTTTAAGGCAGAAATATGACAACTGCGCTGTGAAAATGGTGGGTTTGCTGTTCTTCCAGATAACCTCCGAGTTAGGTCAGTTTTCCAGCTAATGGGGATGGAAGAGGACCTTGGGAGAGACACTAATAGCAGAGTGGGAGCGCTCATACATCAGTCTCACTCACCACACCAACCACCCTGGCTCCAAACACAGCCCCCCAGACCATATAGCAGCATATTAGCTGATACGCACAACCGCTCAAATTGAACATTTCTGATCTGGTTCAGCATCACCCCCTGAGATTCCCTCTGTCTCGCTTTTTTCTTTGCCTTTTCTTTCCTTTTCCTCATTCCCAAGCCTTCAAGTTTGAAGCCGTGCACTAATTCCCATATGCTGCTGTCACAGTAAAGTCACACCAAATTCTGAGGGCTTTATAGGGGTTAAGCTCGTGTCCCTGCGTGATTTTTATCATCGTAAGCCAAATACAGCTGGATGGGGATCAGAGGCAGCTCTCATGGAACTTTCTGTGTGGAGATTTGCTGTCTGGACTTCTCACAGGCAACTTAATTTTAACCGTTTACTGTAAATTTTGCTGCTAGCCAGGGCACTGAGCTGCGAATGAAAGAAAAGGTTCCAAATCTTTCAGTCTTATTATAAACGATTCCATGCCAGCCAAGAAGGTAAAGTGATACTATAATCAAGGTTGTGAGGCTTCCAGATTTCTGATGGGTGTTCACTGCCATGCCAAAATGGCCTCTGAAGTTTCAGCGTATCGCCGCTGACATGGTATGGAAATATGTTCACAGTATTTTCCAGGTTATACTGCTCGCCTTTGAAGGTATTTAAAGGGATTTTACAGTAAAATTCTGATTTAACAGTTAAGGGAATCGTCATTGTAATAAAAATTAATGGGCAGAGATGGTATCAAATAGATCTTGAAAGCTGGTTTTTAAAGGTATAAGAAATCATTTGAAGTATATTACTGCCATAATTTCTGTGGAGGTGAAGAGCATAGGCGATAGATGGCCCTGAATGCTTGGTGAACTCACAAACCCACATTAAATTAATGCGAATTTATAGAGGTTTTTTTGTTTGTTTCTGTCAGTTTCTGAGATATCTTCTGCTCCTGTCACATTTTTACTCCCTGTGTGCTTGTTTTTTTACTGCAATATTAAGTCCTGCACCCCTGAGAAACGGCACAACTTTAAATGTAGACAGAACTTAAAAATATGTGGTTTTTGCAGTGTAACAAAGTTATTTTGCTATGAATTAAAAAAAAAAAAAATCTCTTATTTATTTTAGAAAAATTGAAAACATATGGAATCAACATGCATACCGCTTTTTTCAAATACCTTCAGGTGTTATCAGTACTGGGGTAAAATAGTGACCGAATATCGCCAACTGACTCATTCACTTGAAAATTACAGTCTTACTAATTTCTGATCTGTCATCTAAATAGTTAAAACCTTTGGAAACTTAAACTTATGGGGAAAGCTAAAGGGAAACAGTCTGGTCAGTTTTTCACTGTGGAAAGACTTCGTCTGACTAGGAGTTTTCCAAAACTAAGGAATACATATCATTCCTTCCTTCATTTTTCAAGGTTTAAGCTCAGCATTTGTATCTTTCCTTTATTCATAACAACACACAAGGACTCCTGTAATACAGAAATCCAGTTAATATCAGAATCGGGATCATGATCTACTCTTCAACCAGACCCAAAACTGCAACAACTACTGATCCAAACAGATACCAGTTCTGTGAATGTACCTATTTTTAGGCTCTCATTAACAAATTTTGCTTAATACAGTCACTTCCCTCTGCTGCTGAGAAACATTAGAAAGCTAATCTCAAAATTACCGTGCAATTCATCCCAGATATTTCAGATGATTGTCTCAATGAAAGAGAACAGATGTGACCTAAATAGAGGAGAGACGCAGTGGACGAGTGGGGGAGGAAAAGAACAAAATGAGTGGGCAACAGTTGTCTTATCTGCAAATGTAATGTCAGTAAAATCACTGCGTGCCATTATTTGTTCTTCAGCAATGTTACAAACTTGAACTTTTCCTGAAATTAACATTATTTTCTCATAAATACGTGATTGCACCTTATCCATATTGTTTGTATAAACTTCATTGTGGTACAGCTTCCATTCTTTCCTCTACTTACTATTCCCATGTCCAGCCTCCTCTATTGAACTCTCACCTGGCTGCACTTGGTTGGCGTTGTGTTAGAGAAGCAAGTGAGCTGCAACGTCGCCTCTCCTCTGTCCATTGTGAAGCTCAGAGCTCCGGGTTTCTTAGAGTCTATCAGCGTAGAACACAAAGTAAATTTAGACTCACCTTGGGGCCCAGACTCGCTATAATACACTATCATGTTAGGAGCTTCCTAGAACAAACCAGCATGTCCTTTTGTGAGGGGTAGAAGCATGTGAAACTGCAGAACAACTCACTTTATTAAGAGGACAAAATAATGAACACACACTTGCAGTATCTTTATTCTATATCCTCCCTCTGGGTTTGCTACATATCTGTTACCATAACTCATAAAACTGCCAGCCTGTAGTTGTGAGCCTGTTGCCAAGCCTCCAGACCCCCTCACCAACAGGTGCAGAGGCCCAAAGCGCTGCTCATTAACACAGTTCATTTCACAAGCACCGCCATGTAGTCGTTACCATCCTGACGCCGCACGTGTGAAGCAACACATTATCACCCAATTAGTATGACCCTGTGTCAGGCTCCTGGTCCTGTTTGACTGCACACTTTCTCTCTCCTCGCGCTGCCTGACTGTCACCCTGCACACCACACACACACACACACACACACACACACACACACACACACACACACACACACACACACAACAAAAAGGTTCCCAAGTTGTCAGTTCGAGAATATTTGTCCAGTTTGTGAAGCTATATTCATTTTAGTGTGCGAAACAAGTAGAAACACACGATGCGTACAATGAGGTTTGCAGGCTAATCTCCGTGTACAGCTGTGTCAGTGCACATGCTCGCATTTTTGCATGTATTTGTGATTGCAGAGTTCTTGCCCTTTGTTGGCAGGCAGCCATTTGCTCATTCATCACGTTAAACTATCCCAGCCTGCAACAAAACACACATACACACACAGTGTTGTAGCTTCTTGTAGCTGTGGGACAATGTGTGTGACTTGCGTGTTGGTCAGCTCACTGGTACCTTGAGAATCAGTGAAGATAAAACTGTTCCTGAGGTTCCTTGTCAGTCCTGCATGTTTGTTTGTTTTTTTATTTTTTTTTGGGAATCCCCTACATCCTGCAGCAGTGCACACACTGAAGCCCATTTTTTGTCTGCTCTCTCCTGTAATGAAAAGCAGAAGGCAGCTCTGTCGTCAGCTGGTAATAACAGAGTATTAGGTCCACATGGCCCGTTGATAGGCTCCCTGTTATACATTCAAACCTTTGATCTGCACTGCTGATTGTACAGGTCTGTCTCCACTATTGTTTGGCATCTGAGAATGTGCATATGTGTTTGTATGCACTATTCTACATGTCTGCAACATTAGCTGTTTACCTTGTTGTTTGACTTTATTGTGAAGGTGTAACCTTTCTGATGTTGTCGGTTCATATAGAGGGGCATCCCATTGGTCCAGAAGTTCTGTGTTGCTGTTTTAAGTGACCCCCTGTTCACATTTAACTAATCAGCTTTGACTGGATGGCTATTTTCTTGTGTTGTCACTCCAACACCACTACTTGACAAAGTATCTCATTTCCCAAAGGATGTTTCCCCACACTGTTTTTCTCATTAAAGTCCCCCAAAACAGTGGAACTAATGAAAGTTCACTTCACCTGCTGACCTTCACCTGTTTTTATGCCCAGCAGTCAGAGCCATGCTAATAGTCTCCTCCATTTCCTCTGTTCACAGGGTCTGAGTTTCCCCAAGACCCCAGCGTGCTCGCGGCCACTTCATGGAACAGCTCTAGTGACGGTAAATGCACACACGTAAACACAAACGCACCAAAAGCTGGTATCAGCACCACATCCTTTACAAACCTCCATCCAGCAAAACTGCTCTGAACATCTGTTACAGGCAACGTAATGAGGATGTGTTCAGAGTGCAAATTAACACATGCAGTGCTGAACTGTAACTCCACAGGAGTTGTTGAAGTTACATTCAATGAACTGTTAAGAATTTCCCATCCTCTGAGCAGTCACCTTCAGCATCCCAGACAACACCCATTCTCCCAGCGTAGGCCACTACCGAGGATAGCTGATGGAACGAATTACACATTGATCTGCTCGGCATGTGGGAATATAGCCACAGGTGCATTGCGTTTCTTTAATTTCCACTGACCTACTTTCACTTCTTTCAATAAGCAAAAGTTACAAGAGGAGCCTCGGGATGTGCTGCAGCTTTTTGCTACGTCTTTTCTTACTCTTTGCATTATTTTCGTCAAAGTGTCTGTGTGTCGACTTCTGGGGTGACACCCAGATTCCATCATCTTGTTCAGTTTTTCTTACTTAGCTAGATATCCCCATTCTATTTTTAGAAGCATACGGAAGTATGAATTGTGGAGTGGTTGTTTTCAGATGTGATGCAGGGGCAAATCACAGGACAGAGATTGTTGGAGAGCTCTGATTGCAGAAATTTCCCAGGATAGAAACTGTAAGACACTCTTCCATTCAAGGTGTCCTGTCTTCTGTTTCAGGTCAAAATTTCCTTCATTACCCATAGGACCTTCTGAAAGAGCCAGTAGAACTTCTTACTATTATTTTATCGAACTTTATCCAGCTGTTTGTTATGCAGGAAGTGATTTTTGCAAACGTTTCTGTGAGTGCTGGTAGTTCATTAGTGAAATTCAGCCACATTTTACTTATATACAGCCAAACAGCACCCTTAAGGTAAAGATTTACACAGATCAGCCACAATATTGAGAGCATTGACGGGTGAGGTAAATTAAATTGATCCTCTCATTACAATGCAATATTCTGTTGGGAAACCTTGGATTCTGGCATTCTGATGGATGTTACTTTGACATATTGTTTATGACCAAGCACACACCTCGCCACCGCAAAGACACACTCTAATGGCAGCAGCCTCCCCCAAAAGGACACTGCCAAACTGCCTAGGAACTGCTCAAGGAACACAATCAAGAGGCCTCCAAATTTCCCAAAACCCAATTTGATCGAGCACCCATTAGATGATCCCACGACGAGCCTGATCAACAAACGCCACTTTGCAGCCTACAGAACTCAAAGGATCCATTGCCAATGTCCTGGTGCCAGACACTACAGGACACCAGCAGAGCTCTAACGTCCATGCCCCAACATTACCAGCACACAGGTGACCTACACAATATTAGGCAGGTGGTTCTAAAGTTGTGGCTGATTGGTGTACTCGATTTTGACCAACACTTACATATAGACACATACTTTCTCACTTTTAAAATCTATCTTAACTTCAGTCATTCAGCCCGATGTCATGCACATGGTTGCCAGTTTGTGTTTCAGACTGGGTTGGCCATTTGTTTATTTATTCCCAACCTGTCAGCAGCAGCGTCCTCACTGCCAGTGTTATTTTCAGTCAACCCAGAAACGACAGGAAGCTCTTTATTGCACAATCATTAAGTTGTTTATTGCTATCCCTGCATGTCTGCTTACAAAAACCTGTACAGCGGCAACCATCTCATCCACTATTTCACCATTTTGTCTGGGTGGGATTCCTCTGCTCCGCTTTTATTAATGTTATGTCTCCAGTAATGAGAACTCTCAGCAGAAATACTGTTAGTGCTCAGATTGACACCCACCATTACCCACAACTCTGTCCAGACACAGGGCTTTTCAAATGAAATAGACTGCAGTTATTTCCGTCTCCCACCAGAGTTGGCTGAAACGTCTTGTGAAGTGTTGCAGTGTGTGTTGGTTGGCGAGCGTCTTTGTTAGTGCTGGAGTTTTATCTCGCAAAACTAATTATGAAGTTAATAAATCAAGACTGTGTCAAAATGTTTCTAAGTAGAACTACACTATAGCTCTTGTGCATGCTCTGGGTGCTGCACTGTGTACTCATGGCTGAAATATGCGTTGTTTTTCCCCCCTTCAAGATTATTAATGATATACCGATATATAGATTTTTGGAATCGGCGAAAAAATATCCTGAGTAATGGATGATTAAAAGTGAGATTGTTTTGTCCCTGGAATCATCCATCACAGATAGGAAGCCAGGCTACACTAGATTGTCTTCCATGGTCACTTTGATTTTGCAGTAAGACCGTAATTAATTATCAGGATATTATATTGTTGATATTAGGATGATGGCAAATTAAAGGCCTTTGTATTATGTTTAGACCTATTTAGAACTTTTCTTGTTTGAGTTAACTGTATCCTTCATCTCCTATAAAACCAAACCCTTTCAGATTCCTAGCATGACTTTCTAACAATATGCTTGGCCCACACTGCTAGTTATAAAGCCTACAAAGGTCCCTGCTGGAGTTTGACCATCCGATAGCTTCTACATTTGACAGCAGAAAAAAAGCTATCAACAAATCCAGTTAACATTCCTTCCATCCGGTCTAAAATTCCCTGAAAATTGACTGTGTGGGATGCAATATGGAAATGAAAATGCCTTAAAGCCTGCTTAGTCCCTCCACAAAGATTTGGTCAGTTTATTTCTACCCTTCCTTGATCCATAGGAATTTTTGCAAGTTTATTACAATAATTTATTTTGTGGTTCGAATGGTCACGTCTCCTGGAGCTACCCAGGCTTAGATCAGCAGATGCTGACAGAGGAAGCAGTTGAAACTGCTGTTCTCCTGTCAGCACTGCAGGAACAACACAGTCAGATCCATAAAGTTTGCTGGATATTTTCTAAACACTGTTGCACAGAGTTATCAGTCAAATCTTGCCCCCTCTTGTCAATTTCCCCTCGGGTTGAAGAACCAACATCCGCCTAAACCCCCACGAAGATACCCTGCCTTGGACGATCCTCAAAATAAGCCTTTATTGAACTTGACCTTGATTTTTGCTCTCTCATTTTGTCTGGTTTGCTTAATTCATCTCTTGCAAAGCCAACTCTCCCACAACATCCTTCCCACAGCAGATTGTGTGTACACAAAAACAGACATTGTTAAACACACAGGACAGGATGAAGACAGTAGTCTCTGGACATGATTGAGCAGTTTAGTGAAGATAATGATTATGGTGACCAATCAAGGATGTTTAAAAAAATCATGAATACAATGAGGAGGAGATCCAAACAAATCATCGAGACAGCTTTGTTTTTCCACAACATAAAATATGAAAGCCTATAAACTTAGAGCATCTGTGTGTGTGTGTGTGTGCGTGTGTGTGTGTGCGTGTGTGTGTGTGTGTGTGTCATTTTGAGCTCAGCCCCTGAATAACATCTGTTTCTTATCTGATGGATGGATGGTGATTGCACCACTTGTTTTGTCTGCAGGCAGGGAATGGTTTCGTTTGACCAAACAGACAGCATTCAGGTAGCGTGGCTCTATCAGTATGCATCAGTAGCAGGAAGTTATCACACTGAAAGAGCCTCATTATTGGGCTGAAATCAGGGGTGATGATAGTTTACTAAACTCATTTTCCCTCGGGCTTTCTTTCATTCTTCCTCTCTGTTTCTTTGTTTTACACAGTTTTTTTCCCTCCTTTCCTTACTTCCTTTCCTCACTCTCGGTTGGAGAGTGACCCAGCTTTAATAAAATTCACCTTTAGTCATAACTGGAAGTGCTACAGTCCAGAGTCCTCAGTGTTTCTGCTGTGTATGTTTAGTTAGCTGTGCATCCACTCAGGTTTCCACGTCTTGCTGAGAGAAGCCCGCCTATATGTATGCGTGCACGTATGTTGCTGGTGAAATGAAAAGGTATTGTGTAACGCGTCTAGTTTTGAGCATGTATAGTTTGTGTGTGTTGCGGTTGTGTGGGTGTGCGTGTGTTTACATTTGTATGCCTGCATGTGAGCGTTTGATTGTACAAAACTACTGCGAGAAAATGCAGGCTGATGACAGGGCACCATTGAGTCGCCTGCCACATTAAAGGGACAGTCCGCAGCAAGGGTTTGAGTTTCAACATGCTCCGAGTGCCAAATACCACAACACTCACCACGAGACAATTACATACAGAGTGGCTTTGTTACACAGACATTGGCAGGACATCTTTCTCCTCTTTCTCTCTCTCCTCTTCACCTCTCTTCTGTCGTCTTTGCCTCGTGTCTCTTTCTTTCCCCCGTCATTCTGCTCCCCACTGCTTTATTGTCAGTTATTATAACAGCTAATGAAGTGTGCAGACACACAGCTCCAAAAACCATTTTCTTTTCCATCAACTCAACTAATGAGACGGCGATAAAGTGACTCACTGTGTTTGACCTTCCTGCCTTTGGCAAAACACTTGTGTCTTATACGAGTGAGTTTGTTTTTTGTTTTTGGATACTATAGTCGGATTCAACGGGCACATAAAGGCGGTGAAGTGTTGTATCAGCATGTAGGCAGGATTTGGTCCGCTAAATTCATAATAGTGTGGAGGCACAGATTTCCAGCAGACCCACATGATGTGTTGATAGTTTGGGAGTCAAATCAGAATGAAATATACACCCACACACAGACACACTCACCCTGCACGGACAAAGTGCCGTGTACCCTCATGAAGATAAATGTGTCATCAGATGGAATTAACCTTTATTTGCACCCTTCTGTGATTGGTGTCAGCACGGCGTATTGGGTAAGGTATGTTTGTGTGTGTGGTTTTCATTGGTCTGGGTCTATGGGGACTGTTGCAACCATTTTTCTGTTACAGCTTGCCTCAACAGAGTCACACATGTAAAACCTGCTTAAAATTGTGTACTTCAAAGGTGTATTCCACTTTTACATGGGAATTTTAAAAAAGGAAATTCCACCTTTGCTTTTTAAAAGCAAATCTGTCCACATAAAAATGCAAACAACAACAACAAAACAATGAAGTGCTGTCAAAAAGCCAAACCAGTAGGCAGCGATATACCCATAACCATGAAGCCAGAAGCTTGAAAAAGTTTCTCCGCTGACTGTGACACCTCAGTTCTTCAAAACAGTGAAAGATGAACTATACAGTTTTTGTGAAAATCTGTATAAAGTACTGTTTGAACGGTTTGTCCTTGCACAAAATTGCCCCATGTAAATATAGTAGGTTATGATGCGCAATTTGACTCCCACACCAAATGTGTTTCTTCCTGTCGACATATCAACACTGCAAATTGAGGAAGGAGTTTTCCAAATGATGCATTTTCAGTGAGCCAAAACTGCATTTGCATGTGGACGAAAAGGCAAAACAGTGTCTACACATGTGTACACGGCCTACGTTTGGTGATTTTTACCTTTCAGTGAAATCTTTAGGAGTAATTAAGGTAGGTGTGCAGTGGTTTGCCCGAGATCTTCAACGTGTGGATAGGAGGAGAGAAATTAAACCATCAAACATCCTAGAAACATAGCTGAGCTTGTGGTGTGTTATCAAAGTTCTTGTTTGCTTTTCCTTTAAAGAAAAAGAGGACTAAAACAATTAGAGTGTAACCAAAATGAAGGCACCATCTACCTAAACAGTTGACATCCGTAACCACAGCAGACTAGTGGAGTGGTCAGATAACGGATACAAATACAAAGAGCGGCAAAAAAGTTCAGAGACTGTGCCTATGTACAATCAACAACAATACTTAATTCATATTCGGACACAATTCCCATGGAAACAGTCTTGTTGTGCAGTGAAACAGTGCTCCTACTGCTCTTCCAACACCTGCAACACTCCCTGGAAATCTTGCTGTGTAAGCATGTCAGGCACCATCTGTGATGGACGCTGACCTTTTGACTTGAATTTCATTTTGGGGAAGAAGAAAAAGTCACACGGAGTTACAACGTAATGGAGCACTCATATGCCCATTGGAGTACAGTTCAGGTCAGGACATCACAGTAGAACTTTGATATCCGACCCTTGAGGATGAATTTTCAATGGTCAGCCACATGATTGTTGAAGAAAACAACAAGGAAGCTCATCGTATGCTACTGACCTGATGTACTTTGCCAGTATTTTTAATCTGTAGGCTCCTCCACTTTGAAACTGGCATTTTTTCTGTCGGTAGAAGCTGCACACTCATCTGTTGTCACCAGTGATGATCCAACACGAAGGCTGGCTGATTAGCAAAGCAGCAAAATAATAATGGAGAGAAACAAACCTGCACCTAACCACGCATGCAAGTTGGAAGGATGTTTAAGCTGTTCTAATGAATGCTTCCTAAACTGATGATAACCTACGGAAAAAAACAATCTTTCCAAAATACAATTTTTTTAAGCTCAGGGTATTTTTCTGGGTTCTGGACAATCAGTGTTTTTTTCATTGAACAGTATTGATTGACCAATTCATACTTGATGTCATTTTTACTTTTTTCTGGAGATGTTAGATTTCTAATTCAGTACAGCGAACTAAAGTTGAATGAAAAGTACTTTTACTTGTTGTGCATGAAACCTTATAGAGGACAAATGTAATTACTTTCCCCATTTTGGTGTTCTAATGGTTTTCTCATGACTTTTAAAGTCATTATAAAAGACCAAAAACATTCCATCTGATCAATGACGTGATCATGTTTGACTGATTTAATTGGAAAGAATCAAAAAACAAGTGTTGCAGAAGAGGTTGGTAAACAACTTTTGAAAACAAGTGACCTGCAGAAACTGCTGCACTCAGCATTTTGTTTCATCCCATCTCTCTAATGTCAAAGTTATCTAAAGTGTGTCTGTGTTGCTGCTAGGAGAGAAGAACATCAGGTTCATAATTTTCTGCAAGTCCTGTGGAATCGTCTCCCACGCACTCACCTAAGTGAGACGTAGGTTTCATATCTTGTAGTGAACTGCACACATGGAGGGAAGGAGTAAATATAGGAAACAGGAAAAGAGGAAGATGGGAATGAATGTTTTTTCTGTAGCAATAAATAAATCACATTGTTAGTTGTAGTTATAGCCAAAAAAAAACATGGTTCCAGATGACTTTAACATTGTGTTGCTGGAGGTTTTGGTCTGGCTGCAGTGCTGCACTGTGGAGAGACAGGATTGTACAAATAAGAGAGACAGCTGTGTACAGTATGTAGAGAAAGGAGGACAGATAAAAAGTGGGTGAGAAGGAAGAGAGGAGAGGGGAGAGCGGTGGTGGTGCTGTGGTCGATGGTGGGACTCTCACCATATTGTCACACACTTGTTAGTACCACATTGCTGTGTTAAGCCTGAGGCTTCATGGAGGACCGTGTGAGTGTGTGTTCTACAGTCTGCCAACAACTCAGCCGCTCACAAGGAGACAGTCTTTCACAAACATGGAGGCTGTTATTTCACACACTTTAACTTTAAGATAATATGTTGGTTACTTGGATGCAGATGAGCTACATAAAACCACAAAGGTTGCTATGGTGACAGAGTAAAGGGACTGGCAGCCTCCAGCTCATTCAACTATATCTGAAACCCTCTCTTTACTGAACTTTGTTTTGTTTAGAAGACTGTATCTGTCAGTTTCTGTCACTTTATAAAACTGAAAATCTGATTTTCAGACCTGCTCTGTGCAGTGATTGGTCAGGTTTGTGATGCGAGTGAATATTTACAAATTTTCAAGCAAAAAAGAAACATTTTTGTCTAGTTTCAGCTTTTCTAATATGAGGGTTTCCAGCTTTTTTTTTTTTTTTTTTTGTCAAATGTGATAATAAACTGACTTTCAGTTTTGGATTGTTGCTTGAACAAAAAAGACAAACCAAAGGAGTCAGTGTGGGCTTAGAGAAGCAAAAATTGTTGTTGTTTTGCATTATGTTTAACATTAGATGAACTAAAGGACAAAGTAAGAAAATATTCTGCAGATTAGTCAATAATAAAAGTAAAGGTTAGCTGCAGAAATACCAGAGTTGTACGTACGTAAGAATTAAAAGGTTTCCCTGCTGTTTTACAGTAATTGTCTGCATTGCCCTTAACTGTTCTGTAGTTACACTACAAGAAGCAGCAGTGACTAAACTCATATATGAGGGGAGAACAAGACAGAACAGTGTTGAAGGTCGCTGCTAAGAAGCAAAGCCTGGCTGCTTTTAAATGCTTTTGGTAGTTCCATGTCAGACTCTCGAACTCTGCTGCAACTTTCCTCTGCAATCCTTGCAAATAATTTGCATGGGACACATTAGCAGAGATTTAAATGTGTGTGTGTGTGTGCCAGCACAAGGAAGTGTGTGCCTCTATTTTTACTCATCAACTTCTCCATTCACACTTATTCAAGTTTCATCTGACTTGTATTTGAGATTCCCCTCTATGTGCTTTTCCTCCTTTGTTTGTTTTGGCCGGTTTGTGTAACCAGGAGCATTTCTGCATACCTAAGATGGGTTTTGGGGTTGAGGGAACTTTCCAGAGGTTTTTCATGACATTAACACCAATGTTTTTCCTCCACATTAAACTCTTAGGTGGCCCTCCAGATTGCTTTTTTTTCTGACCACCTTGAGGCAGAATATGGTCCTGGATAATAATGAAAAAATGTTTTTCTTTGTCTTTTCCAATATTTGAACTTTTCAATACAGCACGGTGACATATTTGGATGTTAGCATTATCCCTCATAAGTAGCTTCACAGTTTAGAAGTCAGTCTTACTTGCTACTTACACTTTCTATGCCAGTTTTGTCTGTTGTGAGACACACAGGAAAGACTGTGAATCTGTCTTATAAGGTTGTGTATTCATTTCTCCTTAAAAGACAACACAGGTGATGCTGCCGCACAAGTTCATACACAAGCCTGGAAAATCCCTCTGGCATCATACAGTGACGATGAAATGTTAAATTAGGTGTCACGACAGTGGCAACCACAAAATAACTTGCAAAACCAGGCTCTAAATATGTGTGTCTGAAAACACTGAGTTGTTCTACCACATTTTTTCATACAGCAGCACGTTTTGTTTAATATCTGGCTCTGATATAGTGCAGTAAGTGTTGTTTGATTTATGTCTTTGTTCTTGGCTTTGTGGAGTATAATGTCTTTCCTCTTTTTTTTGTCTTTTTCTCTTGTTTCTCACTCCCGGTTTCCTTCTCAACTTGGCCTCCTTCTAAATTCTAAAATTTCCTTTTCCGTATTTTCTTTTCTCTCTCTTTCGTGTCCTCTTCTCCTCTGTCTTTTCTTCTTTCATCTTACCCTGACTGCCGTCCAGGACCCTTCTTCATCCGTCTTGAAGCTCCCATGAACAACATCACCACGTCTCTGGGACAGACAGCCGAGCTTTTCTGTCGCGTGGCCGGCAACCCGCCTCCGACTGTGCGCTGGCTGAAGAACGACGCCCCCGTAGTGCAGGAGCCTCGGCGGATCTCCTACCGGTCAACGCCGTACGGATCACGCCTCCGCATCCGCAACCTGGACACTACTGACACGGGCTACTTCCAGTGTGTGGCCACCAACACCCAGGGGACCGTTTCCACGACAGGAGTGCTGTTCGTCAAATTTGGTAAGAAGCCTAAGACGACTCAATTCCTTCCTCTTTGTCTTTTCCTCCTCGAGATCCGCCTCCTCCCAGCAACATTCATCTCAGCTGATTCTTCTTGTAGCTGGCAGCTCGCACTGAGAAAAATCTGGTAGCAATATTGTTTATCCTGTAGTAAAAAATCCCCCTGTCTTCTTTTCCAGATCCACTCCCTACACCTCTGCCAGGAAGGCCGACGTAAGTTGCTTTTCCTCAATCCATTTTTCTCTGTCAGCTTGTTCATACTGTACTTACAGGGGGGGCGACTTCAGAGGCGTGATTTGTGATTGAATCTCTTATACAGACTGCAAATGATGGCGGCGGCGTCACGTTTCATGGATGATTGTAGCTTGAAAATTGCTGAAAGATCTGTGAGGTCTACACAGCGCGGATGTACATGTGCACGGGTTACTAGTTTAAAATGAAGAAATGAAATAGATTTGATTATGCCATCTGCTCTGATTTTCATTGGTGGGCATGTTCTAATTGTGTCCATAATAGAAACACATCATAGTAGAGAAAATAAATACCGTAACATCACAAATAAACTGGAGAAATATGCAGCTCAGTAAGTGGATTTGACAGCATTATTACAATATGCTGACATTCTGTTTGTAATTAGATGATACAGTCAGGAAACTGGAAAAGGATTCGTTGTTTCAAATAAAGCATATTTACTGAGTCATAACTCACATTATAACAAGGTCTGGTCTGTAATTTTTAATGTTACTGCTGCAGGTCTCCGTGTGGCTACATCAATATTTATGATGCGTCTTTAAATCCCAAATCTCTGATGTTCTCCTGTGTAGCTCCTACATACATGTCCATGTGGACTACTGGGCAGGAACCAGACTTTACACTAGTCACATATCAGGGCCTAAAGCAGACATCGATGCACACACATACTGTCTGTATAGCACCCTGATCTGCATAGTGTTTGGGAAATCGAGTTAATTAACTTGCAGCCAACCTTAATCACAAAATGGGATACGACTCAGAATGTTACCAAATTCAAAGCCTGTGCTATTCATTTAATTTCATGGCAATAAAGAGACGTTCATCTGATTCCAGGGATGTAATGAAATTATTACAATTAAGAGTAAATCTGCTCGGTCTGCTAGTGAGCCTAACTAAGTAACCTGGCCTCCCTAATGTATTACTGACTGAAATGAGCAGCGTAAAAAACATGTCTGTGGTTTCTGTTATAGAACCTTTTATAGTCGCCCAATTAGCGGCCAGCTGTAGGAATGTACGGCAAGCCCAACCACAGCACTGATCTCTGAACATGCCTATCAAATTAAGGAGGGTCTTGACAGCACATAGCGAATAAAATCCAGCGATATGAAACGTTTGAAGAAAGTATGAAAACTGCATTCCACTTCATGTTCTTGGCAGTAGCAGAACTGCTGCCCAAGTCGAAATTTAGTTTAAATCTGGCCAGCTTCCTTTGCTGTGTTTTGACGTCTCCGCAGTGTTATTGGATAAAACATTAAGAACTTTCTCAGTTCGTTTGATTCTCGCAGGATCAAAAGGAGCTAAGCTGGATGGTTTTCCCCAATGACATTATGGCGAGGCTCACTGCCATGTTCCGTGCGGCGTTCTGTGGATCCAAACTGCTGGCATAGGGTGGATATCAGACACTTAGTAAATCCACTCACACGCTGGGACGAGTACGTGCGCTGCCGTACACTAACACACGCTCTAGTGTGCATGCTTCCTCTCAGACATCTGTTTGTGCCATTCCTTTGTTTACATGTTTTTTGATTTTTCCTGTGCAACCAAATTACAGCTCGTTTCATAGATGAGACAGCTGGCTCACAGAGGAATTACTATGCACGTTCTCGAGGGAAATATCAATAAAAAGGAAAATCAAACAAACTTTGACTTCACAGTCAGTGAAGATATTGGAAATAAACTAAGATGGAAAAGTCAACGAGCATTAAAATAGGAGGATGTGATTTTAGTTTTATGTTACATGTGTACATAGCTGATTATCAGGATGACTTTGGCAGCCGAACATGGTTGATGACCATGAGAGTTTCGTAATTTAATTTCTCACAGGAGACGAATGTTTCTTAAGCAGTTTTGGGCAGTTACTCTAGTTAAGATATTTCTCAGAATTATGCATTAACTTCTAGACTTCTTGTAACAACCCACATGTCTGTACAATTTTAAGTTTCTATGTGCATGTGTACTTTCATTTACATGCACAAATTGAATTTTTTTTGCACATTGTTTACGGTGAAGACTTTAGATTATCTTTTATATTCAAATGAAATATGTATATATCCAAATGATTTAAAAAAAACAACAAAAGCTGATCTATGTTGTAGCCTCATAGTCATAATGCAGTTTATGGTCAATTTTCATAAAATCATGTTGATAAAAGTTAAAAAATTGCTTCAAAGACTTAACTGGAAATGAAATAGCTCAAGCTAAATTCACACTAATATCAAACTCAGTCGATATCACTTATCACTGATCAGGCTGACATTATGTATTGAAACCCATCTGACACTTATCTTAGTCAACAGATTGATGCATTTATTTCACCATGTAGATATTTTTTTCGATGTCTTTGTATAGACCTTAGAATTGCTTAAAGCAGTTTCACTGGGTTCAGATCATTTTCCACTTTTGAAATAGTTTCTGGTTCCATGTATCCACTTGGACATATAAGCTTGTTACATGTTATCTGTTTTCGATGCATTACCTTAATTTGCTTCTTGTTACAGCGTGCATGTTACAGCATCAAAAGCGGAAATGAGCACACTGTGCAGCAGAAATCAGTAGTATAGTACAGGGGTATTGTACACTATAGTACAGGGGCATTGTACATATATACTATAGTACAGGGGTATTCAACTAAAACTAAAACCGTGGGAACCCCGCGTGTATTTAGTTTTGTGACACAGAAATCGCATAAATGTGTGTTTGTGTTTGGTACGTTTAAACTGCTACTACTGCAGCAATTGATTGACTATCGGTCCAAGTCCATATAGGATGAAGTCTGGGTCTGGACTCAGACCTCGGTCCGCCAGTTACTGACGTGGGGTCTAGTTACACTGTAGTTAATTTTCGCCTGAAATTTCTACTGAAGATGTACAGAAAGTAAATTGAATGCTGTTCTTGAACTGTTTGGAGTACAGGCATGGTTGGGGTCTCCTTTGAAAGCTGACAACCTGAATTTTCACCCAGTGCAGTCAGAATTACTCTAGGTGCTACTGGCACAGAGTATCTTATGTTGGAACACACTGAATTAGGATGCATTTTATTTTCGCCTAAATTTTTCCCTAATAAAACACCTGAAAATTAGTGTGGCAGCACTGTCACAGCTTGAAAACACAAAAAGGCAACAGCCTGGGGTCTTACATAGCTCAGGTCAAAATTTCAGAGCAATAGTACAAGAAATGAGTGTTTCACACATGTATTTGTACTGCTATGGCCAGGTGCTGTCAATTTTGGACACCCTCTGTACACCCTCTGCACACCCTGGGCAAAAATGGTATATGTTCGTTTTTTCAGCCCGTTTTCACATTATTTTCACTCCAAAAACTCATAAAGAACTCAAAAAGACACTTCAGAGCAGCTCCAGTGTGGATCAGACAGAGAGACTGGGAGGGAGACAGAGAGGCTCCTGCTGCAGCCGGAGCCGAGGTGTGAAAAATCACACAACCCCACTGTTAGAGGCTCTATTTATATCCTGCTATTCAGCAGGCTCATTGGCTATCAGCCCTGTCAGTCAAACGTTTCCTCCGACGTGATTTGCTCAGAATTTACTGACGAAATGAGGTAGGTCCCGATCGGTCAGTCTCGGCTACGGTTGGCCGTTTAGGCCTGGGAGGCAGGCCAGAGTCACTTGATTGGTTGAAATGCAGTGTAAACATAAAGGAAAGACTTCAGTCGCCATTTTGAGTGCAAGACCTCGTGGATTTGTGAAAGCTGAATAAAAATATGGACAGAAATACAGTGAATATGAAACGCGCAGCTCCACCATGCGCCGCGTGTGCGCCCACGGAGCCAAGCTATTTGTGGATTATTTACTTATTTCAAGACATGTTTTAGACAAAATATTATATGTGGTAGTTTTGTCTGGATGCCGAAGCTTGGATTCTGGCCAGTTTTTGTGGATTATTTTCATCTTTGACCAGTAAAAAAGCATCCAAAGGTGAGTTGTGCCCTTTAAATGTTTTGTTGTTTGTTGGAGAAATGTGTTTATATTACCCGCTGTGGTAATCACATCTGAAAGTGGTTTATACCAGCGGATTCATGAGAATCTAAGCTTTCCATGGGTGTATAGTATTTGTATAATTGCGTTTGCAGCTTCAGACATTAAGTGAAATGCTTATGCAGATCTCAAAGTGTCCCGAGGGTGGAACACTGAAGCGCAAAGCAAAGCCTCGATTCAGAGAATTTTGCCCCAAGGAATTACTGCAATAACTCGAGGGATCCTTCCAGTCCTAAACAACGCTACGGTTGTGTTATAGTTGGGACAGGAAGAACCATTTCTTTAAGAAACAGTGACACAGGCTGCCAAAGTTGTTTTCTGAATGGGTCTTCTCAACAATATATATATCCTTCCCTTATTCATCATGCCTCTGTCAGTACTAGGTTTTCGTTTAAAATAACTCCTAATCTGTAGCTCCCACTCTCCTATCCACTACCACGACAACCATATGCTTCTGTTGCTTTCAGTTACAGATTTGTCGTCACTGTAAGCAAAGAAGTCCTCTGGTCTTACTTTTCACCATTGCTGTTCTACTTCCTTAGCATTTTCTACATCCAAACAACAGACTTCTGCTTCATGTTCACAGTACCAACCACATGTCCAGTGTACACAAACAAGTCATGCTTTACACATTGTCAGGCATGCTAATAGGCATAGTATAATTTCTGAAACATCCTAAAACCGTCATTTGCATTCAGATCATTTTAAAAAGATTTTAAATGAAATTGTTTTCATGTGGATGTACCTTAGCCTAGCCGCGCTAGACAACCCACGGCAACGAATTTAATTCTCTGCCAGGGTGGGTCTAGTTACCCTCCATAAGGCTCAAGGTTGGATTCTCCTAAAACTGGCCGGACGAATCACCATGAAGTGTAGAGTCAGAAGGCGGGCGTAACTAAGTGACGACAGAGGCGCGACGATTCTGACAGAAACAACCGGCGCACAATAAACAGTTATCTTTCAACTTGGCTTTGGCCACAGCCCTTAAAGAATTGAAGCTAAAATTCAACTTGAAAGATAAACAAAGGACGTTTCATTGAGAAGAAAGACGTATTTGGACTTATGCCGACGGGATATGGCAAATCCTTAATATACCAGTTGGCTCTGCTGGTTGGGAAGCTAATGAGACTTAGCCACAATCCGGTGCTCTAGGAACTACGTCAGCCTATTTGTTGCGCTGATTGGTTGTATACCTACCCAATTGCTGCAGAGTGATTTGAAAGACAACCTTTTAGCCCGCCTCCCTCCCTGTTGAGCATTCCTCGACCCTTGTGTCTTAAGAGCTAGGTCTAGCGTGGCTAGGCTAGATGTACCTTCGTTTCAGCACACAAATGCCGTTTGTTCTATTGAAGGCAAAACCATGAAGGTCACTCTGAGGATGATATTCATGAATACTGGAGCAAGAAAAATGTTAAATCTGACATGTTTAGAACTGTTTTATCCTCAGCTTTGGAAGATTCTAAGTCACTAAGGTTCAGGTTCAACCTGCCAGACACCATAATGCACTAACCAAGCTTGAATAAATTACCCTCTCTTTTTTTTCCGGCCCACTTTTAGAGGAAAGTGTTGCAGTCAAGCGGAGAGCAGCATGCGCTCTAGAGTCATTACAGTCATTACAGACTTCATTTAAAAAGACAGGGGCCTCCTTTGACAGTGGCGGAGCTGCGGTGGTGGTGGGCTGATCGTCACTGCTGCTCATCATTAGTGTCACGGCCAAGTTATTAGCTGTAAAGTTAGCGTGGCAGTCGTCAAGAAGACAAGGTCACCTAATGATGGCACGTGATGACCTGCGCCCGCTTACCTCATACTGCAGCTGTTCAAGCATCAAAACCTGCGCTCAAGTTTTCGGAAAGACATCTGGTGCAGGAGCTTGTCAGTTTATGTAAATTATCTTGAATTCCCTTGCACTTCTTTTCTTTTGCCTCTCACTCCCAAGCTAGCAAACCGAGTGACTTCCGTATTCTTGGGATAAGTTATCCACAAATATTTATCACAAATTTTGAGGAAAATTTCTTGCCACCCACCTTGTTGAACCCGAACACAAGATGAACTTCAGGTCCTCTGTGTTGTCTTTGCTTCGGTCTGTGCTCTCATTTCCATCCCCTCCACAGTGAGCTAAAGTATACAGTCTGTGGTGTGCAAAACTTCACAGTGTGTGTGTGTTCATATATATCCCGAGGGTTGGGTTTTTAGAGAGTAACCACAGGCCGACTAAAAGCTAACAGCCTGGATGTTTCAGCTCATAATCCAGAATGCTTGTGTTGAGTGTAGCTGTCTTAGACTTGAGGAGGAAAGATCTGAAATAAAGGAAGGAGAAGGTACAAGAATGATTGGGATAGACACAAAGAGGGAAACTATTGTGGTAAGTTTAAAGTATGAATTTTACATCAAGCACAGACATTTTTTAAATTTCAGGACTGTTTCAAGTATTTTACAACATGCCCATCAAGTCATTCAAGACTTATATTTTAGGGCCTAAGTCAAAGGAAGTCCAAGTCAACTCACAAGTTTTCACAAGCATATTTCAAGTGAAGATGAAAGTCTTTCAGGTCTCTGAATGCTCACTGTTAAAATGACAGTGGTTTAATAGACCAAGTTCCTCCGAATAGAGGCCTTATAATTAAATGTGGAAGGTATGTGGCTGTGTGAGGCCTGTCTATTTCTGCTGTTGCTTTATTTTTTGTTATTCCAGGTCACAGCTTGAAGGCTTAAGACTTTAAAGCAAAAACATTCCAAGTCTTTTTCAGGGGAAAAGCTTTGCATTTTCAGAAATATATCCATTTGGCTTCTTGTGAGAGTTACATGAGGAGATTGCTACTAGTCTCATGTCTGACACGGGAAACCTACTAGCATGGGTCACTCCAAAGGTAGCAAAGTTCACTCATCTAAAGTAAACTAATTAACACCTCGTGTATCCTGTTATGTCACTGTGAGGCTGTAGTGAGGCTGCAGGAATCCTACACTGCAGTCTGGCTCATAACCCCCAATGTGTTGTTTCTATACTGTTTTCTTTTACTGATTTACCTCACAACAAAGTGTTCATTGTTCATTACAAACCTGTGTTCTAAATCTAAATCTTGTTTGGTTTCTGTCAGCGTAATCATGAAGAGTTAGAACAAGCTGATCCTGTCAACTAGTGGGGAATAAGATGATTTTGCAACCTTTGCACGTTACCTCGGAGAAAATAAAAGGAAAGTGTTAAGGAGCTAAACAAATGTTATAGATAGGCTTAAATTAAAGGACAGTCTGAGCCCACAACCCCTACAGTGAGGGGTTGCGGTGGCTCTCTTATATTGTGGGTGGCATTTTGCAGACATGGTTTGGTTCCATTTGTCCCCATAGAGGGAAGGGTCACCGCAAATCAATACAAAGTGATTCTGATGAAACACTGCTATCCTGATGGCAGTGATCTCTTCCAGGATGACACTGCATCCACCTATGGGACACAAAGCGTCTCTCGATGGTTTGATAATAATGATGTGGTTCATATGCCATGGCCTTCAGAGTCACCAGATTACAATCCAGTTAAAGATCTATGAGAGAAATTTGGACAGCATTCTCTACCACTGTTATCAAATACCAAGACAGAATAGCTTTTAGAAGAATGGTGTCCATCCCTCCAATTGTGTTACAACTTAGAGAATCTATCTGAAACTTTCCACTGCAGGAACTCAGAGCAGGCGTGAGGTGGTATAAGTATTTACAGGAATAGCCCTGTAAATGGTCCTTTCAGCCTATCTGTGTCAATGTGGTGTGTCTTCGACAGCAAGGTTAACTCAGAGTGAGACAAAACGATTATAAATAGTAGTTTCCGGACCTAACCCCTTAAAAGACCTGAATAAGTTCTGCAGTGACGGTTCTTGAGGTCAGCACACGCACAAAGGTTCGGGTCGCCCAAGTACCTGCACTGGACAACAGCCTAATGTACTAAAGGTGCACTAAAGGTGTTCTGGCAGCAGGGTTTAGCCCAACACCCTACAGAGACACTTTATGTGTTTTCTATAATGTCTCACCTTTCTGTGTATAGCATAAATCATTTTTGCTGAGGCACTGGTAAGGTGATTTTTCTTACCTTTGGAAACAGTCAGGCTTCCTCTGTTGCACTGTTTGCAGTCTTTAGGCACATCTAAGCTTGTCAGCTTGTTTATAAAGGGGTAAGATTGTCTCGATTATGCCAAAAATTGAGCAAGTCAAGCCTCAAATCCTAGTTTTTGTGACTTAAATAGAACTCACATCCAAACCTAAAGCCCCACATACAGAGCTCTGCTTTACTTTAACTTCCAGTGCAAACCTCATCATTATATCTGTAGTTATTACTAATTATGAAGCAGATTAGTGTGTCGCTGCTCCTCCTCTATGTTCTCCTATTTAGCCTTCCCTCCCTCCCTCCCTTTAGATGTTTTCATAGAGCCAGAACAAACACAGGGTGAGGGGAAAAAGTCTCGCCTGCCAAAAGTAGACCCCCAACTTTCTCTCTGTCTCTCTCTGTGCGCTGCCATACTTCCTTCATTTGCGGGAAAAAAACGAGCAGGATGGAGACGGCGGGAGGGTGAAAGGAGTGAAAGAAAAACAGTGTTAGCAGAGTAGGAGGAGGATGGTACCATTAACACTCGGGGTTGCATGTTTTTCTTTGATTCCTGGGTCCTGCGTGGTCGGCGGCGCTCAGGTGGAATTAGCTGTGTGAGCCGACGGGAGGTTTAGCTGTAAGCTAAGATCAGAGGCAGTTAATAACTCCTAACAGAGGCGGCCATGCAAACTGCCCCCACTCTGACAGAGCAGACTCAAACTGTCCATAACGCAATTATATGCTATCTTTTTATGTCTTTTTCTTTCTCTCTGTATTCTTATTCAATTAATCTGTTGGATTAATTAGATTTGCGTCAGCCGCATGCTAGGCAGGCATACGGGACTGAACATGAACTTTAAATGAACTTTGCTAGATGAAATAACTTTATTGTAACGCTTGAACGAGGGGGGTTGATAAATCGTTACTCATGGACGGTACGTTGGACTTTATGAGTTGGACTTTTGCATCATGTGAATTGCTAAAACAGCTGCAAAGTGTATGATGTGAAAGGTGTTGCATGTTGTGCCAAACCCACAGAGAATTATCACCCAATGCTGCATTTCCACTCAGCTAGACACAGCGTTGGCCCACAACTTAGTGTTTTGTTTCTCTCTCTGTTTTCATAGGCACAGAAGTCAACTCGCTACGACCCACAATAAATAATAGAAAGATGAAGTTATTGACTAGCTGGCAAACATGATGCAGCATTTAGCAGCCAGAGATTTTACCCAGAATTTAGAGATCAAAACAGAGTGAATATTGCACTTACCAGTTGACCAGAAACACAAATCAACACAATTAATGCGTATGTTGCTTTACGTGTGTTGGGTGTGTAAATGGGCAAAATCAAATTCAAGTTGAGGCTTGGCAATATTTTGTGGCACAATTGGGCAAAAGTACTACATAAACTTTCAGTATATTGTATTCAAGTGGACAACATGACATTACAATGTCTAGCCTTTAAAAAAAGACTTTAATCAATTTCAGAGCATTTCGGCAAGGTCCGTTGAAAGAGAAAGAAAACCTACAAAGCTTGTGGTAGGCAAAGAATGTGACGGCCATGTGATAAACAGGGGATATACACTAAGGGAGATAGATTTGAATCCCATCGAAGTTGGAAGTGACTTGTAAATTGACTGTCTTGGGCCATGTTTTTCTTTAGGGCACAGAGAGAGAAGAGCTATAGGAGATGGGCCGTATTGCCTTATTTTTCTTAGCTTTTTCCAGATTTCTGCCTACTGCAGCTTTAAAAGGTGATGAAATGTCAAAGTTGTGTTTACACTTTTGTTTCTTTTGCTCCCAAATGTGCAAACTTATGTCGTAATTCCTTTCATATCTCCAAAAAAATGTTGACTTACTCGATGTAGAAGTTTTTAATCTGACAGCAATGATAAACAGACTTTGCGCAACACAGACGCTGATCCCGGAGTCTGTGTCTGTGTTTATAATAGAGGGGTTTTCTCCCTGTTTGAAAAGATTAATATCACTGCACCCTGGCTGTCGAGGCTGTTTAAAGTTCCCAAAACTTTCCCCACCACTTTTCTCTCAGCGCCGGCAAAAAAAAAAAAAAAAAAGCAATTACAAAAATAGCAGCTTTTTTCTTTCTTTCTTTTCCCTCCACTGTGCCTCTACTCTCTCCTCTGTCCACTCTCTTCTGGAGAATAAGGGAAAGACAGGTTTAACAAAAAACAGATTCTCACTGCCCTCAGTTTCTTCTGGCTTTTATTTTTATGTCTGTGTTCTACCCTTTTTGCTCCTTTTTTCTCCTCAATCACTTTCTTTTACATATCCCCCTTTTTGAAGAAGTGGACGGTTGACAGTGTTGACTGGAAGATGCTAGTCTTCTCTTCATTACAGTTCTTCAAACACCAGAAGACTTTATTAGATCGATATTTTTACTGTTATGTGTTAATTCAAACCACCTCCAACTGTGCTGGCTTGTTATTAAATAGATTTATATGTGTTTACGTGTGTATGCAGAGCCACATCTACGTAATACAGGAAGACTTTCATTTACTTTCTGTAGGTTTGCCATTAATTTGCCAGTTGAGATTTTGTTTGAGCGTAACTTGACACTCAGAATGATTACTCTAATCAGGTGTGTTTAACTGTAATATAGTATAAACACACATTCAGGACAACTTTTCCTACAACTGGTACGTCTGTGTGCCTGTATGTCTGTGTCTATGTGGTGTGAAACCAACCAACACACTGCAGATGACTCTTTAATTAGGCAGCTGTCAACACAATGGATTAAGTTGACCTTGGAGCTGACGTGACAACGGCCATGAGGCCTGCGCTGCCTTTAGCCTGCTGGCAATCCAATTATACAGCTGAAGCATCAAAGAGTTAAAACCAAAAGAAGTAATTGGAACTCGCATCGACAGGGCGTGTAGCGTGTGTGTCTCACCTCCTGGTTGATTGACAAATTAGTTTAAGGAAGTAGTTTCCAAAATGTGTAATGACTTGAAGATGTCACACTAAGTTGATTTTGAAGCTTGCGCAGGCTTGCTCAAAGGTATTAGGCACTCAAATGCGTGTGTACAGTAACCATAACATTTTGATTGATACCCTCAAAGCTCTTTTCTCTTGCCTATGTACAGCCGCTGTTGTGAAAGGTTTGTACTTACAATGTCTGTGTAATTAGCATATGATTTATTGTGACGGCTGGTAATTACAGAATCAGTGTATGGGACTGCCTTCTAGGTGTGTTCTGCTTTTTAGGAGTTTTAGGAGGATGAAAAGATGCCGTCAAGGAGTTTTATCTGACGGAGATCAGCAAAGCACCCAAAATGAAGCTACAATTAAATGTTAAGAAAATGATTTAGGGAATCTATTACATACTTTTTGCTCTCAGCTATATCTAGCTGATTGATCTTCCAGCTGACTTGGCCAAAAACAAGTCACCACAATCGCACTGTTTAATCAGTATGGTGTAATTGCTGTAGCATATTAGCTAATCTGTGAACATTCCTTTCAAGTTTAATGAGCATACAAACTCACTCTCACGGTGTGTGGCTGTTGTCACATGTTGTCTTCTTACTTACTGGCTTAATTTGAGTTTCCTGCAGCAGTATTTTCTTGTGGTACCTTCACATTTAATCTGTGGTCTCCCCATAAAATACAAGATAATTACATTTTCACAGCCGTCCCATTAGACCTGCATCTGGAGATTTGTTTTAAGAGACCTGACAATTTTCCACACATAACTGACTCCTGCAGTTGCAAACTTATGAAGGTACTTTAGTGTGTTCTTGCCAAAAGCAAGATGAGAAAAAGTATGCCAGACTCAAATCTGTTTGCTGAATATGAATTTACACGGGTTCGCTTAGCTTTGCATCAAGACTGAAAACAGAGAAAGAGCAAGCAGCAAACTTTGGACTAAAATTTGAAGCCAAGGTAGAAGGGCCAAAAAGATGAAGCTCCAAAAATGAGACATTCCTCATTGACCTCTATGTTTAAATACGCAAATGTACACATTTACAGCCAGGTACTAAAAACAATTTTGGTCTGTAGAGTTAACTTTCTAAGTCATGACAGCTGTATGGAGGGTAGATTTTAATTAGCTGGTTCTGTCCAAAAGTGAAAAATCCCCCTAAAAGCCTCTTTAAGCTTTACTAGTTAAATAGTTACATCATGTTTCTTTATTTCTTATGAAACTTATTTTCCTAGATGATAGACCTTTAAGTACTTAATTATTAAAATCAATCCAATGAATATGCTTGACAACTGAATTTCTGTCTCCAAGCTGTTCCCTTATGTTTTGTAGATGGTCACAAACCTTTCTGTAAAGCTCCAGTAGAGCAGTGTTTGAACAGTAGTGTCAAGAGACTAGGGTGTACTGTGGCTCCACAAGCTCCGAAAGACATTAAAAACCGTATTTTCTACGTTCATGTCAAAAAATGTGTGGCAGATTATCTGTGGCACCTGGTTGCACCACCAGGTGGAGCTTCTCACTGTTTGATACAGTACAGTCACAAGGATGCTACGGTCACTTGAACTTCAAATGGTTCCTGGTTGGCAGGCAGAGAACATTGCAGGGATTTAGATAACAAAAGACATCATGACAGAGACTTCTGTGACGTTTAATGTTCTCTGACCTGAGCTCCTGTGTTAAAGACAAGTCAAGACTGGCAAGGACGGTGTTTCTCTATTCGAGTGGTATCTGCAGCTGAGTTGTCTTTGCAGTCCAAATGAGCAGTCCACCATGCTGAATTTATATAATCAATTAACTGATTATTTATTAAGAAAATGATTCAAGGAATGATCCCGCCACAACTTGTACTCTTCCTTTACAACACCTAGAGTGGACATAAAGGAAGAATCAGGCTTACAATAGCATCGTTTCCAATCCGTTAAAAATGATCGGCCCTAATCAGAATATTTCTAAATATTTTTCCTTGAGATAGAGCCAGGGTTGCAGTTTCACCCTTATAGTGCTGCCTTTGTGCCCATTTATGCTAACAGAGCAGTTTTCTCGACTAATATTCAATACGAGGACGACTAGTGTAATCCCCAAAAGTGCATGGTGCTGGCGTGCTTTTTTGATACATAGCAGAATAAATAAATAGCACCATCTAAAATGAGGTACAGAAGTGTCCTGCACAAGGGGTCGGAGAGATATACAATTTCAGCCTGGTGTCATGAAAAGACATGAACAGCACACCAAGTCACTTTGTGTGTTATCAGAACCCATTTTTTGCGTGTTGCATGTCATTGAATGCCATGTAGTAGCAACAAATGACCCCTGACCTTAACCCTAACCTTAACCATTTACATGTTGTTTTAACGCCATAGAATGACATGCAAAAAGCCTCAAATGTGTAGGTATGACAAGTGAAAAGTGCCTCACATGTCTTTGTATTTATACAAAATCCCATGATATATTAGCAGTTTAAATACGGGTCCACCATTGAGTCTCTCTACTCACCCAACAACTTCGCAGCCCGCAGCATAAAGTCTGTGCTGTTTTTGGTCACAATAGGCTCTTAGCTCAGACTGTGAACTTGTGTGTGCAGCATTGAGAAACTCTGGATTTTAGTTTCATTTCAGCTCACCTTGGTGCCAGTGTCAACAATGCTGTGGTTCTCAGAGGCTGGCCAGGGCTGATGATGATTTGCTCCACACCACAAGCATCACACCCATTCAGACTGAGGGGATGACAGGCCCACTCAATTTTTGGATGTCGTTCTTCTCTGCCACATGCTGATCTACTTTAGCACTCCACATCAGAATATTGCAGGGGGTTCTGCAAAACCTATTTCATTTTTGGGATCTGGTTCAGAAAATATGTCTCATTGTGAAACTCTTACTGTCTGAACCTGCCAAGCACAGGCTCTCAACCAGTGAGTTTTCTCAACCCATAGTTTGACTAAGAGTAAAAGAAATAGCTATTACAGTATCCCCAAATTGCTTAGTACCAAACTGCCAAACACTGAAAATGAAGTGATGAAACTTTATTGGCCAAGGGCATAAAGTGGTGTTCTGTCCGTGCCTGCATTCTCTTTTGGATGGAGTATTGATTGTTAAATGTGTTTATACTATACCACTTTGGGAAAAAAAAGACATCCTTTTGGGACTTTTTTCACCTCTGTCCTTTATTTTGCATGTCCGGAGTAGACTGCTGCTTTAACCCACAAGCAGGCAGGCACTCAGGCTTCTACATAAAACACTGAGTCAAAGAACTGCACACACAGTTACTCTTACAAACTCTGTCTCTCACACATGTTTAGTTAGGTCCTCGGTGGGGCTTAATTGCCATCTTGTTGTGGATTCTTTTTAGCGCGGTGTTGATTGATTGGGGATCAGGGCCCTAATATGGCTCATTGGGGACAGGCCCTTTGACATGGCCTGGTCCCAGGGCACCGGCTCTGTTTGAAACCAGAGATCCCACTGCAGCCCCCTCCCACAAGCCTGCTTGGCTCTCTGCTAAATGCTACCCATGTCAGGCGATTTCACAAGCATATATTCCGACACATGCCAACACGCACACTTGGGCACTGTCACGATGTGTAGACGGCTTTAACCATTAAGGCAATTTGCATTATTTGAGGCTAGTAAGGGCATAAGTCTGTCTTTGCACACTTTGCCACACACCATGGCTTTCATGCACAACTCATTATGAACAGAGCTTTCACAGTCAGCTTGGACAAGGCCCACTTCCTGCTTCCTGTTTCCCAGGTTCCCTTGTGTCTGTCTGTTGGTGATCCTGTTGGCAGGTCTGGTCAAGGTCAGGTCTGGTAAAGTCTGAGGTTTAAGAGAGAGAATGCGTGCGTGCGTGCGTGCGTGCGTGCGTGCGTGCGTGCGTGCGTGCGTGCGTGCGTGCGTGCGTGCGTGCGTGTTTCTCCCTGAGGGTAAAAGGCCTAGATGGGGTATGTGGGGTTTCCCTGAACTCTGCCCTAAACCTCCCATGAACACACACACACACACACACACACACTCCTACATAGAAAAAAGAGGCAAAGAAAGTGTTTTTTTCTTTTGTCCTTGGTGGTGGTGTTAGTGTGTGAGAGGAACAGAGGTAGACACAGTGTATTGTGAGTATTTGTAAGTATAAATAGAGGCTTTTGTTTGCTCTTTGGAACTTTATCCCACGATCTAGAGGCAAAGGGATATTTAACGATTTGTCAAGCTTAACAAGATCAATGCAGTTTGATGTTGAGGCTGCTGATAAAGGATGTCCTATTCTTTTAGCAGTTAAGGTCAATTAATCAATCAGTTTTGTATTTGGCAGCCTTGGTGCCAGCCAAATTGCATGCATATGACAAGAGGTCACTTTGGGGTGAAATAAAATCACATTTGCTGAATTTAGTGCTAACGTCCAAAAACTTGACCTATAGAGGATAATCATCTCTGCCTACAGGACACATTAACTAGTCAACTTCTGACTTTCTTCTTTTTAAAATACTGTAATAGCAGAAAAATCCTAACAACACAGTGTCAGTTTATCTGTTAGGTACAATGGCATCCTGGGCCTTAGTGAACCATACTTACAGTGTTATTACTGTCAACAGGCTGACAGGCCACGCTGCTTTGCATGTTTTCTGTTTTGACGAATCAAATTGTGTCTGAGAAATGATGTCAAACTAGTTTTACAGTGGACAGAGAGTCCATCTATCATCTGTACACCGCTTTATCCTCATTAGGGTTGCAAGGGGCTGGGGTCTATCCCAGCTGACTTAGGGTGAAGGCTGGGGACACCTACAGTGCCTTGTGAAAGTATTCGGCCCCCTTGAACTTTTCAACCTTTCGCCACATTTCAGGCTTCAAACATAAAGATTTAAATTTTTAATTTTTTGTCAAGAATCAACAACAATTGGGACACAATCGTAAAGTGGAATGAAATTTATTGGATATTTTATACTTTTTCAACAAATAAAAAACTGAAAAGTGGGGTGTGCAATATTATTCGGCCCCTTTACTTTCAGTGCAGCAAACTCACTCCAGAAGTTCAGTGAGGATCTCTGAATGATCCAATGTTGTCCTAAATGACTGATGATGATAAATAGAATCCACCTGTGTGTAATCAAGTCTCCGTATAAATGCACCTGCTCTGTGATAGTCTCAGGGTTCTGTTTAAAGTGCAGAGAGCATCATGAAGATCAAGGAACACACCAGGCAGGTCCCAGATACTGTTGTGGAGAAGTTTAAAGCCGGATTTGGATACAAAAAGATTTCCCAAGCTTTAAACATCTCAAGGAGCACTGTGCAAGCAATCATATTGAAATGGAAGGAGTATCAGACCACTGCAGATCTACCAAGACGCGGCCGTCCCTCTAAACTTTGACCTGGAACAAGGAGAAGACTGATCAGAGATGCAGCCAAGAGGCCCATGATCACTCTGGATGAACTGCAGAGGTCTACAGCTGAGGTGGGAGAGTCTGTCCATAGGACAACAATCAGTCGTACACTGCACAAATCTGGCCTTTATGGAAGAGTGGCAAGAAGAAAGCCATTTCTCAAAGATATCCATAAAAAGTCTGGTTTGAAGTTTGCCACAAGCCACCTGGGAGACACACCAAACATGTGGAAGAAGGTGCTCTGGTCAGATGAAACCAAAATCAAACTTTTTGGCCACAATGCAAAACGATATGTTTGGCGTAAAAGCAACACAGCTCATCACCCTGAACACACCATCCCCACTGTCAAACACGGTGGTGGCAGCCTCATGGTTTGGGCCTGCTTTTCTTCAGCAGGGACAGGGAAGATGGTTCAAATTGATGGGAAGATGAATGGAGCCAAATACAGGAGCATTCTGGAAGAAAACCTGTTGGAGTCTGCAAAAGACCTGAGACTGGGACGGAGATTTATCTTCCAACAGGACAATGATCCAAAACATAAAGCCAAATCTACAATGGAATGGCTCACAAATAAATGTATCCAGGTGTTAGAATGGCCAAGTCAAAGTCCAGACCTGAATCCAATCGAGAATCTGTGGGCAGAGCCGAAGACTGCTGTTCACAAACGCTCTCCATCCAACCTCACTGAGCTCAAGCTGTTTTGCAAGGAAGAATGGGCAAGAATTTCAGTCTCTCGATGTGCAAAACTGATAGACATACCCCAAGCGACTTGCAGCTGTAATTGCAGCAAAAGGTGGCGCTACAAAGTATTAATGCGAATAATATTGAATAATAATCTGAATAATATTGCACGCCCCACTTTTCAGGTTTTTATTTGTTAAAAAAGTTTAAAATATCCAATAAATTTCATTCCACTTCACGATTGTGTCCCACTTGTTGTTGATTCTTGACAAAAAATTAAAATTTTATATCTTTATGTTTGAAGCCTGAAATGTGGCGAAAGGTTGAAAAGTTCAAGGGTGCTGAATACTTTCACAAGGCACTGTATATATGAAGAGTTCATTTGCAAAAACATAACTCCTTTTTGATAAATTTTCAGAAAACTTTTTTTATTGTTGAGATAATATCAAACTGAAGTTGAGTGGATTTGATTCAGTAGAAAATACATGACAAAAGAGAGAAAAAATAAATTATTAGTGTTATTATTATTATCTCAATTCAACAATAAAAATTTAGTTTTCTGATAATTTATAAAACGGAGTAACCTGTTTTTGCAAATGAACTCTTCATATATAGAGACACAAACAAGCACACTCACATTCACACTTACGAGCACTTTAGAGTTATCTATCCTCAGTATGTTTTTGGACCATGGGAGGAAGCCGGAGTACCCAGAGAAAAACAGCGAGAACATGCAAACTCCATGCAGAAAGATCCCAGGCCCAGACAGGGACATGAACTGAGGATTTTCTAGCTGCAAGGCAAAAGTATTTACCACTGAGCCAGTGTACAGCCCTGGAAAGAAAGTGAACAGCATAAATGAAGTGAGGTTCAATATGTGCAACATCAGGCTGTTAGAACAGCAGACCATAAAAATGTATAAACAGATATAGGCTGTATATATATACTGGCAGTATATCTACTATATACTGTATGGTTTATACACACACACACACACACACACACACACACACACACACACACACACACACACACACACACACACACACACACACACACACACACACACACACACACACACGTATACAGTCTGTATCTAGAGCCCTGTAACAAACATATGTAGTTTCTATCTCTATGAGCAATTCTTACTCCTTACGTGTTTTTGTAAAGTTAAAACAATCTTCATATGCAAAAATATCTATGTGACATTTTCTATCATGATAACCCAAACCTGCCATCCGTAGGTCATGTGTTGACCTGTGAATCACAAGTATAAACTATTTTCCCAAGCAAGTTGTGGCTAAAGAGGGTAAAATGTCAAACCTTTATTTCCAGTCACTGTCGCCCGTTAAGCCTGATTTATACTTTTGTGTTGAATGTACACCACAGGTACTGCATAGTTACATACCCTGAACCTCCCCAGAAATGTAAATACAGACGATCAGACCACAACAAATCCGAGTTTTATTTTCTGTTGTGACAAACCGTTTAGTGTTGTAGGTCACAGATAAGTGCCCAATAAAACAGTGGAGAAGATTTATTTCTGTATTTAGTCTCCTAGTTTTTTCTCTTCCTGCCATCAAACCGGTTCCTATGAACATATACAACATACACAAGCACACACATATATCGACCACATTGTAAATATGGATGACAACTGTGAGAGTGTTCATCTGGCCCCTGTACCAAGTGAATAACGTGCTGCTTAGTGTCGTTTGTTTTTAAAGAGTGCAGGGGCCTGTAAATTACGTTTTATTGGAAGATGCTGGAGCCACGTCTGCTTCAGACTGTTTTGAACAGAACAGTTCCCTCAGCAAGAAGAGTGTGTGTGTGTGTGTGTGTGTGTGTGTGTGTGTGTGTGTGTGTGTGTGTGTGTGTGTGTGTGTGTGTGTGTGTGTGTGTGTGTGTGTGTGTGTGTGTGTGTGTGTGTGTGTGTGTGTGTGTGTGTGTGTGTGTGTGTGTGTGTGTGTGTGTGTGTGTGTGTGTCTGTGTGTGTGTGTCTGTGTCTGTGTCTGTGTGTGTGTCTGTGTGTGTCTGTGTCTGTGTGTACAAGTCTACTTTAAATTCTGTATGTTCTTATATCCATGTCAGAGTTTGTGTTTGTAGCTACCCCGTAATCATGTCTTTGAGCAATGCATTAATGTCACTAATGCCTGACTGAAATCTTTGGTTTAGTCCAAGTTATTTTTTGATGAAGTGTTGTGATTTACCTCCCGTTGTGCCCACATTCCTTCAGTTTGTGGATTGTCTGCTGGTGTTTCGTCAAGGGATGTTCTTGCTGCTTGCCCACAATCCCCAGAAACTTCAGACAACATGCCTGAGCTCACTGGATGTGGTTTCTGTGTGTAGGCAGAAAAATGATCAGAATTCTCAGGATGCATATAGCAGAGAAGGAAAAGTCATCAGTAATTCTTGTTGTTGTGTTTCATTCTGATATGAAAAGGATGCTGTGAGTGGGGGAAAAAAAGTAGATTTGTTGAGACTGTCAGCCAAATCAGATAATGTTTGTGATGTTTTCCATCTGTACACACAACAGAAAATTGATCCATTGGACAACGGCATATAACACATATTGTCAACAGCAGCTTTGTTCTACTCTGATTGTGTTTTAAGGTGGGTATCCTTTAACTAAACGTAAGCCGTCTGTGTTTGTTTTTCTGTGTCCCACCGACACCTTTGACAGCAGATTGTGTAAAGAGGGATTATTTACGAGCGCCACAGTGCAACAGTGTTTTCCTTCCCCACAGTACGTGTATTTAGAGACTCTTAATCACTCTCATCAAGGATTATTCCACTTTCCTCAGGAAGCCGTGCGTGTGTTTAAACGTGTGCAGCCTTGTTCCTGAAGCACTGTCAGTATCCAGTCAGCCAAAACATGTGTCCTCCTGTCTTCTTTAAGTGTCTGCCTTGTATGTGTTCAGATTGGGATCTGTGATCGAGGCAACGTGCCGTCGTAAATCACGCAGGAAAGTGTGTGAGTGTGGAGGGGTGCATGCTGTCGAAATCACAGAAGTAGCTCTGCTCTCGGCAGTTTCATTCTTTCATTTCTGCTTTCTTTGCTCTTCCTGTTATTATTATTTCCACACAGATGTTTTTAGCCAGCCTGGAGTCAATGTATGGAATACTATTAAGAAAAAAAACACACTAAAGACAGGAATTTTTACAGCAACAAAAACGTAACACAAGAATCATATCTGTAATTCTCAACCATTGTATTTATTGTACTCTATTGTCAATCCTGAAAATGTGTTTTTCATATAAAGGTAGTCCTTCCTGGGCGATTGATGAACGGTATAATATAAATTTACTTTTTCAGACATCACAGTTGTCTGGTTCTACTTATTGTTGTCCAGTTTCCAACTTTTCCCCAATTATCTCTCATTCTTTCTTCCAGTTTTCCTCTCCGGCTTTCCTATTCCTCTTCTCTCTACGACTTTTTAACTTTCCCTTTCTTGTGTTTATACTTTCCTACATTGTTAAAGTGATTAGTCAAACAAAAGCTTCCCACCCTCCTCCTTTAATTCACCTCTCTCGTGGTATGACCTCTGCACTCCAGTTGTTTGTGTGTGTATGTGTCTGACGAAACACCACTGGGTTTATGTTGGGTTTTAGCAGGCATATTGCCTCCTATCCTCCTAATTGACAGGCTGATTGACACCCTCCCTCCCTCCTCCCACCTGAAGCTCTGATTTCCCTTCCAGTCCTCCGGGGAAGTGATGTCACCAGGCTGGGAGTTTTGTGAGGAGTGACAGGATTGATGTAGGGTCCTTTCCTGCATGTTGAATTACCATGTATGTGTCGACCCTGTTATTAAAACTCTTTAGCTTCATCCACACTGGCGACTCCCAGCCTGTGTGGGCAGAGTCTGGGCCTAACAACAAATTCTTGTCCAAGACATCAAACAGCAGCATCTAGAATATCTGGGAGGGGTTTTGCACATTGTTTTCAGATGCGACCACCATGTTACATTCAGTAAGATGTTGACATAAATACATGTTTACTTTTTTTATTAACTGGAAAATAATTCAACCTCACAGAAGCTTAAGCATTTACTATTTACACCCACAAGTACCTGCTATGTCTCTTCTAGGACAATAACTATGACACATTTCATATTTGTAGCGTCATAAACGTTTGCTTGTTTGACATAAATAGAACAACTGTATATTTAGCCTGAGCAGAGATAGCCACAGTTACTGCGGGCCACGTTCAAACAGACTACAGATATACATGTAAAACTGAAGCCTCTGCATTAAAGGTCCCATATTGTGCAGTCTCACATTTTCCTAGAATGTATCTTTCAATTTTCACCATCATTTAGCTCTGTTCTACCACAATAAAAATATTTTTTACCGTATGGGACATTTAATTTTAATAATGCAAGTTTGAGCAGAAGTAGAAAAAAAAAAAAGAAGTAGCGTAATTAGATGATAAAGTTAATCCTCGTTCAACTTTGTACGGACATGAAGGTTTCATTTATACCATTTGCATGTTCACTGTTTATGTAATATTTTATACTGTGATAACTTTCCAGGGAAGTAAAAATCCTTTTTACTTTCCGTAATTCCTTATAAACCTTTGTTCCCGGGTTTGGCACCTGCAGCCCTTCAGATTCGTGGATGTATCACTCAGACTGGACATTTTGACCATATTACCAAAGACGTGCTTATACACAGGCATTCAGTTTGGATTTGTGAGGAGGAGTTAACCTCCAGGCTGATCTGTGAGGCCAGGGCTCAGGGATCACTGTATCATAGGAGAAATAGGAGCTATTTCTTCAGTAAAAAGTGGTTCTAGTTGAAAGTGTTCACACTGCGATGTGGACTGTCCAGAAAAACAAAGACTGTTTCTGGAAAGAAGTGTTCCAGCTCAATTTTTCTATCTGTAACGTTGTACCAGAAACTAAATTCCATTTACTTGCACTGAATTGGTGGCATTTCATAGTTAGGTCTCTGGTAGATTCCCGTTTCTGTTGTATTTTGACTGTGTACTTCTTGTACCTGGAAACATGTTTTCAGTGAATTTAAAGAAAAAAGTTCACCTGAAGCCTTGTGAACCTGTGAATACACCTTAATCATAGCGCCAGGAGCACGCAAATTATACTGGCCTGTACTCAGAAACACTGCAGTGGCAGACCTGTATTGTTTTTATTATTGTAATTTGCATTTAATTGATGGGTCAGAAAACATAATTATTGAAGTCACCTGCTGTGCAGAAGTTGCGCTCAGCCTCTCTCTCGGTTTGGAGACGGTATTGCTCCTTCTGCTGTGTGATGCTGCTGCTGTTTGTTAAAGTCAAAGAAAAGAAGGCAATATTCTACAACTGCTAGTTCAGCGCGACAGTGTCTGAAAGCAAATTTCCAGAGTTTTTACGAGCAAGTTATGCCGTGATACAGAGGGAAGTAGACGTAGCTGAGCTCTGCTGGGCTCCAGCCTAATTTAACGACTGCCTGTACATGAAAAAAGGCTGATTTAAAGGATTTCCTCCTCAGAGCTGTTTATCAGAGGTGACCATTTTTTTAAATATTTGAACTGAAAAGAAAACCCACTACCTTAAATCCATCCCTTATGTCTCTTCTTGCTTCCTTCCTCCCTCAGTATGCCCTAAAAATCCTTCTCTCTGACAGAAGCCTCTATTGTTGCAGTCAGTGAGCAGTAGTAACATGAGGACCCAGAGGGCCGTCTCTTTCTCCATTGTATCCTAATGCAGGGCCTCGGTTGCCCTCGCTCGCTGTTCATTCCCAGTGTGGTCACGGGCCACTGGCAGCCACAGATCCCAGTCAGCCTCGGCCTCTGGTGGCCATTTTGGCTCCCTGTCAGTGAGAGATCATTGCACACTGCAGCCACGCATGCAGCTCTGCGTCGATAATGTAATGGTGCTGTCAGTGAGTGTATGCCAGTTTGAAGGGACAAACACATGAATTGTTGCCCTGCAGTTATTGTTGTGAGTTGCCAAATGTAGTCGTATATCCCAGTATTGCACAGATGGAACTAAACAAGTCAGACTTTAACAACAGCCTCAATAACATTTTTTAGCTGAGAACCAATTCTGTGGTACCTGACAGAATAATGCTGAGCAGATTTAGTTTCCTCATTTAGTTCCTCTATTGTCTTTGTTAGACTCACTTTCCAGGAGGAAACAGTCTCTTGAGGACAGCAATTGTCTATTGTTTTCTTCCTCTCATCTTTTCCTACATCTGTTCCTCTCCCAGACTCACAAGTGTGTTTGATTTGTTGTTGGACACTTTCTCTCTAATGCAAGCACACCATGTGACACACATACACAAGCATTCACGAATACTGTCCTCAGGATTTAATGAGTTCAAGGTAGGGCTCAACAATTTCAAATTGAAATCGCAGTTTGAAACAATCATAATTAGCAAACTTCAAAGGATGCAAGTTAGGGTTTATGTAATGCAGTAAGACTGGCCAAGCATTTAAACTATTGTGTCAGTGGTTTTGCAAATTCATGCCGCTCTCCCAGTGTGACAGTCACGCTTTTGATGGGATCACATGTGGTCATGCTCCTTCACATGTAATATATAAATCTACTGCCCAGTGAATATTGAACTGAACATGAAAAATTACAACTAAAATCAAATCGCAATATCTGTCAGAAAAATCGCAGATGTTCCCCCAAACGGTTCAGCTCTTGCTCAAGAACTTATTTAAATTCGACTCATGAAATGTGTTGGCTGTCATTCCTTCAATATGTCAACTTCTTCACTGAATCTTAAAGATAGAATCAGCGTACAAATGAATACTTCAAGTAAATCTTTAGATCAAAATGCGAATGTAATTCTGAGAGGTTTGATACACTGATGAGACAAAATTAAAACCACTGAGAGGTGAAATGTAGCATTGATTGTCTTGTTACAATGCAGTGTTGAACCATTAAATCCTGGGTCGAAGTGTAAATATGGATGCTACTTTGACAAATCCCAAACTACACATTGGTCCAGACCAAGTCCCCCCCAATAGCAACAGCAGTCCCCAGTTTCAGTGGACTCCCCCAACAGTTCACCCTGCCAGCTGCAAAAACTAGTCAGGAACAGCCTGAGGATCCCGACAATGAGCCCATCGCATTGACCTGGCCTCAGACTCACCATATCCAAATACAATCAAGCTTCCATGGGATGTGCCAGAACAAGCCCAAACCATGGAGGCCCAAAGGGTACTCTGCCAACACCCCAGTGCCAAACACCACAGGGCACCCTCAGAGGTCCTTTGTCCATGCCCTAGCGGGTCAGAATTAAATTGGCTATGCAGTGTTATACAGCTGGTTTCAATGTTGTGGCTGACTGGCGTATGTCTAAACCCATTTGCTTCCAATCATACATACATCCACTGATTTCCAATTACTTTTTATATGACAGATTATGGAAAAATCATCTGGAAGGCTCATTTCATTTTAGCCAGAGATGTGTAATTTCTGCATGGTAAAGCAGTTTAAAGACAAATTGATTGCTGTTCTAACCTTTAAGATCCTTTAAAAGTATGAACTGTTCATCATGCATCTTTCAAGATTCTATTTATTTTCCACAATGGGTACAATTGGAGAAAAAAAAACAGCAAAATATATTTCATGAACTAAGTATATATTATAGTGTATTGGATATAGTGGGATAGTTTGTACAAGGCGCATAACCCAATAAATATGTGGCTTAGGAAAGGAAGTATATTGGTCAAGATACACTTCCTGACTGTGTTGAAGCTTTTAAACAGCCCTGTCAAAGTTTATTATTGTTTCAGATGCCACCACAGTTCACAGTTGAGTTCTCCGAGAACATGGTGCTGATGTGCGCTGCAACAAAACCAGAGAGGAAGTCTTTAAAGCAACAAAACACTTGTATAGCCTGAGCTGAGGGGCATCCCCAGTCAGGATACAGCAGCTGTGACCTCATGCTGCCGGCAGCTCATCTCCTCCTCACTCAGCACACACAGCAAAAGCCTGAAATCTGAAATGTCATCAGGATCCACCCCTCGCGTCCTCGCCTTTAAATCTTTCTATATTCCTTCCATCAAAGAGCGTTGAGTTTTGCATCCCTTTAAACCCAAAACTGGGCACAAATCTGTCATCGCAGCCCACAGATTGTTGATGTATCCAAATTAACATCCTCATGACCTAAAGATTTCTGCCATAATTAAAACCTACTCCAAAGACAAACAAAGAAAAGGAGGCATTTGCTCATTCTGGAATAAATTCATGAGCGTGTGCTGCACTAACATTTTCATGGATATTCAAAGAATGTTTCACAATGTCAGATTCGCGTAACGCAATTCCTTTTTTCATGATCATAGAGCTAGCTTTGTCAAATGGCACTTTTTGGTTGATTATAAGTTTTAAAGAATGCAGTTGTTTTGTCTTTGACCTCAAGCTGAACTTCGTCTTGATGATTAAATGTGAATCATCCATTTTTGTGGTCTTAGTATTCAACCATCTCAAAAAAAAAACTCTCCTTTTCCTGTGACAATTACATTTGTCACAAACTTCTGTCTCAGAGATCAAGGCAGTGTCTGTGTCATGCTATTGATTCGTCTGCCAAAGGATCACTCAAAAGTGAGATAAAACAGCCCACTCCATCCTGCCTCAGCGTCTGGTTTATCAGTTTGTATGTCCAAGCATGTGTGTGTGTAAATGAGAATGTGAGCAGGGTAATCTACTGTACATACCAGTATACTTACTTTTGAGCATTGTATGAAATCGAGTCCTACAATTCAATAATGACTTGGTCATGTCTGCGAGAATGTTGCTGTTATAGTCCAGATATTTGTATTTTATGTATTTAATCCACACCAGCTTGGCTCCAGGGATGGTAATGTCAGTCTGATGGTTGGTTCACCACTTTGGTCAAAACAGAAATTTCTCCACAGCTATGAGATGGATTACTGTGCAATTTAATGTAAACGTTATAGTGTTCCCCAACCACCACCATGAGGATTCACATTCATAACTTTGGCTGAAATGTCTTGACAACGTTAAGATGTACAGTACTATGAAGTGCATCACTGAATCTACAGCCATTAAGGAAAAAATGTCCCATACATCAGTTTGATGTTGTACATCTACCTAACAAGTTTAAATCCAAAGGTTAAGACTCTAGAATATTCCAAATTGTACAGATGAAAGCTGTAACTGGCAGTTGTTTTCATTCTCAGTTAATCTCAGCTATTTTATTGAGTGATCTATGAGTTGTTTGGTCTGTAAAAATGTCAGAAAATGGTGGAAAAATGGAAGCCAGTGTTTCCCAGAGCCCAAGATGACATCATCAAATGTGGGTTTTTTTTCCCCAAAACTCAAAGATACTCAGTTTACTGTCACAGAAGAGAAAAGAAACCAGAAAATAATCAGATTTAAGAAGCAACAGTCAGAAAATTTAGAATTATATTTCTTTAAAATATATTTATATTGATTAGATTTTTTAAATAGTTAGTGATTAGTCTATCAGTTTACAGCTAATTGATTAATCATTGCAGCTCCTGTAGAAACTACCATAAGTTAGATATTAAGGTTAAGACCCTACAGTATTTTGTATAATTTAAATGTACTTGACTGCTTTAATTAAGGTTAAGACTGTGCAATATTATACATAATACGAATAAACCTGATCAACTTAAACATCAAGAACCTGTAGTTTTATCAACTATAAATTAAAGTTAATACCCAATAAAATTTAACAAAAACACAAAAAAAAACCCCCAAAGATTCCCTATGAGTAAGCACCTTTGCTATTAGCTAGACTGTACACCCCATTTTCTTGTTGTCATGCTAATGGTTCTTTCCTGTTTTCGCAATGTTATATCTATCTAGTTTTATGATCGTTGGACTAATTTAGCTATTTAACAACATTCTAGCCACACTTAATGTGAGTCACAAAAAGCATTTTTAGTTCATGTACTTATCTCGATCCCTCTCAAAAAGCGAACCAAATTTGAGTTTAGCATTAAATCTTTTCTATATTTTCACACCGGCTTGCTCATTTGTATCAGTTTTATGATACAAGGAAGAACTACTGCGCTATTCCGCACAGCCGAACTTCCAAACTGAACAGCTCACACTTACTGTACTGACACCCAGGTGTGAATGTATGGACCCATGTGCATGTGACTCAGGGTGGCGCTGCAAAAAGAAGCATGGTTGCTTAGTGAGCGCGTCCCTGAATAAATAATAAGGTTGGAAAAAATGTAATTGGACAATGTATCAATGTCCTCCATACCTTGTTTAGGTTCTGTGGTGAGGCTCGGCTTTCTGTTTATATCTGGATTATAGATTGAGTCTCGGAGGGAAAAGCCTTCCCTTGTAATTAACTGTTATAAAACATTATACAGAGGGCTCATGGCGTTGGTGTGTTAAATAAAAGGCCTGAACTGCTATCCACTGTTTACACAAATAGCAACCACACTTGGCTCTGCCTGCCTGGGATAGCTTACACACACACACACACACACACACACACACACACACACACACACACACACACACACACACACACACACACACACACACACACACACACACACACACACACACACACACAGAGGAATAAATGGATACAAAACTCAAGAAACATTTTCGGAAAACCTCAGATGTCTCACAGCGATTAGGTTTTTATAGATGTGTCTTTCCTAACCGTTTCTCTTTTTAGACATGCTGTAAGTTATGTTGCACTGGACAAGATAGAGACACTTTAATAGGCCTCTCCGATGTGGCTTCGAGTCCAAATTGATACGGAAAAGAATGACCAAAATTGAAATATAGAAAACAGTGAGGGGCGATTTTGCGATTTGGGCTGAGCTGGCTCGACTGAGAGGATTTGGACTGGCCAGAGTTGTAATTTGCCCACGGGGATCTGGCTGCGTTGTGGTGGATCGTCTCCTCTCCCTTGTCATTTTCTTGTCTGTGTGTGGCTTCATGTTAGTGTGGATGCTGTGCTCACCATCCTCTGTGACGCACAACCAAACTAACCTCTGGTCTGCCTGCACACAGTCCAGCCCTCACTCTTTATCCCATGTGTGTGTTTTCTCATGCTTTCTAGTTGCCTTCTCATATTCTGCTGCATTACATTCAAAACGCTAACGACCTAATCAATCAACAGTCCCTTCAACCGTTTTTCTTTTTTACCGTGGTAGCTTTCCCTTTGCAGCCTTAATGCTAGGCATGATTTTCACTTAAAGACATGAAGGAGAGGGGAAAAAAGCATCTGAAGACGAAGCAGTTTGTGAGTTTGTGGCTTGTTGAAGGGGTGCTAAGGCTTCTGCAGACGCACCGCAACATGAACTCATCATTACTGATATCCATATTTTTGTAGGTAATTATATATTCTAAGGATAAGATCTGCTTAAACCTGTATTAAGCTGTAAACGTTCCCATATCTCTATAGAATCGGCAGTATGCAGACCACTGCTGTGTGTGTGTGTCCACGTCTGGAAAGTCCATTTAGCTCAGTAGAGAGGGAACTGACCTTGGCCCTTCAGTCACTTAACACTCCTCAGAGAGAGGGAACCTTATGACCCCACACTCACACCAAAGCTACACATCCATGGTGATATTGGGGCCCTGTGTGTGTGTTTTGTGTGACTGTGAACATCCATTTATTTGTGCTTGCCTTCATGCATCATTGTCACTTTGTTTTCAGTTGCATCTTTAAAGCGTTTAAGTGCAGTTTTACAGTTTGTGGGCTAATTAGTGTAATTTGCACACAGTTACGTCCCTTGTAAACTACCTGAGTCATGTCAACAAAGGCGGCAGATGTGCTTGGATGATAATAAAGCATTAAGCTGCAAGAAAAACAATGCAATATGAGACGAAAGTGGCTTTTTTCAATGACAAAAATGCAACGGTGCATTTTAGAAGTAGAATGTTGTTAAATTTAAATGAGGTTCTAGGTTTGACTCAGTTTTTTTCATTCTCATTAGTCATAATTGGAGACGAAGACCTCACGTATCCGCTTTATAATTTAATGTATTAACTGTTTTCCTAAATTTCACAGTCTGGTCAGTTTCAAAGGGAGGGCTTCTGTTTGCCATTACTCAAGCATGAGGATATACCTTACGTCAGCCAATAATATTTATGTCTATGTGCAGCGGTATCGGGTACACCCCTTCGCTGTATGTTGTGGTTGTGCCTGGTCTTAAAGTCCCCATATGGCCCGACTTAAAGCACATGACAGGGTGATCTCACACTGAGCGAATGGCTTGCTAGTGAGCATGTGGTTAGGATGTGTGCGCATATACGGAATGGGAGAGGTGAGAGATCAAGGCACAACGAGAAACAATCAGGGATGTAAGTGGGTTAAAAAAAGGACAGGAGTCGCTACATGAACAAGGAAAATTAGAAAAGAGCCCAAACGTAACGGAATGACGTAAAAGCTGCATAGCTGTGAAAACATGATGGCTCTCTCTGTCTGCATATGTTTCACATTGTGGCTCATGGTGACATCTCTTTGCCATAACAGGAATAAAGTGAAACATCAGTCAGTTATTAATCCTTAATGCAGTTTACATCTATGCTGTGGACTGAGATCTGTCTCTGTGTGTGTTTTAGATCCCTGCCTATGACATGACAGTGACTTATCATTAGCCAAGCAAAGGCAGCAATAAGAAACAGCTTTTTCCTCAGCCGTTCAACGAGTTGCTTCAGTGTGATGTTCTAACACATGCTGACCTCTAGTGGTGGTTCTGTGCATTGCAGCATGGATTTTTAACTCCCACCTTCCTCTCTGTCCTTGCAAATCTGAAATATATGTTGTGATTGTTCAGATAACTTTACATTTTCCTTCTTTCTCCTTTCTGTGTCCTCTCAGGGCAGAAATTGATGATGATGGATTCTGCCAGCCGTACAGAGGAATAGCCTGCGCCCGCTTCATCGGAAACCGCAGCATCTTCGTTGACTCACTGCAGATGCAGGGTGAAATTGAAACACAGATCACAGGTGGGAAAAATCCATTGAAGTGGGTTTAATCCTCTTTCTGGCTAAAATATTTATTTTCTTTATGTTTCAGAATTGTTCAAATGCGTTTCTATGGGTACTATAGGTGGTATTTCCTAACATAGCATTTTCTTTTTTTACACAGTGTTGTCTTTTTGAAGTTTTCTGTACATTTTATGCTTTTTCAGTCTTATATCTGGGTCCATCTAGTAATAATTCAGCATGGACATAGTTTTTGCAATATGCGTAATGCAATTAAAAGTACATAGGCATAAGGGAAACACTTAATATCATCATGAGGACAGCAGGATAGCAAGTGGAGAACAGACAAACAAGACACAAGAGAACAAGACACATTTGCATTCATGCAATCAATCACCAGACTTGATACCTGGAGTAGGTGAAAAAAAATACTGAAATAACAGAACAAGGTCAATATTGGTCGGAAATCCACTATTTTCATTAGCAGGTATAAGCTTCAGTTGCACAGTCAGTGAAAAGCTGAAGTTCGTTATATGATGTTGAGGCCTGGGCTATCCTCAGCTGAACTGATGCAGTCACCTGACACACTTGTGATTTATTATTACCTCCGCCAAGGAGGTTATGTGACACCCGGCGTTTGTGTGTCTGTCTGTCTGTTAGCAAGATAATTCAAAAACGCCTGGGCAGATTCAGATGAAATTTTGAGGGGATGTAGACTATGGTAAGAGGAAGAGCTGATTTAATTTTGGTGGCAATCCGGAAAGGATCCTGGATTCTGGATCACTTTGATTTTTTTAGTATGTTTTTTTATGTGGTCCAAAATATGACAAAAACATCATAGGTTAGTATGTCGTCCAACAAATTGGAGCAAGGTGTTCAGATAGCTCAACTGGTTAAGAAGGTGATTCGTAAACAGAACTGTGTCAGAGACGCAGGTTTGATTCCAGCTCATGATCCTTTACTGCATGGGTTTCCTGTTTTCCTCTCTATCCTTGGCGGAGGTCTGCACTCTCTGAGTGCTTTTCTAGTTTGTTATCTGTTTCCCGACACCTCTACTCGCTCCTGATGATGGTATAGCTTGAAACTGTACCTCTGTCATTTTGAGGGTAAATACAGTCTTGCATGTTTTAAATATTAGTAGTTTATCTCTGTGTATATGTATCCATCCTGTCAGGTCAACAAAGCTTTCAATGCATTTAAGAACAAGCTATTTTCTCCCTCTCTGATGTTTTATGTCTGAAAGTCAAATTTCATCGGGTGAGTTCAACAGTTCAACCATCACTGCTCTCATACACAGATCAGCCATAACATTAAAACCACCTGGATAATATTGCATAGGTTCCCCTCATGCCACCAACATGAGTCTGCATCTCTGTTTTTTGTTTTTTGGGTGAAACGTGTCAAAGTAACATCCACAAAGCTAGAACTCAAGGTTTCCCACCTGAACCTTGCTCAATAATGAGATCATCATTGCTGTAACATTTACATGTGAGTGGTTTTAATGCTGTGGCTGATCAGTGTGTCTCTAGAGAAACTTGTTCTTATGCAGATTAAGCATCTTTGTAAAGGAGCCTTCTCAGCATCTCCTTGATCAGTGCAATCCTGCATATGAGAACTTTTCGGAAGGTGAACCTTCATTAATATGTACCAGAAGGGAATCAGGGGATGACTTTTTTTTTTTAATCAGGGGATGACTTCCAGAGTTCACAGGAAGTTCAGCCGGGTCACTCCTCTGCATGGAGCACACATGGCCCACATACAGTTTAATACTGCTCCACATGTCTGCGTCTCAGCTTCTGTGTTTGTGTTTTGCGTGTTTCTGTGCTCATGTCCTCGAAGGTCAGTTTTAATATGTGTGTTATTGATTACATCCGTGCAGCTGTCAGCTTTTCCCCTGAACAGGGACAAAGGAGGCCCATGAGCCTGGACTCTAATCTGAAACATCAAGGACGAGTGATGATTAAGATTTATGTTGCCACCATAAGCCTACAGTAGAACTGTAAATCATAAATGTTCCAGCCAAAGCATCCACACTCAGCTTCTTAAATTTAGTGACACCTTTATTGATCTTTATGATCAGTTCATTCAAACAACATGGGAAGATTTGGCCAACTTTACTTATCCACTTTTTAGCAGCTTGTGTTCTTCTCCAACACGCATAAAGCTGCCTAAATCATGCTACATAGTAATGACAAGCACAGACATTTGCAATAACATGTAAAGCACAGTATTATTAAGAGACATGCATTCATTTTAAGTCTTCCTCCTTAATCTGTTTTGTACAGACACCTAAGAACTCAGTGGAAAGAGTGTGTATTCCTGGTTAATCTCAAAAACTGAAACAAAGAGCGAAGAAGATTGATTTGTACGCCCTCCATGTCTTTTTTCCAGTCAAAGAATGTGGAAGATATTCTGTTTTTATTCTGTGTCTTAACATATAGATGAATTCCGATGTCTGACCACATGCAAAAATAAATGATTCTTTCTTTATATTAAAACCTTTTCCGCCCTTGTTTCCAGCCGCCTTCACCATGATCGGTACATCCAATCATTTGTCCGATCGGTGCTCCCAGTTTGCCATCCCGTCCCTCTGCCACTTTGCCTTCCCGACATGTGATCGCAGCACGGGGACCGACAAACCTCGGGACCTCTGTAAGGACGAATGTGAGATCCTGGAGAACGACTTGTGTAAGACGGAGTACATCATCGCCCGCTCCAACCCAATTATACTGAAGAGGCTGAAGCTACCAAACTGTGAGGACCTGGCTGCCTCTGACAGCCCTGAGGCTGCAAACTGTCTGCGGATCGGGATCCCCATGGCAGAGCCCATTAACAAGAGTAAGACATGTTCTCCTGCTGATTGTATAACTGACAATACTGATAATCTGACATTATTACTGTCTGAGGAGAGCTGTTCTGATAGCTCCCTGTTCACTAAAATTCTCATTATCCCTCTCCTGTCGTGCATGGTAGCTTCTCATTTTCATCTGTGAAGTTTTTTTTTTTAAGAAGCCATCTCAGATCTCAATTTTTTTTTCAAATTTTTGTAACCACCTTAGGCCAGCAGAAACAAGCTGTAGCCACAACACTGAATCATTTTCAATTTATAAATTAAATATTGCAAATTAAACATTTAGTAAATACTAAGTAAGATTAGCATTTTTTTAATTTGGAATCATTTCTTACTAGAATAACTTTTTTTGTATTTTAGGCTTTTTGAAAGTTTGTTATTGTTTCACTAAATATGCACTATTTTGTTCAATTTTGATCAAATAATGCATAGTAAAATAAGCACCTAAAAATGTTCTTTCTGCTAAAAAGAAAGAGAAGTTGTGGAATAAAATAACCCACATCTCAAAATTGACCAGTGCATGAAGAAACAATGTTTTCGCCTGAAGTGCATCGCCTTAACTGCTGAGGAAAAACTCAGATTTCTAAACTGGTAAATGATCTAAGTAGCTATGAACCCTTGTGTTGTCCTGCGGGTCAAAGTTGATCTGTTTTAAAGTTTGAAAATATGGGGGGAAAAAATCTTTTCTCATTGAAACTTCTGATGTCCACATTTGCAACATTTTTGGGAAATCTTTGAACATTTTTTGGTGGAAAAAACAAAATGTTAAAAATGTTTCTTAAGATCATTCACCAAAAAATCAACCAAAATCCAGTGAATTTCCCTGGATTTTGGTTGATTTTTTTGTGAATATTCTTAAATACAATATTTTTTATTTGGTTTTTTAGAAGTTTTTATTTATTTATAGTTTTATATTTCATTTAGAAGTTTACTGATATATATGTAATCACTTTAGATATTTTTAGTATTTTTTGGAAGATTTTTACTCATTTTTTGAAAATATTTACAAGATTTTTTTTTGCCAAATTCGGTGGATTTTTTAAAAATAAAACTTTTAAGGGAAACTTGTAAGGAATTGTTGGAATTTTCTTCCTGAAGGTTTTGCAAATTTTCAGAAATTTGGGGAATTTTTTTGCAGAATTTTTGGATTTTTCAGAGAAGGAAACAACATTTTTTTGATGCCTGTAAATGAGGACAACAGGAGGATTCATATAGTCTCTGTGATGTTTGGTGCTGAACAGATAGTGTTCACTTCACCTTTCTGTCCTCCAGATCACAAATGTTACAACAACAGCGGGGCCGACTACAGAGGGACAGTCAGTATGACCAAGTCGGGGCGTCAGTGTCAGCCGTGGAACTCCCAGTATCCTCACAGCCACACCTACCTGGCCGTCCGCTACCCAGAGCTGAATGGGGGACACTCGTACTGCAGGAACCCGGGGAACAAACATGAGGCCCCTTGGTGCTTCACGCTGGACGAGGGGGTCCGCATGGAGCTCTGTGACATACCAATCTGTGGTGAGACACTAGAATATGTTGAAAAGTTTGCAGTGTTGTATGTTATGATCAGGATTATTGCAGTAATCTGAAATACTCATTTGATATAATTGTTCTGTCTCCGTCTCTGTAGACCACAAGGACAAGTCAGGTGGCAGCAACATGGAGATCCTGTACATCCTGGTTCCCAGTGTGGCGATCCCTTTAGCCATCGCTTTGCTCTTCTTCTTCATTTGCGTGTGTCGCAACAACCAGAAGTCCTCCAGGCCTCCTGCGCCGCGACAGCCCAAACCGGTCCGAGGACAAAACGTTGAGATGTCCATGCTCACAACTGCATACAAGCCAAAGGTAGAGAGCAGCAAAATCGCAGCACATTACACTGTTGGTGGGGAAAATAATGATGGAGGAGCTTTTTGCCTTCTGAACATACCGTCATTTATATCAGCAAGATCACAAAATAATTTAAAAACCTCTAGATCACTGTTTTACAAGCCAGAAACTAAACAGTAAAACCTTTTGAAAAAGTAAGATTTATAGCTGTACTGCATTAGTTAAAGCTAGATCCACCTGATCTCTCCTGCAGTGACTCCAAATAAGTCCTCTTTTGCAGTGTTTGTCTTTCAAAGTTGAGAGCAGCCCGCAGAAAGAGTCAAAACACTAGCGCAGCACTCTGTGTGTCAACTGGGATACGTCGCAGCGTGCTGGCCTTACTGGGCTGTGTGTGGAAATGACCCGTCAGCTTCAGATCTCTATCATCAGATCTCAGCAGGTCCAGGAATGTTCAACTGTAGCGCTTTTCCTCTCTGTTTATTTCTCTCCCGCTGTCTCTTTTTCCATACCTCTCCCTCCTGCTCTCACTTTATTCGTCTCTTTTTGTTGCTCTTCTTCTGTCTCTCCTTCCATCCATCCCTTTACCTCGGGACCTCTTTTTCTCCCTCTCCTCACCCCTCCCTCTTTCACCGTTCCTCTTTGTAATGTAGATCACCGAGCTCCTGCTCTCCCAGCCAGCACATAGCTCACACTAGGATCTGTATCATGTTCCTTTCAAGGTTGCACACTCAGTCATATCACGTCTGTTTATCTTTTTCCACATAATTTCGGTGGTTGGGTGTGGGGTTATCTAGACAGCGTGTCTGCCTGGGCAAACTTGAGCTGATGCTCAAGGTAATGTGTATAATATTACCATCAGCAGCTGTAGAGAGAACCGCAAAATGTCACAGGAGCGTCAAAAGCCGTTAATATCTCAGGTTTGCTCTGTTTTTTTTGGATTGGAACAAATGTTTCCCTGACCTAAAAAGGGAGTCTCTCCTTGCTGTGTTTAGATGACGACCTTGTGTCTGCAAAGAGTCCAGCTTACAGAGGATCAAGGAAATTTTTTCTGTGACAACCGTGCAGTTATGGAATTATACAGTTGATTTTGAACGGTCCTTTGTAGACTTGAAATGTGGTCCTCACATATCAGAGCGCATGAACATCAGTTGCTAGACTGAAAACGCTTCTACAGGAATGCAGTTCTCACCTGTTTACCAATACATGTCTTTAATTTTGTAGCTAAATGCTAACATACAGGATTTCTATGTGATTTGAGTGGCAGATCAACATATATTATTGTAGGTCAAGTGTCTTTGTTTCCTGTTCTCATTATGGACAAGTTTGTCTTTGGTTGGGCTCCTACCCAGCAGGCTTTGCTGCAGGGTCACCCAGGGGCCATTGGCTCGTTGGCTGTGACAATCCATTCAGACACACACAAACATGCACACGCACAAACCTGTGGTGGTGTGAAGAGGATCTGAGGGTTTGGGTGTGGGGAGGAAAGAACGGCTGTAACGAACTCATAACTGAAAACATCTGTGTCTCTCAAAACGTACAGCACACACACACAGCACCCCCCTCAGAGAGAGAGAGAGTGTGTGTGTGTGTGTGTGTGTGTGTGTGTGTGTGTGTGTGTGTGTGTGTGTGTGTGTGTGTGTGTGTGTGTGTGTGTGTGTGTGTGTGTGTGTGTGTGTGTGTGTGTGTGTGTGTGTGTGTGTGTTGCTCACAGAGGAATTTCATTATTCATCTCGGAGTTCCTGGAATCTGAAAATCTCTGCCAACCTCCCCTCACCTTTTATCTTCTCCCAAGTATCAGCATACTCACACTCACTGCAGCTCCCTTTCATTCACACAATCACACACACACACACACACACACACAAGGCGAGTTCTACACCAATCACGTCACAGTGCGTGATAGAGTGAAAAATGAACGTTTATTAATTTGAATACTTACTGTGGCTTTGAGGGGCTGGACAGTGGCTCGGTGGTTTGCACTGACACTTTGCAGCTTGAAGATCCCCAGTACATGCCCCGGCCTGGACCTGGGATCTTTCTGCATGGAGTTTGCACGTTCTTCCTGTACTAAACTATGAGTGTGATTGCTTGTCTCTATGTGTAGCCCTGTAATAGACTGGTGACCTGTCCAGGGTGTCTCCTGCCTTCAGCCTCAGTCAGCTGGGATAGACTCCAGCCCCTCCATGACCCTAGTGAGCATTGAGCGGTGTATAGATGATGGATGGATGGACTACGGTTTTGCCTCGGATGCTGCGGATGTTAAAAAGTCTGGGCTGATGCGCACTACTACCTTTAAATTTAAATGATTTGCTAATTATGTTATATTAAACACCATTTCCAGACTTACAAAGAGAGGAGGGGCCAATAGCAAGCTAATCTGACTCACTGAATGAAAGCTGTGGGTAAAAGCTTGGCATTCATTGGCTGTTCTTGTCAGCCGGCCTTCTGAGGATTTGGTTCTGGTAGTAAAGCAGCTGTGCCAGTATTTTTTTTTGTGGATTCTCTGTTTTGAAGTCAGTGCTTGTCTGCCTGCATGCGAATGTTCCACCTCAACAATTCCACCCAGCATTTTTTTGAACACTAAATCCGCGTTCTTTGCTTAGCGCCGCATACATCGACTGCGATTGATGTAAAGAAAAATAGACAAGCCAAAGCATTTTTCCCCTCCTATAGCAGACTGACATTGAAGGAGCAGCCAGAGAATTATGTTGTACAGAATGCTTTGGCTCAGCAAGTTGTCTGAGGAGCCCACCTGTGTGACAGAGAGTCCTGAACGTTACGCACCCAACAAGATGAAAAGCTCAATGCCTTCCAAACGCACGGCCTTCAGTGCATCCAGATCTTCACCTGGCTGGATAAAGTGCCAAACATCAGCATCCAAGACAGAGATGAAATCAACAACATGTAGCTGTGTAGAGACATTTGTACTGGTTGGTCAATAGAGTACGACTGGATACCTTTTTACCGAGAATCAGTGCAGAGGAAACACCCCAGAGTCAAACACCAACTGTGCTACAAAGATGCCCATTAAGCCTTTTTCAAACATGGGATCCTCAGCAATAGTGGCTACTTTGGTCCATTAAAGTGACAACACACTACTTTAATATATGCCTGTCTGTTAATGGGTGCAGGTCAGACTTAATAACAATGGATTAGATTTATATAGCGCTTTTCTATTCAGGCGTGCAACGGATCCATTATTCATTCACTCACACATTCTCACTCTGGTGGTGGTAAGCTACATCCCGAGAGCGGGAATCGAACCGCCGACCCTTCAATCATTGGACAACCCGCTCTACCACCTGAGCCACAGCCGCCCCCCAACTTGTGCCACATTAACCCTCCTGTCGTCAAATTGACCCATTTTAAAGTTTTAAAAATGTGGGAAAAATGTATATATTTTCACAGTGAAAACTTCCACATTTTCAAAAAATTTTTAGGAAATTTTCGAACATTTTTTGGAGAAAAAAACAAATTTTAAAAAATGTTTAATAACATTCAGAAAAAAATCACCCAAAATCCAGTGAATTTCGCTGTCAAATTTGGGGATTTTTTTATTTAAAAAAATAAAACTTTTGAGAGAAACTTTTCAGGAATTTTCTTCCTGAAGATTTTGCACATTTTTTATAAATTTGGGGAAATCTTTTCTGCATTTTTGGTCTTTTTTCAGACAAGGCAACAACATTTTTTGGTAAGGACAACATGAGGGTTAAAAGTGACACGGAAATGCTACTGGGTCTGATCTGGGAAGATTGCTGATGTAACTTTTACAGGAAAGTAAAAGGATTTTAGACATGAAGCTGACACATTCAAAAGGGTCTTAAGAGAGATCTGAAGGCCTTGAACACCAGTGAAGCTGTAGCCTCAGAATGGCTGGCTAGGAACTGCCTCCAGTACCACCATCCAGAGAGCAACTACATTGTCTGAAAAAAACTGACTGATGCCTAGATTTCTAATTTTGTTCCTATTTGGTATCATTTTTATGTCGTTATATAACAGCAAAGCACTTTTTCACAATAATTTTACACTTGTAAGGTAGCAAAATGTATATAGCGTCACTTTATTACACTCCACTGCTCTGTAGTGTCCTTTCTAACAGACAGTGCATCATAATCTTGTGCTTAACAGTCTGTTTTTGTGAACCGCTGCATGTAGTTCAGACTTCATATAAAAAGTGATATGTAAATGTGAGCAAATCTGATGCGGTAAAATTGCTGTAGCAACGATTTAGTGCTTGTTGAGACGTGAAGCTGACGCATTCAGATGTCATCAGATGAATAGAAAGAAGGTCATGTCTGAAAGAGGCCGACAGAATTCAGCGGTCTGGGTTTGAATGCATTTTCTGGCTTTGTTGAAAGGGGATACTTTAAGACTGAAACTGAGTTGCTCTTATCTTTAATTAAGCTTGATAATCACCAGCTGAATTGTAAATCATTTGCAACCCTCCCACACTTCAACCCAGTCTCTTTGGATTTAGATGTACAAACCAAGCTCCACAGTAGACATGAGAGACTGCAGAGGTCAAGTCATCCCTCACAAAGAGCGCTGCAGCATTTTCTGGTATTCCTGCAGCTGCTTCTACAGTTTACTGGCAAGAGAACTGATTTCTAAACGCAGCTTAACCCGTCAGCTGAATGACATTTTTAGGTTGTAGACGTGTCGCCAGATTTCATGATTTTCCCACTTCATTTTCCCAAAGTGTAAAGGCGGTTATTAAGAGCTGATGTCATGGATTGAGTCTGATTATAATGATTATCAACTCTCTGGGCTGTAGTTTCACTGTTTTTGCAACTTAAACATTACAGCATTTAGCGTTATATCAGGCAGTTTGCCTGAGGTGAATTAGAAGCCGCAATGTAAACTGCATGTCATCATTTCACTTTTCCATTCAGGGATAATGGTGAGGAAACGGTGCTGAGCTGCCCAAAAACAAATCAAATTTTTCTGTCACATCTCTTTTGACCCATTAACAGTTTTTCTTCTTTTCCCCCTTCTCTTCTTCTCTCTGCAGAGTAAAGCCAAAGAGCTTCCTCTGTCAGCTGTGCGTTTCATGGAGGAGCTTGGAGAATGTATGTTAGGGAAAATCTACAAGGGTCACCTGTACCTGCCAGGCATGGACCAGGCACAGCTCGTGGCCATAAAGACTCTGAAGGACATCTCCAACGCTCAGCAGTGGGGCGACTTCCAACAGGTACACTTTAAATCACTGCCTGAAAAGATGTAGGTTTAGTGCTGCTTTTCAATTTATTTTAAATTCAAAACTTTTGTTTTTTGAAGATACAAAAAAATACCAACCTGAAGAGTAGCTACAATGTTAAACAGTCATTTAAAAGCCACACTTCTGTTAGTTCCACGTGGATTAGTGAAATGGAAATAAAATAATCTCCTGTTATAAACTACATTAGTGGAAAGAGGTCTCTTCCCACAAGATTTGAAGCATGTCTTGTTATATTTCCACAGAAGATAAATGCAGTGTGCAAGTGATGACTGTATATGGATAGAAATTACTGAACTGTGGATGAACTCACAGGAAATAGTTCCAAAAATAAACTGTAACTACTGGCACATTGACCAGACAGATTCAGATATTAAGGAGGATTCAAACAGGTGGCATGAGTAAAATATAATCCTTACTTTCTATTTACAGAAAATGAGGCATTCTTGAACTGCCTGCTTTAAAAGTGACACCACCCACCCAACAGCTTTTTGTAGTGTTTCTTTTTCGGAAAACTAATGAAGAGCTGTTATACACTAACTTAGACTGTGCATCACTTCAAGTTTTGAGGCTTTTGTAAATATCTATAATTTTCCATTTGTAATTTAATGAAGCTTCTGTTGTTTTTCTGCTTGAAATTCACCATTATCTATCTGAATCCCATCAAAGGAGGCTGCAGTGCTGACTGAGCTGCAGCACCCCAACGTGGTGTGTCTGCTGGGTGTGGTCACTCAGGAGCAGCCGGTCTGCATGCTGTTTGAGTTTCTGCCACAAGGGGATCTCCACGAGTTCCTCATCATGCGTTCGCCGCACTCTGACGTTGGCTGTAGCAGTGATGAGGATGGTACGGTGAAATCCAGTCTGGATCATGGCGACTTTCTGCATATGTCCATACAGGTAGGAGTACACACCCTTTAAACTCTGTTCTTGGTGTAGATGAAAAAGGAGTCTGTTCAGCACATCTAAATCTTGTGAATTATGTGCATTTTCCCAATTCCCATTTCTCATTTTCTGCCAAGAGTATGACAGGTGATGATGCATCCAAAAATGAATTGTGCCTCAGACTCCTTGTTAAGTCATCAGCAGGGAACATGAGCGCCTGTGTCAGAAAGCATTGAAACACTAACACTACAGCTCCAGAGATCGACCTCTACAATTCCAAACATCTGGACGCTGAACTTGGCTGAGCCTCTAATTGCAAATGACAACTCAAATTTATGATATGTAGAAAACAGGAAAAACAGTCAGTAGTTTTAATTTTTTTGGGTTGCTGTTGGATAAATTCAGCAACTATGTTGATTCCCGTTGTAACGATGATTCACCTCTGCCTTTACTTAACTACAGTTGTGGTTAACAAATACATTAATATTCCACCAAATTAGAGTAATGGGCAGAAAGTTGGAAAAATCATCAACAAGACTCTCACTTTGCAAACGACCTGCCAAGACTATTATACATACTTCTGTATTAACAACTAGGAAATGTTGATGTAAGGAGGTTTGCTAATTCAATTTAGGTCACTGTTTAATTAATCATGTCTTTTTCTGCTAAGATTGTATGTAATTAATCTCAGAACAATCTCTTCTGCATCAGGTGGCTGCTGGAATGGAGTACTTGTCCAGTCACTTCTACATCCATAAAGACCTTGCAGCTCGGAACATCTTAGTAGGTGAGCAGCTCCACATCAAGATTTCCGACCTGGGCCTCTCCAGAGAGATCTACTCCTCAGACTACTACTGCCTCCAGCCGAAGACCCTGCTGCCTATCCGCTGGATGCCCCCCGAGGCCATCGCCTATGGCAAGTTCACCACAGACTCAGACATCTGGTCATTTGGAGTTGTGCTGTGGGAGGTCTTCAGCTACGGTCTGCAGCCCTACTATGGCTTCTCCAACCAGGAAGTGATGGAGATGGTGAGAAAGAGGCAGCTGCTGCCCTGCCCTGAGGACTGTCCACCAAGGTATGCTGTGTTTATTTTTGCAGTAGATTATAATATGAGGAGGGACTCCTCAAATCCACTGCTGTTTTTAATACTGAAGACTTAACTCTGTCTCAACCTAAAAAGGTGTCATCTAACAGGTCATTAAAATCTTGAAGTGCATTAAGTTGCTGATAAGATGCCACATTCAATATTAAGACCTAGGAATAAACTTATTTGCTAAATGATAATAAATTCAAAGAAAAAAAACAGCCAGACACAAGAGAAAGAGAGCTGGGTTGCGTAAAATACCTTCCGCAGAGTGTAATAATGCTTCAGTTTCAACCTTCAGCTCCTTTTTGGAGGACTCGACCATGAAAATAAATGACGGTTGTGCAACAATAAAGTAAAAACAGAAACATCTGCTCATTTTTCCCCATGCTAAATTTTACCATTGAAATCTGAGGGAAATCCAGACAGTTCATTATCTTAATTTCTTTTCTTTGTCATCAGGATTTAGGCATTTTTATGAAAGAATTTAAACCACAGATGTGCATGTGTGCTTCCTAAGGTAATGTAGGAAAGGCAAACAACTATTTTATATCATTCTGATCACATGCAGAGATATAGAACATGTGTGAGGTTTTCATAGGTGTCAATTTAACATATCACAGAAATGGCAATGATCATAGAGAGCGATCAGCCACAATTTTAAGACCACCCGTCCTCCTTGTACAAAAACATCTCTGACCAACCACATGAACCTCTTGGGTGTCCCTTGGTTTTTGGCACTGGGACAATGGCCATTTACTGTGGGTTGCAAGATGGGACCTTTGTGAATCGGTTCCTTTCTGGCAGACACTGCAGCTGCTATATCGGATTGGGATCTGGGGAGTTTAGGGGGCAGGTCGATGTCTGGGGCCTCAACTTTGAGCCGTTCCTGAGCAGTTGCTGTGTTGTGGTGGACTGCTTTGTTCTGCTGGGAGAAGATGCTGGTGTGGTAGAGTGTCATTGCCTTTGGAGGTTGTTGTGGGTCCAACACAATGTTTAGATATGTAGTATGTGTCAAAATAACATCCACATTAGCCTCACCTGTCAGTAGTTTTACTGCAACAAGAAAGTGATTTCATGTCTATTTAATATTTTAGATATTCAGACTAATTTGTTAAAATTTGCTTTCAGAAAAGATCTGAACATTGCTGTTAAAGATAACAAAGCATCTCCGTTGTCTTCCAGGTTTTATGGTTTGATGACTGAGTGCTGGCAGGAGGGACCGGCACGCCGACCGCGTTTCAAGGACATCCACTCCCGCCTGCGAGCCTGGGAGGGCCTGTCATCCCACGCCAGCTCCAGCACGCCGTCTGGTGGAGGAGGCAACGCCACAACTCAGACCACCTCGCTGAGCGCCAGCCCTGTCAGCAACCTCAGCAACCCTCGCTATGCCGCCGCCGCTGCCGCTGCAGGGTACCTCTACCCGGCCCAGGCTATCCCTGCGCCAGGGCAGATGGCTCCGATCCCAGCATGGACACCCATGGCTGTGCCCCAAACCCACCAACGTTTCATCCCTGTCAACGGATACCCCATCCCTCCTGGATACGCAGCCTTCCCAGCTCACTTCGCGCCCCCAGCTCCACCTACCAGGGTAATCCAGCACCACCTGCCACCTCCTAAAAGCCGCTCACCCAGCAGCGCCAGCGGCTCCACCAGCACGGGCCACGTCAGCGGCGTTCCCTCCACCACAGGCTCCAACCATGACGCCAACACGCCGCTGCTCTCCCACTGCATCATGCCGGGGAGCGGAGGATCGGCTCAGATGTACGGACAAGTTTCCCAGAAGGGGGTGGGACAACTGGAGCACGTTTCTCAAACATCAGCGCTGCTCGCTCCTGACTCTGACGTGCTGATGTACAACGACTCGGTCATCACAGCAGACCTGTAGATACAGAGAGGCAAGCTCGCTCTCTTTCTGCTTGGGACCCACATCTGAGAAGTTTAGCCTCTCACACAGGGACCCAGTGTCACAGTTCTACTCTGGTCATGTGAGACCCAATAGAAACAGGCCTCTGTGCACATCGGTGTGTGCAAGAAACACTGCCGCAGCTACACAAGTATATAAGCAGCTGTCTGACTTTGTAATGCCTTACTGTTTAAAGCAAGTGTACTTACTATTACGGTTTAAAAATGTTGTGTTGTTATTTTAACCTCTCTGTAAATACAGTACACAAGTCCTGAATGAATGAATGAATGAAATGCAAAGATATATATTCAAAAAGAACTTTTTATTGAGAAAAACACTTTAAAGGTGAAAACGTAGCAAGTCCATCCTGTGTCCTTATGAAATGGTTTTTGTATTACAGTCACACAAAAAGCTCCTGTGCTGACGACCCGGCCGATGGACTGTTTCATACAGGATATCGAGGAGATGCAAACATTCATGTGATGACCTTTAGCTGCCTTTCACCAGTGCTGTGACTTGCTTGTCAGTGGACGTTCTATAAAAACTACAATAGCAAAGCGAGCAAAAATGGGAACAGCAGACCAACACTGAGCTGCACAAATACAACCAAGCATACAGGTGACATGCTCTGCCCACTGGACCCTGAAACTAAACTTGCATTCATCCAGACATCCAGCTGCTGTGTGACTTCTGCCCAGTGAAGCAGCTGGAGTTTTTGTAAATGCACTTGAGGCGCAGGTGACGAATTGGCTAAAATATTCCTCCAGGTGCTGAAAATCGGCATTCACACTAAACCCTTTCGAAAGTGACATCTGAATGTTTTTTTTCCTGCAATTTTACCATGACTATGTGAGACCTCTGCAACACAGACACCTGTTCTTGATGCTCTGACTGTCTTCAAAGCTGCCCAGGTTGAGAAACAAGAAGGCTGGAAGTTTGTCTGATCATACAACAAACCCTTCATCCATCTTCCAATCTCACTTCAATCGTAATTTCCTTCAAGGTAAATTCCTTTACTCCTTTCTCAAGACATACAGCAGCTAACTTCAAAGCTGCACACTCTGGACCCCCTGCAGATCTACAAATGAAATCACACAACGCTCACATCCTCCACGGTCTGAGGGCAAATGCCTCATTCACCGTGCAAGAGCTGGGGTCGGTTTTCACAAACTTTTTAAAAATCTTAATGATTGAATATGGTGTATTTAATTTTCAGTTGAGTTTTTACAGTGTTCGATTTTGAAGGAAGAATTTAAAGATCTGTGGAGGGCTCCTCTTTGTGTGCCTTTGTCCGTTCCTATCCTGTTTTTTGCATCTGCATCGTGCAAAAAATACAACTCAAGACATGGAGGAAAGATTTTATTAAAAGGGTTAAAACAGACTTTTTAAAGTAGACAGTGTCACTGTTTTTACTTTGTAAGGTCTCAGCCATGTACCAGCAAAAAAAAATCCTGCTTGATGTCCTTATAAGTGTCGGTGCCTGAACAGAAGAATGTCTTACCTAAATAAGGATTCGCTGTGTGTAACGTGAGAGTTTCATGTATGTTCTTTTATTCAGTTCTGCATCAGCAAATGATCTTTATAAAACCTGGAGCCGACTGCATCGACGTGCCGGTGATCCCAACAAGTCGCTCAGCAGGTTTTAAACATTCAGAGCAAAACTAATAGCTGTATTTATATTTTAACACACTCGGTGTCAAGCAGCATCACGTAATGTGTATGGGTTCGATGCATTTGCTCCGATATCCTTTTGTGATATGAAGAAGTGTGTGTTTGGTAAATGATTAACTCTCTGTCCTGTAATTACACAAATGATGCCTCCGCTATCTGAGCTCCTGTTTGATGATGATGATGATGGTTGATTAGAGGCTAAATATGAAGCTTGTATTAGTAAAAAAAAAAAGGGGGGGGGGGGGGTCACAGAACTCACAGTAAAGTTTTTGATCTAAATTTCACTATCGGTACCTGTGTAGTCGACAATCATCAGTTGTTAATCGGTTGTATAAGTGTTCCTGGCGCTACGCCGTATGTTTACAGACTATCATGTTATCGATCAGCTGTTTTTGCTCACCAAGCACACATTTAGCATGACACATCAGCTTTTTACTGTGGACATGCAGTACAAAGAGCACCATGACGACGCCTCATTGCCTAAAGTACTTTTTTTTAATATGGTAAAGTTTTAATCTGACATTTGTGGAATGTAGATAGTAGGAGCTGTAATCTGTTCACTCCACCTCTTAAAAAGTCCCTCCTATCTGGTGTCACTATGAGATAACAGCAGCTGCTTGAGTTACCACAAAATTGAAACAAATCCTTTTTAGAGATCAGGTTATTCTATACTTTGCCCCAGAAAAAAATGCATTCACACCAGATATGGTCAACAGAGAAGCTGATTGTTATGTGTAATATGAAGGGGGTGCTCTTGTTTTCATCTTTGGATTTGTTCCTCATGTGAAATCCAGTTATTTTAATAATTTGAAGTCATTTTTCCCGTTGATTTTTTTATTTCACGGCTGTCTTTTGTCATTGCTTCAAGTGTTTCTGTGAAGCAGACTGAGCTACCTAGGCATCTGAGTTTGTACATGTGACCTCCAGCATGTAAATGATGTATGAGTACTAACATAGCAGTGCAAAAACCACTTGTACACAAGACTGTGAAACTTAATCAAGTCTAGGTATTTTTGTATTTGGCAAAAAGAGCAAAATCATTATTGTGCCTTTTTTGTTTTTTATCCTAGATTTTTTTTTAAAGAAACAACATACAATTAATTTTATATTTCAATAACAGTGTACCCTTTACTGAAGGTTCACATGCATATTGACCAAGAGAGGCCTTGTCTTTGTATTTTGTCTGAATATTTTTGCACAGATGTTTTGTATTGCAAAATCATTTATTAAAATGATGTTGTTTGATTAATCTTGCTGTCGATGATACAGTTGTTGTTTTTTAAGAGTCCACAGATTTGTAATGGTAACATGAATCCACTGGGAACCACCAAATCACTGTTTCTGTGGATTGTTTTGTTTGCCTTGTAATCGCAGTGACCACTGCTGTCCAGGTGGTGGTGCCCTTTAGCTGTGTGATTATTTGTGCAACTATTAGCTTCAACACAGCTGGAAATAATATTAGTCCAACTAGAATTTGGCCAAAGATGGAAAAGTCACTCTGGGATAATGTTCCTCTGTGTCTTACTTGTGCGTATTAGTGTGTTGCTGTGAGGCTTCTCTTTCATTTCCTGCTCAAACTCACACTTTGCACACTGAATGAGCCAAAGCAGCTTAGAAATGAACCAGGATGTCTGTGCATATGAATGCCAGCAAATGATGTAATGCGGTACATATACAGACGGATGACAAAGGAAAGAAAAAGCCTGAATGCTTGACCTTTACACTGAATGATATGGGGCTTCTGTTGTACTGTGGTGGGCATTTGGATGACGTAGTTCACGTCCACTGGTCTCCTTAGAGAGAAGAGTCTCTGCAAATCAATACAAAGTAGTTCTGAGTGATCACCTTTATCCTGTGATGACACATTTCTGTCCTGATGGGAGTGGCGTCTTCTGGGATCACAACGCCTCCGTCCATTGGAGTACAAGGTGTAACCTGATAGGGACAAAAATGAAGCAGTCACCAGATCTCAACTCAACTGAACAACTATAGGAGAGTTTGGATTAATGTCATCAGCAGACAGATGACAATTTTTAAAAAAAAAAGCTCCTGAGTTTGTCTTAGTAAGACGTTAGGCCACCATGTGTCACCAGAATAGCGTTATTGAGAATTAACTTTAATTCTTTAAATCTCTGGGACTCTACTGGAGGCATGAACACAATTCTTCCAAAAGATATTCAGTCATTTGGTGTTTTGATGATGATGGTGCTAGTGAGCAGCGTCTAACATATTGGTCCAAAATCTCCCATCGCTGTTCAATTGGATGTAGAGCTTCAGATGGTTAACACTGCGTAAGCAATATAATTTTCAAACTCATCAAATCATTTAGTGCCCTATGGATGGTGGTACTGTCATCCTGGAAGAGACTCCTCCAATCAAGGTAGAAATGTTTCATCATAGTTTAAAGATGCTCACTCAGAACAACTTTGTACTGATTTACACAAACCATTCAATCCAAGGAAACAAGGAAACATTCTAGCAAAATGCCCTCCACAGCCTTACAGAGCAATCACATGCACTCTCTGTAGAGGTCACACAGTGTGTTCATCTTCTGCACTGACGTTCTCAGCCATCTGAAAAGTTGCTCCTCTGTTTTTGTCTTTACATGTTGCACTAATGGGCAAGCATCGTGGTCATCAATAGTCATAAAAGAATCTACTAAAACACTAGCCGATGAGGCTGTCTATGTGACTGTAGTCCTGCCATCTAGTTTCCAAAAATGAGCCCACTTTCAAAGTCATGTTGATCTTTTCCTCTTTCCATATATCTAAATCAGAATGAGTATTTTCATGCTTGCCACAGTGCAAGACTGGATGGTTTAGTTATAGCATGCAGTACATGTGTTTAGAAGCATCTGTATTTTTAAGGTTTCTTCATTTATTTATGCAAGTATTCCGTTAATGCGTCTGCCGTCTCATGAATCATGTATGGATACGTTGTGATAAAATAGGAGAACCAATCGTGTGGAAAATGAAGCTCCTCCTTGCAGTGCAGCTGTAGGAGCCCTTCATCCCTCCTAACCTCTTATGAATCTACACTACGTTTGTGTGTATTCAAAATCAGTGATATAGACTCAACTCCTCAATACATTTTCTGCTGCAGGCCTGAAACAGTTTGTTTTCTGAACATGTGTGAGCGGCAGTGGCAGAGTAAACCGTCCTGACTGCCTCATCAGAGACTCAGCACTCTGAAGTTATTGGATGTAATTTCTCCTCAGGCAAGAGCTAAAATTATTTGCTATGCTTACAAGTGCTGCCACAGAATCTGTGAGAGGAGGAGGGCAACAGAGACAGAGGAGAAGAAAGGAGGCATCTGTAGTTGATAGAAACCAACATCTGTGATCTGTGATGAGATGCCAGGATCCTGTCAGACACAGTCACTGACATCCTGGAAGGCAGTCTGGACTTTGACGTTCATTACTGATGTGTGTGTGCAGCTGCCAAGTTGTCGTGTCAAACCAGTTTTTGTTGGTTAGAAACTTTTTAGGATATGGAACACATCTTCCTTATAAGCATTTTTGCAACTTTACAGATATCTAGGGTAAAAAATGGCTCATGTAGTTGAAACTAAAGCTGTTTTCAGAGATCTCGTTGTTAAATTGCTGTTTAACTGCAGCTTTTCAATGACTATGTCAGGGGTGCAACTCATGATTATTTTTATTGTTAAATAATCTATATGTTATTTTTAGTTTGTTTCAACTATACATGTCAGAAAACTGCTTTTAAAAATGCCAATCATTGTTTAATAAAGTGTAAGATAGCATCTTTATTGCTTGTTTTGTGTAAACAACTGTCTATAGCCAAAGAAAAGTTTATGAAACATGAATTAAACAACTATTCATTTAAACCTTAGGTTGTATTATAGCATATTGTTACTGCCGGTACTCTAAATTAATGCATTAATCATATAGTATGTCATATATCTATGTAAAAATCTGCCAACTTCCATCCATAACTGATAATATTTTCAACCAAATGTGAATTTACAGTATACAGAAGAAGTGAGTGCACCATTATCATTTACATATCGAATGGTTCAAATTTGTATCACATTTTAATAACTGCACTGTTTCTAAGTTGGCAAGTAAACTATTTCCTCTTACAAAGAATCAAAATCAAATATTTTCTGACTATACTAGAAAACCAGGCCCCACAAAACAAACTCAGTGGAACAAAAGTGAAAGAAAAAAAACTGACCACAGACACACAAGATACAAACTTGTGATTTCCAGTCAGCCTAACTGCATTAGCATGGTTATAAAATGACCTGTGAACACCAGCTCTTTTCAGTTTTGGACCAGTGGGCTGCATGTCTGCACCATGGCTCCACACACAAAAGAAGTGCCAGTTTAAGAGGAAAAATCTGATTGTGAGACCTCACACATTTGGAAAAGGACATAGAAGGATCTGTGACCATCTACAAATCAGTTAAACGTGGTTGCAGCAGAAAACAGGAGGTATAGAACCAGACACTAATCAGTAGCTCAGTAACCATCCTTCTAAAATGACACCACAGACAGTGCACTTATTATACAATCTTGTTGCAAAAACAGATGGGATAGACTTGGCATGGGAGTTATGAGTGGAAATTGAAGTTTCTGTGATGTCTCAGATGGAGTGAAGGACATTTAATTATGATACCCTCTATTGACAGCATTCAAGAAAAAAATATCTTGCTTGTTGTTGGGCTGGAGGTCCAGCATGTTTGGTGTGAACCTGGCTAAGACTATGACAGTGAATGCATCCTCCTGACGGTGAAGCACAGCAGTGAGACTGTGCTGATATGAGGTGGCATGAAAACAAAAGGTGTTATTGAGATGACATTTATAGATGGCAGTATGAATGTCTGTGGATACACCAAACTAGTGGCTCACGAGATGACTTCCTGGGTGCAGGTGCTTGGCAGAAGAGGAATATTCCAGCATGATGACAATCCAACGCTCACTACCGAGAGTTTCTGAAGAGAAAAAGGTGAAAACTATGACATGACCAAGTATGTTGTCTGAATTCTTTTGGGTATTTTAACTGTTTCGCTGTTAAAAAAAAAAAATTAATCTCTTCAGAAATGTGTGCAATCTTGGGATCTTCTATGCAAAATAGGTCTTTAATCAAAAATAAAAGTGGACATACTATTAAAAAATAGAAAGATTTCAATTTCACTAATGAAGCGCTGATTTTTCAGACTGTTACTGCATTGCATTCCCGCTATAGGACTTGTATTTTTTAATACAATAAATCTAAACTGTTCATCTTCATTTACACATAAAAACAAATAATCTGCTGTTCAGGGTAGAAGTCCTGCAATTACTTGAATGTGAGGCAATTTTGAATCATTTGACAGTTAAAGTAATTCACATTGTTTCATGCTGTATTGGTTTATTCTGAAGCTTTTAGCTGCATCTCATAGACTTTCTCAGCTCATTCTCAGGAACAAAACCCAGATCAGTTAACTCTGAGTTTGAATATTTTATTACAAACATGTATCTCCATGACTAGAAATGAACCACCATCCTCAAATTTAGTCCAGTTTGAACCCAAATGTATCGAGAACTTCTGACTTGCAATCACCATGGCTACTGAGGTGAACATAAATATCAGAGCAGAAAAGAAGAACAGTGATGAGGATAAACGTTGTATGATTGGTTATTGGTGATTTGGTAAAAGAGCAGCTCATTGTCACAGTAAAGATCAGACACTTGGCAAGAAACCTGCAGAAAATGGTTTAACTGGAATTTTATCAACTGTAGTAAAGTGACTCCTTTCTGTGAAGCTGGTGATACATCAAGAACAAAAAAAAAAAAGCAAACTAAATGGCTGCGTTGCCACAAGTCTTCAGATCCTGCAATGACTGATTTTTTGGCCACGTGTGGGCAGCCGAAACAACATATTATATGTTTGGAATCGTGTTTTTGGCCATCTGGGGAATTGTAGTCACTCTCTTCTAACTCTGTTATTGTTCTTGAGGAAAACATCTGGCTCTGTAGCTGTTTACTAGTTTAACTGTGTCTGTCTGCTGTTTGGTGCTGAGCAGATAGTGTACACGGAGTTTTGGGAGGTTTTTCACTGAAAACAGATGCACACTATGACAAAAACAAGCCAAAAAAGTAAAATGAGCAGCAGACAGCTACACACGAGCTGAAACTCACTCTGAAGCTCTTCAAAGCTGAAGGGAGCTGTGTAGTCAGGTGGTAATTCTCAGTGGGTTCATTATGAGTGACCCCTCACGCAACATTTTTTTTGCTGCAGTCTATAATAAAATATTCATTATTGCAGCCTGAAGTAAAAGTTGGAAAAGCTACATCAGCAGAATGTATTTAAAGCAACAAAGTAAAACTACTTAAAGTGCAGTAAATGATCCCAGTGAGTGTCTAACCATGAAGTCACGGTAATACGTAATAGGTAAAAGTGGGTAAGCAAATTTTGACTGTTGTTGCTGGTTAAATTTGGCGCTAGTGTAAAACACTTCATATATATAATTATGTTCCCCAACACAGCCTTTACAAAGGGCCTAATATAAATGTGAGGGTCATGACATGATCAGTGCTTGAGAGAATGCTTGTTTGTACCTTGTGAAGTTTTAGCTGATTTTACTAAACTGTTATTTAAATGGATACGTAAGATGTTTGGACAGGAAACGTCTCTTTGGTGCAACTGCTAGACACTGTCTCTATAGAAGAGCTCACAAACCAGTTCATTTGGAAATTTTTAGTATTTTATAAGCTCAGATCGTAATCTCAAAAGCAACTACTAACTACAGTGGTCAGATGAATGCTCAATGTGACAAATGAAGTAGATGTACCTGAAACTCTGCATGCACAGGTGATATATTTGCATTTAGACTTAATTGCCACCACTTATACACGGACATTAACAAGCCAGGCTCAGGGTCTGAATAATAGGTGGAGTAGGGATGGGTGTGTCCTGTCTCAGTGCTAAAATCCCTCTGGTTCAAAGCCAGAGCAGTAACGTCCTGCGGCCGAACCGTGAAACTGAGGACGACCACTTCCTCCTCACCAATGACAGACGAGCCCTGAGGGCGCTCTCTGCTAAAGGAGCCTCATTTAGTCCTGTGAGTTCAGGATGTAATGGGCTCTAATGGGCTTTGAAGGCAAAAGAGAGGCTGGAGAACAGAATGGATGTGCATTTGTCTTTGAAAGAAAGACAGGTGAATGAGAGAGAAAAGACAGGGAGACAGGTAAAGTGCAGTGAATAGCTGAAAGGGGTTTATGGGTGACTTAAACACTGAGTACACAGAAGAGGGATCGCCAGGGTGAAACGTCTATCTTTACATTTTCTCATAGTCTTTATGGAGACAACATGTAAACAGCGAGTCAGAGGACTTGATTGTTTCCAGTTGTGGGATCTGGCTCCATCTGAGAACACTGGGAGGATCAGAAGGAGAGTGGAGGAATGGACGTTAAATGCTCTGATTTTTAGGGGGAAGACATTAAAGTCAATATGTTGGTGTGTGAGAGCTGGTTATTTCACAAAGTGCATGCAATTTAGGCATTCATGACGGGTAATTACTGGGCATCGTATTCAGGAATGTAGAGAACAAGCATTGATGTCAAAGGTACATTTCTCATTGGAAGTGTCTTCAAGGTCAATAAAATGTCCTGAGTGCATTTTCTTCTTCATTAATGAAACAAAAATGATTTGTTATACATGTCGGGCCTGTATTCTTCATAACCAAATTCTTCACTCTAAACCTTTTCTTCATTTGCTTTACTTTTTACATACTTCTATGTGTCTTGGCGTGTTACTCCCAGAGACTAGCAATTCAAGGAGAAGCAAAGCTAAGACAAAAAAATGTGGCATCCCACTGCACATGCGAGGACTCTAAAAAATTACATTCTGCATGTTTTCATGAGATTTTTTTCTTTAACCTCAGTAGAAAATGTCACAATGTCAAGAAAAGACATGGAGGAGAATTCATGAGGACTTCAAATCCAATTCCACCAGTTTTAGGCTCCATTAGCATGCAGTAGTGGGTGTTGTGAATGTGAGTCTGCCTTGGAAGATTCATCCCTTTAAATGTTGCTGCCACAAGGAATTTTGGGATGCCATCATCTCCCTTCCTCCTTTAAAGGAGAAACAAATGCATCTCAGCTATAAGGGGTGGAAAAAAGGAAATACTGAGGCAACTTTTATCAGCATGTAGAGAATTCCACCAGCTCGAAACATGACTCTTGCTTCCATGTCATTTAATTTAGTTAGGAACCTTCCTCAGCAAAAAAGTCTATTGGAACAGACTAAAAGAGCAACTTTTCCTGCCCTCTAGTGGTGACAACATGCTTTTACCTCAATGTGGTGTTACATCACAGCCAGGTGATGCTGGAACAGCCACACCCGGTTGTCGTATTTGTTTTTACTGTTTCCTGACTTTTTACAGATAAAATTATTAATGGATTAACCAAGAATATAACTAACAGATTCATCTACAATGAAAATAATCATGAATTGATTAAAGTTGATTAAAAACACACATCGACAAACATTACTGCATTAACTTTCACATCATCAGCACACCACATCAGCTGGGAGAGTTTACTGTCACGCAGGAAAGTTAAAGATCTCACATCATCAAGAGGGTCCTGGTTTTAACAAATGAAGGCTTCTGCTTTGGCAGTACGATGACTGAGAGGACGGGACGCAGAAATCTGGGTGAGAGCGGCAGAAGGATACAGTTTCATCGTCCTCCCGCTCTGTCATGGCAGCGCCGGAAGCCTCTAACAAGCCCCTAATTGTTTGGGAACATGAGCTGTATTTGTTGAAGGGCTGACAGGCGCTTGACCTCTGCTGTCCGTCCTGCCACACACTGACCTTGGAGAGGGGAAGTGAAGTGAAGCCTTTGAACGCTGTCAAGTGAACTATCAGTGCCCGCTTTAATTTCCCCAGAGGCCTTGACAAAGCAGGGATTGATCAGAAAGCCGGCGTGTTTATCTGCCTGGTTTGTGCTAATTATTTTCTATAGACACACAAAGCATTTGTTTTCCTTACTACTTCAAATTGTTGGTTTGTTCTAAGTTTATTCACACAATACTAACCTGAAATACTTCATTTGAAACAGAAAAGCAGAACTTGAATAAAGTGTGATTTACTGTCTGACACACAGAAATATTTTTTGCGATGAAAATTAATGTTCATCATTTTATTGGAATTAAACAAACAAACCTAGCAATACTTTGAGCTCAATGCTAATGTCAAGGTGATAACATGGTCATAAGGTTGTTTGGGAGGTATACTGTTTATCATCACAATCTTAGCTTAGCACACTGAGACTGATGCATAGATTGCCACTTGATTTAGCTGTTGGGGAAAATGAATGAATGTTTTTCAGATGTTTGAATCAGGATGGGTTGGACAGACCAACAAACTGAAGTGATCCAGGCAGTCATTAAACAACATAGCTGAAAACCAGTTATGCATGACTGGTTTTATTTCATCTCTGACTTTGTGTTAGAAACACCTGACAGAATCCACAACTGTAATTTTATTTCAGGACTCGGTTATTAAATGTCAAAACAATCCATGTGACTCTAAAAACTCAACAGCTTTACAAACTCTAAGACTAAACTCTCCACAAGGATCCAAAATAAGTTGGACTTCTACATGAGAGCTTTAATTATTCTTCATCTACTTCCTGAAAACTTTGGTCCATAAAAAAGACAAAAACTAATATTTTCAGCTAAACTAAAGACAGAATTTGTGATTTTTCTGCTCACATGTTGTGTTGTAAACTTACTCTTTCAAATAAATGTCCACCTAACCCCCTGGAAACCAGCCTTTGTCCTGTTATTTGTGTCGCCCCTCAGTGACCCTGGACAGCCAGGTCTTAATGTTTTTTGAGCAACACACCATACTATGACGTTTTTACAGTGAAGGTTCTACTATGAAACCAGTTTGACATGTTCAGGCGTTCTACACACGTGGACAAAATTGTTGGTACCCCTCAGTTAAAGAAGGAAAAACCCACAATTCTCACTGAAATCACTTGAAACTCACAAAAGTAACAATAAATAAAAATTTATTGAAAATTAAATAATCAAAATCAGCCATCACTTTTGAATTGTTGATTAACATAATTATTTTAAAAAACAAACTAATGAAATAGGGCTGGACAAAAATGATGGTACCCATAACTTAATATTTTGTTGCACAACCTTTTGAGGCAATCACTGCAATTAAACGGTTTCTGTATTTGTCAATGAGCGTTCTGCAGCTGTCAACAGGTATTTTGGCCCACTCCTCATGAGCAAACAGCTCCAGTTGTCTCAGGTTTGATGGGTGTCTTCTCCAAATGGCATGTTTCAGCTCCTTCCACATATGTTCAATGGGATTCAGATCTGGGCTCATAGAAGGCCACTTTAGAATAGTCCAACGCTTTTCTCTCAGCCATTCTTGGGTGTTTTTGGCTGTGTGTTTTGGATCGTTGTCCTGTTGGAAGACCCATGACCTGCGACTGAAACACCTGTGATGTCAATTAAATGACACACCTGAGTTAATCATGTCACTCTGGTCAAATAGTTTTCAATCTTTTATAGAGGTACCATCATTTTTGTCCAGGCCTGTTTCATTAGTTTGTTTTTTTTAAATAATTATGTTAATCAACAATTCAAAAGTAATGGCTGTTTTTGATTATTTAATTTTCAATAAATTTTTATTTATTGTTACTTTTGTGAGTTTCAAGTGATTTCAGTGAGAATTGTGGGTTTTTCCTTCTTTAACTGAGGGGTACCAACAATTTTGTCCACGTGTGTATGTGTGAAAACTCAGATTTCAGGTATCAGAAGGTGGTTTTTAACTTTCATTGTTCACTTCCTGCTTCAACTTTAAACTAAATTTACTTCACTAAGCCAGCCCTCTGGACTTCCAGTAAGCTGTGTTCCTATTGGCTGTCCAGGTGGCTGCTTGGTGTCATCAGGAACATCTGAGCAGCTCAGTGTCTTCCTGTCTTATTTGGCAGCAGTCGAACATTTCCTCTGCTTCTCTTCACTGAACTGGCTTTGGCTCCATTGCTTTAGTCTGTTCTTTAGGCATTGGCTTGCAGCTTCCAGTAGTAAAATTGTCTTTAATGTGTTTCTTGGTGTGTTTTAGGGCTTTGTACTGGATAGTTCTCTTGGTAAATGTGGTTCTTTAGCCACAGTTAGCACATTGTGCTAATGTGTGCAGTGATTAGTGGGTTTGGTGCAGCTGAGCTGTGTCTTTATCTTGGCTGTAGTGAGTCTTTAGAGGTTTTTGGTCAGACACATTCTGTATTCTTGTTTGTGAACCAACGTTGGTTGTCCAGAAGGTAAGAGTTCCTGTCCTGATTCTCTGTTTAAAGAGCTTCTCTGGTAGGCTGCAGGAGACTTTAGCGTTTGGGTTGTGCTAGTTTGGTTTTTGTACAGTTTCATTTGGACGACTATCTTGAGGCCCCTCCATGTGGTTTAGTGAGGTTTTCTGTAAGAGTTCTACAAAACAACCTGCAGCAGAAGAGACTTTGAGAGTTTTTAGGAAGTTTAGGAAGACTTTGGAGCAGCAGAAACATTTGTCAGCAGGAGAAGGTGAGCTTCCGAGTAGAAATGAGAAGGAAACCTTCTTGACCTGTGTGGTGAGGTCCTGTACCAAGAGCTTAAGCAGGTTGTGAAGAGTCTGTTATTCTTTGGTCTGAAAGCACAAGAAGAGTCGACTCATTAAAGGAGAAAACGGGAGAGGTTGTTGGTTCTTCTGTCGCTCTGTAGTCTCCACTTTCCTGAGACTGAATATCAGGTTTCTGTTTTAAATGATTTATCATGTGAGCCCAAGAAGACTTAAATAAACTCCCTCCATCCCCTGGATGCAACATATTTTATTACCATGTTAAATCTTTTTTTTTTTTTTAATGTTTTTGAGTTTTAATCATAGTTTTTTTTTTCTCTTTGCTTGTTTAGTTTTGTCATCTGTGTGAAAGGTGCTAAACAAATAAAGTTGAATTGATAAACTGAGTAACTGACTAACTCATGATTGTGACAACAGAAGTATTTTCATTGTGATTTAAGGGTTTGTTTCATTTTTAAGGTTGGGCTTAAAATCTTGTCAGAAAAGATGAAAGAAATAAACTACATTTAAAAAAGCAATTAAATCAAAGGAAAAAAATTATTACAATAAAACTTTGAAAAAAGAAAATTAAATACAATAAAATTAGATTAAACAGACAAAATATTTAATTATATAATTAAACAGAAGATACAAAACATAATTATGAAATCAAACAATATTTTTTCAATAAAAATATTAAACATTCAAGATGCAATATTATAGAAAATTTAACATTTAAAAAATACAATTAAACAAGAAGAATACTAAACATTTAAAAACATACAAAGCATTTAATTAGATTATTAAACCTTTAAAAAGACAAAACATTTCTTTAAACTAAATGTTGAATTAGAAAATTAAATCTGAAAGACAATCTTCTTCTTTTCCTTTCAGCTTTTCCCTTCAGGGGTCGCCACAGCGAATCAATTGCCTCCATCTAACCCTGTCTGCTGCATCTTCTTCTCTCACACCAACTACCTTCATGTCCTCTTTAACCACATCCATAAACCTCCTCTTTGGTCTTCCTCTAGGCCTCCTGCCTGGCAGTGGGAAACTCAGCGTCCTTCTACCAATATATTCACTCTCTCTCCTCTGGACATGTCCGAACCATCTCAGTCTGGCCTCTCTGACTTTATCTCCAAAGCCTCTAACATGTGCTGTCCCTCTGATGTACTCGTTCCTGATCCTATCCATCCTGGTCACTCCCAAAGAGAACCTCAGCATCTTCAGTTCTGCTACCTCCAGCTCTGCCTCCTGTCTTTTCCTCAGGGACACTGTCTCCAGACCAAACAACATGGCTGGTCTCACCACAGTTTTGTAAACCTTTCCTTTCATTTTAGCTGAAACTCTTCTATCACACATCACACCTGACACTTTTCTCCAGCCATTCCAGCCTGCCTGTACACGCTTCTTCACCTCTTTTCCACACTCTCCATTGCTCTGTACTGTTGACCCTAAGTACTTAAAATCTTCCACCATCTCTTCTCCCTGTAACCTCACTCTTCCACTTGGGTCCCTCTCATTCACACACAGATACTCCATCTTGCTGCAGCTAACCTTCATTCCTCTCCTTTCCAGGGCAAACCTCCACACCTCTAGCTTCTCCTCCACCTGTTCCCTGCTCTCACTACAGATCACAATGTCATCTGCAAACATCATAGTCCATGGAGACTCCTGTCTACACTCGTCTGTCATCCTGTCCATCACCATAGCAAACAAGAAGGGGCTCAGAGCTGATCCCTGATGTAGTCCCACCTCCACCTTGAACTCCTCTGTTACACCTACAGCACACCTCACCACTGTCTTACAGTCCTCATACATGTCCTGCACCACTCTAACATACTTCTCTGCCACTCCAGACTTCCTCATACAAAACCACAGTTCCTCTCTGGGCACCCTGTCATAAGCTTTCTCCAGATCTACAAAGACACAATGCAGCTCTTTCTGACCTTCTCTGTACTTCTCTACCAACATCTTCAAAGCAAATATTCCATCTGTTGTACTCTTTCTTGACATGAAACCATACTGCTGCTCACAGATGTTCACCTCTGCCCTTAGTCTAGCTTCAACTACTCTCTCCCATAGCTTCATCGTGTGGCTCATCAGCTTTATTCCTCTGTAGTTGCCACAACTCTGCACATCTCCCTTGTTCTTAAAGATGGGTACCAGCACACTTCTCCTCCATTCCTCGGGCATCTTCTCACTATCTAAGATCCTGTTGAACAACCCAGTCAAAAACTCTAAAGCTACCTCTCCGAGACACTTCCATACCTCCACAGGTATATCATCAGGACCAAGTGCCTTTTCACTCTTCAACCTCTTCAGTGCCCTCCTCACTTTATCCTTACTAATCTTTGCTACTTCCTGGTCCACAACACTCACCTCTTCTACTCTTCGTTCGCTCTCATTTTCCTCATTCATCAACTCTTCAAAATACTCTTTCCATCTTCCCATCACACTATTGGCACCTGTCAACACACTTCCATCCTTATCCTTTATCACCCTAACCTGCTGCATGTCCTTCCCATCTCTGTCTCTCTGCCTTGCCAACCTATACAGGTCAGTCTCTCCCTCCTTACTGTCCAACCTAGCATACAAGTCATCGTAAGCCCCTTGTTTGGCCTTTGCCACCTCTACTTTCACCTTACGCTGCATCTCCCTGTACTCCTGTCTACTCTCTTCAGTCCTCTCAGTGTCCCACTTCTTCTTAGCTAACTTCTTTCTCTGGATCCACTCCTGCACCTCCTCATTCCACCACCAAGTCTCCTTATCTCCTTTCCTTCCAGATGACACACCAAGTACTCTCCGACCTGTCTCCCTGATCACATTTGCTGCAGTTGTCCAGTCATCTGGAAGCACCTACTGACCATCTAAAGCCTGTCTCAACTCTTTCCTGAAAGTCATACAACACTCTTCCTTTTTCAGCCTCCACCATTTGGTCCTCTGCTCTGCCTTTGCCCTCTTCATCTTCTTCACTACCAGGGTCATCCTACACACCACCATCCTATGCTGTCTGGCTACACTCTCATCTACCACTACTTTGCAGTCACTGATCTCCTTCAGATTACACCGTCTACACAAGATGTAGTCTACCTGTGTGCTGTGTCCTACCTCCACTCTTATAGGTCACCCTATGTTTCGCCTTTTCTGGAAGAAAGTATTCACTACAGCCATTTCCATCCTTTTTGCAAAGTCAACCACCATCTGTCCTTCTGCGTTCCTCTCCTGGATACCAAACCTGCCCATGACCTCCTCATCATCTCTGTTTCCTGCACCAACATGTCCATTGAAGTCTGCACCAATGACAACTCTCTCACTTCTCGGGATACTCTGCATCACTTCATCAAGGTCCAACCAGAATTTCTGCTTCTCCTCCCACTCACATCCTACCTGTGGAGCATACCCACTAACAACATTGAACATCACACCTTTGATTTCTAGCTTCAGGCTCATCACTCGATCTGACACTCTTTTTACCTCCAGGACATTCCTAACAAACTCCTCCTTCAAGATAACTCCTACTCCATTTCTCTTCCTATCTACACCATGATAGAACAACTCGAACCCTGTTCCTAAACCTCTAGCTTTACTACCTTTCCACCTGGTCTCCTGGACACACAGTATGTCCACCTTCCTCCTCTGCATCATGTCAACCAGCTCTCTACCTTTTCCTGTCATAGTTCCAACATTCAAAGTCCCTACTCTCAGTCCTAGACTCTTGGTGTTCCTCTTCTCTCTCTTCCTACGAACACACCTTCCTCCCCTCCTTCTTCGACCAACAGTCGTCCATTTTCCACCGGCACCCTGTAGGTCGACAGCACCAATGGTGGTCGTTGTTAACCCAGGCATTGAATGATCCGGTATGAAAGTCATACATTTGATTCGCTTGTTTGATTTGGCCAAAGTTTTACATCAGATGCCCTTCCTGACACAACCCTCTGTATTTATCCGGGCTTGGGACCGGCACAATAAGACACTGGCTTGTGTCCCATTGCGGCTACATTAAAATGAAAATCAAATAGCCACTCCTTCTTTGTTTTTCAATACCCGTTTCAGAACGGAAAATCCAGTTGCCAAAATATACACAGGCCACGCACCGAAATGCTTTCAGAAATACTTTTCACTGAAATGTTTTCAACATAAAAGAGAAGGTTTGCAGCCGAGCCTGTGTTTATCCAACGCATCTTCCGGACTGTCGAGCTGAAAGCTCGGTCACGTGACCATGTAGTTTTTTTTTTTCAATTGGCTGTTTTATTACTCGTGACTTTTGCTACACTTCTGTCATGAGTGAGATTCTTATCTGAAAAATGTCCAGGCCCCAGCTCCCCGAGCCCAGTCCCACAGGCTCGTCCACGGTGGCTGCCCCCCGCCCAGCTGACAATGTTGTGATCCGCTGTGGCCGCACACCATGCATGCGATTTTCAGATGCTTCGCGTTTACATGCTGGAATCTCACATCTAGTGGTACCTTAAGTAACAAACCAACACTGTCATTACTTTGAACAAGTGCTACACATCAGGTCAAGGGTCAGCTTTTTATTATTATTTTTATTAATATTATTATTCATTCATTCAAACATTCTGTCACATCATGGTAATAATTTCTCCGTTAATTTTTCTTTAAACTGTAAACTTTTTGAGTAAGTGTGATTATTTGTCAAAGCCAAATAGAGAGCAGAGCGACCTTTTGCTGATTAACAGCTTGAAAACACAGCACAAGCTGATGACATTTAAATGACTGGAGAGAATTGTTAAAAGTGTGTTAAAAGTGTGTGTGTGTGTGTGTGTGTGTGTGTGTGTGTGTGTGTGTGTGTGTGTGTGTGCACGTGCGTGCGTGCGTGCGTGCGTTCATGTATGTGTAGATTCAGTGAGCAAACTGTTAGAGGTTCAAAGATGGATATCTTAAGACACGGTGCATTTGATAGTAAAGCAATTGTGTGTGTGTGTGTGTGTGTGTGTGTGTGTGTGTGTGTGTGTGTGTGTGTGTGTGTGTGTGTGTGTGCTCAGGTGCTGGCTATACTTGTGGGGACCAAATGTCCCCACAACTGTAGGAAAACCGAAAACAATGTCACTTGTGGGGACCTCATTTCGGTCCCCACAAGTTTAAACAGTGTTTTCTTGGCCATGTTGGTGGTTACCGAAAAAGTAAAAGTGCAAAAACGTTTCTTTAGGGTTAGGCATTGTTTTGGTCTGGGTTAAGGTTAGGGGTTAGATATGAATGGGAGTCAATGGTATGTCCCCACAATGATAGAAAACATAGTGTGTGTGTGTGTGTGTGTGTGTGTGTGTGTGTGTGTGTGTGTGTGTGTGTGTGTGTGTGTGTGTGTGTGTGTGTGTGTGCGCGTGTATGGCGTCAGAATCGTGTCAAAAAGCGTGCGCAGCTATCAACTGAACGTGTCACACGCACGCATACTTTGACGCCTGTGCGCCTGACGCGTAATGCAGTTTCCCCATTGACTTATAATGGCCTCCCGTTCACGTGTGCGTTCACGTGTGACCACTGCTGCGCACCGGCAATCACACTACGCGGAGCGGTCACGCGTAAAATTCATGCGTTTATTTACAAACGCACGCATTAACGCTCACATGAAGATAATAGAACATTTCAGTCACGCGCTCACACGTACGCGGAAATGACGTGCGCGAACTCTGTCACGCGTAACAAGAAGCTGCGTGCGTATGAAGCAGCATGTACACGCCTGTCTGTCACTGTTTGACAAATACTTTTACGCGCTCACACACGCGTGCGGTCGCAATTTCTGATTGTACACAATAGTTGTTGATCTGCACTGTGCGCAGCATAACGCGTAACATGAGCGCGTCGTGTAGTTGTTCGGTTCCAGCTGATGGCGCTATTGTTCCAAAACACGGGGATAAACTTACCCAGTTTTTATTATTATTTAAATTAGGTTCTCAGGCTTCACAGCCCCGAGCCACTAGGCTGCAGTTCTTCTGACGTTTATGATTCCATAATTCATTTAGCTTAGCTACTTGGCCTCAAATACGTTTGCACCCATTACATAGCGGTTAAACTTTTTTTCCTTTCAGCTTTTCCCTTCAGGGGTCGCCACAGCGAATCAATTGCCTCCATCTAACCCTGTCTGCTGCATCCTCTTCTCTCACACCAACTACCTTCATGTCCTCTTTAACCACATCCATAAACCTCCTCTTTGGTTTTCCTCTAGGTCTCCTGCCTGGCAGTGGGAAACTCAGCATCCTTCTACCAATATATTCACTCTCTCTCCTCTGGACATGTCCAAACCATCTCAGTCTGGCCTCTCTGACTTTATCTCCAAAGCCTCTAACATGTGCTGTCCCTCTGATGTACTCATTCCTGATCCTATCCATCCTGGTCACTCCCAAAGAAAACCTCAGCATCTTCAGTTCTGCTACCTCCAGCTCTGCCTCCTGTCTTTTCCTCAGGGACACTGTCTCCAGACCAGACAACATGGAAAATACACATGCAAACTGGGAAATATGCAAAGTAGGCGATGACGTCATTTAGCGACTTCTGGCGACTTTTAGGACAGCCAATAGCGACTTTCCTTACTGAGGAGTTGGCAACAGTGCCCCTGTTGACGGTCGGACTGTAACCCCAGCCCCTGACGTACTGGGCTCTCACCTCGGCCCACCTCTGGCCCAGCAACGAGTTGGGGCCGGTGCGAGTCCCAGTTTTTGGAGCCCGGAGGCGGCCCACCGCCTGTCGAAAAACAAAAAAACCGGAGCCGAATCGGCCACCAACTCTAACCTCGAACCGGAACTGCCTCGATCGAAAAGGGGAGACTCTTCTTCGTCTTCTTCTTTTCCGCCAGTATGGCTCACTGCTGCCTCCCCTGGCTGACTAAAATGAAAAGGCCAACTACACGACACGCTCATGTGAGGCGGACTGGTACGCACGGTGCAGAAACGTTCTATTGTGTATGGCGACCGCACGCGTGTGTGAACGCGTAATAGTATTTGTCAAACAGTGACAGACAGGCGTGTACGCGCTGCTTCATACGCACGCAGCTTCTTGTTACGCGTGAAATACAATCTGCACACGACAACGCACGCACGCACGCACGCGTAAGAAAATAATCATGCGTGTACAGACACGTTGCTGCGAGTTGCTTTGATTGTTTTGACACGATTCTGACGCCATAGTGCGTGCGTGCGTGTGTGTGTGTGTACAGAGAAGTAGTGTATAAATAGCTCTGGGATTAAGGACATAAATAGCCTTTAGCAAGTACCTCACCTATAAATGGTGCGTGTACACAAAGGCAGATGTGTGCATGTATTTCAACACAATTTATTTTATTTGTTTAAAAAAAGCAAACATCACTGCATGCTCTCAACAATGTGCACCCACTGTACCTACGACCAGGATCTTGCTGTGTGCTTCAGTTCTTGATGATAAGGGCTGAGTGATAATTGATGAAGCATTTAAAACAGGATAAGATCGTTTTTGGAAACATAAATCATTGTCATTTGTGGGCCATTGAGTACAAATTTGTGATGGTTCAGAAAGAAATTAATTTTAATGCACTGATGCTCCCATCTGATGTTGATTTGCGTTGCCGTATACAAATAAGTTTGAATATGTCACTCAGTGGTCATCATTTAACTTTAATGAAGACATGAAACAAGATGACACAGATTATATACTGTAGGAGACACTGTCATATCTGCTGAAATAAAACTGGTTCATTTTATTTTTTTAAGGGAATTTGAGGTGAAAATAGCAAAATTTGAATATATTATCGGTGTAATAGATGCTGGTGTGATAACTGAATAATCTAATTATCCTGTATAATGCCTCATATATGTCTATTCAACATGAATGTAAAGCCATCTGCTTTGATTAACCACAAAGCTCTTAAAATAAAGACAGCAGGTCTCTACATGGCCCTCCTCTCTCAAATGCATTGCACTGTTTACATATTCTCATGCAAAGTACATGAATTTTAGTTGTTAAAATGTGAAAACACAGCTTTTCTTCCTCCCCCTCTTCACTCATCAGCTTCTCTCTCATCTCCTTCCCCTTTCTCTCTTTCTCCGTCCCTCTCCTCCCACTCCACTCAGACTCTCTATCTAATAATCCAGCCATCTTTGTGCTGGAATGGAGGTCTAATGCTTTCCATCTGTGTGTATCAGTGGTGGGGCTGCGAGGGCAAAGCCTGCCACTCTTTATTCACTCCCCTCCCCTCTCTCCACTTCAACTCCTTTCCAAAAAAACCCAGAGTCTGCTTCCACTCAGCCCTAAAGTCTAAGATCTCACTCCACGCTGGGGCCTCTCCTGGCCTGAGGCAGCAGGGGGAGGTTGGTCAGGCCCCTGGATCCTGACGGTTCTGGGTCACTCTGGACCAAATGAATGAGTCAATTAATCGCATTCCCAACCAAGATATAACTTACGAGACTAAGTGTTCTGAAAAGAAGCAACACAATTATCCATCTGCAGTGAGTTAATGCTGCACTTAATCAGCCCATGAGTAGAGAGGTGTCCCTTTCTTACAGCCTATGAGCAGCTCTCATGTTTCTTCTGACAGGAAAACATTTGCATAAGAAGTAAGCAAAGGGATTAATTTGGGGAACTGGCTAGAAATCTATTTACTTGCAACTCCAAATTGAAATAAAAAGTTGAATCGGAGTCTTAGAGAGACAATGACATTTTGTCAAACATAACATAAAAAACAGAAACATTTTCTAAATAGCTGATGAATGTATATCAGACAAGAACCAGACCTCATATTATAAACCAGAGACTGTTTCAACTCTATTAAATAATTTAATGCCAGTATACTGTATGTGACCTGTGTATCAAGTGTAGAAACCACATCTGTGCAGCTTTTATATACACTACTGTTAAAAAGTTTGGGATCACTTAGATCCTTAATTTTGAAAGGAAAGCATTTTTTTTAAAAATGAAAATAACATTAAATTAGTGAGAAATCCAGTCTAGACATTGTTAATGTTGTGAACGGCTGGAAATGGCTGATTTTTAATGGAATATCTACATAGGGGTGCAGAGGAACATTTCCAGCAACCATCACTCCTGTCTTCTAATGCTACATTGTGTTAGTTAATGGTGTTGAAAGGCTAACTGATGATTAGAAGACCCTTGTGCAGTTATGTTAGCACATGAATAAAAGTGTGAGTTTTCATGGAAATCATGAAATTGTCTGGATGACCCCAAACTTTTGAACGGTAGTGTATTTTGTAAGATAAAAAAACAACAAGTATGGCTCAACGTCTACAAGAGGACTCTTTCTTTACTCTGCCATCTATGACCTGACATGAATAAAATGAAGACATAATGATCCAATTACAGTATTTTGATTCAGATCACACATTTTCTGTTTGATTCTGTGACTCTACCAGATGTTATTTTTAGCGCAGATTAATCTCTGGTTATATTGAGGGTCTAGAACATTGTGTTCTGGATGTGTTTATATTCTCTGTTTGAAGTGTTCCCATTTATTTGAAAGAACACAACACAAAAGAATTGAAAGATTATATCATTAGACCCTTGTTTATGAATTCTGATGGGATTGTCAGGGATTTATTAATCATTTAATTGTTTCAATTTTATAATTCTCCTTTAAAAACAACTTTTACAGAATGGCTTTTCTTTATCTTTGGCTTTATTGTGCTCATTGTTAATTTTGTGTAGCCTAGCCGTGCTAGACCCAGGTCTGAAGACACAAGGGTCTAGGAACTCTCGACAGGGAGGGAGGCGGGCTAAAAGGTTGTCTTTCAAATCACTCTGCAGCAATTGGGTAGGTATACAACCAATCAGCACAACGAATAGGCTGGCGTAGTTCCTAGAGCGCCAGAAATCAGAGGATGCGGGAGTTCAGTGAAGCCTTATTTATACAGTCAATGGGTGAAGCTCAAGTATATTACAGACATGTTAACAGAAAGATTATTCAGAGTCGGTGCTAATGGAGCTCAACGACTGTTGTCCTTTTTGTTGTACCCTGGCAGAGAATTAAATTCGTTGCCGTGGGTTGTCTAGCGTGGCTAGGCTAGTTGTTTCCGGTTGTTTCTGTCAGAATCGTCGCACCTCTGTTGTCACTTAGTTACGCCCGCCTTCTGACTCTACACTTCATGGTGATTCGTCAGCCAGTTTTAGGAGAATCCAACCTCGAGCCTTATGGAGGGTAACTAGACCCACCCTGGCAGAGAATTAAATTCGTTGCTGTGGGTTGTCTAGTGCGGCTAGGCTAAATTTTGTGCAGATATTTGCTGCTTTTCTCGCACACAGCCTCCTTACATACTGCTTTTGTTGTAACTTTGCATCATAAAGTAAAAATGTCAAACATTCTCTTTGCCAATCTTTTCTAATGTGATGATTTACTGCGATTTTACATTCAAATAAATCAAACATTAGTGGGTTTAGGCTGTTGATCAGACAAAAAAAGTAATTTAAAGATGTCCACTGGGACCTGTGGTGATAATTTGTCTTTTATTAGATTAATTAGTGATAAAAAAAAAAACACTAGCTGTTTCATCCCGAATCTGAAAAATGTACGGACAGTATAGCTTTAAGTGAGTTGCCTCAGAAAAAAAACACTTTTACCATTTTAAATTGGATGTAATTGTATGCTACAACCTTCACTAATCTTCACAAATTATGCAAGAAATAATTTGAGTGTGATAGAGACCACCCAGTAAGATTACACATGGCATGTGGACAATGATGTTTAAAGACAGCCTAATTGTACAGCGGGCAGCCCAGTCTCTGCAGGAGATTTTACAGTGTAATGACACATTGTCATGGTGGAGGAAGTGCCATCAAAGGGAACGTCCACCCTAAAACTGAATTGTTCCTCTGGTCTATGACTGCTTAGTGAAACTTTAATCACAGTTTGTGAACATGAAGTAGCTCAAAGTATCAGACATGACAAGTAAAGATGAAATTATATATATGGAACAGAACAACAGAATTTTTCATTTTAAAACACAGCCTACTGAACAGGAGTTCTTGTTTCTGGTGAAATCCTGCAGTAATTCTGTGGTAGCAAAAGTAATTTGTTTTAGTAAATTGATGGAATAAATGGTTTGAGGGAGATTTTGCTTTGCTTAGCTGGCAGTGAGACATACAGCTCTGTGTTCTGAGAAATGCTCCTCCTTTTATCTTCCCTCTTGCACTGTGACCAACGTAATATCTGCAGTCTCAACAAAACCGCCTTTGTGGAAAAGTCCTGATTTGGATAAAAAGTGGTATGTTGTGCACATTAGGCTCAAGGTCTCTTTCAACTCCTGTGTGCAGAATCACTGTTGAGTTCAGATTTCTGATAATGATCACCCTCCCTTTTCCTGGTGATAAAGGTGTGAATGGATATTTGTACTGTGCTGTATTCTAAAAGAAATAGTCCAGAATTTTTGGAAATCACTGCCATGTTCAATCTTTTGTGTGTACCATCAGTATGAGAAACTGCAGCCAGCAAGAAGTGAGCATAAAAACAGTTTTCAGGGGAAAAAAAAGATTAATTTGATGGTTTAAATTGTTTAACAAAAGGCTTACTAATGCAGAGCTAAATGAGAATATCAATATCACCATTTCTCTACACTGAATATGAAGCTAACAGCTGCAAGGTTAGCCTAACTTAGCACAAGAATTGAACAAAGAGATGGCATGGCTTCTTCCAAACCTGAAAGAATCTGCCTAACACTCAGTTGTATGTTTATTCTACACTAATCTTTGAGGGTTCCATAGTAAATCAGCTAAAACATAATCCATATTTTTTTTAAATGATCAAAGCAAGCCAACAAACTGCAAAATTGTCTGTGGAAATGAGAAGACAAAAAACAATAATAATTGTGTCACAGCAGCATCAAAACAACAAGGATACGACTGAAGTTCAGCAGTGAATGAACCTCCTGACTGTTTCTTCCAAACCATCGGTTGATTACTCCAAACCAGACATGTCAATGAGGCCAGCCCCACCCCTCATGTACCTCTTTATGAGGCCTTATTTCCATGTAATTATGAAATTACTTTCAGATGGGCCACCAGAACACTGACCCCATGAGGGATTTCAGCAAAAAATAATCATAATGACATGAAAAAACTCCTGAAGTTGATATTTTTTAAATGGGAATGTATTGGAGCCAGAGTTAGCTGGAGTCAGCCCCTGTTGTCCGTCTGTGGTATTGCAGTTTCAGGCATTTCAGTTTAGTTTTGTCATATCAATCTTTATATACAGCCAGTATTTGTTTCCAGCATTTTGCTTTACTAATTAAGCTAATAAGCTACCAGTAGTAGCTTTATGGAGATATTTGCTGCACAAACATTTCAGCGTTTTGTGTAGATCCATGCATTTAAGGTCTGGTTTGATTCTGAAAGAAGTTCAGTTTGTATATCAAACGGGCTAATTTGTATTTGAAGTCAACAATTACTACAATTTGCAGTTTAGGTAGATATTTTCACATGTGTGCCTATGATGCTAAAACTAGCAACAGTCAGTTTGTAAGACTGGAAACGGCAGGAGGCAGGAGGCAGCTCTCGCCAAAGGTGAAAAATCATGCAGCGCTTTGCCTTCCACACAACCACAACTTATTCTTTTCATGCTTCACTTTTTGTATGAGTGTCATGGCGTGCATTTTGTGGCCTTGAAATTTAGAAACTTTAACACTCCACAGTAGCAGTTTGACATAAAATTGTGTGGTTGGGGGTTAGAGTTCAACCAGGAAGATGGTGTAGTTTGCAAGAATTTCTCCATGCAGTCAGGCAGAAAAGTCTTGTCCCTTTATTCTTTAGGCTAATTCAGGCTTTGTCGTCCGTGTTCACAAGGGTGTATGTGACATAAATTTCGTCAACGACACAAATCTGCTAAGATCTGCGTAGACTGTTCACATGCAGTCCAAAATTTGTGGCCTGTCCTAAATTCTCCAGAAATCTTGTGCTGTGTCTGCCCACTGAGCTCAGCACACCTCAAGAAAAATCATCATGGTACAGCACAATGTCTTAACAGCTGTTATACTCCAGTGTGTTCTTCTGCATTTGATTTGAGAGGAAATGCATTGTTCTGTGTACCGAGTCTGAACACATCCACTTAGCCTGTACACATGGACATGGAAAACATAAACTGGCCCTTAGTGTTTGTGTCTCACAGAGCCATTGCTCAGAAGTTTTGTTTCCTTTTCAATGTTTTGAGCAAATGTACCGATAAATCATTTTAAATTTATATATTTGGGTTGAATAATAACGAACTCCAATAATTTCATTTGTTTAAGTTGAAAAATTAGTTAAATATAGCTTTTTGCACTTCTTCTTGCCCGAGTATGACATATTTGTCTGATTTTTTTGTCTGTTTTTCTTTCTTTTAATTTTATTCTTATATTACTTGCTTTACATTTGTATATGTATATTTATCTCTATGTCTTTATTACGTCACTGTTGCACTGCCTGCTCTACACGCCTCTTTAATTGTCCCCTGGGGACAAATAAAATTTTCTGAATCGGAATTCTTGTCATAGAATCTGCTTAGAGGCCATTTGTAAGCAATCAAAAATCTATATGTTTTGTATTTTTTGAATAGTTTCTAACCAAAGTATTGTGATTTCGTCTGCGTTTCCCTTCTACAAAAAGCCTGTTAGCTGTTGTCAGTGTGTGCATGGATGTAACAGGCATCAGGCACAGAATGAAATAAACCCAGAAGATGTAACATGGAAATGAATCAGATTAAGTTGTGCAGGGAGGCAGGTCCAGTTAACTTTGGAAAGACTCAGCCTGCCTAGCTGTTTTCTCCGTTTTACAGTGTTTGCTAACTGGATTTATATTCAGAGAGTGGTAATTGATCTCCAGATATCTCTCTGCAAGAGAGAAAATTTCCCCAAATATTCAAGAAATTCCTTTAAACCATGGAACCATCTGGGTTTCATTTTTTTGCATTCAAGCACACCAAACTGCTTTCATTATGAGACTGGTCTGTGATTGACACCTGGTTTTGAAAACCACTCATCATCTGTGTGAGCAGTAAGTGGAAGTTCTAATTAATGTTTCACCTTTACCCGATGTGAGATACAGAATTGGAGACATAATGACACAACATGCCATGTTTTTAATTTGCCTCCTCCTATCTTCCTCTTCCTGTCCTCCTTTCATCTTCTCCTCTTCCTGTGCTCCCACCATCCTTCTCCTTTCATTCACTCCTCTCTCCCCTCCTTTTCTTTTGATATCTTTTTTAAGATCTGTGTCTGCACTTGCACACACTCTTACACACACACATTCAAACACGTCTCATTATCGGTCCCGACCAGCAGGCAGCTTTGTAATCATACTGTCTGTTTGTGTTTGTTGTGCTGCACACATATGTATACCTATCTCTTTAGCTTTTCCACACACATGTTTCATACACAAGCGCACTGAGTCATATTTGTTCCATCATACACACAGATGTCAAACACAGCACTGCACAAAGCCACAGGCTCAGTCTTAGAATAGAGCCAGAAATAGCATTGGGTTTGACTTGGAATCGGCTTAAGTCTTCAAAGAGAAAATTTTTTGATGCAGCGAAAGGAGTGAGAGGGAGATGGTGGGAGAGGGGTGAGAGAGGGGGCTAGAAAGCTGAGAGGAGAACAGAGCAGATCTGGTTGTTATATCCAGCTGTAAAAAGGGGGCAAAAAAACTTCAAAGACTCACGTTGCCATGGTAACTGTATGGTGCCTGCTTTAAAGCCCCACCCCAGCCACCCAACCCCCTGCTCAAACACACATACATGTAAGAAATGTATTCATAAAAATTGATGGCAGCAGAGGAGTAGAGTACGTGGTGGGTGCAGACATACTCACTAATCACTTCTTTTTCCATCTCTGTCTCTCTCCTGTCTTTCATGGATACTGCTGCTCTCTATATCCAGCAGAGATCATATTGATGTGTTTAGTGATGGGTAGCCTACTGCTGCAGCTAATTAAAACCCAATAGGGTTAGCAGCTAATGCTTCAGTCTCCCTGTGTGAAATCATTGGTTCTGTCTTATCTGGCTGCACTGGAGTTGCTTTTTCATGTTTCTCTGTATTGATGTTTGGGACTAGTTCCCTGTAATTATGACATGCTATCATTTCATAGCCAGTGGAACTAAATTCCATTTGTAATCAGATCCATCTTTCAGCCGTTTCTCTTTTTCATGTTTGTGCAAACTTTTGCTGCTGCTCTTTCACTGAGTGTTGAATGGATTTTTAAGCACTAGCTAAATATTTACCCTTTCAAAGCTATACTGCTAAGAGACAGAACATGCTATGTAGACAGGTCACATTTCATCTTAACTTACTCAATCTGGTTTGTTAAATAGTTTTCATGTTCTAGATGGAGCCTTATGGAAGGCAATGTGTGTCTGTTTGTTGGGCTGTGAATTAATCAGTTCCTCCTTAGATCCAGATACCTCAGCAACTGTTGGATAGAATTCATATTGTTCATTCACAAGTCACACCTGCACTTGCTGCCACCATTTCACGTGTAGTTATTCTCCAGTAACTCCCACATTTGTAGCATCTACAGTACCTACAGGGTCACAGAAAAACAGGTTTTCAGAAATATGACAACAACTTGCTATCAGTGTATCACTTTTCATGACATACTTAAGGGCTTTTGTTGACTCAACCTAATCACAAATAAGACTTTGTCAAAAATGTGCATTTTGTTTGCCCATCCTTAACCCCAACCACCTCACTGCAACTGTGACCCAGTAAATGCAAGCAATGATTTTGTAAATCACGAAAGACTGGTGACAAATTTGCAATTTTGCTTGACAGCACAACATAATTGGGAGTCTTGTAATGTATAAACTGAATTTTTATAACACTACCCACAATGCCTTTTCTCCTGAGAAAGTAACATTGTGAAGTATTACAAAGTGAAGAAAGCAGGTTCACTTTTAACCAACCATAGAGTCCATGTTAGAATGATGGAAGAGTGATGAGGTCTGGGGTTTGTGCCTCATGCAGACGAGTTTGTTTTTACTTGCTGTTTGGTTGTGTTAAATCTCCTAATCTCTGTGGTTGTACGTTCAAGCCCCAAAACTAGCTTGGAAAAAGCTTGCCATTGTATTGTTTAAAATAAGTCCCTTTGCAACATAATTGAAGAATCTCCGTTCAGTGACAAATTCCACTCCATCCAATATATTAACAATTTCCTGAAATGTATTGACAGTTGGAAAACAATAGAATAAATGAAAAATATATTGATTAGAAACATTTATGCTATGTCACAAACAAACATAATGTGAAAATTAGTTTCCCTCAAAATGTAACTTATACTCCAGTTTAGTTTCATAGGAACTTATTGTTATTAGACAAGGTTGTAGCTTGTATGCAGTTAGTTATATACACCACTTTGTGCTATTTAATGCGAATTAACAAATGGAAATGTAAAGTCGTCTTCCAGAAATAAATAATTCCTTTTTGAAAAACAAGTGACAAGCTTTGTTTACCCGTGTAGCATAGAAGAAGTGATATTTGCCATGGTGACGCACGTGCTTCTCAGTTCTTTGCTTCCACAAACAATACAGACAATCCATTTATTTTGTTCAAAAAACAATAATCAAATGTCCAAAATCCAACTCAAAGAACACGCTAGCCTGCGCCAGTCTGCGGTAGCCTGCATTCAAAAACAATGCATCTCTTGTGAGCCACACCTGGACTAATCAGTGGCTCCTTATATGGGCACTCTGCCTCACAGCTGGACTAATCAGTGGCTCCTTATATGGGCACTCTGCCTTACACCTGGACTAATCAGTGGCTCCTTATATGGGCACTCTGCCTCACAGCTGGACTAATCAGTGGCTCCTTATATGGGCACTCTGCCTTACACCTGGACTAATCAGTGGCTCCTTATATGGGCACTCTGCCTTACACCTGGACTAATCAGTGGCTCCTTATATGGGCACTCTGCCTTACACCTGGACTAATCAGTGGCTCCTTATATGGGCACTCTGCATCACACCTGGACTAATTAGTGGCTCCTTAAAATCACTCTACTCTCCCTGCAGCACCCCTCTGGTCACCCTTAAAATGGCTCCACCATTTGCTTTTCATTACATTGAGATTATTGTTGATTTGCTATGAAAAACACTGCCCTTATACAGATACAAAAGCTATAATTACCTTTTTCAAATTTAATTTAACTGTTTGCATGTCTTGCTTCATGGCATTTGTCCACCTTATTAGTTTTCTTCCTGTCTTGAATTCTTGTCCAGATGTGGCAGTGCAACACGTTCTCACTCAAACCTTTTTGGTCACAACCCCTTTCATCAATTTTTAACATGGTGGGAAACCCTTTAGCGTCACTTTTCAACATGCACTGGTCCTGACCAAGTGTCTGCATGTGTAAAGTTAGGAGTGAGATCGTGTTGGCAGATTTTGTAAGCTGTTTTGAAAGTTTTGTTTTAAAAGCAGAGGTTGATGCGGTCAGGACAGTCTGATTAATCATGGCTCTAAACGTATGGAGAGTGCTCAAAACGATTGAAAAATGTGTTCTTATATGCCAATTTAAAGCTTTATCACATATTGGCATCATGAGTTTATTATTATTCATGTGTCCAAAACAGATCAGGCACTTAGTTTTCCTTCTTCAGACCACAAAAAGAGGTTTAAACATCTTGCTAAGAAAACTTGTAGAAGAAGAAAAGCACTCAGTCATGATATGATTTCTGATGGATAAGTCCCAATAAGTCTGCAGCTGTCCATTTGAAGTAGCATCACAATTATGTGATTGTCAGCAGGCAGCTGACGTAGCGTTCACTTGTTGTCATAGTTACAGTGATGCCATGCCACTATCTCGCAATGATACAGAAATCCTCAACAAATCCGTGGATCCAGACGACAAGCCGAATCACTGCCAAAAAATCTATTTTTTGCTATTATTCAAAAAGGTCACTGGTTATAATTCGCTGAGGTTTCAAGGCTTCCCAGACATAATGTCTTCATGTCTGTCTGTAACCCCAGAACAATGCCATCCTCTCTGCTTAGTTGATCCATTTCACTCCGTTGTGTTCTGGCCTCGGCCCTCTTTTCATGGCCTTGTGGAGTGCAGTGGTCTGTCATGCATTAAGAAGAACCGGGTCTAGCTAGTTTGTCCCCGGAGCCTTTCCTGTCTGCAGATGGAAAGCTGCCCAGAGACTCTGAAGCTCCGGAGCTGCCAGTGAGTTCACGTCAGCTGGGAAACTGCGAGCTTGTTGACATATGAAATGATTTGTGTTTTTATCACAGGGTGATCACTGAGGCGCCATGTTCCTGAAGTTAGAAAATCTGGTTAGCTGGTCAGGATGACTTCTTTGTACTTGTGTGTTATTTAATGTAATCGGTGTTCAGAGCTTTTAAGAGGGTCATTTCAAGTCAAATATTTTTCACAATGGTCCTATTGTACTTACTGTTTACCAAGTCAAACACTATTTACCAGAGAAGTCACAGTCTGGTGCTGAAGCATCAATACTAAAACTTTTTTTACATTTTAGATCTCAAAGCTTGTTGTGTTGTGTTTTATGCTGGGACACACAGAGCGGATGAATGACGATTCTATTTTACATGATGATGTTGTTGTCTGAAACAGGGAGGAGTTTTAGGACCAGCTGTACCCAAAACATTTCCTTCCAAGTGGTTTGAGGTCGACCCAGGAGCGGTGGGAAGAAAGCGCTGTGGTGAGGACGCCCGGCAATGTAACATAACCAGTGTCATGCTGCTTCATACCTCCAGTCAGTCACCTTACCATAATTAATGAAAGTGGATATTTAATGCTAAGAGGGAGCCACAATCTGTCATTTTTATAGCAGATTCTGGAAGTGTGGCCTCTGTTATTAATCTTTCCCAACATGAAAAGTAACCAGACTAACTTCATCAAAGGAATCATTTGTGGAGCTGTAATCCACTGTTGCATGCAAGACACAGAACTTGTAAGATCTACTTCGTAGAAAAACAAAAGGCAGCTGTTTAAAGGAAATAAAATGCCCAGCGATTGAAGATTAAAATTTTTAGTTATGTGGTTTGTTTAATGGGACAGATCAGGAAAGTTTGATATTATTCTGTAATATTACATCACAATTTATTTGTTGATTCAGTTTTTATTTTCATCATTTTTTATTACCATCAAGTTGATTTATCACATAAATGTACATTACTTGCCTCTGATTTGTATTGAAGTATAAATATAAAGTAGCAGAAAATGGAAATACTAAAGTAAACAACAACTAACTCCAAAATGTACTTCACTTCAGTATTTGTGTAAATGTACTTAGTTACTTTCCGCTGCTGGCTTGGCATAAAGGCTGAAAACAGGATGGGAAAAATTCAGCTTAAAATTACCTCTCAAGCTTCAAATTAACAAATTATACATAATTAGTCTCATTTGTGTAAAAAAAGGAAATGCAAAAATCATCATTTGCGTTTTTATGGAGTTACACGCCTGATTTGCCAGGCAGCAATCATGGAAGAAACCACCGGTCTGTGTGATCTTCTTGTCGAACTCAAGCCAAGAGCGAGAATAAGCAGATTTCCAAAAGCGTCCAAAAATGTTTTTATTCATAGTATGGTTTTAATCACATCACCTTTTCAGATCCTGTGTGCATAAATTTGTGTCTCTGATGCATCACAACCCACAACTTGCAACAACCTTGTCCTTTTTTTTTTTTTACAGCCTGTCTGTGTGAAAAATGTGGCCAAACAATTTAGTTTCATTTGTCTGCATGTCTGATTTGTAAAGAAGTATTGATTTAAATTCTACTGCTTCCTATGTTGCACTTTTTTCTTCTTACAGGAGTAGAAAAGCATATTTACTATATTTGGACACTCTGTGCGGCTTTTATCTGTGTTTACTTCCACCTGTCATCTCTTCCTTGTGCATGGTGCCTCCGATGTTATGTAAAGCTCTTGCTCTCTTTCAGGGTGTGTGTGACGGTAAAAGTCTAACAAGCCTCCATGTGTCACTGTCAGCCCCTGTGTTTAGTGATTACTGCAGTGGGGAATTGTCATGCTCAGTCAGTTGCATTTGGCTTTGGTTTTATTTACACAGCATGAGAAAATGCAATTGTCTGCTTCCCCCACACACAGAGTCACATACCGTTAGAGAACACTATTTTTATTTTAAGAGCTGTGTGAGCTCACAGGATCTGGCTTTAAATGTGATTTTGGTTCACCACTTCCACAGGTAACAGGTACTATTAAATCTTGAGCCATTTCTTTTTCTCCTTGTTTCTATGTCAAAAGATATCTCAGTCCTAGTCTTTGATGCCAGGTGTGAAAGCCCAGAGTCTTCCTGTTGTGCTTTGATTAGGACCTCGCTGCATCTCATTGCAAACGTCATTTAATATATTCACAAACCCTGAATCCTGGACTAATCAGCCTCAGTTTCTTCTCTTCTCCCCTTTATCAACCCAAACCAGGTGGCTTTGTGGCTCTGTGCCGTAATTAAAAAAATGCAAATGGGGTAATCCTGTAAAACAAATCCTTCTGTCTCTGTTAATGAAGACCCCTAACTGCTTTCTTGTGTAATGAAATATTTGTCTCTGAATAAGCCGAGGTCGCTCTCTCCGCAGAGATATGCCAGTCAGACAGCCAGTCAGGATTAGCACTTTTACAGACAGACTCGGTTCTTTGGCTGAGCTGCAGTCTGAAAGTGATCCAAGAGATAAAGTTAAACAAAACAATGAGAGCAAATCAGGCTGCGGTTGCGGTTGTGGTTGCTGTTTCCTGCAAGGGATCATAAATATTGCCACATTTTTCTGCATCACGAACAAAAAAAATCCCCTGTAAAGAGATACTTTTGAAAACACTGCATTCATTTTTACCTGTTGATGCTTCAAACATCATTTAGTGATCCCAAAGAACGCATAATATTGACACCACAGCAACCATAGTCAAAAGAAGCATGTCCTTTTTTGTTGTATTGCTGCATTATAATGTACAAAATCCTGTTTAAATTTAAGCTGTATTTTATTGGTTCTCATTATTGTGGCTAACATACGTATGTACACTACCGTTCAAAAGTTTGGGGTCACTTAGAAATGTCTTTATTTTGAAAAAAACAAACATTTTTTTTCAATGAAGACAACATTAAATGAATCAGAAATACAGACTAGACATTGTTAATGTGGTAAATGACTATTCTAGCACAGACACTCCTGTGTTCTAATGCTACACTGTGTTAGCTAATGGTGTAGAAAGGCTAATTTATGATTATAAAACCCCTGTGCAGTTATGTTAGCACATGAATAAAAGTGTGAGATTTCATGGAAAACATGAAATTGTCTGTATGACCGCAAACTTTTGAACGCTGGTGTAGAAGTATAGACTACAACCAGATGTTCCCTCTCTGTCTTTTCCTTTTGTATTGTGATTTCCCTTTATTACGTAGCCGTACTTCAAGTCAGTGAAATCTGATATAACAGCTCTGCAATACTCTTAAATGTAGCTTATACTCTGGCTCTGTTGAGGCTGTGCCAGGGACTGTTTGACTGATCTCTGTTATTTTGCTGTGATTAAAAAAAATATTATTTATTATAGGTAAGGTAGCTGAGAGTGGCGTTGCCATCATTAACTGAACAGGACAGTTGTGTGCTTTTACTGTCACACAAAATCGATAAGAAATTAAGTATTTCCGCGACTGGTCCTACCTGCACTTCACACTTGGTCAACAGTCTTTACACTGCAGTGACATCTCATAAATAAAAGTCAGTTGTCAATTCTCTGGGAAAAAAATTACAAATATTAAACCTTCATGTATTAAATTGCATAACTGAGTAAGGAACAAATGTATATGCAGGTTGAAGTCCTCTGTGAATTGCTTGAAATATTTCTTTTTTTTTATACTGGCAGTATTTGAGGAAAATGATTTTGGGCTTCAGGTAGTCTTGCTTTTCCAGAACATTCTGTAGTATAGAATGGTCTGGTTGCACCTCACTATCATTCTGCTGTAGGGTAACAAAATGCTCTTGCTTTTTTGAATTTGTTTTATCCAATCACGCACCCAGTGGAAACGCTTACTCCATGATGCAAATTCTTGGCAAAACTTATATTTTTCAGTGTGGTAGTTTGGTAGCCATTAAGTGGTTAGCAGAAGTGGAGTAGAATGAGGCTGAGATGACTGGCCAGTGGCAGGCTTCTGAGATACCCACAACTTACATGTGGTGAGTCAGACTAGGCTGCAGGTGATTTGCTGTTGTTGTTGAAATTCCATTAGAGAACACTGGAAAAATTCACAGCCATATCCATATGTCATAACCAGCTACCCTGAAACATTCAAGTTGGTGCAGGGGCAAACTGCTGCCCCTCACAGTGGTACCTCCTGCTGGATTCTTTGTACAGAACCAACCTGTTGCCAGTGGGAAGCTGTTGAGGGATTGTGCACCTGTAACTGCACTAGCTCTAGTAAGTCACACCCACTTGAACAGCCTACTGGTTTTCTAGTGTATGTATAATATGATTATTTTCTTGGTATTGCCACATCACACTTTCTTCTGTCTTAACAGTTTGCCTATTACCCTAACCCAACCTCTACAAGAGGCAAATTCAAGCATTCATTTCCTTGCTCCTCTTACTCCATATGTGGACTCACAGGTCAGAGTTACACTTTGTTCTACTTTAACAGATCAGATGTGCATGATCCCTGAAGCACCAGTGCACTGTGCTTGAAAGTGTAGCCATCACAGTGTGGTTTATCAATTTAGTACATCCATTATCACGCTACCAAACTACAAACTGTAGCGTTCTTCTCACACAGTGAAACCTGTTGTTGTTGTTGCTGCCGAGTGGAAAATTAAAGCTCTGCATTTACATCACATCACCAACCAAGTTCCTGAACGGCCCACACCCTGACCATGACCCTTCTCTGCGTCACTGCACCTGCTCCAGCAGCGCACATGTACAACAACACACGCATGCACACACACATACGCACACATAACAGGTGTGGAGCAGAGAGAATTGAGTCTGCTTTAAAATCCTCGGAACTCATAAACACCTCTCTCACCACTGCCACGGCTTTGATGAGGTCAGCCCTGCCTGTGGCTGAAAGGAGAGTTGAGGAGAGACCGACCATTTTAAAAAGCTGCGGCATTTAAAACATTTTTCTGAGTTATTTAAGTCCGCTTCAAGTTATGTTAATTTATACATTCTTTCCAACATTTGCACAAGGAGCTTTATGTATTTTTCCCAATGCAAATATTGCAGCTGATTCAGGAAATTAATTCCCTTTTTTTAAAAAAAAGCTGTTATTTGCCCCCTTATAAATGCTGGATTCTAGCACAATTTGCAAATGAACTACACTTTTGGCTGTTGTCGTTGAAACAACACAGTCCCAAGAAAACAGAGATTTCCCGTTGAGCTGATAATCTATGCGGTGCACGCACTACGTCTAACCTCTCAACAAACATCCTTGTGTTTGTGAGTGTCAAAAGCATCTTAGGCCATGCAAACATCTGTTGGAGTCTGCAGCCAGAGACACAGACAGACGAGCCATTCAGGGGCACGGCAAAGTCTGTAGTCAGGAACTCTTCTGCTGCAGACCGTGGCCTACAAAGCTGGGTGTTCACCCACTGCAGCAGTCACACTTGGTAGTTTACACACAGAGCAATCCATATGAATTAAGTCATTACAGCATAAACAGAAGCAAATGAAGTGAAGTTAAGGAAAGAAAGTGACCTTTATTATGTGATGCATGGGTCAAAAATGACTCAGTTAGTTTGTTTTCTTCTTTGTAATGAAAAGCTTGTATCATTTTGTATTCCACCTATTCCTCAAAAAACATGTTTTGGATATCATTCCATTTAAATTTTTAAGTCATCTTTTATACTTTTAAGGAAATTGTGATATTTGTGTTACTACCCCAAGCTCTTTCTCACTGACAATGTCATACAGAAGTGATGCAGTGCAGAAACTTGGAGGGACTGAGAGTAGCAACAACTGTAGGAAAAGAGCAGAAAAATGTCAACAAAATGGATGTGGACATTCTTTTGTTGCTGTTCTGTGTAATATTCTTCTTTTTCAATCATCAAAATATTCAAAACGTGTTAGAAAGAGAAAAATAAACATATTTCAAACATGTAATCTTTCTTGTGTGGACAAAAATGCCATACAAATAATAATACAAATGATTGTTTTTTACTAAAATGACAAAAAGGGCATGAAAACACATTGATGGTTATACAGCTCATTTTTGACTTACTTATAGAAGAGTGTAGGGTCCAATAAATCGTGCATCTAAGGGTTAAAATTGTCCACAGCATCGACACTTTTGGTTTTAAATATTCTGTAAAATGGCTTGTTTCACTGCAACCCCTCATTGCCTGTCATGTAACAATGGGAGATAGTTATGGTTGATTTTTCCTTCTGTAAATACCACAAACTAAAAATGTTTCCCCATCTGACAGAGTCTGAAAAGCTCTGAAGTTATTTTGGCTCCACTGTGAAATTACCATAGCGGGCACGCTTGTCTATCCCCACTATGATCAAAACCGTGACTAAACACGGCTGACTGACTGACTCAAGCATAAAATGCATATATGTTTGAATATGTCAGCTCTCCCACAAGTGACACATCATGGAAAACATGGAAATTAAAAATAATCCTGAGACAGTTGAACTTAAATGGCCTTACAGTTCATCTAACTTATCACACCAAAAACAGCTTTTGCAGATGAAAAAAAAAAAAAAACGTATCAAATTGTTTTGTGTAACAGAGCTGACATGATTGGTCTTTACCGCAAGATTGTTCTAGTTGTAACTGACCGTTGCCTGTGATGATGATTTTACAGGAGTCTGTGGGATCAAGACTGGAAAGGAATAGTTAATTCTTGTGTGAATGAGATATAAAGCCACGAAATGCCACCGGGGGCCTCATTACATGACCAACAGAGCTGGACAGAAGGTATGTTTTTATGCCATCCCATCTGTCTCTGCAGGCTAAAAGTTATGGATTGATTTGGCAGACAAAGCTTAATTACTCCTGGTGGAAATCTAAAATGTGAAACGACACATCTAGACACTGAATTGTACCATGGTATGTAGTTCAGACTTTTAAAATATATTGTTAAGGTTTGTAAATCCTCTGTAAATAATTCCCCTTTAAAGAAAAATCCCCATCTCTCCCACCCACAAACTCTCTGATTCAGATGTATAAAAGTGAAACTAGTTTTTTATGGCTTTTAAATTAATTTAATCTTAGAGTCACAACAAACAGACACAACCCTGAACTGACATGGTTTTACAGCAGGTCTAAATTCATTTTGATGGTGTGTAAAGACATGCTTAATAAGAATACCAAGCCAAATTCAACAAAGTTGTCCAATTGAGAGGTTACACAGCTGATAGCAAATACTTCCTTTAGTGAAATAGATCACTAACTACAGGCAGAATGCTTGTAAGCCATTAAAAAGAAAATACAAAGGCTGGCCTTTCAAACGCACCTATTTCAAAAGTATTGATTTTTTTCCCCAGTCAGTCAGCCATGAAACAGCCCTCTTGTGCCAGAATGCGTTGACGTTTAGCCAGAAAATCTCCATAAAAGTTGTAAGAAGCAGTCAGATGGCTGGGAAGAGGCCAGTTGTGCAGCTGCAAATCAAATACATTCTGCAATCCAATGAAGTGGAGAGAGAGCACTGATTAGAGGTCAGCTGTTGAATGGGCTGAAGAGCTGTTATGCTTCAAACACTCACATCCTCAGCCTCGACTATCAGATTCTTTAATGAACCAACTATCTTTCCTATTTCTTTATTTTGCAATGAGCAATCAAAATGTGAATTGCCCAAGTACATCAAGCCTCTGCTCTTTCTCAAAGCAGCTCAGCCTAAGTCAAATGGAAGGTGTAGTGAAAACAAGAACTGGATTCAGACAGGAGTGGAGGCTCTGCTGGTTAATACACCCAGCACTGCTTCCATTCATGCTCATAGTGCTGCGGTTTACTGTACATACCAGCAATTATACCTGCGGAAGAAGTTAATGATCTTCACAGAGATGCGAGAGCACAATGGCGCTTACATCACCAGGTTATAGTTTCATGCAGTTTCAAGCGTCTCTCTGTCTGCCTGGGGAATTTAACTTCCAATACCCTCCTGGTAACCAAAGAAAATAAATTTTTTTCAACTTAAACCTGCAAAGATCTTTACTGGGGTTCTTTGGGCCAGCATAAAGAAACTGTCCATACAACATAAACATATATTTTAAACTGAAATGGCAAACAACAGCATGCAACCCTTATGGAGCAACATTATCATTCAGTTAGAATAATACTTCTGGTAGCCTGTTTCATACTGATCATCCACAACATTAAAACCAATGACAGATGAAGTCCATAACACTGGTCATCTCTTTACAATACAATGTTCTGCTGGGAAACCTCGGGTCTTGACATTTATGTGGCTGTCTTTGTGGCAGTCTTTGAGGGCAGCAGCCTACCCCGAAAGGACAAAACTGCTCAGGAACGGCTCGAGGAACACAACAAACAACTGGCCTCCAAACTCCCCCTCTCGCAATCCAATTAAACATCTATGGAAGATGCCACAACAAGCCGATGCACAGAGGCCTCACCCTACAATCCACAGAATCCAAAGGTTCCACTGGCAGCCAAACCATAGGACACCCCTCGTAAGTACTGTGTCCACGGCCCAATGGGTCAGAGCTGTTTTGTGCAGCATGAGGGTGATCTAGACAATAAAAAGGTAGTAGTTTTACTGCTGTAGCTAGTTGGTGTATTGTAAAGTGAAGCATTCAATTTCTTTTAGCTCTGATTTTGTTCTCCACTGACTCCTTGGGGAAATGTCAAACTCTTTAAAAGCTAAAAACTCTGCTATGTTCACCGGCTAGTCGCTTTGCTGCTATGGTGACTTTTTAAAGGCTTTTTTTTGTGTGAAAAGCTCTGCCTGGTTTAGCTAAAAACAACACTATGATACCAGTAACAGTGAACACTAACAGTATATTTTGCTGGCTAAAGTACTGATAAAAAATGCAGAAACTTGCATTACTTTGTTGTCATCTATACCGTGCTTTTAAACAAACAATCCCATATACTAACAATGTTACATGCAGAAAAATCTATCTATCCTTAACCAAACACCTTGTCCAGATAATGCTACTTCAAGAACAGGAGAATTATTTGAATACTTTAGGGCACTTTGGCTGCCAAAGTTCAAAACAAATGTCAGTAAAGTGTGCAGCTGGAGAGTTTACAAATTCATCCTGTAGTTATGTTCAATGCATTAGAAATAGAAGGTAAACTTGACATTTTAAAAAGCTTTAATGGCACACCAGGCTGAACAGACTAGTAAAGAACAATAAAAGGCATTAGACTGCTTTTACCATCTGACACTGACATAACACAAAGTTCGTCTGCTCTTGTTTGTGGAAATTAAGGATTTTGTGAAGGAGGAGGAAACTCATCAAATTTTATTGGCTGGTTCCACCATTTTTTTTTTGACTCAACATATTTTAATGTCAATAAGGATCTTTCATTTATAGTGAGGTTTATCTTTCCTCAGAACATTTTTCAAACTGATCAAACTGAGACTCAAAGGATAAATTTTATTGCATGCTGATCTATTTAAAGAAAATTGAATATGTAATACATCAGGCAAAAATGTTTTTCATGAGGGGTCAGTTTGTACATTTTTATTTCTGTAGCTTGTCTTCTTTTAGTCTAATTGAAATAAGCATCCAAAATATAAATGTATGTGTTTATTTGACTGCAATTTGTCTATTTGCATCTGTTGATTTCAACTATCTACATTCCTTTACAGGCTGTTTTCTCAAAGAGCCAGAAATCTCTACTTCACTACTGAAGGCAATTACTGAGGAGTTTGTCCATATATTCATTCATGAGTTAAAAAGCATTTTATCCATAAAAACATTGCAAAAAAAATAGCTTTTTCTGTCTGTGTACAGAATTTTTTAATTAATGCAGTGACAAAAAAAATCCAAATTATCTTTTGAGTCTAACATGCCAACTAAATAAATCTAATTTTATTCCGTGCTAAGATTTCCTGTCTGAAAATATATACATATATTTTTTAAAAAGGCATTTAAAAAAAATGATATACATATTTTTTTTAAAAAGGCATTTTAAAAAATATATTTGCATATCTAAATATAAATTTTCAGAAAACCTTCTAAATTTGCCTTATTGTAGGTTTTCAACTGGGGAAGTTTTCACCCTATTATTCACCTGTAGTGTTTCAGCTTAAAAACTAATGCAATAATTTGTTATGTCTTGGTATTAATTTTTTTTGTATTTCTTTGTTAACAGTTTTATAAAAAATTAAAACGTACAGTCAATATGATAGAAAACGTAAAAACAACAACAAAAAATACTTTCTTGTTGGTGTTTTGTTAGAAATGTTTTGAAGGGGATGGCAGCGGTGAGGCGTTCAGGGGAATCAGATTCTTGATGTTACACTGTATTTCTAAAATCACCGCCGTGGAGCTGGTGATTATTTCATATATAAAGTTACACTTGGAGTGAACAATTAATTGGTCAGTTAGAAGTATGAAAGGCTGCGTCGTATTTGCAGATGCAGATGGGAATTTTTACTTTTGTATGTCGCTTTCCCCAGCATCAGTGAAATCACCATGAGAGCCGGATCCATTGATCGTGGATCCAGGCGCCGGTAGGACTCCTCGGTGTTTCCACGCCTCCCACTTTCACCCCCATTGTGGTGAATCTCCGGCTCTCACACACTTTGCCAGACTTCCAGGAGTTGGAGCGACTGGTCGAAGAGGGAACACCGACAACAGTTTTTTGTTTAGTTTGTTTTCCTTTTTAGAAAAAGTCACCTCATATCCTCCTCCTCGCATGGATCTGCTTTCCTCTCCGGAGGGATTTGAAGGAGCTGCGATGGTTTGCGTTGCTGGGAATTCTGGAGACTCGTACCGGAGAGAAAGGGCGCTCGTCCTCTCCGCTGCAAAGTTGTAAAAGTAGTTCCCCTTGAAGTTTTTTTGTAGTTTTTCCGCCACCAGCTCAGACTCGGCGTTTCTCCCGGCCACCATGGCGAGGCGGACAGCGGAGAAACCTCTGGTTTTGACGCCGTATACGCGCGCTGCTTTCCGGGATAAACACCTTCGCTTTCGCGGGGGTTTGTTGGCGTTTTGGTGGAGCTTCGTGTTCATGTGCTCGGCTCTTTCTTGTGGATATTGCGGAGCAGAGACGGAGTTTTCCATCCTGGAAGAGGCGCAAGTTTTGTCCGAGCAGATGAAAAAGCTGTCCTCTCAGGAGCTGGGAGTCTTCACCATGCAGGTAAATTTTAAAAAGAAGTGCTTTTAAAAATGATTCTTGAACTTGTTTTGCGTCAAATGGAGACACTCGTGGAGCTGGAGCGGCTTTAAAGCTAATTTCCTTTGGTGAAATAGGCCTGAACAACAAAAATAATGTCATAATGTGAGAGAGAAACTTTGAAATGTTACGACACAAGAAGCTTTGAAGTTGATCTGGGACATGAACACGCTGGAGGTTTGGAGATCTGACCGTCCTGGCGTTTTCCCTTCATTATCTGCTAATCTATTCATTTGACAGAAGATGGTGAATATTTCAACACGTTTAGTGAGTGTGTGTGTCCTGAAAGAAGCTGCATAAACTGTCTTCTTCAGGCAGAAAGCTTTCAAATCGATGTCCTCATGACTAACACAGGAGCAGCTAAATAGTGTATCTGCAGGTCATATGATTTGGTTACACAGATGAGTCCAAGTCTTTGGTTTGCCTTCCAGTCTGTCTGGATTTGCTGCACATGAAGCCACAAGAATAATCCGCTCTAACTGCAGCAGAAAGGCCCATCCTGAAAATAATGTTGCTCAAGAGTTGTCGCAAGTGTTGAATAATCTGCACTATTTTCAGATCGATTGATGAATCACTTGGCATCTTTTTCTATATTGTCTTTATGTCAGGGAGTGGGTTAGGGTTAGGGTCATTGCATTTCTGCCCTTCACTGCAGCATAATGACGAGAAAGCAGCTAATCTTAAGAAAATTTCACAAAACCGGGAAAAATGTCCGTCCACATGTTGCCAGAGCTCAAGGTCACATCTTCAGATCGTGTAAAAAGCAGCAAATTTTTAAATTTGAGAAGTTCAACAAATAGTTTCTGATGAATTTTTTGTATGTCAGATAATTAAGGAACAAATTCATCCTTTCAGCTCGATAGTTTTATTAGAAGTGAGGGGGCTCATGTTTGTGTGTTTCCTATTTGAGACATCATGCCTATTTTTTTAAAAGAAGAAAGAAACGAAAGCTGTAAATATCAGTTGATGAATTAGATTTATTGTCTTCGACTTAATGACAATTCAATGAAAAGGTTTTGGATTATTAGTCTGACGACTAGCGAGTCAAATAAAAGGGGAAATGATTCGATTAAAAGATGTCGATAGACATGAGAGAATTCTGTTTTGAAAATTACAGGCATTCAGTTGAAGTCATGTTTGTGCAAATATATCAAACATTTCCTTAATTCATTCTCTAAATTGGCAGGATTTGAGGTTTTTGTTTGTCAGATGTGATGCTGAACTGAGTAAATTTTGGACTTTTTAAAGGTGTCATCCTTAAATGTGATACTGTTACACATTTTGTATTATTTTGATAAGCGATGTTTGGATTATGAAAGTAAGACAAAGAGTTGTTGATGATTAAACAAATTGTTGCTGCCTTAATTGAACATAAACACTCTATGAAGACAGTAAAAATCCCTGCTCTGCCTTGTCCGTGCGTGCAGAGCTGCATTGAACCACCAAATGGCAGGAGGTGCAGGGTGCAGCGGCAGCGGGTGCTGGGGGTGTGAGCGGGGTGTTTAGCACTTCAGAGGCAGAGGAGCTCACAGGCCCTGAACACAGAGGCGAGGCAGCGGGGGGGCCCCGGCCCCAAATGGTGTTTCATCTTCTCTGCATCCACACTGAGCCGCCTTCATCCCAGCTCTGGGAGCCGTCTTTGAGGGCTGCCTCTGATCCCACCGGATCCCGCCGTTGTCACCGCTCATCCCTCCCCGAGCTCCAGTTTGTGCTCTCGCTGTCTCATTTCTGCTTCTTCTCATCATTTTCTCTGCATTTTTTTTCCCCACTCTGTATTGTTTTGCCCCTGCGTTACTCGTTTTTCTGCTCCTCTCGGTGTAAATACTTTGAATTAATGACTGTTTTTCTCTCAAACGACGGTAAAACGGTTCCATCAGCTACAAAGATGTTATTAATGGGAAATAATTTCGGCTTTTCTCAGCCTCACTTAAATTTTCATGAGCACTTTCAAATTCATGCGGCATGATACAAAATGCAGCGTTCAGCATCATCCCCCTGTATCATGGGAAACCCGTTCAGAGCTGTCATGTTGTTGAACAAGCTGTGAAAATCTGACTTGGCATGAGGCTCGTGTGAGCGAGATTGAAGCGGTACATTTCATGGATTTGTCCGAGTGGCTTTTCATAAACGCATGAGAGGTGCATCCAGTAAAAACACTCTGCATCTGCCTGTGAAAACAACCTGCAGGAATCAGTGTGCCGTGCTGGCTGTGCGGACATCTGCTCGGTTGACTCCAGATCTGCAGGTGTGTCGGCTGAAGTGGATCTTTTCGTCCAAGTTTTTTATCCAAACAGCAGCACCGGCTTTGATTCCAATTCCAAATTTCTCGATTCGCAGCTGGCGTTCATTATCTCCGAGAGGAGTTTACTTTGTGGGCACGGAGGCGTCGACGCGCAGAGTCCGTGCGCTGCTATTTCAGACGAGATCTGAGGGGTTTTGTTATCAAGCAAACATCCCAGCATCTTGGTTTTCCACTCCACCCCTCATTCTCCGGCAGATGTGTAATTTGAGGCTCGGCTCGTCGGTGCTTCTGAGTCACTGGGTCAACCTTGTTCAATCTGTCACTGAGGTGTTCAATTATCAAGGGACGGGAAGGCATTGAGCCGACAGTTTAAGTGGAGAGGTAAAATATCCAAGGTTGGTTTTTCATACTTGTGCTGCAAGAGGCCTTCGCTGACCGTCCTGCTACAGCTAGGCTCGGTGTAATTACTGATAATGGGTTCATAACAAAGCAGCCTGGGCAGAGTGTCAGCGTTCACACTTAAGAGCTGATTAATAGAAGAACATAAAATTCACTGGAAACTATTTTGATGTTTGATTGGAGTCATTTTTCAAGCCAAAAACATCATCCAAAACAAGATTTTTGTGTTTTGGGCTGTTGGTCAGAGTAAAACCAGGAATTTTAATATGTCTCCTTATGCTCTTAGAAGCTATTGTGAACATTTGTTACTATTTTCCTGCTTTTTTTTCAGATGAAGCTAATTAGAGGATAATAATCTACACATTAATTGCTAGTTATAGCTTCAGTTGTGAGGTGTTTTTTCTTGTCCTTTTACATACAGCGTTGTGATCAGTGTTTTATCTACCCTCCAGCACGATTCGTCAACTCTTTAGCAAAGCAGTGATTTGCATACTATTTCCATTACTTTTAAATAATTTACAAGGGACATTTTCTTGGCATTTATTTGAAGTGGCCTCGGTTTGGTGTTTTTTGAGCTGTTTCTCACCTACGCTATTATTTGTATCATTGATTTGTTTGTAACTTTCTTTTTCTGAGGACAATACGCCACTGAAAGAAATGATTTCATACCAGTCTGAATAATTTATGACGTGGATTTCTACCATACCAGACTGTGGCTGTTTTGAAAAGAAATGGTCTTCATTGATGTTTGGACCCAATGAACATTTTCTGTTTGGTTTTCTGCACCTATAGCTATGTTGTGTAAGCGAATTTGAGTTTAGTCTCTAATGTTAAAACACAAATTCAGGTTCTGTTTTTGGTCGTCCGGAGCCACCACCATGCTACATGTTTCCACCCATAGTTTTAGCAGTACAGGCCTGATCACTGTTTAGCTTTAACTTGAAGACATTCAGGAACCGTCTCCACAGCCAAAAAAAGATTTCAAAGGTCCATGGTCCAGTTGCGTTTACTGAGAGGGTATTTATGCCCTATCGGCTGATTATTTCTAAAGGACATTTCATTGTGTTAGCTTTAAGGGCCTCAGTCCACAGAGAAGTGTGGTTTGTTATTGAGGCCGGCTTGTCCAGTATCCGCAGCCCCCTAATTGAATATTGATAGTAATTCGAGGGCGATGGAGCTTTGTGTAGGAAAAGAGAAAACTGGGTTAGCTCTGGCGCTGTCTTTAGCCCGTGATTTTCTGGTTTGGGTTTGGTCCAACGGCAACAGAGCCCAGATTGATGCTTTGTTGTTTTCTTGAACTCGGACTATGCCATTTGACTACACGCATACACACACTCCTCCACATCTCTTTGTTTCCACCTGCCTTCATTTTAATCTCATTATTCCCGTTTCTCTACTTTTATTGGCCTTCGGGTGCGTGTTGTGCGCTTCTTTACCCGATATTGAATCAGTTGCAGAGACGGGGAGGAGGTAGAGGAGGAGGGTTTGAGGATATACAGCAGGACATCAGAATTCCTGCTAGGCTCTCCGCAGCACAGCTTCAAAGCCTTCCAGCCTCTTACTGCATCGCTTGCATGGCTGTGTGCTCAGTCAAGGTTACTATGAGCCTCACAGGCCCTCTGCTTCATCCGGGACTATTACGGTTTCTCATCCACTCTGTCTTTTGACTTTGACTCTGTGTATTTTTCTATGTGTGCGTGTCCTAGCATATCTTTCAGTTAATGCCACGATGAAACGCATTTATGAACCATTAAAACATACACTCTGCTCAGATAGAAAGCTGGCCTTGTAGCGTTAGACTGCATGCTCAGTCGAGTACACTGCAGTTGATCTAACCTGGATTCTGTGTAAGGAGAGGACACGTCTTACATTTTTCTGTGCAATAGTGCTCATCCAAAGGGCAACTGAACACTTAGGTGTCACATATATCTCTAAGCACATTCCTGCACTTGGCTTTTTGTGGTTATAATGGGGCTCTTTTTGTTTCCCTGTCCTCGAGGAAGAAATGTTGCATAATATCACCGTCTCTGTGTCCGACAGTACACTGTTGCAAATGAAAGATGGAAACATGCCATGTCGATATGACTTAGGAGGAATTCACCCATTTTAATCATGTTATTAAAGCATTTTCAAACAGAAACTCTGTGGTGTAAGATGTCAGAAACTGACACCTTAAAGTTGTCTTCAATGTGATCTTTGTTCGTCCATCTAGACCCCGATCTCCAGCCAGGAAAAAAGATAGAATCCAGCTCTTTCATAATTCACTGTGCTCATTCGTAGGACTGAACGATTAATTACTTTGAAATGGAAATCGCAGTGCAACTACACACGTGGACAAAATTGTTGGTACCCCTCAGTTAAAGAAGGAAAAACCCACAATTCTCACTGAAATCACTTGAAACTCACAAAAGTAACAATAAATAAAAATTTATTGAAAATTAAATAATCAAAATCAGCCATCACTTTTGAATTGTTGATTAACATAATTATCTAAAAAAACAAACTAATGAAATAGGGCTGGACAAAAATGATGGTACCCATAACTTAATATTTTGTTGCACAACCTTTTGAGGCAATCACTGCAATTAAACGATTTCTGTATTTGTCAATGAGCGTTCTGCAGCTGTCAACAGGTATTTTGGCCCACTCCTCATGAGCAAACAGCTCCAGTTGTCTCAGGTTTGATGGGTGTCTTCTCCAAATGGCATGTTTCAGCTCCTTCCACATATGTTCAATGGGATTCAGATCTGGGCTCATAGAAGGCCACTTTAGAATAGTCCAACGCTTTTCTCTCAGCCATTCTTGGGTGTTTTTGGCTGTGTGTTTTGGATCGTTGTCCTGTTGGAAGACCCATGACCTGCGACTGAGACCAAGCTTTCTGACACTAGGCAGCACATTTCTCTCCAGAATGCCTTGATAGTCTTCAGATTTCATCGTACCTTGCACACTTTCAAGACACCCTGTGCCAGATGCAGCAAAGCAGCCCCAAAACATTACTGAGCCTCCTCCATGTTTCACCGTAGGGACAGTGTTCTTTTCTTCGTATGCTTGGTTTTTGAGTCTATGAACATAGAGTTGATGTGCCTTACCAAAAAGCTCCAGTTTGGTCTCATCTGTCCAAAGGACATTCTCCCAGAAGCTTTGTGGCTTGTCAACATGCATTTTTGCAAATTCCAGTCTGGCTTTTTTATGAGTTTTTTTCAGCAGTGGTGTCCTCCTTGGTCGTCTCCCATGAAGTCCACTTTGGCTCAAACAATGACGAATGGTGCGATCTGACACTGATGTACCTTGGCCTTGGAGTTCACCTTTAATTTCTTTGGAGGTTGCTCTGGGCTCTTTGGATACAATTCCAACGATCCGTCTCTTCAATTTGTCATCAATTTTCCTCTTGCGGCCACGTCCAGGGAGGTTGGCTCCTGTCCCGTGGGTCTTGAACTTCTGAGTAATATGAGCCACTGTTGTCACAGGAACTTCAAGCTGTTTAGAGATGGTCTTATAGCCTTTACCTTTAAGATGTTTGTCTATTATTTTTTTTCGGATGTCCTGGGACAATTCTCTCCTTCGCTTTCTGTTGTCCATGTTCAGTGTGGTACACACCTTTTCACCAAACAGCAGGGTGACTACTTGTCTCCCTTTAAATAGGCAGACTGACTGATTATGAGTTTGGAAACACCTGTGATGTCAATTAAATGACACACCTGAGTTAATCATGTCACTCTGGTCAAATAGTTTTCAATCTTTTATAGAGGTACCATCATTTTTGTCCAGGCCTGTTTCATTAGTTTGTTTTTTTTAAATAATTATGTTAATCAACAATTCAAAAGTAATGGCTGTTTTTGATTATTTAATTTTCAATAAATTTTTATTTATTGTTACTTTTGTGAGTTTCAAGTGATTTCAGTGAGAATTGTGGGTTTTTCCTTCTTTAACTGAGGGGTACCAACAATTTTGTCCACGTGTGTAGCAAGTCACAAAGGCCGCAGTTTTGAGTATATGTTGAGTAGCGCGTGTCGTGTTAACGGTTTTACAGCTTCATTCCATCCTCCTTGTGTGACAGTCATGCCTTTTGATGGTGTCTCATGTGGTGAAACTCCATCACATATTTTAAATCTATTTCACAGTGAACACTGAGCAGAAGCTAAACTTTAAAAAATTGTGTCACAAATCAAAAAGTCAGTATGGTCAGAAAAATCACAATGAAACGCTTCCCCCTAATCCATCCGCCCTGCTGACAAGACTTGTTTTGTTTAAATGTCAGTAAAAAATAGCTGCTGCAAAGTTAAACTGTTTTTGTTTTTCATAAAAAGTTTGGTTTAAACGAATAAGAGCCAACACATAATTGTTCCGAATGAATTAAAATGCAACCCTCAAAGCCTGAGCTAGCTATATAAATAATGTGTCTCTGTGGTGCCTATGGTTTTTCATTTGAGTGACAAGCTAACAGGTGATCATGATATAAAGCATTGATCATACAGCTTTGGAGGTATCAGACAGACACTGGTATACCTGAGTATATGAGAAAACTTTCTGTCGTGTTGACTCTAGTGGACTTACATATTCGTGCACCTAAAACACAGGCTGTAGGAGAGCTGGATGTGGAATACCGGTACTTATTTCCACTGATCACTCATAGGATTACAACCCAAATGTCCCCTTCACCCCAAAAGCATTTTGCCAGCATTATAAAGGAGAAATCTCTTCAGTTCATAGAATATCTCTACCTGCAAACAAGTTTGTTTGGTTGGTTTTATACATGTAACACTTTCAAGGAATCCTTGAGAAGTGAGTTTTATTCATATGATAACATACCAGCGTAAAGTAAATGTCATAAAGTGTCAATGTGCAGGTTGGACCAGGGGTGGAAACAATATGTGTATGTGCAAAAATAGTTTGTTTCCTGCTAGTTTCTTTTACACCAGCGTTACACAGCTGTCCTAATTAGGCACTGATGATGCCACTTTGAGCAACCTCACATACAATAAATAATCAATTTACTTCAACAGCATCACAAACTGCAGCCTCAGATTTCAGTCAAACAGTCCCAGACGCAACTTCAACAAGCTTTATAAATGTAGGACGCATTGCATGGCTGTTATGCTGGATTAGCTTTAGCTACAGTTGCGTAATACAGTGGCAACACAATGTAAAAATGAGAAGAGAGAAAGGGGAGATCATTCAAAAATCTGGTGGTATTTAACCTGAATTTTTCAAGTCTGTACAGGTACATCCATGAGGCCCAGTAATACGATTTTGGTAATGTTGCCATAAGGCCTCATGCAGTTGGATATATGATGAAATTTGCACATTCTCCAGCAGATCTTTGCATACTCATGGGCATGAAAAAGCAAAATTAAAGTAGCTACATTTTACCACGACTCTCAGTCTTCCCTGTATCCAATATGTCGCTATCTATTAGGACTGAGTACCGAACTTCAGTTCTTTAATGGCACCGACCGAAATGTTTCGGTAGTAATGAGTATCAAAATAAGCCTCGTCTTTCGATTCCATGTTCCGGTACTTATCACGTGATTATGATAAAGCAAACCTGTGATTGGCTGTAACATTAGTGATTGCGGCAAGCCGGAAAAAAACATGCTGCCCATTCACAGACAGGTTTCACGTTAGGTACGTTGACTTTACTACAGTTGTGTAGCGTGTCGTCGAAGTGGGAAAAGATGCCTCTGAGGTCTAAAACGTGGCTCTACTTTTGTAAAATGGACGCCAATAGTGCTCGGTGCAGTATATGCCAAAGCGGGTGGTAAACTCCATCTAAGGCTAAATACCGGCACGAGACCGATAGTCGACAAGTACCTTCAGGGAAAGTTGAAAAGAACTTTGAAGAGAGAGTTCAAGAGGGCGTGAAACCGTTAAGAGGTAAACGGGTGGGGTCCGCGCAGTCCGCCCGGGGGATTGAACTCGGCGGGTCAGGGTGGCCGCTCGGTGCGGGAGGATCCCCTCGCGGGACCTCTCGCCGGGTGCGGGCCGTCCCCCGCCGGGCGCATTTCCTCCTCAGCGGTGCGCCGCGACCGGCTCCGGGTCGGCCAGGAAGGGTCCGGGGGCGAAGGTGGCTCAGTATGTACTGAACTGTACATTGCTTGCAAATGTTCTTTTGCACTGGAAATCACTGGAAAATTAAACTCAAGATGTGAAAAGTAATGTGTAATGCAGTTTTCATTCTGTTAGAGTATATATTGTAAAACTGGTATCGAAAAAAGTACAGTTTAGGAACCGGTATTGAAGTGAAGGTATCAGTATTGGTACCGGTATCGAAACTTTTAGATTGATACCCAGCCCTACTATCTATTTTAAAATACAAAATGCAACTGTGCATTTTTCTCATATGTTTGTGTCATAATTATATGTTAAACACAACATACATGGAGAGATTTCACATCAGCAAAGAGTGCATCAATAACCTAGTTTTCTGGTAAATGGAGAGCACAATAGTGGCCGTGCATTTTGTGATGCCCCAAATGAAGTAGAACAAACAACGAGAGTTAACATTCTATTTTTTCTGTGTGATCTGCCATGTTAGTTCTGCAAATCCCCTCAAATGTCCTTCTAAAAATTTATGCTAATTGTAGCAACAAGGTTGTTGGATGTATGGCCGAAAGTCTTCCCCATTATCCGCTGTCTGGTTTCTAGAAGACTGTGTTTAGATTTTCTTACAGAAGAGCGGTCAGACCTGTGTTTTACTCTAATTGGGTTCAGGATTCGGAGCCAAATTGGATTTGAACCTCTGTACACTAATGGCGAACACTGTTTTTCTTTTCCTCTGGTTTCTTTTCGGATGTATGGGATGTTCAGGTTGTCAGAGCCACAGGTGCTTTGCATTAGTCAGCCTCTCATTGCATTGCAAAGGCAGAAATCTTTTTTTACACTGATCATAAATCGTGATGAGCCTCAGTGTTTTGCGAGCCCTTTGAGACTGTGCTCGGCTATCTTCACCTCTGTACTTTTTCCGTTTCAAATGCTGCTTTTTCCCAGCTGTTATTGCGGGTAGAAGTTTTCATTTTTCTTGTTTCTAACCTCCATGCTTTCACACAGTCATTGGATTCTCAGTCCCAAGTTGCTCCTGATATATGAATACTTTATAACGCCAAGCTAAAAAGATTTATGTGTCCGCTTTATTGCTCTGTCATTTATTTTGCACTTTGATCCTGAATTGTAAATGAACACGGTAGCTGATTTGATAAACTATCATCTCTACTATTTATTTCTAGGCTAAACGTTTTTATAATTTAAAACCTGCACTGTGACATTGAAATTAAGAATTTGATTTCTTCTTTTCATTTTACTGGAAAAAACACCGTTCTCTGCCAACAGCTGCAGAGTCCCACAGAGATGTCTGCAGTGTTTTAAAACTTGGAATGACTTCCATATCAGTCTTGAGAATTCTTGGCCTGTCCAAAAGCCGGTGGAAACAGCCCAGTTCTGCCGACCGTACCTTTATCTTCCCGTCACAATGCCGAAGAGAGCCGAGCAAAGGGCCACATTTTTATTAAATGTAAGACTTCTTGTATGTTTTGGCTCGAGTCCAGACACTGAGAGGCTCAGGCGCCCCTCATATCCAATCGCCTCCAACCGCAGTGTCTCCAACCTCCAAACCGAACACACACCAGACACGGTGAAGTCCCCAGACTTGTTGGACAAGACCGGGAATTAAGTATCGCAGTCAGATGCAAACCTTGTTGCTGCTGGGTTTAAGAAAAACAAGCTCGGGTCCAAATTGTCAATCTTACATTTTTAAATTCATGGGGGGATCAGCAGCTGGTAGATTGGATTCTGGCAATAAATCTATTATAAAATGAACCATGAGCACCTTGCTTCCTTTATCTTTTGTATGCTCCACTACTTTAGATCTGATTGAAAAATCTGAGTAGCAGATATTTGTGGTGCTCACAAGATGAATCCCACAAGAGGTCCTCTAAATTTCAGTGCCACCAGGAGGTCGAAGTTTTTACTTCCCCTCTGAAGTATCTCAACGTCAACACAATGAATCTGCCACGGCTCTTGGTACGTTCATGGCTCCCAGACAGTGCGTCCTCATTTGGACTTCATTGATCCTTATCCTGTTGCTGCACAAGCCGTCCAAGTTCTACATGGGAATGACTGAATTTTATGAGAATATTAGGAAAACACCGGCTGACTGGGACCAGAGCTCTGTCCACGTTGGCTTTCAAAAAAAACAAACTTAAGCCGATGTCTTCCAGAGAACATCACTAATAAAACTTAGTGATTCTTTCAGTATTTCAGGACGTATAAAAATGCTGTTTTTGGAAAAGGATTCTCTGTTGAATGTTTTTTTTCTGCATAAAATATTGTCAGAGTCAGGAATCGACATGCACTATCTCCCTCACTACAAAAAACATTCAGTATCTAATAATATGCAATTTTTTTTTTTCATTTCCAGAGCTGCTGTCTGTTTTCACTGTATGAGCACGGGAGGATTCAAGTTTCCACATTTGAAACGCATTACGTTCCAGTAGCTAAATGTAACATCAGTGTGCTGATGTCAAACTCCTGCCTGCACGTGTGTCACTTCTTAATATGAAGGTTAAACATCCAGCAGTAATTATCTCCGCCAAGGAGGTTATGTGACACCCGGCGTTTGTGTGTCTGTCTGTCTGTCTGTTCGCAAGATAACTCAAAAACACCTGGGCAGATTCAGATGAAATTTTGAGGGGATGTAGACTATGGTAAGAGGAAGAGCTGATTTAATTTTGGTGGCAATCCGGTAAGGATCCTGGATTCTGGATCACTTTGAACTTTTTAGTAAGTTTTAGTATGTGGTCCAAAATATGACAAAAACATCATAGGTTAGCATGTCGTCCAACAAACTGGAGCAAGGTGTCCAGATAGCTCAACTGAAGGTGATTTGTAAACAGAACTGTGTCAGAGACGCAGGTTCAATTCCAGCTCATGATCCTTTACTGCATGGGTTTCCTGTTTTCCTCTCTGTCCTTGGCGGAGGTCTGCACTCTCTGAGTGCTTTTCTAGTTTATTTCTGAATCCAGATCCTCACTGAAGTCCCAATAACGACTGAATATTGCCTCAAAAAAATTAAGAAAAGCACAACATAACTGTCAGATATCAGAGATTTAAATAGTGGTTTTATGATTCTCCCCTCTTATTTACAGTGGGTACGAAAAGTATTCAGACCCCTTGAAATTTTTCACTCTCTGTGTCATTGCAGACATTCGCCAAAATCAAAAAAGTTCATTTTATTTCTCATTAATGTACACTCAGCACCCCATCTTGACAGAAAAAGACAGAAATGTAGACATTTTTGCAAATTTATTAAAAAAGAAAAACTGAAATATCACATGGTCAGAAGTATTCAGACCCTGTGCTCAGTATTGAGTAGAAGCACCCTTTTCAGCTAGTACAGCCATGAGTCTTCTTGGGAATGACGCAACACGTTTTTCACACCTGGATTTGGGGCTCCTCTGCCATTCTTTCTTGCAGATCCTCTCCAGTTCTGTCAGGTTGGATGGTGAACGTTGGTGGACAGCCATTTTGAGGTCTCTCCAGAGATGTTCAGTTGGGTTTAGGTCAAGGCTCTGGCTGGGCCAGTCAAGAACGGTCACAGAGTTGTTCTGAAGCCACTCCTTTGTTATTTTAGCTGTGTGCTTGGGGTCATTGTCCTGTTGAAAGGTGAACCTTGGGCCCAGTCTGAGGTCCTGAGCACTCTGGAAGAGGTTTTCCTCCAGGATAACTCTGTACTTGGCCGCATTCATCCTTCCTTCAATTGCAACCAGTCGTCCTGTCCCTGCAGCTGAAAAACACCCCCACAACATGATGCTCCCACCACCATGTTTCACTGTAGGGATTGTATTGGGCAGGTGATGAGCAGTGCCTGGTTTTCTCCACACATACCGCTTAGAATTAACACCAGAAAGTTTAATTTTGGTCTCATCAGACCAGAGAATCTTATTTCTCATAGTCTGGAAGTCCTTCATGTGTTTTTTGGCAAACTCTATGCAGGCTTTCATGTGTCTTGCACTGAGGAGAGGCTTCCGTCGGGCCACTCTGCCATAAAGCCCCGACTGGTGGAGGGCTGCAGCGATAGTTGATTTTGTGGAACTTTCTCCTATCTCCCGACTGCATCTCTGGAGCTCAGCCACAGTGATCTTTGGGTTCTTCTTTACCTCCCTCACAAAGGCTCTTCTCCCACCATTGCTCAGTTTGGCTGGACGGCCAGGTCTTGGAAGAGTTGTGGTCATCCCAAACTTCTTCCATTTGAGGATTATGGAGGCCACTGTGCTCTGAGGAACCTTGAGTGCTGCAGAAATTCTTTTGTAACCTTGGCCAGATCTGTGCCTTGCCACAATTCTGTCTCTGAGCTCCTTGGGCAGTTCCTTCGACCTCATGATTCTCATTTGCTCTGACATGCACTGTGAGCTGTAAGGTCTTATATATATATAGACAGGTGTGTGCCTTTCCTAATCAAGTCCAATCAGTTTAATTAAACACAGCTGGACTCCAATAAAGAAGCAGAACCATCTCGAGGAGGATCAGAAGAAATGGACAGCATGTGAGTTAAATATGAATGTCGCTGCAAAGGGTCTGAATACTTATGACCATGTGATATTTCAGTTTTTCTTTTTTAATAAATTTGCAAAAATGTCTACAGTTCTGTTTTTTTCTGTCAAGATGGGGTGCTGAGTGTACATTAATGAGAAATAAAATGAACTTTTTTGATTTTGGCAAATGGCTGCAATGACACAGAGAGTGAAAAATTTCAAGGGGTCTGAATACTTTCCGTACCCACTGTAGCTGATTCTCTATCAGTCTTGTTATATCCATGTGTAACATTTTCCAAATCCACATCGATCACTTGGGCGTTCCACTTATCACTTTTTCCTAATCCACCTGCAGCCGCTCAACTTTGCGTTCGAAGGCTGTTGGAAGACAGATGTTGGGAGAAACATTTTCAAAGATTTCCCTCCAGCGCGCTTGGACGACACAACTCTCATTCGTTTCAATCAAATCCCTTTAATTTTTTTGCCAGTGTAAGTACAGCCTAGTGCACTGTCTCTTGGCTCCTGCTGGCCTGCGGTGAGGACGGAGCATGAAACTGATGTTCTTTCCCTTCTGCACCAGCTGTTGTGGTTTAAATCAGTCTGTACCGTCGTGGCCAGATCATTTATCTGACCGCTTTTTGATCCGTTTCCCACATTTCTCAGTTTAAGAAGGGCCTCTCTCTGTTTGGCCTTGGCTGAAATTGGTTTTGCAGTGTGTTTGCAGCCTCTTCAGCCTTCACATTTTTGCGTCTGCTTCTGCTCACTCTCTCCCCCGTAGCATCTCGTACTTACCTGCCCTGAAATGCCAAGCTCCTGTTAAGAATCTCGACTGAATGTTTTGTCGGCCGCTATCTAAGTGCAGTAAAGTTCAACATGTTCAGATTAGAGAGATGAGCATTTTTTTTCCAAGTGTAAACACTCATCGATTTAAAGTGATATAAACATCAAAATTCCACTTGCGAGGAGAACACACATCTGTGTTCACATCTGTTTTGTGATCATCATATATGTACATACATAGCAGTGTAAAGAGCTGAAATATTTATTAAAGGAGCGATTGTTTGACAGAAACTTGGCCTCAAACTCATGTTATCATTTAATTTGTCAAGCAAAGCTGGCTCCAGATTCTCCAAACACAAAAGTTTTATGTTATTGTAAATTGAATGTGCTGAAGTGTTTTGGAGTGTTGACCTGTCAGAATGAGTAATTTGCAGATGTTGTCACAGTTATTGTAGCCTTCTTTAGAGAGCCCATATTATGCATTTGGAGTTTTTCATTCCTTTTGTGTGTTATAAAGCTGCTTTTGTGCCTGTAGATGACCTACAAACTTACAAAGCCCAAACTCCACATGTCTGAACATTGTCTCAAACACTTCATATGAGGTCCAAGCTTAGTTTCCGTTACTTATTTACACCACCATGTAACACATTCGCATAATGGTTGTTGATTGGCTAGTTTAGCAGCAGCTTCCTAGTAGTTGGCCATTCGATTTGAGGTTATGATACATAGATAACGTTGACCCGCTTTTGTTGGACTAGCTGACCAATCAGAGCAGACTGGGCTCTTTGGGAAGAGGGGCTTAAAGGAACGGCAGCTAAACCAGAGCATTTCAGATGGAGGCTGAGTAGAGGTGCTGCAGAAATGTACAGTATGAGGAAAAATTATGTGTTGTTTTGAACATTAAAGCATGTAAAATACTCTAATAGACTACAAAAACACCATTATGACAATATAAATGAGCGTATACAGGCTTTTTAATCTCAGATACATTTTAATTTTATAATATCAGTTCACCTCTCTTTTATTTGCCTCCCTTTCGATTTCTGAGTTTTCTGTTAGTCAGTATATTCAGTATCTCATCTTTAATAGCCTAACTGATATCAGCTGTCATATGTTGTCAAAAATCCCAGATTTTGCTGCATTATCAGTGACATATAAACTAGATAAGCCAAAAAGTATTGCATTGTGAACCAGGAACCAGCAAAAGAAATGTCAGTTTTGCTTGATACGCGAGTGTTGTGATTGTTTGACAATCAAGATGTTTATCAGTCATCAGTTTCGAATTTAAGCAACTATTTTCTGTGTATTGGACTGCCAAGGCCCTCCAGGTTTTCAGTAAAAGTAGCGAGCTCTGTATTCCCCTTATTAAAGCAGAGAACTAATTAACTGACTGTGTTTAATCTGCTCATTCTCGCTTTTTTCTTAATGATCCTCTCTTTCCCCATTACCTCTCTCACTCTATCTCCCACTCACTATCAGCCCCTCTGCTTCGTCACACATGCACGCACACACAAAGCGATAACAAATGCACTCAATGCGAGAGGGAGAAAGGATCTTTATTGGTTGATCCAAGCTTTGTGTTTTTCCTCCAGGTTCCTGCCAGTGTTACTCAGTTAGCTCCAACAGGGCTGACCTGGCAGTGTGAGACGGGGGACCCCGGGCCACCCTTTAGCAAGTCAGTCCCTTCACTCACCACAATGGGAAAGACTCAAAATGAACTCTGCCTGAAAGAGAGAAAGAGGGAAAGGGAAGAGGCGGGGGCATGTGGTGAAGGCAAAAGGGGCAGTGAGCAAAATACCCATTTGGGAGGGCAAGGAGAATATAGGGACCAGCTCCCTCCCCCAGACGACATGCATTTGTAAATTTGTAAGGCCCCCATCCCCCTCAGCATACACACACACACACACACACACACACACACACGCATACACACACTCCTGCAGAAGGGGCTTTGCATTCTCGATGAGCCGAGAGTTGGAGCTCCTACTGTGGAGAAGCAGATCAGACTGTTTTTCATGCCTTTTTTCTCTTTTCTCTTTCTCGGCTCATGCCTCTCTCTCAGGGCTCTGTGTTGCATACATAAACTCACAGTAAACCCAAACTTCACAGTTTGTTGAAAAGGGCTGTTTCTGAGGTTGTCTCGAATTTCCATCCATGTTTTTATGCCTGTTTGCAGTATTTTTGTATTTGGATAGGTGCATTTTTTGGGCGAAGATCTGACTGTGTGTGTGGAACAGCAGTGCTTTGGGGTTCTTCCTCGAGGCGGAGTGCCGTTCACACTGCAAGAGAAAATGCTAAATGAGGAGCAGGGGGTTGGAATGAAAGAAGAGTGGAAGAGATTGTGTGCAGCGGTGGCAGCCAAGGAATGGCAGGCTCTCATATTGTGGAGTTTTATATGCGCACAAAGCTCAGTCACAGCGGTCTGGAGGAATTATGTGACGCCTCTCTAACTCACAGGTCACAGGGTCATGGAGGTCAGCTCAGTTAGTCTAACTTCTTTCTTCACAGTCATTCATACACATGAAGACTGCTGCTACAGAGAAATCACACATCTTCAAAAAGCTGAAGGCCCAATCAGAAGTAATTGCGCCAAATTTTCAGTCGCTATTGGAACAGTGACATGGTTAGGGTGTGGTGTATCTTCTGGTGATGAACCTAAAGTGCTCTGCAGTACTTTTAGCTTTCTGTGGAGCTGTGCATCGGTTTCTCAAAAACAACCGTTGGTGTATCTATGCTTTGACATCTTGAAATGTGGATGATTTTGTATGTTTGTTGGACCATGTGCACCTAATTGTATAGTTAGCATCAACCAGGCAAGCAAGAAAGCACTTCTAAGTGTTTGCTTTCATTTTATTTGAAGTAACTATAATTGATTTTCTGGTCACTTTGTTGGGAAATAAGCTGTAAACACAAATTTGACATCTTGTCACCTTATGAAGTTGTTATGGCTGATGCACTGCTACTACTTACTTTTGTTGCATTTAGGACCACCTGCTCAGAACAAGTCACAACCAAGACGAAGGCAAACCTAAAACTATTTCCATTAAATATTTGGCAACTAATATCCATTTCTTAACATTTGCCAAATCTCTTTTCATGAGATTTCTGAAGAATTTCATGATACATATAGTTAACATGAGATATTTAGCTTTGCTGGTGCCAGCGATGCTCATCTTACCCTTTGAAATTCCTGATTTACTTCCCTGAGAAATGCTGTGGGTTTTCTTTTGGGCGTTTGCAGATGAGCTCTTTGTGATTTTGAATAGCAAAATTCCAGAATAAAAGATTTGACTGATTCTGCCATATAGACAGCCACAGCCTCTTCTCCCGTGTGCTGCATTCACTTTCTTTGGGTGCATGTGCAGGAGTGTAAAATTTCAAGTTTAATATCTGCCAAATTAGTTGAATTTTAGATTTAGTCACAATAATGATGGTAACATATACACTACCAGTCAAAAGTTTGGACACACTTTCTCATCTATTTGAATACTACCAGTCACACTTTTGACTGGTAGCGCAAGCCAGACAGTATTCCGGCAATCTAGTGATATCCCTTGATATAATATCGAGAGTCCTCTTTGTATTAGATCGAGGAAAGACCAAGGAAAAATGTGATCGATTGAAGCGCGAGACCAGCATGAGCAGTAGTCAAGAGTTGTGTTTCACAAATGTTGACTTTCTTTTTATGTCTGTTATAGTCTACTATAGTCTACTACTGCTCCCAGAGAGAGCAGTAAGGCTGACCTTAAGGAACAAAGTTTTACCCTTTGAAAACAACAACGCAGTGAGTTGAAAGGCTCTAAAATACACTGCACGGTAGAGGAGAAGCTCAGATTTGTTTCTTTTTTGAGTGATTACTTGCAATAATATGATCTACTGTTATCAGTCAACTTTTACAAGCGTGAATACGCTCTTGGGTAAATCATTTATGCCGACTGACCGGGAAATGCTGGCTTAGAATCAGTTGACTGTGGCTTTGCTGAGCCGTTATCAGTCTTTTATTGTATGCTAACCCAAAGGAAATTAAACAAAAGGACAAGAGCTCTATTGTTTTAGTTTTTAGCAGCAGGTGTTGGTTTAAACATCACTTGAACATTTAAAAGCTTTCAAAGGTACGTCGTTCCTTTGTGTCTGAAGGTGTCCTCAGCAGTCTGACAAGATGCAGTCTGTCTCACCGTCCCTTGTTTCTCCTTTGTCTATCTTCTCCACCATCTTCATCGTCTCTTGCCTCTTGGTGTAATTGTGTCTGTGGGTGGTGGTATGTGAAACTGTGTCCTGGGCCTTTTGTCTGCTGCTGGTTCGCTGCCTTTGAAGATGAGTCAGGAAGTGACCTGGGCTAATGAGTTGAACTTTGGACTTTCTGCCTCCGTCTCTGTAAGACAAGGCTGGTCGGAAGATGAAAAGAGATGCTGTGTTTTTATTCTGGCGGAGGAAATGGCAAGGGGGAAAATGTGATACAGCTTGCTAATTAGGAGGCAGAGAGGAGTGTCAGGGCTTTGAGTGCGAGATGAAAAATAGGTAGACTCCGAAACGACACATCCAATGTTCCAAACGCATGTAAACACCTGAAGTCACACTCTTAGAATTTGTCTATGTCTACCTATACACAGAAACTTCACATTAACACAGACCCACATAAAGCTACATGTACAGAGCAGCTGCAGCTGTGTTTAGTTATCAGTGTCTCTGAGCTCAGATATATGTCTCCCAAATGAGTGGCTTTATTTGATCCGGGCTGACTCAAACGTAGCGGAAGACGAGCATTAGGAAAGCCAAACAGGCTCCATTGTTTAACACAGACAGCCATTTTCTCCTGCTGGCACATCAACATTACACAATATCACCCTAGAAATACAACGCTTTCTTTATTCAGAATTTCAGTGTAATTTTGACATCTTTATTACAATGCGGAGATCCAGATGTTGATGCACTTCTTCCAGGTGTGATAAGAATGGTTGAGCAATTCATTGAAATATTATCCAAACAGCAGAAGTTACAATTTCTTTTGGCAAAGGTGTAAAAAGTTCTCTCCACAAAGCAGGAACCTGGTCGTTTTTAGTTGTTTCTTCAGAGAAAATGAAGCTTACTATGCGGTCATTATCATTTGTTCTAAAACAGCTATGTCACATCAGCAATATCTATTCAAATAATTGCAATCTGATTTTTTTTTTTAAAAATCCTATCATTCAGCTCAGTTGCCAGTACAGCATGATGTTTTTTTCAGCCAAACAGCTTTGCTCTTAACCTTACAGTGTGCATTTCCTTCCCACTGGGATGTCAGCCCAGCAGAGAACAGAGCTCATTTAGGTTAGATATGATAACCGGGCCCTTAGGTTTGTAATGTATCCTTCTTAGTGGCCAAGTAATAATCAGAATATCTCACACGAGGTCTCTGGCTCATAAAAACATATTGCTCTTGTTGCATTGGGACCATCTTGAAAATTTTCTCTCTGGCTGTTTTAGTGTGTTTGTCCAGGTTCTCTTTGTGGCCTCCTTGGTTTGATTTCACTGCATAGTTAGAGCAAACGACTGGTTTGAGGGGCTGATGGTGTTATCTGGTCTTGTTGTGGATTATCGGGCTGGGACTTTAATGCGTTAATTTCGGTTAATTAATTACAGAAAAAATATTGTGTTTAAAAGAAATAATGCATTTAAGTGCACCTTTTTCAGTTTCCTAATTTCCAGTGATGCTGATGCACACTCCAGCCCAGTAGGGAGCAGGAATGAACCTAAAGTCTGTTTGCCAGCCATGAAGAAGATACACTGCACGCTAGGGCTGGCCCGAATAGTGGTTTCTGGCCTCCGAATATTCAGGCCTTATTAAAGACAATTATCCAAATATTTGTTCCGCCCCGTAACGTCCGACGGGGGGCGGGGCTTGTGGCGGAGATGGCCCGAATATTCAAATCCATTCGTCTGGTCTCCCGGGTCCAAATTTTGCCTTCGTTTTGTCTTCAGTTAAACTGAAGAATTCCCAAACAGTGGAGGTCTTCAGCATCTTGTCTTGTGTTTATGCAACGAAGTGAAGCGTGACGTCAGAGTCGGCAGCCACCTGGCCATTCGGGTGGTGGTAACAAACAGGAATGGATGAGCCGATGTGGGCTGAAGGCGGAGGGAAGACAGTAACGCCGCATATTCGTTCCGTCTGGTAACATCCGACCTGGGAGGGGGCGAATATCCAGATACCAAAATTATTATCCGGATAGTACCGCCGTAGCGAACGAATATTCAGGTTTTTGGGATATTCGGGTCCAGCCCTACTGGACGCACAAGAATGTTTGGTGGACAGTGAAGGAAGAAGGGACCGCATTGCTTGGCTTGTTGGGCGGAAAATTTTCTTTTATAAAACTTTGCAGTGGCAGCTTGGATAAAAGCGTGGTTGTGTGCAAATTGTGCAAAAAAGCGTTTCCTTATCACTGCAGCACTTCAAGCTGACTGTATCACCTCAATGCAAAACATGTTGCTGTTAGCACCAGAGCTAACGTTAGCTACGACAGCCCTGGTACCAAACGGTGTAGCCATCCCATAATAGACCACTTTTCAAGACATTAAAAGTGCTTGAGTTTACAAAAAGTCTTAATTGTTTAATATAATCGCTATAGTTGCACTTTGAGTTTGTAGTAATCTGTGAATGTAGTAGAGAGATGAAAAATGCACAGATAAATATAAATGAAACACATTTGTATTGTTTAAGATCACTATATCTATTAATCGATTCATTGACACCAGGATGCCTTATCTCACTCTTTTGCAACACCTTAGACAGTGACACGTCTGTCTAAGGTGTGTGTGCTGCAGCAGTTAAGTGAGGACTAGAGGCTTCTCTGTGTACAACCGGCCAGTAGAGCATACTGATCCATGTGAGGTGTTTAGGGGACATACGTAAATTACAGCTTCATAAAATAACAACCCCTCTAAACTGGATTAATCTCTGCCTTCACACAGGTATTATCGTGTCACCCACCACCACAAGTATATTCTCAAGCAGTAAGAAACACTAAAATGTTACAAAACAAACTTTTAGACGGTGCTTTTGTTGTCAGAGCATCAGCGTTGCAGTCTAGAACGTTAAAAAGAGATCACTATCGCCACAAAACTCGTCCTGTGCATGAAAGGTGCATGACTGGCAGAACGACATTCTTCCCCACAGCAACAGGCTGCAGAACATAAACAATGAATAATAATAGAGATAATAAATTTTAAAACTGCTTGTAATATAGTCAAGAGCAGCTGCCGTTTATTAAAAGTAAGTCCCAGATCATCCTTATGAAAAAGAAGTGTACAGAACATTTTTTTGCACTTTTAATTTTCTTTGCAATTGTAGTTTGTTATGAATTTGTGTAAAATGTAGTATTTGTAAAACTGGGTGCAGTGGAAATGTTGGCCACTCTACAGCAACCAGTGCAAAAAAAACTAGTCTGAAGCTCTGCCTTAAACGCCTTTAAAATTAGAAAAGTGCTCACTGACATCAAATCCATGTCAGGAAGCCTGACCTTTTTACATTAACGTCTGAATGAGTTCAAATCTCATCACTGAAAGGGATGTTTGATTTCTGTGCGGTGCAGAAACACCACAGCAACGTCTGTTCAGGCACTAAAGAATGTGGAGAAAACCCTTTAAGCAATTTGTTTTTCATGAAGATGGCTTCCATGCTGATCCAGTGTTGTATTTCTCTGGATCCTTCCTGAATATTTCTCCTAGTACAGAAAGCTGTGATTGAAGGAGGAGCTGTCTCCTGTCCAGAAGACACTGACAGTCTGTGTTGGTGAAATAAGTACTGTCAGTCTAGCTGAGAGGTCTTCATGTTGAGCCAGTGGCCCTGGGAGACTGCTCTGTCTCATTACTTAAGCATTCATTTGTATTTTTCTCCCGCAGATGCCCAGTTTACTCTTTCTACACTGCTTTCTCATTTATCATCCACTCTTCTGTGGTCCTTCCCATTTTGTATCTTCCAGATTTTTCTTTCCAAAAGGCCAGCTTGTTACCATCTTTGGCTGGCTGGTGCCATGCTATCTTCTATCTCTGTGTCTAGACCAGGCGTTGGCACTGTCAGTCAGCCAGGGTTTCTGCTGGCATCTCTTGGCAGCTGAACAGGAGACAACGTTAAGGTTTTCTGTGCATTTTCTGGAACTCCTGTGATATGTAAATATATGTTTCCAGACAATGTGCTGCATCCCGCGGCAGCCTGCAGCCCGTTTCTTACAGGGAATCTTTGCATTTTAATCCACTGATTGAAAAGCTATTCATATTTCTGTAGAAGATTTAAGGGTGCTGACTAGGTGTGGTTGTGATTGAACATGTAACTTGTTATTTTAGATAATTTAAACGTCTGCAGAACTATGAGCTTCACACTTTCACACGCATTCTTCAGATAGAGCAGGACAAAGTAAGATATATGTGAATTTAGCGTGACCTGGGAGGAAATTCTTGGATCAGGTTTATGTTGGATAATTACAGAAAAAAAACTCTGCATGAAACTGTTTATATGATAGAATCATCAAATAATATATATTTATCACAAAAGCACACCAGGCATCAACTACTTGGTGGAAGTACCATAATGGCAAAATAAAGTTTAGACAGCAGACTGGTTAGAAAACTTGGAATACTCTACAGTCTGGCTGTCAAAAATTCTCAGATGCTATTTTACACTGTGCTGTCCTTTAAAGTGAAGCATGTGGCAGACTAAAACCTGCTCTGTTTTCTGTTTTCAACCAGTCACAGGGGCACAGCCGGATCTCTTACCTTTTCCGGAAACGTTAATCCGTCAGTGTTACTTGGTCTATGTGTGAAAGGGCTGTTAGACTGATACTGAGCTCTGTGGGAACAGGAGCCTGTGTGAATGTGTTCATTTTTGGTGTTGTGTGCACCTGTGTGTCTGTGTGTGTGTATGCTTGTGCTTATGTGTGCCCTGGTAACGGTGTCTTGATTTACATTGCTTCACCTGTGTATGTAGAGAGGTATCTATAATGAAACGACGTAAATTTATAAATGGGCGGTTGTTTTGCGACAGTTTCTAAGGTTGCTCTATTATCTCTCAGTAGGTCATTGCAGACAATGTTGCAAATTGAAAACCAGCACTGGTTTATGGTGGAATTGGATTTCTGAATATTTGTGTCAAGATGGATGAAGTGCTTTGATTTGTGTGAAATAAATTTCAGAGTGAAAAAAGTCCAAATATTTCACCATCAAATTTCTATAAAGATGAACTATATAACAATATAACAATGATTTAATGTTTTTGGTACAGCAGAAAAAAATAAATACATTGGTCATTATTCTTATTGTAAAAGTTAAAGAACCATTAAATCCAGCAGGGCAATTTCAACTTTACAACTGCCCAAAGTAACTGTCTCTCTCTTTTGTTGCCAACAGAGGGCATATGGCTTACTAGGTTTGAAAAATCTTTATTGCAGTTGCTAGTGAATAACATGAATAGAGTTTGGTATTTACCTTTGAATGTTAAGCCTATGAAAGCAAGACTCTGGGTCTGAAAAGCGAAGCCAATGCAGAAATACCTTAAACCTGCATTATGTCTACTGTCCAGCAGGGGGCGATTCCCCTGATGGTAAAAAGAAATCAGACTGTATAGACTTAAACAACAGAATGACTCTGCTTCTCACTTGGCTTGTTCCCTCAGTAAACATATTTCTAATGAATTTATGGTCCCAATTGCTATTTTCATATCTCTTTCAATAGAGTATGATCTTTATTTTGTAAGTTATGATTCAGTTTAGAGTAAAATAGACAGTACATTGGGGCATTTTTTTCCCCTCTCTCATGGCTGCCTTTAGATTGACAGATGGCTATGGTATTGGCAATATCCTTGTGTTCTCAGGCAGATTCACCCTGCATTTGTTACATCTGATCTGAAAAGTGAAAAATGCCAATGACCAAATGCCAAACTCAGGATTTCTAAACAACAGATCAATGTGTACCATCATAGTGGCTATGTACATCTTTTGTATACATTCTGCAGTATTTACATTTAGTGTAAACTTCACATAGTGGTTCGGTGACCTTGTGATCGTGCATACATAGATAAAAATATCCTTCTGACATTAACTGTTTTGGTAAAAAGGTATACTAAGCTCACAAAGTCTCAGCCTTAACGAAATGCCATGTACCAAACAGTTCTGCACAAAACACATAACCTTGTCATTAGCGATGCCGTGAAATTCATATAAATCAGTTACATTTTTAAAACATACTGTGAGAAAAATCCAGTTAACTTTGCAGGACTTAGAGACAAAGCAAACACCTCAAAATTTAACGAATCAAAAACATTCATCTGCAAACCACACTATGTCAGTAGCATTTTCTCAAAAAATTAAGTCCTTTTTTGGTATAAAAGAAAAGGGGACTAGATAATATATAAAATATATCAATACATAATATGACACGCTGTCATACCACCCACCATGAAAATGTGAATAGTTTTTTGGTGTTTAATGAGGTCCCAAAACAGCCAGTTTGACTGAGGCATGATTGCCAAATGTGAGATGCTTTTTTAAGAGGAGCTGTCATATGTCTTCTGCATACATCATCACAGAAGCACGGCTCTCCTTCTCCTCACATTCACAGCAGCAAAGTCCCTTGTCATTTACATACCAGAAACTTGTGAATGTCCTTGAGGAACTCTTTCTCTCACTCTCTTTTGAAAGCACTCACGCTCGAGCTTCTGCACACAGCAACGATCAACTCATGAATCTGAATGGGAGAGGTTTCCGATGTTTAGACAGCACAGGAAAAAAACCCTGATGCATATTCTGCTGACATCCCCCATAGTTGACACATTCATGAAACAAAGCCACCATGTGTGCATGTGCACGTACATGTGCATGTGGTTTGTTGACTATTAATGAATTAAAACTACGTATTTTTTCTATCCTTTTGCATATCGAAGATCTGTGCATGTGAGTTTGAAACTTCAATCCTGCAATCGTCCAAAAAACTTGTGTGGTTCTGTGCTGCACTCTGTGAACCCTGCAGTTAATGAGGGAGTAAGAGTGACACTTACACTCAGGGAATTCAAACTCAGTCTCGCTCTGTTGGGATTTACTCCAGGCCTCGAGTTCCAGTGATAGCAAAACTCAGATTGACGCATCTGGTAGATTCTTTTTTTCTCAAATTGTTGTGTGAAAGTTGCATATGCACTAAGAAAAATGACCTGACCTTGTCAGTCATGCTTCATTAAATTATCATGCAAACAGTATGCTTGTAAATTCATATCTTTGGAGTGCAGTGGGAGAATTTAACTTCACAGTCATGACAAAAAATATAGGATCTGACAATGGATATTTCTCTCATTTTATGTATTATAGGATGTTCTTTTTATTTATTTTTTAGGTTATTTATGTATTCTAGGAAAACAGAGTAGTGTATAACCCCTGCAGGCACTTGTGCTTACTCTCATGCTTCCACCTGCCCAGTGATTTCATTTAAACATGCCAAGTGTAATTCGGACCTAAAGAGAAGCTGAAATATGCTTGTATATTTAAGACATACCTTGTAGCAGCCGTATAAATCTAGTGCTGTGCTCATAGGATGAACATTAGGGAGAGAAATGTATGTCTAACATAACACTAATAATAGTTTTCCTTATCACAAACCTTGGACGTGCATGGATGTTATTCTCACCACAGTGAAGGAATACACAAACAGTGTATGTGCATTTGTAATGGAGAATTCATACCTGAATTGAGACATATTGTAGGAGAAACAAAAGCTCTGTTGGACAACTAATTTTTGTGCATCTTCCTCAGCTTTTGTTGCACTGTACAGCATCTTGGGAGCAGCAGTTACAACAGCAAATTTAACTAGAACAGCCTTGTCAGCTAACTCACCAGCTAGTGCTAGTTAGCTGCTAGCTGTCTAGTATTGATTTTAAATTTAGTGTCTAAATAAATACATGTGTCTTAAATGGTCAAAAAAATGGTTAGCAAGTATATTCAACTCCGGTAATTAGAAAATGGGCCTTTGTTGGTCCCCATTTCAACAACTTAATCACTTCAGTTAGCTAGTTTACAAGCTAGGTAGCCGACATCTATCACATTTCATAAGCTAGCGCTAGCTTTTAAATTGTCAGATAGCTGGAACCTTTATTCCCTAAACTGAAGATTGAAACAAGTCATTATTTGAAATATTATTGTTAAAAATAGACACTTATTTCTATTTTCTTCTGTTTCTAAGTGTGTTTCATCATATTTAAGTGGGAAACATAAATTTATTTTTCATTTTCTCCCATTTTCTTTATTAATTTGTTGTTCCTGCTAATTTCTGTGAATGAAAACTGCTCTTTCCATTCAAATCCACGTCGAAAAAATAAAGTATGTTCTGGGTTGAAGTAATCAGTTTGAGTAAATTAATCTGTGAGCAATAACAGAGCCGTGGCTCAAAGGAAAAGAGGCAAACTTGGAGCAGCAGAGCGGTGAGTGAAAACACAGCGTCACGATGCTGCAATAATGAGAAATTAGTTAAAATGTTTAAATTGTTGCATGTTTCAGAGTGTGACATGCAAGTTGCTGTAATATTTTGTTTGATGGATATCACAAACATTGATCTGTGTGTTTTTGTGTGGATAAAGGATTTGCTGTGGAAATAGGTTTTATAATTGTGTAAATGTAACGTGTTTGATTCCCATTTGCAGCCAGTGGAGCAACAATTCGCTCACATCTTTTAAAGCATAAATGAAATCTGACACAGAATCATGCAAAGAATGTCCAAATATTTACTGTAGCAACACTCACTGTTCAACTGGGTTTGACACAGAACTTTGTCAGAAAGTCTTTGTATTTGTACAGTGTGGACTGTGTTTATAACAAAGGTCTCATTTGAGTTTGTGGGAATATTGTCTGTACGTCACCTGAGCCAAAACCAACAGGTGCACATTTCTAATCTCTTTCTGTTTGCATTTCATTTTTCCCCATCTGTCTTTCTCCCTCGCTGCCTTTGATCTCTCTAGCGACCCTCAACTCCAAACACCAGCTCTTTCTATTTTAACTCAAACTGATAGGTCACTTTATGAACAGGTTCAGTCATCAGCTTCTGCTGCTTTTTCCTTCCTCTTCCTAATTTCATCCTTATCCTCCTGTCTTAGTTTTTATTTCTATTTCCTTACCGTCTGTCATTCTTTTCTACTTATAATTCTCCTATTTTTCTCTTGGTCTCTTTTCCTCTCCTCCAAGGCAGTTTTCCGGATGCAGGAGATTTGTGTACATGCATGGATTTTATGTGTGTTCTTTGGCATTGTGGCTACCTGCCACAAACGAGGGTCGATGTAGACGGGTCAGATGTGGAACTCGAATGAAAAAGCTTTTCACTGTGTGATGTCTCAGGCTGTTATTTGTTCCATCTTTATGTGTGCGTCTGTATGACTGCGCATAGACTAGCTTGTATGTGCTTTTCAGTAATTTAGCCGAGCATGGGCTGATGTTTTCCTTCCTCACCACAGCTCCCAGGTTGCCTCCCTCGGCACGCTGAGTCGCCAACACAAATCCTGCATCCAGTTAATCATCTCAAGTCATAAAGATTAATGTTGTGCGGTGCTGTGTTACGCTATGACACACATTACTCTCCTTGGTAATGATGTTTTCTATTAGTTATAGTGTGTTTTGAATGTTGTCGTTTGTATGTAATGGTCGACACCTGTTGCCCTCATACGTCTGGGAATGTGCATTGTACGTATTCGGCAAGAAGGGCTGAATGTTTGGGAGACCTCCGTGTGAACTAGTGGACGGTATCTGATTATCAGATCAACATTGTTTCCAGAGGGAAGGAAATTCTGAATTCCTTGCTTTTTGTTCCTTGTTAAAGAAAACTTTGTTTCTTTTCTTTATATGACACAAACAGATTTCAATTCCCCTCCAATGTATGGGGGCAACAGGTGTTTAACCTAAAGAAGCCTTGTAAATATATTGAAAACTATCTACATGACTCAAGATCAATGCTAGGACACATACTTGCTGTACCATCCCATTCTCTTGAACATGACGTCTTTTGAAGGTCTTTATGCCCAAAGTGCGCTCAGAGTTGAAACATTTTTCTCAGCAAATCTGTGCGCTTTATAGAAAATGCGTGATGCAAAAGGTGAAGAAACTGAAGTGTAGAAACAGCACATTTAACGCCTCAAATTGATGGGATGTTGTTTTAAAATGGCACAAATTTTTCAGTTCATACTCAGTTCCCTCGGTGCCATTTGTGCATCATTCATTGTCAGGATTTGACCCAGTTACGTTGTTGTGGGTGAGTCAGGGAGATGTTTTGTTCCAGTTTGTTTCAATCTCTGAGAAATCTGTCTTCGGAATGAAAGATGTAAATAAGAAATGAATAGAAGTGGCAGCAGTTTGACAGGGTGGAGTCGCACTGAGATGGTTATTGTCAAGACATTTTATTAACCCTTTAATGGCAGCTCTGCTCAGTTGCCGTTTTATTGCGTGCACATATTTGAAATTTATTCACGCTAATATAGCGGCAAATCAATACTAGTTTCATAAAGTCTATATTGAAAGTAGCTTTAGTTGGATGGTAAAGTTGGTAGGTGTAGAGACGTTGAGTTAAATTGTTGTCTGTGTTTTATGTGTTCAGCTGTCGCACAAACTACTGCATCCGTACTGTCTAGTAGGTTGAATCAACACCTTTACAAACCAGCTTTAACCAAAATTGCACTTTATAACCTCATAAACATAAAATTTACTACACAACAGCTGTATACTGTTTATATGTATTTGTGTATTTCTTATTGTATATGCTCTTTTTATGTGAAGCACATTGTGTTTAATTGAAAGCATGAATTCTACTATAGAATAAAGTATTATTATTAATTACATTAATTTAAAATAATTAAGTCAGTACTTTCGAACAGGAAGCTGTAAATCATACCTTGAAACACTTAAAAAGGTAGGATTTAACATAAGATCAGGCTTTGCTACTGTAGTTTCATACATCTAACTACTAAATAATAGCGACCCCGGCTATATTTACGCTGGCATTCAGCCGAGGTGTGAGATGACATATAATGTTGCATAGGACATTTGTTTCCGTTTGGTCAAACTACGATCAAATGTCTTGAGATTTCTTAGATACAGGCCATGCCGACAGGGGTCGGCCGGACTAGACTGTGCTAGTTTAGCTTGCCAAAGTCAAAACCAGTATCATATGTAGCTTAATCCTCTCTGCAGAGTGACCCCTGCCTCTATTAATCAGTGCGTGTAACTGCCCTAAGAGTACATGAATTAGAACAAAGCGCTCTGTCTATAGAGGGACCTTATAACAGTGGCCAGACATGATCTCACATCGTGCTCAGAAACCCGAGAAGGAGACCACCCCAGGAACATTTTTTCTCCTCTCTGTCCCGTGTCCTTTCTTCTTCTTTATCTCTTTTCCATCTCTCCCCTCTGTTCCTCCGCTGTTTTTCTTCGACTCCCTCACATTCACCTGCCTCATACAATAACGTTGTTTGAGTCATTTCTGTTATCTCTCTCCTTAGCTTTCTCTGTCTCACATAATTTGAGAGCCATTATTCAATGTGATTCCTTCCATCACGTATTCTGATGTATTCTTCAGCCTTCATTAATTTTTTATCAAAAATGACATCGGAGTATTTGACTTAGTACTGGTGCAAATTAGAAAAACACCGTCTTCGATCTTCTTCTGATTGTGGTGACAACATTTACACAGATTTATCTATGCTGTGATTTACCGAGCCTTGGAAAGGGCAAGTGAAAGCCCTTACAGATGAGTCCACAGCACAGGAATGTGAAGATAATCCAGGATAGTGTGTGCAGACAGTGCAGGCGCCCCATCTGAACATCCTTTCACTTGGATGAGAGAGGGGCTTTCTTGGCAGGAAGCATGCAGTATATCAAAGTTTTGAATTTTATTGGGGCTGGGTGATGAGGCCTTTGCGCTCCGTGCGTCTGTCTCTCCGTCTCACCCCCTTTTTTGGGATGCAGCTGACGGTTTATCAGTCGTAATACATTCACACACACTCGCTCTGAGTCGGTATGAAGTTTTGGCCCTGGGAGGGTGTACCACGAGGGTGTGACTGGGACTTGTGGTGCCAGAGGCTGCTGGTAGGCTGGCATCGGGCCGGAGGTGGCTGAAGCCCAGTCCAGAGGTTAAGTGTTTTGGAGACTTTGCTTGGTTTCCACGGCTTTGCTGCCTGTTTGCTTCGGACGGGTTGTTTTGTCGTTTCGCTCAGAGCTGTTGGTTCTGAATCGCGTGATCATGGAGAGTTTATTTTTATTTAGTCCCAGCTGTAACAAAAGAAGAAGCACCAAGTACAGAGTTGATATCATAGACTCATGTATATTTGCATGAAGCACCCCACTTCCCTTTAGTTCTGTCTCTTTGATTTTCAAATGTTAAAAGCTGTATATGTGTTCCTATAGATTCCTACATCAAAGGGTGTATCGTGCACATTATCCAAGCTGCAGCAGAGATTCTTTTTATGTTTTCATCACATTCCACATCCTGATCCTCACGCTCATTTACCAGCATTCTTGCCATTAAGTTGGTCATATGATGTGAACACAGCGCTTACTTCAATTCCTCACTGACTCACTTCATCCACGTTTATTGACAAGACGTGTAAATCACTGATTACTCTGAGTGCGTGGCTGCACAGTGCTTGCTGGTTTAACTGCAGTCACATTTTGGCTTTCAGTCTCGCTCATATTGTGCGAACAAAAGCACTGTTATTTATGGGCCCTTTGATATGGAGAAACATTCAAAGCCCCCATAAAAAAAGAGAATTTTTCTCATTATCGTGCATTCCTTTGTTGAACTAATTTGACCGCAGCGTGTGAGGTTTTGTTTTGGTCCTCTTTCACTCCTAGATTTTATCACCTTAATGGAGGTGCTCAGGTATGCAGCTTTGATCAGCCTTTGGAACGTTTTCACATTGGCTCCACTTTAGCAGCAAGTTGCTATTCCCACAATGCACTGCAGGCCTGGCGCTACTGCAGATACATACTATGTGTGTCACTGCTTTCAGGTTAGAGTCCAGAAAGTGAAGTAAATCTGTCAGATACCCGATGTGAAAGTTGAGCAGTTTATTTAAATCCAAGCTGTCCTTGTCTCTAAGATCATGGATTTTGCATTGAGCTTAAAACTGTATGTGAACTTTTACTGAAAAATTAGGAACATGACCATTACAAATTTGTTTTTCATAAAGTTTTAGCACGTCCAATTAGTCGGGCATGATTAGTGTGTGGTTGCTGTGGCTCGAGGCCTTGTTTTAATGACTCGATTGCTTTGACTTCAAAGACCTTGTGCGGTGAAAATCATAAGGTAATGACTTATGCCCAGTGCCTCTTACCGCATGCACTTGACATATGCTCTCAGGCACACCCAGTAGTTTTGTGCTAAACAGAGGAACCTGGAGAATCATACAGAGTTGCGACCTTTGAATGATGTGTGTTTGTATCACAGAACTTAAGGGCTGAATATCTCCTTGTTTACCCCATGTCCTTCACTCTCCTTCCTGCCCACAATTTATTATGCGATGCTCAGTGCCCATAACACTCGTGTCATTGTTTCTTAACACCCAGTGACAGACAAAGAGTGCCAGAAGCCTCATTTACTCTCACTAAGCTCCTAGATTATGTCTCTCAAGTGAGTTACAATGCTTCGTTTTTGAATTGCAGCTAAGCCACAGTTCAGATGGTTCATTACCATCCTTTATCCTGTAAATGGGGTGGTATTAGATGTACTAGAAGGCTGCTTGAGCTTGCAGAGACAAGAAAGTGAAACACCGTTACTGTTACTTTCAGTTTTATCTCTGTTTATTTTGCTGCAAAAACAATGTTCAAATTAAGTTGTTAAACACAGCGTTAATCTTGCAGCAAAAGTAAAGTGAGAAAGAATAAACAAAAAAGCAAAATACACCTCATTTTGAATAAAGTCACACCCCTATACAGTATATCAGACCTTCTAGATGTTACTGTCTCTTCATTAGTACCAAATAGAAGCCAATTCCTGTCACATTTTCCAGTTTTGCATCTTTATTCATAGTAATAGCTTTAAGTAAACATCATCCTGTCTTTGGTCTCGCTAAGTTTCTATCACACGTTTTTTTTTTCTGCTCTCGTCTGACCCCGCCCCACTTCTCCACACTTCTCTCATCCCCCTTTACTCCTTCTTCTGTTCTCCACCCTCCATTCCCTCTTTTTTTTCTTTCACATGTGGAAAGCATTATGTCCTGTCTGGTGGAGAGGGAGAGCAAATATCCCAGGCTGAGACTGAGAGCCTCTTGGGGAGGCGTAGGAGTTGGTGGGGAGGCTGTTAGGATCTGCATGGTGGTGACTCTCTCTCTCTCTCTCCCTCTCTCTTGGCCCTGATGCTGTTTGGACAAAAGGGGGTCTTGTTATTTCAGAACCACAGCACCCGGTAGCTGACAGGCCTCACCCTCCCACCACATTGGACTGGAGGAGACCCTGGTCGAATGAGGTGGAGGCAGATAAAGAAAGTCCATTTAGAGTTCGCCATAGAAAGGCACTGGCCCCTTTGCACACTTGTTCGTTGCAGGTGAGCATCTGTAGATGTGTTCAGAAACTTGCTGAAGGAGCCAGAGGCAGTTTACTTTTCATCATTTAAGGACTTATTGTGGTTTTGATCTGTGTTTTTGATTCGGTTATTGGATTTGTTCTGTTGTACTTTTGAAAGAACAGCTATTTTGAAGTTTTTCAGGCTGTTTGCAAAAATATAGTCAATCAAGTTTTCAAGTAGAAATTTGAGAAACCAGGCCAAAAAAAGAACAACATAAATCCTGTATGTCCTAGCTATACAGGCAAGAGCTTCAGTAATCAGTTGATTAATCAATAAGCTGATCAAATGAAAACAAAGATGGACCTTCTAGTGTGTTTCCATTTAGAGACCAAATGATTTACAAAATAACTGGGCGATTTATTAGTGGTGAAAATAATAGGCTTACCTCGAAGCTTTATTCATTTGTATTTTAATAAGCAAACATAAATGTCAAGTTCCATCAATAAGACGCCGCACCGTTTTGAATGCAGACTGTTCATGTGAATTGAATTTAGGGTCAGACTGTGGCGGGAAATGTCTGAGAGCCATTGTTGCGTGTGGCTTTTTTTTTTGTAAGTTGTTCCATATTGAAAAACCATCATACGTGACCTTCGACTTGTTGGATGTTGAGCAGGTTCCCAGTCTTCACTTTATGTCCCCAAAGCTGGATTCTCTGACAGCAGAGTAAAACCGCCACCACGCCCTCGCTGCTTGGTTCAGGGTCCAGAAAAGGGCAATCTGCGTTGTTCTATCTTTGTATCTTTTCCAGAAATTTCAAGTAAATTTGCAGGTCTAGTATTGCTTTCTGCCAAACTGTCCATTGATTGCACTGTAAAGCTCTGACAAACCAATGTGGGTACATCAGGGTTTCAAGTTACTACATTACTTTGGGATTTCTTCCCAAGGATCCAGTCATTTCTTTTTTAACTTAACTCTGACTGAAATCCAGTCCAGCCCTACCAGTGTGAGAATGAGGCATAAACGTAAAAGATTGACAACAGACATCAAGCATAAAAGTGTGATCATTCAGTGTTTCTGTACGGCACCCAGTGCAGCATGGGATTTAAGCTGAGTCCTAAAAGACTGTTTTATCCATTACAGCATTGCTATGACAACCCAGTTGTTTTTATGAAGTTATAAAGAACAGGAATCTTTTCTGCACATGGCATCAACCCTCTCTGTATTTTTCCACATTTCCAACTTCACAGAAACATTCACAGGTACACAGATACATGTATAGAAGAGTGAAAATGAAGCATGGTGAATCTGAAAGAACCACGGTGAAGTCTTTGAGTAGCAGACTGCACACTAACATGTGCTTCCCACGCTAAACACAGTGTGTGGGCTGGAGCTTTGGAGCCATTGCCTCAGGTTGTCCGTTAGTTAGATTCAAGCAAATTAAATTGACCCCCAGCACCCTCTAAATGCAACAGCAAGCAGTTGGCAGACACTGACAGCCAGTCATTTAATTAGCCAACCTGCTGCACTGGGTTGAAATAGAGACACACTTAATTAGCAAGGGTTTGGTTTCTCTACGGCCATTACAGTGACATTTAGAGATCCAGCTTTGACGTGCCTCTTCCTACTCAACCTCTCCCTCAGTTTTCCTTCTTTTTTGTGGAGCCAGGGTCAAAGCCTTGATGATTTTAGGGTTCTTTCAAAGCATCGAACGCACACTTTGGAAGTCTACACAATCTACTGTGCCTTGTCCACTAAAGATTTTTAGGAATTCTGGAAAGGCTAAATAGTTGCGTATGTTTTTCGTCATATCTGCAGCTAGTGATAATGTGTATCAGCAGATTTCCCACAGAGGGACCTTCCAATGACCATCCCAAGTTTCTTCTTGTGATTTCTGGGTTGTTAACTTCTTTTTCTTTTTGGCAATGTTATGGTAGCTTGGTTTCTATGCAAAGACTAAGACGTGCATTTAAAAATGAGCAAAAACTCAAACCATTTGAAACACAAGGCACTGAATTATCTCTCTTCTATAGGCAAGTGTTGATTTTTATCAGTAATATGTACGCAGTTTTTTCATTAACATGTTATGTCTGTGTCATATATGGGCACATAGATCATAAATTTCACCAAAAGTACATTTAATCTCACTGAGTAATGTCATTTTATAAATGCATCAGTTGATGTATTTTGTTTTTGTTTTTAATTTTTGTCATTTGGAAGCAAACCAAGCTCCCTGTATTAAAAAGACACAGTGTCTTATGGCATCATCAGCTACATGCTAACTCTGCTGTTTGTTGTCAGTGATATTTAGAAGAAAGTTGACAAAACACTCCATAGAGCTGAGAGGAATTACAGGGCTACTGTGTCTAAAACTTGACGGGTAACGAATGCAGACCATCCCCACCCCAAAGATGTCAGCTTACCTGTAGTTTACAAATCTGAAAAAAGTCTCACAGGGTTGTACTGGTTCCAGAAACGGAACAAATAGCAATCACAGAAAAAGCTTCGCTGTATGTGCATTGCAGGCATAGTAGGTAAACAGATACATTCTGTTGCATATGCGCTCTGCCAAGGATCTTTAAGCATGGTTATTAAATGTGTTCTTTATGGAAAATATTATTAGCTGTGGCTTTGAAGTTATACTGACACTTCTCATTGGTGCTGAACAGCTGAATGGTTCAACACTTTAACTCTTCAAATGCCTCAAGTCAGTTTGCTTTTAAAAATATTACCTTATGCTCCATTTACATATGTATGTTTTATTGATTTAAAGAGTAGCAAATCCTCCTTTTGTTTTCTTAATTTGCAAACCTTACGACTACCGTGGTTCTAGCTAGAGAGCCACATTTGACTCCTGAGCTATAGTTGTGTTGCACACAGTTATAATTGATAGGAAACGCATTGAATATATCCTATGAACTATTTCTTTGTTTTCTAGGTTAGTGCACCAGCTTTATTCTCACAGAAAAATGAATGAATGAATACAAATGTTTTTTCTTCCTCTGTTCTTCGGGCCTGTGTGTTATGGAGCTGTAAACTGCAGGTGCAATTATTTCACTGTTTTTTTGCACTATTGCGAAAATACAGAAACTCTGCTCCCTTTCTCCCGCTCGCTTTTCCTCTCCCAGGTGCCTGTTTCCTGGCTCTGCTTTGTAGCGTTCAGAAAAAAATCGAGATGGGAGGTGAGGTTGGAGATGAAGACATGGCAAGGGTCTAGGAAAAAAAGAAAAACACAACAACACACACACATGCACATCAGAGACGAAGCTCTAATGCCGCATCCTTGACTTCCAGCCCTTTGTAGTGCAATGAGCGGAGAGTTGGCTGGGGGCAGGGAGGGAGGGAGAGAGGAAAAGCCGAGGGGGGGGGGGGGGGGGGGATAAAGTTCTGAAGGAAGGAGAAAGCTGGGCTGTATACCAGCAGCATGGAGGAAGCAGCAGTTACTGTCCCTTGGGCTTTGGGCTTTTATCTGTCAGTTGTATGAAAACCAATCTTTCTGGCCGCACAGCTCCAAAACATCTCCACTGCAGCCTAATGTGTGAATGTGAAAAATAGTGTGTGTGTGTGTGTGTGTGTTTATGACCTTCACAGTCATAGAAATTTCTTACAGGTAAGCAATCGATAAGTTACACACGTGCAGCAGGCTTGTGCACGTTTGTAGCCCACACACTTACTTGATTCACAGTTGGCATGGAGTGACTTTGAATTTGGCCCCGCCCAAGGGATGATCCCGTTTTGCCCTGCAGTGTGTTCACAGATGAACCTCGGACCACTGAAGCCCCGAAGACAGGATTAACAGGAGTGTGTGCTTCTGTGGATGGACATATTGGTGTGCAGACTCTTAGTTATTAGTGCGGCTCACAGCTCCACTCTGTGCTTTGAAGACGGGTGAATTGCTAATAGATGTATTCCCAATTCAGCCCAACTTGCACTTCCTGTCTTCCCTACCTTTCCTCCACCGCCCTACTGTTCTGTTTTCCTTTACGTGTTCTCCTGTTATGCCCATTTCTTCCTATTGTATCCTTTTGAAACATACATGGCTGGTGTCATCAGTCATCTGTCTGGATTTTGTTCGCTGCTGCACTACGAACAAAAGAGTCACTCTAAAGAAGAAGGGCCTCTTGGGGTAGTTTATGACATCCCCAAGAGAGCCTGACAGAAGAGCTGAAGAGGCAAGCCCAATTAAATGGATGCTGTGTACGTAGGGGGCTCCCGCAGTTTAAGTGTTGATATAAGCTGCTATAACACTGTGCAGAGATGGAGAAACATAGTGATAAAAGGGCATCAACAGTACATTTTAATGGCATATGCTAAAACTTACTCTAAAACTGACAGCGCTGCAAAAGTTTTCTCCTGATGTTTATGTCTGCTAATCCTCCTCTTCTCCTGGCTGAGAAAAAGCTTAAACGATAAGTCGGTTATTCTTATACATGCACCAGTATTTCCTTATATATCCCAACAGCCAACAAATGCTTCTGTCAACACCAAATATAGCCCAGGATTGAAGAAGTGCAAGTCCTGGTATTTAGCTTTGTATCTCACAGTTTGAGCCTCCGCTGAGGTTTAGCCATTCCTGCGAACCAGTCGACTGTGGTTGGGATTAACCCCAAGGTGGGTGGACTTAAGAACTGGCCTAATGAGACAAAGGTTGCTCTGTGATCAATGGACAGCTATTTCAATGCATTTCTTGGGAGCCTAGATGTCAGAAAGATGGTTATTTATATAGATTCTGGGTCCTTTTTAAGTGTCCATTTTACAGTTCTTTGTTGCATTAGAGACAAAATAATATTTGGGTATTCTTCACCCTCGTGTCGTCCTGCGGGTCAAAAATGACCCGTTTTAATGTTTGAAAATGTGGAGAAAAAAAATGTTTTCACAGTAAAACTTCTGATGTCCATATTTTCAACATTTTTTGGGAAATCTTTGAACTTTTTTGGCGGGGAAAAAAGAAATGTTAAAACTGTTCTTAAGAACATTCACACATAAAAATCAACCAAAAGCCAGCGAAATTTGCTGGATTTTGGTTGATTTTTTTTTTGGGGGAATGTTCTCAAAGAAAATATCAGACGCTTTACTGATGTGTGTGTAATCATTTTAGATATTTTTAGGATATTTTCGGAAGATTTTTCCATTTTTTTGAAAATATTTACAAGAATCTTCTTGCCAAACTTGGGTGATTTTTAAAAAAAAAAATGAAACGTCGCCATTTGCGACGTTTTTAGTCGCAAATGTCGACCTGGCGACCGTGTAAATGGAGCACTCGATCGAGCTGAATCGCCTATCATGTTTTCTTCATGGAGGCAGCCACTTTGTACGATGTCATCAACCTCCCATGATTCCCGGCACTCGCGGCGACCGTCTAAATCGAGCGCTGCCGTACTTTACAAGCAATGACCTATTGCTTTAAACTGGCTTTATTTCACTGCTTCATAAATAAGGCTTAAGGCTTGTAATGCTGCTATCTAAAATGAAGCAACAGTGTTTCAGAATAATATGATTTTTTTCCCTCCACTGAGCTAAAAGGTTAGACAGATGCTTTCATATGCCAAGGACATGAACATGCTTTATGCACTGTGCATGTGTTGTGTGTAATGTGTTGTCAATCATTCCAGTTTTATTCTGGGATTTGGTCAATATTCATTAATCACATTTTTTGGAGAGCAAGTTGAGTTAGTTTTTTAGAAGCATCCATCATGCAGTTGTACATCATATTGTACTTTTCATCATGCTATTTAAATTGTATAATGTTTGCATTTGGTGCATTGTATTTTGTGTTTTTTCAAATATTATCTGGTTGAGTTTTGATTGGAGCATGGGCACTGCAAAGAAAGTTAGGCTGTAAATGATTTTCTCCATGACGTTGGTTCGCTATCCATATTTGTCCACATTTGATAAAATTTTTGAAATGTTTTATCTATCAGAACTGTGCTATCTGTAAAGATCTTGTTTAACCTCCACCAGCTGGATATCCCGTATGTACACTTGTCATTTCCTGGTATTTGTGATTGACGATGTCATTTTTTCCATCATGCCAAACTTTTCCCAGAAGAAGTAAGCAGTGAGGTGCATGTGGAAGTCCAGCACAGTAGTTGTGTCTGTGTACCTGTGTATATGTGGGTGTTTGATTATGGGTCACGGGAGGCCACAGGCCCACGGTGGCCCAGGCAGCCTCAGGCCTCTCAGGTTTCAGAGCAGAGCATTCCTCCCCGGCTGCTCCATAGCTGTGAAAACCGCAAAGCAGCTCCAACAACAAACACTCAAGGCACTGGGGGAAAGACAGCTAACCTGTGGCTAATCAACAACAGGAGCTCTCTCTCTCTCTCTCTCTCTCTCTCTCTCTCTCTCTCTCTCTCTCTCTCTCTCTCTCTCTCTCTCTCTCTCTCTCTCTCTCTCTCTCTCTCTCTCTCTCTCTCTCTCTCTCTCTTTAGGATTTGTTTCCAATTTTTCAGGTTTGCTGGCTTAATGGAAAAATGTAGTTCTCCTTCCCAGTGCCTATCCCTCCCGCTCTCCCATATTTCTCCTCTTTTGTTAGTGTAGTTTTAAGTTTTAAAGGCACATAATTCCCGCTAAGTAGTGGCAGCTCTGTTTGTGTGTGCTTGTTTGAGTTTATTTGACAGTTCCACATCTTGGACCTGCTGTTTTTCCACTAAGAAGGGTGTGGAACAGGAGACTGTCTGGGCTTGGTTTTGCACGTTGCAAAAACTCAGTAGTGAAATATGCAGCTGTACGTATGTGTGTATGTAATAATAACATAATGAAACTGTTTGTATAGCACTCCAGTGTTAGTCACGCGGCCTGTAAAATGAAAGAAATATGTACAAAAACAGTCAGCCATTACAACTGCTGAGTCTATTTTGACAATCTGGATTAAAACTCAGCACTTTATATCCATTTTATTGAAGACTGTGTTTATGTTAATGCCAGCCAACATTTATAGGGCACAATACACATAATTGAATTTTCAGAAATTAGATTGAATTCTAATCTACCAGAGTGTACGCTGAAAAGACTAATTATGCTCCAGAAGAGGGCATTGTAAAGACGTTTCAGTGAACAGTTGCATCTGTTTGCTTTTGTCTGTCGCTGCCTGACTGTATTTCTGTGCGTTTGTGTGTTTAGACTTTTCATTCTGTTAGGATATTTTTCAATTAGAGCTGCAATGATTAGTTGATCATTCAGTTAGTTAATCAACGGAAAAATGATAATCACTTATTGGTATATTTTTGCCCTTCCTTAGAAGAAAGTAGTCTGAACATTTTGGCTTGTGGACTAATCTGCAAACAAAATAGACATTTCATAGTGTCAGCTAGAGGCTCTAGGAAATGACAGTATGTATTTATTGGTAATTTATGGAATAAATGATTAATTTCTAAATTAGCCCGCCAACAGGTTTGAATGTTTTCTTCAAAAATCGCCGAAATGACACCATTTATCAGGGTGACACTGTAAAAGCCATAAGAATCCAGTGATCCTTGCACTATCTGTGTGTTTTGTTGGAAAAATCATCCAAACCTGAGCCTAAAATTGCGATATTTTATCAAGATCACTTCATTTTCAGGTTTTGTTTCAAAACTCGCCCTGAATTACCAGTTTTCTCCAACCAGACGCTGTTAAAACAAGAAACTCTGAGCTCTTCACAGGAGCTGGGAAGCCATCAGAGATTCAGCTGCAACCAACAGTCACATGATAAAATTCAGAAACCCTTCAGCTAAACTGGACTGAACTGCAGACTGTTTACACAGAGCAGATAGGTGACAAGTATACAATCAAGTTTAAAGTATAAGGAGTAAAATATCTATGTCCATGCACAGCCACCGTTTTCCAAATATCGTTAACCTATGGCCACTTGGAAATATCTTGTACATGATGATTCCATTCTTCTTTTTGTTAAATAGAAAATGAAAGAAATTAAATTTTGTTTTCATTTTTTATCGATTTATTGCATTGTTATATTACACACAAGACATTTCTTCTACTTTTTGCCATCATTTTATTGTTTTCACAGAAGTGCAGCCCTTTAAATTGCAGTAAAAATGAAGCCACAGTGAATAAAAATGTGACCAGAGTTCAGAGGGTTAATCAGATATTTGTCAGATTGATCAAAACTGTTTGATGTAGTGCCAATAGGTGGCGCTGGCAACAAGAATTGAGTTCTTTCTTTCTTTCTTGCTTTCTTGCTTCCTTCCTTCCTTCCTTCCTTCCTTCCTTCCTTCCTTCCTTCCTTCCTGATAAAACCAGGATCTTCTCTTGTTTAGACGACACTAATATCCTGAAGCTCATGTTGCCCTTTAGTTGTGTGAAAGCTTAAATTTGTCAGGAGGTCCAGTGAAAAGTGGGAACATGTTGCTGCGGCAGAGCAATTAGTTGATATTGAATGAGCCCCAGGTTAAGTATTAAGCATGAGGCATTGTGGGTAATTGGTGCCCTGTACAATGTGTCTAACAAAAGGTGTGGACGGGCTGCGGGAAATGGTTGTGGTGCAGAAACCAGGCAATTTGAGGCTTTGTGTGGCAGAGCAGCATCCAGTGAAACGCCTGCCTACCTGCTGCCTCAACACAAGCGTTAGTTCTACTCTGTTTGTAGCAGCCGCACAGAACTGCTGCCTGTGCTTTCAAAAGTGTGTGTTAGCAAGAGAACGAGCGAATATTTAGCTGATGGGACTCAGGAGACCCTTTGAATAAATGCCCGTGTGTTGCCGTGTGTTTTTTCATCAGATCAGGTCTGCAGCTCTTATTCCGCTGCTCTCTGAGTGCTGAGGTCACACCAGGACTCATTTTCTCCATGCCTTAATGTACCACTCCACTTCCTGTCCACTTAACAATATAAATCAGGGACTATTAAAGTGCTTCGGTCTGGAAAGGGAGTGGGGAAATTCAGCATCGGCTTGCGATTTGGGCTCATGAAAACCTTCATTCTGTGTTATAGCAGATCCTAAAAGTTAGACAGGTGACACATTCTCCCTCCAAACCAAGAAACTGATGCAAATGACAGAAGTGTGCTGTCTGGGTCTAAGGGTTCTTTGCTTTGGCAGATAATCAGGTTGATCGTTCAAATAACATGACTCCAGATGCACTTGTCTTAGCAGAGAAATCCATCAGTACGACTGTTAATGTCTCGGCCTTACTCTCTGGATCTAGAATCGGAGCATTAACATCTTGTGTGTCTCTGCTAGTGAAGTTATTTTTGGTGCTGTTAATTGTATGTAGTCACCCAAGAATTTGCTAAGTACCGTCATAATACAGGAGAGCATTTGGAATCCTCTGAATGGCTGTTTGGTGTTAACCTGTGTGATACGTGGTGATGATATGAATATGTAGAATGATTTTATTGGGGCCTTTTTGCTGTATTTTGACTTGCTCTGGTAGAAAAAGCTCAATTGTAGAAAATATGCTGATCTAACACTACCATTCAAACACACTCTTTAAAGTGGCGAATAAAGCGATATCTGTCGTACGCACAAGACTGGCCAGTGTATCAGTTGATGTATAATGCATAGTAATACTAATATAAACCCTTGGATTGGGATGATATTGATTAAACAAAGACTGAATCTAAACTAGTAGCAGGCTTGTTGGAATAACTAACAGACTGATTTATTTATGAGTTCCTTAACACAAAATTTTCTATTAACTTGCAACTAGAAGATCCCTGGTTCGCACCCCGGGATCTTTCTGCATGGAGTTTGCATGTTCTCCCTGTACATGCGTGGGTTTCCTCCAGGTACTCCGGCTTCCTCCTACACTCCAGAAATATGCTGAGGTTAATTGATTATTCTAAATTTGCCCGTAGGTGTGAATGTGTGTGTGATTGTCCTATTTTAAGTTAGTGTGTTATTTTTTAAGTTGTTTTCTTGTTGTTTCCTGTGAAGCACTTTGGTCACCCTTTGGACTGTTGTAAAGGGCTACACATATAAAACTTTGATTGATTGATTATTGTGTACAGTATTTATAATTTATATAACCACCACATTAAATGTGTTAGAATTGTTACCAGGCTACCCGTCTCCATATTTTGGTAGTTCATGTTCAGAGGGGTTCTATATGAAGTCAGGGAAAACATTCATATGCACGAAAATGTAATTACTAGAAATATCCTGCAAAGCTTGATATGACCGAAAAATATTTTGATGCTGGCAAACAGATCAGCCTTTTACAGAATAGTACCATCATGACAACTGCAATGTTACCAATGACTCAGCTCTGTAACAAATGATTGAACTGCAGCTTATGAAATGACCAATCCTGACTCCATGTTGTGGCTAATTTCTAATAGGGCTTCACCCGAGTATCCGAATGTTCGGTTGTGACGGTGGCATCCGAATATTAATTTTGAGATCTGAGTATTCGCCTCCCCCGCCGGATGATGTCGAACAGTTTTCGTCTCATGAATTCACCCGACGTGTCCTCCCTTCTGGCGTTACTATAGGAACCAATCCTAATATTCATCGTGTCTCACTCCCTTTTTACTCTCCGATGTTCTTGAACCCGTATTGCTGCTTAAATGTGGAAAACGTCTTCTCCAAATCGCCTCACGTAACTTGAAGCACACCGCTTGTCTGTCTGTCTTATCTTATCAGTTAATGTGACAGCTCTCACTTGTGAACTGCCGTGTTCAAAAGATAAGGAAATGGTGCGGAGACGGCCCGAATATTCCGATCCATTCGTCTGGTCTCCCGGGTGCAAATTTTGCTTTCGTTTTGTCTTCAGTTAAACTGAAGAATTCCCAAACAGCAGAGGTCTTCAGCATGTGTTTATGCAACGAAGTGAGGCGTGACGTCAGAGTCGGCAGCCACCCGGCCACTCCGGTGGTGTTTACAAACACGAATGGAGGAGCCGAAATGAGCCGAAGAACACGGCGGGATGAGCCGAAATGGGCCGAAGGCGCAGGGAAGAGACGAGCTCAGAATATTTTCGTCTGGGGGGAGGAGGGGGTGATCATATAGACAAATGTGTATATGTTATAGACATATGTGTACATGTTTATGTGATCACATGAGATGTGCCGATGTGGGCCGAAGGCGGAGGGAAGACAGTAACGCCGCATATTCTTTCCGCCCGGTACAGTCCGGGGCGGGTGGGTGGGGTGTGTGTGTGTGTGTGTGGGGGGGGTGAATATTCGGATACCAAAATTAATATCCGGATACCGCCTTAGCGAATGAATATTCGGGATATTCGGGTCCAGCCCTAAAGTCTACTATGCACCTAGATTGTTCAACAGAAGCACTTGTCCACACATACATGGATGTTTTTTGAAAGTGTTGCGTTTTCTTATAATATTTTGCCCCTTTGTTTCCACTTTGACGTCACCTAAAATATACCTTTTGGAAAACCCTTTGCAGGTTGAAGGTTTTCACAAAGTTACATGCTTGAGATCTGGATTTTTTGTCTGTAGAATAAAGTGTGAACAATCACTAACAAGGAGCTATGAATGAAAGACTTGATAAAATACAGGTTCATAAAGTTAGAACGTAAAGGAGGGAAAAAATAATTAAAGAAAATAGATACCAGTTTTCTCAGAGAACTTCTGGTGTTTTTCAGCTCTGACTGGCGTGGATACTTTTTTTTTTTCCTGCTCTCAAATTTCAGTACCCAGCTGTGGTGACAGCTTCATTAGAGCTGGCGGCTTAATTAGCATGAATGGCACACCGCCACAAAGAGGTCCTAGTGTGACTGGATTCCTTACGAATATGAGGTTGTGCAATCATTCATGTACATAAAAAGATGTGAGTGTTTCAACTATTCAGATTATATGCGGAAATGAAACATTGGTCTGCAAATCTACTGGGAAAGTACTTTTTAAAATCACCTTTTTCCACAAATCTGTAGCAGTTTTTCATAGATACATTGAATCCAGCATGTTAATAAGCAAGGTTTCTGCTCAACAGCACCTGAAACTAAATCTGACGTTTCCTCAGGTGATGATTTTTCAGCGACTGGATCTGAATCTTCAGCATTCCTCCCATTCTAACATCACTGTTTCTGCTTCCCTCTCTGCAGAGGATTTTCAGCTCGTTTGTGTACACCGAGAAGACATCAAACGGAGAGACCGAAGTGCAGCAGGTGAGTAACAAAGGCCTCTGCTGTCCTGTGTGTGTGCTTGCCTACCTGTTTGTGCATGCATGTGCCACGGCTGGTGTCTCTCTGTGGTCTTGTGTGGCGCTCAATTCGGCAGCCCCGAACACATACACCAGAGGCAAAAAAAATGGGGTTTATTAAAATTCTATGGCTGCTGTCTCATTGGCTTTGAAGTTCTCTGTCTGTTTTTCCACTCGTCTGTGCTCTGTCTCTCTCCCTCTGCTCACAATATGAGTGCAGAGCTTCAGTCAGACGGAATGAGAAGGCTCGAAGGAGAGATGAACCCAGATCGGTCAGAAATGAAAGATTTGCTTTAAATGACCCACAAGTCAAAATTTACACGTGCCGTTCTGTTCCGAGATCGGAAAGCTACGCACAGGATTTTTGACATCCTGTGTCGAGGCTAACGTGATAGTACGCGGGCCTGGTGTGTAAGTGTGTGCGATAGTGTGTTTGCGTTCCTGCGTCAGGGATATTGGACGAGTGACAGTAAACAGCAGACTGGTAAACAGCCACCAGCAAGAACAGACAGGTTGATGTTTGTTTGCATTTCTCCTGTGACTATGTTTCTGTATGCGCTCTGGTGTATCCATCTGTGTCAGCACATGCACGCGTGGCATATATTTACTAGTCCAGAGGCAGCTCAAATTGGCCTCGAAGCATTGTTGTTTTTCTTCTCTGTAGATGTATCGTTGTCCTAAATAACTTGCAAACAAACAGTGTTCACTCGGCTCTGAGTGAATCACTTGTAGGTGTGCTTGAATACGTCTGAGAGCAAAGTTGCTCATTTTGGGTCCATGTTGGAAGAGTGTTACTGTTTTATTTCTGTGGCGAGCTCGAATAGAGTCCAATAGTTTTAACTCTAACCCTCCTGAGGCAGGCTCCAACTAATTCAGATGACAGCTCTGGCATAGTTGGCTTACTTGTTCTCTCTGGGCAGAAGGGCTGTGTCCCCGAGCCAAGGCGAGGCTCAATTAGGAGGGTATCTGCAGACTCGGAGAGAGGAGAGAGGGCAAGGAGCTACAGAGAGGAGGCCCCTGTTTCTTCTATGAGTTACTCCTCTGGAAATTCATTATTCAGAGAGACGAGCTGACATCTGTCCCCTTCTAATGACACGGAGCCTCCCTCTCACTGTCTGTCTCTGTCTTTGAATCCATCCCACGAGTGGATTCTCCTTGTTTTACTCATTGACATGTGCTGTCAGAGTGGTTATCATTAATTGAAACTACTGGCTGCTTTTAATGTTTTTCCGCTGGGCCAGATGTGCACGATGCTGGATTACCAAGAGGCTCCAACAGAGCAGCGTGCTGTTTTTAGAGTCGCTGGGTAGATTGAGAACTATGGAGTATGACTGCACCATTATGGCAACAGTGATACTTGTGATTCCTTTGATCAGTAATGAGGTTATGATTATGCTTCGCAATAGCCCACTAATTTTTAGGGACAACATTAGACGCTGCTTCATTTTTAATATTGCGCTGCACTCCTACTAATGTACAAAATTAGTTCAGCATATTATATTATATTATAATATTTTGGATGTCTGAGTTGTTGTTGCTGGGCAAGCACAGGAAGTCAGTATGGTAGCGGTAGTGATGTTGTTCTTCCGAGCCTTTATGTATTCATTGTGCTGGAGCTTGTAGCGTTTTTCAGTAGTTGAACAAGGTAATTGTGTTGTTTTCCCTCACAGACACAGGTCTTACACCCTATTCATATATGATTGGATCTTGCTTTCCCCCAAAATATGGAGTACTTCCAAACAATGGAAGATGATCTGTTTCAAGGGACCAACTCTGCACCTTCTGCTCCAGACAGTTTGATCTGCTGTTTGAGATGAATGTTTGATTATTTATTCAACCCTACTATGGAGTATCGTTTATAAAATGGTCTGTAATTTGCCGCCATTATCAACTAAGAATGCTTTGACAGGGCCTCACCATATGTAACAGATTGGACACTACCAAAGAGCTGCTGTTTAAAATATAATTGCATCTCATAAATTCTGTAAGAGAATTGAAGAAAATGATTTAAGGAGATTAACTGCTACAAATTACATGTGATTTAATCTTATTTGTATTCTCAACAAGGCCGTTAGCACCTGGTGTTGTAGTTTGGTTTGTGATGCAGCCAAGCACTAAAACTTTAATAATAATAATAATAACTTTATTTATGAAGCGCTTTCCGTCAGCCTGATTTCAGCAGGTAGGCTGTTTCCACAATGTAGGTGCCCGGAAAGAAAAAGCCCATTCCCCCACCGTCTTTTTACAGACCTTCGGGATATTCAGAAGTCCAGTCCCCTGGGAACAGAGAGCCCGAGCGGGGACATACAGATTCTGCAGGCTGGATAAATAGGATGGGGCAATTCCATTAACAGTTTTATAGGTTCCTTTTGACTAATCTCAAAAGGAAATGAAAAGCATACTGCATATTTTTAAAATAGCAACCTACTAGATTCACATATGAATGAAAACAGGGGGACAGGACAAAATCACTGACACATTGTGTCACAAGACTTGGAGTAGAAACCTTGTTAGTTTTTAAAATTTAATTAGAAAATTTGTCATACATAAATCCACATGCACTGCGGATTCTGTCAGCGTAAAACTCACTGTTTTTACTTGATTTCATCACAACCTACCTACAGAATGTGATAATATTTATAGTTCTCTCTTCAGTGTGCCACTCTGGGTTTGTGACAGTGTAACACCTGTCACTCTCAGCCCAGGTAGAGCCTGGTTCACATGGAGACATTTTAAAAATTGAAGTTAAAGGACGACTAGAAATAATTCAATTCAAGTTTAAAATTAGATTTGGATTTTCCTTCTTCAGGTCTGCACTGCTGTCATTTCACTGACTGACTGCATGTACCCCTACACTGAACAGAACAACTTAAAACAAGGAAAACACTGAGAGTGCAGTACGCTGCCAAGGCTGCTCAGTCGTATCATTTCCGACGGATGAAATCTTAAAATTTGTGGTAGAAATCACGGCACCATAGAACGTGTCCATTTAATATAGATGTACCCACAAACCAAATAACACCCCTACAATTTAATCAATTGTTCCTTGTATCATTTCAGACGGACAGGTTCCAATAGGTCTGCAGCAGTCGATTTGTAGTAGGATTGTAATCATTTCATTGTCAGCAGGCAGCAGACATAGTGTTCACTTGTTGTCATAATAACAGTGACGCTGTGCCGCTCGCAATGTTGCAGAAATCTTTAATGGATCCGTGGATCCAGACTGTAAGCCGCATCACTGCCAAAATCTAATCAGGTGGTCCTTGTGCTGTTTCTGACTTTTCCTGAAAATTTCATCCAAATCTATTGGTCTGTTTTTGAGGAATGTTGCTAACAGACAGACTAACAGAAAAACGTACACCGATTGTCACATAACTCCGCCGTTCTTTGGCAGTGTAATACCAGTCCACATTTATCTCAGTTTTTCTTGTTAGCATTTAAATATAAAAGTAAGAAAACAATCCAGTGTCACCTTATTATAATATGTTTTTTTAAAATATTTTGATGCAGTTGTAAGATGGTTTTAGTTCTTTTCATATTCTACATTTTCATCATGACAGAGCTGTATGCCGGAATTTCTCAATTTTTCAACTGAAACATGCATAATTATTTGATCTAATCATGCTAAATGTCACAATCTCCAGAGTGAACAAAGTCAGCAGTGTAAAAGCTCAGTAAACCTTCTGACCATCATTGGAAGCAACATTCCTGTTTATCGGAGCCGAGGAAATGCACAAATTCAATAACAAAATGAGCTCATCCAAGCAGAAGCAAGGGATGCACTTTCACCACCACAGCTGATATCTGCAGAACAGACCTCTGCCCCTTTTGCACATTTTCCTAGATTAGCTTCATCCCTGTGCTCCAGAGTAGGTCTTGGTCTCGCCATAAACACTGCTGCTAGTGACTGTGGTTGAAATCTGTCTGGCTGGCAAACCTCATAACTCCAGCACAAGGCTGGAGGGAGCAGCCGTTCCGCTCGCTCCTGTTCTGCGGCTGAACCGGCCCCACCGGGTGCTGCAAAACCCGGCATGTTGCTGCGACGGGTCAGGGACCAGAGAGAGGAGCCGTGTGTTTTGGAGAGTGTGGTTAATCTGCAGGGCACAGGTTGGTTTTGGCTGCACTGTGGCACACTGTAACCTAAGCTTTAACTTGCACAGCTAGACGTTTCTGGTTTCTCTTTAGCCACTCTGTTTAAACTCCAGCCATACTTTCTCTTCTCCTCTCTCTCCCTCCCCCAGCTATGGAAACACTCCTCAGCTGAACACTGGCCCATTTTCCCCCTTTTTAATACAAAGTTCACTGCAGCTAATTGCCATGCATGGTGGACAGTGTTGTGTGTGAAGGAGTACAACATTTGTGTGTTTGACTTTTTTGCACGGTGTGAGAGCGAACATGTTAGTGTCGTGGTGTGTGAGTTCGTTGTGGTGGAGCAGCAGTAATTGTGGGCTGTGCCTCAGGCCCCTGTTAAAACCTTAATAGGAATAGCGGCCGGCTGATTAGGTGTACAAGCGGTCAGTGGGTCGCGGTACATTTCCCTGCTCCTGGCTTCAATCGCAGCCTTTTTACAGGCACTGGTAATTATGGGATGTGAACAAAGGGGGTCCAGTTACTGTGGAAATAAGCCCTTTTTTGTATTCAGCAGGGTTGAGGAGGTGACTTGCAATGGCTTCAGAAAGTATTCACATCACCATCTTGTGTTATTGTTGCCCTCAGTGCACATGCACACCCACATTGCTGTTATACATTTTTTTAATCCGAGAAGAGAAAGCTTAATGTACACATGTATTTACACACTGGGATGTAACGTTCTGATTTCAGCTCAGTGCACTGCTTTTTCTCGATCATCACTGAGTTATCTGGAAGTTGTCTGGCCCCCACTTGTATCATATTTAAATGAACAATTTGAGCCGAAATCTCACTTCCCTTGATGTTAGAGCCCAACCAATATTGTCACCCGATACTGGCCTGTCGCAGATGTGGTTTATACGTTGTCCGATATTCACCAGTATGAAACCATTTCTTTTTGCGCGTGGCATGATGTAGAGAAAGAGCTATGGGCTCATTCTGATGTTGTGTCCTCCCATAGTTTGTTCAGCTGAGTCGCTCCAGCTATAATACTCAGCATTGTCTGCAGCACATGTAGCAGAGAATGTCACAGCTGAGCAGTCTGTGGTGTCGAGTCAAGTGGTGTGTTCATGCTACCTTGCTAAATAGTTTGTGAAATGCATTGCTAGAAAACTGCTAATGACCTCATAATTAGTTGGTTTTTGTTTGTATTATTTTCTACATTGTAGATTAATTCTGAAGATTAACATTTTTTTGTTTCCAACATTATTCCATATGTGTTCTTTTATAGTATTGATTTATTCAGTATTAATCTATATTGTAGGAAATAATGACATAAAAACCGTTGAATGAGAAGGTGTGTCCAAACTTTTGACTGGCAGTGTAAGTCAGAAATATACATATTGAATATTGGCCAATATACTGATATCTGAATTTTTTTTACTCCTTAAAAATTTATAGGATAGTCTGTGGTAAAAACAGCAGTCCTGTCTCCAAGAAAATACCTTCCTATAAAAATAAAGTGTGTTGTAATTTATGTTTTCAGGAGGTGTGCCGTGTCCAAGATTCAGCTTTTGTGTCGTATCAGAAATACATTTGTAATCAACATATTTGTACCATTTAGTGTATTGCTTTCCAACTGTTGCTCCTATTCAACAGTATATAAAAGTGCGTTTATATGGGGTGGAACACGTTGCCCTGGTAACTTAGAAAATGGAGGAGAAGCAAACATGTTGCGAAAATGTGTATTGAACACAAAGCATGACATTTCTAAAAATTAATGAACCAGTTTTGGTGGCCAAGTCAAAGCAAACAGCAAAAATGAAAGTAAGCAATGAGTGAAAATCAACTTTGAAAAAAGTCTATAGATAATAATCCCACATGGGACAAGAAGCCAAGTGTGCAGTGTGAAAGTCTTGTTTGAGACTTAGGCCACGGTCACTTCTTCAGCCTCTCAAGGCAGACTTTTCAGCTCTTTAGAAGTGTAAAACTTTTCTGATTTGTCAAACTATTACCTTTTACATGGAAGAAAAAGTTTCTTGGGAGACAGGGTTGTGATGTCATGTCATTAGAGTCCTTAATTGTAAATGTTGTAAAACATAAAACAATCTTTGTTCTGTGCAGAAACATATTCCAAAGTTAATATGAGGCATCAGCACTCTTAGTTAGTCAAGTTAAGTAAATATGTAAGTATTTTTAACAACAGATTATCTTCTTTTTGTTTCTGCCTTTCCAATGCAGCTCAGAAAGGCAAGTAGAATTTGTGCTAAAGAGACTAACCAGTCACAGATGCTCATTTGATTTGTCTAACTGCTCTGGCCTTGTCATCTTTTCTGCAAAATAAAGAATGTTGATCTTGCCCCAATGACATTCACTAAAACGCCATTTGGATGAGCTCTCTTTATGGCCAATATGAGCAGGTTTTAGCCTGCAAAACCCTTTTTATTGTTCATGTAAGCAAATGGCCATACATTTGTCAACTTGTCCTGTATTTGACAGATTTTGGATAAAAAAGTAATCAGAAATCATCTAGAAGTAAACGGTTCCCTAACAGATGTTGAGTGAGCCCGTGGATCATGTGATAGTTTTCAAGTAAACAAGATAATCTGTAGCAGATTACTGGCATGTTATGTCTCAGATCAAGTGGATGTGAGCTCCACACGATCCCTCATAACACATTTCCAAGGAATTCTATCAAACAAAAGCAAGAACAGGAGTCTGTTGTGAAGAGCTGCTGGTGCACTGGTTATTAATGTACCCCAGGAGGCTGCTGCAGAGCTGGTTATTAGTTTCCCCAAAGAGCTGGAACCCCATTTTGAAAGAGCACTGTGATATGTGTGCTCAACCAGAACCCGGTCCTTCAGAGAAAGAATGGAGAAAGTATAAAGTATGCTTGTTCAGGGGCGCAGCATGAAGGGCCTCAATAAACACAGCTCAACTAGCTGTTGTTGCTGCCTTTGTTTAGAAATGCCATTTTCTCCTTCCTGCACCCCGGTTTCCACGCTTTTTGAAAGATAAATTACACCCTAGAACAAAATTTTTACCTCACTGGAGACCTCTAGGGACTTTCTTCTATTTTTTTTTTGACTTGTCTAACAGAGAAGTCATGACTTGGCAAAACAGATGAATAGATGATAGTGAATTCTGCATTGTAATCCCCATAAAAGAGAGACTGTGCATGCATATGTTAGCTTTGTGATGCAGTTGTTCTTTCCCACAAATATTTACAACACCTCTGCACCTCCCAAGTTTCTCTTTGCATTGGCCACGTACTGTATTTTAGGTAGGTTTTCTTATTAAATGATGAAGAATGCCTCGTATGGTGGAGGAGGTTTGTGTTCTTGGGCTGCAGGCATCCATCATTCTGCTGTGCTTTTAACAGTGATGGATTTCACACTTAGTGCGACTTGAGGTTTGGGCATCTTTGATATTGCTCAGCTTCCCTTGTGAATATTAAATTGTGTTTGCGCATATGTGTATTTAAGGGCTTCATTGATTTAAGGCTCCACAGATGCATGCAGAAGGGAGTTGGTGTGGACATGTTTGCCTTGAGGTGTCACTCCCTGTTTACATGTTACAGTATACCTCCGCATCTCCAACCACAGCTGACATATTTTCAGTTTCCCAGTTAAACAGCACTCTAAATGGATGATGGAGTTAGTTAATTTTGTGTCAGCCAGAAAATATAGATGATATTTTTTGCTTTGGAGCAGTGCTGGTCTTTTAGACATGCTATGTTGTTTCTGTAGAAGGTGGGCTAAATGTAGAAATGATCTGTTTATATTCAAAACTTAAGGCAGAGAAGCAAGCAAGGGTCACAGTGGAAGGAAGCTTGTTTGAGAACAAAGCAGCAAAAAGAGAGAGAGCTGCGGAGAGGACAGAAGGCAGAAAACCTTTTATGTTTGAAGTGAAGACCCAGTCTAGGTCAGTTCCTTTAATTAGCTGCATTTTCATGCATATAGCATTATAATGAGTTAGTGGAGAGGAGAAGGGGATAGAACTGGAGTTGTGTTAAAGTAAAATGTTACAGCTAACATTTTAAGAGTTATTTAATGTGTTTATGTTTCTATGTGGGTTTTTGCGAGAGATCAGTGATAATGTCAATAATACTTATTTAATAATAATTATTTTATAACAATGTATATAGGAAAAGTTTTTCTATCTTATAACAATGTATATAAGAGTTATCTTGTACTTGCACCTTTCGTGACTTTTTGCACCCCTCTGTTTGTTCCTAAGAGCTCTGTAACAATAAATTTCTCCTTTGTGAGATCAATAAAGTCTATCTTATCTTATCTTATCTTACTTACCTTAAGAGAATAATGTTTTTTTTAGTGATGCATGTGCTGTACATTATACAGGTTTAGATACAAATTAAAGTTTCAGAAAGACTTCTTGATCTGTATAATTAAAAAAAATGCCCATCATGTTACTCTGGTACATAAGTGAATCCCCTCTTTGCTGCAGACATTTAGCCTCCAGAAATAGTGTTCATTTGCCATATCGTAGTTCACTTTTCGCGGTCTCACTGTACCTCGATTTTTAAATTGCATTTGTTATCGTGGATTTTTCGCTCTATCACGGGATTTTGCGGTGTATAGGTATTTTAAGACATTTATTATTGTGGCGAGCTACATTGAAGAACAACGCTGGAGGAAGGATATCTGCCTTTTATGCACTCTGCAAGCGACAGATGCTTTTATTTTGACACATGCAGAGATCAAGGTTGCTACTTTGCAGATTTTCGTGTATCGGGGGGGGGGGGGGGGGGGGGTCTGGAATGTAACTTCTGCGATAGACGAGGCACCATTGTATGCAGTAAAGTGAGACGCGAGGGCTTACCAGTGCCACAGACATACTTTTAATATGCTCCACTTTACAACCCTTGTAAACAAAAGAAAACTTGTAATTTCTACTATTATTAGAAACCATTGCCTAATGGATAATATTGCGCATAAAGTGGTTGAAAGAGGAGCACATCTGTTCTGGGAGACTTGTGAGATGGAGGAGTGGAAAACAAAGTGTAAGGAATCAGTTTCAGTGTCACCATTAATCCTTGTCTTATTAATTAACATGTCTGTGTTTCCTTTGTGCAGTTGGCAAAGAAGATCCGGGAGAAGTTCAACCGCTACCTGGATGTGGTGAACAGGAACAAACAGGTGGTGGAGGCGTCGTACACTGCCCACCTCACCTCACCACTCACGGCAATACAGGACTGCTGCTCCATACCGGCATCCATGATGGAGTGAGTAGCTTTCTCTTTAACGCATACAAAAACACACTTTTCTCTCTGTCTTTGTCTCTCTTGTGATGCTTGCACAAAACATCTCTGCAGGAGTCTCAGTCTCTTGACTGTAAACCCACCTCCCACTGCTAGCACCTGCACTCGACTCTCTATACATCGCTTTATATTTATACTGCACACACAAATCCCCATTTCTGCTTTGCTTAAGCATGTTTTGATCATCCTTAGATTGCTTGTAGCTGCGTGTAAATCACATCATTTGCATCCCTGAGCAGTACTGGCATGCTTCAACACTTGGCAGCCTTTTTAAACTCTGCCCTTATTTCAGAATCTATAAAATTGTTAGCTGTAGCTTTGCTGCAGTGCACCTCAATAAGAAGTTTAATGGGACCAGGATGGCAGAGAGATGTTGTGTTTTCATAGTTAACAAAGTTTATAGAGAGGAATCATCTGGTGGCTGCATTGGCATCATCTTAGGTTTGCTAGATCTTTCATATTCAAACTTAAATCTTCTTCAACACAAATGTAAATGTTATTAATGATGGAAAGCGATTTGCTGCTTGTAGTGATTCTTCTAAATATAGTAGACAAAAACAGCTTTGTGGAAAAGGGTTCTCACATGATGTCTATTTTTATGAAACTGGGTGTGGGATTGAATATGTCACATTTAAGTTCTGTGCTGAGGGAGTTTAAAATTGGCCTACAGTGTAGACCCGGCTTCTGGGCCAATCATCGACTCCAACAGGCAAAAACACAGTTCAAAGCTGCGCTGGGAGAAAGAGAGAGCGAGCAGCTTTCAGTCCTAATCTACAGAGCAGCAGCTGTCTCTACCCCTCTTCCCCTCTCTCTCCATTTCTCTCTATCGCCCTCTCCTTTATCAGCCGATGTAACCAGTTACTGCTCTCTGAAGTTTTGCTCTGCAGACTTCACAGGCTGCGAGGTCACCTGTCTTTCCTCCTGTCGTGCAGAAGTGGAGGCCGCCTGGCTCGAGGCCTCTGGTCACCTGTAGCTGAGTCACGTGCATGACATGTTGTACATACGTTGGACGCTTGTTCACACACAAACCTGCTGCATTTGTGTGCCAGCATGTGCACTCTCAAACAGCGGTTCCCAACCACTGGGCCGCAGACCGGTACAGGGCCATGGATCATTTGTTACGGGACCGCACAGAGAGGAAAAAAAATATTTATTTTAATTCTGGTGGAGTCAGCAGGGGGTTTTATTTTGAAAAATGACTAGATCATCTTCCTGTCACTTTTGTCTATGCTTGATGTTAAATGAAGCTGTCAAGCTGCTAAAATTAATAAAAAAAGAAATGTCTCTGGAGAGCTTCTTTTCAGATAGGGAGAGCTCATTATTACTCCGCCAAGGAATGTGACTGAGTTGTGTGACGATCAGCGTACATTTGTCTGTCCATATGTCTGTCTGTCTCACTGATGGCCTGTCTGTTAGCAGCATTACTCAAAAATGGAATAACGGATTTGTAAGAAATTTTCAGGGAAGGTCAGAAATGACACAAGGACCACCTGATTAGATTTTGGCAGTGATGCAGGTTATAGTCTGGATCCACGGATCATTGCGAGATAGCGGCACAGCATCAATGTAACTACGACAACAAGTGAACACTACATCAGATGCCTGCTGACGACACCGTGATTGCGATCCTACTATAAATCCACCGTTGCAGACTTATCGAAACTTTAGGTCACAAGATTTGGTATCCATGCATAACGTACACATGCATACCACACATGTGCTCACCACAACGTCATTTTTTATTAAAGATTTCATCCATCGGAAATGATGCAGCGACTTACTGCCCTTGGTGGAGTACTGCGCTCCCTAAATGCTTTTCTTGTTTGTCGTGTGTGTGATAACCGGTCCGTAGAAAATTGTCTTGCTTGAATCCTGTCCGTGGTGGAAAAAAAAGATTGGAGACTGCTGCTCTAAAACCATGGATTTGCATCTATGAGAGACATCTGAGGCAAAAGAAATGATAAAAAAGATTATGTAAGACTTGGGTAGGAAAGATGGAATGATGCAGAGGGAGTCACAAGGGTGGTGGTGGTGGACATACCAAACTGAAGCTGACTCTGATAGATCCCTGAACTTCAAAGGGCCCTCCTCAGGGAAGGAAAAAGGCAAAGAGATTTCTTGCATTCATTTTTGGGTTTATACGCAATCGTGAAATACTTAATGGAACTTTATGCAGAATAATTTAGTTCTCCCCTCCTGAGAGCTCTGCATGAGAAAATATCCAAAACAACCTTTGCCTTCTCATTAAAATTAGGATCTGATAAGCTGCTCTCCCTCTATCTAAAACTAGCAGGGGGCTTTGTTTGCTGAATGTAACGAAATAATTGCTGCTCATTGGTAATAGCACAGATGTTCAGATTTCTAGAAAAAGTTGGATATTTTGGCCATTTTGGGGAATGAGGTCATTTGCTTTTATTGCTGAGAGATGTTGTTAATTTAAGAAAAAAACAAAACAGTCATGCATATAACTTCCTGTAAAACCGCCGTTTGCCTACACAACTCAACTGTACTGGCATCGCTGTTTCTAGCTTTTAGGCGTAGGTGAGCTGTGGTTTAGTCAGCCAAGTTAGTTAGATTTTTTTCATCTTACTCTCTGTAAGACCATGGATAACTGTGCTTCCCAATATGGTGAACTGTTCCTTTCAGTACAGAGTAGGAGCCAGGAAGCAAATGACTTCCCATAAAGACTGACGGATGGCACAGCTTGATTGGCTCTTCCATGCTGCTTAACATATTGTATCTTGTTTATATAAAACAAACACAATCTATAATGTAAAAGCAACAATTTGTGATTTTACTCTGAGGTTCGTTCTGTAATTATTTCTTGGCAAATAGGAGTGACTTTCTGGACACTTGCTGTTAGAGAATAGTTGCCCAACAGTCAACTGAGTGACTCCATACAGTCACTGCAGCCTTATTGATTTTTAAAATGCTCTTTAGTGTATTTCTTTGTGACCGTGGACTGAGCCAGGTTTGTGGTTTCCCTTCGTGCATTCTTTACGCCATGCTTTGCCACTTTCCTCCTGGCGAAAACTTTACTAGAGTGGTATCGATCCTCTTTGTTTCATTCTTGGCAAACAAAGGAATGACTGTATTTTCCAAACTACTGGCAGACTTGTAGACCTTTTGAATGTTGCGGAAAAGTACATGTTGGCACAAATACATTGCACAACAATGCATGCTTGGACAGGAGTCAACCCAGATTCTGAATGGGACTTGAGCGCTGCGTAGCTCACTTCAAAGTGTCCTTCACTAGTCTCAGGCATCAGCTGCTTCTGGAGGTCTCAGTCAGGTCAGCCAGTTTAGATGAGGATCAGGTGGTTCACAGGGTGTCCGTGTCTGCTAGCCGTCAAGCTGGCAGGCTATCATTTTGCAGCAAGGCCACCGAGGGCAGTGCTTAGCGCTCAGAGGTATGCTTTAATCACTGCTGGGTATCAACGACAGACTGGACCTGAAAATAGCAAATGTATATGCCTTGTAGAATTAGTGAGTGTGGATGTGGGTCTGTATGTTTGTGTTTTTAACATGCAATCTCCAGGTGCTCATTTCAACAGTTCCACTGCTATGCAGTTGTAAAAGTGAGAAGTGTGCTCAGGAGCAGCCCGGATGGCACTTAAATGGTCTCATTTCACCAGTTAGTTCTCAAGGAGATGAGCTCTAAATGGGCTGTGAAAGCAAAATGCTGTTCATCCTCATCCTCAAAAGTTCTTTTATTAGGGGAAACAAACTGTCTCACCAAAACAGAAGCAAAGCATGGCAAGGTGTCCTTAAGGACTACTGCTGCTGTCTTCAGGCCTGCCCACATCCCGGCAGTTTTTGGTGAGGCTTTTCCCATGTTTTGGTCATAAACCAGAGTACTAAAAAATAAATAATCTGAGGTGGTGATGGTGCTATGGAAGCATGAATGTCTGCACCAGATTTCATGGCAAACCGCAGAGATACTTTACTGAGAACAGCCCTCGTGGTGCTTCTTCACATAAGCAGTTACAACCTAGACTGCTGTATTAACAACAGTTTCTAGAAATGCTGTTTTTAACTTTGATACGATCTGTGACAGATTTGGATCTGTCATCACTGATCAGAATTTGGTTTTCCTAGACTCCCAGGAAAAAAGATGTCACTTAGGTGTTTGGGAAGGATTTTGTTTTCCTATGATATTTTTAAAAAATCATTGGAAACCTCAATCTACATCCAATCTATACCAATGGGTGTTTGTATTTTATGAAACATTTTAGTAGTTCCTGCTTTATTTGATTTTTTTATTAAAGATTTTAAACCTAGAGATGTCCATGAGGTTGCTTAAGAATGACTTGAACTCATATTGTAACCGTATGCTTCAGTGTTTATCTGACACGTCTCTTGCTCTGATGAACGTCTTTGCGACCAGCGTCTAAATTTGGCTAAAAAAAAGAAGCACAGATGTGTTGATCTTTTTTTTTTATTGTTCTTGCATCCTGCATATTTTTGTCTTGTGGTTGTGTGCAGTAGTTGTTCTTGAAGTTCAAATTGTATTTCATAAGTTTAGTACATAAAATGCAGGTAGCTCAACTAAAAGTTTGCACATCTTTTTGTTGTTGGTTTTTTTTCATTTCTGCAGACACTGTGCCTGACAAAAATAGCTGATATTTTGTCGTCTTACTGAACACAACCCCAAATGCCCACCTGGGCTTCAATGATCACAGGATTGCTATACAATATGTATTAATATCATATGAGGGGTAATATTGCATGATTCCTAATACCTTCACTCATAAATTAAACATAAAGATTAAACGTAGCATAGTGTTCATGCTTAGCTCCTGTTTCTAAAGAAGAATTCTCACTATCTGGGCTCCTGGCAGATTTACAGTTCAGTTCAAGAGTATATGTTCCACCGATGAGCAGCTACTCAGACTTCACATCAAGCTGATCTTCTTGTTACTCGATCAGCAATACGATGATATCTCTGTCTGCACATTAGAGGAGATGATGGCAAAGCACCAGGCAGGGTGGGAGGGGGTTTGTTGAAGTGACCCTAACAGGTGTAAATGCTGGACCACTTGCAGAACTTTTTTTTTCTCTCCAAATACCTGTGTTAATGTCAACTTCTTCCTCTTTCGTACTTGGCTCTCCTCTTTTTTGTTCCTCTTTCCTCGTCTCTGTTGAACTTTTGCTTTTTTACCTGCTTGAGTTATGTGACCTTCGGTGTATGTCTGTCTGCCTGTCTGTTAGCAACATTACTCAAAAACAGACAAACAAGTTTGGATGAAATTTTCAGGGAAGGTCAGAAATCACACAAGGACCAAATGATTAGATTTTGTCAGTGATGTGGCTTACAGTGTGGATCCACGGATGTGTTAAAGATTTCTGTATTGCAAGATAGTGTCACGAAGTCACTGTAGGTATGACAACAAGTAAACATTACCTCAGCTGCCTGCCAATAATTACATGATGGCGACCCTACTACAAATCAACCGCTGTGGACTTATCAGGACGTATCTGTCGGAAATCAACAATTGATTAAATTGTGGGGGTGTTTAAGAGCCCCATTAATTCCTGTTGCCTGCTAGATGTTTTGGTCATGAGATTCTAGTGCTTATTAAGGACCAGATATCATTTTTACTGAAGAGTAATGTATTATCCAGCAGCACAGTCACAAAAAAAAAAAATCTAATATTCCGGTTAAACCTTCCACAAAAAATGGCAATCCAAGTAAAGTGTGCAATGCTAATGTGGCTAGATGACAGAAGCCCATCTCCTGTTCATGGATGTGTACAGTCATATTTAAAATCCTTTAAACAGTGTGTAAGCTTTGTCAAAATCTCTGGTGGCCCGTACAAGAAAATACGGGCCACCAACTCCTGCCAGATCTAAATTTCTGGTAGCCCGTACAAAAAACTAGTGGCCCGTACTTCGCGTTGTTTACATAAAATAAAAAAATAAATTTAACTTCTCAGGAAGTCAATTTCTTTTAATGAGCTCTTCTCTTAAAACCTGCTTACCATTAGAATCGAAATAATCAGTCTCTCATTACAAAAAAAATCAGTCTCTATTCATCTTTACAATCACAACTTAGTTGAACTAGATGTCCATCTACATCGACTCATCAACATCTTCAAATTGTGCCAGTCTCTTGAGCCCAGCAACGACATCTTCCTCAGTCATTTCCTCCTCATCAATATCTTCCTGAGCAGCTTCCTGCTGCTGGTCTGGTGCTTCCTGAGTCACAGTTGCACTGGGCTGACTGTGTGTTGCCAACTCCTCCGTAAGGAAAGTCGCTAGAAGTCACTAAATGACATCATCGCCTAATTTGCATATTTCCTAGTTTGCATGTAATTGTAATCAATGTTGTGGAAGAGACCAGAAAGTGAGTATAAAACACCCAAAATATGTTTTTGTACTAGAGGCTAAATGCTGTGGTTGATTTTAGTATGACAGAGAAGAAACATTTTCATTTATATCCCGCTCCGTAAGTCTGGATGGGATCTGTAGTGACTGCAATTCACCTGCCGTCTGGCTGCGGAGTGATGTGTCCTCTAATCAGACACTGGGACTGCTGCGGGGTTACTGGACTGACAGCCTGTGCTTTGGGAGGGGGAGAGGTTCACAGCAGCACCTGCTGCTCAGTGAAAACAGTAACTGAAGAATGATCCGAGTTTTCCTATCAGAGTCTCCAAAACGGCAGAAAAAGTTGCTAGATTTGTCGCTAGTCGCCTTTGACAAAAAAAAAGTGGCTAGGACGCTTTGGAAAGTCGCTAAGTTGGAAACACTTCCTGCGCAGAACAAAGTGTTAACCGTTCCTGTTTGGCTCCTGACCGTGGTCAGGAAGCACAGCGGAGGACAGTTCTCCAGGGCCGAAGTTATTGCTGTTACTTCGTGGTTAACCCCCTTCACTTCATCAGCAGCCGTAGAGGCAAAGACACAGGAGCCCGGCTGTACCGAAGAACACTGCAGCCTTTATTGTCAATTAACAGTGGCTGAACCGTACAGTCATGCATGCTAAACCTGCAGCTACACACCTCCTCTCTCTTCCTCCCGAACCGACTGCTGTCTCTCTCGCTTGCGCTGCATTCAGGGTCGCTCAGACATCTCGCCCCCCCCCCTCGCACACACACACACACGCTGCTCTCTCTCTCTCTCTCTCTCTCTTATAAGGGAGCCACACACTCTCATAACAAAAGCGAAAGGTTAGAAATCTTTCAATTTATTTATTTATAAAATGCTTGTCGCCCGGCCGGGCGATGAGAAATGTGTAAATTGTATCTGGGCATCGTTCTGGTCGCTTCGGGCGACTTGGCGACCGCAAACCTTACACACTGTTTAAAACAGCAGTGATGAAACATTTAGTCTTTATCTCTAAGGAGGTGTCAGACTCTAAAAACAAACTCTACACACTGATGAACATTTAAGCCTTGCTAGTTATTGTGGTCTGTCATCTGTTGCCGCTATGCGTGCAGACACACAGCTATGCAGCTAAAACACAGTCCCAGTAAATGTAGAAGACAGCAGTTGGCCTCGTTTACTGGGAGCATTTGTGGTACTGTGTAAACAACATATTAAATTACGCAACAGTGTGTGCTACAGTGTGTGGTTTAATCCTGCTTTGATCGTGTTTGGGTTATGATGTTTCTATGGAACACAAAGAAATGTGACTCTGCAGGCCCCTGTCATGGTATACATGATAAAGACTGGATACCAGTCACTGATTACTACATGCCTGTTTTATTTACTTACAAACACGCATCGGCAGATTTGAATTCCTTAATCTGTCTTGTAGCTATTAACCTGAAGTTAATTTAGCTGTGAGTGTTGGCTTCACTTGTTCCCCTGTACCAGTTTGGAAACTGTCATCCTTTCCTCTACAGGTTTAAGTAGGTCTGAATCACCAAATATATTTAACTTTTTACCAAAACAAAAATGTAGTTTCTTCATTGTTCTTGAAGTGAGAGGTTTTTGCTGCAGCCATTGTTTTACGTTTCTTGTGTGTCACTTAGCTTGCCAGTAGAGGTTAAAAACCTGGATAAAATGTATGTATGCGACAGTATTCTGGTTACTTTGAGAGAAGCCAGCTCCTAAAGTGACAGGAAACATAAAGCAACATAACGAGAAAAGCTTTATTCGGGTTTATTAACGCCAGAATAAGCCAGAGTACTCATGTCCATTTAACCTGACACTCAGTAGTGAGCAGTAAATTCAGCTTTTGGACGTTGACTAATCAGTGATATTTAGGATCTTCAGTGTCAGTTGTTCCAATTGGACACTCAAATAAAATGGAGGGCCACAAAGTGCTACACTGAGCCGTCAACGCCATATCACCGACAGCCCTGGGTGAGTTATACCAACTGGTGCGTCGGCACTCGTTGCTACTAGCAACATAAAGTTCAACTGAAACAAATGGCTAGTTGCAGAAAAGCCTGCATGATGTTGAAAAGTTGATGCAACAAAAGCAATACAATTCTCTGAAGCTTCTAGTGTCCAGAAACCCGAACAAAAAAGTCCTTATTTGACGTCATGCTGTATTTGCTTGCACACATTTTGATTAGTGATACCCAGAAGCCTCCTGACCACCAAGGGCCTCAGCCTCGGGTCAGCTTTGGCTGAGTAAAGCCCCTGGGCTATGGCCCCACTGCTACAGTCTGTAATCTGCCATGATGATGCCCACAGCCTGGTTGATCCTCCTTTAAACTGGAGTTCTGGTCTGTCTGAGCTGCATGGAAGACCCCCTCCCCTCTCCCTGTTCAGATAGGAAGTGCCTGTCTGATTATCTGTAACCTTCTGAAACCGCCATCACACATACACACCATGATTTGCCAGCTGTGAGGACATGAGAGAGGAGCTTGTTTTTCATGCTACTCTAATTATTTGTGACTCTCTTTATGTTTAAAATGCAGCACTATTAATACCTATATGTTTTAAAACCATTTTTTTCTAACCCTGCTCTCCTCATGTCTATGAAGACCAGTTTGAAACAACTAGGAGCACACTTTTTAGTGACATGCTCTGACAGCATATCCTCAGCACTAATTCTGACAGAATATTCGCTGTAACTCTCGGTTCAATGCAGTGCAGAAGCAGCACAGGAACACCATCCACTGAATCTTTTTCTCCACTCTCCACTCTTGTTTAACTTGTTAGACACCAAACTATTTCACAAAATCCATTCTGCGTATTGACACTACAAATCAAATCTGCTTGGCTGTAATCCAGATCCCTGAAAGGCTTTCTTCAAGCTCTCTCAACTCTCCATCTAGCATGTTGCCTGCTTTACCACTGCTACCTCCAAGGGACATTAGAAATGGTATTACTCTTGACTTTAGGGCTCGCGCAACAGCAAGCCTCTTCAAGGTAATTGTTCTCGCTGGGCTTTCTGACTGGTGGAGGGCTGCCTCCTCTGTAGAAATACGTGATTCTTGCAGCGGGGTTCAGCTTAATATAATGGATTTTCTAAACAGTGAATTGCTGGTAACTGCTGAAAACAACGGGTGCTGCCTTATGTTGAAGAGCCCACCTATTTCACTCTGGGCTTTCATCCTGGGATAAAAGCAAAGAAGAAATGTCAAAATTCAATATATATTCAGAAAAAATAACAAATTGTTATAAGTGCTATCCGTTAGTTGAATTATCTTCAGGACCATATCTAATGACTGCAGGGACTCTCATTTTGGGAGGTGTGGTAATTATGCAAGCAGTCCTTGGATACATTATTAATATGTATATTCTATGTGAGAATAATTCAAAAGCATTGTGCTGCGTGAAGTCTTCTAACATTTATGGATGATAGTATGGAATGAAACTATTATTTTTATTTTCAATAAATCAAGTCCAGTCTGTGTATGTAGTTTTTAAGTGTGTGTTTGTGTCTGTTGAGTCCAGCCTATTTGTGAAACAGATTTCTCTGCCCTCATTAAGATGCCTGATCAGACTCGAAGCTCTCCTCCCTTCTCTCTCTCTCTCTCTCTCTCTCTCTCTCCCTCTCCCTCCCTCTCTTTCTCTCTGTCTCTCTCATATGTTATTTGATGTGGAATTCAAAGCGGCTGCAAATGTATTTTTTATCTGGCACACATTTTGCTGAGCGTCCTGCCCGCCCCTTCCATGCAGAGTGGGTTGAAGGAGAATAGTAATGACTTTGGCCTTATGGGACTCTAAATGAGTGAAGTTCAAATGCAGCCTGTACATCACAGCGCCTGTCAATCAAACCGGCCAGCGCCAGGTCTGCAAGCAGAGGGAGCCAGAGAGTGTGTAGCGTGTGTGAGTGTTCACGTGTGCACATGCATGTCTGTATGTTGCTCACCAGAGGGGGGAGGAGGAGGTTGTAGTTTTGGAGGGATGGAAGGATCAAAGCGCCCAGACTTGGTGCAGTGCAGAACAGCCTGCTCCTCTGCATACCTTCCCCCTCCTTTTGTGGCTTGTGGAGACCAGGTTTCACCGTCAACAGTGGTGTAGCATATTTTAAAATAACGTTGTTTTTTTTTTTTTTTTTTTTTTTTTTTGCTGATGCTCGACACTAAAATAAAATGCTGAAAACTGGTATGTCGTGTGTGATGTTTGTGGAAAGGCCAGTGTGCTAAAGATGTGCTGATTGCGATTCGTGTCTCATTTTTTTTAACACCTCTTTAACACTATTGAGTGTGCACACGCTCAAGGCCAACACTGTATAACTCAGCTGCATCTTTTGTATCGCACCAGATCTCCTTGTGGAGGCCAGTCAAAGAGGCAGCCAAGCAGCTGTGCCGGAAATAATGACTGACAAGGGCTTTTAATTGTAGCTGGTTCATTGAAAGTTCATTGTGATTGCAGATAATGGAAATGCTGCGGGTCTTCTTCTCTCTCAAAGTGTGTAACTGACATTAGAGATATACACCAAACAGCCACAACGCTAAAACTACCTGCTTTATATGGAATAGGTTCCACCTCTGCCACCAAAACAGCATTAGCAGAGTATCCTTTGGGTCCTGTGGTTGTGTCCTTGGGATGTGGGGAGTTTAAAGGCCAGGTCAACACATTGGGCTCTTTATGTTCTTCGAGGTGTCTCTGAACAGTTTTTGCGGTCTTCCAGGGTGCTTTGTCCTGACTGAAGAGGGCACTGCTTACAGGCTTGGTCTGCAGCAGTGTTTAGGTGGGTGGTACGTGTCATGAGAACATCCACATGAAGGCCAGAACTCACAATTTTCCTGCTGAAGATTGCATTGTAACAAGATGATCGATGTCATTCACTTCACTTATTAGTGGCTTTAGTGTTGTGGCTGATCATTGTATCCCAAATGCTAACAGCCATGAGTGGTCATTGTAAGTACAATTTTAATCATACAAAATGATAGAGCTTGGTGGAGAGACGGGCACTGAGCAAGATGGAGTCCATTCTGACCAACATGGATCATCCACTTCACATCTGCCTCAATGAACAACGAAACATCAGTGGACGGCTCCTATCCCTGCGCTGCAGGGCTGAAAGATTTAGTCAGGCTATTCAATTCAAAATTAAACCGATAAGAAGCTTGACAATTGAATTTCCCTTTGGGGATGAATAAAGTGATTCTATTCTATCTTCATGTTTGCTGACCTGAACTTACCCCTTGATGTTCATGGAACTGGGCAATAAATATAATATTTTTTTTGTAACTACATCCAGATCCTGCATATGTCAAAGTCAAGTCACTCTTATTTTATTGCACATGTTTTGATTTATTCATTTTTTTCATGTTACCTCAGATGGTTTCATGAACGTCTCCTCTCAGCATCTTTTCTTTGACTCTCTTCTTTCAGGTCTTAATGAGATAAATCAGACTTTGTGTGTACTGGACTGGTTCTGACCCACAGTTTGATACCTGTCTGCCTTTGCTGTTTAATTGCATTTCTCTTAATAAGCCATTCACTGTGGTTGGAGAGGAGGAACCCTTTAGTCACAGTCTTCAATCCTGTAACTCATTAAATGCTGGACTAGATGAAAATGCCACACAAGTACAATAGACAGAGCAAACAATTCTTCTACGCGAGCTCTTTGTTTAAAGGCTGGCTCGGTGGATGTAAATGTTTAAAGCAATCATCTTCAGTTTTTGTCTGGGAGCCCACCCCCCATTCTCCTTCCACTTTCATCTTCTCATATGCCATATGTGGAATGTAACTCTAAACCTGGCAGTAGGAGGACCTCTGACCGTCAGCCAGCGGTGTTTAGTGGTCTTAGTTTCTGAAAGACTCCATCCTGTACCATCTAATTATGCCATCATTGTAACTGTATATAGGAAGAGCTTATGAAGGGCATGCAGTATGTTATTTACATTTCTTGTAGTTGCAGTTTTGCTCATTTGTAGTTTCCTCGACTTAGAAAATAGACGGGCGGCACCAGAGTTTTTGGAAATGGTCTGAACTGCATTAACATGTGGGAGAACTTTGACAAAATCAATAATATGCTGTTCATCTTAATAGGTTTTCTACATCAAACAAGCTTCCAGGTTTCTCGGGTGCTTTTAACCTGGCAATAGCCAGATTAATATTTGTGTAGTACTTGATAGTACTCCACAATATCAATCTGGGACCGCTCCATGGAAATCCGTTCGGAGGAAAGAGGCACGGATTGGACAATGCAACAGTATGTCCCGCCTCTGACAGGTTTGTTTTTAGCCAATCGTGGGATCTTCACAACGAGCGGAGCCAATTGGTAGATTAAACTCTTACCAAAACCCGTAGGTAAAAAAGCACAAACATCTTTACCATCCAGAAATGCTCAAAGCGCCTCTCGTTGTTCTTCCTTCAAAGAAGCGATAGGAGATTCAGCTAAAACTGACTTAATAGCAGCATCTACACGATCGTTGTCCTCCGTTTCCATGTTTGTTTTGATCTACTGGCGCTTGGTGTCGTCTTCACACCCGGATATCCCGCCCCACACACGAATACTGCTGCGTGATTGGCCCGTGCCAACTTGGCTCTGTACGAACAGTGAATGCAGGAGCGGAGCAAGATGCTTTCTTGAGAGATTTGTGAACTCACAAATATCGCGAGAAATCAACTTGCTGGCAAGGTTAGGGTGCTTTATGTGTTACAATGATGGCATAATTAGATGTTTCAATTGGACTACAATCGTATCACTATGCACATACTGTAGATTATCCCGTTCTACTCATATACACTGTAACTACAACAAAACAATATCTTACTAGTGATATCAATGATTTTGCTGCAAATCCACTGTTGCTGAAGGGACAAATGGGAAACAAGAACCTAAAAGCAAAGTTTGAGCCGTACACAGGCAAAATTATTGACACATGAATCCTATCATTAAGTTAAGCAGGCAGCCGCTCTCACGGTCGCATTCATATGCAATCGGGGAACTGGGCATTAGCTTTGTTGGGAGAAAAAGCAGAATTCAAGCAGTTTCCATGGAAAGTATTATTCACGAGCCGTAACTTTGGCTTCAGTTTGAGGTCTGGGCAACAGATGATACAGTTAACGATACAATTTAGCTCATATGAAACAAGTAGGGTCCATTAGTTTCAGCACATGTTTCATGTTATTTCATTAACTTCATGCTTTCACATACATTTTGCTAACAGCGTAAGTCGTGTAGCTTTAGTCCATGACCTTGTTACTCAAAACATACTCATTGCTGTAAAGTCAGAGGTATGTCCAAACCTGCGAGTTTGGGTTTATATTCAATCAAACAGCCGCGCAGTAAATCTGTTAGTGCTGAGAGAAAAGCCAGTGCTGCTCCACCAACAAATGAGCTGGACACGCTCTATAAATTCTCAAATGTTGCCTGTTTGTGTGTGTTTAGGTTTGATGGAAACTTCAATACCAACGTCTCCAAGACCATCTGCTGTGACAGACTTTCCCCCACCGTCAACAGCCGAGCTTTCAACCCCGGACGAGACCTCAACTCAGGTTTGTCAGGGACACACACACACACACACACACACACACACACACACACACACACACACACACACACACACACACACACACACACACACACACACACACACACACACACAGAAAGCACATACACACCAGACGGATGAATTGTCTGCTTATATGTAAACTGAACACGAACATGGAGCTTGGACCATTTAAACTTAAATCCCCATTTTGTGACTGTATATGAAACAGAAATAATTTAACAGCAGTTGCCACGGTGACCATTTTTTAATTAAGAAATTGTACTATCTTTTGTATCCTCCCTGGCTTCTGAAGTGCTGGAAAATAGAGGACATTGATCTGAGACTAAAATAATAAGCTGTGTGCGTGTCCAAGGAGATGTTTTTGTAGTCTCTCCTGTGCTTCCTCACTCTCACTTTCTTTCTTTTTTTTCTTTCAGTCTCCTCTGCTTTCTCAGCCTTTGATTTTAAAATGTTTTTTTATAGCCTGAGATCAAATGCACTCTGTTTGACTTTGAATTCTTGTCTGCAATTGTATTCAGGTTGGATGTGTGTTTTTATCGTCCTGTTGTCAAGGGCTTTTTGGTTCTTTGTTTCTGTTCTTCACTTTACCTTAAATGGAAGTTGCGTCAGTTCACAAAAGTCAGCCTTATTCATTTTGTAAGGGTGTATATGCTGAATGTAACCTCAACATCCTCCTTGCAAATCATGCGAGTAAGAGCAGTGGAAAATGGTCTGATGTCTTTCTCGCTGCTCCCTCAATACATTTATTGAGGTTGCAGATTGCATAAGCACATTGCAGAATATTACCATGTAAAACCCACATGTCTGCACCACACATGCTGGTCTGCATCTGATTAAGAGGAAAATGGACAAAAATGACTAAAAGCAGGCAAAGTCCAACTTTCCCCTGCTGGTTTTTCTCTTCTTCTGCCATCACTCAGTTAGCCGTGTGCTCCTCCTGCTTCCAGCAGAGAAACATCAAGCTACACTACATGCATTTATGACACTCACACGCTGCATTTCCCAGAATAATGAACTTCTTTCCCTATGTGTCAGAACTTTCCAGTTTCAGTCCCATGCATGTTTTAAATTACTGACAGTTCTCTCCAGGCACATGTGTCTGCTGGAATTAAAGACAATTCTTTTATTTCCTGTCATTTTTGAAATTTTGCACTTTTTGTCAGATTGGAAGATTGCTGCTGAATATATTCAGGGTTTCTGCAGGGCATTATAAAGGATTAATAGACTTTAAATTGATTTTGAGAAAATTAAGTCCTTAAATGGCTAAAAAAAATCATTAAATTTGATTCTCAGTGACATTAAAAATTCTTTCTGTCGTTTTTAAGAAAAATATTTGATTATATTAATATAATAATATGTAACTATAGAGTGTGATTTGTCAGATATGTGCATCTGCATAAACATGCCGAAGCGTTCCGATAATTGCTCCGGCCGGTCGGGTACAGTTGCCAAAAACTGCATGTTTGGAAAGTGGAGGAGAACTGGGAAATGGGGAAATGCAAATTCACGGTCACAGCATTAAAATGTTTACAGTGTAGCATTAAAATGACATTAAAAAAGCATTAAATTTGACTGGCTGATTTCTGCAAACACCCTGTTACCAATCCTCCAAACACTGGTGCCTTTACAAAAACAATCCAAACAAAAATCCATCTTCAAACTCCACTGACATTTTTCTTTTTAAAAGACTTCCTTATATGCATACCTAGTCGGGCTACATTCCCCCAGTAATACTGCTCCAAGTAAAGTTCTCCAGTTTAAAACACCAAAATGTTGTGTTTTCAAAACAAAGACAAGTGCTATACAGAATAGTAGGAAAAATGAAGTCCCACTTAGTTTTAGAATTAAAAAGCTGTGTAAATACACTTAACTTGTAAGCTAGCCACACACTGCTTGCACGTTTAACCTTATTTTTAATCTTCTTTTTTGCCTTTTTGGTGCAGTAATCCCAGATTAACTATCTAAGAACTTGCAGGAATTGCCTAAAGGATTCAGATTTGAAACATGCCAAACACTATCCTCTTATTACACGAGAGATATTGCCCCATCTCTCCTCTTTCTATGTGCAGCCTCTATCATCATTTGTTCTTCCTCTGTCATCCCATCGCTGCCCCCACCTCACAGTTTTTTTTCCAGATATCCCCTCTCTGCAAACTATTCATAATGGCTGCCATTCATAACACATCACCATCGGCGGGGTTTTATTTTCCTTACAAGCCAGTCATGGCGAGTTCAAGTTACCCCTCTGCCTCCCCTCTCCTCTGCCTGTCCCTCACACTCAGCCCTCCTTGACCCCCACACTCCCAGTGTATTCATTCTCTCCCATTTGTCTCAGCCCAGTCTAAACAAGCGGCTACAGAGGGGAGGGAGGGAAGGAGTGGGTGAGAGAGTGAGGGATAATTGAGAGGGAGAGAATGATGAATGAAAGGAGGAGGAGGGAGGAGAGGGTGAGAGCTGATTGAAATGGAGTAATTGTATCAAGACTGCATTGTATTTCTTCCATCTTCGTCCCCTCTCATCTTCCATTTTACTTTTTTGTGGGGGTGAGGAAGAGATGGTGCATGTGGGAACCATCAATACTGATACTAGCAGGTGGGAGAGGATAGATGCAGTAGATAGATGAAAGGTAACTGGGGTGGAGTGGTGTGTGATGACAGCAGTAGTTTGATCCGTCCTCTCTCTTCCATCAAGTTATTTTCCTTTTTGCACCCCTCTTCTGGAGATTTCTCAGCTCTTTCTTTAATTTAGAGATGATGCGACCTCCATCTTTCACTTCTATGAATTTCCTCTTTATCCATCATACCATTTACTATCATCATGAGTTCCAAATGGTGCAAATGTACATACTAAACCTTTTTAGCTGCTTGAGCTCCAACTTCAGGTTGAAATGCCGTTGAAAACCATGTCAAGTTATATTTGACAAGCTGGGATACAAAACGGAACCAAAATTCCAGAAATTAGCATAAATACAAAATGACCTTAAATGTATTTGCATCATGTTAGCATAGCTCCAACTAAAGTGAAATGTGCTGAAGCTAATTATAGTGGATATGAAGGGTCCACAGTGTGTAGATTGGTCAGTCTATTGCTAAATCAGTCTTTCATTCTACAGTTTGTGTCCATCAAATGGCTATTCGATGGATTTCAGTGTAATTTTGCACCTATATTCATAGATGTGCCATATTGACTTTGATGCTGCATTGGCTTTTCATTTAGCATAATCAGGGGGTCAAAGTTCTCACTTATCCTCTGAAATATTTCAACATCTTCCAGATGGATGAGCACAAAATTTTTACCAATATTCCCGTTTCCCAGGTGAATGCATGAAAATTTCTTAACAAAGATATGCCCAAACTTTCATGAATTGACAGTTGGAGTTTCCTTGGTTGGATTCATTCAGTGATATAAAGATAAACAAGCCTGCCATGACACCACCCGTAAGTTTCCCCAAGCGTGGTTTCAAAGCTATAAAGACAGGGTTTTTGTATCAGACATTTTTTACTTAAAAGTTAACCATTTTAACATGACAAATTATGGGGACTGACTTACTTTTGGACATTTTGCTAGAATCAGTTGGCCATTTAAGGAACTGTTTTTGGCACCTGTGCGTTGCCATGACTTTTTCAGCCCTTGAGGTTGCAAACTGGTCGGATTACTATAAAATTCAGTAAACTCATTTGCGTCTTGTCCTGTTATGGCCAAATACCAGCAGGCAGATCCCTATTTCACCCAAGTGCACTTTGTGTTTTGTGTTAATAGGTCAAAGGTCAAAGGTTCTTTATTGTCATATCATTCCACATTTGCACATGAAACAATGCGAAATTGGACCCTGGTCCCGGTTTCAGCCATAAGACAATATAAAAACACTTTCATAAAAGACAATATAAGTATAAAGAGACACACTAATATATACAAACCTACAACATAAATATATGTGTAATGAACCATCAGTTAGTGCAATATTTAGTAGATAAAGAGCCTAGTGCAGTAGTGCAGTGTGTGTATATGAATGTGTTTGCGTGTGTGCATGTATGTGTGTGCGTGTGTATGCATGTTTGTACAGCAAATGTTAGCTTGGTCTCAAACCTATCTACAATTGGTAATGTGGTAGATTTTGTTTGTTCAGGGTTTCCGCGGGGTTTTAAAAAGTATTAAAAAGTGATAAATCAAAAACGCAAAATTTAATGGCCTTAAAAGGTTTTAAATTTGGGCAAAAGGTATTATTTTTTAAAAACGAGGTATTATTTTTTTCTTTTAGACAATGAGTTGTTTCATTTTGATCAAAAAATAAACATAAATAAAATAAAACATATCTTGCTTGCAAAATTTTATACCGGAACGTTCGTCAGTCGCTCACGTCGACGTCATAGCAATGCATTCATTGGTCGTTAGAGAGCTGAAATCCTCCGCATGCGCACTGAGTACATAGCTGACTTAGCTGCTGCAATGCTAACTTGACATCTCCCTGGATGATGCCACTTTGACTTCCGAGAGCGACCGCGGCCTGCGGGATCGCGGAATAGCGCTCATCTGTCCGCAGATTGCTCTCCCACAACCTATACGTGGATCCAAACTTTAAGCCGTATCACTGCCGAAGTCTAATCATTTGGTCCTTGTGTCATTTCTGACCGACCCTGAAAACTTAATTCAAATCCCCGAGTCCGTATTGAATGATGTGGGTAACAAGGAAATTATTCACACACGCTGATCGTCACATAACTCCGCCGTGGCTCTCAGCGGCGAGACCGAGACGCCCCGTCTGCCCCAGTTGTCCGACCACGGAGCGCGTTGCCTGTGGTAGCGTCCCGCTCATGCGGTGGTCGACCCTCCGGATGACATGGACATTTCTCTCCACTCTTTGGTGGAATAATTAATCTAATTTACCTCATTCTTTCAGTGCTCTAATGGATCTAGATGCAATAGTTTCCATCATGTTGATTTGTCTGGTCTGTTGTCCGCTCATTTCAGCCGTTCTAATATGTTTCGTGAGTGTGTATCAATCGATGATTTTTTTTTCTTTTTTTGTATTCCACCACAATATTGCACGGTTGTAAAACAGTTTAGCTCCGCTTTGGTGAAGAACATCAGTGAATTAATTGTTTATTACGGTCTTCAGCAGTAATTTTTATTGGTAAATGAGAGACATTAGTATCGCACATGTCTGCATCGTCAAACCATAAACAGGAAGTGAATTCGGTGACATACGTGCATTACGTTTGCGCTGGGAGCTGCTATGATTGGTGGAACTCACGGGAGGCGGGCCAAAATTGCGGGAAAGTTGCGGTGATTGGACAAAATTGCAATGGCTGAACTAATCACAAAATCAAATTCTCTGAGGAGAAGATACAAAGAGAAGAAGGAGGAATTGGTGCAAATGGACAAAACTAACGAGGACAAGGCTGTGCAGCTGACGCACTTGCCGTAAGACTTTGATTTTGTCTCTCTCTCTCTATTTTATGAAAGGTTAAGGCACTTGGCACAAGATTTTTTTATTTTGTCATCCTGCTCTCTTTTTGATTAAGTGTTTTGTGAAAATTTGCGTGCAGATTTGTTGGTCATTTAAACCTAGTTGGTTGTTCAATCCTTGTCTCAATTTGTTTTTACTGGTTTGTGTGGTTGTTAAACATGTTCTTAATGGGCTAGTGGAGTCTTCCATGGGGACAGGAAATAAATGTGCAATATTTTGTCTAAATCTATTCTTTTATAGTATTAGTAGCTGTTGCCTAATGGTTGGGAGTCAATCTTGAAAAGGTTGTATGTAAGTTTAAATTCAATACCATTCCATTGCTTAAGCGCCTCTGAAGCAAGGCACGCCACCTGACATTGCACCAGTGACTAACTAATACCCTGTAGCTAAATAACTAGGTCTCCTTGGATAGTGGTAAGTATGATGTAAGTGTTGTATGTCAAAATCTGCGTGCATATCAAAAAAGGTTTCTGATTAATACTTGCAACTCGGTGTCTTGATGGTTGTAAAAAAAATCTGAAGGTAGTAAAAAAAGGTATTAAATGGTAGTAAATTTAACTTCAAGATTGGTGTATAAACCCTGTTGTTTGACATCCATCTTACAATTGTCATTGGGTCTCGTTCAGTCATATATGTTTAGAAATAACCATACTTTGTACCGAAAATAAGTGAGGGCCGTCAGATTCATCAGTCAGTGTCCTTGCCACCGCATGCATAGAACCACAATTATTCTGAACTGATGGGCGCGTGCTTGCTATTACAATCGGAACCCTGTCTCACCTTCATTTCCTTTGTAAGGAAATATGTTTACCTCGAGGTGTATCATGGAAAAAGTGGTGAAATTACTCTAAGAGGGATGCATGGTCCTTAAAGCATAAAATCAAAAGAATTTCACAAATGAAGAAATAAACCAATCCAGATTGGAAGCCAGAAATGGCAGACTTTTTATGAAGTGTTTCCTCTGGAGTGATGATGGTAAAAAAGATGAGGCTTGTGCTGAAATAGATGAGGTGATGGATGATGTGTCTACTGAGACTGTGACTGACTGTGGCTCAGATAAAAACAAAATGATTTGACATTAAAGTTGATTAAAAAAAGTGTTTCATTTGTTGCAGAAAAATGCAGATATATTCCAGCTACAGTATGGTAGCCTACATAGTTGCATTAATAGCTGCAATTTTCGAACATATTGAAATTTCCAGCATGGGAAAGCCAGTTATTTCCGCAGTAGAGTTCAGTTTGCCATTTTGAAATTTGGCATTTATACTTACTATGATAAAAGCGGCTCTATTAAATCATGGCAAGCATGAACTGTAGCCCTGGTAAGAGGTCCAACATTTGGTTGGTCAAGTTGTGACTCCATTCCAGGAGGAATGCCAGAAGTTGCTGTTACGTTGTGAAGGACACAGCACAATCCTACACACCTTTCAGGGTCATAGAGAAGTTTGCTCCCAGATGTGTCCAAACATATCCAACGGCCCATCTGCATTGCAATTGGTAGTACTGATGGAAATAACTGGTCATAATGGGTCAAGCTAATAAAACTGTTAAAACTGAAAAGTACATTCTCATATACTCCATTGTAAGGTGGGTAGCTTTTGTGGTTGAATATTATCTTAACAGTAGTGGACGAGGATGAAAGGGCAGCGATTTTATTAGTAAAGTAGCACTTAAATACTTTCATTTACTACAATAACTTTATTGATTGGGGTTTTGATATGCTATGCATTTAGGTAAAAACAAATCTGTGAATATGTTTTCAAACACAGGCAGGCCTTCATCACTTGTGTGTGCATGATTGGAGACAGCTCTACTTTCAGATGAGGACATATCAGATTTGTGCATCAAACAAACGAGTTAACTGCATATTTGCGTGTATGTACTGAAGTTGTTAGCATTTAGCTCAGAGAATTGTTTTGCCCTCACAGAGCTGCAGACTCCTGGTGTTGTATATGCATTTATGCATAAAAAAACAGAAATGCACAGGGAATAAGTGCTGTAATGATGCCATATATTCATATCAGCATTTCTAAACAAATTCTTACCTCATTGGTAGTGAAGTTGACTAAGAATATCTTTTCTGTTCTCTAGATTTAAATGACTCTCTTAACACTCTCTTTTGCAGAATGAAACAGCATAACAAGTGTGCAATCTCTAGTGCTCTTACAAGAAAGCTGTTTAAGTAGGTCAGAATGAGAATGCACTTGGGTGGCACTAGAAGTAGATACTTCTGACATTTCTGCAATCTGTGAATCATTCTCCCCTAGAAAGTGATACTTAAAGCTGTGCATTTGGTGTGTTTATGTATGTATGTTGCTGCAGATATATCAAAGCAGGTCATTTGCAGATAGTAGTAAGCGGAGGAAATGGGTGTCATTTGGGTCCTATTTCTTGGCTTGACCATCTGTTTCTGAGAAGATCTAAACATTGGTGGCAGAATAGAGCAGTGTAGCCTGACAGATGTATATAGAGCCCTTCTTCCACTGTCAACACAAGTGAGTGGTTCCTGTTTATATGAGCCTCTGAGATGGATGGAGTGACTAGGCAGGGATGATGTATGATGGGCAAACCTGCTGTGTCTCAAAAAAGTACGACTTTGCCAAGTAAATGTAGCCAAGGGTGCTTTTTTGGTGCTGTTTATAATGTTTGGCAGTTGGACAATTTCTCACTAGCTCTGTGATTTATCAATTTGTATGTACCTTGCTTTGGATTTTGGTATTAGCTGACTTTGTTGGCCTGTGATTTTCCATCCCACCCAGAGTAAAAAAAATAAGCTTCGACTTGTAGCTGGAAGGTTGGAAAAGGTCAAAGCAGGTTCTCTTTAGTAGGTGATTAATTCAATGTGATCACAAGCCAAGAGCCACATTCTGGGACTATTCAGACCTGACTGACATGTAAGGATGGTAGTTAGTCTGGCGGAGACTGTACGTAATTAAGAAGATATTTGAAATCCTATTCTAGGCCATGGAAACCGCCATCCAAATAATAACAAATAGTCAGTTAAATGGCGAAGTTGCTGGTGAAGACCTGCAGACAAAGCAATGAGTATTTATTGGTAATAAGAAATTAAACATTCTAGCATCTGGGTGAATCAAACCAAACCTAGATTTTAAATTTTATTTTATTCTAACATACAAGACTAGATTCATTTCTAGCCAACAAATGTGCATTAGAATTGATGCAATTACATTAAAAAAACATACTTTAAATTGCAGTTTGTGTGATCTCCATGTAGCTATCATGTTTCCTAATGGTTTCAGGCTGCCGTCAAGTTTGCTATCCTGTGAGGATTGTCAGTGTACAATAATATGATTATAGTTGCTTTAGCTTGTAGTTTGATTAGTTTTGATTGAATTCACCGTGGTTGGTCTGCATTCCCGTATTTTAACAGCTGCATTATATTATTTTAATGAAGCCTACTTTGATGGCTACGCTCCGTTTCTTCTGCGTCTCTGTTTTTGCTTGGTTAAAGGCTCAAAGTTTCTATTTGTGTCTCCCAAACTCCACCCCCTCCTCCCCCTTCCTCCCACCGTCTCTTTGTGAAAGGCCGTTTTGTGTTGCAGCGAGCGGAAAGGAAGTTGCTGGCTTTGTGATGGGATCTCTGTGAAGATACTGTTGACTCTGTGACTGAGTAAAAAAAAAATCTCTCTGTTAGTTTTGAGCAAATATTCTTCATAGCTCTGCAGAGGTTATAGTTGGCTGTTATTTCCAAAATCCAAATGACAGAAATGCACTGTGTACTCACCAGGAGTTGAACAGTTCAAAATTCATGTTCTTTCTGAGCAAATTTATTCAGTGACAGGTGTGAACGGGGAAATGCCAAGGCGTGCAAACACTGTCTATCCAGTTCAAAAGTGATGAATTTGATTCCCTGTCAGGTCTGAACAAGCGGACATAGATCTGATTAAGTGTTGAAAGGCCAAAAATGGAAAACAATGCACAAATGTAGGGAAAGTTAACAACTTAAAGAAGTATGTATGCAGCAGCTCACAAATATTACTACTTAAATGACCCTCTGAATTTAAGGTCGAGTCAGCAATACTAATCCAATGCACTTTTGTCTAATTCAGTGAATGTGTCCTTACAGGCTGCTGGCTGTTTGTTCTATGTGTGCATTGAGAAATACATCTGGTGTTTGCACTCATATTGTCTGTGTATGTGGAAAACATAGTGTTCAAAGGCACTTTTCCCATGAGTACAGTCAAATTGACCCGATTAGAAGGTGACAAATATTCCAGAGTCACGTTTGTGTTCATGGGTGAATGCAGGCATTGACAGCGATAGGGACAGAAAATCTGAGACATGCTAGCTGTCTAAATGCTAACTAGCTAATTATCAGCGATCTCTCTCAATAACCGCAGACTTCATCTTAAACTTTTAGACTCTTTTCATAAGAGTCCTTTACAATAATGGTTAAATTATTCCTGACTCAGTTTTAGAAATATGATGCAGGACCTGTGAAGAAATGCTAACACAAAGTGTTGTTGAAGTTAGAAATGTTCAACTACAGTAGCAGAAATTTAGCTAAACGCAGAGTTTTACGAATCGACTTCATTAGCAGATAGAAACGAGAGGAAAAAAGATGCATACATATAGGATTTTTTCTTTATTCTGGGATTTGTAGTCAATAAATACATTCTTACAGAGCTGCTAGAAGTGCAGCTATTGCTAGCTCATTATCAGCTAACATACATTTGGTCAGATTTGCTATTCCAAGCAAAGAAAAACTGCAGCTGCCAAATGTGAGTTGGGGGAAAAAAAATTCACTCTGCTTTATGTATACATTGTTTTAAAGTATTGCTTTTTATTTTTATGTATTCATGTTTTTTGGAATTTTCATTTTGTCCGTTGGATGACATTAGTTACAGAGAAATACCAGGTACAGACTCTTCTACATAATGCTGGGTAGCAGAATGTAACATTTCCGTCATATACTCATACAACAGGTTCTTAGGCCAACTCACATGGTCCAAGGAAAACGTTCAAGGACATGAGTATCATGAGTGCAGTAATACATGAACGCAGTATATTGTGTGTGTTTTGAAGTGATCTTGTCATGCCAGGCTTTCTTTCATCCACACAGGAAGCACAGTTGACCCCTGAACTCAAAAGTTCTGCCCCCTGAAAGAGGTTGTGGTTCTCAGTAGCATTAAAGGTTAACTCCAAACAGGAGAAACTCTCAACAGCACTGAAATCCCCAGTTACTGATCTGTTTTCCTGCTGCCTTTCCCATTTGCCCCTGCCTTTCCCACTCATTTTTTTTCCTTTCATGGTCTTTCTCCTTCCTGTTTTGAAACACAGTTGCTTTAACTGTCCCTGTCTTTGCCTTCTGCAGTGTTGGCAGACAACCTGAAGTCCAACCCTGGGATAAAGTGGCAGTACTTCAGCTCAGAGGAGGGCATCTTCACTGTCTTCCCTGCCCACAAGTTCCACTGTAAAGGAAACTACGAGCACCGCAGCAGGTACGGAAATGCCACTACTTCTTCTGTGTTATCATTGAGCTGCTTTACCGGACAAAGAGACAAAATAATTAAGTTCCAAGTTAATACCAAATGCACAATATGTCAGGTATATCATGTAGCCAACTAGATGGATAGGTTTGTACTTAAGACTTTCATGCCCTTGGGGAAATCCATGTGTCTAGAAGCTTACACAATATAGAGACAATCCACAGCAAACAACCACTAAAGCTACATGGACCTGCTGCCACTCTGCATGGTGCACATACCGCTTCAAACGGGACCACTGGAACAGACCGGCTGAAGTTTAAGCCACAACAACTTGTTCCTGCCTTCATCTTCCTCACCCTCTGCCACCCTCGCCCTCTTCCCTCTCTGCCAGCTGCTGTGGGGTGGCCCAGAGGGCATGTTGATGGCATGCTGCCCCCATACACCCTGACCACACATGCCCTTGGCAGGAATGTGGCTCTGTACCACTAAAGCCCATTGGAATTTCACACCTCCAATGTTGTTGGTTTTTTTTGTGGCCACGGCTGAAAGACTTCTCTCTCTTGCGCCCTCGTGCAATTTGCATCGCCGCTTTTTCTTTTTTATCACGTCTTGAGGATTTTTTTCTTCTTGCTGTTCAAGCCAGTGAGCTGGCGTACAGCCATGGGAGAAATGACGTTGCCCGGCTTGCTTCAAGCGTGAATGAGGCTTTGTGAGTTCTTCTCCTCCCTCTGTTAGTGTCTCCTTGTCCAGTAGACCACACACACTGAGGCTCTGACCCCCTACACTCTGTAGCCCACAGACTTAGCACATACAGTGACACACGTCTCACAAGATAATCGTCACCAAATCTTGGAAATATGTTGAGACGAAACAGTGTTTCATTTGTTCTATTTTGTATTTCTAGAATTACTTTAAAACAATAGATTTAGACCCTCTAGTATGTCATTAGCAAAAAAGAGACATACGTTAGTGGTTTGCAACTCAGTGATGAAAATCTGAAAAGTTGCCACAACAAATACCTGCACTGAGCCAATAAATCTGCATTCATCAGAACACTTCAAGCTCACTCTTCTCATGCAACATTTAGGTGGCTAAAACACAACAAATTGCTCCTATATCCACATCTTTATAATACTGACCGTGTGATCAGTAACCAAATGTCATTCCTGTGAAGAACAACTGGGTTCTTAGTTGCCCTTTTGCCAGAAAAATAATTTCTTTTAAAAATTAGCTGTTTTCGTTTCTAGAAAGTCGATGACAGCATTGCAGTGCTGTTGCTGCAGTTTGGGTTTCCACCAGTGAACCTAATAATCGGAGTACATAACTCAAAAAACCACAACAGCGTTAGTAGAACTGAAAAATCCTTTTGACGTTTGAGGATTTCTCACACAATTTTAGCAAGTTTTGCACATGCGGCTTTGGATTTTTAACTCTGCAGTGAGTATGTGAAATGGAAAACGTTTTGAACCTGCTCCAAAATTGTACAACTGCTGCGAGAAGATGTGTTTGGGATCTGTTTCTGTCTGGTCAAGGCTCTTACCTGCCCGTGTATGTGCATCTGTGTGTGTATTGTTGCAGGCCTGTGTACGTCGCTGCAGTGCGTCCGCAGTCAAAACACATAGTGGTGATGGTTGACCACGGAGCGTCTGTGACTGACACACAGCTTCAGATTGCCAGGGACTCTGCACTGGTCATTCTTAACGCCATAGATGAACATGACAAGGTTTGTAAAAGAGAACAGAAGAACTATGCATATTCAGAGCTCTCCAATTTTATACTTCATTCCACAATCTTAGGGCTTTATGAAATAAACAAATCCACTAACTTTTACTTTCGTCGCTGTTCTTCCCTTAGCTGTGTTTCAATTTCGTTATTTCTCTTCTACAGATCTCCATTTTGTCTGTGGCAGAGACCGTTCGCTCCTGCTCTCTAGACCAATGCTATAAGAGTCTGCTCTCTCCGGCCACCAGCGAGACCAAGAGGAAGATGAGCACCTTTATCTCCAACATCAAGGCCTCTGATGGAGCCACACAGCATGCTGCAGGCTTCCAGAAGGCCTTCCAGCTGCTGCGAAACACCAGCAGCCTCAGCAAACAGAGCACGAGTAAGACACAGTGAAGAAGACAGCATGTCAGGAATGCAAAGCTGCATGTGTGTTTTGTCTTTTGCCGGTTCTGTTGACTTTAAAAGGTCATTGCTTGGCTTCTCCTCCTGCCATGTCAATTGCCATCTACTGTACATAATGCATTGGCTATTGATAAGTACCTCCATACAACCTCACTTCAAAGAAAACAAACCATCCCTTTAACTGCCATGTGTCATGTGTGTTACTGTCCTTTTATCAGCCACAGACATGGTCATCATCTATCTATCGTCCGGTGTAACGTCTCGAGAATCTTCGGAGCAGGAGAAGAGAGCCACGCTGAGTGTGGTCAGAGAAGAGAACCGACACCTCAACAACTCAGTGATGATCCTCACCTATGCTCTCATGAACGGTAGGTCATTTCCGTTTTATGTCCCTGCATTATGTCCCTGGTCTGCGAATTAGCTGTTAGCTATTGACCAATGAACATGGCATCAGTTATCATAACAATGCTTCTTGTTCTGTCCCTATTAAATCAACTTTAAATAATAATTCAGAGATTGTCCTGTTTTCAGCTACAAGTCAATATTCAACACCATTTGTATTTTCTCTTGCAATGAGAACAGCTTGGAAAAGGGTTTCAATAATGTCTGGGCATTTAAAAGTTAAAAGGGAAAATTAAGATGAAGCAGCAGTTTTGTATTGCTTTTGAAAATTGCAGTTTTCTCCTTTCCGTGTGTCTGCAGGGTGATAGAAACTAGGAGAAGTGTTGTGGTCTTTTGTCTTTAACATTACAGCAGACAGTAGTGCATCATTTGTTTTATTTTAATTGAATGCACAGACCCTTACCAAAAAAATAGAATACGATGGAAAAGTTTATTTATTTCCATGATTACATTTAAAATGCTAAACTTTCATAGATTATAGATTCAGGGCCCACAATTCAAATGATTTCAAGTATTTATTTGTTTATTTTTACATAATTTGGGCTTCTAGCTCATAAAACCCACAAAAACAGGAATTTTAAAATTAGAATACTGTGAAGAAATCAGCCCAAATTTTGCAGCACATGAATGTTTTAGACTGAGGGGCCGTTTACACGAGGACGCTTGCAGGTGAAAACGGCAAAATATTTCAACAAAACACCCTACCGTTTATACGAGGACGGCGTTTTGGGGGCTTGAAAACGCAAAAATTTGAAACCGGCCTCCAGAGTGGAAAAGTAGAAAACGCTCCGCCGTTACGTTTCCGTCTAAATAGCAAAACGCAAAACTTTGCCGAGATCTGACCACGTCGCGTACGCGATTACGTCACATACGTGCTTTGGTTTGCCGGCCGGTACAAGGACGTAAACAAAGATGTGTGATTATTTCCATCCTTCCTACCTTCAAGCAACTCTGGCAGCTCTATGTACACTACAGGAGTCGTACCAACAAACGTACAGAATCTGTACAGATTCCATTCATGAACATTTACCGCGGCGGAGATCCGAAAAGGGAGACAGTAAGCATGCGCGTAGACATGGCAGAGTTTTATCACAGCGCCACCTAGCTGCCTGGCATGCATATCCAATCGAATTCCACACACTATAGAGTCACCGTATATACGCAGATTTCCTTCAAAACCGCTCGTCTAAACGTGAAATGACAAGACGCCACTTTTGCGTTTTCTGTTAGGATGGTCCTCGTATAAACGGCCCCTGAGTGTCACATGCTAATCAACTACTAAACTCAGAGCACCTGCACAGGTTTCCCCAGGTGTCATTAATTTGCTTCAATTTGGTTCAATTGTCTCAGTTCAGTTCAATATGGTGAAGACTGCAGACTTGACAACTGGCCAGAAGAGCGTCATTGACACGCTCCATAGGATGGAAAGCCACAAAAGTTCATAGGAAAGAAGGCTGCCTGTTCACAGAGAGCTGTGTCCAAGCATATCAATGGAAAGTCTAGTGGAAGGGCAAAATGTGGCAGGAGAAAAAGCATCAGCAAAAAAGATGACTGTGGGCTTCAGCAGATTATCAAACAGACAAGATTCAAGAATCTGGCAGAGATCCAGAAAGAGTGGAATGAGGCGGGAGTCACAGCTTCAAAAAACCACCACATTCACATGCATCCATGAGATGGGCGACAACTGTCGGATTCCTCGGATCAAGCCACTTCTGAGCCTGAGCCAACGTAGGAAGCGTCTCAACTGGGCCAAGGAGAAGAAGGACTGGATTGCTGGCCAGTGGTCCAAGGTCCTCTTTTCCAATGAAAGTTATGTGTGCCTTTCATTCGGGAATCAAGGTCCAAGGGTTTAGAGGAAGACGGGTGCGGAACAGAACCCAAGCTGCTTGAGGTCAAGTGTGAAATCTCCACAGTCAGTCATGAGTCATGGGGCGGCATGGCTCAGTGGGTAGAGTGGCCGTCTTGTAACTGGAAGGTTGCCGGTTCGATCCTCGGCCCGTTGAACTCATGTTGAGGTGTCCCTGAGCAAGACACCGAACACCTAATTGTTCCTGGTGTGTCGTGGTTAGCGCCTTGCATGGCAGCTTCCGCCATCAGTGTGTGAATGGGTAAATGTGATGTATCATGTAAAGCGCTTTGGATAAAGGCGCTATATAAATACAACCATTTATGATTTGGGGTGAAGTGTCCGGTGCCAGTGTTGGTAAACTCTGCTTTAAGACAAAGGGATTCCTAACCAAGTACTGAAGATTGACATATCGTTTTGAAAGTATTTTGATTGGGTTAACCCTAACCCTAACTATTTTGAGTGATTTGATGTGATCCTAATTTCTTTTTTTCTTCTGCAAACACTGAAAAGTGGTGATTTCTTCACAGTATTCTAATTTTTTGAGTTCCTGTTTTCATGGGTTTTATGAGCTGGAAGCCCAAATTATGTAAAAATAAACAAATAAATACTTGAAATCATTTAAATTGTGGGCCCTGCATCTATAATCTATGAAAGTTTAACTTTTTGAATGGAATTAAGGAAATGAATAAACTTTTCCATCGTATTCTAATTTTTTGGAAAGGGTCTGTACACTGCTGTTCAGAAGCTTGGGATCAATTAGAAATGTCCGTATATTTGAAAGAAAAGCTGTTTTTTTTTTCCAATGAAGATAAAATTAAATAAATTAGAGTCTAAATTACAGTCAAGACATTGTTAATGTGGTAAATGATTGGCTTTCGTTGCTGGAAACGGCTGATTTTTATTGGAATATCTCCATAGGGGTACAGAGGAACATTTCCAGCAACCATCACGCCTGTGTTCTAATGCTACATTCTATTAGCTGATGGTGTTAAAAGGCTAATTGACGATTAGAAAACCCTTGTGCAATTATGTTAGCACATGAATAAAGTGTGAGTTTTCATGGAAAACATGAAATTGCCTGAGTGACCCCAAACTTTTGAATGGTAGTGTAATTAGATAGGAGTACAATCCAGCCGACAAGCGATTTTTGGGAGTAAATCACCCACATGGATCAGTTTTGCCCACAGATTTACTCAACATTTCTCTGTCTAGTGCTTCATTCCTTTTTAACTCTACCGGGAGCTGTTTCTGCGTGTTTGATACCCTAATGTTAGATATTCTCTGTTCTTGGGTACAGTGTGCTCAAGAGAAGACCGAAGGAAGGAGAGGTGCTCTGAAACCTCAAAGGCTTTTTGTTTTCTGTTTATCTGTGTGTTGGTCTGTGGTGTGTATGCTTTTTGTCCTTCTCCATCCATCTGCCTCCTCTAATTCCCGCCTCCTCTGCAACACACACAAATACCCTCACCTCTGCTGCGCATGCATTAGTCCACCATTAATACAAATCATTTTTGCATCGCAGAATGGAAATGAGGTACATCTAAGAGAGGAGAGAGTGAGACTTCAAAGGGCGTGCTGCTCACTCTGTGTGTGACTGACAGAGGACCTTGGCTCTTTAAAGAGAGATGATGAAAAGGATGCAGAAATCTATCATCCTCTGAGTTTATTAGCATTGCATATTCAAAAAAACATTTGTTTTGTTGCTGATGCTGTTGCACACAGCTGAAAGGCTCACTGTGGGTGTGGGAGTCTTACTCCCTGCATCCTCTGCCAAATGTGAAGAGCTGATTGTTCAAGGAGATCAGCAGTCCCTTGGCTGTACAACGCACAGCTGTGTGTTTGTGCATGTTTGCGATGTCTCCCTCTTTTACCGAAAGAGTTCATGTTCCCCCAATCAAAATGCGTCTCGTCAGCCAAAATATTTTAAGCTTTTATTCTGCGTTTCGTCTCATTATGGTACTTTCTGAGGCCATATAATATGTACCTTTCTGTCTTAGTCTGTAAGATTTAACATGCAAAAAATATTTTTAAAATGCCCACCGTATTGTATGCGTTTCCGCATTTTCTTCTGCTTTGTTTAATTTGACAAGAACATGAAAATATTCAGTTCACAATCATATAAAACAGAGAAAAGGCTTCACTTTGTAGAAGCTGGACTCAGCAATGTGCTTTTTTCCATGAATAAATGAATTCTCTCAACTAGTAAACTAATTTTCTCTGCTCAGTTTGATATTTGAGAGCTTTGATCTGACTGTAGGACCATTCTCTATAGGCACTTGAAGGTATTCAGTTGAAGTAGAAATAATTTCTTCCAAATTCCGTTCAAAGGTACCCAGTTCCTTTACCAGTGTGGGTGTGTTGTGCACACATATATTCCGCTGATGTGGTAGAGAAGAATAGAGCTTTCATGTCAAAAAATGGTTCTAAAAAGTACAGTATTAATCATAGCTAAACAGTTTAAACAAGAACAGCAGTTAGTTCTGTCACACTGTGATTTAGCTGCAAAGAAAAGGTGGAGGAGAGGATTGTTTGCAATGTAAACAATGCAAGTTGTGAAAATTTGTCAAATGTCACACCAAAATATTTCAAGCCCCATATTTGTTTTGTGATGATAGAAATGCCTTCAACGTGTTTGCTAGACCTCCATTGTTCATGCAGTGTTCTCACTTAAACAGAAACCCTGACTGCAGACATGAGTATTCCTTTGAACACATTCATTTCCCCCTAAAATTCTAATACTTGGCATGTCAGGATCATCGATTCTCATTCCAGTAAGAACACCAGGGTCGCTTCTCTCTCATGAATAAAAGTGAGCAGATACCTGTGCTGTCAGCAAAATTTCCACTTTGTGCTCATTTGACACTGCCACCCATGGCGACATTGCCTCATCTATGGCTCAGCGTGGTGATCAAAAGAGCAGAGCCTTGGCATTAGAAAGGGATTCTGCTGTAATCCAGTCAATGATTGGATCCTGGCAGACATTCTGCTCTAGCCCTCCCAATAGATCGTGGGATGCCAAATGTTCCAGGTGACAGCTGTGGGGGCCAGCCACAGTTATCCGTCCTCCTCTAAATGACCTTATGAGGCTTGGAAAGATAAAGTCTGAAGTGTGCATTAGCGTCTCAGTTTTATATTTTCTTTCAAGTGATGAGGGATTTGTTTGTGTCATGGTCTCTGAGCTTCGCAGATGACAGCTGGGTTTGGCAGATAAAGCTTATAGAGATGGTTCACAAGTCAGGGCCTGCATGTATGGAATATCTCGGCTGTGCTTGCCAAATCAGTTTAGGAAATTCGTGTGGCAGCATTTACAATGATCCAGTTTAATGCAAGCGGTTTGCTGCTCGACCGTGTGAACTGCATCAGGTTAATTGTTCTAAAAATAAAGTTGTCATCAGAAGAAATGGTTTGAATTCCGCCTCTGGTGGCAGGAGTGGGATTCTGAAAATTGTTTTTTTTTCCCAGCTAGAGGGGAAAGAAAACCATGGGTTGAGTCATGTGCTCTGATGTGAAAAGTTGTTTACTCGTTTTAGCTCACTTTCAACCACTCCTTCCTCTTTTTATTTGCACAGTTACTCTGTTCAGTAAACCTGTAGGCATGCCACCAGTTATGAATTTATACTTAATATCCAGGTTTAAATAAGTTAAATTTCATCATCGACTCTCCGTTTCTTTTCTTAAACTCATGATCCAAACTTCTCCCTCTTTCTGCAGAGGGAGTTACAGGCCTGAAGGAGCTGGCCTTCCTGAGGGACCTCGCAGAGCAGAATTCAGTGAAGTACGGCGTCGACCGAATGTCCGACAGAGATCGATCCTCGGTGGCGTCCTCGTCTGGATCAGCAGGACTTTCCATGATGCCGGTGGTGAAGGGTAGCATGATGGTGCTGAACCAACTGAGCAACCTGGAGACAACAGTGGGACGCTTTTACATCAACCTGCCCAACCGTATGATAGACCTGGCCCGCTTCAGCCTGCCCTACGCTGACCCAATGGGAGATGGTGAGTAGACCTAAAACAAGCTCCGGTCTAAACGGATGTCAAATCAGCAGCATTGCTAGTAATTCAGAGCAATTTCAAACGATTATTAATTTTTTTATAACTGCAGTAATAAACAACTGGAGGTAAAAAGATAATCTGCTGAAATCAAAGTAAGTTGTAACTGTTGAAATTTGAATCACAGTTTTCAGAAATTGACAGACAAACCAACACTATTGTCACATAACTCCGCTGCTTTTCTTGACGGAGTAATTATTAGTAAGGGAAAAGTAGAATAAAAGTGAAAATCTTGTTGATGAATTTAATAAGACACAATATCCAATGCAAAGCTTTGTTAAAATTCCTTTGTTTATTCATGTTATCCACATGTTTAGCACATGTATAACCCCTCACATGATTTAATGCTGCACAGATAGCGTTGGTTCTCTTGTTCTAAAGAAAGGCAGCTTGTTGCCTGCAACAATCAACAACTCACTGTGGCAATCTTTAATACTAATTTAGTGTCAATAAATGTGGAAAATTGTTTATTGTCATTTTTTGAAGGCACATTTTTGATTGTTGTAGTCGGCGCTAAGCTTTGTGACTGTTTCACAATAAAAGCACCCCCTGTTTAGCCACTTCAACACTGAATGTGCAGCTGTCAAAGAGTCTGTTTAAGCTGTATGAGAGTAAGGGGCTCGACACACGGGAAGCGACAACAGTCGCGCTCCATTCGTTTTCTATGGATGCTGTGCGACGAGACGAACATCGCTTTGCCCCCTCCCAACAACGCCACGGCGACATTTGTGCATGTGAAATTTCGCGCGCGTTCACGTAGATGTGCACTCGCTGGCTTGCGACGCGATACAAGAAAGTTGAAAAATGTTCAACTTTTGTCGCTGTCGCCTGGAGCTTCAACCAATCAGCGAGGGTTTCACTCACTTACCATGAGCTTACAGCATGTTACACAGTGCAGTCTGCTCCTATACATTAATGGTCCGCTCCGGTTTTCAACAATTGTTTTCAGCCCTTTTTCAACATTGAGGAGCAAATCATTTTAGCCGTGATTGACTTCCCGAGTCTTTATGATCCTTCCCTTAATGACTATCGTGATATAAATAAAAAAAAGCTGCTGCATGGGAGTTGGTTGGCGCCAGGGTAAACTTTTATAAGCCAATGTAAATAGTAAAATTTCAGCTAAATCAAGCAGTATCTTCTGGCTCATCATCTTTATGCTTTTCTGTCATGAAAATCTTTGAAAACGTAAAAAAAATCCCCCCAATTTCACAGCCGATCAGAAGTGAGGGAGACAAGCGATCTGTGCTTTTTCACAGCGCGCCGTGTGTCACCGTCGCCTGCCGCTGCCAAGTATCGCGCACCGTGTGTTGAATCTATCTCCTGTTGCGATGACTTTCGCATTCCCCCCTCAACTGTCGCTTCCCGTGTGTCGAGCCCCTAAAGGATACAAAACTGAGCTGATTTTTGTTGATAATGCTCAATGTATCAAAATAACCTAAAATGTTGCCCCAACCTCACTCAGATGCTTGTTTTTCCTTATCCAGGGTTTATCATGACTGTGAGCCGGCCGTGTTATTTTGGAAACCTTCTCCTGGGCGTGGTCGGCGTGGATGTGAACTTGGCCTACATCTTGGAGGATGTCACCTACTACCAGGACTCTCTGGCTTCATACACCTTCCTTATTGACAACAAAGGTCAGTCGCAGACACAGGTAGCAGTCGACTCTGTGCAGACGTTTTCTTAAACACCTGACTCTTCCACTTGAATGCTTAAGGAGCAGGATTATCTGGCACTTCAGTTTTGACAAGTTGTGGGCAGCATTATTAGCAGTTGTGTTTGTTGATGTGTTTTTCAAATGAGGCTTTAAATCTGTCTCATGTGCAGTTAGAACAGTACAGCCAGGTTATGCAAAACACAGCAGAACAAATCAAAGCCACACTTCACTCGTGGCTTAGATTTCTAGGCTAGTAACTCAACAATCGTCAAACAGGAAGGAACGCTCCTGCAGTGCCTCAGACTCTAGCGGTCGACAAAACATTTCTATGCCTATTCAGGGTATCAATCTTTATTAGTTACAGCCTTTGAGAAGCACTCTGAGCACATTTTGGTGTTTTTGTTTCACATACAAATAAAATTACATTTTATTTTGTCTGTTTCAACTTCCTCCACAGCCATTATCCCTTATTAGACTTAATTGACATCGTGTAGGTAGCGGTGGCATTTCTTTGGCAGTGCAGCCTGAGCTGAGCCATGCCTCAGCGCATTGCCTCAGTGCAGGGCAGTTAGTGCTCGTGTCCGGTCTTGGTTTGTCTTGGCCTCAGCTGAGGGGGTCTTGACTCAACTACTGGAGCAGCACAACAGGTAGGTTGTGCTCTGTGGGCCTGGAGAGAAGTGACATTAATGGACAGGATTCTGCTAGATGCCACTGTAACTACAGATTGGTGGCTTTCACTCATACTGAGCAATACCGAGTGAAAAATGTGAAAACAAAATAAAAATGATCGCAGTACAGACCGACTTTTTATTGTGTTTACGTAGATTTTCAGTTATGTTTAGCTCTCCCTGTGAAATTTTACTTTGTAAATGTAGTAGTGGCAATTTTAGACTTAGTTGTCGCTTCGCTCTTGGTCCAGAATTCAGTTGCAGTTCTTGCTCTTTATTTTTGAACGTGCACTACATCCATTGCTGCCCACACAGAGATGAATTCAAGAAATGTCAGAAGTCGGAATGTCAAGAATGTGCGGGGGGAAAAAAAGAGTTTTGAGTTGCTTACAGATCTTCTACTTTACACAGTTTTAGAAATGCAACCTTTTCCAAGTACAGTAAAAATCAAAAATTTAATTTTTACAGAACATCAAGTGTACATTTGTATTCATGACTTAAAATTGTAAAAGGATATGGTAGAAAACATGGGGACAGGTTTATTGATCTGTGTAGGCAGGTAGCAGAAGCCACAATGAACTGACATAATTCATGTTTGGGTTCAGACCTTGGTAATAGTGTTACGTTAATCAGATGGATGGAGTTGAGGGGATTTTTTTAAAAGGTGAAGAGAAAGTACATTTCTGAGGAGCTTAGAAGAGGGACAAGTACAGGATGGGTGGAAGACTTTAAGCATTGACAGTAAAAATTAGAGATGGGAGGAGAGAAGTGGGGTGAAAGAAATTGAAGCAAAGTCATAAAACGTGCAGAGTAAATGATATTTACTCAACTCACCTGGAAGGTTGGAATCAATATGGAATTTTTCACGAATAAAGCTAATTATAACCAGTTAATTTATTCAGCTGTGTGAGTTCTGCTCCTTTGCTGTGCCTTTAAGTGACTCTTTTTTTTTTTTTCCTCTGAAATGTTTATTGTAATAAGTATGCCACCAAATTATGGCTTATTACTGCACCATGCTTATTAGTGCTGCAACTCCATAAACATTGAAAAATTACTCCAATTAAAGCTATTAAGAGGCATTCAAATCGTCTGCTGCCATTTGGAGTTTAAAGTAAATACAATTAAGTAAATATGCAGCGGACAAAAGGCTTCCAGACTGAGGAGTCACAAACAGACAAGTGTATTTTTTATATTTTTGCATGAGGAACATTTACTTTAACTCATTTTGACTTTTTTACGCTGTGTGTGTTGATCAGAATTAAGCAAACCTCCGCCTGAACTGCGTTTTATATCCAGATGTGTGTATGATGTGTACTGTAGTTTACTGTTGTGAATAAGATAAGAAAAAGCTTGTCTAACGCAGCAGATGGAGTCTCAAACACCACGTTGTTTTCTGCAGCTACTTTTAAACATCTTTAGTGCACACTTTCTTTCTTTCTTTATTTTTGTAAATATAGATTGTAAATTATGACAAAAAGACACTCTGTTTTGTTTGTTTACTCCCTTTAAAACAGATGAGCTTTTAGACCAGAATCTGGGGGGCTATTTGGTTCTTCCAAAAATGATTACGGCAGCTGCTGAGTGTTGTTTATCTGCACTTCTTAACGCTACTGGAGAAAACTGTTTGCCACTGGGCTTCTTCAGAACATTTTGGTGGTCCTGTTCTTCTGCTCGATGAATGGAGAGCAGCATTAAAATGACAATTGTTTGTTCTGGTTATCGAATCATGCTTCAAAAAGTAACAGTAGTATAAGTAACTGCGCAGTGTGTCTGCTCTTTGATAGCACCTTTTCGACAGTAACCACCAAATACAATGCAGTTGCTGTTCTAATCATATACGCAGCTTTTTTAAAAATAGGTTTGTGTTTGTCGCTTTTTCTGTTTCAGCGCAAGCCCAAAATATGCACGATGTTACAGCTGGTTGTTTGATTTTTTTCCAGGTTACACCCTGATGCACCCTTCCTTAACTCGGCCCTACCTCATGACAGAGCCTCCCCTGCACACAGACATCATCCACTATGAGAACATCCCAGGATTCCCTGCTGTCCGACAGAACATCCTCAGGTGAGAAAAAGATTAATAACAGCTAGGTGAAATCAGAAGCAGGTTTAAAGTTTAGAATTGGCTTGAGAAATAATCTAAAACCAGAGTTCCTCCAGCTATGGATACATAGATTTTTGTGCATTTTTTTTTTTGCAGCCTCCCTTTGGGCAGCCAAGTCATCGCTGTGCCAGTGAACTCCTCTCTGTCGTGGCATACCAACCGACTCAGGGACAACAGCAAAGATGCATATAATGTCAGCTATGCCTGGAAACTGGTGGGTGCCTCTATAGACTTTCATACGCCTAAATGCTATTTAGAAGTTCTTATATAGTGCACACAACATCTTTCATTTATTCCAAAGAGAAAGAAAAATCCTTTTCTAATACAGAGTTGAATAAATGATGCAAGAGGATTCAATAGATTGTTGCCAAAGAGTACTTCACTTTTATTTCATTGCCAGCAGGCCAGAGTAAGTATAAGCAAAAGGATCGTACCTCTGAGGCAGAACAAGTGCTCGCAGTCACTCATTGGCTCCGGTCCATTGAGCCATTATTGTGCTGGAACAAAAACGATTTCATTTACTTTCTTTCCGTCTCCTCGCTCTCCGTCTAAAGCTCTTTATCATTGCTGTACCGGTGTCTAAAAGCAGTTCAGAGATTTATGCTTCCTCTATGTCTTTACATCCCCACCAAGCCCCCACCGCCTTAAATTAGTTGATGTAATAAAAACCAAGTGCTTCCACACCCAGAAAAACTGTCTATCCCTCGAATCTGCTTTTCCTCTCAGACCCAGAAGTGTCATGTTTTAGGAGCAAATGGCAACAGCACAGCAATAACATCACGAGTCTTTTTGCTTTCTGACATTTAGAATTTTTTTGGCAGGAGCAGAAATATCACACTTAATTTAGGCATTTCATTTTGGCCTTTTTTTAAACGCTTTTGACATTTAGTTTTTTTTTCCGCACAGGCATGAGAGTTCAAACACGTCACCTTTGCCATGAGTTTGGCAGCTGTATGTTTTTTAAAAATGAGCTTTACAGAGCCAGAAGAAGGGTAAATGACCTAGAAAGCAGCAATCGAGTTTCCCCATTATTCTGTCATTTGTTGGACAAGTAATGCCCAGGGGGCCCCTTTATGAGTGTATCTTCTGTTAATATTTGTACTTATTACCAGAATTAAAACATAAATGTGCCTTAAAAATGTGATGCTAAGGCATTTTGTCCTCATGAGTTATCAGAACTTTGTAGATATTACTGCAAAGTATTTATGCATTTTGCAGTTTTCATGATTTATCAAGTAAGTGAACTAACCACTAGCCCTGCAGGGTTCATTTATAACTGGTGTGGTGAAAGCAGTTGTTAAACTGGACACATTTATCTTTGCCTGAGGCTCATAAAACACAGGCAGTCATGGCTGACAGTAAACATTGAAATAGAGAGCTATTAGAGATGGGTGGTGCCAGATTCTCGGAATCTCACGGCTATTCATTTGGTTGCTTTTGGAGTGCAGTCTACAAACTAAGTCAACACATTGTGTTTTGCTGATAAGCTCACCACAAAAGGGAATTATGTTGTACATTAGACTAAAGGGATCACCTGCCAAAAAATATACAGAAGATAACCCCCACTTACCCTCTGTGCATTCTGTAGTATTCCCATGTTGATGCTGGATAATAAAGCTGCTGATATCCTACCTTTTTTGCCCAGCTAATCCTATAGAAAAATTAAAACCAGCAATGAATTGATCCCTCTAAGTATTAGCAGCCAAATCCTAGCATAGGTTATTCCTCTGTGTCGCTCTGCTTCATTGTTGACCACATACTTTTAAAAGGACATCAGTGAGCACACAATGCAAATTATTGCACTCGGTAACCTGTATCTTCATCTTAATAACACTGGACATGCTAGTTTATTCTGCATAAGTCCCACTAGTGTGGTGTAATATTTTTGGGTACGATGTGCTAAAATTAAAAGAGGATATAATTATGGCAAATGATATTAGACTGAAGACCAGAGTTAAAATGTATTTATAAAATGCAGAAGAATAAATATTCTAGTAATCACTGATGTTTTGATGCTATGGTATCTATCTGTGGAGGACACGTGTAGCTGGAAGATCACAAAGTATAACCTGCAACTGTGGTGTGAAAATAGAGGCTTTTTAGAAAATTATATGTGGTGTACTCAAAAGATTATGATGTAAACTTAAAGCAATCTAACTTTTAAAAGAGGAGTATCAGAAACACAATATGCATGAAATCTGTTTAAAGATAACAGGGCAAAGTCTAAACATGTCTGGGCATGTTCTCTGTAAAACATGACCTAATGATAACCCAGTGCGCATGTTTTCTGCAAGGAGTGATCAGGGGTGAAATATGATAACCTGATGTCATAATCTGACCAATAGATTTAGAAAAGTATAATGGTGTAAAAACTGTCACTCCTATCATACGACTTACAAGCGTGGAAGAATGACCAACTCTCACAGCATAAAAGACAGTGACCAGCTCAGTATCTCTGGTTTTTTGGGCTGTTAATCACTGCTAAGAATACTCCTGGATTTTTGTTGACAAAATAAATCATGGTGCCCTCGAATGTTGACTTCTTTTGGTGATTTTTTTGAAGATCTTTTACAATTGAACACGGTCAAGTCTTACACTCTGGCCTATGATTTGTGACTGAGATTCCACTTCATCACTAGCACCATGGCTAAAAATATTCCCTGACAAACACACTCTTCACCTCTGTTTGAACAGCAGTTTCTAAAAACTAGAGCGCTCAGCAGTTTAAGGAAATTCTTTTTGAAGAACAAGACCGTGCATTTGGGAGCCATAATCATTTAAATCATCAGAAGAATGAAGAAGTTTCAGGCAGAGAGTCATAGATATGAGAAGTTGCGAAGTGTCAAAAGACTTATTTATTGAAACTATTGAATATCATCACATGTATCCTTTAATGTAAAATCTAAATTAATATTCCTTTTCTCGTCTTCCAGGTTCAAGACACGTCTTTCATCCTGTGCATTGTTTACGTGCAGCCAGAGATCCCAGTGAAGCAGCTGAAGAACCTGAACACAGCTCCCAGCTCCAAGCTGCTGTACCACCGTCTAGACCTGCTGGGTCAGCCCAGCTCCTGCCTGCACTTCAAGCAGCTCGCCACAGTCGGTAGGGAAAGTGCCAGAATCTAAAGACATGCACTAATATATGATACCATGAAGAAGTAGCTGTGTTTTTATCCATAGTCAGCTCCAAAACATTGATTAGCAACTCTGACTGTCCCTCTTTTCCTTTTCTGTCTCTTTCCCAGAGTCCCCCACCGTGATGTTGGCAGCTGGTAGTTTCTCTTCTCCCTATGAGCACCTCAGTCAGCCAGAAACAAAGCGCATGGTGGAACATTACACTGCCTACCTGAGTGATAACACCAGGCTCATAGCCAACCCAGGCCTCAAGGTACACAAGCATAAAAGCCTGGGAACACTAAAGCGACTCACGGCAAAGATTAGCCTGAATCCTGTTTACATGACAGAAAGAATTCAAAGTGTTAACAAATATTGTTGCTCAAATAAGTAAAAACAAAGTCAGTGCATCACTTTCCCACGTCCTTGGTAGCTTAATGGATTTTTGAACATGCAAGTTCTCGGAAGTCCTTTTTAAGTGTTCTTTCTTCCAACATCTGGCGCACATGTCAAGCTTTTCAAGCTCCTTGCATTACAGTGGAAATTTAGCAGAATTCAAATGATGTTCTGCATCTTTAAGAAGGGGACAAACCCCCACATGGGTTCTGGCATTCTGTGTGCATTCCTGTCCTGGGGGGAGTTCGAGATTGAACTCCAAACCCCAGTCTGATTCCCAGGCTAGTCTTAAAGACCCCCTCCAGTGACCTCATCACCCCTTTCAAACTTAGATGCGTGTCTGAAAATGGTTCTGGGATGTGATCTTGGAGAGCTTTTGGGCTAATCGAGTCACAATGTCTAAATCTGGGTTTTAAAAGAAGTTTTTGACTTCTTGATCACACTTCATGCTCTCTTTATCAGGAATAGAATTCTGTACTCTCCATTTTCAGTGCAGTATAGAAGAGTACTGTTGAACCTGTTTCATTTAAAACAATTAATGTTTTTCTGTTTTGTTTGTGGGCAGGCTGCAAGCAAAAAAAATTATCCAACTTGCTTTCAAGCCAACTCCAGATTAAACTTTGCGACTCCTCCCTCAACATTTTCCTCCTCTCTTTGCTTACTCCCACTTCTATCACTGTTTCCTCTTCTTTCCTCCCTCTCTGTCCACCTCCTCTCTCTTTTCTCTCCCTCCATCTTCTCCCCTCTGCAGTCCTCTGTCAGGAATGAGGTTATGGCAACCAGTCATGTCACGGATGAGTGGATGACACTAATGGAAATGAGTAGCCTCAACTGCTACATTGTGCGCCGTTACATAGCAACGCCCAGTGGGGTGCTCCGGATTTACCCAGGATCACTGATGGACAAAGCCTTCGACCCGACCCGCAGACAATGGTGAGGCTTACTTTGGAGGGTGTGAAGAGGGGGAGAAAGGAGTGAAGGCGTGTGTGTACATGTGTGTTTTGGGGGAGAAAGAGGAAGTCTGAGATAGTTTTGGAGAAGTGGGAGTTGAAGAGAAAATGTGTGTGCCATTATTGAGTTCAATCCAGGTAAGACTCTCTCAGTAGAGTGTTGAATAGCAATGAGTTGGCTACTGAAACTTTTAAAGTAAGATTTCTGATATAACTTAGCAGGAAATAATGTGGCTACATCCACATTAGGCTGGTAAACACATTTTAGAATATATTGCCATTTTCTCCCTCTAAAGCAAAGTTTGTGTGTAAATCTTAGAACACTGGAAGAGATCTTGTGTTGAACTGTGTTCCCCCTCATAAGACTGTTGTTTCCTGGTTCAGTTAGGGTAAGAGGCAGCATATTGATTGAGAAACACAACAGCAGTTCAGTGTATGCAGGTCAAATGGAGATTTTGCAAATTTTAAATGCCAATATAGCCAAAGAGCTGTGGCCACTAGCCTTTACGTGTTTGGATTTTGTTGTGTTTCAGGTGTTAGGCTAATCCTACTAACTCTTACCCTTCACATGCGAACAGTGTTTCCAAATGTAGACAACTTAATGCAGATAAGTTGGTCTCAGTCTTATCTTCTAACTCTCTGGCTGTTCTGTGTTGTGCAGGTACCAGCATGCTGTGGCTAACCCCGGCCTCATCACATTCACGGGTCCATACCTGGATGTGGGTGGGGCGGGCTATGTTGTCACCATCAGCCACACCATCCACGCCTCCAGGTAAGCGTGCTGGGAATACTTGCACATCAGTGAATGTGATCGTATTTTACTGTGCCGGAGCAAAACTCAAGTCCGTTTCCTCGTGTATCTGTTTCATTGACTTGCTCACTTGCGTTAAGCATTTAATGATTGACAAATTTGTGTGAATCTTTACACCTTGGCAATAAAATTATCAGCTTTTCTTATTAGATACTGCTCAACAGATTCACTGTTGTTATGAGCCAAGACATCATTGCGGGCAGCCAGGCTCTCAGCCCAGAAGTCATTTCAGCCAGACTGCACCATCTCTGAAGACAGGAAATAATTTGAGGGAAACTAAAGGAGACCATTGACCATTTTTGCTTCGGGGCTGTTTAGTCAGTGACATGATATCCTTCAACCAAATGGTCTGGGTCCAGTCACAATTATCTTCAAGTATCTGCTCTTCCAAAGTGCCCTCGAGCAAGTCAGTGTCTGCTACCAACTCGTGGTTTTGTGCAGGAGGAAAAGCCAAGTTACAAATTTTAGTGTTACACCCTGTCCTTTGGCCCAGTTACCATAGAAGTGATTGCAAAATGTTTTCTACACAGACGTCTGCGCTTGAAAGGCTGCAAGTATTTGTTTCTAGTCCAGTGAACTTAAAGTACAACTCACCACGATGGCCACAGCTCTGCTCTCAGCAGTACAATAAGAGCTGTTTACCACAGTGCATGCAAGAGTTCAGTATATACACAAACACTCAGTGTCTGTGTGTTTGATAAGTCAGGATTACAGCGCTGTTTTACACTCGCTCAGTGAGCATAACAGCATAAGAGTCTGTAGTAAACAGATTTCACGAGAACCTGCAGATGCTTGTCTGTGAGGCATTTTCTGTGTTTAATGGAGATTTTTCATCTCCAAACATTTGTTTTTCCTAAAGACCTGTAGAAAAGTAGGGTTACTTGTGGAAGAACTGTACAGTATAGTGACTTTATAAGTCGTCAGCGCACACCTTACTTCACCATCACAGCACAGTTTGGCTCAAAACTTTTGCAGTTCTCAGATTTTTGATCCTCTTGATGCATTTTCTCTGTGCATCTTGTGTTCTGTCTGCAGCTCTCAGATGGCCCCTGGATATGCTGTTGCAGTGATGGGTATCGACTTCACACTTCGCTACTTCTATAAGGTCCTGTTGGACTTGCTGCCCATCTGCAACCAGGACAAAGGCAACAAGATCAGGTAGGAAGAGGATGGTCGACTCATTTTCTTTTAAACTCCTTTCCATTTTACCTTGAATTCCTTTAATACATTTCTGTTTTACTGAGCAAGAATTAATCTCACTGATAGACTGAGAAGGAAAAAAAGGAGGACGACATAAGCTGATTATCATGACATTCCTGCTGTAGATGTGGCGTTGCCACAGTCCTACACATTTTCTCCAGCTTTTATGTCTGTCTTTTGTTTTCTTCATCCTTTTTCTTTCAGTCCCTTCTCTAAAAGTCTCCACTCCTTCCCCTGTCTGTCTAGCCTTTCTCTCTCCACTTCCTTCATGCTCTCTCTGTTGGTGTCCAGAGGCCTTGTAAAACAGGATTAGCCCAAAAGGGCTTTGGGACAGTGAGAAGCAGAATTTGGCAAAATAGTTAAGCAGTGGTGGAAAACGGAATGGAGCTGTAATATACAGATAGATGATGCGGAGTGTAATACTAAGAAAAATAAAGCATCTGAGAAATGGTGGTATGTGATAGTGTTGATATGCTTAATGAAAGTTTGTTAATTATTTCAATTGATTGCCATATTTACTTATATTTATCTGTCTATTGTAGGTGCTTTATAATGGAGGACAGAGGCTACCTGGTCGCTCACCCGACCCTCATTGACCCCAAAGGTCATGCCCCTGCAGAGCAGCAGCACATTACACACAAGGTAAAATACCCAAAGACTGATAAACAATGTACAAATCAGAGCCACACATAAAGACAACAGTGAATATAAATTAAACTGTCTTCTTCATAAATACATACAACACAACGGGAAAAGCTCACAGTGACCGTGTTTTTTAACAGTGCACATGTTCAGTACTTTCTGGTAAACTACACAAATTAATTTTCATTACTTTGTCTAACAATCTAGAAAACAAAGAATTAACCCATGCCAACAGACTCATTCCTATCCCTGAACAACAAGATTGTAAATATACACTTCAGTAATGACTAAGAGCTTTCAGAAGCAAAATGTTGTGCAGAATTTTATTCAGATATTTCTTCCTCTTTCTATATCTGTGTTTTTAAATAACCTGCTTTGTCATTCTGGCTTTTTGTTGGCAGGAGCCACTAGTGGCCAATGACATCCTGAACCACCCCAACTTTGTGAAGAAAAACCTTTGCAACAGCTTCAGTGACCGTACAGTGCAGCGCTTCTACAAGTTCAACACTAGCATAGTGGTAAGTCAGAAAAACATGGGATGTAGGAAGGATTTCAAAGGAGACAGATTGAGACTGTCATAAACTTCTCAAGGCTTCTAAGTGGCATGTGAATATCTAATAGTGTGACACTGCTATCTAGTGGTGATACTGAGTGTTGCAACCTGCAGATTCTCATTTATTGTGATGTTGTACTGGATAGTTGGTCTTTGTTTCATGTCCATAGTTAGATTATAAAGAGGTGGTTGAGATTACTATCAGAAAGCCAGTCAAAGTTTCTCTAGACAGCTCATGTCCCATAGTGTTAAATTTTCTATGAAGATGTCTAATCAGATTGAAGTTAAAATCCGCTGATTAAAACATTTGATAAATTAGCTTTATATAGCTTCATGAAGTGCATGAGACCTTCAGAAACTGAGGCTCTACTCACTCTGACTCCTCCTCACTTTATTCCTTCAGGGAGATCTCACCAACCTGGTCCATGGTAGCCATTGTTCCAAATACCGCCTGACCAGAATCCCTGGCACCAACGCCTTTGCTGGTATCGTCAACGAGACGTGTGATTCTCTGGCGTTCTGCGCCTGTAGCACGGTGGACCGGCTCTGTCTCAACTGCCACAGGTCATTACTAAAACAGAACACTGATTAACACACTGACATTTTACTTTTTCGCTCTGAGGCTCTTCTGTGCTTTGCAGATATAAGATGATGCTCTTGTTAAAAAGGATTGAGGCAAAGATTGTTTTATAAGATTCTGACTTTCACAGTGTAATGCAGCAGCAGATAACTGTATTTAAAATCACATTATAGCCTAATAGCTAATAAAAAAAAAAAAGAAGGTGCTACACAGTGGGCTTTTGAATAGACAGTAGTTGCTTTGAGCAGAAATATATTAAGATAATTGTTATCCGCCATAATCTATGCTATGGCAACAATCTCTCTCTCTCTAACTTGCACTGTAACTGACTGTGTTGTTCAGAATGGAGCAGAATGAGTGTGAGTGTCCGTGTGAGTGCCCTCTGGAGGTCAACGAGTGCACAGGCAACCTCTCCAACGCTGAGAACAGGTCAGTACATGTCTAAAGCACATACAATCCTACAGGTACATGTGGAGCGTGTCTGCAACAATATGTCCTTAAATTTTCAGCCACAGGATATGAGACCTAAGTACAAATGGCAACAAAAAAAAAGAAAACATGGCATTTTCTTATACTTTTGTTGAAAAAGGCATATGGACACACAATATTACATGAGATCAGTTTTGCACAAAATCTGACATCAGGGAGCACTCTAAATGCAGAGCAGTGAGCATGTTAGCCACTGAGGAAGGCTGTAGGAAGATGAGATCGGCTACAATATTCAGGAGCTAGTTGAAAAAACCGTCCTCGTCACCCCTCCATGGTGGAATTCAGTCATCACTGGCTGAAAGTTTTTAAGAGCTTGGACTGTTTTTTGATGGTGGTTACTTTTTAGATCATGCTTGATTCTTCTTCATAGGCTGTGTGGATTGTTAAAATAGTGAAGAAGCAAGGTGGAAGTCAGAGCCTTGGCTTGTAATTTTAGTTCCTATGATCTCAAAAGTTCTCAAATATGCTGCATTTAAAAAGAAACAGGAAAGTCAGAGCTCTTACTGTTTGGATCTGATATTCAATGAAAAGGCACGAGTAGCTTCTTGTTGCTGCGCTGACTAAAGGTTTAAATGGGTTCCTTTTTCTGTGTATCAGAGTATTTTGCACTGAGAGCTTTCAGTCACACTCCAGACAGACAGCACCTCCAAAATAAATGCAATGGACAGTGAGAAAAAGTAGAAAACTGTTATTCGTGTTCTGTTAATCTTTTTATTTAACTGTCTTCAATTCTGCACTGACGGTATGAATGCTAAGAGGAGGCATGCTTAGCGTGAATATCAGAGCATTTTCATTCAGAATCACATTTTTCCATAAATTACTTTTGAATACTTGTGTAATAAAAACTATTTAAATTTAGATTGATGTGCAAATTCTTTGATATAAAATTACCATTTTGTTCTTTTCTGTCATTACTATTGAGCACTAATGACTGAGTTGCAGAAACAATGTTTCTAAAGCACATTTTTAAAAAATCTTTCTACTTAATCATGGTGTCTTAAAATGCACCTACATACTGTATTTTCAAGCTGGCAAGTCCCTTTCATATTCCTGTCATCATGATTGGAGCTGTGGGCATGTGTTTGTCCTTTCCAACATTTCGGGAGCTGTTAGCTGCTGCTTCCTGTGTCAATGTTTGTGGGTGTTTCCTCACTTTTACTTCACCCCCACTATCTCACTACCTTCCCCGTCTATCCCACTCCTTTCCTTTAGTGTTTAAACGACTCCGCATCTGTCCATCATTCGTCGTGTTTCTCACATCTCGCTCTTGTTTCACCCACCTCCTTTCATCAGCCATCAGCTGCCTTTGACAGCGTGTCAATGTTCCGAATGCCTTCTTCCTTTATATCAGGAAGACGTGCAATTACCATTTTTCACTGTCAGTTTTCTCTCTGTGTTCCGTGTCAGGCAGCATCGATGTTTGTCTCTTCAGAGCTGCTTTGCGTCAATCGACATGCTGAGGACGCTACTTTGTGCGCTCACTCTTTAATTTTTGATTTTTATGTCAGTTTTCCTGTATATGCTTTTGTCAAATGTAATCCTATTTCATGCTAGGATTTGGATGGATGTTGTCGGTCGAATGTTGCGTTGTATTTTGACTGAGCAAATGTATCTGCACCCATCTGTAGTTTCATCTTGTGCGTGTGCGTTGTGCAGGAACCCCAGCTGTGAGGTGCATCAAGAGCCAGTCAGTCTGAATGTGATTGATCCCAGTTTGCACGACACCCTGCCCCAGTGTGTCAACACCCGCTGTAGCCAGAGATACACCAGCAGGTAGACACACTCAACTGTACATGTTCACTACATATCAACAAGCATAGTGAACAGAGCAACACATGTGTTAAATGTATACAAACAGTCCTACAGAGGCATTTACCAGCAGACACGTACATTTACCATGAAGGTGCAACCATGACATTGATGTTGATATACATTAAGAGCACACTGCCACCCAGTGGTGATAAATAAGATGTGTGATAGAGGTCTCAATTCTGACTAAGTCCCTAAAGAATGAATTCACTTACAATAGAAATGCGTTTCCCAGTTCCGGACAGATTTCTATTTTATAATTTTGTCTCAGGTTTATCCTGGAAGCTTAATGTTGAGTGTTGTATTGCAGAATATACCGTAATGCACTGTTAAAGCAATCACAAGTGTTTTTAATCACATGCTTCTGTCCATGTAGATCAACAATGCAGTTCCCAGTTCCAGGCAGATTTCCATAAAATAAACACACCAAATTTAGAAAAGATGTACTTTTCTATCCTGAGTAGTATTTACAATTGTGACATATGTGAAATATGTTGTCACTCGTTTCTCACTGATAAAACAAAGATAAATTCTGCTCTATGACAATGTCATTTTGACCTCTATGTTCTGCGACATGTTGCAGTGACTGTTTCGGTGTTTTGGACTGCGAGTGGTGCATGGTGGACAGTGATGGTAAGACTCACCTCGATAAGCCGTACTGTGCCCTGCAGAAGGAGTGTTTTGGGGGCATCGTGGGTGCCAAGAGTCCCTATGCAGACGGCCTAGGACTTCTAGGTGAGTTTCTTCACCCCAAGAAGCGAATCACATAGATCCTTTCCTTTGTAAATATTTAAATTTTCTATATCTTTGACATGATAGCTATACTTCAGTGCTTTAGATTCATTCTACTAGTATTCAGCATTTTTCTAGATACACTGTGGTGTTTCTTGTCAGCCAGGAGAGTAAAGAAAAATGAACAGTAACAAAAGAAGTGAATTTCTGCATCCGTGGGACAGCAAAAACATGATCTCATCATATTTCTGAAACTTTTTATTTTTCTATAACCCTCCTGTTGCTAGGTTATTTTACTTTCAGTTATCAGCATTTTCAAAAATAAAATGGGCCCTCTGCCTGAAGCTGAATAATTTTTTGGTGGCATTTCACACCGATGAGAGAAAAGAAATGAAGTAGAAAGTGTCCCAGCTTCGCAGCAGGAGTTAGGATCTGAGCCTGAGCTGTTTGATACTGGCTTGTTGTACTGTCTCTTCTTGAGCCATCTGAAATACTTTAAACAACCTTCTGCCTCTCCTTTTTATCTCCTTTCTTCTGCAGATGAGGAGGTGGCGTCTTTGAACATGATCAAGAGCGCCCCTGTGGGTCCAGTCGCTGGGGGCATTATGGGATGCATCATGGTGTTGGTGCTGGCTGTCTATGCATACAGACATCAGATCCACAGGCGTTCACACCAGCACATGTCCCCACTGGCCGCTCAGGGTAGGACTGATGAATGCAAGGGATTTCAACCTTTATTTTTACTCTTACAACACACACACTCTTATTGGAGCTGTGGTGAAACTTACAGTGAAGTGTAAATAAAGTAATTCTAAAATAATCAGTTAACGCATGTCAGCTATTCCACAGTTTCTTTTGCAGTACTTTGTTTTGTAATCTGTATGCCTCTGGTTGGCCTGTACTATATCACTATGTGCTGCCTTTTCTGTAAATGCCACAGAAAGAGACAAAGTCTGAAAACGACGTCATTTACAAGCACTGTGGCAAGTGCATTTGGAGCTAAAGAGCTGACATTAGCATCAACACAGCATCAGCTGCTGCAGCATGATTTGTGTAATTACTCAGTTATATTGACGAAAACATCAAACAAGATTACAGCCTCATTAAAACTGATCATTCCAAGACACTTTCAGTCTGATAGTTTGGTAAGCAACTTAAAATAGATGGTGGACTATGTGACTACATTATCACAAGGCATTAGACTGAGGGATTGGCTCATAAAGTTGCACTACTCAGCTTTGCATGTGTCAGTGTTTGCATGAGCAGCCAAATTCTGAGTTAAAACTACTTTAAATGGTGCATTACCCTGTCTGCGCCCTGAATCTGAGCCCCATTTACAGAGCTCAACGTGTTCTCAGGTTGCCTGTCACACAGACATCCGTTGCTCTTGTTTTTGGCTTTGTTCACATAAGCTTCTCAAATATTATTCCTATAGTATAGCAGTGTCATCTCTCTGATTTTTGGCATTACTCTTAATCTTCTTCCCTTCTTCTTTACCTGTGCGGCGCTCCAGAAATGTCAGTGAGAATGTCCAACCTTGACAATGAGAGAGACGAGAGGGATGAAGACAGTCATGAAGACAGAGGAATCAGTGAGTGCTGTTTGTTAGCTCATTGATCTGAGTTACCTTTGCACAACACGTTTATGAATCGTGAAGCTACTGTTTGACAGCACAAGTACCTGATTCCTATGCATATGCAGGCTGTAGGTGCTGACCCGTGTGCTGTCTTTACTTTCAGTCAGTAACACCAGATTCATAGCAGCAGTGATCGAGAGACACACTCACACTCCTGAGCGGAGACGGCGGTACTGGGGGCGATCCGGGACAGAGAGTGACCACGGTAAGACATCACACATGTACACACATTATCAGAGGCTTGGGGGGTTCACAAAAAGCGTTACAATGTGTTTTATTCACAGTATCGTGTCCTGGAGCACATCATTGCTGATGTACAAGTAATGCTCTGTCAAAACAAAACTGATTTTGTAGAATTTTTGTCTCTTACTAATAGTTGCATGCGTGTCACGAGGCTGAAAGTGCCGAAAACCCTGGTTGAGCTACGTCACCGGGGTGGTTGAGGATATTCAGTGGGCGTTTTGTGAAAAGTACTTACGATAAATAGAGCTGATATTTTCCAATACTCCATGTTGTGCAGCAGATAGTTTAGTCTAAAATAATGTAATTTGTGAAAAATGAGTCATTCATTTGTTACAAAACTGGCCCATCTTGCATGAACACAGTAAGCGTTATACCACATGATTAAGCCTGAAACTTGGCCTCAAACAGACACATTGGAAGCACGGATACAACTGCAAATTTGGAATATGTGTATGAGCACAACTATATAGATCCATCACCACCTACACACACAAAAATAGTTTAATAATAAACTGCTGGATTAGGAGTTGGGGAAGCCTTTTACTACGTTGCCCAAGATGAGAAGGGCAGGTTGTCTGCGTTATTATAAAGGACAGGGCGGGCTGCTCACAGATTCAGGGGGATCTTTGGAGTCACTGCTCCTTTGTGTTTAAAGGAGTCAGTTAGGGCTTAAGGATAGAATCAGGAAGCTTTCTGAACATAGCTGTCTGGGCAAAGACCCCTGGGGTAGAGCCAGAAAATGCTGCAGGGATTGCATATCCTACTTGGCTTGGAAACACCTCAGGATTCTCCGAGAAGAGTTGACAGATATCAGATAGCAGAATGTCTGTGTGACGTTTCTGACACGCCATGACCCAGTCTAAGAGAAGCAACAGAACATGAAACAAAGTTTTATTTTCTGTAAAATCTACATCTTTTGACACCCTTTGGTGCAGTATAGAAAATAAACCCTTAATATTAGTTTCAGCAACATTGTCAACAGTCATATTTAGGGTTTATGTATCGCCTTTTAAGATAAGTCTTATTACTTTTTGAGTGCTGCAGCTGAGTCTCAAATCTACAGTTAGCTCTCTGTTCTTTGGCAGCGGTTCAGCTGTTCCTGGCTTGTTCTTTTCATTATATCACAGCTCTGAACCTTGTTTTCTCTCCTCTCAAGCACAGGAAGAGTTGCTCATGTTCACTATCGAACATTTGTAGAACTTGCAAGTCTCACACTTGATGTGGATGGACAGCTTCACCCACGTGGGCTCTTACCACCTACATATGGCATCACTCCACTTCCTGGCACTGAGTGTCTCTTTTACTTGTTGCATAACTGATGATGAGAACAAAGATGAACATGAAGAGAGGAGAGTGGGATGAAATGGAACAAAGAAGTAGCAGCTTGTCGGCTGGCATGCAGGATAGAAGGAGAAACCGAGAAAATCTGCTTTATTAGTAAGATGAGATCATGTTTACTGATTTTAATCGTGTGTTTTCCATCCTCTGTATCACATAACTGAACATGTTTTACACATTAAGTTACGATAATCCCAAAATATCAAAGAGACTACTTTTCCACAGGAATTTTTAAAGTAATATTTTACGAAATAAGTGTTAAATATATGTATTAATTAAGGACATCTGATTTATCTTTCTTATGCCAAAGAGAGAACATAACACAGTGATTCAAAGGAGCTTTGGCTAAATCTACATAAATGAACAGGAAAGACTGCGACGTGTTGTACGACTGGGAATGGGAGCTCGCAAAAAGGAAAATGGAGGACAAGTGGGGAGATGGAGAGATGCAAACATGATGAAAGAAGGGAAATAAGTGAAATGCAAGGGCAAGAGGACAGGGACAGAGAGGAAGAGGAGTTTGAAATAATGGAAAGAGGGGGTGTTAGTCCGGCAGGGATTAAAACAAATTCATTACTAAGTTGACGCTTCAAAGTTGCTGCTCTTCTCTGCTCGGTCAAAGGTGCCCTCCTACCACTGTTCACTCACTCATATCGCTAAAGGGTATGATAAAACACACACACACACACACACACACACACACACACACACACACACACACACACACACACACACACACACACACACACACACACACACACACACACACTCTCAAGCTGCATGCAGATCACTGAAAACATCAGAGCATTAAGTCTATTAAATGAGTGACGCACACAGACTGTGAGTTGTTCAGCGGCGCTGGTCTGAGCTGCATTACCTTCCAGGCAAGGGCTAGAACTACCCATTTAATAATGAGTACCGCATAGACATATAATCTCCTACTTCAACCCCCTGTACCCTACTATTTTAGAGATTGTATATATACATGAAACCACTACATACAGTATAATTAATAACTTGAGTGTAGAGACAGACATTATATTTGTATGGTGTTTTGTGCAAAAGACATCAAGAATAGTGTGTAATCATTTCTGTCTTACTGTTGGAGACCAGCTGGAGGCTATCGGCCTGTGAGCACAACTCCAAATTATGAAAAAATTAGAGGAAGAATAGTATTAATAGGTTTGTGTATGTGTTTTTTGGATTTACGCCTTTTACTAGACATACTAACGGCACAGTTATCTGGTAAAGAGAAGCTCTAGTAGTAGCCAAGAGTTGATGAGAAGCTTATACTTGTCTGTACACTAAATGCAGCTGTATAGCTAGCAGCCGGTTAGCTTAGCTTAGCTAATCACTGTGCTACAATGAGAAATGCAACAGTCTTGCACACATTCCCATAAAACAGAAATTTGTAGTTTTACTCTTAGGTTTATGTGTATATTAAATAAACAAGATATGTGTTTATTAACATTTTTTTTTTAAACTTTCGGTCAGATAATGTTAATGCTTTACCTCTGTGTAGCTTTTACAGGAAGCTAAGCGAATTTGCACCTTGCAATAGCTGTATTTTTACAAGCCGTGAATTTTCTCAAGCAGTGATTATACTCACTTCTGGACATCACAGACATGTAGCTGTTGCTATTATACTAGCCTGCAGGAGTCCAGTTGGACCAGTCTGTTACACATCAGTAGATCATATTTACGTATTCTAAGTATGCGCGCTACTGTCAGGCATGCACACCATATGCCCTTGAAATGTTGTCCCTGTCCAGACGCAAATTTTGGGCTGTATGCAGATATCCGCATGAGCTAAATTTACATCACGTGGAACCCAGCCTACCTACAGATGTAGAGTCTAACACTGACCACCTTATACTGCCTTTTCTAGTCTGCTGGAATTAACTCAGAGGACTCCCTTCCGCGCATGTGCAGTACAGTGTATTTATGCATACATACTACTACCAAGGATGCGCTCTGCTGCCCTTTTAGCTAAAATTTCAGACAGCATGTTGACATGCAGGGACACTTGCATACTAGCAGATGCAAAAAATGTAACACTGGCCTTATAAAACCTTCTAGTCTGCTTGAAGTCCACTGGGAGTACTCTGCTCCATACATGAAAAGAAGCTCAACATTTACATTTTCCACGCATGCACATTCATCATCCACACACAGACATAAATTCTGAGCTGGATGCAAACATCCACAGAGGGGTCCATGTGAACTGTCACAAACTTGGATAGACAACTAAATGTATTTCTTGCAGACCCTTGTGGAGGCAGAAAGTACAAAGACTAATTTGTGGTTTTGCAAGACCATTGTGGACACTGAAAGCAAACATGCATGACATGTCCTTTATATTGAAGGCAGAAAAACACACATGGCTCATGTGGATAGCTAGAGAGGTTTGCTGTGACTTTGCAGTTTTTACATACGTGCCAGTGATATTCCTGAGATATGTTGAGCTCAGTGGGTGGATGGAACACAGGATTTCTAAAGAATTGAGAACTTCCTGCTGTGTTTGGACACCACAGTGAGAAAGCGTGTATGTATAAATCCAAAACCCCTTCAAAGTCAGGCAGTGAATGCTTCATTCTTTCAATGAGGAATTATAAAGATGTGGTTGGTGGTTTGTTTTCTAAGCACATGTGCAGTTGTCGTGCAACTTGCCGTGTTACCATCCCCATGGTCAGAAGTTTCGGGCTACGTTCAGACATCCTTAGAGCCATCTGCATGGAACCTTGTAGAACTGGCTGGATGACAAAGTGTATACCATGTATTGTCATGGGGATGCGAAAAGCATGATTTGGCCTTGAGACTGGTCCCAGAAATAAGAGTGGTATCAATCTTCTCGTCTAACTCTGAACAAGAAGGTGAAAAAGCACGTAAAGTATTTCTTTAGATGCAGTCAGCTTAATCAGTATATATTTCAGTATTCCAGAGACAGAACTGCTTTGCCAGGATTTGTTTTAAGGATTCAAATGGGTCATGTTCCACACATTAAAAGACATTTCAAAAGTCAAAATAAGACATTTGAAGTCTGTTTCCAAGATGCAATAACATGGTAGCTTTCCCTGTCTATGCTCATCTCTTGGCATTAAAGAGGATTTGATTTCGTCACTTGGTGCAGCTGAAAATTGTCAACAGGACACACTTAGCAGTAGATTTACCTGAAGCTCCGGCTCTTGCTTTGGGGAGAGCAGAGATAAACTGTGCAGAACTTGGCACCTTCCGTGTCAAGAACTTCTTTGAAGTCTCCATCCCTTCATTTGATTTAATCCCTCTCTTCCTCTCTCGTTTGCTCGTCTCCCCCCTCTCTGTCTCTGTTGCTCTACTCCCTCTGCTCTGTCTTCTGTCTCTCATTTTCTTTGTCTGGTTGCTTTGGTATCAAAGCCCAGCTAATCTTTGGAGGATCAGGGAAGGAAATGTGCGAGGAAGCTTCACTCTAGTGAGGGATTTTAGGACACCTCAGTGAGGCGTGCATGACATTGTCTTATATGGCATGATGCTGCATTACAACGGCGGAACAACCAATTAATGTACTGTAGTTGAGCACACTTTGGAGATATTTGGACTTTGCTTGAATGTTTCCATTTGATGATTTTTTTCTACTTGCATTTCATTACATTTCAGAAGGAAACATTGTGCTTTCTTGTCTTCTTCATTTATTTGACAGCTGTGGATACTTTTAAGATGAAGATTTTACACATTGTTAAAGATTAAACAAGTGATTTTCAACCTTTTTGCTTTGTGATGGCTTACCAAAAGCAGTGTGTAGTTGGGGTCACATTTCAGATGTCAGTGAGGCGTTAACAGCTCCCACAAATTTTCCCTCTAAATGTCTCACATGGTTTCATTTTAATAAATGCCTAAATGATCCACTAAAAAGCAAAGAATAGAGGAAAAGTCCAAAAACTTAAAGTTTTTTTCTTCTTCACTGTCTCATAAATTACGTGATGAGCCTCCAGATTCATCTGCTGTTCCGGTTTGCAAAACTGCATATAAAATAGATCAAACCTTCAGCAGCTACAACAGTGACATCCTGCTGACACACTGATGCTTCACTATTCATAATCTAATCATCTCATATATAATAATATATCAGTCAGAGGGACTGAGCCACTACTTTAACTTTATTTTGCTGCTAATGGAAATGTATAAGTACATAATACTTTAACCCATGCAGGATTTTTACTTGTAATGGTGTATTTTTTACATTGCTGCATTGGTGCTTCTAAGGATCTGAATACTTCTTCTACCACCTCCATACTGAGGGGCAGAAAGTACATTAAGCATGATAATGGGACATTATATCACAGGACATACAGCACTAACCATGACAGGAAGAATAAAAACTAATGAATAATTTCTGTTAGCTCTTTTTTCAGTTGGTCTGTCTCAGCAGCTAAAGCCATGAAATTGTGTAACTGACTTTTCCTCTAGTTCCAGAATGGGACACATTTGTTGCTGTGAGTTACATGGCTCAGCAGATGTTGTGTGGGTTGCCATACCTTTGCTGATCCCTTTTCTTTACATAAAATTGGTGATGCACTTACTTTACATCTATAGCATCACCTCATATTTAAATACATCCCCTCAGCCTCTGCTAGACCATGTATTTAGTGCTAGTTTGTAATCGCTGCCATGTAAACATGCTAAGCTAAGACAAACACAGTAAACAAAACATGCTGCTTAGCAACATCCCAGTAAGTCAAAGCACAACTGTGTCTAACTATGTAGCATACTAGCTGCTTACAGACTGTCAGGATTTTCTGAACAGTTTGGCTTGGGCCTGGAGTTGTTCCTAAACAGGGTTTCTGGAGGTAAAACATTAACCCACAAATCAACATCAGATATTTACATGCCGGTTTATCTACCAGTTAAACATCGAACAGTTAGCCACTTGTGTTGGCAGGAGATAAATGTAACACAAGGCCAGACCAACCTACTGCCTTCAGCCTGGATCCTGCATGTCACAGATGCACACACATGCTCTCAAATCACTTGGTTCTCTGCCTGTGGAGGTTTAATGTTTCATCATCCAAAATGACGGCGATTTTTCTATAAATATAATTGTCGAGGCGTTCAGGCTTACAGGGTTATTTGCTCCAACAGCAATAACAGATTGGCGTTCCATCGTGTAGCATGTTGCTGGTGTCATTTCAGAAGCTGAAAAAGATGGTGATAAAGGAATGAAAGGAAATGGGTTCATTTCCAGATCCACTCCTAAATTATTTTTCATAGTTGCACTCCGTGTTTCAGATGGTTTTCCTGGGCCTGAAGCTGGTGGAACTGACTCAGTGTATAAGGGCGGTCTATGTAAATCTTTGCATTCTAAGTAGAAAATGAAAGAAACTCAGCAAATCAACATGGTTTGTAGTGAAATTTGCTGCTGTAATGTTTATTAAGCAGGATGAAAGCCATTGAAGTACTTGATTTATGAGTGTTACTGCCTAGTAGTATGTATGGGCATTGTAGAAGTCAGCAAGCAATATTTGCTGTCATTACATTTTCTTTTCACAAAGTTTATCCTGTGTTTACTTATTGGTTGACCCAGGAATCCATTTTCTGTGTGACAGCAGCCCTGCCCTCCCACTGCTCCACTTACCATTGCATCCTAACAGCCATGTTGGCTCATGTCTCCGTCTCCTCAGGCTAAACGTATGTGCAAGATGTGTAGAGACGTGGTGATAAATATGCATGCATCTTTGTTTCAAATTTCATGAGAAAACTGAAAACATAAGGAGAGAAAATGTCCAGAGGCGATGTTTAGTTGTCAATGTGCCATCAAGTAGCTGGTACTGCCTTCAGAAACATTGTGAGTTAGCGTGTATTCACATGAATGTTTCTGTGCTGAGTGTCTGGAGGGCATCATTTGCTGAATTGTTGCCTTTCCGATGTCTTCCCATTTCTGTTCAATCAATGCAATCAAGCTACACCAAACTGGTACACGTGTTATAGTAGCTGTTGAGTTCTTTGTATTCATTCTGCTACGAGTGAATGAACCGTGAATCCCCCTTTTTTTCAGTTCCGTATAAAAAATTTTACGAGAAGTGGCTAAAGCAGAGCAGCTACTTCTGGGTCGTAGCCATCATTGCGTGTAAATTAATGGTAAACATAGTTTTAATAACTAATAAATCACTGCTTTATTATCTAAAAATGTCAAACATGGGCTTGTTCCTTGCTTTTTGAATATGAAGTGCCTCTCTCTGTTTCTATCATATAGTTAAAAAATTAAATATTATTGAGATATGAAGATGTCACCTCAACTTGTGGGATTTTTTCCCCCCACTTATTTTCAGACTTTTTATAGACCAGATAATGAATTGAAACGATTTACCTGATTAATACGTTTGAGAATGATTTCAGTGTGCTAAGGGAGTAAAAAATAAATAAATATTATACCACTGGTAACAAGTTATGCTTGCATTTCTTTACCATTTGTGATTATAACATTTCAAGCTGTCAATTTGAGTGAAGCATATCTTATATTTTTGTATAGCGCTCTTCGTTATACAGCGCCCTCCGAAATTATTGGCACCCTGGTTAAGATGTGTTGAAAGCCTTAAAATAAATTCAATTTTTATTGCAGAAGCATACTCCCACACTGAAAATTGTTGAAAAATGTATTATAGGAGAAGATTAGGTGCTGTTTTGTTGGCAAAAGGAGGTTGTACAAAGTATTAACATCAGGGGTGCTAATAATTGTGGCACACATGATTTGATGTAAAAGAATTATTTCTTAAAGTGTGATTTAAAAAAAAAAAATAAATACAAAAAATCCCCCACTGAATAAATGCACTTGAATTAAAGGTTGGATTTTCCTCTTTTTTTCATTGTGGTCCTATATTATTTAGAGAAAAAAAAAAATTATTAGAAGCCGAAGAACACATCTTAACCAGGGGTGCCAATAATTATGGAGGGCGCTGTACCTGGCTGTTAAGGAATCATTCAGGACTTTTATTTGGAAGAAAGAGTCATAAAATAAGAAATCTAGTAATGCTGACGTCAGTGCGTGTCTTTGTGTCCAGGCTACAGCACCATGAGTCCACAGGAGGACAGCGAGAACCCACCCGGAAACAACGACCCGCTCTCGGCCGGTGTTGACGTTGGTAACCACGACGACGACCTGGACCTGGACACGCCTCCCCAGACGGCAGCGTTGCTCAGCCACAAGTTCCACCCCTACCGGCACACGCACACACACCACCACCCGCTGCACACGCATACACACCACCTGCAGGCCGCGGTGACGGTGCACAGTGTGGACGCAGAGTGCTGATCCGCCCTCCTGCCAGGGATGGAACTGTTTTTATAAGAGAGACTATTTTTAAAAAGACATTTGTGCTCGATTAGACAGCACGCAGTGGGTACTGTCAGGATGGATGGATGGATGTATGGAGGGAGACGCCACAGCTGTGTCCTTTGGCCGCCGGGACTTTTGGCCTGATTGGATGATGCGTCATGATGTCGCTGTGCCAACATCTCAGTCTCTGCCCCTCTTTTATTCAGCCCAATTTAAAGTCTGGCAGGTGTACACAGTTTTATACACACCGAAAATGACCAGACCTGGACCAGTAAATGACATCAAATGGGTTTTTCAGTTGAGTTTTTTCTGAAGGAATTTAGCATTCAGGACTCAAAAGCGAGCGCACATAACAGCCTTCAGGAGCAAACAAAACACTGTTTGAGGCCATTTATTGGCCTTCATTGAGGACCTAAAAGCCTCGAGGGAGGACAAAGTTCTTCATTTTTCATCATTCTTCAGGTCCAGTGGATAATTAAATTAGCTGTGGAGCCCAATGTGACCCCCCCTTTAGTACTCCATCTGAAACTCTCTTGTATTAAGGCAGGAGGGGAACAGAACACTCCTTAGGTTTGTGAAAACTGTTGGACATTTCTGGTGAAGAGTGAAAATACTGTATTTTCAACAAAGAACTGGATCTAGTGGGACTCTAACATGGCTTCTGTTTCAAGTTAGCTCTCCTTGGTTCAGCAGATAGACGCTCCAGAGTTGGTTTCCTCTGATAGTTGCTGCCTTTAGCCAGAGGAGCAGCTGTCGGTCTTACACAACATGGTGTGGGAAGATATGTGGACATTTTCCTGAATGTTTGTGAACTTAACTTCAAAGTAGGAGAAGAAAAAAGCTTCAATGATTCACAGAAATACAGAAATAAGCATTTTAAAGAGGAAAATATTATTTTTCTACTATTTATTAAAGAGGTAGATTTTCAAGACGGATAAGAAAGCAGCTGCGGCTAGCAAAACAAGTCAGCAGTCAGGATACGTACCGGCCCACTTCCTGCAACCACTGCATTGTATTAGGGCTCATTATTTTCAGTTTTTATTTTCCAAAAAACATCTGTGAATTGTTGTTCATTTTGACTTTTAAGAACATCAGTAACACAACAGACTATGTGAATTTTCTTTTCCTTTTTGTCCTCAGACTGAGGGACGTTGGTGCATAATCAGCAGCTCATTTGCATTGTCTTTCACGGTTGTTTTTGCTTTCTATCACCTGGAACGTATTCTTAGCTGTCCTCCCTTTCAGAGGATCCCATTTACTACTGTAGAAACTCAGTGGTCAGTTTATTAGCTACACCTGTCCAGTCAATGAGATCTAGCACAGCAGTCCTGCCATAAAGTCTACCTCTATAAGACCCATAACATAAATGGTTTTTACCCTGACATAGTCGTATTATTTTTATTACATGTTTCAGCACTGAAGTTACAGTTGCATCTGCCCCTAATGTATATAAATAGGACTGACAATGAATTAGAAACATACTCATTTTAGTGTAGGCTGATACATTATCTTAAACTATGACTTTCTTTTTATACACTTTCTGACAGTTTCACCAATTTAAAGGTAGATATTATGGCAGGAATTTGTAGATTACATTATATTGTACAGATTTTCCCTAATAAAGTGGCCACTGAATGTCTAGTCTGATAAGCAGTACCTTCTTTAAGTGTAGTGATCTAAAATCTAAGACGAAATCAGATCTGCTCCTCTCAAAAATGAATTCAGGTAATTCTCATTGAATATCTGGAAAGACTGAAAACAGCAAGCCTTAATCATGTCTTTTTCAGAGCAGTTTAAAGGATACAGTTTTCACTTTTAGCACATTTTTCTGTCTGTTTTTCACCGAGGTCTGCGTAATCATGTGAGCGAAAACTCGCCGTCGAAAACCTCCTCATTCTGGACCTGTCCTGCGCATCAGGAGGCAGAACTTCTGTGCTCACCGGCCTTTTTCAGCCTCTTGAGAATGGACGAGGAAAGACTAACACCAGCAAAACAATCCTGGCTTTAGTCACTGCTGGGGATTTGCTGTGTGAGGATAATTGGGGACCGGCACAGAGGTCCTGAGAGATTGACAGACGCTGAGTGCTGTCCTCTGGATCTGCCTGAGCAGAAAAACCGGTACAGATTGTTTTCAGTTTCCCCCTGTTTTATGACAACCTTTCGCCTCTGAGGCCAAGCTGAGATACTGTATGTGTGGTGAGGTTGTGTGCTGGAGTTTGTACAAAGCAAGTCGCGTTTCCGGTGATGCCCAAGATGGAGTCTCCTCCTCATCAAAGAGAGTGAAAGAGGTCGAGATGCTGCTGTTGTTGGACAGAGGTTGCACCCATCTGTCAGCTCCTCTGTGGTTAACCACTTAAAATGTATTTTCTACGTGTGTTTGGTGATACTGGTGTGTGTCTGAGAGAGAGAGAGGGTGTGTGTGTGATGAAAGTAAGATTATCCACCTGGAACATTATCATTGAATGCATTATTTTTCAAAATAGTATTAGAGAATTATAGGTGAAGTTATTATCATTGAGAAATCCACTTATTTTTATTCTGATGAAGAGTCACTTGACCCGATCTGTGCTTTGTGGGTTTGATTGTTCAGCTGGTCAAATCACAGCAGCGTGGCATCCATGTTTGTTTGTTTGTTTGTTTGTTTTTCTGGGTGCCAAATTGTCTATTGTTCTCCAGAGATTCATTATGAAGTGTAAATACTGAATCACAAATAGCTATTATGTCCTGTACACTCCATTTTTTTTTAAATGTCGGTAAGATATGATGATGTATGCTTCAAATGATGCTCAGATATTCGGGTTGATATTGAATCGTCTGTTCATGGTGTCTCGCTATATTTTTGACGCCTTGGATGTCTTTCTTAGGTTTATTTTTCTTTAGGTCCATATTGGATGGAAGTCAGTACTTGGAAAAATTAATACACACTTTTATGTTTGAGAGACTTCTAGTTTTTAAAAGTTTTATTGTGTGTCTTCGGAAATGTTAAAGAAAGCTTATCTCTCCTTAGATTTGCAGAGTGACAGTACGACACCTTCTCACGGAGTAACGACCAAAACGGCAGCCTTATAGTGGATTCAGGCTTACATCTGTAAGCCGCGCAGTGGTTCTGTTGCTACTCAAGACTGTCAGCCATTTTCATTTACAGTCATTTTAGTGTGTTTGACACTTTGGAAGAATACTTAACATTTGCACATTCACTGTGAGCTCATTAAACTTTCATCTGCACATGTGCTAAGTAATAAGCTGGGACATTAAAACATGCTGGGTTTGCGTTATTACATGTTCCTCACAGTGCTGCGCTTACTAAAGGCAGTGGGTTGAATATTCCACATTAACACTAACCAGCATCTCATCAACACTCACACCATTTTCTGTCCATTATTGACCTGCAGTAATTCATAACAAAAACATACAATATTTGAAATGGGTTTGACTACTTTTCATGGTACGTAATGCAACAGTAAGTTCACTTCAGTTTGACAGTGAAGCAGTCTTGTAGCATTTCAGAGCAGTCTTTCAATCAAATGCAGTCTGTATGTGTGTCTGTGTGAGTGTGTGTGTGTGTGCTGGGACAGTTCAACATAAAACAAGTCTGTTTTATTTTTCCTGGAGAGCTTTTAAACAGTATTTACCAGCTGTCGTAAACAAGTATATATGTGTGTATACAGAACACTCTGAATTGCAATTAATGTACTGAAGGATCATGTGTACGTCATCCCCCCCCATGTATCATATAAAGTTATCAAATTGAGATTTATTGCAATGTGAATGTGATAAAGTCCATTTTACACTTAAATCGTCTGATGTTTTGAACTTCTCAGTTTTCATCATTATTATTAATGACTTTGTCAGAACCTGATGGATGCATTCCTCATAATACAGAGTTTATGGGGTGTTGTGTGGGAAGCAGAAATGAGGTGAGAGAGGCGTGATAGCATTACTAATTTTTAACACCACGCTGTTATCAAGCTTTTATGTCTGGTCATCATTTGAGGCCGTTTCTTAGGCTGCATTCAATGTTCATTTAGAATTGTCAGTCTCTTGTTGATTATAGGAAAGCAGCAAAGCAAACCTTAAGGCAGCCACTTTTGAGGTACATTAAATGCAATATTCAATTTCGCGTAACTCCCACTGGAGCCTCGAAATGCTTAATTTATCTATTTATTTTCCTCATATGCACTAGTACTGTTCCAGTGTTCACTCACTTTGAACTTAGTCAGAATTTCTAAGTTCCTTTTTAGAAATTTCACAAGCAACGCCCAATCTGTTTTCAGATTTGTAACTCGGAAAGTCTGAAGAAACTCGCCAACCCGAATATCCAAGATGGCTTCTCAGTACATCAACAGTGTCCAAACTGTATCTGTTAGCATTCTGCTGCAGTGTTTTTATGCATAAAATACTGCATAATATGTTGCTATATGCTGGTTTCAATGATTCTGATGTCACCTTCCTGTCTGGGTAACAATGGATTTTCCTGAAGGCGTCCATTTTGGTTTTCCGACTCGTGCTGAAATGTAGTCAGTTCAGGTGTGTCATCAATCTGCTCTGACCTCTGAGTTAAAGGAAAACATGCAAGACCCTCAGACTAGTGATGAGAATTCCAGCTCATTTAAGAGAGCCAGTTCTTATGGTTCGGCTCTACAGATTTTCTGTTGTTTCAATTAATTTATTTCCAAAAATAACTTAAAATTATGTGTAAAATGAATTGCTAATGTATAGAACGTACATTATATGATGTTTATTTATCTGTCTTGTACTCAACATGGAACAGAGGGCTACAAAAACAAATCCCTATCTCATTTTGACAAAAGGGTCCAGTCTCCGATTGTATAATATCTATAAACTTTCAACTATTTACAGAGAAACATCATAGAGAGGCTTAGAGAATCAATCATAATCAACCAGAGCCTTTTGGACAAACTGTCTCGTAGACTCTGGGTTAGAGGTCAACGTGCTTGTGGTGGTGAACTCTTTCACTCAGAGCACCTTGTCACAGGCAAAACACATCACTTGCTGAACATTTTCTTATCAACAGACTACAATCTACCAATGTTCCCTAAACGCCCCACATCGCAGGTTGCAGCTGCTGGGTAGCTGCGGTGCTCAGACAGGTGTGTGACCAAGAGTGACCTGAAAAGAGTTGAACTAGAGCGTTCTAATGTCTTGATTTTTCCAGTACATAACCAAGTGATTTTTTTCTACATGCAATCTTTTCTATGAGCAGAAAAGCAGCACATTTAGGTGCGTTTCAGGTGAAGACTGTATTTCTAAGTGTAAAAACGACAAGACACCAAAGTTATACTTTATACTTAAAACTGCTACTTTCCACCATTGTGGTTAACACAGCTGTCTGTACCAGTTAGAGCAACACCAATACAGCTTAGTGATCATCATGACCTGGCACAATGCCACCACTTGAAATGTGTAACTGTCACGGTTTCAAAAAAAACTCGCAAATGCACCATTTTGGTCGCAGTCTTGAGCCCTGCTGTAGAGACTGCAGCAGCCGCGACCAACGCATCACTATCTCAGACATACTATGATGTGAAGTTGGTGGAGTTCCCCTTTAAATCTTCTTTCTGCTCTTCAAGCTCCTCCCCAGCCAGTGACGTCACAGCAGGTGAGTGTGCAGCTACACACCTGCTGTGACATCACTGATTGGGGTGTAGCTTAAAGTGCAGTAAACATTTTTAACTGTAGAAGTGTTTTCCTGTTTTTTCATAGCAGATATTTTGACATAGCATTAAAAAGCACAGGTCTAATTACACACTGCATGGCTTTGTTTCTTTTAGGTGGCCCAGTTTTGAAGCAAACTACCTCTACAATTTAGGAAACTTTACTGTCATGCAACCTCAGCTTTTGCAACTATATCTGTCCTTTTTGAATCTAAAAAAATGCTTTGTAAAAGATGATATTATCCAGTATCATTTCAACCTGACATATCATTTACAGTCAATGAATAGTGTTTGGAACAACAACTGCTTATGAATTTGTCCATGTTACAGTTAGCTAACCCAACTCCTGGAAAACATGCAGGAAGATTAGAGGAATAGAGTTGTGATGCCACCCAGAGAACGTAAGTCTGTTTACATTCTTTTTAACTTTTTGACTTCTGGAAAAGATATGTAATTCACAAATTGATGTGCTGTGCAGCTAACATTAGTTGTGCTAACTCCTTATGTTTGCTGTACGTGGACCATGTTAAATGATGGTGTTGGATTGGTTCCTATGGAAGTGCACTGCTCAAAAAAATAAAGGGAACACTTAAACAACACAATGTAACTCCAAGTCAACCACACTTCTGTGAAATCGAACTATCCACTTCGGAAGCAACACTGATTGCCTATAATTTCCACCTGTTGTGCAAATGGAATAGACAACAGGTGGAAATTATAGGCAATTAGCAAGACACACCCAATAAAGGAGTGGTTCTGCAGGTGGTGACCACAGACCACTTCTCCGTTCCAATGCTTTCTGGCTGATGTTTTGGTCACTTTTGAATGCTGGCGTTGCTTTCACTCTAGTGGTAGCATGAGACGGAGTCTACAACCCAGACAAGTGGCTCAGGAGGTGCAGCTCATCCAGGGTGGCCACATCGTTGATAATTTTGATTTTCATTGATAGTTTTTGTGTGATTTTGTTGTCAGCACATTCAACTATGGAAAAAACAAAGTATTTAATAAAAATATTTCATTCATTCAGATCTACAACGTGTTACTTTAGTGTTCTCTTTATTTTTTTGAGCAGTGTACATTGTTCTGGGATCATATGGTGTGGTAATAAACAGCTGCTGTTCCCAGTGAGAAAGTTGTGCAGAGTTTCCGACAACAAGGTACAAGCGTAGCACAGAAGTATAATTAAGTAAACCTTCAAAAGGTCTTTAGCTACTGTGCACAAATATCCTCACAAACACAATTGTCAGGTTAATTCAGTATCGGATGACTCGATTTAGGGCTGCACAGTGGAGTAGTGGTTTGCACTTTCACCTTGCAGCAAGAAGATCCCCGGTTCGAATCCCGGGGTGAGCCTGGGATCTTTCTGCATGGAGTTTGCATGTTCTCTCTGTGCATGCGTGAGTTTTCTCCGGGCACTCCGGCTTCCTCCCACAGTCCAAAAACATGCTGAGGTTAATTGGTTACTCTAAATTGCCCGTAGGTGTGAATGTGAGCGTGATTGTTTGTCTGTATATGTAGCCCTGTGACAGACTGGTGACCTGTCCAGGGTGTCCCCTGCCTTCGTCTGAGTCAGCTGGGATAGGCTCCAGCACCCCCCGCGACCCTAGTGAGGATAAAGCGGTGTATAGAGAATGGATGGATGACTCGATTTAATATCTCATTTTACCATTGTGATGGTAAATGAACTCACATGTCTACATATTTTTGGACAGCTAGTAGAAATAAACACATCCATAACAAATCAAGTGAAAGTTTGAACCTCAGGAGTGCTTGTTGCATTGTCGCTTGTGTGAGATTTAGATCATTTTCCCAAGAGAGCAATATACAATATCAGAATGGATACGCAGACACACAGCACTGCTAAAGCCAGCTAACCACAGAACATCTTCAACAGTCACAAAAACATCGAATGGATAGATACGTTGGTGTCATTGCACCTCAACGCACCACAAAATCTGGTACAAAAAGTCTAAGTCGGCACATGGTGGGCCAACACCTCACTAAGGCACTGTGTTGGTTTTTCTTTTAGTTTATAATCCAATATATAAATAGTCCTGGATGAGATAAAGCTTTAAAGACTATAAAATAATTCCACTTAAGAGCAGTATGCAGTTAATTTTATTCAAAAGGCATATTGTACATGAGGCCGCTTTTGTTGATATTGGTGGTGAACTTCATTCCTTGAGCTGCAAGGTAGTTTGGAAGGTGTATAGATGACTTTTGCTTCTTAGCTGGAAAGAAGTTCACCCAACCTTGTCACACAGAAAGCAGTGAGAGGTGTGTCAATAGTGCAAATCCAGTACAGATATTAAAATATTTTTGTTACAATTAATAGTTTTACAGTTTGGAGACAGACAGACATTTGGAACGCTTCATGCAAAAAAAACACTGAAACTCCCCTCATTGTTATTAAGTTCCAAATGTTACTAATTGTGTTTTTCAGCTGTTTGTCGTGCTATTTTGTTCCAACTGTAAGAGGTCATGGAACAGGTCATCCACAAGCGCCCCCTGCACACAGTAAGCTAGGGAGATTAACTGCAGGGGATTTTGTGTATATGCGTGTCTGTTGTCTCAATAACCTGGCCCAGTATTCACACTCACTGACGGCAGACTAATATTTTCTGATGCCTTTCCAGCCTGTATTATTCTCTCTGGTTCATGCAGGGACATTTAGGACACCTACACTCACAAAACGCTGGGCTTCAGAGGCCTGTTGGCCTTGTTTGGAGGGGAGCATTTTAATGGCATGAAGAATATCCGTTGCTGTTTTGTTGAACAGACTGTCTAGTTGAATAGAGAGTTCTTTAACATTCTCCACTCTGTCGGAAATCTCATTAATTAGCAGAAAGGAATTCATAGGGGCAACATTTTTATAAGTATGTAGAAATGTATAATTCGGTGACTAAATTTCAGCGAGAAAGCAAATTTTATATATCATCTTTCATACTCAAATACCAGCTTTTTTTAATGGCTTTTGTAGTCAGAAAACCTCACATTTCTTCGCTAGGTCTAAATCTTCTGTTGCCGTCTTGGCAAATCTAAGCCCCAAGTCCTATTAGGCTCTTGACCTCTCCATTAAGAAATGGAGCATTTCCGAGTAAAGTGGTGTTTCAGTCACGATCTGCACCTCGCCCCATAAGAGCGGTGTATTTTTTTTCCCAGTGTGTTTCAAGCTGCTGGTCATAGGTCAAGCCATTTATGGGTGAAGGAAGAATAGTGGTACTGCCTGGAAGACTTTATCAGTAATTTATGAGGCCTTTCTGTACATATGGTGTTTCCTGCCAGGGGATCTGAGAAACAACCACAGATGGAGAGGCAACATGGTTCTGACACAATATAACAAGAGGCTGCTTCAGCTGGGGGGGAGGCAGTATGTAGGTTTATATTGTGATGTTTGTTTGTTTTTTCTTTTTAGTTTTACACAGAAAAAAAATCATGGCTTAAAGTGTTAGCCGTGAACAACATCTGTGGTTTGTATCTGACTGGAAACCTTTGGTTGTCATTCATCATTCCTTTATCCTCTTTTCTGTCACCTATGGTCTTAAAGATAATGGTAACACTTTACTTTTACCCCCACAATTTAGTTTAGTTTTTTTTTTTTATTATTAAGATTTGTCCATTTTAACTCCATCTGGGTGCACCAATAAGATCAGGAATGACATGTACAGTGAAACACAGAGGGTGCTGGGTAGTCCTCACCAACAGCTACTTTGACAGCTAGTCTATACTTTTGTGAATCTGGTTTTGTACAAATTACAGTAAAATCGGTGAAAGCTTAGATGCTCAGAAACTGTTTGTATTCACATTTCCAATCAGTGTCATTTAATTTGCTGACTCCTGTTTCCAGCTTTTCTAAGAAGTGTGTTTGTAGCCTGCTGTATTGCTGTGTATTTACACACACAGTGAGTGCTGAAGAGGTCTGCCTTAAAATGATACTACATATTTCACCTATATTTATTTTTAATGACTTATATCGAGTAGGAGCAAATGGACTTTGAGCTGAAAGCATAGACTGTATATAAAAGATCAGTTTAGGCATCATGGCGGCACACTTTGAGTTCTTCAGTAGTGACTTGTCAATCACAAGGTAGCCCCGCCCTAAAACAAACTCTACATTATCATCTGTTTTACTCTAAATGGGACCTTAAGTTAGAAAATGAGCACCATGCTCCATTGAAGATGAGTTGAAACCAGCAATTGAGACCATAACCATGTTGTAGAAATTTTTAATTAGGTAAAAAATCAAGTTAGAAAAAAAGACCTTTTATAATCAGCTTCTATACAGTTCAAGTTCTCTTTAGAACCCGAGGAGAAAGAATGCAGGTTTAAAAGAATTCTGCTCTGGCCTCACTTTTCAGACCCAGAGGATATGTCAGTCTTTTATTTAGAGTTTAAGACTCGGAGTCAAACATTCTGGACACATCAGAAAGTCTTGGGAGGGCCTCACTTATTGTTGCATGTTAAGACAATGAGTGAAATATAACCTTTTATTAGATTTTTTTGGTCATACTTTTACCAAACAGTGGCAGGTTTGTGCATGTACAGTCAGGTCCATCAATATTTGGACATTGACACAGTTTTTAGCATTTGGACTCTGTACACCACCACAATGGATTTGAAATGAAACAATGAAGATGTGCTGTAAGTGCCTTTATTTGAGGCTATTTACAACCAAATCAGGTGAACAGTGTAGGAATTAAAACACATTTTATTTGTGCCCTCCATCTTGTTAAGGGACCAAATGTAATTGGGCAAACGAACATAATCATTAATCAAATTGTTACTTAAAATATTTGATTGCAAGTCTTTTGCAGTCAATGACAGCCTGAAATCTGGAACCCATAGACATCACCAGACGCTGGGTTTGGTCCCTTGTGATGTCTGTCAGGCCTCTGCTACAGCTGTTTTCAGTTCCTGCTTGTTCTTGGGACATTTTTCCTTCAGTTTCATCTTCAGCAAGTGAAATGCATGCTCTACTGGATCTAGAGCAGGTGATTGACTTTGCCACTGCAGAACATTCCATTTTTTTCCCTTAAGAAAAACTCTCTGGTTGCTTTCTGTGTATGCTTCGAGTCATTGTCCATCAGCACCGTGAAATGCCATCCAATGAGTTCTGAAGCATTGAGGCTGAATTAGAGCAGATAATGTTGTCTTAAACACTTTAGAATTCACCCTGCTGCTTTTGTCAGCAGTCACATCGTCAATACAAATAAGAGAACCTGTTCCAATGGCAGCCATATATGCCCACACCATCACACTACCGCCACCATGCTTCACTGATGAGATGGTTTGCTTTGGATCTTGAGCATTTCCTTCCCTTCTCCAGACTCTTCTCTTCACATCATTCTGGTACAAGTAGATCTTTGTCTCATCTTTCCATAGGATGTTGTTCCTCATGCACAGGCTAATTTAGATGTTTTTGGGCAATCTCTGATCTGGTCTTCCTGTTTTTGAGGCTCACCAATGGTTTACACCTTACACCCTCTGTATCCACTCTGGTGAAGTCTTCTCTAAATTGTTGACTTTTACCTTCTGGAGAGTGTTCTTGATCTGCCAAGCTGTTGTGAAGGAGTTTTTCTTCCAGGGAAAAGATTCTTCTGTCATCCACCACCCTTGTTTACTTGGTCTTCTGGGTCTTTTGGTGTCACTGAGCTCTTCTTTTTCAGAATGTATCAAACTGTTGATTTGGCCACACTTAATGTTTTTGGGGTTGGACCAAATATCCGAATGTTTGGTCATTACAATGGTATCCGAATATTTATTTTCAGATCTGAATATTCGGATTACCCCCCGTCAGACGTTAAGATCCGAATATTCACCTCGTTCCTTCATTGTCATCGTCGTCCTCCTATGTCGGATGTTGCGATCCTGTCTGAATATTCGGATATTTGACATTAATCGGGTCAAATATCCGGAGCCCAGAAATTTCTATTAGGGCCAGCCCTAAATGTTTTTACTATCTCTCTAATGGGGTTGATTTGGTTTTTCACCCTAATGAAGCAAATACCACACTTGAAATGAACTCTTGATCTTTAATCTGCTTCTTCTAAATGAAATAATGAGGGATAACACATACCTGACCATGGAACAACTGAGCAGCCAATTGTCTAATCATTTTTGGTTCCTTAAAAATGTGGAGGGTACATGTAAAATGTGTTGTAATTCCTACACCATTAACCTGATTTGCATGTAAATACCATCAAATTAAAATTGAAAGTCAGCTCGTAAATCACATCTTGATTGTTTCATTTCAAATCCAGCGTGGTTGTGTACAGAGCCAAAATGCTTGAAATTGTGTCATTATCAATATATTTATGGACCTGACTGTATAATTTGCCCAAAGCGTAACAGACAAGTAATTATTTTGTCGTTATTTTGACCTACCAAGCCAGCTCCCATTAACCTGGAGCCCTTCACATTTACATAAATGATTCAGCCTTGGGTTTGTGGACTGCTTTAATTCTCCCCTTTTCTGTCCAAAAGCTGATTCTGTCTCTTTAGTCCTGTTTTAACACAGTGAGGTGTTAGAAAGTTGCTATTAGGGCTGGGCGATAAATCGAATTAATTCGATTAATTCTCCTTTTTAAAACTTGACGATTTGAAAATTTGCCAAATCGTAAAATCGAGGCGAGCTTAAATATATAACATTACAGATTCTTCTTCTGCCTTTCACAACTTGTGCACTGGGGTTTGCTTCCGCCTCTCATCTCCTTCCGCCTAAACACTCACACCGCTGTCATGGGGGACAGAACAGCAGACGAAGAGTTGGTCGTGAGAAAAGGGCCTCATGTTACATCGATTATATGGAAGTGGTTCGGCTTTGACAAGAATGACACAGAGTAAACTACAGTCATGTGCAAGGTTTGCAAAAGCACTGTGAAAACGAAGAGTAACAGCACAACTAACCTCTTTCAGCACCTCCGGCAGAGGCATCATAAAGAATGGGAAGAGTGCTCGCAGCTACAGGAGTGTGGCATGGCTAGCACTAGCCATAGCAAAGAGACTGCAAAGAAACAACAAAAATCAATTAAAATCGTAATCGTCCAAGATGACTAAAAAAATCGAGATTTTAATTTTTTGGCCTTATCGCCCAGGCCTAGTTGCTATCCATACTATAGTATTAGACAGAACTATCAGTACTGCTGGTAAGTTAATAAGTCTAACACTGAGAGACATCAAGGCTTTCTGTAGCATATGGAAAAGATGTAGCAGAAGGATTTCAAACCGAGCATCTGATCTTGAAGGACTGCCTTTTTGATGTTTTCATTGGATCGCTCCTTTTGAGCTCTCACATTCTATTTAAATGAACCACAATATACACAGGCATAGCTTGTTTCTGAATAGATCTATTTTAAGACAAAGTCATTGAGAGCAGCAACGTAAATTGTTTCACCTTGAGGTGAAGATGGAGAGGGGCGCACAGGGCTCTCAGCAGGGAAGTAGTTCAGCGCTGTGGAGAGCTGAAGGAGAGATGCTGAATCGTCCCCACGTCCCTGTCTGCCTGTCGCCATATCCCAAAAACCTTATTAGTTTGTCTGCATTCATTCATACCTCCTCGTGGCCTTGTCTTTGTCTTTTTTTCCCCACTGTCACTGTATCTCCCGCACTCTCCCTCTTTCTCTTGAGCTGCCTGCTGCTCCCTGCCAGGGAAACGCTGTGAATTAGAGCACCAGGCTCTGTGTCCAAGCACCCTCGAGGCATTTCAGTCAGTCTCCTCTCTGCCAACTCGTACAGCAGACATGCACTAGCAGCATATTTTTGTGCAGTCCAGAGTCCCAGTTTCCCCAACGCATCTCAGCAGTGTGATCATCTTAAGCTTTGCATGCGAGCAAGCAATTTATAGGACTTTGAAATCAGTTTGACACACAGCCCTTGCCTTTCTGTCATGTAAGTTTTGCTAAAAACTTTGAAAATGTGTGCAGCAGCTGAACCTTACAACAAAATCTAGATTAAATCACAGCTTTCGGCTCAAAGGTACAACTTTACCGAATACTGTAGACTTGCAAGGAAGTCTAATTAGGGCCTTTAGAGGGATCAAAACATTGAAAAAGCACACACTTGAGTTATTCTTGATGTTAAAACAGGGACTTTAAAGTAAATGGGACATTCTCATTACTGACTCACTGGCTCACCAAGTAAATGTAGCTTCCCTGATGCACTGGTGAAGAGGTATGCTTACAACCACTGTAATTAGGACATGAATTGGGCAGGGAGCTCTTGTGCATGTTGTCCCTGTGTGTTAAGGTCAGCTGTTTTTAGTAGGACACATGTCCTTTAATTTCTTCTATGCTGTAAAAGAAAGGAAGCCACGCCAGCATGCTGCGTGTGTGATCATTTCTGAGAGCGCTGCTCCGGAACAGAAGGAGAGCCTCCAAACCATTACATCCATTCCCGACAGGGTTGCAGAAGTAGATAATCACACTGCACAATCATATATGATGCATATGCACACGTGTATGAGCTCACTGTCAGCTCCCACGCACGATGGGCCACTTCACCGTTTAGGGTTAAGCCCCCTCCTGATACCTCCTCCTCCCCTTCCCTCCCTTCCCCTCCCATCCTCACGCCTACTGAGCTCATCCCAGGTGCCTGCTTTGCCTGTTCAGCCACTCTGCCCACCCACGCCCTCACACTCTCAGTCCCAGTGAGCAGCGGTGAACGTTTTCCTGCTTTCTTCTTCTCCTCTCTACTGCCACCCACTCCAAAAGGCTGTGAATCACTGGCTGACACATTGAAGCACCAGCAGGGCTCTTGTCTTTCAGATGGAGAGCAACTAACATATCTCTTTTTTTTCCCCCTCCAGTTTGTGAAGCGTAGCCCATTATTATGAGGATTTGACTTGCACATAGGTAAAAATGCTTTAAAAGGTACAGAGTTTGTGTAGCTGTGTGGGGCAGCTGCAGGCTGACATAAGTTAATGCACGTTTGTGTGTGTGTGTCTGTAAGTGTAACGCAGTGCTGGCATGCGTGTGTGCCAAGGGGACCGAGAGAACAAATTAATTGTTCTCTCATGGAAACGTTGTTTAGCACTTAGTGGAGTGATTCATGCGTCTCCAGAATCAGCCTGTGCAAGTGACAGGCAAGTCCTTGCTGTCTTTCCACAGAACCACTGCTCAATGATTCATGTCCCCCAATCTGTTAGCAGGCACCGGCTATTGTATGAGCTGTTAGATCAAAACCTGACTTCTTGGTATTTTTCAAGTGGAAGAAATGCCTTTGTTTCAGCAGGTTTGTTGGACTGTAAACATAGATTGCATACTGAATGAATGCTCAGCAGCATTTATCACAGTTTGATTTCATAGAGCACATAAGTTATAAGGATTTGTATTGTTATGTGAGAATATGATGGAAAATGGCCTGCTGCTGATTAGGACTCCAAGGGGCAGCTTCATGTATCACCTCCAAACTGTCTATGAAGGCTGGAACCAGTATTTTAGTCTTACTAGTTTGCTGTAGATTAGTACAAATCCTAATTACCTAAACTCAAAGATGACATTCTAAGCTGTGTTTCGCCTGCAACAGTGCAAAACCCAAAGATGCGTTGAATAAAGCAGCTAATTCTCTCCTTTAAAAGCTGGAACAATATATTGTTTTTGCATTTTTGCTCGATAAATGACTGCAGAGTTGTTGAAATAGTAGCTTATTTTCTCTCAATCAACACATTTAATAAACATTTCATTTCAGCAGTGCAGTTGATATTACCAAGTGTAAGCAATTGATTTTGACATCCCGTAGAAACAGGTTTTTCCACACATGTTCCAGGAAAATGCTGCTGAAACACTTCTCAGCTCGCGGACAGTGAATTTGAGAGTACACACAAAGAGACCTGGAGCACGCCGCTTTTTCACAACCTTTTATTGTGAAAACAGTTTTAACACTATTGTGTCTTCATCAGAGTCAAAATCCTTGTCCTTAAAATAATCACATAAAAGCTGGTATCATTGCCTTTTGGAATAAAGTATTTTCCTCAGTGTACAGCAGATTTCATCATGGTGCAGGAGCATTTATCTGTTGATTTGCAGTGCATATAGCACATCTGCGACTTGTATTTTTAGCACATACTGCTAAATAGCACTGTAATGATGCATGACAACATGAAGAGTTTTATCCAGGAAAATACGCTGAATATTCTCCACTGAGTCTGTCTGAAATCACACAGTTTGCCCTTTTGTTTGGCCTTCCCACTCTGGAGTGGACCGAGCGTAAGTCTGATTCAAGCATTCATACAACAAACAGCGCTCATACAGTCACTGCGTCTCAGTTACACTGGTTCAGCCACTTGGCAGAGGGTGATCATTTTCACCCACTGACAACTGTGATTGTCTGGACTTCGATCTGCCAAGAAACGCTCCACACAGATGGCGAGAGAGAGAACATGGAGGTTGATTTCACCGTCTCTTACCGGCCTCGGTATAATCGAGCTCTAAATATTTCGTAAGTGGGTTGATGTGTGCTTGTTGACATGTTTGTGTGCCTACATGAGTGTGAATGCATCCTGTGAGTGTGAGCATACAGTGCGTGTGTCTGTCAGCGACTCATGCTGCCTGCGGAAGCTACATAGGCATTGTGAGGACTCTGCAGGGAGCTCTGCTCCCCTTGTGTTTGCCAGGAGCAGCTTTCCACCCACGGTGGGCAGGCAGGCAGGCAGGCAGGCTTGGTTGGCATTCACTGGATGACTTGGGTAGAAAGGAGGGAAGGCACACAGCCATTCATGGTCACATTATGCACATGGAGAAGAGGAAAGCTCTGGCGGTTTAGAGATATTCTCCAGTGAATGCCTTTCTCTCTCTCTTTGACCAAAGGAAGAAATGTTTTAATTGGACTGCAGAACAAAATAGGTTCTCTTTGTACCCTCATGCACAAGGTTGTGCATATATTTAGTAGACCGGTGCTGTCTAGAAGCTACTGTACACAGTTTGGTGAACACAAAGTATTTTGCAGATTCAACATGTGGTTCATTATATATTCAGCCCTTGTAGTGTAAGCCTGAAATCTGTTCCTTTAAAAATGCTGTTAAAAGGATTGGATTACATTGTAAACTATGATAAAAATCAAGCAACCTTCAGGGGCGCACACGCACATAAAACACGTCTGAGGGGTTTTAATCGACTGAACTGAACGATCTTAATAGGCTTCTATATGTTGAGCAGACAGCTGGGGTCGCCAGGAGTCCAAGGTGAGGAAACAATGTGAGCACAAACACAAAGAAGTAGTTCCATTCACCTCGACACTGCATCTTAAAACCAGGATTTGTTTAATTGTTTAGTCTTATGAAGAATTACTATGTGCCATGGAATAAGACGGCTGTAGTTCACTGGTTTCTTCGAATAGAGCGCATCTTCCAATGAAATAGAATAAACAGCAAAGAAATAACCATGAGATTGTGCAAGTTTAAATATTAGATTTGATTACATTTTGATTATTTGAATAAACAGAGAGGCGAAGAGCGAAAGAAACTGATTAAATCTGTTTGTTTTTTTCCAAGAACAGCCTAATTAGTTTAGTGGCTCACTAAAAGACTAGTTTATGGATTCACTCGTGGTTGGAGTGTTTTCTTTCTCTTACTGTCTCTCAGCACACACCTCCCACCTGCTCTCTCTCTCTCTCTCTCTCTCTCTCTCTCTCTCTCTCTCTCTCTCTCTCTCTCTCTCTCTCTCTCTCTCTCTCTCTCTCTCTCTCTTTCCTCACACTTTTCCCTCAGCTACCCAAGATGGCGGCAGCCTCATCCATCCAGCCGCCAAGCGTTCACTCCTCTCTAGCCCGGGATAGCGTACTTTCTCCGGAGATGGACAGCCCCGAGAGCCGGCAGCCGGAGGACGAGGAGGCGGCGGCGGCGGCGCAGCCCTCTGAGCCGGCGATTAGCCTCCGCGACCTGCCGGACCTGGAACCGGAGGAGATCGAGAGGAGGCTGGCCAAAACTCGCCAGGAGCTGAGCAACAGGAGGAAAATCCTCATTAAAAACCTGCCGCCCGACACCACCAACCAGGTACATGTCAGTCGAAAGAGGAGAAACTGAAGCAAAAGTAGCGGCGCGCAGTTGGTTTTCAGTTTTTACGCACGCGGGCACTTATTGCGCGTCTGTGATTCTCAGCGGTGTAGTTTGCTCCGACTGTCGCACTGTGCAGAGCGTTTAGTATGTACGTTATGGTGTAGTTTTAGAGCGTCTGATCTCAGGTTATCACCTGGTGTACACATGATCACCTAATATGTTCGGTTTTCTATGATAGAAAACTAATAAGGAACTTTAATTTAACAGTTTGTTTGGACACCTCAGGTCTGCCATCTCATTTGGCTTACACGCTTTTATTAATCAAAATAATAAAATAAAAATCACCCTTGCTGTAACTTTACATGTGTTCCATGATGTGAGGAAAGGGATCCCCAAATAGAAGTTATGTGGAGATGGCTTCAGTTGATTAAAACGTATTTAGACTTAGATTTTTGTGGTATTTGTGCACTTCAAAACATGTTAGAAGTGTGCAGAGGTGTGTGTTTCACAATGAGTTTTTGGAATTTTCAAGTGTGTTGCTTTCCTTGCAACAGGGGACTCAGATGAAGTGCACTTTTTTCATTGGTGTAAGGTTATTCATGCAAAATCATAGTTTTCTGCTTCTTGTTATGTTATGCTGCATAAATGATCATGCACATCTGCAATCAGCAGTGTAATCAGTTAATTTGTACACACTAAATTCTATTGTGCAGATAAAGTTCTAACCAATGCCCCAAATGATACAAATATTGTTTGGAATACAGTCTCTGTTTGTTAAGGACAGTAAGAACTACTGTGTCCATGTTAGTCCTGACAGATGGAATCCATGATTTCTGACTCTGCTCTAATCAGGTTCCTTTACTGGAGTCAGAAGCACATCACTTTATCTTTGATGTTTATTATACATGTAAGGACTTTGCATGCGTGTTTCTCGTCAAAGACAGCAGAGCGACTCCACTGTTAATAACTTCATGACCTTTTTGATTTCTCTCACTGAATGCCATTCATCACTTGTGTCAGCATGCAAGCCTTTATGAGGCAGCGTGTGGAAGGCGTTGTTTCTTTTAGGGTTGTACCACCTAACATTCTTAGAGAGGCTCGCTGCCAACCAGAGCCAGCACTCTGCTGGCTGTGAATGAGAGGAGGAGTGCGAAAGAGAGCGACTGCATGGCGTGTGTGAGAAATGAGAAACAGAGGGAAGAGAGAGAAAAGGCACTTGGAGCAGGTGAAGCAACAGAAGTGGAATTTCTCTCTGTGTTTTCCACATTATTCATGTGTCAGATGGCGTGTGATATGTTTGCTGAACGGAGCAGCCGGAGAGCAGAGCAGCATGAAGTCTGCCCTTCTGAACGTGCCTCATAAATCCATCCTCTTAAAGGAGTAATTCAGACTCTTTGACATGACAGTTCCGACTGGCAGTGATATTGTTGAACTGACCAGGGCTCAGGCTGCAGATCCTATGTCAGTAATATAAGGATCCAGCAGCTTGTCAGACAAAAATGAACAAAAACATTTAGAACTAAATCACAGTAGTCAGTAATATTGTAGCCATTAAGAGCAGAACATGAACGTGCTGTTTTGGTTTAAAATTCCTCTTTTGCTCTTGTTCTTTCAGCTTCCCAAAGCCTAAAGACGTTTTGCTGCCCCTCTCTGTTTTATATCTTACATTCTTCATTTTTCTGCAGTTGTTTAGACTGAAAAAGTGATTTTAAGGGGTCACTCGGGGATCGGAGAAGCACATTTTCAGCTCATTTCGATCATTTTCTGAACTAAATTATACATCAGTTAATTAAAATAATAATCAAGATTAATCAGTAATGAAAACAGTCTAGGTTCTTTAAATATTAATACTCATGCTGTGTGATTTCATATCTTGGTGGTGCAAAGGGCTTCAAACTTATTGCTACTCTTACTGGGTCCTGGGCAAGAATCCAGTGCTATTCATAGTGCTGGTGTTGATGTTGTAGCATCTTCCAAAAGGTTCTAGATTTATGGCAAACGAAAGTCCTTGTCACGGTCTTATAACCTGTCTGATGGACTCAGCAACACCCAGCCGACTCCATCTCCCATTCCTCTCATGCCCGCTGCCCTATTAGCGAACACTATCGCAGACTGGTTGTGTGTGCGAGTATGTTCATGGTGCACAGTGTCAGATATATGGCCCCGCTGACAGTCTTCCTCTCAGGAGGAGGAGTGGGGGATGGGAAGGAAGGAGGAAGAGTACAGTGAGAAAGCAAAGATGGGAAGACAGTTGGAGAAGAGAAAAAATAAAAGAATGGAAAGAGGATGTGAAAGGATGTTACGGGAAAATCAGGATGAGGGAGTCTGTTTAATGACGATCATGCAGGACAGATTTTTTTCCTTTTTTTAAACTGCCTTTTATGATTTAGCAAAAAAGTGTGAAAAGTGTCACTTGTAGTAATGAAACTGGAAAGAATTATCATCCAAATATGCAGCTCCCCTCAGCTTTATGGAGCTTTTACTCCGACTGTATGTTACCTGCTCAGCACCGAACAACGGTCAGACATAAATAACATCTAGCCGGTGAACACAGTGGAGCACTGAGCAGCTAAAGAGCCAGATACATAATTTCCCTCAGGTGCTGGTATGGACCACAGCTAAAGCAGAGTGAATGTTGATCTTTTAGTCACTTGTTGGACAGAAAGATGACTGCTGGCTAGAAGTAATCAAACAAGTTTATGTATCAACATACGAGGTGATGTTGTGTCTGTTTATTCTTCACAGGTTGTTTCCGCTGCCCCAAAGTGACAACCAATACCAGGTTCAGGTTTAGCTGAACCTAAAAGATGGATTAAAATATACTGTCTTCTTTGTGTGATGTAAAGAACGATGAATTTGTGGCCAGAATCTATCTGTGTACCCTTGCAATGCTTAATCTGGCACAGTAACTATTGTATATTAAATAGATATGGTGTCATCAGAGCTGGGCATTATTTGGAAGTACTTCTAGTGCAAGCTACAAGCACTAATCGACCAAACTTTAAAACCATCTGCCTAATACTGTGTCGGTGCATCTGGTGCTGTCAGAACAGCTCTGGTTTGTGGTGCTGGGATGTTGGCAGTGGATTCTTTGTGTCCGGTGGGAGGTTTGCACAGGGGTCTTCACGGATTAGCCTGCTCTGGCACATCCCTTGCCATGAAGCTGTACCTGATTGGGATCTGGAAAGTACATGGTGGCCAGGTCAGTGCTTTGGAACTTTTTGTTGTGTAACTTGAGCCGTTCTTAAGCATCTTTAAAAAGTGTGGCAGGGTGAATTGTCCTTCTGCTGGTTTCCACAGCTGTTGAGGAGTGAGTGGTACATGTCAACATAACATCCACGTGAATGCCAGGATCAGAGATTTCCCAGCAGAGCCTTTTATAGTAATGAGGTGATCAGTATTATACACCTCACCTGTCAGTGGTTTTAATGCGGTGACTGATTGGTGTATGCAAGTGGGACTTAATTGTAATATACAACATGTTTCATTAAATCCAAGATGCTTGTGAACAAACATGCTTGCAGATGCACGGGAGGGTAAATGTATGTGGGCGTGTGTGTGTACACAGGAAGGAGGTTAGCTTTTGAGGTCTTGGATTAATCACCTTCTTAAAAACAGAAGATGTGTTTGTGTGTCTGTGTTCCTTCAGAAAACCAGTAGCATGCGCGTGTGCAGTTGTGTTTGCATAACGTACAGGTAAACACAAATACATGTAAATGTGACAAAGCAGCATGCATCTGAGCCGCTCTCTTTCCACCCACGTCCTCCTCTCACTTTGCATGCCATGATGTGTGTGTGTGTCAGTAGCAGATGTTCATGAAATCTGCCACTCCTGACAGTGGGCAGTCTTTATCACCTCCTTCACCTACGAGGCTGCGTGCACACAGTGATTTAGCCATTTTCCGGAGCATCAGTCACCTCAAAGGTTTGCAGATGTTTGTGTCACAGTTATTTCAAGATACACCTGTTAGACTGTTGGTGCAACGAGGAAAGACCAACACGGCAGTTCATTCACCTATTTCATGGGATCATTTGGCTGGGACTCAGATATGAAGGTGACCTCTTGTAGGTGAGATAATGAACTTAGCTGGAGACAGTCCGTGACCTCTGATGCTCGGCCAGTTGAAGTGCAAGATGACGATGGAGATAGAAAGGGAAGTGTTGTAAATTAGGGCAGATTGATTTAATAAAAAATAGTATCAATCACTTTACATTGTGTAAATTCTAACCCAGCATGTTAAATTCATATACTGTGTTATTCCACTTAAAGTCAAGTCAAGATGATTCGAAATGTAATAAATGGTTTCACAGTAAACAGGAGATGAGAATGCGCTGACTGGATAAAAGGTTTGTAAGTAACCTCTGAAGAAAGGCATTGACTGGACAAGTACAGGAAAGAATGGAGAGTAGACTAGTGTGTGTGTGTGTTTGTGTGTGTGCTTGAACCGTACCGTGTGTGTGTGCTGGTCCCTGTTCTCCAGACGTCTGGACCCTGGATGATTATACTTGAGTGTGTTGCTTTCGATACACAGATTGAAAGCACGAGAAGAGAGATTTTTAGAAAGTACAGCAGTGTAATGACGAGCTGGAGAGATAACTGCGATGTTTAACCTGCCTGCAGGGGAGGTCCACACAAACCAGAACCCCAGAATTACACGACACACAGTGTACCAACATTTGACAGCTAATGTCAGGCATGAAGGTTCTGTCAGATCAGAAACCGTCAACCTCAGACATCAGAAACATCAAATCAGTCAGTGGCAGCTCTGTGGGCGCAAACTTGTCAGTAATTAGAGAGGTCAGATCACAATGACAAGAATAAGCCATGCCAGGTTCCACTCCTGTTACCCAAGAATGAAAACCAGCGAGGGACGATTGGAGTGTAAACAAATGCACAATGTTCCGTCTGATGGATTTCAGTTTGTTCTGTGAGATGCTGATGGCAGAGTCACTATTAACAGCACGAACCCATCCATCCTGCCTTATGTCAGTGGTTTATTTTCATAAATCACTTTCAGGAGTTTTATTCTACCCACGGGGAACAATGGGATCTGTCATTCTGCCAGGATGAAAGTAAGAGACAAAAATATCACTTTTGTATGCCCCTGTGAAATACAGAAAGAAAACTTTTACCCCAAAACAAGTCCACCTGACAGAATGACTCTTGTATCTACAGAATGTAACTAGACGAGCCCCCAGTAGAGGGCAGAACCACGCCCATGCATGATACTCTGTATCAATTTTGATCATCCTACATATATCCCTTCCTACTTGATCTGCTGACCTGTAACTCCACAACTGAGCAGGGGACCTTAGACTGATCTTCAGTGCCAAGTTTGATTATCCTGACTTCAGCACTTGCAGAGATATCTGACCGGACATACCCACCCACCCACATACATACATACTTACCCAGCCAGCCAGATACCGAAGCGAATGTAGTAACCCCGCTTCATTCATATTCATATGACTAAAGCTTCAGATTTGAAGTTGAATAAACAGGAAATTTTATGTCCTTAATTTAAGACTACCATTATTTATTCTGTTCATTATTACTCGAAATATAAATATTTCTCTTGTCAGATAAGTATTTGTAAATTGACACAAAACCTAGTCATGCAGGTGAAAATGTTTATTCTGATCTGCACCAAATTTGTGTGCTTCCTTGCAACTATATTGGATAAATGAAGTGCGATATTGGCTATTAAAATGATTTAAGCTTTGTGAAATATGAGATTGCTGATTGCACGTATACAATGATTGGTCGCAGTACTAAAACCACAGACAAAGGACACGTAGAAGATTGATCATTTCATCACAATACAATGTTCTGCTGGAATCTTTGGGTCTTGATACTCACGTGGATGTCAGTTTTGAGGCGTACCACCTACCTGAACATTGTTCCACACCCCGATGGCAACAGTAGTCATCTGCCCCTCCCCCTGCAGGACAGTGCAGCCCATCGCACCACAAAACATGCTCAGGATTGGCTCAAGGAACATGACAAAGAGCCTAATGTGGCCTCCCCACATTCCAATTCAATTTAGCATCTGTGGGATGTTTTGGAATGAGTCCAGTCGATGGCGGTCAGGATTCTTGTGTCCTTGGTCTGATGGGTCAGAGCTGTTCTGTTGCACGAGAGGGGACCTACACAACATTTAAAGTTGTAGCTGATTTGTGTATATGCTAAAAAAAAAAAAAAAAAAAGTTCTTTCAAATACAGTGCATCAGTTGTAACACATTACTTTTCTTTGACCTTACAGTTATAAATTTATCTACTTAAAAGTTCATGTTTAGTCTCTGTGTCAAACCATTTTTAATGCAATTTTTCAAGCTAAAATACTTCACCAAAGACTCATGTGACTCTGCTTTTGATTGTTTAAAGCTAGTATATTTACAAAAATGTGTGCAATGCAACTTAAGATATTTACTTCCCTACATCCAGTCTGTCGATGTGCAGGGTGCTTTTTTCTGGCGCCTTGGTGTACGAGTACAAATGGCTACCAAAGGGCATTTAGCTTTTATGTCTAAGAGCTTCTCTGCCAGCATCCACGTTGCTCTGCAGAAGCGTGATGCATCATCTCCCCAGCCTCATCCTTAAAACGCTCCTCTAAGTGTTTGGTACGTTGTAGTCTTCTGACTTTAATTCAGTGCCAGACTGTGGACAAAATGTAAAGAATTCAACACTGTTCAACACTCAGGTAAAATAATAAATACAGTTTGATTCTGTTCTTCTTAGTTTACCTTAAGTCTAGCAGTGGAGAGTGGTGATAACTGCAGCTCAAATATTTTACTGTCATCCTGTGAACACATTTTAATTTATAATGGTATTTAAAGTCGAAAAACTTCACACAAACCAAGTCAGTATTTATTTATGCGTTTTCACCGAATCGATGAGTGCAGGACTCTGTTGATATGTTGAGGGGGAGTGACTGTTGACTCACTGGGAAAAATAACCTCCAATCTGAGCGCTGTCGCTTCAGGGCCCGAGCCAAGCAGAGATGGGTGGGTGTGGAAAGCAGAGAGAAGTGGGGTCATACTGGCTGACAGCAGAATCTGTCCTGTCTCAGGGCAAGCCACCTGCTTCCTTCAGCCCACTGGTTCTGCCCTCTCTGAGATCAAATCAACCGGCTTTTCTAAGAAAGGAAAAAGTGAAATGAAGGAATGGACAAACACAAGCGACCGGCGAGGTTTGAGCAAGCAGTGGCAGAAGGCTAAACGATGAAGCGGTGCGGTCCTGTGAGATGCATTTCTTCCAGTGACAGCACTGAAGCAACAGGGAAAACCTCCAGCTTCAACGTGAAGTACAAAAACATTGCTTTTTCAACTCATTAAGACTTAATAGGTAATTCCACTTCCTCTAATGGGCGCCTTGGTGGAGATTTTGAACAATATTGCCCTACTGAGGTTGTAAAAAGAATCTATTTTAAGGCGTGTTGTGTTTGTTGGAGTCGATCACATGTAATGGTGCTGACTGTTTATTGCCTGTGCCTCCTCAACTCTACCTACATGCCCCCACTTTTTTTGCCCAAAAAATATGATTTTCTCACTCTAGTCACTAATAAAGGCAAAAGGCTTCAAAACGTTTACCCAGAAACTGATGACTAATGGCATAGATGTTAAAGCCAGGCTCTTTGGAAAAACACACAATAACAGTTCCACAATAATCAATCCAATGTCATTATTTTTTAGTGTGATAAATACTAGTGTGACTGATATTGATTTTCTTTAGACTGATGCCAATTCCAATATTGATTAATCGGCCGATTGATTTAAAAAAAAATATAATGAATAAAATAATTTGTTCTTTAGTTACTTAACTCTTATAACAACAAAGATATGAATTACAGACATAACCTTTGTCTGTTTTACAATACTTTGTCCTTTAGTATTTGTTTAACTTTACAACAGAGAGGAATTTTCAAGTACAAAAACATGCATTAAAGCATGAAACCTCTGGGAAACTACACAACCTTAAAAAAAATCAATCTATAAATGAGTTATAAAATACATCATCCGTTATTTTCTTTGCCATGAAGTCAGGGCTCAGATGAACCAAAATAAAAACCAGAGACGCCTTTCTCAGATGTCAAAACACATCATCTTTGACAAAGTTGCATTTTAAATATATAATGGTCACAAATAGTCTGACACTAATGTTCCTCCATAACAACACACACAGTGAGCTGCTGTTACAGCCTTTGTCTCGTTCTGATGTTTTCTGACAAAGAAAAACTAAGAGTGACATCATGACAGTTGCTGAAGACGGACAGTAATGTTAGTCATTTGAACTGAACAAACCCCCTCCCCTCTATGTTCACATTGCTCCTCCTTAAATGATTGATGAACGGTTGTTCTGTACTCACATATTTTGTACACTTACATTACTTCTGCAGTTACTTAACGACTTTTAAGATGTTCACTGGCGCTAGGTGGGTTGGCATAACTACAACAATGTTATTGCTAACAGAAACAGACAGGGAGTAACTTCAGCTAGATTAGCACAACTTTAGCAATGCAGTGTAAATGAAAAACATGATGCAACGAAGCACACGTCACGACAGAGAGACTTAAACTGAAACAGGAGACATGTTGAGTTTTTGTTAATTTCATAACGTCGTTATAAACTACTCAGCCCACTGTTGTAATGTTGCCTTACTGCCTTTGTATTTGTATGGTGTCAGAGCTCCATGTGTTGGACAAACAGTGCAAGGACATCATTCTCTGCCCTGTCACACTCTAGCGTATAGAGCCAGCATCTGAGGAGCGTATGGACTTTTTGGGAAAACGCTGACATGCGCTGAAACAAGCGAGAGGTACGCTGGAATACGTTTCTAGTATGCCGGGTATGTCGGTGTACGCTGATGTACGCTGACGGCCAAAAATTTTTTTGAACATGCACAAAAATTTTCAGCGTATGCCGATGTATGAATTTTACGCTCCTCATACGCTCCTCATACGCTGAACACGCTAGAGGTACGCTGAAGGTACGTTACTCATACGTCGAGTACGCTTCTCATACGTTGAAATTCAGTGGGTCAGGAAACCTAGCGTTAGAGGAGCGTATAATGAACGTGTGTCTGACGTGTGTCTAACGAATGGCTAACGTTATGATGGTAGTTCTAACGACAGTCTAACGTACTCAACTTACGCCTAACGTGTTCTGAGTGTACAGCCAACTTATCCCATGCGTATTACATGTGTATTTCCAGCGTATGGGGGGTATATAAAGTCTCACATTTCCAAATCTGTATCGGTTTGTACCAGCAGTTCAGAAATGGAGGTTGCTGTGCTGCAACATCACCAAGATTTGTTACAGTTGGAAGTTGAGTATGCTAGACACAGAAGAAGAAGGCGTAGAATGAGACGTGCAATCTGGGTGAAACCTTGGATTGGAAGGCGGCGTCAATTTGGCCTTTATGACCAGCTTATGGTTGAATTGAGAAATGAAGATCAGAGAGCCTTCAGAAACTTCCTACGCATGCCTCCAGAAATGTATGATGAACTGCTGGACAGGGTTGGTCCCAACATCACCAGCTGTGTACGCTCATCATACGTGTGGCTGATACGCATACGTTTCTCATATGTCGGAGGTACGCTGATATACGTTACTCATACGTCAGTATACGTCCACATCACATACGCTCACATACACTGACATACGCTGACGTACGCTACTCATACACTACTCATATGCTACTCATACGCTGACGGTACGCTAGGCTCACGTTACGCTAGGCTCACGTTACTCTAATGGTCATTAACCGAAAATCGACCGCATACGCTGAAAAGTTGTGCGTATAAACAATTTTTCGAAATATTCGATATGTTCCTCAGACGCTGGCTCTATACGCTAGAGTGTGACAGGGCCCTTACAAGTGTTCCCTAAATGCCTCACATACAGGCTACAGTAGATGCTAGCTCAGCAGCTGTGCAGAGAGAAGCCTCTAGTCTCCACTCAGTTACTGCAGGGCATAGAACTGTGATTAACGTGTGAAAAAATGTATTTGAAACATCAGTATCACAGCCGATCATTGACATTTACTGGTAGGAAGTCAAAATTATTATCCTAAATTATATTCACTCAGTTGAGTCCTCCTATTGCACAGACATTAGTTCAGGCCCAAACTAGATACAGTTTCTGCATAACAGCAGCACTAGTTTTAGCTCAATCAATGCTACCTGGAAGAGACTTTGTATAGATACTAGGGTTTAACTGATATGTAAATATAAGCACATTTTATGATGTTTATATTTGTATCTTCAATTTGCTATTATACCTGTTTTCTGCCTTTTCTATTGCTGAAAGTAAAAAAAGTAAACTGGCAACTTATAACCCAGGTCCAAATTGATTTTTATTTTATTTTTTACATATTATAATGCATTTTGGAAGTTAAATATTGTGCAAATTGTGTAGTGGACTATCACATTAAGAGTTTGGCAGCCAGTGCACCTCTTGGACTGTGTCTGTGGCTGCAGGGGTTTATTATGGGTTTGAATTCCTACTCCTGCTGCGCTGCTTTACTGCTTCATCCGTCTTTACTCGAGTAGAAGTGCTCAAAGCATCTGAGAAGGGCAAGAAAAGCAAAAATCCCAAAGAGATTAACTAAAACTTAGTGATAGAAAACCTCGTATTATAATTTTACGATGAAGAAGGATAGAAAAGTGAGGTATCTCCATGACAGGTTTAGATTGTACTCTCTTGTAATCTCTTCTCCTTCTTTGAGAGTAACAGTCAGCATGAAAATTTTACCAAAGAACTTAAGTTTACTCCAGCAGTGACAAAAATGATGGGAGAAAGCAGAAGGATTCAAATGAGGCAGAGGAAAACCAGGTTAAGGGGATGGGGAGGAAGGCAAAGAAAATGAACAGGATGCAGAGATAAGAGTCCAGAATAGGAGGAGGAATCAAAACAAACTTGTGAAACCAAGGAATGCTACCAGTGCAGTCAGGCTGTAGAACTTACAGAGAACAAATACTAGGAAGACAGAGAAAAGACGACCCAAAGTGAAGGAGGTGTCTGTGCTTGTGTATTTATGCTTACCTGCTTGCAATATGTGAGCGCGCACGTTTTCTAAGACGCTCTCCTGGCAGCCATTTGATGGGCCAGTGATCCGTGCTGTGCATGGTTTGAGCCACCTGTCACACACACAGAGCTCAGCTCCCACCAAATATGCAAAACAGTGTTTTATTCTCTATTAGGGCTGCAATGGTATCATTTCCAGTGAATATGTAGCAAATTAGTAAACGAGATAGATAGATGGATAGATAGATACTTTATTAATCCTGAGGGAAATTTAAGTGTTCAGCAGCTTATATACAACATAAAATAACAAGAAATAACAAAAAAGGCAGGTTAGTAACATTAACAGTAAAGGTTAGTATATAAAACTATTCTCATTTTATTATCAATAGGGTGCTAAGTGAAATTAAAAATTCAGTATACAGTATATACAACTTTCAAGGCAAGGAAGTATAAAAATTAAAGTGAATTAAGTGATTAAAAGTGGCTTTGGCAGGTAGTAGGGAAAAAGTTGTATTGAACTATGTGTTGTAAGTGAATACAGCTGTTACAGAGGTCTCATTCTTTTGGAAGGAAATCTAAATATTACACCGTCTGCCAACATCAACACTGGTTTGAGTCATTTCTTTACGCTCCTAAAGAAGGAATTTTATTTTTATTGAAATTCTGTTATTGGGAATTTAAGTACATTTAGTTCTGATTCATATTTCTCTTACTAGGTGTAGCACTGCTCATAATGCTGCTAAATTTATTTGATTTTCTAAGTACAGATGCTGTGAATAGTAGTGATGCAGTCATTGTAATGCCAGGAATGTCAAACCACATTGCAGTGTTACTATAGTGTGGCAAAAAGCTTTCTGCCTCATGGCAGACCCAGGCTTCATCCTTTCTTCTCTCTCTGGCATATATCGCTTCATCAGTGGGTCAAGGACGCAGTTACCGCTGGTAAGGAGGCCATGCAGAGTGTGTTTGTCCCCTAATCCCTCCGTCTCTCCATCTCTGCCTCACACAGACGCTCCGAGTTGAAGTCATAACCCACTGCTACTTTCCCCTAGTGGCTCTGTTTGTGTTTTAAGCCATCTCATTTATGACAGCGGGACAAAAGGAAAAGATGTGCGTGTGTGTGTTTGTGTAATGAATGAACAGGTGTCACAGTAAACACATTCTGCTCTCTTATTCTTCTTTGTCAGAGAGGAGAGGGGGAAAACAATCATTGCAGTGTGTCTTTCTCACTTTACATTCCCATTACCTTTTACACTTTCCCTGTATAGAATGCGATCCTCTCTGGAGCCACTTGTGCGGCGGGGGGATTAGGAACTGCTAAACTGACAGATGTAAACACAGAAAGGGTCAAAACAGCACCAAGTCCGACTGAAAGGCAATTTGCACCGTGTTTGCTCTTTACTTGCCGGAAATTGATTGAAGTTGAAAGTGAGAGGACAGTTGCCGACAAATACAGGGATGAGACTTGTCGTTGCACATGACAGATATCACAGTAATAGAACGCTTGTGACACTAAACCGATCCACGCTGGGACATAATTTCTCTGATGCTGCCTCTTGGGAGGATGGAAGTCATTAGTTACAGTTACAGAAGTGCTGCTGAGGACTCTGTATCTTGCTTAAAGCCATTAAATCTGGGTAAATGCAGGATGGAAGTGATTTTTTTTGAAGGATAACCACTTTGTTTTTCCAAACTGCCGACTCTGAAAGAGCGAGGCGTTTTTATTTAACACTGATAGCACATATTTGTCGTGAAAGTCCTACAATTGCTTCTTTCCAGGAGGACTGACTTGTGTTAATGCTGGGAAATAAGGACGGTGACGTGTCTTTGATGGAACACTGTGCATATGCTTGAGATGATCCGTGTGTTGATCAGGCTGGTTTGGCTTACAAGCTGAAGAACAATACAGGAGAAATCCTACATTCTGTCCAAGTGGCTGTAATAAAACATGGATGTTGTAGTGTTCTGCAAAGGCGGATGCAAATCACTCGCGTGTACTGACCTCTGCTTAAGGCATCTTTCCAATTTACTAGGAATGTGTTTGATATTTACAATGTGTTGATTGATGCATTAAAATAACAGCTATAACTTGCTAAATTTGGGATTCCGTATCTTTTGTGAGCATCTGAACACAAATGCTGGCCATCCTGGTTCAAAAAGTCAAGTGTTTAGACTATAACATACGAAAGAGGAGAATGTGACTCTCGTGTGACATTTTGGCAGACATTTTGGCATGTGATAGCAGAAGAAGTGCAGGTGTAATTGACAACATTATTCATTTAATTCACTTGAGCTGATTCCAAGGTCGGGGTTATTGTGCTTGCTGGCTCACTGAAAGTTGATGGATATGAGCCATTACACAAATTTATTTTACTCGTGCTTTATTCTGGTGTTTTAGGAAGTCAGAAAAGGGCCTGTTTACTTGACACAGTTCACTAGACAGAAGATGAATTCGGTCCACGCTGGCTGTGCTCTGGCGTTACAGAACGGGACTTCTTCCCTCACAAAGGAGCTTTGACTGAGTGCAGACAGCAGCTTTCACAGAGCTTTTTAACCCGACAACAGATGAGTTTACTTCTGTTCTCTCATCAGATTACTCACGGAATTAACAATAATGCTGGTTTAAAATGAGAAGCTGCTCTGTGAACAATAGGACATACAGAGGGAAGGCTTCATGTCTTGGAGCCGAGTAAAGCTGCATATTTTTTCCAGCCTCAGCGACAGAACTGTGTGAATGTTAAAATTTGTGGTGAAAATGACTCTCATTTTCACTCTCATATGCAGGAAATTACAGTGCTGAAGAGTAAAACTATTGTGAGTGAGAGCAGCGCTGCAGCACCAAGAGGCTGAGGTGGAGAAAGCTAATGAAGGTTCTCCAGAATTATTTTACTGTCAACGACAAAAACGTTAGCTGAAGCACTGAATGATTGTTTAGGGTTGGAGCTGGAGCATTTTTGTTTATTGTCCATAACTGTATAGACATTATTGTTTTTGTTTCCATGTTGAACCCGGGCTGCACAGCGGTTCGGGTGTTCGTACCGTCACCTCACACCTAGAAGATTGCCGGTTCACGTTCTGACCTCGGATTTTACTGTGTGGAGTTTGCATGTTCTCCCTGTGCATGTATGGGTTTTCTCCAGGTACTTCCTCCTACAGTCCAAAAACATGCTGAGGTTAATTGGTAACTCTAAATTATCCGTAGGTATGAATGTGAGTGTGATTGTTTGTCTCTTTATGTAGCCCTGCGATGGACTGTTGACCTGTCCAGGGTGTTCTCTGCCTTCACCCTCAGCTTAGATACACTCCAGCTTCCCCGTAACTTTAAGTAGTGTATGGATATTGAACCCTCCTTGAAACTGTCTTTTTAGACATGAGGGACACTCCCAGGACAAGCTGTTGAGTTTTGGAAGATGTGCTTGTCAGCTCCTCTACAACATTCTCTGCATACAGTAGACATTTACTTCTATCTTTGCAAGCTTTATTTCCACTCTACTCTATCTGTCAACTTGTGGGTATCAGTTCACTTTAAATGAATTACCAACGTGTAGATAAGGCTGGGATGGTGGGTGGTGCAGCCATTGATTGTGTGAATGACAAGTGAATTGCATCTGGAAACAGCAGCAGTTTTTAGTATGAAGACAACATGTGAAGGTGATTCTAAGCGGTTTCGTGTGGCGCTTGTGATTCATATTCTTTGAACCTACATGTAGTCCAAGCAGGTGTCAGACCAGGCTGCTATCACATTCCTCATCAGGCCCATCCTCTCAGGGCACTTTGCTTTAATGCTCCACCAAAGTGTTCACCCACACATGCACGCACTGAAATTAGCCGTGGGCTGGAAGCCAGTGCGGGGGTACTGACTGGACTTGCTAGAAATATCGACTTTTTAAAGTGTTCAGACAGAGAGAGAGAGAGAGAACATTATCGCACATAATGAACAGAATGACACGCTTGGTTATGCTATGGAACAGCTTGACATAGAGAAACTGTTGTGGTTGACTATGTTCAATTCTGTAATGGCAAGAGGGAACAAAATGTGGCTCAGTGTGACTCGGACTGTAAAAGTCTGAGTTATTTAATGATTTGCAGTTTATGGTTTAGTTTTAGTAGAGTATTAGTGCTGCTTTTAAAGAGCCCCTCCAGTGCAAATGCAGGTTTTTTTTTTACCTTGTTAACATGTTCACACGGGTTTCTTTTAAATGGTTGACACATCATAAGTGAAATAGGTAGTTAACACCATTGTGAAGCATTTCCACTTTAAAACTGCGGTGTACTGTTGACAGTTTAAAAAACACACATTCAGACTTTTTGGGTTTGATATGTAAGAAACCTAAAGCACCAATCTGTCAGCTTGCAGGAAGGCACTTTGTGTATGATCATTTTTCTTTTGCGCTGGTTTCCATTTTGAACTTGTGTGGCAGAATTGTGTGTAGTGTAGAGGATGTTTAGTTTTGAAGCCGAGTCGTAGGTGAGGTGGTTTGTTGGAGCTGCAAAGAGTTGGGAGAGTTGTGGCTAGACAGTGGCAGGAACCTAATAGATATGCATATTTTAAAAGAAACAACAGTGTAGAATTACATCTAAGACATGTTAGGAAATGCAGGGTTTGTTTTTAATGAAAAAAAAATTAACTTTGATACACAGAGATGAATTTCTAGATGTTAAATCAACAGCAGTGAGGGACTTAAAGTTTCAATTCATTTGACTTTTTTTTTGCAGTGTGAAAAAATGCCTTAATTTAGATATTTACTTTCTCAGCTTTAAAATCACCAGTGGTAGCAGTGAGAAATGGTTGTCTAAAGTCTCAATGTTTCAGTAAGCTGTAGCTGTTTCCTTAGAGAATACCACACATGCGACCTTTCGCAGGTCAGAAAAACGTGATAATGATGAAATAACACAACACAATCGGACCAAAGAAAAGCTATCATGTTGTTTAGGTGGTATACAAATGGTTTGGTTTTGTAAATGGTTTGGTTTCGGCTTTGCACAGTTTGTAAAAACTACAGATTTTTGTGACAGATATTGTGATTTTTACATGTGATATATTTTTTTGAATGTCAAACTTTGGTTAAATATTCACTTTTCAACACATCATAGCATCAGAGATCATGGATGGCATGGCATTCACATGACATAGGTCAGATTTGCTGCATCGTGAGGTTTACTAAATGCTTTGGTTCAAATTACAGCGTGAAGTCGAATAATTGTTAGCCCTAATGCACAGTGACAGCTTTGCATATGTTGCTGCTTTGTTATTTTTACGCAGCTGCTTCCTGACAGCATTTCATATATGTGAAAGGACAGTCAGACTGTCAGAGGTGCCTTTCTTCTGCCTTTGTTGCTTGTGCAAAGATAGTTTTAACAAAGAAATATTTGAATCATGTTTGTTTCGACTTTATGCACAGACAAAAACATTTAAATTGAGAATTATCTAAGACTAAAAACATATTTTTTTTGTCCACGTCACCCAGCCTGACTGTAAACAGGTTCGCCTGTCTGTCTCTTCACTGAGCCCCACGGCTGTTTCAAAACACTTACGAAAGCATTAATTAGAAAGCTGTTGAAAATAATGTAGTGTGCATGTCAATGAAACAAAAAGCAACATTATGGACCAGCATGATTAGATGTAGTGGAAAGCAAGAGATCGTTAAAGCATGGAATGTAAAAGGAAATAGGGTGAAACAAACTGGAATGTCATAAAAACCAAACAGCGGAGTGGTGTACTCAGCTGGTAAATTGTATGGCTGAGACTAGAGGCAGGATTCTTTGTGCGCCTAAAAATGGTCTTTAAATGTCTTGTACGGTAGTGTGCCAGTGCTGCAAGAAACAAACTTTCAGCCCAATTTAAGTACAGAATAGCAGAAGGCCACGCAATAAAACAGGTCCACAGGAAGACGGCTATCGAGTGGCGTGATTTCACCTCGTCTCAGGGTCACCAAGTGCCCTGCAGTGTCTGTGCTGTCCACTACTGGAATGACGGAAGCTTGAAACACAGTTTTTACATCTTCTTGTGCACCACCTCACATCTTTCCTCTTTGTGTTTTGCTGATTGTCGTCTTCCCTCGTTATCCACGTAGGCAATAAGGTTTTCTTTTAATCGATTACCTTAAAATCAGAATTCTCGTCATTGCGAGAGCTCAGCTTTTCTGCCAGCAACATGCATTGTGGTCAGAGACAGATGGGAAGAAACAGAAGAACAAGAAATCTGCTACAGTAGACACAGCGCATTAAGTAAACAGAACCATGTAAACACTTCATTTGAGGGATAAGCAGTTATAAAAGAAGAAGTGGAGCTTTAGCTGGCAATAACAGCTTAAATCACTTTGCTGAAATCCTCACATGTTTAGTGTGGCTTTGATCTAAATAGTTTAATCCTGTTTCATTCCTAATGCATTTGCAGTGTTGTTAAATTGTCTACAGTCCTCTATTATATTGTAACTCGTGTGTGTTGGCATTGCACCACCAGGGAAAACCCTAAAAACTTTGTTTACTTAGTTATTTTTGACTGTAATGGATGCTTTTAAAACCCACTGCAGTCTAATTTTCTTAACAGGTGATAAAATCTGCCAGTGTGGTGCAGAGCATTTCTACTGGTTTTCAAAGCCAACCTGTTTGTTCAAAGTATTTCCTGAAATGAAGTTCAATTTTTCTTGATTCTAGTGCAGCAACCTTATTATGTTTTCGACACTGATATTGATTGAGAAGAACAGATCAAAGCGTTTGTTCTTTGCTGTTTTTTTTTTTTTTCACTTAATAGGAGAATAAGGTTAGGACTCGAATACAAGCAGAAATGAGATGATAAATTGGACATTTTGTTCTTTTCGTTTGTTTTCATTGCAGGGTGTTTCATCTTTATTCTCCCTTTAGATCACTGCTGCCATTTCCCGTAAACTTCTTCAGTCTGCAGCAGGACAGATGGATCTTGAAAAAGCATAAATGTAGAGCTAAAAATCTAAAGCACAACACCTCTTTTCCTTTTTTCTGTGTCTCCCTCTCAGCGATTACAGCTCACTCTGCACCGATTTTAAGGGCATCGCGCTGACCCTGTGTGTGGGCTGCCTCGCATGGCGTTCACTGATAGGGAACATGCCTGCTCGGTGTGCATGAGTGGGCTGGATGGTGGTTAGAGGGATAGAGAAAGGAAAACAAGTGTGCACATTAGAAAAATCGGATCACCTCCGTCATTGTATAAAAGCTCGAGGTAGATTATTACATTTCAGAAATATTTTTCGTGCGACGACGCGATAAATGGGAGCGGAAATGTTTTCTGTGAAGTATCTGTCCACCTGACCTTCCAAGAATGTCAGACCCACTCTCATGTGTATGACCGTGAGCTCCTGCACCGCAATAGCACAAAGTTCATTTCTTTGTTTTCATCTTTGAATGGGAGCACAAAACATGGCTTCCATTAGCTGACAGTGAGTAAAAGCACACACTATGGGCAGCATCAGCTGACAATACAAAACAGCTGCGTCCTCCCAAATGCTAATCAATTCTTAAAAGACTGCTGCCACTATTATTTTTCTTTTGTAGCTGCCGTTTGTATTCAAGTCTTTCTGTGAACCTCTTTTATTTGCTTTAAACCAGCTCTTGAAAATCACTTTTATTTAGTGTATTTCAAAGGTTTGAATCATATCTGGTTGGAACATAATTAAAAAATGAGAACAAAGTCTGGGAGGAGGGTGTATTTCCACATACATACACATGATGATGCTGGATTAAGTGTCTACAAACAGCGTAAATGTCCTGTGCATCATTCGTTCATCGTTTGCAATCTTACACATCATGTGAGACAATCATTGCTTTATGTTGATGTGATCTTTTCACTGCCGCATCTTTTATATATCTATTTCCTGAAGCTTGCAGGTTGTTTTGGCACTGTTATTTTTTGGTCTTCTTGCTCACTGTTCAGTCCTTTCACCTACACTGTGCTCCTGTTCGATCTGAAGCTGTTGTGCTCTTGGACAGGTTTGACAGTAACTGGATCTACGAGGTTGCTCACATCACAGGAGCATATCTAAAAACACACTTGTTGCCAAGCTCTCAGCACTTTGTGCTGTCATTTACTTGTGCGATGTGCGGCTCCGTAACAGTGAAATCCATCAGGAAGGCACCGAGGCTAACGGAGGGTTAGCAGCGAGCGGTGGAGTTCATAACATCACTGAGAGTGTGAGCATCTCTTGCTGCACTATTGCGTCTCCCTGTTTGCTCCCTTTTTTGTTTCACTTCATCATTTACTGTCACTAAAGACACACAAAAAAAGATTTTTTTCTGGAGAGAAGAATATGCCTCAGTACTTTCATATGCATCCGTGTGTGTCCCTCATGTGGCTCGCTGCTGTTGTGCTCGTAAGTCTGACAGCAGACGAAAATCTTTTTATCTTTTAAAATACATTAAAAAGAAAAACGGAGCTACTCGTTTGAAACAAATTACTGCAATTAGGGGTAGCCTCTCGTCAAAGAGTTAAATGTGAGGAAATGTACTCAAGTGTAACAAGAAAAAACAAGGTTTAATTGGCCTGATTAGCAAACATCCATTTTGTAAGATTCATCTTCAAGTTGTCACAGTGACTGCCAATGTGCTTTGACAGATTTGTTTTCAGTGAATTTGTTAAACTGTGCATTTGGGTTTGGTTAAAATATTTAGTGCTAAAACGGTTAATGGACTGATAGATTAGTTAATGCACCATCAATTTGCAAACTGAGATTTTTCATTTACTGAAAACATGTTGTACCAACAGTAATTAATCATGAATAAGAAAACAGTAAGTGCCATTTTTGTTGACAAGTTTGAGACTAAACAACGTATTAAATAAATGATAGTTGAGATGCACTCAGTGCCACATGTGGGCAAGAGCTGTCCCCCCTAGTTTAACTTTTATGTACTCCAAAGAAAGATGACAAACAACACAAAAATACTGGCTGAGATCCAAGAGTCAAATTTAACTCCAGTCTTTTTCATGACTGGATGCTCACACATGGTACTTAAGCATGGCACTGTTATGCTGTTGCTGTGTGGATTATTAAAAGATTTATCTATTAGCATTGAACTTTACACCCTTCATCTTTGTGATAAGGTGAGATAAATTGCAAATGTTAGTTTTTTTAAATAAATCATTTTGTCGACATTATAGTTGTGCTGATTTACGTCAAAGTCTAGCAGTTGTTAGGGTTAGAGAGGGTTAGAGTCTCTGGACCCACTCTGGAGATCTTTTGACTGAAATGTCTCTGTCTTCTTCTTTATAGGAAGTCCATGAAATTCTGAAAGAATACGAGCTGAAGTACTGCTTTGTGGACCGCAACAAAGGCACAGGTAAAACTCACATCCAACCAGACATGCAGACTTAAGGAAAAACATGCTTGTACTGCTATACTTGTGAGGGCCCCGACTGGTTCCTTAGGCCTTAAATTTAACCAGTTTACCCATCACTATTAGACCTGCAACCTGAAGCAACTGTTTATAGAAGTGGAGATTGGTTCTCACAAAGATAGATGTACAAGACTGCACACACACACACACGCACACACCTCTGCTTAAATTAACCTGTAAACTAATTCCTAAACATACAGCCATACTACATATCTGTCAGCAGCAATTTGTATTTATAGTTGTATGGAAAGTAGGAGTGATATCCTCAGTATGGGTGGACTGAAGCAGGATGCATGACTGAAATATTGTCATACATTCTTTGAGACAATGTGAATACTGCGAACACGTTTATCTCTAGAGACCACAGTTTATGTCGCAGCTCTTTCAGTAGAGGGTATTTTTTTCAATTTTCTGGAAAATACTATTAAAATACTTTTGATAACAGCAGTAGTGGTTCTAAGACTTCCCATTCCATATGTAGATTTGTTCCACGCAAGTCATAAAAATCTAATATTTTGGCATAAATGATTCAAATAAATTAAGTGTTTGTAAGTGCACTTTCTCCTCTGGACTCCTGGGTTTGTCTATTATTAAGGTGCCATTAGTATTCTTTAGCTATGATTTTGGGTGTGTGTGTCTTTCACATAATCAGTCTGTCTTGATCAGCATGTGTTTGAGTTGTCATTTAGAGGATAACCACATACCTAACTTAACTCTCAACCATATTTGACAAGTTCATAGTTTTAATTCTCAACCAAAATAATATATTTACCTTTATATAGAAATGGAGTGCTGTAATTATGTTTTTAAGAGAGTTTTCCACATCCTGCTTACCTTCTCAATAAATTTAGTCCTTATAAGTGTGGAACTACAAGAAGACACACACACACACACACACACAACCCCCTGCCCCTAGAGTGTGTCCCTTTCCAGGGAAATCTTACATAGTGCCTATATTTAGTCCATGCAGTCAGCCAAGCACCTGAAACATAACACTTTTAGAAAGTGGAGGGGAGCTGTAAACAGCTGAGATATCAAAGCACCAGCCAGTCCAGAAGGTTAATAGTGTTTCAGAGCAAATGAGAGCCTGATGAAACACGGGTCCTCATCAGACCAGCAGCAGCGGTTCTCCACTAATTAAGCCTCTGCTGTGGCTGTGGGCTCTGATGCACTGAGGTGGGTGGACGAGAATCGGACATCAGTGAACATATCAGAGGCTGCTTAAGTTGAATTTCTCTGAATAAACTCACAGTGATGCTAGCGATGGCACCACTCTCCTTCCTCTCTCATTTCTTCCTTTTTTCTTTATCTCTTGCTGTCGGTGCCTCTCTGACACTGTCACCCGTCACTGTCACATTCCGTAACGGCTCTCCCATTAGCTCAACACTTTCACCTTCCCTCTTTTGTTGTTTCTCCGTCTCTTTCTTCTTTGCTGAAGTACCACTCCGTTTAATTTCAAGGACTCACTTCAGTAATTTGACAGCATAATGTGGTAACTTCTTGGTGTCTCAATATTAGCTCTTTGAATTAAGATGGAGAATGTCTTGAGGTGAGTTAACGTACATCTTCAAAGAGTTCAGATGAGGGCCTCAGGTGAAAGCGAGATAGGTAGGGAGGTTTTTCTTTAAAGTTATTTTTCCAGTTAATACTGTCGTAATTTTATTAATGACTGTGATAAGATGCTACATTTTAGCAGGCGTAGGACAGGCGAGAGGCTTTGTCTGCAGCAATGCAAGAGCAGGAGCTCTCATAGGTTGTTGGCTTTATATTTCTGCTTGAAGCTGCTTAGCGTTCAGGAAAGTGTGGATAGCTTCTGTTTATATCAATGGAGAAGAAGAATTTCTGTGAGGAGAGACTGAATAAAACAGAACATGTGGGTGAAATGTAGCACTTTATTGTAAATTAAACTCATAGTAGTGTATAGGGCTGCACAGTAAATCAAATATTAATCACAGTTACAATTTTTGCTCCTTACAGTTAAATGAACATGATCGACTGATATTATTTAAGGTTTAAAATATGTGCTCTGCTCATGGAATACTCCACACAAAATCTCTTTGTGTCAACTTGGGTAAAGCTGACATGAAACTAGACCTCACTGAGCTGACTTAGCTGCAGTACTGCAGAAACTGAGTGGAGACTAGAGGCTTCTCTGTGTACAGCGGCCCAGCTAGCGTCTACCATTGCCTGCATGTGGACTGTTCAGGAAACACTGGTTCAGCAAGTGAGGGGCATTTTGAGATTTCAGTTCATAGGTTTCCTTCAGGAGATGCATTACATTTAAGTGAAGACATTTATTTGAAGGCATATCTTTAGAAAACATTTGTAAATTAACAGGAATGTAGCGCAACATGGAAGTGAAACCAGTGCTGTTTGTTTTAATGTAAAAGCACAATCAGAATATTTTGTCCATAAAATCACCTAATAATTGTAGTCAATAATCATCATCTCAATATTAATCATAAATAATCCTAATTATCATTTTAGCCATAATCTTTCCACTCTAGATGTGTGTGAAAGCAGAGTCCACCATCAGTTTGACATCCATGCACCACTCCTTCTTCTGTTTTATGCTCACCAGAGTTAGACATTTTCCCTTCACCTTCAGTGTTTTTGCTTGTGTTCATGTTTGTCTCCTAAACTTTATTTAAGAATGACACATCCTATTGGGATCGGGAGGTTATTAGATGTGCTGCAGTCACACTGTAAGAGATTGATCTTAACTGTATCTTCAATTTCTGTTAGAATTTTGCCACAAGGCTGCCCTTGGTCAACCAAATCTCCAAATCGGTTGTGGGTGAAACTGTGTCAATGTCATTACACGAGAAAAGCAGACAAATGTGGAGAGAAGAAAAAAATGCCGAAAAAATATACAGATTTTCCTTCATGCCAACTCATTTCATAGATTGCTATTTAGTATTTATTAAGTAGTGCAGCTCTCCCTTATAATGTGTCCGACTTAATTTGGCTCTGTAAAAACGAGAAAATCATAAAATTCCAAAGGCTATATCTTTATTGTTAAAACATTATTAATGCACATAGCAGGAAAATATAGAAAGGAGTTTGTGAAAGAAAGAAATTTGTGTTGATATGAATGCACACACAAATTCCATATTTTCAGATGTGATAATTGTATTGATCTTTTCATCCAGCTCTTATGAGACTATAACTGTTCCTTTAATGCAGCAGCTGTGCATTTGCACCTGACCCTGTCTGCAGGGTTCCACCAGAACCTCTAACTCCACTCTCTAATTAGGAGAGAGATTTTAAACAAGGGGGAGGAGCTCATCCGTTGAGTCATTAATCGAGTCACTCTTAACGGCACATGGTCACCCAGGCCGTGCATTGTTTTTAGACAACTTGGCGTTATTAAATGCGTTGCTAAATTTTTCAGAATATTCCAGTTAGTTTTACTCATTGTACACCTTCATCACTAAACTGAACTCTTGACAGTAATGATTTTTTTTTATTTTTTCCTTGGTTTGTTTACTTTTCTGTCCATGAACTCCTCTGGGACTGGGTTGTGCTGGTTCTGTACACTACAAAAACTCAAAATCTTACAAAGTCTGTTTGTCTTATTTTCAGTCAAAATGTCTCATCCCACTTGATTTATGATAAATTCATTTAACAAGTGGCATTGTTAAGTGACTTATTTTAAGACAATGCATCTTAAATATCTTGTTAAGTCAAGCAATCTAGAAATTATCTTGTTTTGAGTTGTATTTTACAAGAAAACTCAAATTTAATACATCTCAAATTAGGAGGTTACATGAAAGCAAAAATCTATTTTTGAGTGAAAAACTGCTTTTTTTTTTTTTTCTTTTAGCACATCTGACTTATTTTAACACACCTAAGCTTGACAATCCTGGTAAACAAAAACAAAACAAAACTTAAAATAAGTTTTCCCAGCAAATTTTAAGATATTAATATTCTAAACATCATATCTTATTTCAAGAAATCCTACCAAGCCATTTTTCACTTTTTCTATTGGCAGATTTTTTCACTTATTTCAAGGTAACAGTTCCTTAAAATAATTTTCTTGTTTTGAGATTGGCAATTTTTCCAGTGTACTAGTTAAAATGGACAAGCTCCTGCTGGAACTGCAGTTAAACCTGGTTAATCTGCTCATTAACCCCAACATCCCACTGAAAGCTTTACAAATGGGACTGTTTTAGGTGGAATGCAGCCTCAGCAGGAAGGCAGACAGTTTTGTGAACTTGTGTGAGTGCATGCATGTTTGTGTATGTGTGTTAGGAGGTCCCCAACTGCTCCAGTTAGAGGCGTGGAAGATTGATTTCAAGCTTCTGTAGCGAGCCACTGTGTATGTGTGTGTATGCGTGTGTGTTGAAGGACTGAATATTTTGCCTTGATCCGGTAACCCCCTGGCTTGTCGCCTTGCCACTTACTGTAAACACACGCTTCCATCCATCCAGCCTCAGCTCTTGTAGTTCTGGGCTTACATGTGTTGCTATTGTGCAGTATACAGGCTCATTTTTAAACAAATGTACAGCTGTTAGTTTTATCGAGAGAGCAGTGTTGATCTTGTGCGTGCCTGTTTTTGTGTGTTTGTGACACAGACTTGCCAGCCACTGGATCAGTTTTCATGGCAGCTGGATAACATCACCCCAACCAAGTGTTTATAGTCTGACTCACCCTCTCCTTCCCCTCTCCCTCTGTCTCTTCCACCCTTTCAGTCTCTCCAGGCTCACGACTAAACAAATAGGATTTTCTCCTGCTTTTGGTGTTTGCCACCACGGAGCAGTGTAAGATTCTGAAATGAATGATCTAAAATATTAAGAAATTACAGCTGAAATTCAGACCCTCATCATTGCTGGAGGAACACAATGGTGTTTATGTATTTTTCTACCAAAAGGCAAAGATTTCAACCTTGTATATTGCGCATTGTAATTTTCTCCATCGACAGTTTCCACATGAGGAAGAATGGTAGCTCAGCAATAATTTAGATCTTGAGAAAAAATGTAATTGGAGCTGAAATTGAAATGAAAACTTACCAACTTTTGTTGAGAGTGCCTTTTTGTGTCCGAGGTGCTCTACACTGAGATATTTCCAAGCGTCACTTCACCGCAGATCACTTTTGAATTACTCTGTGTGCACACTGGTGGCACTTCTGTTTTGATCATTGGGCAATGGCTGCTGTTGTTGCAATGGCAAAGCACACAACCCTTTATCTGTATATTTAAAAAAGAAAAAAAATGCTCTTGCATCCATGTAGCAAAAGATGTCTCCTGGGAAACACTACCTGACACCAGACACTTAGAAATGAAAAGCTTCTGTGAACAGGAAACAGTCAGTCTGAATTTCTTTTGTGTAGCATCGCCTGTTTAGAAGGAGCACATGGACAGCACTTGATAATGTTAAGTATTATATTTCAGTTCTTCCACACAGATGTACACACACTACTCTGTAGAATGGCCACTGTGCCGTTATAGGAACTAAATCACCTCGGTCAAACAATGCATTTTCGTGTTGACGCTTTCCTTGTTGCATACCAAGAAACTGGCATATCAGTAGTTAATGCTTACATTCAAGATAAAATATGAAGTGATATTCTGTTAAAGCTGCAAGACTTTGAACACAAACTGTCTGCACAGATATCTGCAGTATAAACATGGAGTTCTGTAGCTCTCCTCTGCTTTTCTTCCTCTGCTTGTGTTCGTTCCAGATGCTCTGGACAGCAACTTGTTGCAACCATTCAAATTACAGGGTGTCTCAAAAATTTGACATCATTTCGCAGGCCAATAATTTTGGCAGTTCTTGTTGAAGTAACCTCAAATTTTCAAAGAATGTATAGAAGCAGATCAAGATTTTGTATCTAATGTTTTATTTTTGTTCTGTTTTCAGGTTGAGCCGTTCAAGTCATTTTGTGTCTTGGAATATGCTGATGTTGATGATGGCCTACCCTTCAGCCCTGCATAAGCAGCCTTATTCTTTAAATTTTTGGTACCAAGTCCAAATTTGTTTGCCAGTTGGTAATTTTTTTCGCATTTTGCATTGAAGGCACGCTGCTCAGTCTTGGGTGACTGTGTGCGAGCATATTCCAAGATGCAAAATGACTTCTGTTTGGGAGTGAACGGCTTGGCTCAACCTGAAAACAGAACAAAAAAATAAAACATTAAATATAAAATCTTGATCTGTTTCTATACATTCTTTGAAAATTTGAGGTTATTTCAACAACAATTGCCAAAATTATTGACCTGCAAAATGATGTCAAATGTTTTGGGACACCCTGTATGTTACAGTGTTAGTGGTGCTCATGTGTGGGGGAGGTTGATATACTTGTTTGTTTTCAGTTTGAAATCCTGGTGCTCAAGAGACACCAAGTGGTTCTGATTGTCACATATAAAACCTGTAAAAATTAACAGTGACATCCATTTGTCATGCTGTTTTCAAGATAAACTCATTTTGTGGTTGCATCAAGTGTCAACATGAACTTCGAAAGGCCACTTTCTTAAAAGTAGATGTCTAAGTTGCACATTCCCCCATTAGAAAAATCACTGATCACCTCCTAAAAATTGTATCTCCTCAAAGTTCTGCAGCAAGAAATGACTGGTGCTAAAAGTGTAGGATCCTTTTGGAGCATGCATACATGGAGGGAAGGATGATGGAGGATACCTGGATGGGTGGTAGAGGACAGGGCCAAGTAATAGCTTTGCAAAATAACTGTTGTCCTTCACATTTAAGATGGTTTTTCCTTTGTATCCAAGCCATCATCTTGTACTGAATTCTACTATTATGCGGGCAACGACCCTGCATTATATGTGTGCTATATGTATTTGTGGCGCCCTACATGCAATGACAAACTTCAAGAGTGGACATTAGAGTGGATAAGTAGTCATTAAATTAACTGTAATGAACTAAATGAAGACATGTCAGTGATCAAAGTTCCCTTCCTAATTGTATTCTTTTCTCTAATTCAAAAATTTGATGAAATAATACAATTTCTCATAAATCTTGGCCAAAGTAGCCACAAAAATGCCGTGCAATTCTTAAGACGACTTCACTTGTTGAATTCTTACAAAATATAGCTTCATTGCTTTCCTTACTCTTCTGTGAGTTTGTTGCAGGTCATGTTTTGTACCCGTTTACCGCCCACAGTACAGTAGTTTGTGAAATGTAAAATCTTGCTTGTGACAAAGTATCCTAATTTCTGCTTAAATTAGATGACAAGATTCTCAGATTTCCATCGCAGCACATTTATAGTGAACATGCGGATTCAGATATGGACAGAAATCACAGTCTAACTTTCTATAAAGAATCTGTAAAGACAGTCATTACAAATGCAGCTTCAATATTAATGCGACAGATCAAAGTAAGGTGGTTCTTTAACACGCTGTATCAGCAGGTGGTGAGCGCGAGAGACAGGGATGGACTGAGGAGCAGAATGTTATCAATCTCGGCTCATGTTGTTGCTGAGTTCTCAGCAGAGAATTATCCAGGAATCAGGTCTGGCCGGTCTACGTAATCTGTTCATCTATCTTACAGGACTTAGCCGGCTTTGATGTACTGTGTTCAGCTTCAACGTGGGAGGTGATCAACAAGTCTCAGGGTTCATTTGCCATGATTAGAATGATTTGTCTACAGGTCATGCTGCATAATGATGACCTTTCATCAAAGTCACACTGGTCACAGAATTTACACCCATCATCAAAATAGTTTAACAGATTCTGCTGTTAAGAGAGAAAATGTTGAGTCCTGTTGTTGAAATTCCATATCACAGTATTCAAAAGGAGCTGCGTGCTTTGCCACTGTGATGCCAAACTACAGAAAACGCAGCTGTTATCAATCAAATTAACCTAAAATATGAAATTGGTTTTATATTGGTTTTATGCATCTTTCTGCTGCTGTTATCAGGCTCTGGGCTCTGTAATAAACGCACAATGAAATATTAATCATATGAAGGGGATGAAAGTTCCTTTTGTTAACTTTTTAAAAGGGTTTTCACGCAATGGTTTTAGTGCCTCTGATTAATAAATCTTCTTTAATGTCTCTGTTTCTGGGATTAAAGTCTTTATTAGAGAATATGCTGCCCAACATGAAAAATATTGTTTATGGGCCTAATAGAGTTTCACAGTGGTGTAGTCTTGATAACACAGAATTGTTCACTGTGTTATTAGTTGACAAAACCTTATTTGTCCTAAACAACGAGCAAATTCAATGAAGAAAAATCCATTCCTGAGGATTTTACTTAGAAATGACATCTTTCTGGACAAGGTTTGGGACAACATTCAGACCTTTAACATGAAGAGAATGTTGCATAGACATTTGCTAACCAGGTCATCGGCAGTAGTTTTTCATCATTATTTCCAAACATCAATTCTGGTATTTAAGAAATCCATATGGGTCAGATCCCGCTGTCAAGTAGGTATTTATCGACAATGGCACCTTCCCCCAGGGCAAACAAAACGTAGTTGTGGTTTTATAGGTGCAGAGAGTTTTATAATTGGTGTGAAATGCAGACATATTCCCTGAGCTGAGTGTGTCATATATGCAGACACAAAACATAATCACAGGGCTCAAATATTCGTTACGACTGACATGGTCACTTGGGAGTGTGAGGGTGGTGTTTGTCTGCACGACAGAACTCAGTGATAATTCCTTTGAATGACTGAAAGGGCCATTTTTTCAACAGTTTTATGTTTATATTGTGTACATAAACCAATCTTATATAACAAGCAAAGCACTCAGAGTGGTGCAGTATTTCTCCAAGGCTGCTCAGTCTTGTATCATTTCTGACGGCGGAAATCTTGAAAAAATTTGTGGCAAAAATCACGGCACCATAGAATGTGGCCATTTAATTTAGATGTACCCACAAACAAAATGACCTTGAGGTGAGTACAGGCATGTGTTACGCATGTGTACGTTATGAATGGATGCTGAATCACGTGATCTAAATATGTAGTGGGTGGTGGGAACTGATGCAACTCCGAAACACCCCCACAAATTAATCAATTATTCCTTGTATAATTTCCGATGGAAAAGTCCTGATATGTTTGCAACAGTCGATTTCTTGTAGGATCTCAATCATGTGATCATCAGCAGGCAGCTGATGAAGTATTCACTTGTTGTCATAGTTACAGTGATGCTGTACCACTATTTCACAATGACACAGAAAGCTAGCCTAGCCGTGCTAGACCCATGTTCTGAAGGCACAAGGGTCTAGGCACGCTCGACAGGGAGGGAGGCGGGCTAAAAGGTTGTCTATCAGATCCCTCTGCAGCAATTGGGTAGGTATACAACCAATCAGCGCAACGAATAGGCTCCTAGAGCGCCAGAAATCAGGATGCGATAGTTCGGTGAAGCCTTATTTATACAGTCAATGGGTGAAGCGCAAGTATATCACAGACATGTTAACAGAAAGATTGTTCAGAGTCGGTGCTAATGGAGCTCAACGACTGTTTTTGTTTTTGTTGTCAACCCTGGCAGAGAATTAAATTCGTTGCCGTGGGTTGTCTAGCGCGGCTAGGCTAGTTGTTTCCTTTTGTTTCTGTCAGAATCGTCACGCCTCCGTCGTCACTTAGTTACGCCCGCCTTCTGACTCTACACTTCATGGTGATTCGTCCGGCCAGTTTTAGGAGAATCCAGCCTCGAGCCTTATGGAGGGTAACTAGACCCACCCTGGCAGAGAATTAAATTCGTTGCCGTGGGTTGTCTACCGCGGCTAGGCTAACAGAAAGCCACATCACTGCCAAAATCTAATTACTTGGTCCTTGTGTGATTTCTGACCTTCCCTGAAAATTGAGTCGAAATCCGTTAGTCCATTTTTGAGCAATGTTGCCAACAGACAGACAGACAGACAGACAAATGTACATTGGTCGTTACATAACTGCACCGAGGCTCTAAACTGTTACTGTACATACATTTAGGTACTGAAAGTAAAATGAGGATGCTTTCACAAATCATTTAAATTGATCTAAGTGCAGAAAATCCCATAACTTCCAAGTCAGTGTTTAGTCCGACCAACCATTTGCCTTTGAACCAGTTCAACTCAGTTTGACAGATTTTCAAAGTGCTTGTCACGTAGGTTGTTTGAAGCATTTTGGAGTACTTGTCACAGTTCTTTTGATTCTTCGTGTAATTTCAGACTTCATTATGTTGAGATTTGCTCTCTGGAGGCCATACTGTCTGTTGTAGTACTCTTTGTTCTTCTTGATCCGACATGTCAGAGGTTTCAATATGACAGGTTCCATCTTTTATTCCTTAAAGAGGTTCTTGTCATTGGCACCTAATCCTGAATACACGATTCTGCTTTTGTTCTATGTGACTGGTCAGTTTAGTTAACTTGCTGAACCTCAAGCAGTTTCTAGATGTGCTTCTGCTGCTGTCGCATTTCTAGTCACTGTGGTCTCTGCACCTCCGTGAAGCAGCACAGTTATGGCTAAAAGTAGGGAGGAAGTGAAAGTATCGTCTTTGTAGTGTGACAAATTTAGAATGCCATAAATCGTTATAAAGTAGAAAACTAGAGTTGAGTTGCTTTGATTATTTGTTTTGCTACTTAAGTTTTTAGTTTATTTCCATACTTGTATCCTATCTGCGCCGTGTAAACACTGCCTGCTTTTTTGACACATGACTGCGAGTCGTCAGAAGTGGCTTGACAGCTGCGCAGGTTGTTGTTTTTTTCAGATTTTTACAGAATCTTGTTATTGTGAATCCTTTTTTGTTTTTTGGTAAAATTTGAAATGAGACATGTAGAATGAAGTGATTTAGATAAACACCCATAATCTTAAAGGCAGATTTGATTACATTTTTCAATATAACAGCACATCACAGATGAGTAGTTTAAGGACCATCAGAAAGTAGAAAATCAAAAGTTTTTTTCAAGTTTTTACAGTTTCTGGCTTTTATAAATAGTGTAATTTCCGTCAGATAACATTTCTTTCAAATCTGCTGGTGAGGATATTTATATAAATAATGAAAATGCGGTCAAATGTAATTTTCTTTTATCATACCACCTTAAATAATAGTTACTGTTTCAAAACTACCTATATTAGGGTGAATAATGGAAAGGAAGAAGTCCTTTGTTTGCCTCATAATAACTTCTTGTGTACCAGACCACCTCTTTAGCTTAGAAATGCTGCTAATTAGCACTCATCTCAATAAGGTTCACTTATGTGCAAGTGTTTGTAATTGCCACTAAGTTACTTCAGCGTTAGTCCTTCTCCTCGAGGTGTATGTAAGCAACTTCTCCGGGGATGCAGGTGTTAATTACAATAAAGATAATTCTTTCTGGATACGTAATTGACCTCATGGTAATTTACTCATTGTACACACATTTCCCTGCTCGTTGCTCTAATTGAATTTGTTGTGGTGCAACAACACAGATTACCATAATAAACCGGTTGTCCTCTGCCTGTCTTGTGATTCTCTGAGGTGTCTTTTTTCCTCCTCACTGTTTGTGTGGCCCCTCTTTCAACCTCTGCTCTAATTGAAATGTACTGCGCAGGACAGCTTTGGCATGCATCTGCACCTCATGACCATATCAGTTCAGTGAGCCAGCCTCCGCCGTTGGACTTATTAGGCCATACTGATGGGAGTGTTTATGTCAGCGTGTCCTGCAGCGCACGTATCTGTGTTAATGTGTGTATTTAAGCGTGTCCTGCTGTGTGTGTACGTATCCCAGTGTCTCCATTTGCGGCTTTGCTTCGGGCTGTTGCTTCAGCTTCTCGGCTAATGATGATTTTTTTTCTCCCTTCAACACCCTCCGTCCTGACACTCACAAGTACCTGTAGCACCACCGCTTACTCTCTGTCCTTCCCCTCCTGCTCTCCTTATTTTTCCACTTCTCATTGCCAAGATACTCCCTCAGAAAAAGTCTCTAATCCTGTCACGTCCTTTGATCTTTGCCTCCGTCCCACACCTTACTGCCTCCTGCCTTTTCATCCTCCTCCTCCTCCTCGTCTCTCCTTGTTTACCTCCTTTCCTCACCATTAGCAAATTGGAAGCACTTTACTAGCAGCTTGTTAGCCGGCCCATGGCCCGCATTCAAATAGTTAAGCATCCACCATTATCGGTCTCCGTGCTCACATTTCTATCTGGTTGCTTTGCCAGTGCTTGATAAAATCTCATTATCGGAGCAGATTATGAGTTGGCTGCAAATTTGGCATTTTCATATTCCAGTTCTGTTGGAGTTTAATTTAAGTGTTGGGCTTTAAATCCCAAATGTTTCAACTCACCTGTTGCCAGAGGCTTTTAATAAATGATGATGTGTGTTCATCATAAAATATTCCATCCACTGTGAATGTTTCATTTTAATGCATCACAACTGAACAGAAAAGACAAAATAATATCGATGTAAGTTGTTTCTTGTTTTGTGATTTTTGTTCTACATGTTCTACATCAACTGCTTTGCATTTCTGAAGCCTTGGGTATTGGTTTGTGTCATCAATTTTAATCAGCTAATTATTATATCCACAACTCACTGGAGACCACAGAGCAGCAGGAAACAAGTTCAGCTTCTCAATAATGCGCCTCTCTAGAGAAAGTATCATCAATCCAAATATTAAAATTTTCAAGACAGGAAGACAGTTGAGTTTTTGGGCAAACTGTACTGTCTTTTTTTTTTTTCCAAATGAACTGAACATGGAAAAAGGTTAGGCTTGTTTTGGTTTTGATGTCAGGTCTCTGCTCCTAAGACTTAAATCAGTTCTGAATTGAAACATCAGCCAGACAGTGAGGACAGCAGACAGGCACCCCGGCAGGCACACAGATGTACACATTTCCATATGTACCCGCAGACAGACAGATGAAACGGGCTGCCAGCCTGCTCGGAATCTGCAGGCATCAATACGTCCAACCAGCCATCCACATGACGCCACCAGTCCAGAGGTATGTGTACTAATTCGGCAGCGCTGCGGAACCAGGGATCTGAGAACACAATGGGAAGGGTTATCCAGGGGATCCCTGCCTTTCAATGGAAGCCTTTGTGCTTGTTGCTGCTCTGTCCAGTGATGAAGACAGCACAGGCTGGCAAAAAGCTCATTGGCCTGTTGCTTTGTGCGTGTGTCTGTGTGTGAGGGTGTGGATGAAATACAAAAATACACAAGCCGAGGGATGAGCATGGACTCTGTGACTTGCCCTGCAGCAGTAACACCGTCCAGGTTTTATTGTAAGCTTGCCATTAAAACACTCATTTAGCTTCTCTTTGTCCTTTTTTGACTGCTTCTTGTTTTTTGTTTTTTTTGTTTTCTTTTTTTTCTGTCAGTGTTCACATGAATGATCTGTTCTCTCATTTTTTTCATCACTCTTCACAAAGATTAATATCTCTGGTCTTTGTGTTGCTGTTGATTTGGGGTTTTTTTGTGGTAATGATGCTGCTGAATGGAAAGTTGATTAGCTTGGCTGCTGGTTGTTTCTGAGTCTGGAAGGATGCCTATAGCTCAGAAGGACTGTGGAAGTTGACGGTCAGAGAATTGGCTACAGTTCACTGCCTCCGGTGTCTGTATGGTTCTGTAATGGAAACTGCTCCAGATATATTTAGCTTCTTTAGTATTGGAGTCAGTTTTCCGAGTTTGGTTCTTTTAAGACTGGTCACTATGAATGGTCAACATCGTTACACTCTGAATAATGTATATTATGTCACAATGTATCATATCCATATTTAGATTCATCATCTCTGGCATATTGTCTCTGTGAGACCTTTTTAATTAATATATCTTAATTTTTTAGTCCTGTTGTGCTTTTTTATAATTGGAAGTGTCCAACAAGGACAACAGTGATGTCGACAAATGTGTACAGTTCATAAACGTGATTCACAAGTCCAATGTATTTGTGTGTTTGAATGTCTAAAATGTCAAAGCCTTTGCTGAGGCACAGGTGTGTTCTGTTTGTATATCCTCTGTGCTAGAAAATGGCAAGCAATTAGCTGTTGGGTATTTTCGGCACTTTTTGGTACCGAAGAATCACAGTCTTACTTGGGGCATCTTTTATGCCAAGTTGCTGCTTTTCCTTCATTTTTCAGCTCCTAAAAAATATATATATGGTTTTTGCTGCTAACACACTGACATTTCATTACTCTATGTTTTGCAAGTCAGTCTCCAAAATTTTTTTTTCTAAAGAACTTCTCATTTATGTTGTGAAAGAAATATATTTCTCTCCAGAACGTCTGTGATGTAGTTGAAAAGGTCACAAAGTGGTATGAGTCACATTGAAGACCTTCAGCCAGCAGACCAGGTTTGTGTCCTGTGTGGACCATTATTCTCAGATAGGTTTGGTTTCACTTGTTGGTAGCCCTCCAGTTTTGTTCACTGTTTGGTTAAGTTTAAGAAAATGTTCTCTTTAACCAAGAAAAAGTACTCGCCATAAACTTGGTTATGTTAGGTATCTACGTAAGTTACTTGCGATTAAAATAAATCCCTCTCTTTAAAGCTTCTCCTTCATTTTCTGGGTTACCAAGGTGATTAGCCGATAATTGGTTAGCTGAAAAAAAAGCAAAGCAATTAAAGAAATGCCAATGAAATATTGATTTGAAAGGTGTTTGCGATTCATCACAAACAAATGTTATCCAGGAGAGAATATGTTCCCTCAAAACATATTTGAGAATAGAATGTATTTTTTTTTTTTTTTTTTACTTGAAACAGTTAATTACGACCAGTAATTCCCTAAGATATGCCCAAATGTAAGCATCACAAAAGTAGCTAATAATAATATATTGATATCATTATTTCACCTTATCTTGACGATTTCTAGCGCCAAATTAGACGTATAATTCGGGAAGCGTAAACCATAGTATTTTCCTGTCAAATGAGTTTTTAGTCTATATTCTGAAGGCTAGTGTTGATTCACCCTCTCAATTTCAGTGTAATAAAAGCTACTTTCTTCAGATGCCACACTTAATAGGCATATTCCTATGTATTTATGTAAGTCTTGTGTCAACATCCATCATTTTACTTCACAATGACAGAGCTGTTAAACACTTTCTGTGACCAGTGTTCAGAGGAGATCAGAGTCTACTCATACGCCAGCTTCTGCTTTCCTGCTCATTAACACCCCATTGACCGTTAGGCTGCCAGGACACCCTGTCTGATGTTGTTTGTGTGGGCATACTGTGATTACCGCTCACAGGACTGCACAGCACCAGGAAACAGAGCCATTATACGACTCGATGCTGCTCTTTTTCCATTTTTCACTTTTTGTTCTCCGTCTCCTTGTCTTAAGTGACAGCAGCCGAGTCCATCTAATTGCTTCCCTGGACAGCAGCTTGTCACTGGTATCTCTTTCGCTTCCTACTTCCCTCCCTCTCCTCTTCTCCTCATTCCCTGTCATCGTCTGTCCATCTGCCTCCTTGTGAATCACTAAATTCAAATCAGCACAGGCCACACAAATGTGATGCAGCTGTTGTCTTTGATCTCACACACACACACACACACACACACACACACACACACACACACACACACACACACACACACACACACACACACACACACACACACACACACACACACACACACACACACACACCACACTGTTACTATACCTTTTACCTCTTGATGACTGAATATGTCAACATGTTCCATGTCTGTCTGCGGGCTTTCCATTTTTGTGTGCGTCAATTATTAAATTCTTCACACTTTTATTAGGCCAAGTGTGCTGTGGCTATCTAATGAAAGTGACACCACCAACGCACAGCCTCAGCTTGTTAAAATACCAACTCATATTTGACACCTTGAGATTAGATGATGGTGATTGTGATGGTTCTCTTTCCACCGTCGGTTCTTACCAACATTATCATTATTGGCCCCCGTCTTTTTCTCATTACAAGGCAAATGTCGGTGATGGGGACTGAATTATGTAATTCTGGGACAACTGTGAGACAGTGTTAGATAGACCTGAGAATACGTAATCATTCCCTAATTTTAAATGCTCTTTATAACAGCCAAAGCCTTGTCATTATAGATACATAGTGGACATGCGAACACATACTGCACATTTAGCCTTCTTTATAAAAAATGACACTCCTTTAAAACATTAGCATATTGAGAGAAACATATTTTCTCCCTGAAAGATAAGACTAATATGTTGTTGGTAACACTTCTAGCTTGAAAAAGCCACAAAGTAGGGGACGTTGGAGGCAACAACGCTTCAACTTAGGAGACATCTTTCACGTCCCATGAGGTGTTTGCTGTTTGGTTCGGTTAAGGCATCATGGAAATGGATCATAGTTTGGGTTAAAATAGGACTTTTTCACAACTGCTTTAAAACTTCTCCATTTTCTGGATGCTCAACGTAACTGAAAATGCAGTTTATTTGTAAAGAAACATACTTAGTGTTACCTTTCTTTTTACATTATATACATACTACAGCTGTCCTCATAAAGTCCATACTGTTTCGTGTACTGTGCACACTAGTGAGACGTATTTCTTCATCATAATAATGCAACTTAAACTTTGACCTTTTCAGTCTGTACAACCTCAGTTCTTTTTTGTATACTACTTTTGACATACTATATATCGGGACGTACTAAATCTTTTCTGGTAGGTATGGTAAGTATGTATATTGAAACACAGCCATAAATTGTTCGAGACAGTGCTGACACATTTGAGTTATACAGAAGAAGCAGCGACTCTGACACACCCTAATTCATCTCAGTGAACCTACAGTTCACTTGGGTCATAGTTGATGACTAGCAGGATATATCCCCTGAGGGTGAAGACTCTATATCAACCAGGTAGTCCAAGGAACATACAGTTTTTACAAGTAAGAAAGGAAAAACAACATTTAGCATTTAGAGTTTTGTGCTCAGTGCTGCACTAGCTGACTTTCTGCATGGATAACGTCCAGACACTTTGCCTTTTCCTCATAACTGCTGTATCTATAAGGCATCACATCAAGATACAGCTGGAGGTAGAAAAAGTAGGTGCACAGTGAAATGACACATCATTCCTTCTCATCATTGCGGTGTAATATATTTAAAGTTTTTATTAAAGTTGTACTACATTGAGGGGAGCTTGTGCTTCATGCTTAGCAATGATGATATTCCAAGAAATTGTGTCGTTAGTTACAGATTCAAGACTAGAAATTGCACAATTTTACAAATGGATATAATGGACTAGTTCATTTTTTTTCTGCACTCCGAAAAATATTGATAATCCAACTGAGCACATAGTTACTCTCCAAATCGTCCAGTTTCTCAATTTCCTGTTTAATTTGTGCTTTCAGTTTGGATAGTGGTGCCTCTTTAGCAAGCTAGTTGTCAGCCACTTTTTCCTGGAAGCCTTTCGAGCCAAAAGTAATTAAAAACATAATTTTGAAACTATTCCATCCAGGCGCTGACCTTAAATTGTAGAATAACAATTAACAGCAGCAACCATGGACCATTTATGCCATGAATTAATCACGAATTGCATTAATTTCTGAATACCTCAGTGCCACTAAAAGCACAATTTTCTGCCTCCAGCAAATCTGGCATGGCCCCCTTTCCCTCAAATGCCAAGTAGACTTTATTCCCAAGAGTGACAGTCATAGCGCTTTAGGCTGTGATTTCTATAGATCTGTTTGGAAAGTGTTAGCAGAAGTTGGAGGTGCTGTTGTATGAATTATATTAAAAAAAATTGAGCCTCTAGTGGCAATCTGCATTGGAAATGTTGCTTTTGAAATAACGCAGACATCTCTAAAACATGGAGACAAAATGCAGATGTTTCATTAACTCATTATCATTTAACCTCAGTTTCCTTCCTTTTTGAAAACACGTGGTGCCCTCGGTGTTTGTCTTATCTGTAACTCACACCAATGCACAGGAAAAACTCATCAATCTTAAACACACAGACACGCATAAGCTTCGTGGAAAGCTTTTGCACAATTCAAGGGTGCACACTCAAGCACTTCAGCTACATGCTACGCCCACTACACCTGCACCCGCTGTGGAGGTCTGACAGTTATGGTCACGGTGTTATCAGGACTCTCAACCTTGCTTTCTTGGGTACGGAGCACAGAAATGCACACAAAAGATAAGACGAGCTTATGAGAACCAGCTGACCACAGAAACGCACAGACGCACACACAGACAGACACACAGTTGGTCTTAAGTCTGCAGAAGGCATCAAAAGAGGAAGGAAACCTCGTGTGCCTCCCTGAGGTATTGTCAGGATAGAGATTTGAATATTCATGTCTTTCAGCCCCTCTGTCTTTCTGTTGTGTGAGAGAAGAAAGAGAAAGAGGGAGAGAAGAAGTAATGTATTTGAAGCATTCGTTCTATTGCACGAATTTAAATGCTTTAAGTGGACAAATATAAACATCCCAATGTCATTAGAAGAATGTCTTCTTTATAGCTTTGATTCCATTTTATTATATATGCCATCTGTGAGATTAGAGAACCTCCTGGTTTCTGGATGCATATACTAATGATACAAAGGGCTGTTGCAGGTGATTATTTCCATTTTAATGTCAATCTGTCAGTCATTTTCTCAATTAAAAGAAAATTGTGCCTCCATGTGCCCCTCAGAGTGGCATCCTGAGATTCTTTGTTCTTTTTTGATGTGACGACCTTTTTGACTCCACCAAATCTTTCTGCTCATAAGCTAAAGTTCTCCTTTCAGGTTAGCTTGGTCTGTGTGCTTTTCAATCCCAGTGAAAACAGATTCTTTCTAAAAAGCTTCTTTCATACAGACTAGTTAGTGCATTTGTGTATCATGTTGTGTTTTCTTGTGCAGCATCTTGTAGCCTTGTTTAAAAAGATGCAACATGAGATTATCATATGAAAAGCAGAAAACCCTCACATTCAAAAAGCTGAAACAAGAATTGTTTGCCTGAAAAGTGATTGTGTGGTTTTATAATTGTTGCAGCTGGAGATCACATTGAATTTTACATTTTTTCATCTTGTTGTGTCCACGTCAAAGACTCCATCTTCTAGTTTTGTAATGAGGACAAATGAAAGTTTTTTGGTTGAATCATAGAGCATTTACTGTCGTTTTTTTCACTCAAGTGTGAGTGGGAAGAAGGGAAAGACGGAGCAGTAAATACGGAGGAAACATTTTGAGAAATGTGTGAAGGAAGACTGAAGAAACTGTATTGACGGATAGAGGATGAAGGTTAGGACTGACGTACAGTGACTAATGATTAAGAAAGGACAGACAGAGGGGGAGGTCATGACAGAGAAAAGAGTGAAAGAGATGGAGTGATCTGGTGGAAGGATCAATACATGATGAATTGATGATAGCAGGCAGCAGGGAGGGACGATATGCACAATTTCAGCTAATTATCTCAGTGATTTACTGTCCAAAAGTAGTTGCAACTAGTGATGAAGTTTTCTTCAAAGTGCAGGCTGCTAAAATGGCTGTACTTTGTGTCCATTCTTATTTAAGTTCTAATTTAAATCACGATCTGTTAGCAGCTTTGTTTACATTTTTCATGGCTGTCTATTCCATTGAAATGCACATTCTGTATTCATACTACAAAATGTTTGTAAATGATGTGAAAAGATGCATGCGTGTTTTAGTGAAATGTTGCAAAAAGGAAGAGAGTAGCTGAGTGAACAATGTAGCTGTGGGTGGACGAGTGGGTGGCTGGTTGAAGAGAAGCCGAGTGTTAGATCCACTCAGCGCTGCCTCTCATGCATCTCATCCATCCATCCCTTCATTTTTCCACCTCTCTTTCCATCTATACATCAAATAGCAACCCACCAACCTCATACTTCACTGTACAATTTAAATACTACTAGAACTAATGCACTGCAGTTGAATTTGGAGCCACTGTAAAGTTCTTCATTTTTAAAATGATTTTATATTTTCATGTATTTAGCAACTTCTTCCATCATATTAAAATCAAGGTTCAAGATGGTCTTTGCTCTGCTATTTGCAGATTTCTTGCACTCAAGATCCACTTGTTGCATCTAAAGCCCTGGTGCTGTTTGCTACTGTACAAATGAATGGGACAAGACACACAAAACCTGACTCTGAGGTTGTAGTGTCCACGTGCAGTGTGTTGAAACTCTGACTAAATACCAAGTTCAACTGAAGCAAATGAGGACAGAATCGTAGCAAGATTAACCATTTCCTGTCACACTTCTTCATGAACATGTCGGTGAAAACAGCAAACAAAATAGTACAGATTGTCAGTATCTGTGTTTTAACTTAACATTGTTTTGTAAATGACCATTTCTGACCTTCCCTGAAAATTTCATCCAAATCTGTTTGTCTTTTCACGAATGTTGTACACAGATAAACAGACTAACGTACGTCAATTGTCACATAACTCCACCGTTCTTTAGCAAAGTAATAGTAAGTATTGAACATTAAGCATGGAGACCTTTAAAACTTTGCTGGACTCAGAGTTTCTGCTCTCTGTGGATCAGTAGGCTGCTGGGAATGTTAGCCATTAAACTGAATTTGCATAGTTGCCATTTATAATTTGACCAATTAAAAAGGAATAACAAGGCAGAAGACTAAGGGCGTGCATGTCAGAAAATATAACTTACATATGCTGTAGTACCTGTTTGTTCAACCAACTGCAGCTCGTTTGCTGTGTTTAATACTGTATCGATCCGAGGAGGCGGTCGCTTGGAATACACAAAGTACAGTGTTGAAAAACAGAGAGCATTGTGGGAGTTTAGCTAGTAGCAGGCCACCATGACAGAGACTTCTGGGGGGTTAATGGATTTCAGTGAGAACTCTCAAAATGAATATGAGCCGAAGTTTACCAGGATAGCATAGTGGCTGATGGAGCTGAGCTGCTTTTGCAGCAAATGTTACACATCCGTGGATAAGAACAACTTTCTAGATACATGGAGAAGTGTCTGTTGTATTTTATTTGTTTTAGCGAACAATTATCAATTGTAATGTGGCAGATGATTGGGTATGAAAATTGTGTAAGATTTGTATTAATAATAAGCTAATGATCACTTAGTGAAGGATTGTGGCAAATCAGTCTCAATCAAAATGCACCAGAGTAGCACCTAATGTAAAATGTAAATGAGGACATGTCGAATTTTTACTATTACGCAAAAGCGGACACATTATTTCTTAGGAGAACTAATCAGAAATTTGTGTTAGCTTATGTTGTGTACGAATCAAATGCAAGTCCAAGCACTTTTAGTCTGAGGCAAGACCAAAAAAAGAAAATGGAAAACAACCCTTACACTTTGCCCATTTAGTATTTTTTCTTACTTTCCTCACTGCTATTCATAATATGATCACTCAGTACAGTCGGATGGATTTGCAAAATCTGTAATGTGGTAAAGTTCCCAAAGGTTGCACTTTTTGCTAAAACTCAATTTACAACTCAGGGAAGCATGCAAAATTATCATATCTTCCTGCATATTTGAGCATAAAATTACATAAACTGGTGGTCAGAATACCCACAAGACCATGAAAATTTGAGCTGGAAGGCTGAAGCTGGACTCGAGCTATTACACTGCTGAACAAAATAAATGCAGCTCATTGATTTTTTTAAAATTCTTGTGCTGCATACAGACTTTTCAGACATGGAAGCACAATCAGCCATATTTAAAGATAAATATTAGACATTTTTGTAATCATTTACATCTATTGACCCAATAAGCATTAAAGGCACAAAGTCCTTTGAGATTGGCGTGGAAGTGGCTGTCAGCTGGAGAACTGTGGGGCAACTGATGGGTAGAAACGTGAGAGACGAGAGAGAAGCAAGAAGAGGCGGCGATGATGGAGAGGAGTGTGTGGGATGGCCGACGTGTTAGAAGACAAAGGGCTCCGAGGATGAGAGCGGCGCTGGAGCGGGAGGAGGATGCAGCTCGTCTGAAGTGTTTACTCCTGTAGTCACTGTGGCAGTGAGAGGCTGGGAGGGATAGAAAGGAGGATGAGAATGTATTGGTGCTACAGAGGAACAATAAAAGCTGTTTTAGTGGCTGTTTGTGTGCTTGTATTACATTTGTGGACATGCTTAGGGATTGTGTTTCTCCAGAGGTATTTGAAGCCGCTGGCCTTTTTAACATTCTTGTCTCATTTTTTTAAAAAAAATGTTTTGAAATGTGTGTGTTTTAGACAATGCAAATGTGTGGATAGCCTCTCAGATCAAAGCTGTGGTTTCCTCCAAGAAGGTGCTGGCTGTGATCTGCGGTTCTGTCGAGGACCTCTTTGGGGAAGCTTCAATGTGAGGATGATCAAGAGGAGACTCTCGCTGGTGCGTGCGCATATCGACTGTGTTTGAGACGGATCCAGAGAGGACTCTTCATTCCCGGCCTGTCAGCCTTGGCTCACACTCAGATATTATAACTTTAGTTCAGGTTGAAGTTGCAATCATGATGTAATTTCTAAACACCGTCTTCAGTTCCTTGGTTTCCTCTTATCTGCTGTTTATCTCTGAGGCAAATTGAAATCATTGACATCATTACTCAAGCAACTTCTCCCCTTTAGCAAAGAAAAAGATCAGTGAACCTTATGAAACTGTAATTTATCACATGATAGCCTATAAGGGATAAAGGTTTAATGACTTCCAGGCTAGTGTGGGTGAAATTTTTCTTTTGAAACTGTTCCGAAATGTTGCCCTTGAGTCATTTCTTATTGCCAAGATGAAAGCTTTCAGGCAAAAGGCCAAAAATGCATCCCACTGAAATTAGAAATTGGCTGTAGATCACTGGCTAGTTTAATGGTTGTCAGAAAACAAATAAAAATGAACGCTGAACGCATTTCTCCAAGTTCACATATTTGAATCATTTCATTGCCAACTGTCCAAAACCTACATATATTCAGTGTATTATCATGGAATACAATAAATATTCACATTGAAAGAGCTGGAACCAGTCAGTATTTACAATGTACAATCAATCATTGTTAATTTTATGAACTAATCCTTTCTGTTGATTGATAATAAATCTGTATTCCCTCTGTGTCATGGGATGCAGATACAGGAAATGACCATGGAATTATTCAGATGTGATAACCTGTGCTTATTATTTCAAAAAATGTGTCAGTAGGGATCTTTGTCTTTGTAGGAGGCGTGATAAAAAGTTTAGAATCTGTTCCTGTTTCATGTAAATGGAGCCACTTTGCAGTTTCACTCTGGACATGTAGAAGCAGCACTATGTCAGAGTCTTCATCAGTAGGCCCAGAATGACACAAACTCAGAGACTAAACCGCAATTTTTGCAGCATTATAGGCCGCACTGACCACGTCTAAAAAAAAGATGCGTCAGGTCAGGAGTGTCGTTTTTTTATTTACACTTACATGGTTGTGTGCGGTGAATCTGACTGTTAATGCAGAGTTCTGCTGGAATGCCCTGAATTAGTACATCTGGAACAGAGCTGCGATGATACTTGGGTGCTCCAATATGACAGCATGTTGAAAACAATCTTTTTTGACCACAGCAACATGATTGGCACAGTTAGACACAGTGGAGCAGGTTTAGCTCATCCCAGATTTCACTTGATGCACTTCTAGAAGGGGGCTTGCAGGGAGTGTTAGAAACGTTTCAGGAGCACTGGGAGCAGTCTGCTTTGACAGGCATGGTGATCAAATTTAAATCAGGTACGGTTTCTGGCCATTGCAGGTGCAGATTTGGACATTTTTGATCTTGCCTTGAATATAGGAATGTGTACTAATTTTTCGTCTAATGTGTTAAGGTATGCAAGAGTGCTGTTTGAGGATATTTACACACATTCTGTGTTGTTTATGTACTGCATATATTAAGTGTGATCTTTTGCGTATGATCATAACACTAGGAAAGATAAATTAACCAAGTATATTACGAGATCAAATGTCATTTTGTAGATTTTGCTGCATATCATGTATTAAAGCTACTACTTTTACCACTAATGAAACTTTTTGTTTACATTTTCATCCGTTTTTTTTACACATTGTTCCAGCTTTTTCTGCAATTCTGACACTTTTTAAAACATATTTATCACCTACAATTTCAGTTGTTTCCTAGACGTGTTTAAAATCGTTCTCAAAACCATCATATGAAGAATACACGTGTGGATTGAACTGAATCTGGAACCCTGTCAGCCCGAGTTGTTTATCATAGAGGTTCTTCACCCTACCTGAGACTTTCATCTCGGCCCTGGGGGCCGAGATGAAACAGCAGGACCTCTTTGCACAGAGAACGAGAACCGGCCCCTCGAGGTTCAGGGGTCCGCTGTGTCGTTCTTAACTCCCCTGTTTTTAATTAGCTCCTTCATCGGGAGAACGTGGCAGCAGAATTGCAGCCTGCGAGGTGATTTCGACGGAAGATTTCTTTTCTCTTCCTGTGCCCCTACACGCTGCTCATAGGAACATGGGGAATAATCGACACGTTCAGAAGCGGAGACCCATAATTAAGACGTTGTGCTTTTGTGATTTTTTTTTTCCATTTTTTTCTCTTCTTTTTTTTTGTCAAAGTTCACTTGGTATCCCACTCAATGATTGCTAGGCTGTGAATTATAAGATTATTTTGTAAGCTATTTAGAGTTCTGCCTTTCTCTGCCGGGGAAAGTATCGAGCAGGATTTGACGTCAGCCCCCGCTTGTCAGGCTGTACTGTGTCATTAGAGGCAATAGAATGAGAGAGAGCTTTAGCATAAAACCCCAAACCATATTCTCTCCATCTCCCCGTAATGCCTAATGTTAGGTAGCATACTTAGCGGGTTAAAACCAGATTAGGCTCTTAGCTTTAGCGTAAGAGATCCATTACAGAGTGTGTGAGTGTACATATAAGAGCATTAGATGGGGTTTGAGGAAATTGATTTGGGTGGAGGGGGTATTTGAAGACAGGCACATGGAAATGGAGATGCTGGGAGAGAAGTAGTGCGAGAGACCAAAAGACAGACAATAGCTGTGGAGAAATACAGCAGTCAGAGTAGAGTGAGGTGGGAAGAACAAGCACAGACAACAAAAAAACAATACAGATAGATCAATACAGATACAGATGCAGTGGGGGAGAAAGATGAATACACAAACACACAGAGAGGTTTGGGATGGATTTCTGTGTGTGAGAATGATCCTGACCTTGCATTAGATCTGCCTACAGTGATGTTCTCTGGGAAGACTAAAAGAAGCCTGCAGAGCAGATGTCCCAATTGTTACTCTTTTCAACATTTTTTTTGGCAAATGTTTTCCATCCGTAACTCCAGCAACTACCTGATCTGCCCATAAACTTTACAACAGACACCTGAACATACAGAGGAACTGTTTATTCTATGGTTTGTAGCATCTGCGTTTGTTGCACAAAGAATGTGGACGGCGTCTGATCTGTCTATGCTTACCCCGTTTTTAAGGACGAGGCTCATATGTAGATACCCACTATAGCTTTGATGTTAGATGAAAGACACAGTCATGAGCAGGTCAGTGGGGGCGTCCTGCATTAGAGGTTTTTATGCCACCTCCAGACTTCCTTTCTGCTCTACATCTTTTACTGTTGAATACATTTTGATTTGAAACCCTGCTCTTTGGCAGAAGGGGAATGTACTATATAGTTGCATAGCCTGCAGTATCCATGTTGTACATAGCTGTTTCCTCTATTTAATACTGATACTATTAATTGATTGACTGAAAATGAACATTTCTGATTAGTTATGTGTCTGCTATCGTCTCCTTCTCTTTAATTGAGGATTCCAGCTCTTCTTTGTTATCTATCCTGTGATTGCAAACTGAATATGGTTGTTTCATTCTGTGACCAAAATGAGTAATGTGAAAATTTCATTTGGAGAATATTTCTGCAATTTTTCACATTTTTTGACCTAAATAAATAACGAAAGTTGTTTTCGTAGCCCTACCAATGGTCTTATAAATTGTTCTAATGGAATTTCACCGTCATTTTTTTTTCATTCTCCCATGAGCACATCAACTGCACTTCATGTGCTTGTTCACTGGATATTAAAGTTGCTTGGTGCTTGTAAGACATATAGGCAAGATCATTTGGAGTTTGCACAGTAATAATGGAATTCCGTTATCAAATCTAGGCTTGTTGCATATGTTGCCTGCAGCCTTACAGATACATTACATAACTGTAAAAAAAAAGAAAGTCATTACTAAGTAGCATATCCAAATGTTGAACTAACTCCCTTACAATATGGCTGCAATGACCACAATATTCATATTTAATAGAATTTTACGAATACTGCTGGATCTGCAGAGACCAGATTGAAACAAAGAGAGCATGTCCAGTCCAAATCAGTGAAGGGACAGAATTATGTTTGGAAGAAATACACACACATTTGTGCGTCAGACTCTTTTAGACAGAGCAGCACTGTTTGATGATTCTGGCCAGTTACATTGTGCCACCGATATAACTTGGCATTATTTGCAAATCAGTTATTTGAAAATGGATTGTTATGCTGCTAACTACTGTTACTAGTAACACCAAATTATGATCATTATTGTTATCTAAATGACTGCCAGTAGCACCAGGTCTGCTGTATGATGCTATAAAGACTGACTCTGGGACTCCAGTATATGCTTGTACCAACAGTCTGAGTCTTGAATTAATATGATGTCCACAATCTCTGTTTTGACAATCAAATACTTTTCTCCTTTTGGCTTGAAAGTGTGCAAAGATTACCAGCTTTCGCGGTGGAGAACATCATCTCTAGTTATTAAAATTTCAATGGATTTTAATAATGACTCAGAATCAATATTAAGTCACAACCCCAAAACAGAATCAAACATCTCCAGAAGCTACTTGTGCTATCAAGTGGATTATAATGCAGGAGTGGTTTTTCAGTTCAATAAGTTTCAAACTTTTTTTTTGAACTGTGATTTCAGATCATGATTATGCATGCTTCAAACATTTCAGAACCACTTTTTAATCCTTCAGGCAAAATGCATTTTCATGGAACTGGTCCTCTAAATGCAGCACTGAACCTGTTGTCTAGAAATGAAAGCCGCAGAGATGTAGTTGAATGAGTAGCTGTTGTTAGAATTGGGTGTGATTGAAGCGCCATTGTTTAGCACCAAAAGTCACTGTTGCCTTTTGTCAGAGTTGCTCCCAGTGATGAGTGGCAGAGACACCAGCTGCCACCCTTCTCATTTGAATAATGTAACAATCACTTGGTGATTTGTGGGCCTGCTACCTAAACTCCAGCTACGAGTTTTCTGTTTCCTATGGGGCCAGACTGTGCACTCAGGAACAAACATGGAAGTTGATTCTGGAGGTTTTTAAGGTGTACGTAGTAAGGTTTTTTCCTTACTATGAAATTCACAAACAAATGCACATACAGTTAAAAAGGGATTCTTTCACAAAATAATGCCCTGTATAGTTTTAGCTATAAAATGACATTATTAAAATGCAGCAAACAGTGAAGTCAGTATTTGGTTTGGGTGCCATTTGCCTTTAAAACAGCACCAGTTCTCTTTAGGAACACTCAGTATTTCTAAGTTGTTTCAGCTGTTCTTTGCGTCTGTCTCTTCCTAACCCCATACTGACTCCATGATGTTCAGATCAGGGCTCTGTGGCAGTTGTACCATCTGTTGCTGGACTCTTGTGCTTCTTTTTGCTTTAGATATTCAAGAGCAATCATACGCCTCCCTGGTGGATAAGGATCTAAACGTCTGAAGTGCCTAAAAGTTTCGCCCAGTGCTTTATATTTATGCAGGCTGTGAAGCGTGGGCTGCATTTGACCTGCTGTTGAGAGCTAAGTAAGCTTACATGTGCCTGCTTAAGGTGTAGAAGTTTGGTTGTTTTTACAGTAATTAAATATTAAAACTGTGCTATTGGCTGAAATGCCCCTTAGAGGTTAAGCCCAAAGCAATACATAACAGTGATGACAGTTTGGGGCAGGGCTTTGCCTCTGTCTGAGGTTAGCTCCACAGTAGATTAAACATTTTGCACTAACATCATGTGTCTTTGAAACTTCCAAGGTGGTTTAATGTCTGGTCGCTTATCAAAAATCATCAGAAATAAATTGCTTCCCTTCACAATTAGGAAATGAAGGATGGCCTTTGTCTCCTTTTAAGCATAACATCACATAATCCAGGACTCTAATCACCGCCTTTGACTCAGCATCTATCATTTAAATACAGATGGAGTTCTCCTCGTACATGAGAATGAAGCCGGCTTGATTTTGTCTACCTGAATAATGCTGCATTTTAACAGTAACTCTGCTGGATGTGGCTTCTCTAGTTTGTCACCAGTAATGGAAGATAAGAGCTACAACTGTTACTCCACATCACCAGTTGTCAGGCTCATTTTCACTTCAGCATGTTGCATTTTTCTGAAGAAAAAAAAACAACACAAAAGAGATTTCAGAAACTGGCTATAATCAGAACACAATTTTGTGCAAAAATACTTCCTCTGCCTTTCATTTCTAGTCATTTTGAGATATCACATCACTATGCTCTCCATCAGTATTAACATAAAATATAACTCGACATATAGTTATGTCTATTTTGGACTGTATGGCCATCTACTGATGACTGGGCAAGCGCTGGATGCAGAGAGCAGAGAGGGAGGAAAGAGAACAGTAAAGCGCATTTCAAACAGCATGAAGTAATGTCTGCAATAGATGTGTAGTAGCACAAAGCATGTTTGCGCCATGGGCCAGTAGTTACCCCAGCAGGGGCCAGTTTATACACAACGGCAGTGCACGATGTACAGCGGAGAAGCTCTTACGACAGTAATTCAGGGACAATATGTGAATGACTTTGGGGTCAGGGCCACAGTAGGTGAATTTAAAGCTTTGATAAAAGACACTGGGTTGTGCTCTCATACAGGTGCATAGCCACAGGGGCAGCTGTGCAGGAACAAAGCAGCTTTCTCCTGAGGCACCGTGATATTTTTCTCCAGGTCAAAAGCTCATAGTGTAAGGCGCACCTGTCTCTACTTGTTGTATTTTTATTTTACAAACTTTGACCAGCCCAGACCTCAGTGTTGGTGAGGGTTTAGGCTCAGCACAAAAAGTTCTGCAAATGTGTGTTGTTCTGTACCAGACTGAGTAAACTGTGCGCTGTCCTGTACTGTAAATAAGAAGTGAATTTAATTTTTACCACATATGGGCACAGAAAGTGATGCAATTCAGCTCAGACTGCTGGTGGGTGGAAAGAAGTTTTTTATTAGAAAGCATTTTACATACATCACCATGGTGATGAAGGACCTCGGAAGTTGTTTGTCAGTATCAGATTCTGTTGTTATATATTTGTTTGTTTTGCCCTTGCCTGCAGCATATGTGTTCATGGTTAGATGTTTACAATTCAAATGAATATGGTTGGTCTTTTGACACTTGTGGTACCAGACAGTGCTGTAGGTATCGTTTTTTATCACAGCAGTGATTCAGACGTTCAGACCTGAGAGCTGCACACTGCAGTGTCTGATTTATACTGCTGGTCTCATGCAGATCCAGCGAGGCAACTAAAACACCGGTTTTGCTTAGTCTCCCCATGTCAGTTATTTAAGGAGGTGGTGGAAAGTCTTTTATCTTTAACTATTTTCACAGGATGCTCTAAATAGTGAGTTACAGTTAACTTGCTGGACACTGTTACCCACCTTCTCAGCTTTTAATAAGCTTCAACTTGTATAAATCAGTGTTACTCTGTGGTTCTGTTCTCCCTCCCGGTTGGGTTTTGTGGTTCAGTTATAATTATCCATTGTAATTTTCTCTTTTTAAGTGGGTATCTTACAGTAAATCCCTTGAGACTATTTTCCATACAAGTTAAAGAAAAGGTTTGTGAACTCGTAAGAGTCTCCAGAATTTTTGCTTCGATTACTCATGAAATATGGTCTGGTCTTTATCTAACTAATAATTATACATAATCAAAATCTGACTAAACTAAACACACACACATGCACTTTTTATGACTTTATTAAACAAACTTAGTAACCATTCACAGTGTATGGACCTGGGGTTGTACAGTTGCTGAGATGTCACTCCCTATAAAAAGAAAGGCAAAGTCTGGGACCAACAAAGTCTTATTCTTCAAAGATTTGTTGACGTGGTCTGTGCAGCAACTTTCACAGAACCTTAGTAGAGGCATTAGAGAGATACATGAGGCTGTGAAAAGCTACAAAAGCATCTCTGTGGACAGCATTGTTGATCTGTCCACAGCAAAACAAAGGGTCTTCAAATCAAGGAAATTCATGGCTGTTGCTACTCTTCCTAGGAGAGCAAGGTCACATCAAGAGCATGTGCAGTCTTGAAGAATGTGAAAAGGGGTAATAGCAAAACTCCTTTACAAATACCTACTACTTGCTAAAAATCTGTTTTCACATGTAGTGTGTGAGAAAACACAGAATCCTGTTAATGGGAGAACGTAACGCAACACATGAGTTCACGTCTCAAGTTTGCAAAAGATCACTTTGATGTTTCTCAACAACTCTGGGATAATGTTCTGTAGATAGATGAGACAGAAGTTTAACTTTTTTTTAATCAAAAATGCAAATTTCTATGATTGGAGAGGACAAAGTATTGACACTGCAACACCATAACCTCATGACATCATTTGCACGTCACGTTTGCCACCTGACAACATGGAATCCTTGCATTTGTTTTTAGAACGATGAATGCAAAATTGTATCTAAAAAGTTTACAGGAGACTTGCACTCCATGACCTGAAGCTTGGGAGAGGCTGGGTGATGCAGCAAAACAGCAACCCTCACAAGTAACTGAATCAACAGAATGGTTGAAAAGGAAGAAAATTCCTGTTTTAAAGCAGTCAAGTCAGAGTCCTGACCTTCACCCAGTTGAGACGCTGTGGCATGACCTGAAGAAGGCTGTTCAGACATCCCAGAATTACTGATGAAGTGAAATTATTTTGTAGGGAAGAATGGGCGAGATTTTCTCCTCATTGTTGTGCAAGTATTATAAGCAGCAATGAGAACCAGCTGTAACTGTTAAAGAAGACTTGATGAATTTCTAGAGTTCACTTACTTTTTTCAGGCTGCACTGTGTGATTGCTCAGTGTGTTCAATGAAGACATTTAAAGTACAACTGTTGGCTTATTTTTTTAGTATAATCAGATTATTTTTGCCTATAGCTGTGACTTAAATGAAGATTAGAACACATTTTATGAATACTTCACTGTTTCAGTAAATCCAAATGTGTCAGAAACCTTTTCTTGTGACTGTACTTTAATAGTGGTTCATTTTTCTACTCAGCCTCTGCAACACAAACAACTATTATCTTAACATTTTCTCTCACCCAATAACATCTAAAATATCAAGTTTTTAGATGCACTTTCCATATAAATGCATTACCACTATTTTTCACAGCTCATGAATCTTTCTGTAGCTGTTTTGATGTGAAGCCAATGTGTTTTACTCTTATAGACGACTAGAGGTTTCTCGCTTTTGATACATTCATCTCCAGTCCTCGCTTTCAGTCTAATTACACAATTTATGTGTGCGTATCTGTGTGGTTTTGTTAATGCGCCTTAGCACTGTTTTTATTTTTTTCCATGTCGAACAAAACGTCACAGTTTATAAGAAAGTAATCCTATTAGAAATTCTTACAAAGGCTGTAGTGACTGATATGAAGGATTGCAAGTTAACATAGAATATCAGAGCCCTCTCATTAGACTTAAAGGACATGCAATAATGTAATTTATGCTCATTTTGTAGGCCAAAAACCTCCTCCAAAAAATTAATTAGAAGTGCAGTCGGAGAGCGCTGTCCTCTGCCAGGGCCAGTGGGCTTTCTCGCAATTTTAGCCAACGCGGTCCACATCCACACCAAAATTTAATTGGTTCCTTCTTCGCCAAAGTTCCAAACCTCCACCGAAATTCAGTGAAATTCTGCTGGGTAGTTTTTGCATAAATCTGCAAACAGACAGACAGACACACACACAAATAGCACCTTAAGCATACCAAATAAACCAAACACTGAGCTCTTTGAAAACAACTGACAGCATCCATATAGAAAGCCTTTTGTTGCTGTATTTCATTTTAAATATGGCTGATTTTTTTTTTTCAGCTCTTGTATTATTTAGTAAATTATTTCTGCTGGCAAAAGAGGCTACCTTCTGTCTGCATGAATCACAAATACCTTCACAGAGAATAACTGCTTAGAAATGCTACCTGTTAAGCACTATTTATTGTTGTAATTGGTTCTCTAATTTATCAGTCAGGCTGTTGTTTTCAAATGCAGTAAGGTGTGTATATGTGTGTGTCACAGTGGATTCCCCCCTACATAGTGGCTCCCTATTGGCTTTCTAGCTAATGTGTTGTCTTTCTCTCTGTGTATCTGTCTGTCTGTCTTTATGACTGTGTGTCTGTGGTTTTGGTTGTTCTTGCCCAATTTCCCCTTTTATTCCCTTTTTTCCCCCTTCCTGCCACATTTGGCCTGTCATTTATTTTCTTTGCTTTCCACGTGAGTTGTTTTGAGCATGTTCTCTGACTGTGTCTCCATCCTGCATCCTCCATCAACTGCTCTCTGCCTGTATTTCAATGTCTGCTTTGAATGTATGTTTGTGTTTGTCGGCTCGCCTCTCCGTCCATCTGTGCGTGTGTGCATCCCTTTCTCCGTGTTTGTCCTCGTCTTCGTCCGTCTTCTCCCCTCGTCGCTGTCTCCATAATGTCCCCTCCTCCAGCCTTTGTGACTTTGCTGAACGGGGACCAGGCTCAGGATGCCATCCGCTCCCTCCATCACAGCACTGTCCGTGGACGCCTGATCAACGTCACCCTGCAGCCCACCGACTCCCTGCTCTGCCTCACCAACCTGCCGCACACCTTCACCGCCCAGCAGTTTGAGGAGCTGGTGCGCTCCTACGGAAACATCGAGCGCTCCTTCCTGGTGTACAGTGAGCTGACGGGCCACTCCAAAGGTTATGGCTTTGTTGAGTACATGAAGAAGGATTCTGCGTCACGGGCCCGCTCCGAGCTGCTGGGTCGGCCTCTGGTACGTGAGAGCAAAGAAAAATCTACTAGTACATTTACAGAGTCTAACAAGAGAAATTATCTTGAAAATGGATTCACTGAACCCTTTTTGATGAATACAAAGGATGCATTTGAATTTTTTGAGGCTGAAAATATTTGACTTAAAGTTGAATAGTTATCACAAAGGATATGATTGTCCTAGATTAGATAAAGAATGACGCATATTTTGAAAGCTTTGTAGAAATCAAACCAAAGTGCGAGCAGCTGGCCTGATTTGATTCAAACATGAAAGTGAGGGGAAAGAAAAGTGATGCATTCCCGTGTTCTTTTCGCATTCTCACATTGAGCTGTTTGCTTCCACAAAACTTGGCTGAAACTCGCCATCAGCAATCGCGGTTGGTAGAAACTGGCAACATAATGGAGAACAGATAATCAGTCGAAATACAGGCTCTGCCAATCGAGTTTGGTTTCAATTTTTTTTGCCTGAGTGAAAAATGTAAAATTGCAGTGTAAAAACCAAAATTATCTGTGAGTTAGGAATGCTGAAAAAGTCATCTGCAACATCTCTCCAAAATCTGTCTACCCTATACCATAGTTTGTCTTTCCTTGCGTTTGTGATTGCTTTAGCAGTGCTCTAGACAGAATCTGTGGATGTAGAAATAGAGCTCAAGGCCTGACAAGCTTCCAAATCAGCACTTACAAGAGCAAGTGATGCCATATTTGTGAATATTGTATGTCACACTTATGCGATGCAGAATTTAGAGTGCTCATAATGTGTAGGAGTGTGGAGTCAGTCGAGGAGCTTATCAGGCTGATTCTGTTCCACACAACTGATTGTTGCAGGAGGATCGATCGCTGATGGTGCAGTGGATGGACGTCAACCAGCTGAGCCAAGAGGAGAACCTGCACTCCAAGTGTCTGTGTGTGGACCGACTGCCACTGGACCTCTGTGACTCTGAAGAACTGACCCAGCTCTTCTCCGAAACCTATAAACCTGTCTTCTGCCAGGTGAGATTCCGTAGCTCTTTGCATTGCAACTGTACTGAAAACTATTAACACTCTCCATTTCACGGCATTTTAGAAGTGAAAACATCCAATTTGACGGGAAACTTAGCAAGTATGCTGACATCCTAACAAAATCCTGACCCAGCCATTAGTTTTACACTTAGCAAGGTCAAGTCTGCAAAACTATGTATCCAAGAGGTTACAACTTACAAAGGATTTCTGTGCTGTGAAACAAAGTTTAAGATAAATGTGCTCAAATCCCGTTTATTTTCTCTGAGTCTCACAATGTAGCAGAGAGGCTGTACAGAATTTTATTTAACTCCACAGACAGATCAATGCTTCATAATGACATAAGATGATTCTGCACACACACTTTTTTTTCAATCGTACATCACCAGGTGAGAGGTGCCGCTATTAAATCCAGCGGTCAGAATATATTGACCAGCCTTGCAATATCACTAAGCAACTGTTTCCATGGTGAGGTGTGGCTGCTGTGACACCAGCCCCACCCTTCAACTCCCACTCAGTATTTGTTTTTTTTTGTTTTTTTGCTTGCTCGGTTCACCCTGCTCCATCACATCCACTCCTCCCCCACATGCCCATTTAAAGTTCACTCAATGGGTATCCGTCATCTGCTGCATTTCCAGTTTTAGCTCCACCCCTCTGCCCCACTCCCACATAGAAATCAATACACCCACATCATCCTGGTCCCATGATGCTTTGTGGGTGTTTAGCTCATGTTGCTTCACTGTTGCAGAGCCAGCAGGCTTTGACCTATAGTTCAGCATTTTTTTATGTACAGTACAATATGTGCTTGTGATTCAGTTTGTGTATTATTCTATTTCAGCATGTATGCAGCAGAATGCTGAAAGCACAAAGCTTATGAAACCCTGGATATCACTGACCAGGATGGGATACAACATAGACAGGGTTATGAAAACAAGGTATCATTCCGATCCTAAGAGCTGTCACGGTGTTACTTTACAAACCTGCCTGTGTGAGACAGCAATCCAAAGCCGTGATTTCAGTTTGGTATCATAAATCCATGCTACACAGTATTAAATGCAAACTGTGATGATGATCAAGCTACGTTATTTTAGCAGTTAGCATAAAAAATACCAACATTTTATACTAACAGAAAATGAGACAATATGTTGTCAGTAAAGCAGCAACCTAGAAACTGCTGATTAAACTGAAGATATCAATTTCCAAGACTTCACAGTGACTCCATTTTATTTTTGCACTTCATTCTCGGAGAATATTGTACATAAACAGCACTTTCAAATAATGACTACATAATTCTGCTTTATTTTGCATAAGACTTCACTCTGTGTGTAGTCTGGATTCAAAGCATGGTGGAAAAATCAACAGTCATGCTTTGCAGCGCTTTGCTCTAAATGCTAGAAGCCAAAATGTGCATAATGACAGTGTTAACAATTACAGTTCTTCCTACATTAACCATCTCAGTTTCAGTGTGAACGCCCGTGGTTTTCTGTCAACACAGACATAAACTACAACTCATGGCAGGATCATTACTTTGCAGGTCTTTAATCATACACATCTGCGATCTGGAAAAATATTGGGCAAATTTTAAAAAATTGACAAATTGGTGGCGGTAGATGAAAAGTAATGAAGGGGAGTTTCTACACTTCATTCTGAGGGGGAGATGTGAATGCCGACCTCTAAATTTATGGCAATCCCTAAATTTATGGCAACCCATGCAATAGCTTTTGAAGCACAAATGTCACCTTCAGGCATGTCCTTTCCAAATTATAACAGTTGTGACACATTTTAGTCTGTTGAGCAACAATCAGCAGATGTTGCCATGCCTTTCTGTCTTCATACGTGTATGGAAACATCATAATTTCATCAAGTGTAATGAACTAGTCAGAGCGTGACATATTTGTCAGAATGCCTCATTAGACCGGCACCAATAAATTAGCCTGGTCAGTATGTCAGCCAGTATTTGCTTAATACAAATTCTTTGTTAGAGGCTTGAGCAAATCAATAATAGGTATATACACTCACCGGTAAACATTATTAGTTACAAGTTAGGTAAACCTTTTCAATTACTTGTTAACACAAATAGTTAATCAGCCAATCACATGGCTGCAACTCAGTGCATTTATGCATGCAGTAGTGGTCAAGACAACTTGCGGAAGTTCAAACCGAGCATCAGAATGGGGAAGAAAGGGGATTTAAGTGAGTTTGAATGTGACATGATGGTTGGTGAGTATTTCAGAATTGTTGATCTACTGGGATTTTCACACACAACCAGTGTCTAGGGTTTACAGAGAATAGTCCTAAAAAGAGAAAATATCCAGTGAGCAGTGAGAGCAGTGAGAAATCAGAGGAGAATGGGCAGACTGGTCGGAGATGATAGAAAGGCAACAGCAACTCAAATAACCACTTGTTACAACCAAGGAATGTAGAATACCATGTCTGAACGCACAACACGTCCAACCTTGAAGAAGATGAGCTACAGCAGCAGAAGACCACACTGGGTGTCACTCCTGTCAGCTAAGAACAGGAAACTGAGGCTACACTTGGCACAGGCTCACTGAAATTGGACAACAGAAGACTGGAAAAACATGGCCTGGTCTGATGAGTCTCCATTTCAGCTGCGACATTCAGATGGTCAGAATTTGGTATAAACAACATGAAAGCGTGGATCCATCCTGCCTTGTATCTACAGTTTAGGCTGCTAGTGGTGGTGTAATGGTGTGGGGGATATTCTCTTGGCTCACTTTGGGCCCCTTTAGTACCAACTGAGCATCATTTAACTGCCACAGCCCACCTGAGTACTGTTGCTGGCCTAATAAAGTGGCCAGTGAGTGTATGTGTAGAGAGCAAAGAATGAGTTTGAAATTGTGGAAAAGTAAAGAAGTGGTAAACATTTGTTAGAGGTAATTTAGACAGTTTTACAATCAAACATATTGTTTTTTGAAGAATGCTGACAAATTCACTTTTAAACTGTAAAATGTGTTGCTCAGTACCTGCTTTGTCTTGGTCATACGTCTTTAACAACCATATTTTAACAAAATATTCTCATGCATTTGAATAATCATATGTCATTATCAGCTTTAAACAACAGCGAAGCACATCACACAAGTTTGGCCTTAAACCATATTTCACCAGCAAATAAAACAAACTATCTACTCTTACGCTACAATTCCCTAACTTTACTTACAGTCACTCTGATACATTTTACTAAGGATGTTCTGAATGAGTCTTTTTTCCCCACCTAACCCAATCGAAATCACTTAATATATAAAACCTGCCAATATTGTCTCCCAATCCGACGCCATTTTTCTAGATAATGCACACTTCTAGTGCAATAAAGTTATAAAAATGTCATTTCTGCTTCCAAAATGTTCCTTCATGTTACACAGGTTGTCATCAGAAACCTTGTTTTAAAGCTGTGGTGGAGCACTGTTTGATGCTATGTTGAGAGGAAAGGGTGTAGCATGGCTCCAGTAGCTCCAAAACACAACAAATGCACACATGTATTCACATGCATTCAGCACAATCTTCTAAACATTGCTTTTGTGATAGGTCATGCATAAATGTGTGGCTGATGTGAACTCATCTGGTTTGTAGCTTGTCAAGTGTGATACTACAGGACACATTTGATTTCAGATTAAATAAAAACATGTTGAAAAGTGTCAGTGCAGTGGCATGTGTGCACTTTTCCATTTATTTTCCAGCATAAAGTTAAATTCATTTGGGAATCTGGTGTCCTTCTGATGTTTCAGTGGCTGACCAAGCTGCTTCGGTGACAAGTAAACCTTTGTACATCATCCCTCGCCTTTCCTTGCTTAAAGCTTTAACATTAGTATATTGTTTCTGAAGTTGTCTCTACTTATCACACAAATCAGAGGCCAGGGTTGGCTGTAAAGCAGAACTCCATTCCTAGAGCTGCATTGCTCATGAACACTTCCTTACAATGCCTAGACAGCAGGTGGCCATTTTCTTTGCAACATATTCATTTGTTTTAGATCATTACCTAATGTCTTCTTGTCATCAGCTCCAGCTTGTCTTACATAAACCCTCTTCCTCCTCTGTGCACATAGGTAGAAGTCAGCCCTCTTGTCACTTTTCCTTTGTTCAGAGTGCACTTAACCTGTGGCCTTGGCCCTGAGCGCTATAATTCTTCTACCCACGAAAGGGCCCTCCAGACAGCACTTTAGCTTGAATCAGCCAAGAGAGGTGGAGGGAGGAGAGGGTAAAGAATGTCAGCCATATTAGAGGAAAGTACAGCAGGATGGAGACGTAAGGAGAAATGGGAGTAAGGAAGGATGGAACTTTGAATGCCAGAGCTATTAGAGAGAGGAAGGAGTGAGAGAGGAGAGGGCCGACGGTGTCAGGGCTAATAGAGGGAAGGAGGGAGACGGAGAGAGCTGAGGTGAAATAGTGAAGAGGCGTAGGATGTCAATCAAACTAAGAAGGTTGTTGGCATATATGCAACAATAAATGGATTAATGGCAAGTTAAAAACTCACATTTATACTCAATTAGAAGATAAAAAAGAACAAATGTTAGTAGTCATATGCCAGTGGTTGTCAAAGAATGGATGTGTAGGGAGGGAGAAACATGAAGATGGAAAAATGACATAGAAATGGATTTCAAAGGAGACAGGTCTGATGCACGCGGCGGGAAAAATGTATAGCAGACTAGAAGAGGCACTTGATCTTGAGCTTGCTCAACAGGGCTTCAGACTGTGACTGAACTGGTTGCATATGCATCTGTCTTTGAGTATCCGAGTGAAAACTTCACATGGTCAGTGCATAGTGACCATTATTGTTTTTCGGTGCAAAATTTTTCACCCAAATTGGAAGTTTTCCTCTTTCATTTACAAAAAAGAACCTTTCAGGTCAAAAGGAAAGAAGGTTTTGTACAAAATAGTTTCAATTAATTAAAAATAAAAAATATAAAATAGGTAATTGAACAAATTTTCATCCCATTCAAGTCAGTAGAGGTGCACCTTTTCTCACAATTACAGCACTGATCCTGTGTGGACGGGTTTTAGATTGGACTGAGCTCTGGGCTCTGACTCTCCAGAACATTCACCTTGTTGTCTTTACGCAATTTCTATGTAGCTTTAGCTGTGTGCTGTTGATTATTGTCTTGCTTGAAAACAGATCTTCTACGCTACAGTTCACTTGCAGACTTCGTCAGGTTTATGTGTTGCTGCATTCATTGTACTCTCTGCCTTTACAAGCCTCCCAGTACTGCTACCGAGACACATCCCCTTTCACACATTCACTGCACTCAGATGATCTCCATTTCATTAACTGGGAGATTTCTAGCACCAACTGGCTGCACCTGCGTTGAATTAGGTGAGTCACTTTGAAGAGGTTTCACATTTTTTGTTTTTAGATTAATTAACTGACATTTCTTTGTAGAAATTTCTTTTTATTTTGAAAGAATCTTCTTTTGTAATTTATTAATTCAATTAACCGTGATTCAGTGTTAAAAAGATATAAAAGGAAAACAGTTCCAAAGGCAGTGAATACTTTGCAACTACTATGTAGCATTTGGATGTATGTTTCCTTCTTCACTCGTGAAGAAATCATGTGCTTGTGCAACCAACTGAGAAAGTCAGTGATACCTCTCAGTGTCTGTATTCTTATTTTCCTGTATGTTTTGTAACAACAGCTGGAGCGCTGTGTCGCAGTTCATGCAGTACATCATAGCCACATGTTGACAAGCACTTTAAAGAAAACTGAAATTAAAATGTTCAGTTCTGGTCAAGTGCTCATCATTTCCATTGATACATGATAGTGTGTAGTTAATGATTTCTGATTTTTTTCCTGGGTGCTGATGTAACCTTTAAAGATTTTTTCAGGACTTCCCAATGATGTATAAATACTAAAATGTATTACATTGCTTTAGCTAAATATAAGATGTGTAGTTCACTCCAGCTTCCTGTGACATAATGCAGTTTATATGTAAGAATAATGTGTGCAAAAGCAGGACTGAAATAAATGCAGAAGAAATACAAGCAGCAAGACAGTATTTGACAGCCACAGTCATAGCAAAGCTTCAAAGCAGTGATAACGAAAAAACAAAGATGTCAACTTGATCAAAACTACAAACACCTTTTTCTCTGCATCAAAAGTGAAACAAAATGAGGTGTACAAGAATGTGGAATGAATCAGACATGTGTAAATAGATGAAGGCTACAAACATCAAGAGCGAAGCATTGATTTCTAAACAGATCACAAAACAGAATGGATGGAAGTAGTATAAAGATGATTATAAGAAAGAATAAAAGGAGCTCCTCTTGAAAATTCCCTGTGTATTTTTAAAGCTAGTAGTGTTGTTAAGCTGTCTTTAAGTGGGTCACTTTTTGATTGTCTCATGAATACACACACACACACACACACACACACACACACACACACACATGTTCACACATGTTCAAATACAGGGATGATAAGATACCGAGGTGTACCAATGGTGTTTTACTGATCAACAGATAGTGGTAATGTGAGAAATTGAAGCTTGATTTCAAATAGATAATCAGATTTGCTGCTGTTTTATGAGGAAGGAAATGTGGTCTATATGTGAGTTCTTAATGTAAACTTTGGTTTGTTTACAAGAAAACTTCAGAGGACACCTTCAGTTTTTGACAATGAACTAAAGTGGGCTTAAGAGGAAACTAAAAATAATGAGTTTTATGGTGCTGTCAGGAAATGTAGACGTTGCATTGTTTTATCTAGTACAATAGGGAAAAAACACATTTTGAATATGTAACGTGTCTTTCTTTGAAAAACACGTTCATCACAATCATTGGCACTTATTGTTGCAGAGCTAATTAAAGACTTTCCAAGTACAATCTTAAGATTCTTGACACAATTACTGACCTCTTTTGGTGAAACTCAGTGTTTCACATTTTTATTCAGCGGAAAAATACCTCTGAGAGCGGTATCACATTTGAGCAGCTGCTGTGGTGGAAGTCTTTTACCTTGGTAGCATATTGCTTTTTGATAGGCTGGAAGACGTGGTATGAGCGAAATAAGCAGTCAACAGTGTGGCCGAGTATTTCCACTTTGAAGCTCCTCTCACATTGCCAGATAATTCTACACAGCGCTGTGTCAGTGACAGAGAATGGTCTGGCAATGAGAGAGTAGTCTCAAGTGTCATTTTCATTCTGCTATTGGGGGAAAATGCTCAGGCATCTTTGTATTTCATTCAAACAATCACATTTGTCCATGGCAGAGTAGGTGAGCTGGTGTGCCCGAGCTGCTGCGAGAGGGGAGTGGTGTGTGGAGAGAGAGGTGGGGACTTAGTAGGTGTACATTTTTCAATAGAAAACAAAGATGTGTAGAGTTACATCGAAGGCATGAAGGAATTATATTTAGTTGTTATTCTAAGTATGTAACTAACACATAGAGGTGTAATCAATAACCAGAATGGGAAACAAATGTGACAAAAAAACATGAACAAACACTTGTTAGGTGAATTTCCAACTTACACTAATAATTTCTTGTTATGTAATCTAGATTCTCCCACTTTTAAATAATAATTTTCAGTGGAAGTCACACTGTCACCCACTCTCCCTGCCTGTCATGAACACATACACTCACCCTCCGCCTCAGTCCCTCAACTCCTTTCATAAAGATCTTTACACTTAAACCTGTCACTGTGATCGGACACGTACCTTTTCTTCACAGACAGCTGTGACAGAGCCGCTGCGACCTCATCACTCAGTTACCGACAACTGACGTGGCATTTAAACTCCCCTCCACACACACATGCATACACAAAGTGATGGGTGCTCCTCTGAGCCTTAGCCCTGCCAGTGACGCAGTCAGCATGTCCTGACTGGGGACTACAACTTGAGGTCAGGAGCTGTCAGACACACTGATTGCTAGCTTAGCATGTTTGGCTTCTGCACTCAGAAACACACTCTCAGTCTCATACATAACACATTTGAGGAAGAGGCCATTTTCTGTTTTCTTTTTCAAGAGTCTCTGTGATATGACATCAGAGAGCAGCAACTTTATGTTTTCTCCTTACGACTTAACTTTCACTGTCTTTGTGTTACTGTGCTGACAAAATTTCGCGCTGTGCACAGTTCTGTTACTCTTTGATTAAAGTTCCTGCTGGCCTTTGAAGAAACTGCTCTGCTTGCTGATGTTCAGATATTTCCAGTGAGGCAGCCAACAAACATCCATTAACAGGGTGTCTGAGGCAAAAAACCACTGAAGTTTAGTCTGGCAAATCAAACTCCTGCCATATGTGAGCTGCGCCATGCCAAATCTGCATCAGATACATTCTCTCTGGACTACATGTGACAGTAAAAGCTGCCAAAATAACATCTGTGTTAAATACCTTTTAGGATTTTCATTTGGGTCTGTTGCTAAGTTGGCATTTGTTATTTAATGCTGGATTCAGACCATGTTTTTGTCAGATTAGGCATCATAGAGAGATACATTTGTGTTTTAACTGGGCCAAACATACAACAGGCTTGATGTTAGCGTCGTTTTTTGTCTTTCACGAACAGCTTAGTGTCATTAGGGAAAAGGCACCAGAGGAAACTCCATCCAGAGCTGATACTGGTTGTCTTGACTGTACAAACTGACCGGATAAAGGGTTAAAAAAAATCATTCAGATTGGGCTCTTTCATTTAGTCTACATCCCGCATAAGAATATTTCTACAATGGACCTGAATCCTCACATCTGCAGGAACTCCGACGATGCAAATCAGGAGTTGGGTACAACAGTCAACATGTATTAACACTTAGAGCCCTGATGGACACACTTTGCATTCAGATTTACATAATTTCTTCTTGAATTGCTCTCATATTATTTATAGCAGTGATATGCAGCACATACCACATGAAACTGTGTGAATTCACTTTTCCACTGCTGGTTGCTTGTCAGTGCAATGAAGTGTTGAGGAGAAAAATAATTTGGAATTTGCATCACATTGAATAATAGTTTCAACCTGCAAACAGCTCTGTGTTCATCACCACTCCCAATACGCTTGTTTGAAGTACTCCTGAAGTCATCATTGCATTAACATGTTAATATCAATGCAATCATTGCATAGATATGTTAAGATAAATTCAGTCGTCATGTTAATATCATATCACAAAAACCGACACATTTGTCTGGTTTGCCACTGCTGCAAGTAGGCTACTGCATGTGAACGCTTAAAAATAATGACATTCATTTCTGTAAGTTAGAAAACACTTTTTTTTCCCCCAGTTTCAAGTCAAAGTCATAGAGTATCTCACCATCATGGTTTTGATATCGCCCAATTTTGGCAAAGTCCTCGAAATAAATGTGCAGAGATATCTCAGCTGCCAGGTTTTTATGATTTTTATACATGTAAAAGCATAACAATTTTGTAAAAACATTTTCCCCTTTGATATTAGGGATAATATAAATCATCTACAAGTAATATCATGTCAAATGATGGGGGATCTGGACAGTCTTTGCTCTTCTAAAAATAAATAAATAAACAAGAGCATATAGCATGTATAGCTGGCCCTTATAATGACTAAATTGGGAGTTTAAAAGTAAAGCTCACCTTGAAAACTACCAGGGCCTCATAGGGTTAAAAGCAAACCTTAGCAACACCAGGACAACTTACCTCCAGTTTGTCATGCACTAAGTGCCTCTTTGCATATAGGGCTTCATATCTTGTGAAATTAGTTTCTGTGGCAGGCTGTGGTACTGTTCAAGCTTTAAAAAAAAAACGGAGATGTCAGCTGCTGTTACTTATGCTAAAATTCAAAGTACCTCGACTCCCGCTGCACTTTGACTTGACTCATTGAGCTGAGATGTTTGATTATGTTGTCAAAAGCAGAAATGATAAGTAATGTTTCAGTACAAGTCATTACATAATGTATAATGCAACGAACTGCTGTAGCTACTTTGGCTTTATCGGATTACAGGCTTGCTTATCTCACAGCGTAACCGATTCCTTTTGTCACGTTGCTTGTATGTGGTCTCTTTCTGTTTCTCCTATGTACATTATATAAAGCTGTCATTCAGCAATGCGACTAGCAAAGGCCTAATTTCACCACTGTAGAGAATTGCAAAAACAAAGTGTCACAGGTTGACATACTTGTATCATTTTGCTCACTTGACACAGAAATACCTGCTTTGATTCACATGTAATATTATCCCTGGACTTGGGAGAGTTTAATATGTTATTCCAGCATAACTACCTGTTGGCCAAAGCCTGAAAAGCCTGTTCTGTTAATTAACCAAAGCAGGGTAATTGCATATCGCACTAGAGGAAATCCTCCTGTTTTTGATTTGCATCAAGAATAATTTAGGGGATAAAGGATGAAGTGCCATATTTGCACAGTTAATTACTCTTTAATTTTCCCGAATCATACCTTGAGGACAAAGTAGAGTCAGTCATAGCAGTGAAAAATAAAAGATGACTGAAACATTAAAGTGCTCTCAGTAAAATCTCAAATATTTGTATCCAACCATTAACATTTCAAACATAATGCTGGATGAAAATCAAGAAATGCCATTGCCTGTAGTTTCACAGGCATCTTTGGTGTCTGCTCTTTGCCTTTTCTGTGCAGCACTCTTGATGTGAATGTCGCTGCCTTTTTCAGCAGAAATACACTGCAATCCTCAAATCGTGATCTTAGTATTTGACATGTTCAATCTGGTTAAAACAGCAAGTAGAAGTCCTAAAAGCATTTATTTGTGTTTTTGAAGAGAAGAGAGGAATACATAGAGAGAGAGAGCTAAATGGCAGCTGGCATTTACAAGGCTCAGATACAGTACACACAGGCCTACTTTAAATTTACATAATTGCCTGTGCAGATCTGAATAATGATTGAATGTTTTATATAGAGTGAGTGCAGTTGCAGGAAAAAAGAAAGGACTAGAGAGAAGCTCGCTCAGTCTTTGCATCATTACTCACATATGTTCACACACACTAGTTGATGATGGCCTGAATACCATTTACAGAGGATCCAGTTGGAATCCATTTTGATATATAATGTATGTTTTAAGTTTGCCCACTTCCACTCCAACCCCTTTTGTTGTGTGCACACAAAAATAATGGCTATCAAGTTTTTATTTGTTTTCCTTTCTGCCTTTTCTGGGTTCATATCCTCTGTCAGCTTCACTCCCTCACTCTCTGCACTCATCTGTCACTTCATCAATCACTGATGTTTTCCTCCCTCGCTCCTCTTTCCTCCTCTCTCATTTTCTGTCCATCCCCTCCTCACTCCCACTCTCTTCCCCTCCTCCATCCACCCATCTATCCATCCATTCATCCATCCATCCATCTCTCAAGTGGTAGAGTGGTTCAGGTCATTTCCATACAGTTTGCTTAATATATGCTGATGATAATAGCCTATCGACCTACTCCTCCACACATACATGCATTTTCCTTTCTTGTTCCCTCCATCCATCCATCCATCCATCCATCCATCCTCTATTCAGACCAGAGGGAACAGCAGACAAATAAGAGCAGGCAGGAAGTGGAGGGCCACTTGATTGAGCGCTAATGCTAACAAGCATCAGTGTTCAGGCTGAGAAAATAGAAATGCATTTATTTATGGCTGATTTTTTTAATCTGTTCAGATGTATCAATGTTTTTTTTCACATATGCATGAAATTACATGATAATTTTCAGAGTTTTTATATCACTCTACCCCATTAAACTTGGAGCATGTTACAAATGCTATTGATATATTCACATACTTGGTTGTCTGTAACAGTTTACTGCTAAAACCGGTCACAAATAAATTCAATGCAAATGATTCTGATATCTGGTTAATCGTTGAAGCGCAAATGATGAAACATTTAGGGGCAATGAATTGTCAACATTTTGTAATTTTCTTCAGTAATAATTATCATTTAACATTGCTGCATTGCTTAGAAAGCTCAAAGAAGCTATTTTGAAAAATACTGTTAGTTGTTGTCTTGGAATATTGATGCAGCTTTCATATCAAATACAGTGGGGAATTGACTTCTAAAGAGGCCCAGTGTGATATATCATAAAGACAGCGTGATGCTTCTTGTTGGCAGAAACAGAGAATATTACTAAAGCTTTAATTGAGTATATAAATGGCTGTGCTATGTGTGTGGAATGTTACATAATCGATGTTTTGCTTTATGTGGGCGCATTAGAAGCTTTAAAGCCCCCCCCCCCCCAACCTGAAAATCTATTTTTTTTTTACCGTTAACATGTCCATATGGTGTTTTTTTTGTAAATGCTGGTAGACACATCATGAGAAAAATAAGCAGTAAATGTCACAGCCGAGCATTTCCGTCTTAAAACTGCAGTGTACCAGTGACACAGAGTTCTGGGTTGGATACATAAACAACCAAAGGAAGACATTCTGTCAACTTGCAAGATGGGGCTTTCTGGATTATTATTCTTTCCAGAATTGGTTTCCAGCTTGAACATATATGGATGAATTACTCCAGTATTACAGCATGCCATTGTGTAGCACTGAGTAGTTTTACAGAGTTTGAACAAAGTCATAGATGAGCAGGTGTGCACAAACTGTAGTGAGAAGTGAAGGGAGGTTGGAGATAGAGACAGTGACTTCATACACTGCAGTTGCATTTTATCTATTTAAATGTGTTTTCTCAAGTTTCTCAAGAGCTCTCTTTGCCACAATGAATTAGAGCTGGAACTGACAGTCATGTTCTGAATAATTTACCTGTTATTTCTTCAATTAGGCAACTAATGGGTGAGTTAATAAAATGTGCAAGGTGACATCTGGCTGGTTTGGTCTAGCTTACAATCAAAGACTGAAAGACTTTCAATTTAGAACAATGCGCGATGTAGAAAAGCAGCAACTCCCATTTAAGAGGCAGAAACTGGAAAAAGTCAGACTTTTTTTTGCTTGAGACTTGAGAGAGTTTTAATTTTTGGTGATAAATTTTCATCTATTGTCGGATGGCTAAGTCATCGTTTTGCAGATAGGTTGCAGTAGTTTGTTGAACAGACTTGGAAATGATGTTAATTTTCCAGCTAAAGGCACCATAAGTACTGCATTGCGGCTAAAAGGACTGCATGTTTGTCTGTTATACTGCCTGCTGTGCAATCACCATTTCACTGGGTCTGGGACTTTCACATCACAATTGGTCTCTGCAAAATAGGCTTTTTGATTGCAGACATTTTGAAAACAGTCACGACTCACAGCCACTTATCAGAGCTTGTGTGCAAAATGAGGGCAAAAGAAACCAAGAAGTGCCCAGAAACATGCACCTACCAGCCACAATAAGGCCCCCCTCTTGGCACCAAAACAGATCTGACCAGTCAGGGCATGGACTCTGAAGGTGTCCTGTGGTATCAGGCACCAAGATATGAGCATCAGTAGAGCCTCCATTGCTTGGACTTTTCCATGCATTTCCATCACTTTCCTCAGATGCTTGATTGAATCGAGATCTGGGGCGTTTGGAGGCCAAATCGGTACCGTGATCCCTTTGCCATGTTCTACAAACCTTTACTAAGTGATGTTTGTGGTGTGGCAGGAAGCAGTCTACTGCTGACAGACCCACTACCATCAGAGAAAAACAAGTGTGATGTACAACGTTTAGGTATGTGTTATAGTTACATCTACAGAAACGCAAGACTCTAGGTTTCCCAGTATCACACTGCATCTACTGACTTCTCTTCTCTGACTCTGACTCTTAGGTCTCGTAAAAATCACTCAGATCCTTACACGTGGCCGTTTTTCTTCCCTCCAACACATCAGCTTCAAGAACTGCCTGTTCACTTGCAGCCTAATATATCACCCTTTAACACATGTGAATGTATTAGGATGAACATTGTTATTCTCTTCACCTGTCTGTGGTTCTAATGTTGTGGCTGCTGGACATCACCCACCCAGCTACTAACAGTAGGCCAAGTGATGTGCTTTAACCACAAGCCATTAGCCGTTGTCATTATCCAGTATTAGCCTTCCTACATTATTCAGCTCCTCCTCAGACACTGGAAATGACTGAACCTTCTTGACAGAGAAGTCAATCTTCTTTGGAAGTAGTGCTACCAGTCAGCAGTATACTGGCCTTGAAAGGTCTGATTATTGACCAGTGACCATAAAGATGCGATATCATTGTTCCGTCAACATTATATGTTGGAAAAGATCAGACCAGAGATAAGTTAAGTTAATAGCAGGATTTTGTTGTTTGGTTTAGAGCAGTCAGTAGTTTGGTTGTTTTTCTTTTTACATAGAAACAGAACATTGTGGGTTGTGTGCTTGTGTGAGTCCCTGCAGCAATGCAGGAAGAGAAGGAGGATGTATCTTTTACATCATGTAATTTTTTATTTATCTGTCCTTCTTGACAAAAGGAGCTGAGACGAGCGCTTTACCTCCTCTATGGCGTACAGTCTGTCAGGCCTGCACGGAAAATATGTACACAAGCTTGGGTTTAAAGGTTCTTGTTCAGAGTTACTTTTGATGTGCATATTTGTCCATCTAAATGTCTCATGGTTGAGAAATTGGCTAACTTGTTGCTGGCTTTGCCGTCACATGCCAGTGACTCACTTAAGCAGAGGGCATCACCATGGTAACTTGGCCCGTATAGAAAGTCTGCTCTGGAGAAATTTGTATTATGTCTGTCTAATCCAAACATATAAAACATCCAACACGTCTTCTTTCTCGATACATGATATTGCTATTACTAGATGATGCCAAGAACCTGTTGCAGAAATGAAAGGAAGTCTGACCTCGTTTGCTTGCAGTGGTGATTTATTAAAAGATAGAATAAATGAAAGTAGTATTTCCAGGAATTTGGTGAGAAAAAGAAAGCTTCTATTAATCTGCTGATATTGGATAATTAGAAGTGAGTACATTTCCTTTTACATACCAAGGACAAAATCCACTTCGCTCACTGAAAACAGCTCTTGGTGATAATGCTTCTGTTGGTGGTGTTTTGATTTTTTTTATTCTTGCAGTAGTTGTTGAAGTCTGAAAGGAGAAATGGATAGTTGACACTAGTTTTTAGCGTTAGAAGTTAGGTCTTTTGTCAAGATTTTACAGCTTTGCCACGATTGAATAATCATATAAGGAAAAAAATACCATCATTGATGAGGCAGAAAGACTCATTTGAACAGCTGCTCCATAAGTTCATGTTGTGATTTTCACTGGGTCATTGTTCTTGTGTCTTCGCTGCTGACAACAACAGATAGAACTGATGGCATCGTTGATTTAATGCGTCATTCGTCTATTATCTGTACTTGCTTATCAGCTCGGAATTCAGGGTACTGATGGGTTATTGCTGCAGATGTTTAATGTATTCTAGGAAATGAAAATCCAAACCCTAGCTGTGAGTAGACAGTACTAACATCTCAGTGGCACTGCTGTCCAGATGATCAGAAGAGGCTGTATATTGTTAGTATGGCTGATGTGAGATGCCTGGAATCTTAAACTGTGCGATATTTTTGGGAAGGTCTGTTAAATAGTGATAAACATCTCCTGTGAACTGACAAGAACAACACTTAAATGACACATGAGCAAGTGAACGGTCTTAACTTGTGTATATAAACCTGGTAATTGAATCAGTGTAACCTGAGTAATAACTGGATTAGGCTAAAAACACAAGAAGAGTACTATTCTGTGCCCCAATAACAAATAGAAAATTGAAATTGCAGAGAAAATGAAGCTGTGAAGTAGTGGAGGTTTAATTAAAATGTTCTTGGAGGCAGAACTGCTGCAGAAGCATAAATAATTTGAGTGGTTGTATTAAACTGGCAAAAACATTTTTTTTGGTTCTCCTGAAACAGAAAATGAGAACAATATGTTGTGTGCCAACAATGTGCCCGAGTGCATAATAAAGCCCTAAATGTAAAAACTCAGAAACACTAGCTGTCTAACAGAACAGCCTTTTTTATTTCACAAAGAACCTATTTCTTACATTTGAAGACTCTCTTGGCAGCCAAAAAAGCAAATGACATCAAAATCTTCTTGATAGTGTTAAATACCAGTGTATGGTGACTTTTTTGTTTTGGGAGAGGTTACTGTATTCCGTAGGGTTAATTGAAAAGTCAGATGTCTTTTTTTTTTTCTGTCTTGCAGCTTGCTCAGGATGAGGGCAGCCCAGTGCGAGGGTTTGGTGTGGTGGAGTATGAGAGCGCGGAGCAGGCGGAGGCTGTGCTGATAGAGATGGACCGAACGCTGGTGGGAGGACAGGAGGTCCGTCTGTCACTTTGTACCCCCGGCACCTCAGGGAGAAGCACCTTGGCTGCACTCATTGCTGCCCAGGGTATGGTGAGTATATAACACTGAAAACACAGGAACAGTGTCACATCACAGCCACACACACTACAGGCCAAAAGCTTGGAAGCAAGATCAAATTTGTACTAATTAAGGTCATAGTTTCATGGGCATGCTTTGTAGCAAAATAAACATGATTACTGTATAAAGAATCACTCAATAGTGGTTAGCACTTTCGCCTTGCAGCAAGAAGATCCCCGGTTCAAATCCCGGCCTGGGCCTGGGATCTTTCTGCATGGAGTTTGCATGTTCTCCCTGAGCATGCGTGGGTTTTCTCCGGGCACTCCAGCTTCCTCTCACAGTCCAAAAATACGCTGAGGTTAATTGATGACTCTAAATTGTCCGTAGGTGTGAATGTGAGTGTGATTGTTTGTCTGTATATGTAGCCTTGTGACAGACTGGTGACCTGTCCAGGGTGTCCCCTGCCTTCGCCCGAGTCAGCTGAGATAGGCTCCAGCACCCCGCGACCTTAGTGAGGATAAAGCGGTGTATAGAGAATGGATGGATGGATGGATGGATCTGTACTCTTGTTTCTTTACTCAGCTGTTTCTTTCTAGCCACTTCTGTGGTAGTTATACAGACACAGTTGTGATTTATTGAGATTTTTGTATGCAAACTCTCAAAAGCCAAAGAGCTAAAGTGAATAATGCAAACTGTGATTTATTTTTTTTTACTTTCACACTGAAGTTGTGACTCTTGTAAATCATCTCAACTCTAAAACAAAGCCCTTCTTTTCTTTTGTGAATATTTATTCAGCAATTTCCTGATAACATCATTATATATCTCAAGGTAAACTAAGGAAAAAGGTACATATCAGTGAAAGCAAAGTCTGATCATGCAGTAAATACAACCTAGGATTCATGCTGGTTTTATTATTTTTACCTTTTTAAGAAAGACGTTGTGAACAGAAACTTTTAGTTGCTTCTAATCTCTTGGCCTGTATTGTAGAACAGACAATACTGTAGATAGTGAACACACCCGTACACTGGACTGAATGTTAATCTCTGTTAAGATGTCAGAGGACTAACATTAGCACCGATTAGCAAATTAGCAATCACAACACTTCACTGGCCAACTAATCCAAGTGTAGGCCGGTCAAACACTGAGAGAGCCTAATGCAGGAAAACAATAAACAGTGTGATTTTGACACAGAGAAGAGACATCCATTTGAATCCTGACCTGCACAAAAATGTTCATATGTTGGAAAAGCCAGTCAGTGTTTGTACGCTGAACTCTCCTCCCCATGTGACCTCGGTTGTTATGGCCAATATTGCCTAAAACTTTGAGGTACTGAGCCCCCAGTCTGACAGCCGGACGATGCTCCTCTCTTTCTTGGTGTATTACATGGATGACACCACACTTCTCAGCACAATGGCCATCTGAGCTTGAGGAGTATTCATAAAGTATTCATAAAACTGAAGTGGTGACCAGGACTGTAGGACAATGAAAAACATTAAAAATATCACACTCAAGACGCTGGAAGCATCAATTATTCATTTTCCAGTGAATCACCAGATCATTTCTAGTGTAGACGTGTCATTGATTTTCCCAGTAGCCTTTTTCACATTTTCATTGTATCCCTTTCAGCAAATTAATTAAAATCTCACATGCATCAAAAATGTGTCTTTTAGTTTTTCAGCTCAGAAAAGTGGAAACCATTTCATCAGTGTTCTTAATGGGCTGTATCAGTGTCTGCAGCTTAAATGTAGCTGAGCTGCTGCTGTCCACACCCCCTTCAGGAAGAAGACTCACTCTGTGTCTGTGAGGAAAATAACTGACTAAATGGCAGCTGACACAGAAAATCCTGTTCTCTCACACACATTCTTGTCTGTCGCTTTCTGTCTAAACATTTTACATGAAAATATCACAGAATTTACTGCCCAGCCGTTGTTTTAACTCCCTTGTATTGTGAGTATCTGAGACCATGCTGCAATTATAAAACCAGTATTTTAGCAGCAACTTGGAAGTACTGCTAAAGTGACTGCTGGTTAACTAGTACTACAGGGTTGTTTTTCAGTCACTGTTTCCTTGACAACAGAAACAGATTTCTGTAAATATGATTACCTTCACTGGAAATTCAGGTGCATTCATATACGGTATATGTGAGCACAGAGACCATCTGTTTGGGCAACAACAGATGACATGAACTCACAGTAACCCACCCAGATCTTGTTTTTTAGTTTCAAATCTTTCTTGAAGTTTCCATCATCTGTAAAGGACCCTCAGTTTTAACCCCTTAAACTTCAGTGTACCGCTGGCGGTACACCTACTAATTTGCATAGGAATTTCAAGAATGTCCGACGGCTGCAAACGCGATTATACAAACACTATACGCCGATGGAAAGCTTAGATTCTCATGAATCCGCCGGTATAAACCACTTTCAGATGCGATAACCACAGCGGGTGAGAAAAACACATTTGTCCGACAAAAACGAATATCCATTCATCCGTTCTCTATACACGGCTTCAACGCACACAGCGCGACTCACATTTACGGGCTCATTATTACACACAGATGAAAATATTCCACGAAAAACGGCCATAATCCAACCTTTTACATCCAGATGACACAAGCCAGTAAACTATTTTGTCCAAAACATGTCCTGAAGTCGGTATAAAATCCACAAATCGGTCGTTTTCAAGGAAATGCACCTCGCGATGCGCATCCAATATTCCCTGTATTTTTTGTCATTTTTTTAATTAAAAAATAGAATAATAGCGATTTTTTTCACTGAAAATGGCTGGAATTGACTGCAGTTTAAAGGGTTAATATAACAGTAAAGATTTTTCTGTTGTTATGGTGCCATTGTCTAGAAAACACTACAAGAATCCATTGAGTCTTTGGTTCCTCAGATGCTAGGAGTGCATTAGGACTGTTGTGCTCACTCTCACAGCCAACAGCAGAACATTTGGTGTGGTTTGCTTGTGGCTGAGACATTTTAGATTCAGCAGAAGCAGCTCTAGAAAATAAATAAAGCTGGCAGACAACAAGGCAGCTGCTCTCTCTGAGTGACTCACCTCAGAAGCAGCAGGCAGTGAAGGGTTGGGATTATGTAAAGTTTGAGTTAGACGACTATTGATTCCTAATTTGGAGCTAGCAGCTCAGCAAAGTTTTTTTGGAACTGTAAAGCTACACAGCTTTTAGTTTCCGCCTTCAAGTGTTCTTTCCTTTCTCTGTTTAGTTCTGACACAATAAGTTAAACAACATAGCATACCATAGCATGTGAACATACAGCCTCCCATGCAGAGTCTGACTCATCAGCAAGGCTGGAACAATGTATGCTGTCTTGAAAGAAGTACAAACTATTAAACAAGCAAAAACCCATTCATCATAACTAACATCAGGGTGGAGGCGGGGACCTAAAATCAAAACTCGGCACTCCAAGGACTAAAAGCAGGAATTGAGATTTCATTGAAAGAGATAGCTTACAATTACTTAAAACAACACATCAAATAGACGCATATGCAAACAAAAACATGGGGAACAGGCAAAGGCTAAAAAAAATGTACCTCAGCAAAAACTGGAGGTGAGATTTAAACTGTCAGTTTTAACATCTGTAGCTGCCAGGCGTCCGTCACTCTCGGCACTGGTATGATCATCATGATCATCCTTGGTTTAGCTACTAAATATCAGACATTTTGGATATTATCAGGGTGGATCTGAAGAGTCTGTGTGCAGATTTAGAGGTTTGAAGCTGGATCTAAACCCGTCACATTACCAGATAATTTGGGTTGAGACCAAAATCTCAGATTTAACGTCCAATTGAAAGGAGGGGTGAAACTGAGGTAAATTGGCCAGAAAGTCCTGAAATGTGAGCCTGGCTTACAGCTCAAAGACCATCTGTGAAATATGAAGTAGGATCAGGTGAGTGGAGGAGCAGGTCAGGTGACACGACTGGCAGGAAACAGAAAAGCAGGAATGTCAACGTCTGAAAGGACAGCAGAGTTAGTGCACTGAAAAAATAAATTAATGATGAAACTCCAAACATAACTAGCATTTGTCTTCAAAGGAATAACTGTCGTACTATTTTTGCTTGTGTTAATACCATATGCACAAATGGAGTGAAAAAGTTAAAATAGAACATGCTCAGTTGCTGCAAACTTTCCCTAAACACATTGAAACATGCCATTTGTTATGAGCTGATTCTTTTTACAAATGCAAATCTTATTGTTTACTTAATGTTAGCTTGTTTATTTCAGTTAGCGAGGTCTCATGAATCATAATTCATTAAAGCAGATTATGTAAACTCAAAGCTTGTCACTTCCTAAAAAGTTTAAGCGAACTCAGCAAAGGAAACCCCATCAATTAAAGAAGGACGGCACAGACACACTTCTGGAACACTTGACTCTGCATCGCCAAAACACTGGACTTCCCAGACAAACAAGCAGACATGCTCACAGCTACAGCCACATGTTGCTGTGAAGCCAGTGCCAAGTGGTTATTACATCCACATCCAGGGATGAGAGGCACCAAGGTTTGACATGGTGCACATGCATGAACAGCCTTAGGCTGAAATAGTCTTTGTAGCTGTGATATCCCTCCTACACAGTGCTGTGGTAGCAGAGAGGCACTGACATGATAATTATAGTCCTATAGAGTGATTGGGCTCCTCCACTGTCTCCTGCTGCCTGAAATAAACCAAACTCACAGTTCACAACTCAGTATGACACTCATACATTCACACATCCCAACAGATGCACACCAGCAGAATGCACTCACAGGAAGTAATGAGAGGTCCAGTCAGCTGTGGAACAGGAGTATGAGTTAGTAGAACTAGCATATATCCTGCTACCCATCAGGAACAGTATTTAGACACTTCTAATTCAATCCCTGGAGGAAGCTTATCGTGTTTCTCCAGAAGAGCACACGCTGAAGGATATAAGACAAGCTAAACTTGAACTTAATGAAATTATAGATAAAAAAACTAAATTCATGGTGCAAAGACTTCGCTTAGAGAACTTTGAACATAGGAATAAATCTGGTAAATTTCTGGCCAATCAATTAAAAGTAAACAAAGAGAAAACAACAATCTCTGCTGTCAAAGACCCAGATGGAAACATCAGCCATGACCCAGATAAGATAAATGATACCTTTAGAGATTTCTATAAAGGATTATACAAATCACATATAAAGACAACAGAAGAGGACATTAATCAGTTCTTTAGTTCAATTACTCTACCAAAACTACAACATGAAAATAGATTGGTGTTGGGTGGGGGGTGGGGTGCCCTGGATCTTGGGCTGCGGCGGGGGCGCCGGCCCATGCCGGGTGGCCGTCTGGGGTGGCTGGTTCCCCTGGTGATGTTGACCCTCTGCCTGGGGGGCCGGGGGTTGCCTCTTTGGCGCCTGGGGCCCGGGGTCCTGTGCTGGGTCCGCCCTGGGCCTCCGGCCCCTGGCGGGGTCAGCGGCCGCCGATCTTGGTCGCCTGGGGCCCGGCCCTGCTGGGCGCTGGAGGTTCTGGCCGGGTTCTCCCTCTGCCCCCTTCCGGGCCGGTCCGTGGTCGTCCTCGTGGTTTGGTGGCTCGGATCTCTGCTCTGGGATTGCTGCCGGCTCGCCTGGGTCTTGTGGGCTCTCGGGCCCGCTTCTGGCCTTCACGGAGGTCAGAGGTCATAGTTGCATGATCACAGTCACAACTGCACCCTACTCTGCATGTGAACATAGCAACCATGTTGTCTTGGGGGGTGTTAAGTTTGTCCTGGTGCCAAAATATCAAAAGACATGTTTCCTCAGTTTGTGTGTTTCACATAGATGATTTGAATAATTACTAGCTGTGTTTCGTAACAAAACCCGTAGGATGTGTTCCGGTGTGTCTTTGTTAAGGTGTACTAGCTTGTTATCTGTTGTGTCGGTTTCAATTGAAAGATAATTGTATTCTTGCACTTTTCCTTTTCTCTTCACTATCCCCTCTTGTTGTTGTTTTCTTTCTCCTTTTCTCGTTTCTTTCTTCCTGCCTTTCCCCTGTCAGGTCCGGCAAATTTATGTATATTTAACTAATCAACAAGTATTCAATCTAAATAAATTACTGTACAGTATCAAGGGGAGTCTTATACTTACGAACTCCCCTTGGAAAAGCAAACTTGTATGGCACAATGCAGCAGCCAGATCCTCATTCTGCCTGCTCTGTTGCCGGACAGGACACAAAAAAAAAAAAAAAAAAAAAAGAAAGAAAAAGATACGAAGTAGAAAAGGAAACACTGCACATGACTACTGAGAGGTTTGACTGTATACATAAACCAGTTAATATTAAGGTTTTTAAATACTATTGTACTGGTTCAAAATGTAAAATAATGTTTGTTTCTTGGGAAAAAAAAGCATCTGAGCAAATGGCGTCACGGAGCCTTTAGTTTGACAAGCCTTTAGTTTGTTGTATTAGTTACACTGCTCAACTTGATAATGTTTTTTAGATGTCTGTTTTAAAACAAATTTTATTCACGATTAAAATTTTTGTCTGTATCTATCTCAATTTTTTATGGGAAATTGTTGGATTTTTCTGTATGATATTGACCTCAGTTGACATATGATGGGATTTGGCTCAGTATAAATTACAATTTGGAACTAAATAGTTTTTTTTTTGTTTATTAATTTCCGTTTACAGTGTATTTTTTATAGACATCATTGGCTGTTGTCTGCAAGCACATGCAGTACTGTGCATATACTTTCGTTTAAGTCTATTTAACTAGTAATCCACATAAAATAAAAGCACTTGTTAACAGTGTTGATAATTTGATCAGCCTATAGGCACTATGTTCAGCAGTGTTGCCATGTGGAAACCCTCCATTATAAATGTATATTAATGCAAGTTGATCATCATTATTAGGTACCCACAGGCCACAGAAAATTTCTATTTAAATATTTTATATTATACTCTTAAGCTGGTGAGGGGCTACAATTACGGCAGAGTTTGTAGTCTGTAACTCAACACTCCGTTCACACTGACCAGCACTTATATTGGCCCATCAAAGGTGGTATAAATGACTCGTTTATAAATTTCAGCGACACTACGACTAGTTTTGACGGCTCTATTGTCGCTCTCTGGTTGAATTACAGCTTTTGCAAAGCTTGAATTATCAGGTAAAGAGTTTGTAGCCTTGAAAGACAGGCTGAAAATTACAGTTTGAAAAGCAACAAAGTAAGATTCACATAATCAGAAATGCAACAAAGAGGATGAAAAGACATCGAGAGAAAATGTGTTTATGAATAAATTAGCAGAGAAAGATGGGGGGGATGTGAGAAGGAAAGAAGACATAAGGTCAGTGAAAGGAAAGGGAGGATTTGATTGAGAAAGAGGCGAAAAAAGGGGAAGGAGAAAGAGGAGATAGAGAGTCAGAAAGCGCTGGAGCCTGAGAGGACTGTTAGGTTACATTAGTGCCCCGAGGCTCCTTCAAGATTATTGCCCTGAATGTGTGCAGCCGGTAAAAGAAACATCAGACCTTCAGAAAGATATCAAGACTTACTCCTGGCTACAGCTCTCCTCAGAGACAGTTCTCTCATTTCTCCAGTTAGTGAATGTGAGTGTGAACGCTGAGGACCAGATGGCCTCCTGCTCCCTCCTCCTTTCTTTTCCCTCCATCCTTCTCCTTACACGATGCTTCTCGCCTTCCCTTCTTCACGGCTTCCTTACCTCCCTGGCGTTTGTGTGTGTGTTAGTGTGTGGGTGTGTGGCTGAATTTTGTGCCAGTAGCCAAACAGACTGATGCATGCTGACATTTTCTCCGGCAGAAAGAAAAGAAACGAGAGAAAGAGAGAGAGCTCGCCTCCTCCTCCTCCTGCTCCTGTCCTCCTCCTCCTCCTCCTCTTCTCTTCCCTTGAAAGACGCTGTCAGCTACGGCTGGCCTTGTTCAACACCGGCGCGCACATTCACACACAAACACCGGTTTTCCTCGCTCTAACACAAAAATGCACATACAGTATGCGTGCACTCTCCTCCTGCTCTCTTGCTCACAGGATGGAGTCAAACCCGCTGCATCCCCCGTCAGTGATGCTCTCTCTCCGGGATGTGACAGGGAGGAAACAAGGTTGACTTGAGCTGAAGTCATGCTGTAGCTCAGGGGCAGACGGGGAGGAAATGTCACCATGCTGCTAATGTTGTTTTAAATAGCCGTGTCTTTGGGCCAGCCGGCGAGTACAGCCGCTACACTGTCAGTAAAATGCTGAGGAGGATCTAATAGAGCAAGGGCTGCTCCATTCGATTTGATGCAGTCTAATTCGGTCGGATTTCATTTGAGTCTGCTGAATTAAATTTCCTCAGCATAATGAGTGATTGAATTCTTATTTGTGGATGTGCCTTACAGTACGTCTTTTGATTAAACACAAATCAGCAGAGATCTGTTTGGTTCCAGGAAGTTCAGCTCATGTCAAATCCAATATAACAGAGTACAGAGATGTAACAGAGTACGACGTGCCCCTGACGGGTTTCAGGTGTGATGAGAGAAGAAGTGAATTCAAAGCGCCACAGTAACTTTGTGAGATGTGTTAAATACAAATCAAAGTAACACCTGGGAAACAAAAAACTGAGAGGAGATGCAGCTGGAGGTGAAAAGATATTTGTAGCCTTGGTTGTAGTGGAGGCTAAACACATGTAAAGTTTACTGGAAAGATGCAGAAGCACAATGAAAATAGTGACCAGGTAAGTAGTAATGAGCCTAAAGTGGACCTGAAGTGATCTTTACGTAATGTTTTAGCTGTTCTATTTGTTGCTGCTTGTGTTATAAGACAACAATTCTGGGCCCAAAAATAGACTCTGAGGCAGACCACAGTTTAAGGTACATCTCTGGTCATTGGTCAAACCCTAAAACCTATTCTCTGTTCACCAGACCTTGAAAGACAGTCAAAAAAATAAATGAAAAATACTAAAAATACACACTTTATGAGTCCCCACCTGTTTCTGTCTTTCCCCCTGCACCCTCGTTGTGACTGAAGCACACCAGCTCATCAAACACTGTAGAATTACTTTATGCTACACGATGGTAGGGTGTAATATTGGAATAATTCAGCCACACATGTTCAAACTGGAAACCAATTCTGAAGAAGAGTAATGGTAATAAAAACCCAACCCTGCAAGTTGAGAGGACTGATTCCTGGGGTTTGTTCCACATGAAACCCCGGACGTCTTAGAACGTTGAGGCTGTCTTCCGTACACTGTAGAAATGCTCATCCGTGGCATTTACTGCTTATTTCTCTCATGATATGTCTTCCAGCATGTGAAAAACGCTGTATGGACACGTTAGCAAGGCCAGAAAGAGATAATTTTTACTAGAGGATGTCTTTAACACGCGGAAGGTTGGAGAAGGTGGAGAGCTGAAGCGGAGGCAGAGCGGTGAGTTGAGGAAGGAGAGCGTGACTGGCTTGGGAAGCAGAGCTGTTGGCGAGGCAGAGGAATGCTGTGAAGCTGGGCAAGACGGGCAGGCAGAGCGAGGAGACAACAGACCCGAGGCACCGGGAAAACACAGCATGAGCCAGGAGTCAAAGTACATGAAGAAAAGTACTTGATAAAAAGAGAGTCAGAAGTGCAGGTAGCACATAGGTGAACTGAATCATCTGGCGGAGACCGGAGGGTAGAGTCGGCATAGATCCACTGCTGGAGTGGATGGATGATGAACCTCAGGTGTGTGGAGGATGGGGCAGGAACCACACCCAGACACATATGGAGAAAAAACACAAGAAACATGGGGGAGGGAAAACAGCAGCAGCACTGTTTGATGCAGTGTCAGGTTGTTGAAAAGGAAGCTTTTTCTTTTTTTTCAGTAAGGCAGTGAGTAGAAAAGGAGATGGAACAGTAGAGAGAAAGTCAGGATGTAGCAGCACAGTGGCGATAGAAAAGAAGATGCAAATGATTCCAGATTCAAGGTAAAAGATGGAGCAAAGGAAACAAAGCTTTCATTTTAAAGGCAAAATGTCAATCCAGCCAGATTTGAAAGACAAGATTAGAACATGCTGTGAAATGATTGCCTTGTCTTTTATCTTTAATTTAATCTAATACTATTTAACAACTGTTTTACTTTCTTATGCTGTTCACATCAGTTAGGTTTGCAAATATATCATTAAAATGGTCGTAAAGATAACTGTAGCTTTAGTTTACAGAATGTTACATTTCTGTCTGTAAGTCAAACTTATTGAATTATTTCTGAAGTTAAAGAAAATAATTCCACATTAGTCAGATTTGCTACACCAATTTTTCCTAAACCTCCATCTATAATTCCCCCAAATCAGAAATGAATAAGTCAGGTTATAAAACTAGGAAGTCCAGGGAGCAAATTGTTAAATGATTTAGACAAACACCACACAAATGCAACATCCACAGTTCAGTTAATCTTATGGACCTTTGCTACAGATCAAACCAACTCTGTCTCCCCTCATTTTGCTTAATGTCACTATTTCTAATACCACTTGGACGGCAAGGTTAAAAATGCAACTCTACTCATCTTTATAAGTGTAAAAGAAAAAAACAAACACCTTAATTGTATGCAACAGATGGCATTTTTGTATATGACATATGTTATTTGTATGTCCAGACATAAAGCAAAGGACTGAATGCTAAAATGGTGGATTTTGATCACAAAGATGCTTTTGAAAAGGTGTTTATGAGTTCAAAAGGGGACACTCCCAAGCTATGTGCACTCAACTACAGTTTGTAACAACTGAAATTGGTGCAGTTGGTTTTCACACACATTATTCCCACATATTGTGGCTTTCAAAGTCAGAAATGCTTTTCTTCAAATCTTCCACATGATCAAGCAAAGTCTATAAAAGTTCTGAAAATGCATTTTCTACATCTTGAATCTCAGTATCTTCAAAAACACACAGTCTTATGCCAGTTTGGAGCCCTTCTCTCTGGTTTGAAATTGTTCTTGGGTTGTCTGATATCAGATCTGATCAAACCACACCCATACAATCCTCATGAAGTTGATGGACTTAGGTTTTTTTTAATAACATTTTCTGAGGATAGTGTTTTGTTTTCTCAAGTTTTTCGAAAATTGTGTTTTTAAGCCAAGGCTAAACTGATGTTTGTTTTTCTCTTAACTCACTAACAATATCATATGTAGGATGCTCATAAGAATGTCTTGTATATTTACTTGTGTATTACTTGTGTGTGTACTCGCAGTGTGGTTTCTTTTATTTACACCTCATCCAGGTTGCACAATTGCAGCAGATGGCAGCTTGGCGTGTTTTGTTTTTTATCAAGCTGGATGCTAAGTTGTAAAATTGGCAAGAAACTTATGAATTAGAGTGAATATCTAAACAATGGCCTTCTCAAGTCTCTGCAGAACTTTTTTCTTCTCACCTCCTTTCTTCGCCTCATTCCTCTCATCTTTCTCCCTGTCCCCCCCCCTCCTGCAGCTCTGTCCCCTGCTCTTTCTTTATGCTTTCTTTCCTTTTGTCTCCCAGATAGATTCCCCTCTGCTGACATTGCAGACACGTCCTGATGATGTAAACCAGTGTAACGATTACTGCAGCCATCAGGGGCTCCTAATGACAAGATCAAAACACATATTGTACTGCACACACAGAGACACAGACCCACTTTCCTTCCACTCACTTGTTTGTGTTTCTTTCTCTAGATTCTGAGTAACAGGAAAGGCCTGTTACCAGAACCAAACCTGGCTCAGCTGCTGACCAGTATGACCAACCCTGCCGCCCTGCAGATCCTCATGAGACCGTACCACACTGGGAAAAGAGGAGGTAAGACTGTGCAGTCATGAGTGCTGCTGCATGGAGCTCTGAAAATCATTTGTCTTTAAAACTAAACCCATCAATTTATATTATATACATAGATTATATTTTGTTTTATACTAATATATCACGTGCAACAATTTGGGCCATTACTGTTTTCGGCGTGGATCAAAGCAAACCAGTCTTGTGCTTTCATAATGGTATTTTCATGACATGCTGTATCAAGAGCTGAAATGGATGGGAGTGTGGCAGTGAGGGGAGTTGATACAGACCTCAACTGGAGATGTGATGTATCCAATTGAAGGTAAATGCAGGGTTGGAAGAACCAGATTGCCACATGTCAAATGAAATGACAGCAGTGTGATTGTAAGAAAAAAATAGCAATAACTCGGCTACAGCAGAGGTTGGACCTCACCCACACTCACAAAATGATGGAAGAGGACCAATAATTAGCAATAAAATGAAAATAACAATGATTTGTAGTAATTGTATGTGCAAAAAATGGAGACTGTGGACATTTAGACAAATACAGAATGCTGAAAGTGATGATTTTAAGTGTAGGAAGCTCTAACATCGCCATCGTCACTATGACATTTGATGTGATTGAAAGCTCCAGGTGAGGATTTGTGGATTCTGAATCTGCCCTTTCAAGCAAACTTCATTTTTCTAATTTGCATATACACTGCACAATTCCCTAGACAATCCCGTACATTTTAAGGCCTATCAGTATCCTGAACTCATCCATTTGAGTAATTTTCCCACTCCCAAGGGGCTCGGCCAGTAATCAAAGACCCACAGTCCATGTCTGTCCCTCTGCTCAGCCCTCCTAAATACAGTACTGTAATCACCTCGTCGACGGCATCATCATTTGATGAATGGCTAATCAGGTATTAAAATGAAATCGGGTGACACTAGCGGAACAAATGAGAACAGGAAGGAGAGAGGATGGGAGAGGTGGGGGAGCTCTCTTAAAGAAGAGCACGCACAATTGAAGTCTAAAATTAGGATCTTGATTAAATGTTAAACTTTCTCTACCTATTCTGGAGGAAGCTACCATTAGCATTGACGCCTACATTTATTATGAGGACGCCTTGTGGTAACACGTATGCACACAAAAGTCACAGAGAGGGCGTATGTACTGTGTGTGTGTGTGTGTGCAGATATCAGGTGGCACTCGCCCGAAGGTGAGAGATTAGTTGTGCTGATATGAATCCTGAACAGGAAAAGTGCGTGAATGTAGGCAAGCCCTCTAAAATTCTGGATTTCTGTGATTTTAATACAAAGCAAGCTGCATTAGTTGGAATCAGCAGCTACTGGTCAACACAAACTTGTTGCTAACTCAGCTCCTCATTTTCAACAGCTCCTCATTTAAATCCTTCAATACAACAAATAAAGCTGAAGGAAGCGTTGAAATAGTTGCAACAAACCACGAAAAGATGACGATTCTCGGTGCACGTACATATGTGACTGTAATAGATCCACCGCATTTGTTAGCAGCTGGTTTGTCAATGTAAACTTACACTACCTGTCAAAAATTTGGGGTCATCCAAATGATTTCATGTTTTCCATGAAAACTCACACTTTCATGCATGTGCTAACATAACTGTACAAGGGTTTTCTCATCATCAATGAGCCTTTCAACACCATTAGCTAACACAATGTAGCATTAGAACACAGGAGTGATTGTTGCTGGAAATGTTCCTCTGTGGTACAAAGATGTAGATGTATGTAGATATTCCATAAAAAAAATCAGCCGTTTCCAGCCTAGAATAGTCATTTACCACATTAACAATGTCTACACTGGATTTCTGATTAATTTAATGTTGTCTTTATTGAAAAAAATGTTTTTATTTTGAAAATAAGGACATTTCTAAGTGACCCCAGACTTTTGAGTGGTCGTGTACTTCGAATAAAAGTTGAAGGCAGGAGTTGGTGTGTCAGGTTTTTTCACTCTGAAAACTGTACTGAACAACAAATCCATCACTGTGACAGAAAAAGACCAACAATGTAAATTTAAAAAATCAACAATCACAGCTGTAGTTAAAACAGTCTCTACAGATAATGCTTCAATTAGACTTTACTTCTTCTGAGCAGTATGGCTGCCATATTTATGAATGTGGTCTTCATACATGTAGATACAGTACCTCATCTCACTTTGACAGAAATATATGCCCTATTTTAAACATGTAAACCTTCTCAACTCTTTGCATTACAATGATTGTGTTTCCATAACCGTTTCACTGCACCAGTTACACTCTTACTGCACAGTATCTCAGTTTTTTACATTTTAAAATAGTTTCACACAAGCACTTTCTGAATTATGAACACTGCCTGTGGGATTCCAAGACTAGGGCTATTTTGCTCTTTCTGAGAAAACACTTGATGACAATGACAGAAAGAGGAGCGGTTTTGTTGTTAAAGCGATTTCCTTTGTGCTAAAATAATAAACCAATATTGCTTTCCATGCGCTGGTTATAAAGCAGACGGCTGTGTGACTGCAAAAAATGTGCTGTAAGCGACTGATGGATAGGTTGTCTGACTTGTAAGTACGCCCGTGCATGCCTGTTGAGACGATGATTGATTAGTGCATTAGTGGAGACAAATTTTTCAAAAAAGAAAATACAAATGGGGGCACTGATTGATGTTTTATTTGTTGTTTGGCTGTGTTTTTAGGAAAGTACGGACGTCACACCAGCCTGCCGTTCCTCAGACCTCCTCTCACCACAGCTCTGCTCACGCTGGGAAAAGCACACCAGGTCGCAGTCACATCAACATCTGTGTGGGATTTTGTTTCGTGTGTGTGTGTTGATGTGTTTGTTAATGTAATGTCTATTTTACCCTGCAGAGTGCTATGCTTGGTAATGGACTCGTCCTCCAGAACCTCCTGCACATGCAGCTCGCACAGCAACAGCTTCTGCACATCAAAGACAAACGCATCAGCAGCGTAAGTCACCTGTTCGTGTGTGTGTGTGTGTGTGATGATTTGCATAGGTTAGCGGTGAGGGTTAAACATCCTTGGTGGGCATGTGCACATGCACTTTTACATTTTCGTCTTCAGCACTTACTGCGTAATGAAACTCAACCAGCCCAAAATCTCACAACCTAATTGCTTCTTTTCTTTTTAAAGTAAGACCTTGAGGTGTTGAAATTTCCCTCGATGTTTTCATTTGCATATTTTCTTTTCAAATGTCTCCAGTGTTTCCTTTAATTGCAGTGAGAAGTGAAAGTTAAAAGTCACAGAAACTGATGTTTGGAATATTTAATGTTGATACTCCAGACTGCAAACAAGATAAAGTGTATATGATTCATTTCCTTTGTGACCCTCAACCACCCCGGCCCTTAAAGAAATAAGACCCTTATATACTTTATATTTGCTCTTTTCTATGCTTATTCATATGTTTTCCTGTTTTTCCAAATAATATATACAGTTGGGTGTAATAGTGCAGCTAGCCATCCTTCGTGGTTTCTGTTTTCTTCGTCTCTCCCTCCTCGATTCTCCTCCATTTGATGAAATCTGGCTTCTATTTTGCTCATCTTTCTCTCTCTTTCTGTCTGCAATGCTTTTTCTTACCCTCTCTCCTCGTCAGGTCTCCAGTCTGCTCGGTGATCCATCCAGGCTGCTGATGCAGAAAGCCTTGTCTCTGCGTCCTCCAGGCCTCGTTCCGCTGGGGAAAGGTCTGCTTGGAGACTCCCCTACAGGTGAACAAACGGATGCATCTAGCTGCTGTAAACAAATGAAATCATATTGATGCCTTCAGCCTCTCTCTTTAAATGCTTTTGTAAACACTTAAAATCCCTCTCTGGTCACTAATTTAACCCCTAACAACTCATGTCTGTGTATCAAAGTTACATATTTTGAGTTTTTTTTTCCATGAAAATAATCTTTTCTTGCCTTGAATGGCTTTGATGTAACTCTACACGGTTGTTTACTCTGGAATGTACAGATGTATGAGATCCCCATCTTTCTGTCTATCCATCCTCTCCACTCACTGCAGCACAACAGCTCAACTACGACTTTACAATAGAAGACTGTAAAACTACTTCACAGCATATAGTGGCAAGTTGTAACATTGGAGTAATTCAGCCACACATGCTTGAATCAGAAAACAATTATTTTATTGGGCTCTATTAATAGGATAGCAGTGAGAGAGAGACAGGAAAGTGGGGGAGAAGAGTGGGGCAAGGATATCCTGCACGTGGATAGGACTGGATTGTTCGGTTGTTACATAGAAAACCCCAAAGGTCAGGATCTGTGTTTTGTAGACTGTCATCGGTACACTACTCAAGGTAGAAATACTCAAAAGAACTGTTTTTTTCTCTCATGATATGTCTTCCACCTTATAAGAAACACTATATGGTATTAACAAAGTCAAAAACTAGACTTTTACTGGAGGGGCTATTTAGTTTATCACATTTTTTTTTTCAACTTCTGTTATCTGCGATTTTGTTGACATCTAAAAACAATCGTTGCTGCTACGACAATAATACCCTATTTTTACTTTGTGGGCTAAATTTCTTCTTCCAAACTGCTTTACAGTAATACATCATTTGATCTTCTAAGCATATTTTACAGGATTATCTTAAGCAGACCTGTGTAGATTCCACCCTAAAATGGCCGTGGCAAAAGCTCTACACTATACTCAAAGACAAAAGTGCGAACTATATTTTTGTTGTCAAAGTACTGAGAGTAGTTCTTCCTCATCTTTACCAAAATCCCAAATTTCAACTTTGTTCACTGTTCCTCAAGATTCTGTTGAGACCTTTGGTGCAAACCTAGTCTTTACATGTTACTAGGGGCTACACAATAATATTATTAATAATCCTGATTTTGCTTTCCCACAATTAAAATATACATAAAATTTCTCTCATGATTATTGTTTTGGACATAATCCCACAGGTCTGTTTGGTACTAAACGACATTTTGTTTTGAAGAGAAAAGCTTATAAACCAAGCCTGAGACAACCTGTTTAAAGCCGTCCATATGTCTCACTATCCCAAAGAGCATTTATATTTTCCCAGGTAAATCCAGAGATAAGGTATTTATTTTGACAATAGTTATGTAAAGCAAAAAAACTGTGTAAACACAAAAAAAGAGAGTGGTATACTTGTACAAGCAAATGCAAAGAAGCCTCAATCACAGTAAATGTAGGATGGAAGGCTTGTTCCTCTAAAGACTGCTGAAAAACAGTTACAGGAAGCTGCAGCCGTTTTACAATTCAAATGTGCAGCTGAGAAAAGCTGCAGTGTTTTAAATGGAAATGATATATCACAGAGCGTGCGGGCACAAACACAAGCGGTTATGCATGTGTGTGCCATTGCATTTGTGGGTGTGTCCCTCTTTGATTGTGTGTATGGGTTTGCAAATTTATGTATGTGTGTGTGTGTGTGTGTGTGTGTGTGTAATGTGGGGCTTGAATCAGTGTGTCTCTGCTGGGAATGTTAGCTTAAGGCTTGTTAGAGCTGATTCTTTTATTGTGCTGTGGAGGCCATTTGTCACAGCAATATTGGATTTATAATAAGTGTGATTGTGTGTGTGTGTGTGTGTGTGTGTGTGTGTGTGTGTGTGTGTGTGTGTGTGTGTGTGTGTGTGTGTGTGTGTGTGTGTGTGTGTGTGTGTGTGTGTGTGTGTGCGCGCGCGCATCTTTAATTTATGCATTTGTGTATGTTTTTTGTGCTTGTGTTTACGTATGTGTGTACATATTTGTGTTATTAAACCCTGGAGTGAGTGAAATATTGGGAGTGTGGAGCTAAGTGCTGGGCTGTAAACAAACATGATAAGTGATGATGTATGAGCAGGAAGCACATTCTCAAATATTACTGGCTCTACAGAGACGGTCAGGCTGAGCTCTCAGTTTCCAGCCGTCTGAGTGATTCGTCTCTGTCTTGTGGAGACAGAGATTCTGATGGTCATCAGCAAAAGCCATTTCACATGTTTATCTGGCATCTGTCCTCACCTTGCTTTCATTTCCTTTCACTTACTCTGTTTCTATATGCTATATTTTACCTCCTTCTTATCGTTCCAACTTTAATTATTCCTTTCCTCCCACTTTCTTTACTCTTCTCTTCTTCCTCTTCATTTTCTTTGATTTTCTGGTTTTTGCTGTATCCTCTCTTAGAGCTGGGCCAGGAGTCAGTGCCAGCGTCTACCCACAATGCCACAGTGGTGGTATCGGCAGCAGGTGTGATGCCGTTCCTCCAGGGTCGAGCTGGAGGAGTAGATCAAACCAGCGTTCATTCCGTGTCCACGACCCCATCTGCTTCCTGCTCTTCTTCCTCCTCTTCCTTGTCCGCCTCCACCACCTGTGAGAGGCAGCCTGCACCTCCGGGGACGATGGTGAGCTCCCAGCCGCAGGGACAGAGCTATGCCTTGGGTATAAGTAACTCGGGCTTTGGCCCCCCTCCACCTAAACTCCCTGGAGGAGTGTATACATCAACAGGCCAGCACAACAGCTCAGATGGCTGCCCCCTGGCTAGCATGGTGAGCACAGTGAACTAAACCCATGTGCTAACAGCAAATATACACACCTCTAGGTGATATAACCCCACTGTCCCCTCTCTGCATCTCATATGAGTCTTTATCACCAGTTGTTTGTCTGAAACCAGCAATTATGACACTGTCTTGCTGAGTTTGCTGGTTATCTAATTGACTTTTACTTCAAGCAATGTAAAGTCAAAGAATCCAGAAAATCTGGAGTCGGGTAGGTAGATGATGTTGCAACGCAGAGTAAAGGCCAGTGACTTGTGTATCACACTGGCACACAGGCCAAACAGTGTAAATGTAAAAACAGCCCTTTACAACACAAAGTACCCAACGAAAATGATGACAACGACATCACATCTCATTGCCAAAAGACTGCCACTATAAAACACAAATTCATTCACTTGGTTGTGCGCATGAAGCAACAATAAACACAACAGCTGTGGGCGTGGTACCAAAGTTTCAGGTCCGTCATCTGGGTCCTGGAGGCCACCACTGATTCTTTGCCCTGAATACACTGGAAAAAATGCCCGTCTCAAAACAAGAAGAAAGAACTTATTCTACGGAACTGTTACCTTGAAATAAGTGAAAAAATCTGATAATGGAACAAGTGAAAAATGGCTTGATAAGATTTCTTAAAATAAGATATGATATTTAGAATATTGAGATCTTAAAATTAGCTCGGAAAACTTATTTTAAGCTCTATTTTACCAGGATTGTCAAGCTTAGGTGTCTTAAAATAAGCCACACATGAGAAAAAAATAGCAGTTTTTCACTCAAAAATAGACTTTTGCTTTCATGTAACCTCCAAATTTGAGATGTATTAAACTTATTTTGAGTTTCTTTGTAAAGTACAACTCAACACAAGATAATTTCAGGATTGTGTGACTAAACAAGATATTTAAAATGCATTGTCTTAAAAGAAGTCCCTCCATCTTGCTGAAATGTCACTTGTTAGGTGAATTTGTCTGAAATCAAGTGGGATGAGACATTTTGAGTAAAAATAAGACAAATAGACTTGGTAAGATTTTGAGTTTTTGCAGTGTATTTAGAGCTGAGCCACTTTCTGGTACCTCAAGGTAATATAACTAAGAGAAATTTAACATGGAGCAACGGATGGAGAAGAAGAACATGTTGTACATTACAAGATGCATTCAGCCCATGGATGTTCTGCAAACAGTAAAGTTACTTTTTACATAGTTCCCAATGTATTTATATTTCTGCGCAGCGATTGGTCCAAAAAGAAAACTGCAGTTTGTATGTCTTTAATCAACACAAGTGCACACACAGATCAACAAATCAACTTTAATGTCTATTGCTTCTTTTACTTCTCCCTCATGCCGTAGACTTTCTATTACACTTCTATGAAGATACAGTGCATCATGTTGATGCACTTGGACACATCGTCAGTGAAGTTTCCTCAGGTCATTGGGTGTTTTTTGATCTTTGAACATCTCCCACTGTCACCCAGGCGACCTTGCCAGGGTCACCTAAGTCCAGGTCACACCACACCACTGATGGGTATCCACTATCTAACATGTTGTTCTATCTATCAGAAGGCGAGTATTAATATGACTCATTCAGATCTGAAACGTGTTGGATTCATGCATAAATCTTGCAGGAGCATTTTTCATATTTCACTGAATGTAGTCAGGGATTTTGTCGGAACAGTAATTGACCCATAGATTGTCTTTTTGTTGTGAGTCAGAGTCAGATTCTTTTCATCTTACTTTAATAAATTCCTCCTGCATCACACAGCAGCAGAAGCAATGAGAGCTTGCTTAAACTGAGATTATGAGCCTATTAATTCATGTCTCCCAGCAGCGGCAACTTCAATATCTAACGGTAAAAATGTTCTATACTTCTATACACCCCAACCCAACCTGTTCCCCCCAATGTCTGACTGAGGATTGTACCGCTGTGCATATATCATTGTATAAAAAGTTTGCATTCATAAGAGATTCAAAGCTTAGTGGATTGAAAACATATTTTTAAAACAAAACCTTACTTTGTTTTATTATTCTTGTTCATGCTCATATCTAATTTCAAACTTCATATGCGAGTCATACAATCCTGGAATAAAAAGTCTTGTAAATTGAAAAAAGTAGAACAGCGCAAAGTCATCTGTTTCTTTGCTAAGACAATCAAAGGAGAGTACATTTAATGAAAAAATTAGTGCAAACCAGAACAGTCGCTGAAGCATTTCCAAAAGTTGACAAATGTAGCAGGAGTAGATAAGTTGCCAACAGCACAGTCTGGTTGATCTGTAGAAAACTGAACAACAACCACTTTTATTCTTTTGTCTGTTTAAAAAAAACAATGAAAACTTTTCTCTGTGAAAAAAATACGGCCTTTGGTCTGTTGGAAGTAGTTCAAAGATTGGGAGACTGTGATGGGCAATTTCACTATGTTCTGGCAATTTAAAGACCAAGCCATTGATTGCTTGATAGAAAAATAAATTGATCCATTTCTAATGAGTATAGTTGTTTGTTGTGGTCCTAAGCTTCTCTTTCTTTCCACCCTTCTATCCATCTGTCTCCTTTGGATAGGGTATTTACTGCTGATTTAGTCTCATCTGGACCTAACCCCACTGAAAATACTCACTATCCAGGGAACATATGAATAAACAGCCGTAGTCCCATGAGGATTCTTCCTTTGGGAATGCTTTTCTGTCTCACCCATATTTCCTACTCTAGTATGTGGCCTTCTGCCTGCCTGCATCTCTGCCTCCTCAGCCTTCTCTCCTGCTCAGGCAGCCAGAGCCCACCTGTCTGCTTTACCTGCATTTCTTTTCTCCACATGCTGAATACCTGTCCACTTCTGCGTTCACCTACATCTCCTGGACTGGGAATGGATTAAATGCAGCACCGCCGTGCTACCATCATCATCCATTAGAAGTCAGTGTACAGAGATAATCACAGTGCTGAAGTTCTTAGGGGAACTGATTCCCGTCCCAGCGCTGTCTTCTCCACAGCTTCTGTAATGGAGGGAAAGTGTAATTAATGGAGGGAACAATCTTTGCAGGTTTCCACGGCCTCCTCAGCTCTTTGGTAGCTCATAAAAGTCAACTTTAAAGCCTTGTACGGCAGTAATGCACATGTAGTGTGAGGATAGGAAGGAAGCAAAGTGGTGGAACAGCTTAGGTCAGTTTGCTCCCTCAAAAAATATAAAGATTCAAGGTAGCTTTCTTTGATGTGCAGCTCCTGATGACAGCAGTGTGAATAATACTAATTAATACTAATAATTTAAATCCTTCTGTCTCCTATCAGGTAAACAGCGGTCAGAGTTCTTTGTTGGGGGATCCTCCTAAAGAAGTGAGGCTACCCTCTAATCCTTACCTAAACCTGGCCAGTGTCATGCCAGGAGTAGTTCTGCAAGGTAAGCACACAAATGCACAGTCAGTTAAGGCATTCCCAAATGATCATAATGTATATAAATTATATTTGAGCATTAAGCTAACCTGTGTAATTCTTGTCCAGTGGGTAAAGTATGTGTATTACATAGTATTATACATAAAGTGGTACAAAGATTGTGGTAAAAAAAAAAAAAAGCTCTTAGATTGCTCCTTCATGAATTGAAAGCAGCTGTAGTCAGCATGGATTTGCAGTAGCATTGTCACTGATGATATGAATCAAATGTTCAAAGCACTTTTGCAGCAATATCGATTTTATGTGCTGTTGATGCACATGTCCTTTATGCCTCACACATTTGTAGCTCAACATGCCACTTCCTGTATTGCTGTGGCCTCATCATAGCTTCGAAGTTCTAACAGGATTGACTGAGCAAGGTTTATCTGGATACATACCGAATATACACGAATAAACTTTAGAGAAATAAGTGATATTTTTCAAGTAGTTTGAGCCTCAGTTTTTCTTGGCTTGGGCTCACTTTTCACAGTCACATGAAATCCTACACCTCTATGAAAACAGCACAGCCATAGCTGGAAGTAGAGAGAACTAAAAATGTCCTGTCCTTGACACAGTTCTATTGTGATAAATCAGGGGGAAAAAGTGGCAAATGGTGGCTCTTCATACTATATTCTACTATATTCATTTTTAATTTGTATCAAATATCACAATTTTAAGTTTAGATGTGGATCATTTTCTGGACAAAACTGCATGTCACCGATGCGTAGTTGAAGGAAAGTTGAAGATCCGACAGTTTTCTGTGTTTTTACAGTTTCTGTCTCTGATAATTGCTGTAATTTTGCTGTTTTTTTTCCCAAAGTGACACCTTTCAAGCAGGGTTAATTACGTTTCTGTGATTGTTTTTCTCCCACATCTTTGAGTCACCACTGGCATTCACTTCAGATGTTGCTAATCCCAGCTGACTACCTGGTTATGCACAGGAGCAAGCTTTTCGTAACATCTCTATCTACTAGTCATTAATATTGGATACTTTTATGATAGGAGTTCACTGAAGGAGTCATGAAGCACATTTTTAAAATCTTGCTTCCCATCTTTGTAATTGAACCCACACTGTTGTAATTTCAACACACTGTTTCTCTGTGCTTCCTCCCATTGTTGCTCAGGGTCAGTGGGGAGTAAACCACAGGGAGGACAGCCTGCCTCTGGGGTGTACGGCAACTCGGTTGCCCCCGTGGTCTCCCAGGCATCCGGCTCCTTCTCACACAGTGCGACAGCTACAACCACGGCCCCATACAGCACTGATACCTCCACTGACTACAGCCAGTACAACCAAGCCTACACCCAGGTACTGCACCACATGCAGATACACTACACAAAGGATACAAATGAAGAAATGTCTCCATAGATACATGGATGTGGGTCTGCGTGTTCACATTTGTGTTCACAAGTGTTACTAGACCTAAAATGTGTGAGAGAGTGATGGCAGCTGAATAGATGGATGGATATGAAATGAGTGGATGGATGAGGGCAGCAGTGACAGAATGAGCTGTAACTAGGAGAGGCAAGGAGGTGGAAGGGATGAGAATGGGTTTGGATATTTGGACAGACAGAGTGAGAGTGGATTTGGCAGTGAGCGCTGTGTGTCTCCATCTGTCCCTGCTCCCCTCCTCTCTCCCAACACTCCACTCAGAACAAGTCATGAAGCCCCCCTTCTGGATGTTTGTCTGCACTTATCATCCTCCCATCCTTTCTTTCTTTCTTTCACTTTTTTTCCCCTCCATCTCTGCTCCTCTAGCAGCAAGTGACATATCTGATATTTGCAGGAAGAAGCAAACCCAATTTTAAATGTTAATTACAATCTACTCATCCAAACAAATGAGTCATGATTAGATAACCAATAAAACGGTCGGTTTAATTTGTGTGGAAAGACAAGACAAAGGAGAGGAACAGGAGAGAGCCGACGGCAGGAACAATAGTTAATGAACGGAGAAGACACAGGAAGACAGAGAAGGGGGCAAAAACCAGCAAGGACCAGAAAATTACAGAGAAAACAGCATTTGTCTGCTCCACCCACCCTTCACCTGATGTTTGCTTGTGTGTGTGTGTGTGTGTGTGTGTGTGTGTGTGTGTGTGTGTGTGTGTGTGTGTGTGTGTGTGTGTGTGTGTGTGTGTGTGTGTGTGTGTGTGTGTGTGTGTGTGTGTGTGTGTGTGTGTGTGTGTGTGTGAGACGCAGGAGGCCATGCAGCAGTGGTACCAGCACTACCAGGCAGCACAAGCTCATACGTACAACACTGCTGCTCCACAGGACAACACAGCCACAGAGTACAGCAAGGAGCACACACAGGTATCGCACACACTCATTTGTGTCAGTGGGTTACACGTTTTGTTGTCTTTTATTTTATTGCTTCACGAAAATTTTTCAGATATCTTTTTAAAAAGGAATCTCTGAACGCTTCACTTTCTAGTAAATTTGTGGAGAGGACAACTCAGAATTTCCTGCCTCTAATGCAAAGTGAAGGGAAAACACAGGGATGCAGATCAACTAAAGTTCATCCAAATAAGGAAAAATAAATCAATCAGTGCTTCTATTAAAATATATTCTTTAGCAGAATCTCCAGTTCTTTGCATTTTCTTATTTGTAATAAATACAGATAGATTCATGGATCTTTAATTGAAAAACTACTATAAATCTTAAGTACAATAACTGTTACATTCTTGTGTTGCAGACTCCAGCAGTGTCCTCCTATGGGGATTACAGTTCGTACATGCAGGCTGTCACTCAGTACTACTCCCAACCTGCAACAGCCAACCAGGCCTACGCAAGCAAGGTAGAAACATGTGCCACATCTGAGGCTACGTCCATATTAATATGTTTTCTTTTTCAAAATGCATAACTTCTGCAAAGTTTACACCAAGCATCCACGCACTACTCTGACAATTTAACAGCAGCTCCCAGTCTATGTTTTGCATGTTTTCCAGTAACAGTTCTACCTCGTCAAGGGGATTTCTTTGTACAAGCAAAGAAATCTCTGGTCCCCCAACCCCCTGCTTCATGTTCACACCGTCATGTGTGTGCCCAGTTTGTATGAACACATAGACAGAGACGTCTTCTAAAATGATCCTAAAAAGCTCATCTGCACCTTTTCATTTAAAACTGAATTCTCAAGGTCTGAACTCACACTGGTCCTCAGCACACACGACACACTCGGTCCCTGTATCCATTCACTGCAGTTATCAGCATGCATCAGAGAAGCTAGAGAGCCCAGCTTGTGCAGGGATGAAGGATTTGACACAAGTTAGTCATTTGTTTCCTTGAATTAGTGATAACTGAGCACAAATTATTAATTTGAGGGTAAGAGGAGCCCATTTAGAAAGTCCACGACCTCACACAGAACATTATTAAAGCAAATTCTGCTGCCACTCCTGTAATGTGCACAAAGTCTGATTAGATTTTTTTTTTTAGTTTTCTTTAATCAAGACGCATGCAGAACAGGACTTTATAAAGTTTAAAATTCACGTTGCTGGTTCTCTCGTGCATTTTTTAAACTATTTCATGATATCTTCAAACCCAGTGTAGTTTGGCATTTCTCTTCTGTTTTTCCTTCTTTTTTAAGTTTATTGGCTGCCACAGATACAAGTATAGCTGCAGTATATCTGACTCTTATCATTCCAGCTCCACCCGCCAGGCTTTATATATAAAAAACAAAACTTGGTACAATCTGACTTGCCTGAAAAAAGCACTCTGTCCTTCAGACTGAGTGTAAGCCAGCCCTCCGAGCTAAACGCTGGCATTTACATACCGTTTGTCTGCATGTCTGCTTGGAGAGGGTGACCTCTCTGTAAGACACTGATACCCCGTTAGAGGGAACACATCACTCTGCACCTTGCAGCTGATACCAGCCATCCCCACATGCCCAGAACAGCCAGGACCAGGCTTATCTGCTGCTGCTTGAAGCTGTGTGTGTGTATACTTGTGTTATTCGGTTGTTACTAGGTTGTGGGGACATAAATCTGTTCTCAGTGTCACATAGTGGGGACAAAAAGCAAGTCCCCATGATGTAAAACATCAAATTTTGCATGAACACTTCCTTTAAGGCTATTGTAACGTCTAGGTTAGGCAATTAATGGTTGGTGCCGGTGTCCAGAATGAATGAATGTATGTTAGTGTAATGTCCTCTGAAGTGATGGAAAGATAACTGTGTGTGTGTAGTGTTTGCATGAAGATGCCACCATGTCTCTTGTTGCATTACATTCTGGCCTTGTGAGCTCACTGCTGCTGGAGAAATTGATATCTTGGAGAAATGATATGACATGAAGTTTTGGCAATATACTGAACTGAAAATACACAGAGATGACATGTGGTATTCAGAAATGACAACAACAGCAGTAGAGTGGATGAATGAGTGATCTGTAGTCGACACAAGCTTGTCTCTTAACAGCCACTAGAGCAGGGGTGTCAACCATCCAGCCTGCGGGCCAAAAGCGGCCCTCCAAAGGGTCCAATCCGGCCCGTTGGACGACTTTGTAAAGTGTAAAAATTACAGAGAAGACATTAACAGCAAATTGTACATTTGTAAAACTGTAAACTGAAAATAATTTCTAGACCATGACAAGTTGTTTTGAACACAAAGTGAAATACTAGATTGTTCATTGTTCTTGTGTCATTTTGTGTCTCGTTTTTGGAATATTTTGTCTTGTTTTTGTTGTTCTTTTGTCTTGTTTTTTGTCTGACTTTTGCCGTTTGCCTTTTTTTGTCGTTTTGTCTCGTTTTTGTCGTTTTGTGTTTCCTTTTTGTCTTGCTTTTGTCTTTTGTCTTATTTTTGTCATTTTGTGTTTCTCTTTATTGTTTTTGTCTCATTTTTGTGATGTTTTGTCTTGCTTTTGTTGTTTTTTTGTCTTTTGTTGTTTGACTTTTGGCATTTTGATCATAAAGTAAAATAGTATATTGTTCAGTTCCAGATACTTGTGACTAAATGTTTTGTGTCTCTCTAAACACACTGTGATCTATAAATTGTAATGTGTAAATGATAAACTTTTTCAAATTTAACTTATTTTTCTTAACAAATTTAAGGTTGTTCATGATGTTTTGCAAAAAGATAGTTCCTTTAGAGTGACCACTTCCAGAATGTACTGTTTTGCACTAAAACAAGTGTTGTCTTTATTTATAGGTTGTTATGCTGTGATTTTACTGGTTCAGCCCACTTAAGATCAGATTGGGCTGAATGTGGCCCCTCAACTAAAATGAGTTTGACACCCTGCACTAGAGAGAAGACAGGTTAACATGAAGCAGTAAAAGACAACAGTACATTTTCTATCAAATCATGAGCTGCATCGACACTTGCACAATACCATGCCACCTAACAGCTAAACAGAACTAAACATAACATTTTTCTCATAGTCTTGATGAGTTGTGTTTTTTTTTTCCCATCTGAAGCTGGACATTTTCTGTATGCTTTCTTGCAGGAGGTAGATGTGTGTAAGCCTCTGGGAGTGTCTCTGCATGCAGTCAGTAACGGTGCAGCTCCTCCACCGGCCGTCCTGCCTGCTGCCGCTGTGCTGCCGGCCTACAGCACCCTGCCTTTAATGCCCAGCTTCCTTGGGGCGCCACACCCGGCGGCAGCCACTCCGAGCCCTGTCACGCATGCACACACTGCCGCCACTGACTGGAACACCTACTACTATGTAAGTAGAGAAAATCCACTTTGTCATAGAAGACATGAAATCTTTAATAGTTCTCTCAGTGAAGCTGGGAGAAACATCCTTTTTATTGTTTGCTTCAGCTAAAATGACACAATCCAATAAAGTGCAGCTAAGGACTTCAGAGTCTCTCCTCCTAGTGGGCGGTACTGGTTGTTGACGGTGGAAATCTGTGGGATGGGATCACTGCTCACCTTGTCGAATATTTTAGAGAAGCCACTTCTGCATGTCTTTATGTGTAATAAGGTCATCTTTAACACAGACACACCCTGTGGACAAAGCAGTATGATAAATATCAGTACAGACTATTGTTTTACTGAGGCTGCCAGGCGTTAGAGTGAGATTTGGTTTGTGTGGGATGCTGACAGGGGGTCTGGGGGCCTTTCCCCAGAAAATGTTTTAAATTATCGATCCTATTTCCTGCGTTCTGGTGTAATTTAAGAGCATTTTGCCTGTTAAAATCGTATTGTAGAGATAACATTAAGGGATGATTAAAAAACATTTAGCTTAAAAAAAAGTAGGGAAAAAAAACAGAGCAAGGACAGGCAGTATTGAAAATGGTTATTCATGTAAAATATGGATGAAAGTTCTGTGGCTGGACGTGCACAACACATTTCATCAATATATAGTATGCATAATTGAAATAACTCCAGCAACCACTTATAGCATTTGTCTTGGAGGATTCTAATGCACACACTGAACAGCTTCAAGTTGACCACATCAGCCAATTAAACAATAAAAGTGCTTAACCAAAAACCAAACATATCTTCATAACTTAAAGTATCCATACCCTGAACAGAATTACAATCAGACACTAAACTCTGTCCCACAGGAGCAGGGTGACATGGACTAAAATCAGGACTAAACCAGGTCTGACTGGACCTCACAGGAGCAGGGTGAATAACTTATTAACTAGGCCCAAAAATAAATAATAAAGACTGTAAACTCAGAATAAATGACACAACTGTAAACAGGAACAGGAAAAGAACAGGGAAATATTAATTCTTGTGAGCCATGTTGTCCTCCCTGGTGGCCTTTTTTGAAGCCTTGATTATCTCTGGGGTGGGTTCCCGTTTATGGCATGGCTCCAAACTAGCCATTTTAATAGTCACAATAGAGGACAGTATTCCCTCAAGAGCAGGGCTCCACACTAACTTTTTGTCCTAGGAGCACAGTGGCCCCTAACCCAAATTTAGGGGCGCACATCGAAATCCACTTGCAAAGCAGATATTCACATTTCCTCACATTTTCACTGGATTACTGATAAATACTTGAACAATAAAAGAAGAAAATATATTGTTTTCAATTCACATTTTATTGTGCAGCAGTTGACACAACATAACAAGAAAAGCACTCAGAGAGCGCAGTACTCCTCCAAGGCTACTCAGTTGACGTATCATTTCCGACTGATGAAATCTTCAAAAAAAAAAAGACCTTGTGCTGAGCACAGGCATGTGTTCTGCATGTGCACGTTATGTATTTATACCGAATCGCGTGTAAATTACCCTTATAAAGGTCTGTTGATCACTTCATCAGTTCTGACAAGCCGTCGTTTTGCTAGTGTGAAAATAACTGTTCCCTCCAAATTTTTATGTTAAAGGCATATTTTTAATGTTAAGGGCTTTTATTTTGTCACCATTCCAGCGGCACAGGAAGTGTTTCTCTAAGAAGTGGTTTCTTGACATGCAGGGGTGGATCCAGATTAATTTTAGTGGGGGAGGGCACAGGGGGGTACAACAGATATTTTGGTTTAGAAGGAAGACGACTAGAAGAGCAGGTCTTTAACCAGCATCCCTAAAATCCATGGAGTCGGCTTCAGAGAAATGAAGGAAGGTCAACTTTTATCAGCCTCCATCCAGATCTTCAACTTGATATCTTTACTTTGAGATTTTTAGCACCACAAATCTTTAGTATCACACTTTATTATCATTTATTAGGACTTTAATGGAATCCACCAGCAGATTTAGTTTTTGTTGACAAACTTTATTCTTGTCATTGTGGGACTGCAGGATTTAAAACTGTTCCTTCTATTTGACCTCATATTTATTAGTTTTAGTGGAGAAAGTTATTTTAATTGTCGATTAGTCTTTTATAAACCAAATAATAAATTGCATTAGTCAAGAGGTTTAAATTTCTTACTTTGTTATATTTTAAATGACAAAAAATATTTTTTAAAAAGCATCTTGAAACAATTTGACCTGTAATTGGCGTTATATAAATAAAATTGAATTTAAATTGTATGTATCTTGTAATGTTGGAGGAATTCAGCCGTATATGTTGGAAAACACATTTTCTTTGTCCATTAATCTGTTGATTGTTTTCTCCAGTAATTCAATTATTGCTTTGGTTTATAAAATGTCAAACCCAAATATATTCAATTTACTGTCATAAAAAACAAAAATATTTTCATTCATGATGAAGGAATCAGGCAGTTTTTCACTTTTATCTTAGTTTAGTCAGAAAGATAGTTGATAATGTGTGAATTGTTGCAGCTTGTGAGCCATAAAAGGTTTTAATCTTTGGGGCCGAGTGTCAGAAAACATTTAGAAACCAACATCAACAAAACACTCAACAAAGATTTGAACATCATTAAAGGGAACTCCAACTTTTGCATGACAATGTCTAATTAAAGGACATTTATTTCCAACGTAAATGTGTGACATTCATCCTCTGGAGCTTCTCTTCACATCGTCTTCCACCTGGACTGGTTTGGTCTGGAGCATGTTCAGAGAAGACTTGACAATGAGCTTATTTTGAAGAACCATCTCAGACTTTCTGAGCTTCAACACCTATAGCAAAAAGCTTTAACAAACAACTCAAGAGATCCAGAAGTTGGAGAGAGTTAGCTTTAGCTGAGCCTAAGAACATGTGGGATGCTAACCTAGCAAACATTTCAGACTTTTCTCTGTGAATTCTGAGAAATAACTTCCTATTTAATGACAGAGCTACACATCGGAATGCAGTCTCATTAAAACAGACTCTAATTCAGTGTCATCCATCCATATTAAAGTGCAGTTACCCAAAATGTTTGTTGCATGAGCTCCAACAAAACCTGTCCAGGTAGAAGGCCACTTTGACAAACAGGAAGTAGAAGATTCCAAGCAGATTTATAGAAGGGGGAACCGGACTGCACTAAGTGTGGTCGAGTATAGAGGGGTGTTTTGTGGGTCTTTAAGGCTGATGATTATTAGTGAGACATTTGGAGGAGATACTCATTTGCAGTAAATTAAAATCTTGGAGTCGATGGCGTTTTTTCATCCCAAAGGCTATACTATGATGTTTTCTAAGAGACATACCATGCTACTCTGTTTGTTCTGGCCCTGGCCGCTGCACTCCTCCTCTGTTGTTTTCTGGATTGTACTCAGCTGCATGCCTTCGTCCACCCGGCTTCCGTTGACTCATCCCACCTGCCGTCTCTGGAGCTGAAGCTGGATTGGAACAGACCAAAGTACAGTCCAATCACGATGCCAGCTGCCTCTCAAAAGGCTCCTTCATCTGGTGGCACTTCTTCTGAGGGGAAGCTGAGCTTCAGCAGAACTTTGGAGATGTGTTCCAGTCGTTGGTGGATGTGTGGGGAGATAGAGAGGGACCTGTATTGTTCAGAAAGGAAAACAGGGAACCCACTGGTAGTTTTAGTTTAGGGTGCTACTGCGGTGTGTTTTTGGGTTTTAAGAGGTGAACAGGAAGAGTTTTTTTTGGTATTGATGATCTTTAATTTTGTTCCTGGTTGGAATGCCCATCAATGGCAACGTGATGTTCACTTTTAGTTCTGTTTATTTTTATTTTACTAATATCCATTTGCTTTTAACCCCCTCACATGTTGTGTTGTTGTAAACTTACTCTTTCAAATAAATACTCGTCTAACCCTCTGGAAACCAGCATTTCAACGGTTTTGGGTTGCTCCTCACCTACTTCAGACAGCCGGGACATAACATTTTGTGGACCAAAGGCTATACTGTGACGTTTTTTGGACAACCTGCTATACTGTGGACGTTTTCTGGACCAAAGGCTCTACAATGACGTTTGTTGGGCGACACGCTATACTATAGGCTTTTTCAATTGACATATTACTATGACGATTTTTGTTTTTTTGTTGTTTTTTGGCAACATAAGAATATGAACAGTTTTAAAAATTACTATACTTTTACTTGTGCAATGAAATATTATTCTGTGGCATTTTTTAGACGACATATTAAACTCTGATGTTTTCTTGAATGACATACTATTTTGACAATATACGACACTGACATTTTTTGAACCACATATACATGACAATTTTAGGCAACATCCTATCATTTTGCACTTTTTGAACCACATAATAATCTATGGTGTTTGTTTTTTTTGCCAACATGCTATACTATGAACTACAGGCCATACTATGTTATTATTCAGCCTCACATTAACCATTGCTTCCTTAGAGGTAGGGCAAATCAGTCGAGTGAAGCCCAGTGGCAGAACATTCACCACAATCCACAGGTATCAGAACCCCAGATGAAGCTCAAAAAAGCACAGATTAACCAACGGGCATGAGGCCTGAGCCCATCCAGCCACAGACAGAGCGCAAGTAGGGACAGTTACGTACTGAGAAACGGCCATAGTGTTCTTACCGCAAAGGTACAAAGCTGCTCGTCTTCTCCTCCAGCATCAGGAAACGTCTTCAAATCCAAACAAAATACAATCAAAAGATCAAACTAAAATCATTGGTGCATTCAGGTTCAGTCGGACAACGAGGTTGCGTTCAGCAGCGTCGGAAATCATAATATCAGTAATGTAAATTTCCAACAAAAATTTTGGGGGGGGACACGGGGTGGCCAATCAGATCACAGGAGAAGCCACTGCCCCCTCATGCCCCCACGGAAGCTCCACCACTGCCCAGGCAGTGCTACACACAGGCTTTCAAACAGGCGTGAACTAACCGTGACGTCACCAGTTGGTTTCAACGTAGAGAAAATGAAGCCCGGATTTTGCTACTTCCTGGTCGCCATTTTGGATTTTTTGGAGCCAGTGACGTAAAAAGCGTCATCAAACAGACTGGACCGGAGAGCAACTAGGGGCAGGACCAGTCTATGGGTGGGCCAGACTGAGAGCTGAAGACTCTCTTATCCCGCCCACATTTTACTGCAGAGGCTTCTGTTGCTGCTTTTGGAATAAAAGGATCTGTCAATCATTCCAGACAAGACTGTCTATCAAGTATAGCCACGCCCCCTGGCTCCGCCAACTTTAACGATTTATTTAAAATTCAGTATTGATTTATTTTAAGATCGGCCACCTGATCTCTCATTTTGACCATGAAAACTAACGGGAAAAAAATCCTGAGCTGTAGAAAATCAGTCTATCAAATTTTATTTTTTCCGGTGATGAATTGGGGTCTATGGAGCTAAAGCTTTCTGGAGCCAACCCTAGCGGACGGTGCGATATTGCAAGTTTTTGACACTTCCGGATGGGCTTCATTGTTGGAGCCAGATGCTACGTCCATCTTTATATACAGTCTATGCTTTCAAACACAGGTAGTCACTCAGAGACAGCCGGCCTGACAGCTGCGCAATGACTGGGGAGCGTGTAGGACGGAAAATGCGGACCGGATTTTCACAAACCTGGCATTCTCTGGAGTAAAAACGCAAACTGGATTTCCCCAAAGATTGCATATTCCCATAACAGCAAAGTGGAACTTTTATCTTTTTTTTTTTTTTTTTGCCCGTGTGATATTTGGAGTGTGGCGTGAGAGCGTGTGAATGGACTGAGTTGCACGTGTCTCACAGCCAAAGCGTGAGAGTTGGCAGCCCTGGTTTTACACATCAGTATTTTATGAGTGTTCAGCAGTGGTCAGAGGACTGTTTGCTTTAAAAATTAGTTACTAGGAGCGAATCGGAAATACCTTGTCTTTTTCTGTAGCTGCTTCAAAATAAAATGATACAAGCCACTGAAATATGAGGAATGGAAGGTTTTCCATTTGAAGCAGTAACAGGAAATACCAGTACGCATTACTACTGTAAGTGATGGAATAAGTGCAAGGGTCTTTATTTGCCACAGGTATAATTTATTACATTTTGATAAAACATAGTCAGTTTTCAAAAAATCTATTACAGTTTTAACTTGCATTTTCTTCATACATTTGACGTAGTGGCTAACAGAAGTACAGTTGTTACAGTTTTCCACATCAGTAATGGTTTTTCACTCAGTGTTATGTGATTATAGTACCCTGTGTTAGACTACGGTGGCTCAAAGGGCATTATCCATGTCTTTCTTGGTAGGCTTTCAAATCAGTTTTGTTGAAATGAACAAACATTGGACATACTAGTGAATCAAAACCACAATTAAAGGGAAGCTTGAAGTAACAGACTGATTAGTTTGTTGTCCAGATGAATTTAAAGTGATAGAAATACACATTATACTCTACATGTCCAATTATTGAAATATCAGCTTTTATTCCAGAATTTCTGATAGGTTGTATTACTGCACATTGAAACTGCTGTTGATCTGCAGAGAGTTGAGATCAGCGTGTTTTCTGCCCTCTATTCTTTACGGGCTTGTTACGGCATTTCTCTCTGAGAGGTGGAAGAAGGGCCTCAGTGCAGCTTTCATTTTTTTTCCACATTGTTCAAGGCTGTAAAACCACTCAGAGAAAGGAGATTCATAGAGTGAAAGCATGATGACGTAAACAGACCAGGGCCAGACGTGTGAGCTGAGCCTTATCTCAAGAAAGATTTACATTTGTTTGTACAGACAGCATCTGTGGCCCTCTCTCACTGCAGACTTCTATACACACAAACGCACGCACGCTCTTATTTGTATGGATGTCTTTGTGAGGACATTCAATGATGTAGTGCATTCCCTTTTCCCTTAATATAACCATAACAATTAGGTACCCAACCATAACTATTAATCTAACTGAAACATCCTTCTAAACTTTACAAAGTCTTAAAGTGTCAAACAGCCTTTTGAAGGAATGTAAGAAACTAAGGATCAGCAAAGCTGTCCTCATTTTTCCAAAATGTCCTCACTCGGTCTAAAACTCAAAGTAGTCCTCATGTCGACAGTTGAACAAGAACATACGCATACTCAAACATGCGTACAAATGAGGAAGTTTGTGTTTTTGTCAGACTTCTGGACTGCTCACCTTCTTTTTCATTTACTTATTCAGTTCTTCTTTTTAAAGATTATCTTCAGTTTTATGATTCAACCTTCTCAACGCCAAGCAGTTTCTCGATATGTTTTATTTGCTCCTGTCACATTTTTCATTGACTGTGGGTTCATTTTTCACTGCGATGTGAAGTCCTGCACCTGTATGGTAACATAACAACAAAGGCTTAAAGTAGAAAGAACTCAAAAATGGCTGCTGTGTCATACAGCACACCGATAATGTCATAAGTCAAAAAGAAAAGAAAAAAATTGTTTTATTCATTTTACAAAACTTAAAAACAATGGGGAATGAATTCTTGTCCAACAGCCCTCAGGTGTTGCCAATACTAGAAAAAAAAATGAAGATTCATAATCAGAATATAAATGTATAACAAGATACATTTTTCACTTATTTCCATACTTGTCTCTTGTTTGGTCTGTATAAACACAGCCTGCAGTTCAGCCTAATTTATTTAAAAATCCGTGAATTTTTTTCATGCAACTGTTGTTGACACCTGAGTGTGGTTTTCCAATTACACATGCAAAATGTTTTTTTGTTTTGTTTTACAGAATCTAGTTCTAGCAAAGAGTGTGTTCTCTGTGAATGCTTACTTTAGATGTAGAATGATTTTGATGAAATAATATGACTTCAACCCAAGATTTGGTTATTTTCTTCTGATGGACCTTGCACATCACACATAAATGTTGAAAATGGACTGATTCTTTCAGTTTCACAGTTTCTAACTCTGATAAATCTGTGACTTCTTAGTGATCTTTTAAAAAAAACGACATGTCTTTCAAATCTGCTGCTGGTTTTTGGGCTTTAGAGTTTGATCAGTGAAGTAAAGAAATCATCCAGTCAACATTTAAAGTCTTATTGTCTCCCCTCTGGATTAATTGTTGAAATTTCAGTGACAGTGACAGAACAACGCTATGTCACTTAAACACTCGAAACACAGTTCAAAACATATACTAATTATCAATACATCCTTCAAAAATAATACAAAATAAAGGGTTGTAGCTTTAGTTAGAAATTACTCGGGTTAATCTCCATAGTTAATGATACTGTTGGGCCTTAGCCTTAATATTTATTATAACTAAAGTTGTATTTTATATTAGTTCTGTAGATTCTTAATCCTAAACTTTTAAATTAAGTAGGTAACTTCACACTGTAAATAACACTTTCGGGTGTCAAGCTTAATATTTAAAGTTGCTCAGTTAATTTATAACACCAATATTATTTCTATTTTTCATTTTAACTTGACAAAAACAACACTTAATAAAAATGTATTGTGTATTATTATGTAAATTTAACAACTGTCAACAATAGGCTTTGGTTTAACTCATTTTCCAGGGTGGCACAGAAGATTGGAGGAACCATCTTTCAAAAGGCTTCGAGTATTACAATCCACTGCATGTATCAGAGGCTTTCCAGCTTCTAGTAACAGTAGTGTCGTCTCCATTAACACATGACCAGTGCAACAATATTCAACTTTTGTTCACCTCTTCCTCCTCTCCTTTCATTCCTGTCTCATCAGAACCAGACGAGGGGCCATAAGAGGGAGTATCCTCAGCTGGCAGTGCAGGAGGTGACTTCCTCAGACGGTGCCTACATCGGGCAGCACTCCCAGGGCCTGGGGGGGCAGTACGCTGACTACTTTAAGAGGAAGAGGCTGTAGTACGAACCAAACCACCATAAAGCCTAAAGCTTGGGGAGGGAGGCACAAACAGCTGGATGTCTACTGGATGTCACGGCTCCCTCTAGTGGCCTTTCTGTGGCTGCCATTTTGCATCCCTACAGTAGGTATTGAGTTTAGTAGAGTCAGGGTTGCAAATGGCTCAAGTGAAAGCAAGCCATAGTGCTCTTGATCTCGGCACTTATGTACTCGCACACAAACACACACATACATACACAGTGTTGCTTTTGTCCTGTTCAAGCCTTAACTCTTTAACTTAAACTGTTGTTTCTCAGTCAGTGTGTTAACTGTACTTAACTAATATTATCTTGTACATTTTTTCTAATATCATGTAAACGGAAGTAAATTGTGTCTGTACGTACAAGCTGCTTTTGTATTTGCAAGCCGGCGACCTGTCTGCCCTGCTGAAACTGCCCGAGGACTGGTGCGACAGCCAGGTGTCTCCCTCTCTGTCTCCCTTTTCAAAAACTAAAACGTGTCTGATGTCGCACACTCGCGCTTTGATTCGTCAGACGGACTGACATCTGTTTGTTCCCGCTTCACCGTCTATTCTCTTGTCCTTTCATTGCACAGGTTCCTCTTTTAAAATCTCCCAGCTGACAATTCGAGCGTGTGTGTGTGTGCATGTTTGTGTGTGTCGCTATGCTGTATCTGTAGGAAGTGTCAGCCATTTCAATCCCAAGGTTTGGGAGCACATCAGGAAAAAAGGGCCTGAACCAATCACAGCCCTTAATTGTGGTGACTTCCAATAGCTTCCCTCAATAGATGGACCTTTCTTATAAAGACTGGACAGAAAATAGAAGGTTGGTGTAAATACTGCAGTGTAATACAGAATATATAAAGCCATGCGTAATAGACAATATCATATATAATGGACTTTCCTTTGTGAGCGTATTGTATAACACGAATGAAAGGAAAAGATATATTAAATGTCTGATTTTTTTAACCTATACTGTTATATATTTGTAAGATAATAATGTTCCAAGGTAATTCAAGTCATTTATTAATACTGAATCAACATTTGTTTTGACTTAAATGTAGTTATTTGGTTTTGTTTTGAACTTTTAAGCCAAATATTAGGGCACAGTCCTCTTCTCTTCTCTTTTTTTTATCTTCTCTTTTCTTGTAAAATGTTTTTCAGGAGGTTTTGTTGGAACTCTACCAGGAGCTTTTCTTCCATATCCAGCTGCCATTTTTCATAAAGGTTTCAATCTATAAGTTCCTCCCAATCCATACTACATACTACTTAATGCAGGTCTGAGTATTCACACTGCACAAGTAACTGAATAAAGTCTGCTCCAAATGCTCAGTTATAGTTTTTGAGCTATGCTGTAGTGGGCCACTGTTTATCTCACGGGGAGCAAATTACAGGTAAAATTAAAAACTAATGGTGGATGGCAGGGAAACAACTCCCACAACGCCTCCAAAATTAAAAACATTTCTTTTTATTTTCTTTTCTCTTTTTTTGGAAAAGCAAAATTAGCTGTTACTGGGTGAAGTTTCATCTGCAGTGTAATTTGAGAGTCACAGTTTGATTGCATTTGCACGGTGCACATATTACATCACGCCCTGTCGTTATAAAACTGTGAAATGCAGATTTTTATCTCTAGCCTTTTAAAACAGTGCAATATACAGAGTGCTATATGATGTATGCAGTTAAAGTTAGTATGTAGTATAAGATTGGAACTGTCTGGATGATTTTCTGCATTTATGTTGCTTTCGGCACGTGAAATGCTACTAATATGCTGCTGTGCATGTGAATCTCTGCTCCTTCAATTTAAGTTTTTCAGTGGAAAGAAAGCAGTTTATTGCTGCTCATTTTAGCCAAGCTCAATTTCTTTTCAAGTGGCTTTTACAAAGGAACATGATACCATGTCTTAATTTTCTCCTTTGCAAAAGCTAACTCCAATATATATTTTGTGTATCTCATTTCTACTAGTGTCCTTAAATAACTTCAGTGCAGATGATTGTTTGGTGTTCATCACAGAGGAAAGAGCTTTCATATTTCAGTTTGGACACTAGGTTTAGGTACACAGGCCTCTTGTCTAACAAACCGGCAATAACTAATGCTCTTGCTGCTGTAGAAAGTTGAATGTATACGTTGTTCAGTTTGTAGTGAAAATGTTTTGCCACTCACACAGAATTATATACTCTTAACGGCTCCTACACAAGGTGACAGCTTCCTTTCTTTTCTTTCTGTTTGTGTTTTTACATTCTGCTCTTAACTGACTCTATATCTTCGAACAGAATATTACTTGCATTGCCATGGCAACCACGCTCATCACACACTGTGAAAACCAATAGAAAGCGAGATCAGATCATGTGTACACGTCAGTCCAGTCCAGATATGTGCTGTGAGTTTTTTAATCACTGAGGTAACAGCTCACTGTAAACAGGATGTACACGATGTTTCAGTGCACAGACGCAACAATGGGTGAGTGTCACTGTTCTTGTGGGAGTGGTGGCTTGCAGGAACGCTTGTCAAGGCCTGAGAAAAAGGCTAAACATTAAACTAAGGGCAATAAACAGACACACACATTCTCATGTTTTCCATTACTTCCTTGTCTGTCCTGTTCTGTGAATCAGTTTTACTGTGTGCCATGTTGCATGTCTTTTAGTTTTCTGACCATAGTGAACTGTGATATATTCTGAAACAAGTATCCATGATCCATAATGCAGAATACAGACACGAGTAAAGAAAAAAAAAAGGAGAGGATGCTGAACATTTGCACAAATACAGGAAGGAGAGGATCAGTCGCAGTGACTGCTGATCAAAGCCTAAGTGTATACACAGTCTGCAGAGTATAATTAATTTTCTCCCTTTTGTGCATTTGACAGCTCCTCTTCTATTATTTCAGACTCATTTGTGAAGCCTCCTTCCTCAGCTGTTATGGACTTACGTACGATATGGACAGTTTGCCCATAGACTTTCCCTATTATTACCATCAGTCATTTTCATTCAAAGGCACAAAACATTTGAAGTATGAGGCTGGAATCTAATTTCAGATGATTTGCAGCTTTTTCCTGCTGATCCTAAAACTTGATTTGATGTATATAACATTTTAGATGAATCCTATACGTAAAGGTAAATCATGTTTCATTTTATGCTCTAATTGTCTTTATAACAACATACACTTTCTGTTTATCATCGATTTCTGCAATATTTTCAATTTTCATTTCTTCTGAATCTGCTGACTTGTCTTTGCATGCCTGTACTAATAGGTCAGATCACCTTATATCCAAATTCTAAAATTAGCCTCCTTAAAAATGTTCACCAATCTATTATCTATACACTGCTTGATCCTCATTAGGGTGGTGGAGGGGCTGGAGTCTAGGGAGCAAAGGCAGGGGACACCCTGAACATGCCACTGCTCACATTCACACCTACAGGCAGTTTAGAATCACCAATTAACCTCAGCATGTCTTTGGACTGTAGGAGGAAGCCGGAGAACCTGATTAAAACCCATGTATGCCCTGTTATCCACTGTGCAGCCTCTTTAAAAACATTGTATTCTCTAAATTTAAATATTGTGCTCTCGAGATAAGTGTCAAAATCATGTAGTTTGACACCAAGCTAGAATCACATGCTTTCATTTTGGGTTTTTTTTTAAACTGCTTTGAATTCTAAATACGCTGCACAATGTCATTTCAGCTGTGTTGGCTTGTCATTTGCATATTTCACACCTGCAAAGTCAACAATACATTATCAGTGTGAAATTGCACAGGAGATATGTATGTTAAACATCTATGATCCGCTTTCCTATCCTTCCTTGCTCTGCTGCTTCAACCCTCAAATGGTCTGTTTGCTCAGTCTGGTGCGCTGATTTTTCCAGAAGTAAGTCCAGTAAGCACACCTTCTACCACAGGAAATGCTACAAAGAGAAAGAACCCCATATATGGTCAAATCTACTTTCCCTTGATGACATCTCTTACAATCTGTGGCTATTTGCTAAAGCAGTTTTGCATTTTTACCTTCTTAAGCACTTCTTTAAATTGTTTTTCCCCATACTGTGCTTCCCACTGCCTGATATCCTCTAAAGCAGCTGTAACTATAAACTATATACACTAAACTATAAACTTTGAGGCACTGTGGTCCTCTGGACTCTGGGCTACAGTTTGATTTGCTTGGTTGAAAACTGTCCAGTTGGACTCCAGCGCTGGCTTTCTGCCAGGTGATTGCACTCACCTCCATCACCCTGAAAGACAAGATAGAAATGTCTGTGTGTGAGGCAGAGTGTGTTATGATCGGAGACAGGGCCTCTGATGGTGGAGGTGAACAGCTGAGGCAGCAGACTTTAAAATGCACTGTTTGCTCGTCTGGTTTCCCGTCTGCCTGCTTGCCTGTCTGTCTTCCTGACTGTCTGTTTTCCACTCTAACTGTCTCCCACAATGGATTCGGGTACTAAAGTCAGTCATGCCTGAATTATTTTAGTGGTATTCCATCAGTCGCATCAGCTTTTTCCCCTACATTATGTCATTGCCATGTATACTACAGAGTCATGTGTGTGTGTGTGTGTGTGTGGATGTCAAAACAGAACACAAACCAAGAGGCAGAATCCTTTACACACAGCAAGTTATGAAAGAGCAAAAAGACAGAAGTGAGGAGTAACTGATGCTTGGAGAAGAAGAATCATGGCACTAGAATAGAATTTGCAGTATGAAAAAGTGGGCCGAGTGCAAAACCAACCCTATCTGATTTGAGTCTACTTCTCAGCTTCCTCATTTGTTTAAAATCACTGTTCACTGTTGGAAAGAAGCCACCAGTTTGACTTTTAAGCGCTCCTTCTTTAATCGTGGACAGAACAATGTTCAAATGTGGTCCGGTCTTTCCTAGTTGTCATTCTGATGCGTGACTGACAGGCTTTCAGTCTAACCGGAGTTGAGAGAAGCACCAGCTTTTGTGTGTATCAGCGAAGCTGTTTTGTTTAGTTTTAACATAAAACTTTCAAGAAAATATATTCAAAGTGAAAAATAAGGGATTACAGTTGGAATTGAAGCCACAGCAAACTGAGCTGGTAAACAAGCTTTAGAGTAGAGCTATTGTTTGTGGATTTTTCTTTACGTTAATGAGGAGTTGGAGGCTGAGCTACAGTATTTATACCTTCAAGTAGTGAGTCCCCAGTTTGATCCATGGCCTCTGGATCTTTGCTGCCTGTGATTTCCCTTCTCTCCTTTCTCACATCTCTCCATCTATCTCCACTGTAACTATCCAACAAAGGCCAAAAAAAATTTAGGAGTCGGCAGTAATTCTGTATTTACCTACTTATATTTCAGTGTTAGAGCCGTGGCTTTGGGCAGATAGCATATTAAGCAGCTTGTTGGCATTGTTAAACTAACACATTGCTTTCTTTCTCTGCCCAGCAAACAGAGAGTCTGTGTTGAGCTCGATGAAGCCAGTTGGTCTCTTTAAAGCATTAGCTGTTCTCAATTGTCAGCCTGTATCTCCACCTTCTCATTTGGGTCGAACATAACGAGTCTGCTGTGTTGTAGTTCCAGTTAACCTGTCAGCCCAGCCGTCAAACTAGAGTGGAACTGATTTGTTGTTGACATTTTCCTCTGGTCGTCTGAATCTTATTTGCATCTAATAGAAACACCTGGTGGCCTGTTTAGACAAAGCACAAACTCGAGTGAAATATGAAGCGTTAAAGGAAACATGCTCCACATACAAAACACATGCGAAGAGGAAAAGGCTACAGGCATTGACCACCTTCTAGAGCGCTGTGATGAGCATCAACCTTACAGATCATTTTAATTCTTTTTTTTTTGCTATAGGTTGTATTTCTGGATTTGGAAGCACCTTTCATTAAATGCTTGTGCTTTCATTCTGTGTTTTGTCCTTTGGCGCCAAAATGCCCATACCATCCTGGTATCTGGCACAGAGATTATTTTGAAATTCTCCCTTTCCTCTTTGCACATGTTCATCACAGACACTTTAAGAAAGATGCATCAGCCACTAATGTGCATTTCAGAAATTGTTGGTGAGCACATTTCCAGCCGTCTTCCTGTAAGTGTTCAGGCTGCCAGTCAGAGACATGAGTTCTCACAAAATAATACACCTGTGCTCCAAACGTAGCTTGTACTTTCATAATCAGGCCCCTCACACGTGGAATTACAGATTGATTAAGATGTTTGACGTGCCTTCTATCAGTCACTCCATCAGATCTGAACTTTCTTAATGGTTCTGAATTGCAGATAACGAGGTCTGAGCTGGTGTTTACTTCGACTGCCGCTCTGTGTTTGTGTGCTGGATCCACTAATTGTGTGTGCGTCTGGGGGTGTAGCTCTCTAGAAATGTGCTCCTAGCAGGTAATGTTGGTAAGGAGAGACAGGCTGCAAGAAAGAGACGAGTAGAAAAACAACTCCAGCTGCACAGCCAGCAGGGATTTCTCTCTCTTTTCTTTTTATTTTACTTTCTCCTCTTCTGTCTACTCCCTCAGTGAAGTGTTGGTTATGTCTGCCAGACTCCTGCATGTTGCACATACCTGTAGAACTACCACACACACCCTCCGACACACTGGAAATGTCTCCTCTGTGTTCTGGTGTTTGTATTAGATGGACTCTTACGGGCCGTTTTGCCCTTCTAGTCTCACGCAGCTCCCCTGCTGCGGTTCAAATCTTTATGAATTCATTATAATGCTCATGTTTTTATGCTTATTATTGTCTCCCCTGTGGAGTAAGTCATCGTGCTCATTCGGAATCAACAGAGGAAATAATCCTGATGTGCGTTTTAAAGGTCAGCTGACAGACATCATTCCTGCCTCCCTGGTGAACAGATATCTGACAGCAGTCTAATTGCAGACACATCAGGTGACAGTTACCTCAGTCGTGATCTGTGCAAACATGGCTTTGTGAAAAATATTTGTCAGAGTCGACACAAATCCAAGAAACTGCATGTAAAAGTTGGACAAGGCGACCGTAATGTCACCCCTAGCTACAGTTTGCACCGGTACTATAGTGACCTGTTAATCACAAGGTTGACTCACCCTAAAACATACACTACTTTATTGGATATTTTATTGTAAATTAGGCCATAATTTAGAAAATAAACATCAAGTTGTATTTCAGGAAGACATACAATGAGTCATTGAGGCCATAAACTTTTCAGAAAAATGTTTACAAATGCAAAAAAATCACGGAAGAAGTAGGATCAGTGTCTCATAGTCTTCCATACTATCTTTTCACCCTCTGCTGGACATTAGAAATAATGCAGGTTGAAATCACAGTGTTAGTGTGACTGGATGTAGACTGTGGGTATCAGCCTGCCATTGGCTACGCACTTCACGTTATTTTGTCCTCCACTTCTGATATCCATGTGCTAATGTTTTCTAAATCACCCTCACTACAGGAAACTAGAGCTTGTGAGCAGCAACCTACCACAATGAACACTTCCAGCTTTTGGGAAAGTTTGAATTGTGCAATAGAACAGTGCTGCTCGTGGTTTTTCAGTGATTTATCTATGTTGATGACAGTGCTTGCCTCCTTCGGTGACACCAAAACAATTTCCACCCATCGTTACTTTGAGCGAAGTCTGCCTGTGTATCCTATTCTTAGCCCCACCCAAGCAGATTGTGATTGGTTTAAAGAAATAGAAACACACCAGTCAGACCATTCTACACTGAGCTGTGTCACTGCTGGAGAATGGTCTGACACTTCATTTTTCAAATCCAGCCTAAGTCAAGCTTTTATATACACTCAATGGCAAAGACCAACAATGTTGTTCTTACCCAAGATTCAGTGTTACTCAAACATTAGGAAAAGTGTTGTGCAGTGTTTTCAGCTTCGGAATAGTAATATCGGGTTCTGCGTACTCGTTAGTAAGATGGTTATGACTGGTTTTGTCCTTTCATTGAATTTGTTGAGAAGGAAAAAGTGTAGAATATCTCCAGTATCTCACAAGATTTGTTATTTCTTTTGAATTTTAAAATGTCATTTAGATGAAAAAGTGATGATCTTTAGTGAAATGCCTGTGAAGGGCTGGCAACCTGTCTAGTGTATATCTGCCTTTCATGTAGATAGGTGTTGGAAAAAGTACTAATGTCTTGAGTAAAAGTAAAGACCGGAGTGTAAAACACAACAAGTCTTGCATCTAAAATGTGTCTTAAGTAAAAGGAGATGTGTCGTCGGCCAAAAATGAATTATCAAAGCAAAGCTTTGCAGGCAGAAGGGCTTCTTCACATGTAACTATCATATATTTTGATATTATTAGCAACACATTTACATTGACCCAAGTGAACCTTTAACCCTTTTACACAGCACAGCTCAGGTGTGCTTCACCGGTTGTTGCATTTGATGTCACACACAGTTTTACTCGATGTCAGGGTGTTCTATTCTAGGGTGCACCAGCAAAGATGTCAGTTTGTTCACGTAAATATCGAAGATCTAAATGTGGATATAATCCATGAATCTGGCAAATAGCTGCTGTTGCGTCAAAGTGAGACTGGGCTCTGAGTTTAATACAGGGATTAGTAAATTGTCTTTTTAAAAACCGTCAAAATTATATTTTGACATGAGCCGCCTGAATGCTCGATTAGTTATACTCTGTGTGAGGACAGAAAGACATATTAGGGAAAATGGTGGTGGTTCATTCTCTAATTTTGCGTCCTGCATTTGGAAACAAGTATACCAGGTGGCGCTGCAGAGTCAAGGAAGGCAGCACATTAGCCAGACAGTTTCTGCCTTTTGTGGGCAAAGTCTTGACATGTCTTTTTTTCTCTCTCTGTCCATTCACCACAAACAGCTTTTTTATCTTTCCTCATGGCTGGTTTCCCATCCAGTCAGATTTTGTAGAAATACAGGACAGGTTTGGTTTGATCCTCATTAGGGTGGTGGAGGGGCTGGAGTCTATCCCAGCTGAATTATAGCAAAGGCAGGGGACACCCTGAACATGCCACTGCTCACATTCACACCTACAGGCAGTTTAGAATCACCAGTTAACCTCAGCATGTCTTTGGACTGTAGGAGGAAGCCGGAGAACCTGATTAAAACCCATGTATGCCCTGTTATCCACTGTGCAGCCTCTTTAAAAACATTGTATTCTCTAAATTTAAATATTGTGCTCTCGAGATAAGTGTGCCTGCATTAAATTTACAGCTTTTCTTAATGCACCTTAGCATATGCTAAACTTTGCATTTTTCTCATTTCATCTTTATGCGTGCGGTTCTTCACGTCTCAAAGTGTCTCAGTACAGCAAGACTTCCTACCTTCCTCAACTATTTGTCCTGAAAGAATCAGTTTTATGTGATGTTGCAATATTCTCTTCAAAACTGCCTCCACAGTTTCAGTATGAGATTATAAAATACAGATAGTTCTACAATATTTCCAAGTCTGTGATTAACTACTCCTGTAGGTCATCAGGCCCTTTTATACTGAGGAATGTTTGTTCTTTAGCAGTCAGACTGATGAGTGAAGGGCAGTGTCTTTTTTTTTCTGTGCCTCCAACTAGACGCTACGTCCTCATGATGATTGTACACAAAAGGGGCCTGGTTCCCTGAAAATAACAGCACAAATCAAGCTAACATCTTGACCTGTCAGTGAGCCAGCTGCAGTTTGCATCTTGGGGGAAGAATTCGGCATAAACTTGGTGCAAATGCAGCTTTTTTTTTTTCTTTTCTTGTTTCTGTTCTTTAGCTGTTAATGAAAGTGTGATACTGGCATGAAAAAAAGACAATTTTATTCTTGGAGAGTGCTCGTTTGTATCAGAACAGAAAAATCCTATCTGTCGTCTTGTGTGGTTTAGCTGTGGTTTGTTTGCTGTCGACTTAACACAAACACAAACCTACAGAGCCCCTCTGGTGGCATGGTAAAAAATAAATAAACTGTGGCCACAATATAGCTATAACGTCTGCACGAAATAAAAAGCACTTTTTAAGATGATTTGAAGCTGAAGCTCTGAACAGAATGTGGTCCGGACCAGGGTTGGTCTGCAGCATAAGTTAGCATGGTGATCTAGCCAGCTTAAAACAGCGACACCTTAGTGACACAGAAAACTCCGGTTTTATGCGTAACATACCTCGCTTAGTAGTATGCCTACACCCCTCAGCTGTTCTTGAAAAGTGTCTTGATATGTGTGCAGGGCTGCAGCTCCTACAGACACAAATGAGTTTACGGATACATATTAGCACAACAAAACAACGTGTAGTAACAGTTTACAAAAAAGTTTGTAAATCGGGTGACACGTCAACAGATAAGCTACCCGTTGCAACAAAGTATCAAACATAGGCCTAAATAACTGCCTAAATGCAGAATAACAAGATATGGACTAGAACAGCTAAGAAAAGACACTCACCTTAGGAACATCACGTAGGTCCGGGGCCACTATTGCAGGTTGTAGAGACGGTGCGCTTGATTTGCTTACCCAGCTGTCCAGGAATGATATTAATAGTATTTCGTGCGCACGTTGTACCTAATCCGTGTCCACAAATGAGTATTTCATGCAAACGAATTAGTATTTTGTGCGCACGTTATAGTTATATCGTGGCCACAATTTATTTATTTATTCCATGTCACCAGAGGGGCTCCGTACAAACTCAATCAGTTCAGGTTAAAATCCAGACCTTTTTCTGTTCTTGTGTAAACGGAGCTTCCTCTCAGCTTCAGTGTGTTGCCATTGTACCAGTATGTATCCTGCATATTACACAAGGCCAGCGGGAGGCTGGACTTCGCAATAGTGAATGACTGTGTGTGTGTTGATCACAAAGCTTTGCAATACTGAAGTATTTCTGATTCTCTGACACGTTTTAATGGCTGTAGATAAATCTAGATTTGCCGTGCATATTGCTTTGTAAACAGCGTTTGCTTTTCAAGTTTGTGGATTTTTTTCTGACCTGAAATATACTGTAGATTTTGCTAAATTTTATATCACACCGACATTGATATTGTTTTACTGTGAATAGGTATTTGTAGAGCAACTTTAGCATGCCTACTTACAACTGTAATATATACAACAAACTGTTTTCAGTAGTTAATAATATTGCATTTGGACTGACACAAAACACAAGAAACATTGATTTTATTTATTTTTTCATTGTGTATTTATGGATACTTTTGCCTTCCATACTTTCATCTTATTTTTTTGTTGAAAAATATATATATATTTCTTTTCTCTTATTTAGAGCAGAAGGAACTGTCTTTTACATTCCTCAATAAAATGTGGACTGAAGTGCTTTTTGTCCTCTTGACGGCCCCTTTGTTGTCATCTTTTTTTTGTCAACATTCACAGTTGCATCACGTTGAACTGACCGTTTCTAAAATTGCTATAAGACTTTTTGGCTCGACATCAACACCAGAAAGAAACCCTCTGCTCAAATGTGATTACATTATTATAATTGTTTCATGTCCTTACAAGGATTTCTATATTTTTTGGAATATGAAAAAAAAAAAAGAAAACATGAAATGCCCTGCAAATAACCAGTAAAGCCACTGACCTTTCTTTCTTCTAACCCTGTGTACGATCAAAAACCCCTCCATACACAATCTGCAGCAGCTCCTTGCAATGCTACATACCAATATTATCAATAGACATTTCATAGAGTATTAATGGGTCTGGCATAGCTCAACTTGTGTGTAAAGCTACATAACAGCAAAATGAGAGGATAAGTGACGTTATACTGCCCTCAAGTGCCTTTCACAGGTACTCACTGGTTTAACAAGTGCTGCTGTAGGATTTCGGCGGCTAACATTCATAATAAAACATCCATTACGTGATTTCTCATGAAATACTACTAGGGAGTCTTAACCCAACAAAGAAACAAATATCAATTAACTGTTCCTGTGCAAATGCAGTTGAACAGCTCCTTCACAGAGAGAAAAAAAACTCTATGCGATCAAGTTCTCAAATAATTGGTCCAAAAAAATCCTTAAAATTGTCTCATAATTCCCTTAAATTTAACAGACAATGTCTTATAATAACTAGTTTTGTCCAACCTACAGTCAAAACAAACAAAAGCCAAAAAATGCTCGCAATTAAGATTCTAAAAGCATTGAATCTTTCCATGTTAGTTTTAAAATAAAAGCAATGCAAAGAAAGGGATACTGCGGACTGATTACTGGCTCTAACATAATGCCACTTCTCAGTGACTGCATTTGCACATCATGAACAGCAAATCCAGACATTTCACAGGGAACTCCATGGCTCTAAAAAAAAAATGCATTTTTTCCAGGCAATTTTCTCAAACAGCGGAGTCCATGAAACAAACAGCAGCGGCAAGAAAGACCACATCTTCTGTGTCTCTGCTAACATCTATGTTCCATCTTCATCATCCCATCCACTCCAGCAGTTCTTACATGATTTATCAGAGGTCCGCTCTGCATTCGAGGAATGCCGCACGACCGTTGAACGGGTCCTTTCTTGGCTCGTTTTCCTTCTTTCCAGCATCCGTCAGTGGGAGAAATATCAGCCACACAATTACAAGGTCCTCAGAGCAAAATAAGCCTGACAAAGTCCACATGAGTTTGACATTTCACTTACAGTGCAGACAATTCAATGTTCTTGATACAGTTGGATGTAGAAATCAGATCATATATAGAATGGGCTAAGGCTACAACATTTCTTTAAACCCAAATCCTCTTAACTCAAAATGGGAAATTTCAGAGTAATATTACGCATATAAAATGTTTAAAAAAATATGGCAGACTGAAATTATGGTTAGACTTTGAGTTTTGCCATGCCATGGTTAGGGAAGGTGTATATGCCACTATGAAGAAGCATGGCTTTAGTCTCTCAGTACAGTGAAGCTGCACTAGCGGATGCTGACCTGGGGCCAGTTTTGCTGTTTTCGTCTGGTCTCAAGTTAGCAGGCGAACTCAGCTTCACTCCCAGAACCTCATATAATGGGAGGTTTAACTGTTGCTTATGGATTGGAGCTGTTGCTGCATGGTGGTCAGCTCCTCGATCAGACGCTTGAAGGTGATTCTCTTGTCAGGCATCTGCTCCCAGCATCTGCGCATCAGCTCGTACACCTGTCAGACATGGACTTTGTTAGACTGCAGCTGGTAAAGACATAAAACCTAACAGATACAAGGTGCAGCAGCAACACACAGAGACGCTACAAGTGTAATAACGGCAGCAGCTTTTATGCAAACAGGTTGGTCACACTTATTGAGGTGTTTTGCATTTATTGCTCAGACTGTTAAAAGTAAGAATGCACTCATGTGGATGCTTGTTGTTCCAAATTTAAAATTTGTACACTCCAACTTTATGCTAAAACTGTCTAGGATCATATCTATGCAAGATAAAACAAAGCCAAAGACTGTGCACTGTCATGTAAAACACTGCAGGGATACTCACACTACTAGTAACATTTCAGGTGCAAAACTATCAGTATGACATGCTTGGTATTATCAATCTGCCCTTCAGAATCTAACAGTAATGCAGTGGTCGATAAAGCTTAGAAAATTAAGTCACACAGGTTCGCCTAAGGACAATTCACTGGAACCCTTTTTTTCCAGATGTTTCTACTGAACCCACTGGTCTTTCCAAAAAGGAGCAACTAGAAGAGCTGTAACTGAGGATTTGTCATGAACAGTTCCAGACTTACAGCCTTCAGTCTGAGCTGACCTGTTCATAACACCGTGGTCATGTCATGTTTGAGATAACATAATTATGAATAGAAAAGGTCTCTTTTTTTATTACATTTTTTTTTGAAAGATTGAAGGTAAATGTCAAAATTTCACAGATGGAGTGTCTTACAAGCCCAGCTCTTCAGTAAGCATTTTAACATGATTATACTTTATTCAAATTACACTCCTGTAAAGCAGTTGTTAATACTACTTAAAAAAAAATCATGTTTAAGGCTTTCTGATTTGTTAAGAGTTCTTTGGTGACAAAATGAGTCTCTTTTGGCACCAAACAAACTCCAGGCCACTGTCCAAGTGCAACAGTAATGAGACAGCCGGAATCTCCAGTAATGAGAAAGAAGCAGCAGCATGAGAAGAGCGACATCTGCTGCTGAATGTCTCAGTGAAAACGTGGCATTAGAACAGCAGGTTCAGCCCTCTGCCACATTTGACAGATTTACACAGCTAAGGTTTAGTTCAAGTTGAAACTTGAGTTGGACTTTGAACAGTTTGGGAAAATGAAAATCACATTAAAACGGACAACCAACATTATCCTTGTTAATGACTACCAACATGAACAAGGATACTGATTCTATAAAGTTCTAATAGTTTTTTTTTCCATACTGTGTGCAAATTAAATATTAGGGATGAGTGCCAACACTGCTCCATCTAGAATGAAAACTATTTGCATGTCCTGACTCTGCTGGGGGACAATGAAGACATTTCAGTGTGTGAGTTACTAATGCCTTTAGTAACTCTGCTCTTCCCTGTTTCCTCTTTGACAGCACCAAATTGTTTACCATTAGCTCGCTGCTATCCAAATGCACTTCAGCTTTGAACCAAAGTTACATACACTCTGAAAAAAAAATCTCATGAAAGAAAATGCAAACAGAAGTTGGTTGATCATGGCATTAATTCTCCAGACAGATGCAGCAGAAGAGAATGCAATGAAATAAATAAATATCAGTTGAACCTTTAACAAAAAACATGAAAGAAAACCTGTTGGAAAATTCGTGTAATTTTTTCGGAAATGTTTCCTGTCTTTTCACACATCTGCTGCAATGGCAATTAAAGCCACATGAGCCGGATGCTGCTGTACGTCATCACTTATGGGTTAAATTTGTTTCTTTTGTATTTCGTCACATTTTATGGTTTAACTTTTCTTTCTCAATCTTTCATAATTGTCACATAAAAAAAGCATTCTCTCTATTCCTCTTGAGGTTAAGCATTTTAACTCCGTTGCTGCTGTTTCAGTTTTCATGTGCATTTATCTTGTGAATAAAAATAATTCTCCAGAGCAAATGTAAAGGAGCCTTAGTACATGACATTGTCTTGTGATGTGTTATGCTGCTAATGAGACTCTTACATGCTCAGAGCAGCCCTCGGGGCGTGGCAGCCTCCTTCCTTCTTGCAACACCTTCACCAATCGGATGATTGTCATCTGACCTTGAGTTCGACCAATCATATCGAGATAGCGCTGTGTGGGTGAAGACAAGGACAAGTTACAAACGAAACACACAGCATTTTTCTGTACATTTAGATGTGAAATGAGGAAATACAACACAATTTAAAGAGAATTGTGCTGAATGAATGGAGCATTTATGACACGCAGTCGTTTAATCTTTGCTATGTTACCTTTAATGGTCTTTTTGATGTCTCTCTTTTCAACATTCACTTAACCTGTGCGCTCTGTATTACTGATCTTCCTCCAGTAGGAGTGATGGGTAAATCTAAATAACAGTGGCAGATAAAAGCCTGATGCAAATGAGAGATCTTCATGATAAACTAAGCTCTTAGTGTTGGCACAGGCTGTAAGTTTGGAAAGCTCCTGGTGGAGTCTGTCATCTGCTGCTCTGGCTAAAGACCAACACCATCTGCCACATACAAATGACTGTTTGTAATGCTGTGAAGAATTCAGCTATTTCTGCAAACCAATCAAGTATGAGTTATGTATATTCAATGAAGAGTCATCAACCAAATTTCTCAAAATATACAGTTTGGATTAGACGCATTCCCCGCTTGCCTGTGTAAGAGTGACTATAAAAAGGAGAAAAAAGGGGCACTGACCGCCATCGGGCTCTTGGAGGAGTCGCAGTAGGTGATGAGTTCGTACATCGTCACGCCGAAGGACCAAACGTCTGAAGCGAGGTAAAACTTACACTGAGTCAGACATTCTGGAGCATACCTGAAACACAAAACAAATATTAAGTGTAAATTCTTTTCATTTTTTAATTTTTCTCTGATGGAATCATTGAAACACGACTAAAAAGAATAATCATGCATTTTGGTTCTTTCATAGATGTAGCAGCCTTCTAAAAATATGACAAAATCTGCTGAGTACAAATACTGAAAAGACAAAGGGAACATTTGTCTAATTTTCTTGAATGCAAACTATCTCCAAACACCACGATGATTGTTGGAAATCAGCTTGATGCAAACATCTTTTCAACCCGTCTAAGGGTAAATTTTAAATATCTACTGTATACTGTTATTAGGATCACTTGCAAGTACTCCAGAAGTAAATACAGACCATTTTCATAACTTAACCGGCTGCTTCAAGCTACTCCATTCGACTCGTCCTCCCTCTCTGTTTAATGCCTAATTCTCTGTCATTCACTATTTTACTCGGTCCTTGAGGCTGAGGTCCTTGACTGACACCAGAGTCAATTTATTGCTAGAAAGAATTTCAATTTATCATCTGCAGGATGAAAAACACTTTTTAATGAAATCTCTTGCTGGGATGGATGGCCACTTTTTCCATATATCCCTCATCAACTCATTTAATTCTCTTCTGGTGCCTCCTATTATATTTATTATCCTCTCTTCATTCTCACCTTCTTTTCTTTTCAGCTCTCTCTCTTTTAACAATAAGATCTCAGCCATACGTTCAAGTGCAAGGCAGTAAAATTTACATAGCCTTCAGCTTTCCCTCCTCTTGACTCACCAGAAAACAGGGCTGTCGTGGTCGTCCTTGACAGTGTAATATCCCTCGTTGTCCTTGATGGTCTTGGTGAGACCGAAGTCTCCGATCTTCACTGTCCTCTCATTCTCCACTAGCACATTTCGGGCAGCCAGGTCCCGGTGGATGTAATGTCGAGATCCCAAATAGTCCATTCCCTGAAATGAATAAATAAGCAGGGTAATCTCTGACAGATTTAAAGTGACTGAAGTCTCAGACAACAGTTCTGTAGAAAGAAGTGTTACCTTGCATATCTGAGCAGAGTAGCTGAGAAGGGTGCTGAGGTCGGTCTTGCTTTTGTTTCTGGGTAGATACTCCTTCAAACTGCCCATTGGGAGGTACTCCATGATCAGCTTAATAGCCTGACCACCTACAAACACATATACAAATGCAGTCAGAGACAGACATTAAGTCATCATCATTGATTGTCCTTATAGTACACGCTAATCCCAGTTTGTGCCTCTCACTTGTTACCATTATACTTAACTCACAGAATTTTGAAGATTTTCTGCAAAACAGTTACCCAATTTAAAAAAAAAACTCGAACAGTTCAAACTCAAATCAAGTCTGAAAGTATTTTTCTACTCCTGCATCCCAATCAACACACTTTAACAAAACTACATTCGTTTTCAAGTTTCATTGAAAATCTTAAACTGAAAAATACTACACTACATAAAGTAAAACATTGCTCTAATATGTGTGTTTATAAGAAGTGACTCAATCTAAAATTTTGATTTGTATTTTTTCAACACAATAGACTTTGATGTGTCTTCTTCTGAACAGGTGTATAGGAGTGTTTGTGTGCATTTCTGTACTGTACTCCTTCTGTCTTACCTTCCTCTTGACAGATACCCTTGTATTTGACAATGTTTTCATGGTAGAGTTCCTTCAAGATGTTAATCTCACTGGAGAGGGTGCTGCTCTGTTCCTCCTGGTTCTCAGGCTTAAGCGACTTCACTGCCACCAGCTCGCCTGTTCTGTCTCCCCGTGGATCATAGCGGCACAACTCCACCTTACCAAAGTGACCCTACATGACAAACAAACTAAATTTAAATGACTGAAAATGCACAATAACTGCTTCCTGTTGAAGTAATTCAACAGGCCTTGCTTAGCTACTTTATTTCAAAAATTATTATTAATGCATTTGGTCTTTACAAAATGGTCAGGTCATTCTGTGCACCTGTTTGATCATTGGTATCAACACTAGGATCTGTTAAACAGAGATGAACACAAAATCACAGAGCAGCACAAGTTTACCTCTCCCAGTTCTCTGATCTTCCTCAGGAATCTCTTTTCAAACACAGTTGGGTCCACCTCTGTTGTCGGCTGGGGTCTGATAGATGGGTCTGAAAGATAGAAAGAGGAACAAACACATCAAGCACGCTGGATAAAACATGGCTTTTCTTCAACATAAACACACTTGCGTCATAGGAAGTCTATTGTGGTTGACAGTGCCAAAGTGTTCACTAGAATTTTCTATGGTTATGCAACTGTTTACTTGCTCTCGTTTCAACACAAACAGCTACTTACAGAAATACAATTTGGTATTTAAGCAAAAACTCATTTCACATCACTACTATCAATTATAAAATGTCAATAGCATAAAAACATAGTTTTTCAACTGACTCCAAGCTTTTCAGGTGCTTATAGAACCTGTGGCAGACTAATACAAATATTAAGGTGATTTTGTAGGTACTTTGGAATTTTAATATAAGAAGATTAAGCTTTCTACTAAACTTTGTTTAATAAAATTGGCTGCAGTATCCAATTTTGGCCAGCAGGTGGAGGAACTGAGTCTAATATGTTGCAGTGGGGCCCAGCGGAGGGGCAGATCAGTGATAATGCACCCAGTGAACTTCCTCATGAACATCTGAGTTGAGTAAACAAGTTTCTCTCTTTACAAGGCTGCTGCTAGGTGAGATACAAAACATGCATATCATTCAGGTCATATTCCAACTGTAAACAGCAATACTTGACTTTTGAACCACTATGGTCTTTTAACTGCTGTGCAATTCTGTACTACTGACTGGCATTTTTAGATTTTTTCAGTTCTAAGATGCTAAAGGCATAAAAGTTGGCACAATGGCAGTAAAACTGCTGAAACCAAATGCTGCCTGAGGTTTTGCTTCACATTTGCAACCTATGCCTTATGCATTATTATGCTATGCAACTACAGTATATAAAATAAGCAGTGCAGGTGTTCTTCTCACACATACTTGTTTCTTCTAGCATGTCTATGTCTCTGACGATAGCCCTGAAGAAAGGTCTCTTCTTGGGGTCGTAGTTCATGCAGTGGGTCATGAGTTCAGCCAGCTCTTTGCAGTCTGGTGTGGCCAGTTGGCACTCGGTTTCATAAAACCTCTCCTTCTGCTCAGAACAGAGACACGAAAACAGACACACAAATGAGGAGATGCATGAAAAGAGAGTTAATGTGATTATTGGTATGGAACGTCTCTCCAGGTGGTGAAACAATAGAGGGCATTAGCTTGGATGTATTTACGATCATATGCAGTCGTCTGTGTTCATGTGGGTCTCCTACCTCTGTGAGTTTCTTGTCTTTGAGGGGAGTCTCTCCATCATAGCAGATCTCCCACAGGGTGGTACCAAATCCCCATTTGTCGGCTGCGACGCTCAGGGCGGACACACTCTTCACACACTCTGGAGCAATCCATGGGATACGATGCACACACTCTGCAGATACATGTAAACTTGAGCAACACTTACATTTTACGAGGACAGATTTGGCATCATAAACACATTTTAACAGTTTTGGGAGCGGTGTGAAATCTGTGGGTTGGAACTCTCAGAAAATAATTTTCTGATGCCCTGAGGTAAAATGCAAACAAGTGCACCTCACTGCTTTACTGGAATACACTAACCTGACTGTCGACAACAGCTTCAAAGGCATACATTTTCTCTTTAAAATGTGATTATGGGAGTACTTCCTCTTACCAAGTGTGAAATACAGACTAAACTTTAAAACAACCATAAACAACATCTATCCACTGACAGTCAACTAAAAACATATTATCACCACACCAACTGTATCTGCCTCAACATTTAAATTTCTATTTTTGGATCCTACATTATTTCTCTTTATATTTGTCATCTCTTTCAAGTCTGTCTGTCGTACAGGAGGGATCCCTCCAATGACACTCCAATTTCTCCCCTGTTTCTGTTCTTGGGTTTTTGATGTTGTTTTTCTTATTTCTTTCCTCATTGATTTGTCCTGGGTCTAAGTGCAGACGGTAACATACGTTTTGCAGACTGCAAAGCTTTTGTGCTGTCTACACAAAAGTGACTTGACCTAAGCATGTCCATTTTATATTTAGATTTCACTCTGGATATCACATATCAATCGCTAGCATAATGTTAGATATTTTGTTCACATCTTTCTGTGTGGAGTGTGCATGTTCTCCCTGTGCATGCGTGGGTTGCAAAGGTGCTCCTAGTATACAGTCCAAAAACAGCCTGAGGTTAACTGGTGATTCCAAATTGCCCATACACACGTGGACAAAATTGTTGGTACCCCTCAGTTAAAGAAGGAAAAACCCACAATTCTCACTGAAATCACTTGAAACTCACAAAAGTAACAATAAATAAAAATTTATTGAAAATTAAATAATCAAAATCAGCCATCACTTTTGAATTGTTGATTAACATAATTATTTAAAAAAACAAACTAATGAAATAGGGCTGGACAAAAATGATGGTACCCATAACTTAATATTTTGTTGCACAACCTTTTGAGGCAATCACTGCAATTAAACGATTTCTGTATTTGTCAATGAGCGTTCTGCAGCTGTCAACAGGTATTTTGGCCCACTCCTCATGAGCAAACAGCTCCAGTTGTCTCAGGTTTGATGGGTGTCTTCTCCAAATGGCATGTTTCAGCTCCTTCCACATATGTTCAATGGGATTCAGATCTGGGCTCATAGAAGGCCACTTTAGAATAGTCCAACGCTTTTCTCTCAGCCATTCTTGGGTCTTTTTGGCTGTGTGTTTTGGATCGTTGTCCTGTTGGAAGACCCATGACCTGCGACTGAGACCAAGCTTTCTGACACTAGGCAGCACATTTCTCTCCAGAATGCCTTGATAGTCTTCAGATTTCATCGTACCTTGCACACTTTCAAGACACCCTGTGCCAGATGCAGCAAAGCAGCCCCAAAACATTACTGAGCCTCCTCCATGTTTCACCGTAGGGACAGTGTTCTTTTCTTCGTATGCTTGGTTTTTGAGTCTATGAACATAGAGTTGATGTGCCTTACCAAAAAGCTCCAGTTTGGTCTCATCTGTCCAAAGGACATTCTCCCAGAAGCTTTGTGGCTTGTCAACATGCATTTTTGCAAATTCCAGTCTGGCTTTTTTGTGAGTTTTTTTCAGCAGTGGTGTCCTCCTTGGTCGTCTCCCATGAAGTCCACTTTGGCTCAAACAACGACGAATGGTGCGATCTGACACTGATGTACCTTGGCCTTGGAGTTCACCTTTAATTTCTTTGGAGGTTGCTCTGGGCTCTTTGGATACAATTCCAACGATCCGTCTCTTCAATTTGCCATCAATTTTCCTCTTGCGGCCACGTCCAGGGAGGTTGGCTACTGTCCCGTGGGTCTTGAACTTCTGAATAATATGAGCCACTGTTGTCACAGGAACTTCAAGCTGTTTAGAGATGGTCTTATAGCCTTTACCTTTAAGATGTTTGTCTATCATTTTTTTTCGGATGTCCTGGGACAATTCTCTCCTTCGCTTTCTGTTGTCCATGTTCAGTGTGGTACACACCTTTTCACCAAACAGCAGGGTGACTACTTGTCTCCCTTTAAATAGGCAGACTGACTGATTATGAGTTTGGAAACACCTGTGATGTCAGTTAAATGACACACCTGAGTTAATCATGTCACTCTGGTCAAATAGTTTTCAATCTTTTATAGAGGTACCATCATTTTTGTCCAGGCCTGTTTCATTAGTTTGTTTTTTTAAATAATTATGTTAATCAACAATTCAAAAGTAATGGCTGTTTTTGATTATTTAATTTTCAATAAATTTTTATTTATTGTTACTTTTGTGAGTTTCAAGTGATTTCAGTGAGAATTGTGGGTTTTTCCTTCTTTAACTGAGGGGTACCAACAATTTTGTCCACGTGTGTAGATGTGAAGGTGAGTGTGCTTGATTGTCTTTCTCTTTATGTGGCCCAGTGGCAGACTGGCAACCTGTCCAGGGTGTCCCCTGCCTTCGCCTTAAGTCAGCTGGAATGGACTCCAGGCTCCTCGCAACCCTACAGATTTTTAAGTGGAGTATAGATAATGGATAGATGGATGGGCATTCAGTTTGTTAAATCGATCGCTACATAAATATGATCTCTAACCAGGCTCTGACAAAAGTTCTACACTGTAGAAACAAATCTCAGGGCGTGACCTTACGGATGTTGCCAACACACTCTCACCATACAGGAATCAACAATAAAATACAGAGCAGCTCTGACAGGCTGGCTGGCGGGTAGCTGACTAAAAATGTTGACTGACTGTCTCTATCGAATGTTAAAAGGTTTGGCATGGGCTTGCCAAAATATATCACTCTGACTGGAAGATGGACTAACTGATGTGATGACCTTCATGGCCTCTCTATAAATCCATAAAATCAGATGAAGGGTATATGTTAGGAAGCAGTGAGGGAGTAAAGATGGCGAGAAACAGTGGGCGAGTTGAATAGAGGCAGAAATGGGAGCGGGAAAGGAGATAATTGAGTTTAAGGACAAAAGAGAGAAAAAAAATGAGTGAAAGAGAGCAATAGATTTGAGGGTTTGAGTGAAACACTTTGAGATTGCTGGGAAGCAGAGAAGAGTGTTCCCAGTGGGGTTTTGAGCACTTTATGCACTACGTTCAATCAAATCTATGTACAAGGACATCAATATATAACTGGAAAACTGTTTGATCAGCAAACTAATGGACACTGAACAAGAAATGCTAAAGACTTCTGGAAAGGAAGAGCGAGAGAGGAGCATTCCCAGGGGCATGTGGCAGTGGACATTTGCACAGAAACATTTCCAGTCTGTCCTGTGGTTTGTCGACCCATCTGCACAGCCACACAGTTATATCGCACAACTTTTAGCTTGAATAGACAAACAGAAACATGAAGTGACCATATGAGGGGAACTGCAATCTGAGAAGTGTCCTTGCTGCGCTGTCTCTTCTGAAGCCATATCTAGCTTTTAAACCGAGTTATGGTCTGAAACAGGAAATGTGCCCAACCGATTATGTGACAAATGTGATTCCTATTACTGACAACCTCTGCTTGAGCGGAAATGTTCTTGTTTTCTGTATAGTGGTGAAAAAAATGCAGGTCACAGGGTAACTTTAACAAACAATAGCTACTACTTTACAGTTAAAAGAAGCATATTTTAAAATTATTCATGCAACAAAGTCTCAGTCTGGCAAACCAACAATCAATGTGTGTTCCCAGACAATAAAAAGTAAATCATTTCACATATTAAGTTTTAACTATCACTGTATGTATATGCATCTTTGGAGTTCTGCCTTAAAATGCATTTAATTGTGGTTGAGCTTCAGTAGCACATTCGTTTGACTGATTGTTTTCTCATTTTGCTTGTACTTTTATTTACAGCTGACTGGAAGAGAAAGCAGAAGTTTTTGTGAAATTTTCCACGGTGGCTGTTTTGGAATCACTTTGGTTGCATTTCTAGACATCTCAAGTGACGTGCGTACTCGTTACTCACCCTCCCTGGTGAGCACTGTGATTGGTATTCCTCGGTCGCTGAGCTTGATGAAGGGCCCTCCTTCCTCTGCACCCAATCCATCCCTGGCGAGCAGGACGTTTTTAGCACACACAAAGCCGTGGATCAGCTTTTTGTCCTCCTACAGCACACACACACACAAACACACCATACAGAGGATACAAAAAAGTGGCACAATGAACAGGGTATATTTACACATTTTGTACATGAAGCTGACATAATATGGTCCAAATTGTCCCATGGCTGAATATAAGTTTGTGTCTAGTATATGTGTTTGAGTTTCCCTTTCATACCAAGTAGCTGAGAGCTGAGGCTAACTGCTTGGCCACCTGGAACTTCCATGGTGTGCTGAGTGGACTCTGCTGTCTCCTCATAAACAAGTCCAGTGGTCCTGGTTGGACAAACTCCTCCACCATGATATCTTATGATATAAAGAGGCCAATGTCAAAAGGCTGAGACATACCAGCACATTTTACACACACACCTGCAAACACACAGCTCTGTATATATACTCACTCTCCAGGTGGCGGACACACACTCCGTAGAGGAGAACGATGTGTTTATGGGACACTTGCCGCATCATACTGGCTGTTTCAAAGAAGGCCTGTCAGCAGAAAGACAAAGTTGACCCAGCACTTACATAACAGATTGTCGGAATAGATGTTGAAACAGCCTGCAGCTACTGAGTATGAATATGGTTAGATACACCAGAATGGATGTCCTCATAAGAAGAGGCGTACAAGGATGTTGCTGTCATAAGCTCGTGTCTCACCAAGGAGATGTCCCTGTGTCCAGAACCCAGCACCTTCAGGACAACTTTGACTTCCTGGAAGGACGAGTAACCTGCATCCTCGTCTTCCTCATTCTTCACCCTCAGTGTGCCTTTGTAGATGTTGGTTTTAGTTCCCAGGCCAAGGTGCTCCTCCTGGTGAACACAGCAGAGAGTCGAGAAAACACAGCTTTACAGAAAATAGTTGCAGTCAGTGTCCTGCAGAAACACTGAAGTCATACTGATAAACTGTAATTGTATAAGTCTTAGGAGTATCTTGATATTCAATCAATTTATTTTCTCTTACTTGCTATGTAAATTAAAACAAAAAAGAATAATAAAAAAAATTCTTAAGGGTGTAAGTTCAGCTGTGTGAACTTTTTGTAATACGAGGGGGATTCCTGGGGTATAAATACTTTCGTAACTGCAGTAAAGGTCAAAGCTACAAACCTTTTACTTTCATTTGTGGACTAAGCTCTGTTATGCTTTACGCCAGTATTTTGTGGTAGTCTTACACAAGACTGCAGTGTAGTTAAAGTGTTTCGAATATTTTGTGCGTTTACATTTACAACAAACAGCACACTGGAAGCTTAAACTATAATGTACAAAACAGAAATGAAGTGAAATTGAAATGTACAGCCTACATTTTCATAACTGCATTACAAAACTGTCACACAGCATACAGACGTGGACAAGCAAAAGTGTACCTGCTCAATCTCCTCCTTGAGAATGCGGTGGAAGCTAAGTTGACTGTCCTGCATAGGTGTCTGAGGGACTGGTGCTCTATCCTTAGTGACCACCAGCAGGTTAGAAATTTCTGTAGCAAAAACACAGAGAGAGTTATTGTATTGTCTAGGGAATAAAGCGAGAACGAAACTTTAAATGAATCAAGAATGGTTAGAGTTTTTCATATTTGGGAAAAGTATTCTGAAATCCTTCACAAAACATGTCACATCTGCCTACACTATTGTCAAAAGTGTAGACTGATTTGACAAGGCTCCATTGTAGTCAGACAACAACAATAAACTTTGATTACAAAAAAAGCTTGAGTTGAGGTAACATCATACAAGAATTGTAAAAATGCACAGATGCACATATATGCATGCATTCAACATAAAAGCAGAACTGTGTTTACATGTGGTGAAACGAGCTCTGAACAATTACGTCAATGTGGCAATGATGTGAATACATTTTTAGGTCCGGTTACCATACTGATTCAGTTTATTTTTTGTATGTGCAGAGCCGTGTGTGGGAGGATCAAGTGAAAATGTCTTTGTGCCTGTTACCGTACTATGCGCGAGTGTTTGTCTGTGCCTGTGTGTTGTGGATGTCTAAGGTTATGACAAAACCAACGCTGTGGTTAAAGAGAGAAAAAAAAGTATCTGCACTCCATCAGCATCACGTCGAAGAGCATTAAGAGCACTGTTCTGTAACATGTAATCTGGGTTTTTATGCAAAACCTAAACACAACATGCATCCACATCTACCATAGAATACTGCACATTACACTGCACCCACTCTTTAACCCTTTGACCTAATCCAGGCCTAATTGTAGCAAAGCATATCTCCTCACTTTCAAAGACAGCTGACATTATGTTCAGAATAAATAAATACATAGATCCAAAAAACAACAATAAGTAAAAGAGAACTGCACCACACTGTCACAAAGTGGGTACACAAATATGTGCTTGTTATAGCAAGAATGTTACATAACACATCATAAATATCTTATAGGGACAACAACACAGCACTCAAATCTTTTATATTCCTCTAAAGAAGATCTAACTCAAACCCTAACCCAAAACAGTTACACATTTTGATAATCATCAAAACCACACAACCCAAAACATAAGCAGCTCAACACATCCATGCACACATGCACACATGGCTCCACCTTTCCCCAAGTGAAGTAAACAGAAGAGTGCCTCTTTGGCTTCGCAAACCCACATTTACTACTCTCTTCCTCCCTGACACCATTTCAGAAACACAGACGCACAGACGTTGTTGGTGCCAGCACTGCTTCCCTTACCCTCAGTCAGTTACACGTATTCACTTCAAGAGCAAGGCTTCGTTACATTTTGTACACAGGGAAAGCTTTTCTTCACTGATCTAGGCTGAAAGATTCAAGTCTGTTGCACTTCTGACCCTATCTAATGTGCAGTGTGTTGGACTTGTCACCACACCCAGCCATGATGTAGCATCGTGCACAGTAGTGAAGAGTAAAATACTGTGCCGCACAGGGTGTGGATTCACATTGCAGAGACTACTAAACGGCAAAGCAAGCAGGATTTTTCCCCTTCTGTAGCAACTTTCTGTTTAAAACAGAAATAATACAAATGTTTTGAGGAGTATGTTCTGTTTTTTTCAGGACTTCTCATGTACAAAGAATAAAAGATGCATGTTGGCAGAGAGCCATGCAAGATTTTATATGTACATTTTCATTATTTATTAATCAAGTAACTTACTGTGAACCAGTAAAATTACTCAAAAGTCAATCTGTGCGAGGATCATTCTCACATTTCCAAACTTTTTTTAACCGCACACCTAGTGTTGATTTGTCCGCTCTAGCTAGATAACATGACAAAGCACAAAAGCTCCTTAGATAAGTGATGTTAACATGGAAATCATACGAGTCAAAATTGGCTTAGTACAAAACATAGTTCCTAAATTCTCAGGCACTCTGGTTTGCTCTCTGTCACACAATCTTTGGAAAACTTTGAATGACGTCCTTAAAATGTCTTTTGAGCAGAGGACAAACACTAACTAACATAAAGTGGTTTCTCCTTGGAGTCAAGATGATCTTTCAATTTCCATCTGAGTCAGGAGCACTTTAACAAACACATTAATTTTTTGTATCTGCTATATGTATGTCTATAAACTCCACTGCTGTTGCTATGAAGCATCCTGAAATATGTTTTATTTATTTATGCTGCTGAAATATTATATGCTTTACCTTTGCTACATTTTTTCATGGTCCATGTTTGGTCTTGTCCGAATTAGTACATCTGTAGTAATGTGTTCTTCTTTTTGTTTGGGTATTACTGCGAATGTTTTTCGTAAGTTGCTAATCTATTCTAAGTGTCTGCACACTGTCAGTGGGACGTCTTAACTTTACCTCTTGGCTGTGGGGGGCAGCAGCGAAGCAGTTGGAACTGGAGGTTGTCGGTACGGAGATTTTGGCCCTCCAGATGCCCCAGCAGCTCCCTGAGAGTAGACCGCGAAGTGTCTGTGCCGTACAGACGGAACGCATCGGAGGTAACCTCAATCTGGAAGTTCTTATACTGGCGCACAGGACGAGAATCCCTCAAGTCTGACAAGATCTGGATGGAGCAAGAGAGACAGTTCTTCACTGGCCAAGATTCTTTCAATATGTATTTTTCCCCATCATGCCAGATGACACAAAATCACAAAATTCCACACAGGATATACATGACGCTATAAAATAATCACATACAGATATTACAATTAAAGCAGGGAGAACAAAACCATTATACTACCTGCTCCCTGAAAATTTTACAAAAATAAAGAAGATGAAAACATTTGAAAACGAAAAATGATATTAAACGAGGGGTTGGGAAGAACAGAGATTGTAGCAGAGAACAAGACGTAAAAGTCTAATGGAAACAAACCAAACAAGTCTCAGAGTTTATTTTTCTAGAAGTCATAATTCTATTAGAAAATATATTGCAAAAGTTTTCTATACTTCCATTAAAACTCTATAGACACCATAGAAACAGATCTCTGTCACAATGCACTTATAACAACATTTATTCAGACCTTGACTAAGCCTTCTTTGAAAATGGTTGCCATTTACTCAGGACCCAGCGGATCAGCTTGGTGAATGTGGTTGTAAATGAGTGGGTGTTTACTCCCATGCTGACTCACAATGCTGTAGTGACCTGTCATGAGCTCAGCTTCCTGTAATCTGCTATGAAATGAACTGATAACATGTTGTTTGCTGCGTCGCTGTGTGTTTGTCACGTCCTCTTGTTAGCAAATAACCTAAAAAAGGGTTTTCCAGTTCATCTGTTTGAAACCACTACTGCACTCTGACCTAATAATACAGGGTAGTTACATATTATTTTCAATATAGCCATAGAACACTGTGAGAAGTTTATAGACCCATTTGCGATCATGACACTGGGAGGACAAATTCCATCCACTTGCATCAATAAACCATGGATATACACACCACTGTCAGCAGTCAACCGGTTGTCCTTTCTTGGACTTCTATGGGGAGATACCAACCACTACATACCAGGAACACCCCACAATATCTGCATTGTGGAGATGCTCTGACCTTAAATTTTTCCATTTTTCCTGTTTCCAATTTTAAACTGCCCAGTTTTCCTACCCCTCAACAGATGCCATTATAACAAAATAACCAATGCTGTTCATTTCACCTGTCAAGTGGTTTTATCGTTGTGGCCGATTGCTGTACCAATAAGGACAATGCTTATACTATTTACATGCATAACAACTAAAATTTACTAATTATTAAGCTATAATGTAGCAGTGACACATGAAATTCATTTTCTGGAGTTCAACAAATAAAAAAGCAATTGCAAAACAATTCATACATACAGTTTTAAATTTTCATCTAATTTCATTGTGGGGACAGATGAAATGACACTTACTACCATCTAATAAACAAATACACTACCTCATTGCAGACCACAGTGATGATGATGTACTGGTAATCAGTACAGCTCCAGCGTAGGATGTAGGCACCCTCCTCGTTACCCTCCTGACGCAGTTTCTGGATGGCGTACTCCGTACTAGAGACAGAAAAACATAACAAATGGGGTGAGTCTTATTAAAAGCAGACTAAAGATGTAACCCTATCACAGATAGTATTGTTTCTTCAATTTTGTTTTCTTCAGTACATTGGCAACAAAAATAAGTTTTAGGGGCTAAAAATATTCTTTTTGAGTGAAGAAAATTGAAAAAATAGAAGAATCAAACAATATAAAGATGCAAAGACCGAACATCAGAGGCAGACAGATGTTTGTTTGGTGACGGCATTGATATGCTAGAAACAGAAAAACAACATTTGAACTAGGTATACAGAATAGGATGAGTGCAGTGTACGCTCTCTAAATAGGGGGAGACAGGAGGCAGTCAGAGTGTAGGGAAAAACAAATAACAGACAGCTTATGAGCCATGTGTTCAATACAACTGCATGCGTCCAGTAACGCAGTGTTTTGTAACAAAACAAAAATACACTCAGACACACACACATTCCACTAATAACACTGCTAGTACAAACCAGATGGGTCCGTGGCAACCGTTGTTGGTGTTGCGCACCACTGAAGCTGGGGCTACCTCCTTGCACAGGTAGTGGTGGGCATCGACTGTCAGCCTGAAGTACCCGTCCACAAGGGCTGCAAAAGACAGAGCCTGAGCCCGAGAACTCATTTGCATCTCCTGAAAAGAGAAACAGAGATAAAGATGAGTAAAAAGCAAGAGTTCAATAGTGAGTAGAGAGTAGTGGCCATTACCAACACTCAGGTCTATCACAAAGAGCGATGATGTATTACAACCTCAAAATCCACTTTCTCGTCGGTGCATGACATCATCTACAGCCATCGCTAAAATCATGCAGCGATGACTCATGTTCAAAATAACGATGTGAAGGTATAGATAAGGTAATTAAAAACAGATTCAGAACCAACTGAAACTATATATGCTGATTCCACATAAAGCATAGTACCCTTTGATTTGTTTATACGTTTGTCTTACCATCTTTTTGTTGTCCTGTGTAAGGATGGTGACTGTTGCCTCTCTGACAACAACGTGTGTGATCTCATGGAAGTCACAGAGCAGCACCCAGCCATCGCGTGCCACTTTATTTCGGTCATTTTTCAGTTTTCCATCTTGCTTGTTCTTCTTTGACTTTCCCTTTTCTTTGGAGATCACAGGTGTCTGTTTCAAGAGATATGGCAGAAAAAGAGCTGATATTTTCAAACAACCCATGAAAAAAAAAAACATTATGTTCAAATACTGCCAGCTAATATATAGGCTAATTGAAAATACTGTGGTGACCTTCACAGGGGTTGTCGTTAAATATATGGAATATTATGACATTTGTTGGAGAAATGTTTACAACTAGCATTCAGTATTAAAAATAACCACAACAAATGAACTTGTATCTTTACAAACCCTGCCATAATATTCCTTTACAGACGTAAAACCAAGCAAGAGAGAGATCTATCTTCTCGTTTTCTGGTTCTACCACTTTACGATCCTGAAACTAGGAGGCCCTTGAAGTTTTGTTCACACACAGGCTTACTAACCGTAGCGGGTTTCTTCCTCCAGGAAATGCCAGTGGTACCAGTAACCAGGACCTGCATGTCATGGCTTGTCTCCATGTTCTGAGTGTGGCCCTGCTCTTGGCTCTGGTTGTAGTACCCTGGAAACAGAAAGAACACATTATATTTTACTCACAGTATTGAAAAAAATATATAAATATTATTTGTTTGGCTTCTCAATAGAGTTCTTAAAAACATCTGCGCTGTTCAATGACTGTCCAATATGAGGAAAGCTTGCCTGGGAAGGTGTTACTCATAAAAGCTATTGTGCCCTGTGACAGACAGGTTAGGGGCAGAGCTTCTGAGTTCTACATCAGTGCTTGAAAACTTCACATAATAAATTAGAGAAATCAAATGTTTGGTCTGCTCTGTGAAAAGTGGGTTAATGTGACATGTAAACATCTTGTTCCTTTCACTTTTGGTTTTCACCTAAGTGAACAAACTCAAAATGCTTTAGGTATATTTGGACATCAAGAGAGTGAAAACCTTTTTTTGCTGCTTTGAACTGTGGGTGAGATACCACAAAAGCTCTACATATAAACATACTAAACTAACCACTGTCACATAACCACTATATTCCAACACAGATCCAGTGTAGCTGATTAAAATCCTTCAGCAGGACTAAAATTACAAACTGTTCTCTCATTTTTGTGGTTGAGTATCAATTATACTTTTTGTCATGACATGTACAAATGCTTTACCTCTCTCACTCTCTTGGCTTTCCTCTATTCCCACAGGAATTATCTTGGTAAACAGCAGTTTCACTCTACAGTCATTATAGTCTTAGTAGTATAGTAATAGGTAAACGACATCCCATACAGCAACACACACTGCATGCCACAAATCTGGTCCATTGCGCAAGAGCTTTTGCTTATGGGCACCGCCTCATCTTCTTCCTGCATTCTTACCATTGCAGAGCTCCCCCTCCTGCATTATACTGAGTGAGATTGGCTCAAGTATTTCGCTGCCCAGGCTGGTGGTCAAGCCCTCCAGTGTGGCCAGGTACTTGATCTTCAGGTCGTACGGTGTTATGTTGCTGTCCTGGACTGTGCGGCTGTTGAATTCACTGAGGAATTTCTTGAACACATTGTTGATGCGGATGCGTGTCAAAATGTTCCGCTGCTTAATGTTGCGGTTCAGCGACTCTGGGATGAAACGCTTGTAGCTTGAAGGATTAAAAAGAAAAATATATAAACATTTGTATATTTATGAACTTTTAATAACAATATTCGTGGGGTTTGGGACATATATATATATATATGCTTCAAATGTGAGAAATGTTTATAAAGTGAAGGACATGCACAAGAGTGTGAGGTGTAGTTTGTGTGTGTCCGTGTGCGTGTGTGTGTGTGTCCGTGTGTGTGTGTGTGTGTGTGTGTGTGTGTGTGTGTGTGTGTGTGTGTGTGTGTGTGTGTGTGTGTGTGTGTGTTACCTGATTTCCCGTGAAGCAGTGGATAGGGGCATATCCACATCCATGGCAAAATGAGTGATAGCAAGCACAGCCATGCCCAGACACTCATTTTCTATCTCGTGTTGCTCTGCCTCTGACTGGGACATCCTCAGTTGAACCAGGCCTGTCTGAAAGTCATGCTGGCCCTGTGTAACAAAGTCACATCAGTCATACACCAAACACATACGAATATGAACATCGATAAGCCACTCCACTGAAATAGGCCTTGCACATACTGCAATCTTGATTGAACAGATGTAAATAACTGCTATCTGTCGCTGACTTTAAAAATGCTCTTCCTGGTACAGTTATATTTCCCCTTCTGTTGGTGTATGCGCGTTAAAGGAAAACATACTTTCAAAGGCATTAAAAATGGAAAAGTCAGTTAGATCAGTAATCTGCACTAATACACTCTTGGAATGGATAACAGTGAGTGAGCAACGCCTATAAACAGACTGTGAAAACAAATCCTTAGTGCCCCATGGCAAACACACACCTGGGCAAACAGGTAGTCAAGGGAAGCAGCATCGAGTAGGGGTGTTCCCTCTGGTGTTTTCTGTGGGCTGTGTCCTCCTCTAAGCTTACTGATGCAGTGTCTCCAAACTGGGGACTCTCCTTCAGTGGTGCCATGCCAGTTTCTGAAATAAAACCTGACAGGAGAGAAACAGGTCAACATTATAAGCACAGGGTGCGACTTTGGTTTGTTTTGTCTTTTTATTTTTAAAGAATTTGTGACAAGTACTGCATTTTTAAATATGTTGATTTAAACCTGATATTAAGGAAAATTTTAGATTGCGTAAAAGTAAGAGGATATTAATAACAAGAAAAGTCCTATGTCTGTATTGAGTGAAAATTTTGACCAGAAGGAGATGATGCTGAAGAGCAATGGAATTAAAAAATCTAAAAAAGAATCAGAACTCTAAATCATTACATGCATGCTGCTGAATTACTAGTCTGCAAAAAGTAAACAAAGTGTGTGAAATTGGTATTTACCAAACCATACACTGTTTGCAGTCCATGACTACCAAAAATGTATTGGTGGTCCTCTTTATAGGAGCTGAAATATGTCAATATTCAAACAAAGTGATGGGTTAACACTAGGGATGTGCGCGACTAGTCGTTTAATCGTTTAACCGCCTACTCATTTATTAAATGTTTAGTATTTTACTAGTCGGTTAAACGCGAGTGTGCCCCCCCCCCGACACTGCCACGCTTCGCAGGCCCTTGTCCCAACCGGGCGCCACCATGCAGCTCTTACACTCGGGCGTGCGCTGCACACTCGTCCCGTCTAGGCTACCTGGTTGATCCTGCCAGTAGCATATGCTTGTCTCTTTTTTCAACCCCCGCTATCCCCCTCATCATTAGCGGTGTTTTAACCACTCCAGCTTACACCCACCACGTCCGTTCCTACCACCCCGAAGCAAAGCATCAGCTCCAGTATGTGCTGCTCGTGGACTGTCATGGCACACCGATCCGCTGCCGTTACGCACTGACGCAGCGGCACTTTCTGTCTCAGTGGACCACTGAACATCTTCATCAGAGGGTGAATATTCCTCTTCAGAATATGAGTAAGCCATTACTTGACAAAGTACTTTGTCAGCGTTGACCAGACCTCTCGGTATGGTGAGTTTTCTCACTCTAAAATGTGTCGTCTTGCGCTCTGATACGCTCCGACGGCGAGTCTCATCTCCTCGGTTTTCAAACTCTGTAAACTCCAAAACTTTGAATGAAAACACGCCCACAACTGATGCTCAGACTGAAGTTCCAGATGTCCGCCATCTCCTGGTGTACAGTACATGAGGCACACGAGGCAGTATATTTGAAGCTATGGCTTGTTATGTTCAGCAATGTTGCTTGTCGCAATATTGCGACTTTGGCGCTTAAAGGGTTAAATTGCAAGTTTTCCGAACCGACACGTCGCCAATAAAATTAGCAACTAGTCGGTTCGGAAATTAGTCGAAATTCCCATCCCTAGTTAACATACACACAGACTGACATTACCATTCCCAGAGCTGATTGGCCGGGGCGTCTCTGTTTGCAGTTTGAATGCATTCCCTGGGCATTGTGAGTTTTATTTTAACACAGGCACCGTTTCTGAGGCTTCCCATTTAAGGACATGGCTGATTCATATAAAATTTTAGAATTCAGCTCAAATTTGAAAGGATGTTCCTGAATGGTGCAGTTCCTTCTGTGTCACAAGCTTACCTCTTTTCATGACCTGTTAAGTCTTTCTTTTCCACTTCATAATAGCATTTCACCATTCCTTTCACTACATGCATGCCTGTTAGTTGAACATTTTATTTCATCTACTGGGATTTTCCCCTTTTTTACTTGGCTTGTTGCTTGTTTTTCAAACATGGATTAATTTAAGAGAAAACAGGAAAATAGTTCAAAACCTAAATCAAAAACCTTCAGTGTTGTCCACCAAAATTCTAACCGACTGGGTAGTCTTTGCTCGAAAAGTGAAAGTGGAGATGATAAAATCAGGAAAATGGGCAGAGGCAAGTGTTACCCACATTTGTTTTTCAAAATGTTATGACTGCATAGGATACAGGATGCATTAGATGACTCTCTTTTTCATTCTTTTGTAGTACACATGCATGTAAATGCACAGACAAAGCACAAAGCACACACATGATTATGGCAGTGTTATAAAACTTTCCATTTCACCCTTTTGTCATCTCAGTTTTACTTTTATTTGGTCTAATTTGGCAAATGTTTGCAGGCGAAAACACTAAAATAAAATGTTAAACATGGTAAACATACCTACAACATCAGCATGACACATTGCCACTGTAAGCATGCTGGCAATAGCAGTCAGCTAAAAGAGTTTGCGTCTAAGTATTGCCTCACAGACCAGCGAGTGTGGCTGTAGCTTCTCAGTTTTGTTATTTCCTGACCTGATGGAAATCTATCCAGGTGGCATTGTAATACCCGTTTGTGCATTTGGGTTGAAAAATTGTGAATGCAAAAAACTCTGTAAGTCAAGCCTAGACCACAATATCCCGCTTGTTTAGCTGTCTGCACTTCAGTACACAAATGAGGCTGCAGCGAGCACACACACACACACACACACACACCACAATTAGGCTCTAATGCACACTCGTGTTTCTCTCAATCTGCTATTGTCAAAACAGAGCACAGAGAAAGAGGAAGTATAATTGATACCACGGTAATGTTGTTTTCCTCTTTGCATGGAATGCTACCTAACATATACAAAACATTATCTGAAAGGAGACTTAACTCTCTTTAAAATTGTCCAGTAAATACAAATAGAACATTGCTAGCCTGTCATGTAAAGGTTTTCTCTTGAGATTTTTCCCTTGAAAGGTCTTATGAAAGCCTGTCTACAAAGAAAAAGGGTGTAATGAACCATTCTCTTATCACTGAATCAAGTCTGAAGTTGAAACGCTACTCCTCACATCACTTAAAAGGGTTGTAAGATGTCAGCCATGCTGCTTGCCATTCCTATTCTAAATGACTTGTATGCCTATTCTGAGATGAGGTTTGTTCATGAACAAAGTTTTAAAACATCTCTGCGAACCCTGATCTTTTCCTGAATCCCAAAGACTGAGATATCTTTGGTTTCTATCCCTTCTATCTTTTCTTATTAAGCCACAGGTCTCAAATAATCACATCTCTCCTCTCAGTTTTAGGTTCAAACTATTCCAGGACCTAAGGTCACACAGTGCTACATCATCTCTGCATAAATAGGACTGCCATCCAGAGATCATCAAACCAAAAACTTAATAGCACAATTCCCATTCCGGATTTTGGCATATCCCCCACATGGCCATTTAAGCTCTCTGGCAGAGAGACAACAACTATGAGTTTCCAGATCCAAGCAGCCACTTTTTACAGCCAGGAGTATGTGTGCCAGGATTTCCGACTTTGCTTACTGACCAACTGGCAACTTAGAGATCCAAACACCTAACGTGGTGGGTTGGATGTAGGGGCTCCACTGGGTTTTCTGGGTATATGCCCAGCCAAACCAAGACAAAGCAAACTGGCCAATGCTCAAGAGAGATTTGCAGTCTTGCTCCAATGTAAGAAATTCTTTTATGATAACTAGTAGGAGTCACAAAATCATAATATTTAACTTTAATGTAGATAGCCAGGGCTGGAAATCCTTCTTACCTCATGCGATAGTGCAACTTGATACTGGTTTCTTCTGTGATCTTGAACTCATAGTTGGGGGGATACCAGGTGTCAGTTGTCTCATTGTACAGGGCAAAGAGGTTATGGCACAAGGGAGAAATTGCTGAGAAAGTGAAGAAAAAGAGGAAAAAAGATCAATATTTAGACTATTACAATCATTAAATTAGCAGAGAGTCACTTGCAGCGTGTCCAAAGAGAGCAATTAAAAGAAAAGGGCAGCAATCTGCTAATACACCAAGATCAGCAGAACAATCAACAGAAAGATCCACACACTTGATGAATCATTGGCTAATTAACTTGGTTAAACTGCATATTTTACACTCCGTAAAAGATGAAAAGCACTGTTGCTGGCTTTGGAGAACGCTTGTTGATTTGTGTGCTGAACATAAGCATTCCAAAGCCCAAAACAAAAATTCTTTACTGCAGTACCATTTACTAAAAATATTTCATTAACAGAAGTCACCGTGCTTGAAATTTAATGCATGTTATTTTTTCATGTCAACAGCTGAACGGCAGGCTACTACTGCTGGACCCGAATATCCGGGCCTACGTAATCACTCATTAAAATTTCTGGGGCCCATTTGCTACAAGTATTCTGTTTTACTTTATCAGTGCATTACCAGTTTTTCAACATTTACGTGTTTTTTCACTGAAAGAATTTCCCGTCGCTGTCACTTCCTCGCTAAATCCACAAGCTGGCAAACAGCATACGTAAGGCTGTGTTCATATTGGAGCCCAACAGATATAAAATTACTTTACTGATTATTGCTCATTTTAAGCTTGACATAACAGGAAGATGCAAGTATGGTGATCTTGTCCACCATGGACTTCAACTGTCCTAAAAATATTCACAGTTAAATCTACAACACACCCATCATTACTGCACTGGGCACAGATTTAATCAATAAGCACAACAAGCAAGTCTTGATTTTGCCAACTAGACAACAGGTTAGTCACTCACAGCATTTCTTGGCAGCATCAACACAGAGCTCCTCGGCAGTGTAGCAGTCTTTAAAGTACTCCAGCTGGTGCATCTCCGGTATGTAAAAGTGGATCTCCAGGCCCCACGAGGAAGCAGGAGTGGAGGTGAGTTGGGCCTTCCTGTTTCTCCTCATTTTCAAACAGAGTTGCCTGCTCAACTCCATCACCCACAGAGTTGGCATTCAGATGCTGCATAAATGAAGTGAAACAAAGAAATGGGGAAAGTGAGAAATTTGTGTTAAACTTGTTAAGAGGACAGGTTTTGTGTGGAGCAACTTTGTAGCATCAAAGGGCAAAAGTGGAAAGCAAATGTTAAGTCAGAGGACCAAAACTGTAAATTAAAATGGGAACATCTTAACTTGATATTGGTCAGTTTTACATGATATTTCTACTATCATGTAACTAAAAATACTCACAAACTATGTTTGAGTTTTAGGCTGCTGTTCAGATAAAAGAAGAGATGAGTCAGTCAATTCCTTTTGGACATTGGGGAACTGGAATGGATTTGTCTTTCTTTGGACAGGCAAATAATTGAGTAAACAAGAAAGTAATTCTATTTATTGCATCCTTATTCTTGTTAAAATGCTGTTGTATTCAATAGACAACTACAAAAAAAATGGATAAAATGCATCAGATATGAGCAGACAATAAACCTTCATTTCAACCTGCTTTCTGCTTTTTGTTGAGTAACAAAATTCTTCATCATGCCATCTTACACATTGAAGTTTTTGGCCAGCATTCAGACAATACTTTTCTGGACATTAGATTTGAAAAGGTAGGGGTTGTCTATATTCAAGGATTTAACAATTATGTCTTGACAACATTAGATATTGTTTTTGAATGAGCATTAGCAAGCTCCTGTTCAGTGTAGCCTTACTGCTTCTTTTCAGGCTAGCAAGTGGTTTTAGTTCATTACAGTGAATTTACTGACGTCTGAAGTATGACTACCTTCATTCATTTTAATTTCTTTGTCATCAGCTGGAGCTGCTGTGATTCAAGTGTGAATGACCAGCAAAGCTCTCTCATGCAGGCATTTACAAGGAAACTGACAAGTTACATTTCTGTTGTGACTACACAGAATAATTTCCCACTGCTACCGCAAGTATCATTTGAGAAACAGCAAAGACAGCACATATCAGTGTGGTGGTTTAAGTATTGTTGTCAATGAAGCCAAAACAAAACATCTACATCAATCAAATGAGTGTCATATCTCCCAGCCCCATATAGAACCCAACTGTCATCTTCGTGTGTAAACAGTAGTTTTCTTGCTTGGTGTCTCTACTGAACAGACTACATGTGCTGCAGTCATAAGTTAGACAGACGTTTTGAACTGAGTTTATCGAACGTAGGTTTAACACACTATTACAGAACTAATACTAGGTTTTGTGGGTGAGATGGATCTTGGAAAAGCATTATGAGTAACCGATACCAAATCATCAGGAAAAATAATATAAAAAGCGTAATATATCGCAAGTCATTAAGGATCACTAATCACACAAATTCATAGAGGAATTCATCACCTTAAGTCTGCCAATAACACTTCACTATCAGGTGAAGTGAACAACACTGAGGATCCTCTGTTAAGAGGTGGGATATATTAGGCAAACAAAGAACAGTCACAGTGTTGAAGGCAGGACTACTGGGAAATTGTTAGGATGTGAGTACCTTTGACTAAGTCAAAGCTGTAAAGACTAGATGATTAAGTCAGAGCTTCTTCAAAGTCTTGTTGTGTGTCCCCAGAATCTAATGGTTGGTACTACTGACAAAAAGTAGTGCAAGTAAAGACAACCAGTAAACCAGTGACAGAGTCATTAGTGTGCAAGGCTCACTAGTGTGAGAGGGACCAAGGGCTGGACTGTGTGGTCTGAGCCTAAAGAAAAGTTACTGTAGCACAAATTGCGCAAAACCTTCATGTTGACTATGACAGAGCGGTGTCTGAACACACAGCTCATCACATCTTGCAGCATATGGGGTTGTGTATGGGCAGAAAAGTCATAGAACCAATGCTGAAATCTGTTTATCATTGACAGCACTTATATGCGACACATACAGCTATGGCCATAAGTTTGGACACAAGTACCATGACGCTTGTGAATCTTAGAAAATACCACAAAATTGTCACTTACAATACAGTACACAACTCCTGAGAACTATATTAAGTTTCATATTTAAAAAAAACATCAAAAGAGTTTAGTGTCATTTTGTTATTCTTACCAAATTCGGTTGTGAAAGTACTGCATTTTTTTTGTTATTTTCTTCTAATATTATGTTTTGGGAACAAAGTTGTTCCAATTGTTGGAATTTATTGATAATATTATACCCCTTGTTGATTTGTTGACTAATTAAACTGGTGCTGTCAAAAAATATTAGTTATGTTCTGTAATAGACATCAAAACAGACATAGTAAGTCATGCTGTGTCCAAACTTATGGTCATGGCTGTAAGTATCAGAACTGGACAACCAGGTACCTGTTTATCATTTGTCCAGCAGCAGCATGAAATATTAAAAGAAGGCAAACCAGTGAAGGCAGTGGGATGCTCTAACAAATGCTCTGATTGGAAACTTTTGGACCTGGTAATTATGTGGTTGTTACTATAATGCATATCACCTCACAAAATACTGTTTCAGACTATGTGCACAACTTAATGGAAACAGAATTCACCCAATGGCAGTGGTCTTTTTCAGCAGGATAATGTACCCTGCCACACTGCAAAAACGTGTTCAAGAACAGGAACAAAGGAACTTAAAGGATTCAAGGAACTGTTAATGTCTTGGTACTTGATAAACTGACACCTTCAGAGGTCTATGGAGTCAAAGCACGGATGGGTTAAAGGTGTTTCGTGACATGAGGGGGGCCTGCACAATATGAGGCACGCGGTTTTAATGTTGTGGCTGATGGGTGTATATTCACACTTGATGTTACACAAGCATATATGCAGAGACACAATCTAATCATCAATTAGCCTTTCAACAACATTAGCTAACACAATGTAGCATTAGAACACAGGAGTGATGGTTGCTGGAAACATTCCTCTGTACTCCTATGTAGATATTCCATTAAAAACAGCCATTTCTAGCTAGAATAGTCATTTAATAATGTCTAGACTGTATTTCTGATTCATTTAATGTTATCTTCACTGAAAAAATGGTCTTCTTTCTAAATAAGGACATTTCTAAGTGATCCCAAACTTTTGAAGGGTAGTGTATATACAGTACAGCAGTCAGTGACAGGCTGATTTGTTTTTGTGTCCATTTCATGACCATCTTTTCTTGCGTGTCATAACTCATTTTAAGCTTTTTAAAATATCCATTATTAAAATAATGGACCACAAGAAGTAAGACTTAAGGACAGACTTTATACTGTCCCGATGAACCTATCCTGTTTCACCCTAAGCTTACACTGATAATGTAAAAAATAAATAAATAAATAAAGCTAAGGAAGCCGATAGTGGCTTTTCTTACATTTATTCTTATCAATCATGTGATCTGGGGTATGCCAAGTCTCAAACATGTCCATGTGTAAGTGAAGTAAGCCATGTTGTAACACACATCCTCTCTCACTCTTCTCAATCATTACAGCCGAATTTCTTGAGAAGAGATTTTCAGTGAGTCATCGGTCTGTCGCTAACAGCTACTTAATAAGCTACTGTCATTTTACCTCACACTTCCTCTTTCTACTTAAATTCAATTTACTACTTCTCACTGTCTCTAATAAATCATGTTTGTTTTGAATTTAAGCTCAAAAAAATCTTTTCTTTATTATGCTGTTGAATATTTATAAAGCCATCTTTAACAAATGTCAAGAGCAGCAGTTGTCTGACACCAGTTATTAGGGGGCTATAGGTTTGAAATCATTGAACAAGCCCGTTTCAACTGAAGAACACGTTCATAGCTGTTCCTTGTTCCCCTAAGTAAAGTCGCTGTGCCTGGTCTGCATTCCTTTGTTGTAAACACAAAGTAACTGGAGCGTTTATTTGCATCAAAGAAAACAAGACCTTGACGGAGCTTTTTGATGCAGTTATTGATTGACAGTCAAAGCCGACAGTTGCGCAGGTGATTTAGGTGTGGGTAAATTAAAAGCCTACACAGAAGGCATACCAAATGCTGCCTCTACTTGCTCCCTTGGTTTCCACTCACCACTCAGCTTTGCTGAAAGGACACTCTCAACTAGAAACAAAGCCTTGTTTTACACATTCTGTGAGGAATTTTTAATCCATAAATGTATAACATAAAACTTAGATGTTGATTATTTAAAAAATACTTTCACAAATCATTATTGCTCTAATTATTGTGAATTAGTTATGAAATGATCATTTCATAACTAATTTCGCATCCATTGTAATGTTTTTAAGGCAGTTGTCATTTGGTTTTACCTCAACCTTCCATGACAAATAATCAGGGAAAGCAATGCTCTCTCCTGCTTGTTGCCAGGGTAATAAAACAAGGATGGGTGAGGGCAATCACGCAGGCATTTTAATGGCCATCATTGGAAACAGTCAGCTTTTCATATTATCAAAGTCTGACATGTCCTGCATAATCACTGACAGCACAATGACACAACAGAGATCCCCTAATGCAGAAGACTTTGTAATTCTTAACAAACTAAAAACATACCTAAATCTGTCTTGACTGACGATAGTAAACATTAACGCCAAGCATCGTGAATATTCCAGTTCAACAGAGCTGACTGCGCAAGTTATCAGCAAGCCAGTCATAGATAAATTACTTATTTTTACTTAGTTATTATCAATGGTAAGTCAATGGAGGATGCATCTGACTGCATTTAATATCGTCTTTGTGTTGCCAAACTATCTCCACCTTAAAATTCAAGTTCAACCAGTTGACAGGGATGTCTTTGGGCTATATTACACCTGCAGAATTTATCATATTGTAACTACAATCAGCTTGTATCAATTACTGCTGAAGTATTTCCTAATGAAAATATGGTGGAATTGGAATTTAGAATTTAAGCTTTCACTTCTAATTGGTTAAACAAATGCATGGCACTGAATTCAGGTGCAATGAATGACGCTTGCAAGCAATTTTCACTGCCTATTCTGACTTCTGACCACACCCATGACTGATGCAAAGACCTGAAAATATTATTTTATGAACAAGAGGAAGTACATCCACCTACTGATGAATGAAATCTGACAACCAAAGATTTGATGATGAACTCCATTACAATTTAAAACCTGTATGATTAAAATAATCACATACTTTTAACATTAGTAACTGCTGAGTTTGCACTCACTCTGCCTGTTGCTGTTTGACAAACTGGCAATTTTGGCTTCATCAAAAAAGATCTAAAGGTCTTACTTGGGCCTAGAAATTGCATTCCTCAGTTTTAATGTGCTGATTATTTTCATGATTGTTCAATGAATTCTCTGTAAGACTGAAGCAATCAGTCAATTAATCATTTCGTCTGTTGTTGGCTAAATGAATCATCAATTCTTTTGTTGTCCACTTGTCACTCTTTCCCAAGAAGTTTTGATTAAAGAAATTTTGAGATTTTTCAGTAGTTTTACGACAATTACAGACTAATGTGTGAATAAAGTAATCCTGAAAATGATTAATCATTAATGACAATTATTGTTGGCTGCAACCCTATTAACTAAGCCATTATTCACATGAAGAATAATTTAATTAGTAAAGCTGACAACGGATTTTGTGACACTTAACTGACCAATTAATTAATGGTTTCAGTAACATGGCTCTCCTGTTGGCTCTAATGTTCTATTTAATTCAAGGCAGTAAGTAACAGTTATTTTCATTAATCTGCAGATTAAAGTACAGACCAGTCAGTTAGTTCAGCAAAAATGTCTTCTTTATAAATGACTTAGTGGATTAGTTCATTATCAAACCAATTGTCTGTTGATCAGTTAAGTAATTAATCAGATTTCAGCTATCACTTAATTGTTATAAAACATACATGGACTTGGTTGCAAAGCTAGTGCTGGTGTGTGTACTGAACAAGGACATTGTGGTGTTGTACCGTCTGGCAATTAATAAATAATTCAACTCATGTCCTACCAAACCAAGGACTTTTTTTTCTGCTCCTGTGTTTTGACTTTTTGATTTAAAGTCTTCATTTGTTAACATTATATTGGTAAACACCTTATTGTGAGAACAGCCACTCAAAAGATCACATAAGTGGCTCTATTGTACCATTTTCTTAATTAATAAAAGCATGTAAAAGTAATTTGATGGTAAGGAATTCAGGTTTTGCATGCTTTATCATTAGTAATTCCCTGATCTTCCACAGTTCCCATAGCAAAATAAAGAAACATCTACCCATATGTGATTCTCTTTCTACCATATGAATAGTTGAATTTACTTCACTGCACAGCATTCTGACTGCAAAAAGAATTCAGGCTGTAAGTTTTTAAACCTGAAAAATAGAAAGTAATCAGTAAACTTAGCCAGTGAAATGCTACCTTTATGACATTTTATAAGGCAACAACAAAGTCTTTAACTTCTCATAGTACGTCATGTTAATTCAGATTAGGTAGTGTCAATTCAATGTTTGATGCCAATGAATTGGAAAAATAAAATATAAACATATAGAAGCATAAAATAAAAGGCATAAAAATATAGGTTTAAGAAGTTTAAATGTAAAAGGAAGGAGGAACATGAAGTAAATGACAAAAACAATGAACAATTTTTTTTTGTTTGTTTTTTCTTTATCATATTTCAGTAAAATGTGCTACAAAGTGTCTCACTTGCTGAAAGCTACAAAACCACTGTCCCTAAAATGGAAATGCGGTGGGGGAGACCATACGCTGGTAAAGCAGCAATGCAACGAGGAGACATGTCTATCGTGAGAAAAGGTCAAACAACTGATCATTTGTGTTCTTTTGATGTTAAATATCACTCTGAACACCAAAAGCTGGGTCTGTTTCTTTGTGTCTACTACAGCAAACATTTTAGCTAAGATCAAATGACAAAAGGTGTTGCTTTTTTTTCTTTAATCACTATCCTATACCTAAGCAGTCTAATATTATTTGATTACTCATCCCCTGGCAATATTCTAATGTGTTCAATAATACATTTTACATTTCACAAGACAATTCTGCTGGATAATTTTACATTAGAAAAAAAAATCATTGTTTAGAACTCATGCAAGTGCATAAGCTTGATACCTAACTTCACTGGGTAAACTTTTTGGTCAATACAAGTGTTAACAGAAAGAATAAATGTAGATTTGTACATAAAAATCAAACTAATTGCTTGTGTAATTGGCTTTTAAAGTACAGGTTTCTTTGAAGGTTCAAAGTCTGTCAGTGCCAAGCTTCTGAGTAAAACTGGGAAACAAAAATGCAAAAATGGGCAGAAACTTTTTCAGTCTCTCTGTTTGCATACGTGTGTCCGTGCATGTGCTACAGTGGGAGGATGTATCTACTTCTGTCAATCAACATGTGAAGCTACTTACCCTTTGCAAAAACATTTTTTCTATGATTGTGAATAATATTTGCCTTACAGCAAGGACTGCAGCTGGTGGTATTGTTTTGCCAATGACTTTATGACTGCTTTCTCAACTAATCTATTGTTTGTCTCTTCTATAAAAAGCCTAAATTTCTGGGAAAGGCCCATCACAAATCCCCAAAGTTCAAGATGACGTTGTAAAATGTCTTGTTCTGCCAAGCCAACAACCCAAAAATCAACAGCAGTAGCAGATATGCATTTACTTATCACACTGGAGAAAGACATGTCAAAAACTACATTTAAAAAATATGGAACCAATCCTCTTTGTTGCCAATTTTGTATTAAGCATTAATTAAATGATTATTAGCTTATCAAAGTCAAAGCCAACTAACCAATTATCCACTAATTACAGGTTGGGGGCATGGAAATGCCACCTACCACAAACACCACCACCATATGATCATATGAGCCATTCTCTGCCCGTTGTGTGGTCAGTTCCGGGTAACAACATCACGGTCAGTCTGGCCATTTTACATATCTTTTCAGATAGTTTGAGTACGGTCCTTGTGGCCCATACGGTTCCCCTGGTCTGACATTACACTAACAACAGTTTACGCTTCCTTTACCTTATTAGTACAATAGCACAGTGTAACCGGTTTGCAATTATATTAACAGTTTTCACTTTCACTACTTCCATCTTTCCAGACAGTAAAGACAATCTGGCTTTCAGTGTAAAAAAATGTATAATTCGATCCGTTACAACAGCCCTCAAACACGAACCATTCACGTGACTCCTTTAATCATGTATTTGTCTTGAAAAACTTATTTTGGTGTAACGTTTAGGTTATTATTTGTGACTGTGGTGTCCTGTTCACTGGACAATATGATTTTATTCACCACATCATCTCACTGAAATTCCGTTTCATTCTGTGTGTTGTAATTCTTTACTCTTTAGATTAAATAATTTGACAGTGTATCAGCTCATCCATCTACCTGCACTGTGTCCCTGACAATGGACAGAGTCTGGCTGCTGCCAACTGGACTGACGTTGGTTAACATTAGCTCGTTAGCCTGTTCGTGGACTTAACTGGTTAAAGTAAACAGAGGCCTCCGACATCTCCTCATTTGGCACCAATTGAGAAAGACGATAAACGTGTGGTTGTGTTTAATAGCCGAGGAGACAGACGCTGTTTTCGACGGAAACATTTAATAAACTGCTATTTACTCACCTAGCAATCTTCGCCAGACAGCTGGCAAGTTACTTCCGTTTCGCTTAGTACATTTGAGGCTTCGATCAAGCTGGAGCTCCTCTCTGGAAGGCTTCAAGTGATTCTTGTCGTCTATTTGATTCCAAAACTTCTGAAGAAAAAAATATTCCGTATCCAAAAGGAAACAAACGTTAGGTAAAGTCCACGGTAGTTGTTTAGTTTCGACAGCTTTAGCGGACACACGGCGCTCCTCTGTTCGCTCACTCTTCCTGACAAGTAACGTCCCCTTTCCCGAAAACAACGCAGCGGGCAACCGTAGAACACGGCAGCTGATTGGCTGTTGCACCCGTCACTCAGGATGACGACATTAGACCTTTAATACACAGATCAAACTACTACCTGCCAGTTAATAGTCTTTTTAGGTCAAAAGAAGAGAAATGGTGTCCGTTTTTTAATAACCAAAAAAAAAAAAAAATCTTATAGGAAGATATTAAACTCACATGAAAAATTCACCATATTTATTTTATTTGGTTCCTTGACTGACTGACTGAATGTCTGTCAAGAAAATGTATGCTTTTTTAAACAGAGAGAGAGAGAGAGAGAGAGAGAGAGAGAGAGAGAGAGAGAGAGAGAGAGAGAGACGACTTAACTGCCTTGATGTTCTACTGGAGATACCACACAATTTCTAAAACTGCATGTACAACTAGAGCTTTATAAATATGACCTGGAAGCTGAGAAGAGGAGCTGAAACATTAGATTAGACTGCTCTTAACAGTCAGTAGGAATATTTTCATGTGAATGATCTCAATTCCATGCATACTATTTTTATTTTATGTGCAATATTTCACTATCATATGCAATATCACACTTTACTTCAGTATCATTCGGAGTATTACATTATTTTGAGCCATGTCTTGCATTTATATCTTATTATTGTTCTTTTAGGCACTGCATTTCTGCTTATGATAGTGTAATTTTTTAAAAATTTTTCTGAGCAGTGTCTGGTGCAAGAATTTCTTGTCTTGTCTTGTCTTGTCTTGTCTTGTCTTGTCTTGTCTTGTCTTATCTTATCTTATCTTACCTTATGAGACACATTTTCTCTGTTACTGTATTAGTTCCCTTGTTTTGTATTGTATAATCTTTATTTGTGTATGAGCAGTGATTGAAGCATTTACATCCTTCACATCTTTAAAAGCATCAATATCACACTTTACTAAACACTCTCTTATAAAAAATAATCCAAGAAGTAACAGCAGGTTTATGTGCTACATTAAGTTAAAAGATCAAAAGTAAATTGTAATAATATAGACCTAATATACAGGGTTGGTTATATTCAAATTCTTGTATTTCATGTGAGATCCTGCTGTCAATAAAATGTAAAACGTATTTTTTATTTTTCATTTGGTGATTCTTTGTACTAAGGAGAGTCTTTGGGAGTGTCATATTTACAAATCAAAATGTCCTGCATTCATACTCGACTTTTATAGTTTAACTGTTGAACTTAAACACCACAGATGGCGCCTTTACTGCCAAAAACATCATAAGTGAGTTTTGTTTTTATTTCAATTTCATCTTTCTTTAAGGAACTTTAATGAATCTGCTATGTGCTTCCTTTTTTTATTCAGGGGAGACTCATCTCCCTAAAATTGCATGAAAAGGTTTTTTCCACATTTTTTCTTTCTTTTTTGTAAACAGGTGTTTTCAGTACCTAACTGTAATTTATTTACAAAAGTTTTTTCTATTAGATGTTCCTTCTCCTTTACTGAACAATCATGTCTATAAAGGTGCAAATATTCATTATCTATACACTGTTTAATCCTCAGTTGGGTAGAATCTGTTAAATCTGAATTAGATGAAGGCAGGGGGCACCCTGAACAGATCACCAGTCTATCACAGCACACTCACATTCACACCTACAGACAATTTAAAATCATCTATTAACCTCAGCACATTTTTGGACTGTAGGAGGAAACTGGAGGACATCCAAACTCCACACAGAAAGATCCCAGGCCGGGACACAAACCAGGGATCCTCTAGCTGTGAGACGACAGTACTGCGCAGCCCTGGTGTCAACATTTTCATTTCAAAAGTTGGAGGCTTTTAGTTTCCACATTGACCCTGTGTGTTTTGTATATTGGAGCAAGTCTGACATCCAGACTACTTTTGATGTCACTAAATGAACTTTATATTTACATATTTTAAAGTGAAACTTGGTGTGAACACAGGGACACATTCCAGCTTCAGCAGGTTAATGTGCAAACAGTATCTTAGAGTCAACTTTGGCACATATTGTGTGTCATTTTGTCATGTGAAGGGACACTTCAAAATGAAATAATGATTAAAAACAAAGAAAAAACAACAGTACATTTTTAAGTACAGGAGGGACACTCTTTAAAGAAAAGTCTCCAGTTACTTAATGTAAGTAAGTAGGATGTCCTACGATGTGATGAAACACAGATTTAACACTTTGCCATTTTGTAGATGGGAAAAAATGATACCCTTGCGTTGATGTACCACTCTAATGCCCCTAACTATGTTAGATGTATTTGCTTAACTGGAAACTTTTATGAGGGCATTCCAGTGGCTGTTTTCCCTTTTTATTCTCTCTCAAGTATCTTTAAGGTTGTTAAAATAATTGTAAACACTCTGACTGACAGTATGACCTTGCTCAAAATCCTCATTAAATCTTCATCATGATCACACACAGAGTTTGGATTCATACCACAAATAGTTTTACATCCCTTCATATTTCTCAAGGTGACGAAAAGGAAATTTGGACAAATGAGTCCGGGAAGTGAATAAACTATGTGAGTAATTCTCTTCTTAAAGCTACAAATCACAAAATCTAAAAACTCTGATTGTTGCTATCAAGTAATAGTGAATAGTAGCTTACAAAAGATTAACATTTATATTTTAAATGGCTGTAAAAAAAGAGAGTTCTGTGTAATAACAAACAGAGCATTAGTAAAGGTAGATTTAATTCTGCAGCAGATGTTAGTAACAATTTATTTTAAGTCACCCCATTTAGCATTTATAACAATTTCTAGCAGCTATAGGCATTTTAAATAGGTATTTATGTAGTGTGTGTGTTACAGCAGTTGACAAATGCATTAATAAACTAATTATCGATGCAACTATGCATGTTTTCTCGTGCATATAAATGCCAACCATGACTTGCTCCAGGGTTTGGCAGCAGTCTCTCACATTAGGTGGGAACTGCGCACCAGATGACATCACTACAGCCATTATGAAAAGTGAGTCATTTGGTTTATTGTTCCAGTGACGTTTAGGGAATAGATAGGGACCTGAGTTGATAAAAGCAACTACAAAAAATACAAGCTTTCTTCCTGTAGTCAAAGAATGAGGATGTGAGGGATCCTGCAAGACAAAAACAGTGTATCGTTCATTTTAAGGAAGGGACTTCCCATCCCTGTAACCTCTTACTGTCTTTTATTAAAGGAAGTGAGAGGAAAATCCCCTGTGATCATGGCCGTCAGTGGCAAGTAGAGTTTTAGATGTTTGCACAAGCAGCATTGCAACATACTGTCATGAAAGTTAGTGTGGGCTTGAATGCCTGTTCACATTTAGAGAAAAAAACAACCTTTTCAGACATGTAAACCCCACGTGACTGTTCATATTTTATTATTTTTTTTAAAAATGCCTTACCACAAAGTATCTAGATATCACATGGCTGACTGAGGAAAACATGTGAATCAAGGCGAGATTAGCAGATTGAGGTTAGAGTGAGACAAAAACAAAATATGAACCATGACTCTTAAGGGGATTTCCAGAGTAGCAGCGAGTGAAACATACTAAGGACAGGTGCAGAGTGACCTGTGGTTTATCAGACACGACTCAAACCATGCATGTATTATTCAAAACAGAGTTCTGAAAGCAGGATTCATTTCAGAACATTGACAACACAGACTGTACAGTACAAACGTGTTTTCGACTATGGTATGTTGATGTATCAGAAAAATTACCTGATGGTTGCCAAAACAACACTGACTTAGCAATTCATGGCAAGATGGAGACTATAGCTGTATGAATAACATAAAAAAATATTTTGGATTATGTTGAACTAGCTGGTTTTAATTCACATAGTAAAAGAATAAATACCGTAAGTGCTTGTTTTTGTCATTAAAACTGGAGATTTCATTCAAATCTTTAAGCTGTATTTAATAGGAAACTAATCTTCTAACAACTTCAGCATCAACATTTTGTTATTAAGGTTTCAGAGGCAGATTACACAACAGACAGAGCTGAAGACTTTGCTATCTAAAACCACAAAACACAGCAATAATAGGTCTGTAGCTCCCCCTGTTGGCAACAATGTGGACCAACTATTGGGGAGTTGTCTGGACCTGTGTTCCCAGAAAGAAGCCAAGCACTGCTTTGCTTGATTTGCTTTATTTAAGCAGTCAGAAGTTACTAAGCATTGCAAAGAACATCTACATGAAAATAATCAGCTTTGACTCTGATGAAGAACCACAAAGCAGATTATGAATAGTGGCAATTTCCTTTGTATGGTTTACTGACATCATGCAAGTCTGTTTTAAAAACTTAGACCTGAATGAGCTTTGTTGGGGAAAGATCTGCCAAATCTGAATATGTGTCAATAAATTTTGGAAGTAGGTACAAGTGTCTTCTTATATCTGAATCTGTGCTATTATAAACATTCATTTGACTTGAATCAGTTCAATTTATTAATGTCAAACTCAGGACACAAGGGAGGCAAGACAACTACAGGACTAACATCATGTTTTGTTCATAATCATCCTAAATGAGAGTGTGGTATTTACTAAAATGTGCATGGAAGGTATTTACAAAATTGTGTAAATTAACAAAAACTGTGTAAAAAAAAACTGGGTATGTCCTGCCTCAATAAAAGATAGCCCTGATTGTCCCTGAAGGTACTGTAAGATCTCACAGCTGCTAACATCACTCATGACAAAAAACAAGAAACAACTCATCAGGTAATGATGATAAGGTTAAAAAAAAATGCATTTTCAAAAATAAATTATTTGACAATTGCGCTAGCTTACTTAGCTAGACAATGCATGCATGTTCCTATTCAAGGTGCCTTTTAATAATTTGACACTCAGACTTTTTAATTTTAAAAAAATGAATCATGGAACTGACATCAGATGGCACCATTGTAACTCTTCAGCTCTTGTTTTGTTTCAGTCACTCCATAGCTGACTGCTTTATGCCTGCAAACCTCTGTCTTTAAGAGATTTTTAAATGCAGAGATGATTTATTTATTTTTAAATGCACAAATTCAGAATAAAAAATACTTAATTTGCAATGCATTTTCCCCTCAGGGATCAACAAAGTGTTTCTAATTCTGAACTTGCAGATTTTTAGTTTAGTAGCACTCGAATACAAAATGATGTCTTAATATTAGATTCAGCTAGGGGAAATTATTCTTATAAATAAAAACAACAAACACCGCATTTTAAATATCCCGTTGAACTTTTATTAATCTTCACACCTTTTTTTAATGTACATACTCACACTTGTCCACCTGCTCTTTGGTCTTCTGCTGCTTTGATCACTGCACTAGTGTCAAGTTGGCAGCCATCCTTCAGTTATCACAGTACTGTACCTTCGATGGGGACAGCATCAGCACTGTGATAACTGAACCAGGGCAGCCTGTCAAATCTAGCAGTCCGTGGCTTCACTCCATTTGTCATCCACCCATAATATCCGTGCTGTAAGATACCGTTTTCCTTTTGCATTCCTGCAGCTCCTCTGGTGGTATCTCATGTGATATCTCCAGCTTCTCGTATATTGCACCACACAGAAGCTACAACTACAACAGATTCACTTACAGACTGATACAGGCATGCAATTTAACAATACATCAGTTACTGAAGTATCCGTTACACCAATGATCTCCTAAAGATGGGATTTACATTTGAAAAAAACAACAACATTTCAGTCAAAAATGATTCCCTTTTAATTAAGTTTCAAAGTCAGAGATTAAAAAAAAGCCTATTCGTAGTTGGTTAGAGCAGAAACAAACATGCAGTCTGCTAAGAAGAAAGATGCTGTTATGTGAGAGGTTGCAGTCAGTTAAATCCCTCAACATTTACAGTCAAAGAATCATTATTCTGGTAGGAGGTATGACAGGTTTTGCTATTTGCACAGACAAACTGTTACAAATATTGATTCTGTCCTTCATGACACAGACTCAGTTGCACATTATGAGTTAAAAAAAATAGACTTTTTAGGATAGGAGCTGCATGTGACAGAGTGACAAACACATGGAAATCCACTGACATTGCTTTTCAACATCATTTTTCACGGAGCTTTCGCAGTGTCTAAAGAAAATCCAGTTAATAATGCATAAGGCAGCACATGCAACACGAACCCGGTGACCTAACAGATGTGGATCTGTGATGTCTCTGAGCTTGTAGTTGAGCTTTTTTCTTTTTAAAAAAAAAAAAAAGTCTCTAGCTTGCTGCTACACAGTATCCTGGTAAATATTTCATCTCATAAAACAATAACGGGTACAAAGGTTTCATTTCACTCTTTTCCCTCCCTCACCTCTTTCCTGCTTTTGGACGAGACAGTATATTATTCATACCAACCACAAGGCCGAGTGATGTCAGACTTGTTATGATTCTGGTCGCCGGCTCCTCCCCCTCCTCTCTCCTCCTCCTCCTCCTCTCGAGCAGTCCGGTCGCGTCGCTTTGGCCGACGTTAGCGGCTCCTCCTCCCTTCGCCAGGCCGAGTCCGCCCCTCCGCGCTTCATGTAAACAACTCCATTAGGGCGCACTGGCCAAAACTGTCCACGGAGGACGTGGACGGCAACATGTGCAGCAACTAAAACAGGGGCGGGTTGGAGAACAAACACACAGTCAGAGCCTTTTGTTGTCATCCGTAGAAAAGAAGAAAAAAAGAAAGAAAAGAAAAAAACCGAAAAAAATAAACGCGCCCCTGTGATGAAAGCGCGTCCATATTGCGTAAAGCTTCAATGTAAATAACAGGCTTACAAGGGTGAAGGCACTTATCTCAATGAATAACGACAACAAAGAGAGCAGAAAATAGCAGTCGCTTGTTGCCGTTTGCCACAAAGAAATAAATAAAAGTTGAGCCCAAATATTCCCAACACGACCGTTTGTGCCAGCACACAAAAACACGCACGCTCGTCTCAATCAAACCCAATGTGCTCTTGAAAAAGCGACCCAAAATAAAACAAAGCGCAACAAATATCTATGTACAAGTGCAACGTTCGCATTGAATATTGTGCAGCCAAACGTTAACGCCCAGCAGTGCACACACACCCCTTTTTTTCTGGGCAAAAACAAACAGCACGCTGTGAGATCCAAATATAATCATTTATTCCTAATTGCGTTGAGTCTGCATTGAACGCTGAAGAAATATTACGCGCACTTACCTGCGATTGCCCCGTTTAATCCCCCGTGTTTACATGAATATTTTTAATGACGCAGCAAGACCACACAGAGCAACGTGATTGTCGCCATTTTTTGTTGTTATTGAATTCTCCAAAACCATGTGACAGAAATGATCATGATTTTAAAAGCAGGCTTCCGGGTGCGCCGACGACAACTTGTTTCGCGAGGCTAAACAAAAAACAGAAATAAAAAAAAGGTTCATCTTCCGAGTTGTTTGTCTTGCTGGATTAGTCTGGTTACTCCACGGACTCAACACTGAAGCCTGTGCGCAATATTTGACAGCTCCGGGACGCTGCCGCCGCCGTATGGCTCGCAACAAGTAGGCTACTCACTGGATTCCTCTCGTCCGCAAATGTTGCGTGGAATGACAGCGACTCATGTGCTCTTTTCCCCCCTCCTCCTCCTCCTTTGCGCCTCCAGTCAAACAGCACAAAACCCCCCAGAGGAGATAGTAACCCACCACCAAGCACGAGCAATAATGAAAGCTCTGATCGGTTGGAAATGCTGTCAACAAGTGGCAGAATCCAAGAATAGCCCGATGACACTCCTTATTTTATTGCAGAGCTGAGTTTCTTGATTTCAACTTTGGTGATCCATTTCAAAAATTGGAGCCCATTAGTGACCAGTTTATTGGAAAATTCATTCTCAAATGTTTTATTTTTAAGATTGCAGAACCACTATTTGCGTGACATCTTTTTAAATTAGGGTCATGACACTTTTTGGTTTTAGAAAATACCTGTAATCTCACCTTAAACACGCACTTAAAATGAGATTATTAGATCACCCACAGAAATCGTTGCCATTGCAGTTTATGCACCCTTATAATAAAGCTTCTCCAACGGACAGGAGGACCAGTATTGTTCTATTCCTTGCTACAACTTACTAAACTTTACTCTTCTTGCAGTGCATTGGACGTTTTGGGATTATTTTATTGCGTATTTTTTGCCTGTTAGTATGTATGAGGGCATTCTCAGCCCACAGATAAATAGGTGAACAGGGCGTTTTCCTGTCTCCTACACGCCCTGTGCAAAAATATAATCAGGATTATTCGACTTTCCCCTCTCAGATTTCGCCTGCACTGACAGACTACAGTGTGCGTCCATGAAAAACTACAGGAACCAGTTTGCCCCGCGGAGTTCACTCATCCGCATTTTTTCTGGATGATGTGCGCAGAAAAATAGGGCGTTGTGGAGACTCCCTCATTCATTCGCAGAGAAAACTCTTGTTCTTAAAGACGCAGCCGTGCGCAATGTATCCATAACAGAGCTGGAAGGGAGAGGAAAAAAAGGGGAACAGGCGTTTCGATCCGAGTCAAAGAGCAGGTTAGCCCCAATGTGCGCAGAGAGTGGGCTCTGCGTAAAGACCCACATACTCCAGTGACACGGTTAAATTGACATCGGCTACTTTTAAAGCCGCCCTGTCTTCTTCTGCCTACACGCGTGCAGCTCATTAGGACTCTGATTAAGAGGTGAATCGGTCTCTTGCGCACAGGCAGCAGTAAGTGGCATTTGAGCATCCTAGAGTTTTTTGCAGCAGCGTGTTTTTGAGGAAGAAATGGCCAAGTTATTCCGAGCTGCTATCATGGGTCCACCAGGATCAGGGAAAGGCACGATATCCAAGAGGATTGCGCAAAGCTTTGGCCTGCAGTATCTGTCCAGTGGCCACTATCTGCGAGAGAGCATAGCGGCAAACACAGGTAGGATACATCTGTGCATGTGCTGAAGCCCAAATGTCAATACTGTGGTGTCAACAGGAAGAACATGCCTGCAGAAAAAAAAAAGTTGAAGCGCGTCATTTTCTGTGCTGCTTATGTGTGTTTCACGATCCTCGTGTTTTCTTTCCTCTGGAGAGCCTTCTGATTGTGACCGAAATGCAAATACAGCCGAAGAAAGTTGCAGAATGAAGATAAATGTGGATTTTCTGGCTTACAATTGTTTATATTAAAGCTCAGTTAACAGAAACCCATGCAGCCCTCCAAATCCAACACCGAGAATTCCGAAGAAAGCAGTTTTTATTAGGTTTTTGTCTGTTTTTTTTCTTGCACAAACATCTGACGATGTCTTACTCTAGTTACAGTCTAGTGTTGAAGTTTTTGCTGTTATCATTTCCTCAAATCTCCTAAACCACTCGTTGTGTCTCCCTTAACTTCCTCATTATAGCAAACCAACTGGAATCAATTTAAATCCCAGCCTGTGCCAAGCCCATGTATACTGACAATAAAGTTGATTTCAGGTCAGAGAGCTGGAGTAAAAGCCTGAGTGCCTGGCCAACTCAAATGCCTGAGAAAGGTTATGACTTGCGGATGCATTTTTTCTTCTCTTTTCAGAGAAAATTTTCTGTACTTTATAAACCAGTGAATTCAAGAGGCCTGTTTGTTTGAGGAAGTCTGACTTGGCAGAGTGTTTATGTAATTATCCACACTAGGCCTGAGGGTTTCCAGTGAAATTTAGGAGGACGATAGAAACAGCTACTTATTTCTGCAGGGACACAAATTTAGGTTGGATACTTGGGATGCAACAGGCCGTTCCCTGCCTCTTTTGTTTAGAACTTGAAAGTCAGGGAGCAGAAGCATTTACGCATAGTCTATTTTCACCTGTCTGTTGTTTATCAGAGGCAGGGGTGCTGGTGAAGTCCTATGTAGAAAGAAGCATGCTGGTGCCCGACCATGTGATGACCAGACTGATGCTGCCCAGACTGAAGCAGCTGAGCGGCCACAGCTGGCTGCTGGATGGTAAGAAAACAGTGTTTCTGTTACAGCTCCTGCTTTATATAATGTCATTCTACTGAACCTCTTTCTTGACTATGTATTGTAAGGGAATGTGTTTTTAATAATGCAGTGTCATGGCAGTGGTAGTAAGTAACTGCCTGCCATCCCTTACATCTGATTGGCTGCCACAGGTGCCACCCCCAAAGGTGGGGCCATCAGGCAAGCATTTTTTTTTTCTCTTTTACACCTCTGCAATTTGAGAAACATGACCACAAAGTGCCACATGCAATGCCCCCTTTCCTTCAGTATGAGGTGGTAGTAAAGTGAGCTCGATGTTATCCTACATCTGTGGGTAATTAGTGCTCCGAGGCACTGAGTTCAGTGCCAGCCGCCCCTAACTGTTACTGAACTTAAAGTAGTCGGATGTTTGAGTTCAGATTCAAAGAAAAAAGTCCTTCAAAAAGCATTTTTGATTTTCAGATCAGCAGGGTCAAGCAAGTTCCCTGTGCTTGCTTGATCTCTTTTGCAATTTTTAATTTAATTACAGTCGGTGCCAAACATCAGGCAATGATTTCCCCCCACCCCCCAAAAAAATGAAACTTAAGCAGAGTAAATGTGGGAGACTTTTTGTTTTTTAAATAATTGTCCTATGATGCATTAAACTACTTTGGTGTAACACTAGCAACTAGCAATTAGATCACATACTGTGTGTCAATGTGTTGTTCATTTTTTGTGCATGGATTATATAATAATTTGCATATTAATGGAAAGTGTGTAAAGACAAAGCCAGTCTCTTGTTGCTATGCTGAATTCAAATACCTCAAGTAGCTGAAAATGAGTCTCACAACACTGTTATTTGTTTAGTTTTTTATATGTACTTTTGAGGACACTGAGTGATGTCCTGAGATGACAAAAACCAACAGATCATTGTGTCTTTTTCAAGGTTAAAAATTAGCCCCTATCGTCAAGAGAGATGCCAAACATTGATGAGGCAAGCAAGTGAGCGTTAAACATATTTAAACCTTGAAACACGATCAGCAAACAAATAATTGAGCAAGAGGAGAGGGAAGGCAAACACACACGCGTGCCTCCCTGGAGCCTTTCAATCCTATTTATCTCATGATTCTGACAGGCTGACTCATTGGTGTCAGCAGGATATTGACTTGAGTGGTGTAATTCAAATTTTTAAGTTTTCAAATGCATGTGTTGTGCTCATTCTTTCGTTTCATTTTCCCACTGAGAAAATATATCCTCCTCATGTGTACAGTGTATACACATAGTTGTCTTTCTCTGTTGCAACCTTTGATTAGTGCCTTCCTCTCACTCATTTGTGGGCAGCATGATGACATTGATGGGTAGAGAAATATGACAATGTGTTATTGACCAGACAAAAGAACATGCCAGTTTCCACTTGAACACATAAGGAAGCAATAGACTGAGGTTGAGCCCAAATGCATGCATGCCTATCAAATTTAAAGGAAAACATGTTTTGGAAAATGCTTAAAAATAAAGAACCGACATGAAGAGCAGGTTCCCTATGTGAGCTAGTACATCCCATTTGTACTTGAGGATGACAGTGAATACCCACCAGCCTTAGTGGTGGTGTCCTGTAGGTCACCTTGAGATTCTGACCTATCAGTAGAGAGAAGAGGACAGGAGTGGCCTTGTGGTCGGCCCTTTCTGTTTCCATTGTCATGTGGGAGCCAGCAGCCATGACTGCGACGTTAACTCGGAGTGTGCCAAAAACAACAACAAATAGCAGTTACTCCAGTTGTATGAGCATGGGGAAAACAGAACAATGGAGGTCTTTTTATGTTAGCATGTATAGTAAATTTTATGTTGAATATGCTGGTGTTCAAGAGGTGAACACTGCTGCTCAGTCAGGACATGGAGAAGGCAGAGAAATGGCGTTCATGATCAGCATTGTGACCTACATTTATATTACCTGTATTTTATGTTTTAGGGCCAGTCAGAAGCATCTGCTCCAGAGTAGGTACTTTCTGTTCCCCTGAGAGCCAACCAAGTTCTACACAGACTGGTTTGGGGATCTGAACCTGTTTTGAAGGTCATGCCACTCTAAAATGAGTCTAAGTTTCTTCAGTGGAACACTACCTAATGTGTCACTGTAAAGATCTCAGCAATAAAATCCAACCATAGCTGTATTGTACAAATCTCATAGCAAATATGGAACAGAAGCTTAGGTGATATGTTACAGCAACAAGGCTCAAGTCAGTCGGACAGTTTCTCTGTTGGTTCAGACTGGTCTCCTAACTTTTCCTAACATTTTTTTATAGTGAATTACTTTGGACTAATAGATGGATTGATATGTGTATGGCCCTTATACAATATTTTGTGTATACCTTGGTGATCATCAGCAGGTTTTCACTTATCAAGCTATGAAATACGGTAAAATATTCCTACCAACTGCTCAGAATGAACTGGAATAACTTTTGTGGTCCTGTGCCATCTTCAGGTCAAAATTTCAATCTGTCCCAAAATCTGTTTTTTGAGATTTAAAACTAGTATTCTAATCTGCCTCAGCTGTATTAATAAATGTTGACATTCAAATGTAGCTCCACTAAAAAGGAGACGTTAAACATCAGCATGCTTGCATTTATATTATAAACACATTGACATGCTTGTATTAGTAGCAGTTATTCATATTGATCCCAATCGCAACATATGTCATCGGAAGGGCGCTTTACATTGTAAGGTGAAAGAAACCCTGAGCAGCACTTTTCAACAGCAGAGAGGAAAACTCCACTTCAGAAGTGCCATCTTGGGCCTCTTCTCAGCAAGTTAATCAAATCTTACTTGTTCCCACAGTGTGTGTGTGTCTCAGTTTTTCAGCTCCAGATGCTGCAAAGATGGTTAATTTTTACCATGACTATATAACCCCTGGTCCTAAATGGGGTTGGTTTGCTCTGAAAACCAATGAGCCACTGCTGTTCCTGCCTCAGTCCGAGTCTGTCACAGTTTAAGCTGGATAACTAGTGGTTAGTTAGGTGTTGCGTTGCAACTGGGTCAAATTCTTACTCGCTTGTTAACCTGTAGGCGAGGGCTGGCAGAAGTAAATGCCTTCGTATCTTAACAGCTTTTAGTTTACACCTCCAAGTTTCTACCAACCACAAAACGCAATAAAAATGGATTTTCACCAATTGGCACCTTATAACAGCGAGAAGCCTCAGACAGAATCAAGCTCAGGATGGAAGGTACTTCTAGCTCAACTCTAAATACAGCTTCACAGAGCTGCTAGCGTGACTGTAGAGTCTTGTCTTCTTGTTGCTGCTGCTGGTGTATTCAGGCTGTGTAACTGACAGCTTTGTTTTCTCAGTAAGTTCATTCACAAGTGCATAATCCTGTTATTATGTCAGGGCTCCAAACCATTTCACTGGAAACGGTGTCAGTCCAAGTTCACCCTCTGTCAGCTACTGATATTGGCAAACTTTTTAACAGGAAATTACAGTGTGTAAGAGAGTGAAATGGTGCTGTTGACTTGGCCATAATGATGGCACATATGCATTTCAGTCCTAAATGCAGCTGAGTGATAAACAAAGGCCATACATTAGTGTATGTCACCATCTTTCCCTGGTTGTCGATGCCTCACACATCCCCCCCTCTTCCCTCTGATATGTTCCCAGGTTTTCCTCGTACACTGTCGCAGGCCCAGGCCCTCAACAATTTGTGTCAGCTGGACTTGGTCATCAGCCTCAACATCCCCTATGAGACTCTGAGGGAGAGACTGAGCGACCGCTGGGTCCACCCGGCCAGCGGTAGAGTCTACAACATGGGCTTCAACCCACCCCGAGTGAAGGTGTCAGAAATCCGGAAGTGGCAGTTTAGTTACAATCTACAGAATATACAGCAGTGAGGAATTTAATGTGTGTTCAAAATGAAAGACTGAAGGCAGATGAATTCTTTATTCGGTACTCCACCCTCCAGCCAGACAACACTCCTACAGCTTATTGGTTCTCTTTGCAAACTCCTAATCACCAGACAGACTAGTTGGTATCTTATAAAATTGAAATATGAACTTTTTTTTTTTTTTAACATGGACATGTTTAAGTGATTCACAGATATTTAAAAAAAAATATACCATATATGTACTTACAGGACACACAAAATATACATGATGAACTTTAACATTTACAAAAGAAAACATGTCCAATATGCAACTTACAGTAATGTAATGTGGAAACGTGAAGTCGCCACTACACATACACCGACAATGAAGATGACACAGCCTGCCTTAAATTTGAAGTGAAAAAGAAATGTCCTTTGACAGAATTAATTTCAGTTTTTCAACGTGGGAAATGGACAATGTAGAAGACATTTTAACTAGGAATTGGAACTAGTTTATTGTGGGGAAAAAATGAGTCAAATCATTCGTAATGAATACTTTCAGAATTTTAAGACTCATGTGGAAAGAACATTTAAATAATGCAAACATTTTTAAGCAAAATTGTTGTGCTAAAAGTCAGTTTTTGAAAATATATCCTATGATCTATAGATCTATAGTAGAGCTTGAAAAGAGGATATGGCAATACTATTGTTTCATGTTGACTACAACATTCAAGCTGTTTGCGCTTCATATATTTTTAATACATGAGCACCCTAAGATCAATACATGGGTATTAATGTTGTCTAAATGCAGTATGTTGTGACGCAGGCAATTTTCCTTTTTAATTACTCACGTGGACAAAATTGTTGGTACCCCTCAGTTAAAGAAGGAAAAACCCACAATTCTCACTGAAATCACTTGAAACTCACAAAAGTAACAATAAATAAAAATTTATTGAAAATTAAATAATCAAAATCAGCCATCACTTTTTAATTGTTGATTAACATAATTATTTTAAAAAACTAATGAAATAGGGCTGGACAAAAATGATGGTACCCATAACTTAATATTTTGTTGCACAACCTTTTGAGGCAATCACTGCAATTAAACGATTTCTGTATTTGTCAATGAGCGTTCTGCAGCTGTCAACAGGTATTTTGGCCCACTCCTCATGAGCAAACAGCTCCAGTTGTCTCAGGTTTGATGGGTGTCTTCTCCAAATGGCATGTTTCAGCTCCTTCCACATATGTTCAATGGGATTCAGATCTGGGCTCATAGAAGGCCACTTTAGAATAGTCCAACGCTTTTCTCTCAGCCATTCTTGGGTGTTTTTGGCTGTGTGTTTTGGATCGTTGTCCTGTTGGAAGACCCATGACCTGCGACTGAGACCAAGCTTTCTGACACTAGGCAGCACATTTCTCTCCAGAATGCCTTGATAGTCTTCAGATTTCATCGTACCTTGCACACTTTCAAGACACCCTGTGCCAGATGCAGCAAAGCGGCCCCAAAACATTACTGAGCCTCCTCCATGTTTCACCGTAGGGACAGTGTTCTTTTCTTCGTATGCTTGGTTTTTGAGTCTATGAACATAGAGTTGATGTGCCTTACCAAAAAGCTCCAGTTTGGTCTCATCTGTCCAAAGGACATTCTCCCAGAAGCTTTGTGGCTTGTCAACATGCATTTTTGCAAATTCCAGTCTGGCTTTTTTATGAGTTTTTTTCAGCAGTGGTGTCCTCCTTGGTCGTCTCCCATGAAGTCCACTTTGGCTCAAACAACGACGAATGGTGCGATCTGACACTGATGTACCTTGGCCTTGGAGTTCACCTTTAATTTCTTTGGAGGTTGCTCTGGGCTCTTTGGATACAATTCCAACGATCCGTCTCTTCAATTTGTCATCAATTTTCCTCTTGCGGCCACGTCCAGGGAGGTTGGCTACTGTCCCGTGGGTCTTGAACTTCTGAATAATATGAGCCACTGTTGTCACAGGAACTTCAAGCTGTTTAGAGATGGTCTTATAGCCTTTACCTTTAAGATGTTTGTCTATCATTTTTTTTCGGATGTCCTGGGACAATTCTCTCCTTCGCTTTCTGTTGTCCATGTTCAGTGTGGTACACACCTTTTCACCAAACAGCAGGGTGACTACTTGTCTCCCTTTAAATAGGCAGACTGACTGATTATGAGTTTGGAAACACCTGTGATGTCAATTAAATGACACACCTGAGTTAATCATGTCACTCTGGTCAAATAGTTTTCAATCTTTTGTAGAGGTACCATCATTTTTGTCCAGGCCTGTTTCATTAGTTTGTTTTTTTTAAATAATTATGTTAATCAACAATTAAAAAGTGATGGCTGATTTTGATTATTTAATTTTCAATAAATTTTTATTTATTGTTACTTTTGTGAGTTTCAAGTGATTTCAGTGAGAATTGTGGGTTTTTCCTTCTTTAACTGAGGGGTACCAACAATTTTGTCCACGTGTGTATTTATCTTATTGTGCTGCGACATAATCCTTTTTGCAGTAAGTTTTTGCAGCATTGTCTTGAGTTGACCTTTGGTGCATCATTGACCTTGCGTTGCCCCCCTCAGGGTAAGGATGACGTCACCGGTGAGCCACTGATTCAGCACGATGACGACAAGCCCGAAGCTCTGATGGCCAGGCTGAGACACTACAAAGACGTGGCAAAGCCGGTCATAGACTTGTACAAGTCAGTAAATTCTTCATTTAATTGGTGTACAGTCTGTACTCAGATTTCGATGTGATTTTTCATTACAACAACCAGTTTCGCGACAGAACCACAAATATTTTGGTGTATTTCCTGTAAGCAGCAACTTAGAAAATCAAAATTAGGATAAATTAAGGGAGATGAGCCACCAGAATGGAAATTAACTGGTTTTATAGTAACATTAAAGTATTGTGGTATGTTATTGTCACAAACAAATGAGATTTGACACTGAAAAGCAATGCATTCCTGTGCATTATTACACACACAAAATCAAACTCCAAAACAAAACACACATGTTGTGAAAGAGATTACATCAGTTTTCTTTCATTTGGGATCTTGGCATTCCAAATCTTTTATTGCCTTATTTTCTTTTGAAAATTTCCTGCTGCGGTCAAGCTCTTTTGCCAGATGTCACAGATGGTTTTCTGAGGTAACTACATTTATTGCAAATGATTTAACATTTTGTTTGTATAAGGACATCCCTAGTTAAAGGGCAACTCCTTTTGTAACTCTAGACGTACACCCCCTGTCAAAAGTTTTAGGACACTGTCTCATTCAAATAAAATAGAACCTGTCCTACGACTTTTGACAGGGGGTGTATTTCATCATATGGATGTGATCAGGGCAGGACTCCGATCATACATGTAAAGTTTCAGGCAGATTGGAGCATGTTCAGGGCATTTACACAGCATTTGAAATTTCATGGCGAAGGATCAAAATTCCAGAGGCCACCACGGACACGCTCTTTGACTTTGGAAAAAGATTTTTAAAACTTTGGATCATTAAGGCCTCCTGTATGTACTGGCCCAATTTGAGGTGAATTGGAGTTTCCCCCTAGGAGGAGTTCGCTCTAGAAAAAAAATGAAAAATGGGCAAAATCTGACATTGAACGCAAAATAGCTCACTTCCTGTTGGGTTTGGAATGTGGCTGTCACTGACTTTTTTGTTCAGCCTGATGTGCTCCATATGTGTACCAAATTTGGTAGATACACCCCCTGTCAAAAGTTGTAGGACATGTTCTTCTTTATTTGAATGAGAAAGTGTCCTAAAACTTTTAACAGGGGGTGTAGGTATGTAAATTCTGATTAAATGTCTTAGATTTCAAGTACAGTGGTCCCTCGCCATATCATTATTGACTTTTCGCAGTCTCACTGTATCACAGATTTTTAAATGGCATTTGGTATTGCACATTTTTCGCTATATCGCAGAATTTTGGGGTATGCTGTATAGATATTTTCATACACTTATAGTGGTGAGCTAGCCTAGCCGCGCCAGACAACCCACGGCAACGAATTTAATTCTCTGCCAGGGTCGACAACAAAAACGACAATAGTCGTTGAGCTCCATTAGCACCGACTCTGAATAATCTTTCTGTTAACATGTCTGTAATATACTTGAGCTTCACCCATTGACTGTATAAATAAGGCTTCACCGAACTACCGCATCCTCTGATTTCCTGTGCTCTAGGAGCCTATTCGTTGCGCTGATTGGTTGTATACCTACCCAATTGCTGCAGAGTGATTTGATAGACAACCTTTTAGCCTGCCTCCCTCCCTGTCGAGCGTGCCTAGACCCTTGTGCCTTCAGAACCTGGGTCTAGCATGGCTAGGCTAGCAGCTCTGAAGAAAGATGCTGGCAACAGGATATCGGCCTTTTATGTGCTCTGCAACTGGTTGAACATAAACCAAAATAATGGCTTTTAAACCCTCAACTCCCTGAACTCCCATGGTGCATTGCAGCACTACAGTTCAGTCAAAGTGACCAGCTCTGTGAATGCTACTTTATTTTAATGATTTTTGCAGTAAAATAAGCATTTTCTAGCCTAAAAAATTGAAAACAACATAAATGTATATCTAACAAAAAAGCATATTAAAAGAATATTTAATCTAAATAAAATGCGTAGCGTAGAGCACTGGGCACTGATTGGCTCAGTGACTGTAGGCTCATCTTCTCTGTCTCTCTTATGTAGCAGCATTCAGCATCTGGCCTTGTTCATTTCACATGTCTGATCGCTGCACATAGTGTTGCTCTGCGGTGTTATGCGGCGTGTGGGAAGGGTTTATAAAGCCTTAAAACAATTTTAAAAATAATATATATAGTCACTACTTCACGGATTTTCATCCATCGCGGGCTGTCTGGAACGTAACCCTCACGATAGACGAGGGACCACTGTAATGGCACTTGAGTCCGAAGACTGCAAGCTTGAAAAAAATAAAATAAAACAGTGAGTCCTAGAGTTGGAGAAATGCTAAGGTCACTACATTTTAGTAGCCCACTCCCAACCCCTGCTTGAGGTTGCACTAGCTGCTGCTAGCATGACACACCTGACTTGTACTGAATATTTCAGGAGCTGGTGTTTGTGCACGTACTAAAAGCTGATATCTCTGATTGTACTGCATACGTTTTTGGTTCTTTTTTCAAAAACATTTTTTTGTGAAATCAGCAATGTTGTAAAGGAGGAATGCTTGGTTGCTGAACTCTTTGTAACATCTTGAGATAACTGCAATGAAAACCTGCTTTCCTCTTTATTTGTTCATCCGTCTTTGTTTCCTTACTCAGGTCACAAGGAGTCCTGCACTCGTTTTCCGGTACAGAGACGGACCGGATTTGGCCTTACATCAACTCTCTCCTCAACACCAAGATGCACACACAGCCGTCAGATGCCTGCCGAACCCAGACACCCTGACACTACTGAGAGAGAAGCCACGGGGCTGGAGAAGGAGGAGGGCGAGGGCGAGGGCAAGGCAGGGTGATGTCTTTACATAGTGGCCTCGTGTCAGCTTTGAGCTTCCTCATCAGAGGTCGAGAGAAAAGGACTAGGGCACTGATCAGCACGTTTGTGATTCAGTCTTCAATCATTAGTTGGGTTTTTCTAGATGAATGGTTGTATGCAAATATTTCAGGAGCTTTGTACTGAAGATTGTGACGAATTCCACGTAATCACTGTAAAAATGTTCACATCCTGCAAGGCAAAATCAAAACGGATCATTTTCATAAATCAGCATTTCACACAAGCACCTGTTTTTCCACATTTGACTTTCAGTTTATTCAATCCACACTACAAATAGGCAAAAAAAAAAAAATACAGATTCGGGGATTTTCTTGATGGTAACAATATTGGTGCACTAATATATCATTGGAAACCAAAAAATGAGGGGTTTGGTAGCTCAAAGCATTAAATATGTAAGACTGATTCACTGCTGTCATGAAAGTAATCTGCTATTCAAACACAGATTGTCTTTGTTTTTATTGAAAAATCTGGGATCTTTACATATCCAGTGATACATGGTAGATTTTTTTTAATTTTTTTTTTTTGGTGGCAATAACAAATAATATCACATTATTTCCTCTATAAGTATGCTGTGTGGGTGTGAATTTAATTATCCTTCTTTTTGTCATAACTTCACAACATTCTGAAACTGAGGAGTTACAGCTTTCACTGAGCAGAAAACGCACAAATTTCAGTTTCACTACAATCATAACCCACCAAAAGTGATGCTCAGCATGGTGTTATCTACAACCAGACCTGTGCTTTGATAGATCACCATCTGGGTACTTTTTTTTTGTTTGTTTTTTCTCAAATACTACAAACCTGAAAACGCTTGCATGCAAGTCATTTCATGAAGCAGTTTTTAGCTCTTTACTTGTTTCAGCTCAGTGTTTCTAGAATATATCCATCATACACAGATGAGGTGCACTGTATAAACTGCTATTCTTTACTTTAATGCTGGAACACCGCAAACTTTTCTAAGCAGTCATCTTTGGGCGTGGTCTAAGAAGGCCTCGCTGTCGCTCTGCGGCACTTTGGGGCTGGGATGAAGACCGATGCCTTCAATGTCGTTACATTCCTTTAAATGTAAGAGATATAAATATAAGATTGCCTTGAGATTTATGTCGTATTTCTATTGAAATGTAATGTTTTTCTTGCTGTTATTGTTCAATTATAAAATACTGTTGCTTATAACTTTAGCAAGCAAGAGGTCACATGTCGATTCTGACTAGGTCATTTATGTAAAAGTGTTGTTTTTGCCCTTCCAGATTGTTTGAATGTATAAATCACTGTTACAAGATGAACAGTTTGTATAATGTCCAGCTTTGCTTTGCAGCTTTTCATTGATTGTTTTTACGGCTTGTCATAATTAATCACCATAGAGAACAGCTTATGTTCAGTCATTTGAAGTTTGCCTCAAGCACACCAGTGACCAACATGTGCAATAGAACAACCAAAACCAAATACGATTTGTTTTTCAGTTGTGGCAATACTGACATTCCAGTTTTCAAAGACTTTCTTGTAAATGTTTCATCACCTTAATTGATTACAAAATAACAACAAAATGCAAATTCAGGGATTAGTCATGGGCAGCACATGTTTTCCATCTGTTTTTCAGTTATTTTTCTGGTTTATTTTCCATTTCTGGGGGTTAAAGGATATTGTGTGCTGTACATTAGATTGTGAAGCCTTTTGAGTTCCCGTAGATGGGAGACCAAAGAAGAAGAAACTGTCAGAGAATCACAGCAGAAAAAGTGTGAAGTGTGTTCATTTGATAAACACGTCTGTAGAGTCTGTCGAGAGCAGCTGATTTACATTGTGGTTTCTGCTGTGTCGACTCTATAGCTGGATGCTCAGTCTATTGTTGAATGATTGGGTGTGATGCGCTAAACTGTACAAAACCACAACTCACTGCTGTTATGCAACACCAGTGAGTTTCTTTTCTGTCCTGTGTTCATACTATGGTGTCTGCACAGATTACATTCCAAGAACAATAAAAAATATTTTCCCACGTCTGCTTTTGTTGTCTGTCTATATGACTCATCTACTTGTTTTGCAACACACTGCACCTACTTCATTGACAGTTTATCAGTTATTGCCAGACTGTGTTTGGTGCAAGACAACCACTTAATTCATACTAAAGTGATTAAGCTCCCAGACAGGATTTCTGCACATAGGTGGCTTAAATATTTCTTCAAGGACGCAGTGCAGTCACAAGACTCAACACCAACGCGGTCTTCCGTTCTTGCAATAAAAAGTAATGGAAATGCTCAGCCCCTCCCTTCTTTGCTCCTTGATCTTTCAAATCATGTGAGAAAAACAGGAAGCAGCAGGAGGGTGTGTAAACCTAAGTGCAAAAGCAATGGTGGATGTTTAAAACACGCACTGAAAAACACACAGAGACACGCGTGGATAGGAGCACTATCTGTTGTGTCTCCTCCTTCTTGTCTAATCCTGTCGGATCAGTAAATAAAGCCCATGTGCATTAGGGCTTGGGTGAAACTCCTGCTCCACTTTAACACATTACATCTGCTGTGTTTACCTTTGACAGGAGGTGCAGGGCAGCGTTAGAACCATAACAAAAGGACAATATTATCTATTACAATGTGTCTAAAACCAACAATTGTCAACCTTCAGGATTAACAGGTGTTCTTTTGGAGACTCCAACTTGACAAAAGTCAGTTCAGAATGCACATTTTTGAAATATCTATTAGTTTTTTTGTACTACTGGTGGATGTCATAAGGGTTGTTTTTTTAATTACTGCACTTCTCCAAAGAGGCTTCCTTCAGCACATTCCCCTTCCTGAAGTCCACTCCTGGTTTTTCTGTTCCAGGACGCGCTGTCAGACGCAGTTTCCACCGCACAGATCTATGAACATCCTCACTGCTGCCCTCTCCTCGCTTACGCACATCCACAGCTTCTGCAGATCTACCAATCGCCATCGCAGGACGGTGTTTGTTGATCATATGCCAAAATGTGATTATACGATGATGCCGTAGCCCGGTGCAGCCTTCTGTGATATTTTTTTTTTAACCTGCAGGTTAAGTTGGAGCTGCGTAGGGAAATCCTGACATTATAGCGTGTGTCTTGGGATGTTTAACGCTTTGACCTTTGACTGGCAGCGAATGACAAATCAAAGGTCGGTGTGTGTGCGCGGAGCCGGGGTTCAAAGCGCATCTCCAGCACGGCACAACACGACGCTCCCGGGAGAATGCCAGAAATCGCTCTGAAAGGTAAAAGTCGTCTGCTGGGGTTTAGGGGTCCTTTGTTTTGATGTGATTCTTGTTTGACTGACTCAGCCTCCCCTGTGAGAGGATGGAGTGAGAGCATCATGATCCGTGAGAGGATGTTACATAATATGAGGCTACCTCTGGAAATTGCTGTGACCACTTCCCCCCACGGTGCGTCCCCGCTCGGTGGACAGAACATGTTCCAGGGAGAAATCTGTTGCCTTTTTCCCCCTCCTCGTTTCTGAGACAAATGAATCTAAAATGCCAAACTTGTCTCTGTGCTCTGGGCCTATATATGGCTGGATGCGCGCAGGAGCATCATGAATGACATCATTTGGGTTATTTTTGTCGGTGGTGTCGATTTTTTGTTTGTCCATTTTTGTCATGATTCATTCTGCGAGGCAATCATAGCTGCATGATTAATGGCATCAACTTAATTAAATGCACAGCGTGACGGGCTGCCACTGTGATTTCAGATGGATTTTTTTTTCTGTCAGCTGATGATTTCGGTAATAGCGTTTCAGGATACCAGTTAAAGGCGAATGACACTTTTACGCGCAAGCCAAATTTCAAAAACATTAAACATCATACAGCAAAGACACAGCCATGATTATATTATTATTATTGTTATCTGATAAATATGCTTCGTCTGTGCCCATCAACAGTATTATCAGAATCACCATCTTCATCACCCGGGGCTGGGTCTACGTTAAGAGGACAGCTCCTCTTTTCCTGTCCTATAACGCACCGTCACATCACCAAGCGTCACGCACATCACGTGAGCAGCTTAGCACGGCTTGGTGTGGCTTCATGTTCTGAGCCACTGACTCACTTTTTTGCTGCAGGATGGTTTGGCTGTCCAGCAGGGTTTAATGCATCAAAAAGCAGGAATTCAAGAGGCAAAACCAGGTTTCCTATTGAAGGAAACATTTGTAATGTGTAAAAACTGCAGACGCACAGAGTTTAAGCCTTTAAGACCAGGGATCTGGAAGTAAACAGACAGGAGAATCTGTGTCTTATTCAGCAGCTTTTCAACAAGATAGATGTCAATGCAGCATGGGTGCCACTGTGACTATATGAAGCCCTACATAGGACGAAAATCCCTGGATTACAGGATTTCTTACAGAAGTCTCAGACTCGGCCACCAACAAATCTACTGCCTGTCTGTTCTGTCAAGCAAATCCTGCAGCTGATGCAGCAGATTCCTAGATTCTGCTTTAACTGTTATGAGGATAATCATTAATCCTCAATCTATCCTATGGAAGATGGGGGGGGGGGGGGGGGGGGGGAACAGTAAAAAATAGGGCAGCAGCTTCTTTTATGATAAGAAATTAGTCAGTATTATGTTACAGTGACGCCATGAAGCAGGTAAAAAGGCACTCTGGAGCAGACATAACAGCTTTTAATGAATTCTTAAAACAGAACTGTAAATCAGCCAGTGGAAAGTCACAATGAGGACTCCTCCAATGCCATTTAGAATTCATCACCAATGCCAAAGTCAATATCAGAGCATGTGAGGCAGGTTTGAACAGGTGTGGGGTTTTGTTTTGTACATAAGGCAACTTAGAAAAAAACTGTCCCAGGTATCACTACCGGTCATTGAGGCAAGGGCTTTGTTAGCATTATCTCTGGCCCTTTGCTTTTTGTTGTGAGTCAGGCACCCTTATTTATACAACAGCTGCACCACAATCATGAAGGTTAAACTGGGATCCATAATACAGTATCTAAAAATGTTAGTATTTTTGGAATAATAGACACAGGAGTTCTAATGCAAAGACTGTTGTTTATGAATGCAGTAGCTGGTTGGTACTTGTATTTTTCAAGGAGAGTTCCAGCTCTGGGTTGTGCTGTTTGTGGGCAGGGGAGAGGGAGGGAGGTGGTGTAATGGAGGCTACAGTTCTGGGGAAAAAGCTGTTCCTCAGTCTGTTGTTTTAATGGCGCGGTACCTCCTCCTTGACGGCTGTGGGACAAACAGGGTGTGTCCAGGGTGGCTGATGTCCATGCAGATGGCCCGTGCTTTTTTCTGCATGCGCTTAGCGTACACAGAGTCCAAGTCCAGGAACTCAGCTCCCACGATTTTCTGTGCCACCTTTATCACTTGGGACAAATCTTCTCTGTCTTTTGCTTTACAGCCACTGTACCACACTGTGTAGCCCAGGCAGAGGATGCTCTCAATGGTGCTTCTTTAGACATTTCTGCACAGTTGTGGAACCAGACCAACCTGCTTAAACTTTCTCAGAAAGAGCATCCTCCACTGGGCTTTTTTCACCAGGTTGGAGGTATTTGGTGTCCATGTCACATCCTTCATAATGTGAATGCCAAGGTGTTTGACCGAGTCCACCCTCCCTACCTCTTCTCCTCTAATATAGAGTGGGGACTGTATGACTCTCCTGGTCCTCCTGAAGTCTCTGATGACTTCCTCTGTTTTGGTGGTGTTGAGGACCAGGTATTTGTCTGCACACCACCCTCCAGATGCTGGACCTCCTGCCTGTACCAGGTCTTTTTTTCCCTCTTAAGGCCTACCACCGAAGTATCGATGGCAAACTTTATCAGGGTGTTGGAGGAGTGGATGGGGACACAGTCCATGGTGAGGAAGCACACACCTCTGTGGTGTTCGTGGTTATGGTGCTGGATGTCAGATTCACCCATCTTGACATTATGAGGCCTGTTGGACAGAATGTCCATAATCCATGAGTTTAATGTGGTGGAGAGTTCAAGGTTGGTAAGTTTGTGTACGAGTTTATGGGGGATTACAGTGTTGAAGGCACTGCCATAGTCTACAAAGAATATCCTGATGTAGGTATCCGGCTGCTCCAGGTTGGTTAGGGATGTATGAAGTGCAACCAAGACAGCATCCTTTATAGATCTGTTTGTCTGGTACGCGAACTGATGGCTGTTCAGATCTGTGAGGATACTTCTCTTGATGTGTGCCATCATTATCCTCTTGAAACGCTTCATAATTAGGGTCAGGTTGACTGGGCTGTAGTCATTGAGGGTTATAATGGCAGACTTTTGGACACAGGGACAATAGTGGTGGATTTGAGGCAGGTGGGGACTGCAGCTTGTTGTAGGGAGAGGGTGAAGATCATCATGGACACCTCAGCCAGCTGGTCAGCACAGGTCCTCTGTAGGCAATCTGACACTTCATTCAGTCCCTTTTCAAATCTCTTTCTTACAATGCAGCACCTTGGAACTGTTTTCAGTATCAGCTTGATTATTTTATCAATTGTTCATTTAAAATCTGTTTAAAATGCCCATTTTAATTTCCCTGAGCCCTATTTTCATTCTTGATTTGTCTGACCATCGCTAAAAACACTAAAGGTGTTGAATTTACTATATAATGAAGCAAAGCAAAAAGAAAACTCTTCCATTTTGAGAATCTTAAACTAATGGATGTCACTGAGTTTTTCTTTTAGTGTGATCTTACTCCTAATATTTTTTTAAAAATTAGCATTTAAAAAAATATCTAGTGTATGTCTTTAAATTAGAAGTTTTATGTATGTTTTTGTTAAATGTATAGTGCTGCTGCAACACTAAAATTCCCCTTATGGGATCAATAAAATCAATACTCTATTTCAAAAGACTGAACAGCTCAATTAACACATTAAAGTATAATTTTATTTTGATGGTTTAAGAAGTTAATCTACTAATCATTTCAGCTCTATTTGCTTATTTGATCTATTTAATGGGCATTTGTTTTCTCAGGCAAACTCACTGTGAACAACAGAGAGAAAGAAAGCAACAATCACACAAATACAAGCGCAGAACACACAGAGAACATGTTTTAACTTCATGTGCAAACCTTTGATCTTGCACTGACCTGGCAGAGAGCATGGCGTTGCACCTGCTCGCTGTGTCCTCAGCATGCAGGGCATCGTGTTCTGAATATTGGTAGGCACGGTTAGGAGCAAGACAGGAAGCTCCATCGCAACAATGCAGCGGCAGCACGTTGCGTCCGGTTATGGCGGGGGTATCGTTCCTCTCTTTCGGACATTCCGTTCCCGCTGTGCTTTGAGCTCCCGTCTGCTCTCCTAAAAGAGTTTCCCAGGCTCATGTCCTCTTTTCAGAACCATGCAGGGCTTCTGTTGCCAGGGGACAAGGCCCAGGAAGGAAGCATGCCATCACTGGTCAGTGTTTTGTCCCGCATGCACTCGGGGTCACAACACAAAAAATTAGACTTAAAGTGACAAATTTGGAGGTAAAATTGCAAATCTGCTGGATGTTACTGACATTATAAAGAGGCTATTAACATCCCAATCTGGTTTTAAGTTGAGAAGAGATTGAGAAAATTCAACGTGAGCTTCCTTTTTCTGACAAAGCATGGTGCTGTTGTCTTACAGTGCTCACGGCTCAAGGCTCCTCTTATTTTTAATCTGTTGTTGTTAATAGGCCAGAGGTCTTTGTTCAATTTTAGTGATGGACTCAAATGAGAAATTTGCATTATCATGGTTCCAGACTCATTATTTGGATTGTATTTGGATCAAAGAAAGCAGGTCGTAGCTGGGGAGCTTTGTCAATTAACTCAATAGTTTCTTGCAACACTGGGGCTTTGAATGATTTCAGCTAATGACACTCAAAGCTCAAAAACAAACTTTAAACCATCATCATTTGTGCCTTTTTACCACATACAGACACTGTGATTTGAGACACTATCCATCATATCGCTAATATGTATCCGGCTTACAAAAAATGTCCAACATTTGGTGTGTCTTTAAAAAAGGGAAGAAAATATTCATTGACAGAAATCCAATCAAAGATCATTCGAATCATCTTTAGAGCAAAATTGCCAAACAACTGAGCATTTTCTACTTCTTATTGCAAGTTTGGTGTCTTGGAATATTTTGAGTCATGGTTGCACTGAGAGGACAACCATAAAGATATGGCTGCTTACACATTGGGATGATCAATGTGTTTTATTTTTATCATTGTTATTATTTTAAAAAAGCAACTTAATAGATAATGAAAATATTTCCGATCACTTCCAAATATTGTAAATAATGCAGGTAATTTTCAACAGTATTGCTACTAATATTAACATTATTTCTAATAAGATGCATGGAAGGACATTTCAGTGCAGAGTAATTCTAACTGGACATTAAATAAAGGTCTTTTGTACTTTTCACATATCTCCTAAAGGGGTATATAAGAAAATGTAATTACATCAAAGGTTAGAGGCTTGACTATAATATTTTAAGGCCTTCACTGATATTAAATTGACTTTAATATATCTGCAGCACTATAATTAAAGCATGCATGCTTTAAAATCATGATATTCTTCCAATATTATTCACACAGAAGAGTATGGTGGAGTTCACAGTGACATTGTGGCACATAATGTATCATTTGAGCTTATGTTTTTTTGCACCCTTTCCAAATAAAATCCTCATTGGAAGCCCTTGAGGGGGCAAAAAATATAGCCTGGACACAACTCCTGATTGGAGCATGTGAATAATGGATGCAGCAGCAACATTGGAGGACTGTGAGTTGGGGTGGATTTCCCTTTTACTCTGTAGGGGACTGAGCTAAAGCAGCAGCAGCAGCAGCAGCAACAGCAGCGTCGTCGTAGTAAAATGCGGTGCTGAGAAAAAGAGGAGGCAGAAACAGAGAAGAGAGGGAGGGAGATAGAATCACAGAGAGAGGGAGAGAGAGAGCAGAGCAGCCGGCAGACTCGCTCATACCTCAGAAAACAGAGGAGAGCGGTCGTCCTCTGCCGCTCCTCGGACATGTGGTGCACCCCGCAGCAGCAGGTCTAGTAGCGGCTCAGGCAGCGGCGGAGCGGCGGAGGCTAGCCCGCTTCTTTTGTCTTTTTAAAAAAAAAAAATTCCTCCCGTTTTTTGACGTGTGTGTGTCCTTCGGTAATGAGCCTGCTGGGGGCCTACAAGAAAAAGACCAGTTACGATGGCTATGAATCTTTGCAGTTGGTCGATAGCGGGGGAGATAGCTTCAGCATCGGCAGAGGGAGCAGCGGCGGCGGCGGCGGCGGAGGCAGCGGCGGCGCACTCGGAGGCTCCATAGCGGCCACCCTCGGACCGAAGGCAGGCCCGCTGAGAGAGGAGGACTGCAGCACCATGGACAGCTCAGGTAAGAGTCCTCACCGCCCCCGGATGCTGGGAGGGAGACTGTGTGCTTGCAGGAAAGATGCGAGCGGCCTGTGACTGGCAGCAGTGGACAGCAGGATGGCTAACAATAGTGAAAGTATGCATGTGCAGGAGTCCCCACCAGAGCTCCCAGTGGCTCCCACACCCAACCTGAAGCCTTATACTGGATTGTTTCGTGCAGAATAGATAAGCTACATGTGTTTTGCCTCTGCCCTATGTGTGCTCCTGTTGTGTTGTCTAGTACTCCCAAGGGTGACTTCAGATTACAACAACAGGCATGTTTAGATAAGTATCCAGTGAAATGCAGATATTTATTCAACGCATCTGACTTCCCACAGTATTTTAGACACTTTTTCTATGGTCGAGATATATTTGACTATATAAAACAGGGAAGAATATGTAGACAAACTCGTGTTACAGCCAATTATGAGTGATATTTCATCTATTTATGGACTTTGAATGTGGACTTCATGTTGGGAATAATATTACCAACTGTCCTGGAAATCTCACATGTCAACAGTTAAGTTTAAGCACCAGATATTCTCTGTTTGCAAGTTTGATCAAGTCATTATTAGTGATTTCTATTAGCCGAGTGTTATCTGTTGAAATAATTACAACATGATCTTCGATGATAGATGAGCTTGTAATAATCATCCGTTAATCTGAAGGCAAAATGCCCCATCGCTTGTTACTGGATTTAATCACATTAAGTAATTTATTCTGACACGGCGATAAATTTTGATCTTTATAACTCTGTATAAAGCTGGGTGACTGCAGATGATGCTACTGGCACTACTGTAGCCACTGCTGTTCCTTCAGCCACACTTACTGATGGTATAATTGCTGTAGCTTCTATCAGTGCTTTCATTGTTGTGTCATGGCAGACATGTGGCTCAGTTCACGTGAGATTACAGAGCAATGATCTTTGACGTTCATGTGCTGGTAACATTTGTACAAAATGCAACAATGATGGCATCAGATACATGATTATATGTGACTTTAAAAAGAAAAAAAGACAACGGAATAGGACAGGAAGAAAAAGATCTCTATAAACCTAAAGTTGATCATGATTTGGAGCTTGTTTTTTTCAACTTCACGTTTATATATAATATTAATATTCATTTATATACCACCTTGAAGAACAGCATTTACAAAGTGCTTTGACAGTCAAAACATGCAACACAGACAATCAAACAAGAGCAGTCAATTGTAATAAATTGTAGAAATGATAATAAATTAAGTGAATAATTAGCACTCAAACAAGGGAACTAGGCAGTTTATAAATTAAAGAATAAGATTGAGGGTCAAAATTAAAAACAAAATAAAAAAACTTTTTAATTAAAGATCTGAAAGATTTAAATGAGCTAAATAAAAATCTCATAACTCAACATGCAGATTCAAACTTACAAAATCATATCCTGTGTTTTCTTAAGGCTCCACTAGTTTCTAGTATAGAAAACAAAATTACTACAACTGTCAATGCTCATGTTATCGCAGTAATTATACCACATGTAATAAACTACGGTAATAAAGGGAAGCCTATAAAGTGAGCTCAGTGTGTGGAGCCTGGAGCCTGGTTCTGCCCTGTGTTCACCTCACTGCAGTGCTCTGTGGAGTCAGCCAGCCTCCAGGGATGAACATTTGTGAAACAAAAGAAGCTGGATGAGGAGGGTGGGAGGGTCAATGAGGAAAGGGGATTGTGGGTGGGGAAGTGTGGGTGGGGAAGTGTGTGTGTGTGTGTGGGGGGGGGGGGGGGGACTCCCGTGTCAGATGTCTGTCTGGGCTGCCAGGCCTTACCGACGGTATCTTTTTGATGTGCGTGTGTGCCATTTTGTGTGTGTGCACCCATCTGTCCCATTTCCACAAAGCCGGATATTGAAGGGTAAAGGTTGGCACTCTAGAAGGAGGGAGACACACTCAAACAAGCCATTGATCTTTTTGGCAGAGCCAGAAGCCCCCTGTGCTGTTGATGTCCCACTCTGTCTGCCTCTGTTGCTCTCTCTCAGAGTGGCTGTGCTTTCTGCTGCTGTAGTACCTGATGGAGATTCTATCAGAGCCTCCTCTGGTGTCCGCATTAGCAGGGTTTGTCACTGTAGCTGGCTCACTAGTCTGCACACTCCCACATCCATCTGGACGCACGCAGAGGACCAGCTAGCAGACTGACAGGGAAACAAGCAGGCAGCTCAATCAGACATGCAGGGGGGGACATGGGCAACATGAAGCAGAGGTAGACCAACTATACAGGAGCAACGGCATGGTTCATTCACACTGTGGATGTCATTGATTTATGTTGCACTGAGGTTGAGAAACAACACAAGGAAGACAGGAAAATAGATGGATAGAACAAAGCAGATCTAGGTGGTGTAGGCTGGACAATAAAGAAAGTAAAAAATGGAGAGGTTTCATTCATATTTAATAATGTTTAGAGATGATCAACCAGGTCAACATCAGGGGTATACACAGCAAGAGTAAAGAAAACACTGATCATGCTGAATGTATGTAGCTGGTTTATACGGCCTAATGCAAACAGGCTATCAGTAGCTATTTTAGATTTCTAAGGTCCGATTTTTCTCAACACACAACTAAGATTATTTTAACAAGAATTTCAGTTGAAATATAGTGAAGTAGTGCTGTCTCGATATTGCTAGGAATTCATCGATATGTTCTTTTTTGGGACTGATAATGACATTGATTATTATTATTTCAGGAGACAGATATTTAGAACTGATATGCATTTGCAATAAAAATCAAAATATTAGTGTTACTGTTTTAATGAACAACAACAGAAAGTATGATTGAAATGCTCTTTTTTCATTACATTTTGCATACTTAATGAAAAGAGAACTTTTTGGCAATTATCTCTCAGTGTTTATTGGCTGTTACTTGTGACATGTAACCAATCAGAGACAGGGACAGGGACAGGGGCGACTAGTCACTACGAAATTTTTGTGGCCAAAAGAATTCACAATAACAGTATTATTTATGTTCTATACTCAGAAACTTTTAAGGGAAAATAGTCTGTCAGTGAAACTGATATTTAACTTTGTTTATGGTGTGTGATGTTGCTTTGTTGGCAGATGAATAAATGAAGTGTAGGGAGGAGAAGAGTGTGTAATCATCGCTGTACAAAAAGAATAACTCCATTTGATGGACAGTGTAAAGATAAGCAGATGAACTGACAAACTAAACATTCACAATGCCAAACATCAGCCATCAATATAATGTCAGCTGAAGCCACCTATGTTGCAGTTTCTACAAGACAGTTCAAGGCATTTGATTATTAAAATATTATCATATTTCTATGAGTAACATAATAGAAGAATTTTATTTTTCAGATATCAGGTTTATACTGATTTATCACAACAGCCCTACTGTGAAATTGTACCTCTTTGGGCCTCTTGCAGCTATTAACATGATTCAATCTGCAAGGATTATTAGACTATAAAATACAGACAGTTCTATAAATCTATAAATACAAATAGCATTAGGAATCCCAGCCAGTCAGTCTTGGTTCATGTTCTAACTTAGATACAGTCTTCACCATGATCTTAGTTTTGCTCGGTTCTTTAAAAAAATGTCATTCTCCTCCTTTTCTGAGACCTGTCAGTTCTTTATTTCTATTCTGACTGACTACAATAAAACCTGTCAAAAGGCCTGTTTTACATTTTGACAAATCACAGCAGGAGCGACACAAGTGTGCATGGTAAAGTTACTGATGCCTCGTCCTGGTATTGTGCATGTCAGTTCACTGTGACACTGTTGTGGCTTATTGAAACACTCACTGCTGCTTACTGGATTCAGATTGTTAAACAGAAGGTGACATAAACCGACTGCATCTGTTTAAATAACTCAGCTGTTGCTGAAGTTTGTCAATGCAAATTTTCTAGCGTACTTGCCTTTGATGGTAAGTGATTTTGCTTGGATGCTGCAGGTAAATGGCTGATATATTGAAGCAAGCTGAATCACAGATCAGATAGATTTGACTGCTTTGTTTTGCAATTTATAATGTGTACGTTGCACAGTGTATTTGCAAAAATGATCCAGGTCCAATCCAGGCACATTTGGCTTTCATGTTTTCAAACTAGGCCAAGCAGTTTAGATAAAAAATTTGAGGGTGCAGGGGTGGTGACACTTTGGTACAAGAGGAATTCCAGAAGTTCTAGAAATCTGTTCACCTATTTAACTGTCAGCTACTGGTGTGTCATGCTTTAAGCAGCCTATAGAAGCTTACTTGTCATTCAGAGGAGTGGAATACACCTCTGGTTAGATGATTAATCATAGACTCCTTGTCTGATCAGCAGCATCTATAATTAAGCAGATTAGAGTTGGGTTGACGCCGCGGTCATTGAAGTCCAGCACAAAGCAAGGCCCAGCAGGGTAGCGGCACCACGATCGAGTGCGGTGCTGTGTGTTTGCCTGTCAGGCTTTTCTGTAGTGCGTATGCGTCTATGTGTGTCATTCACACCGGGCCGGATATTGAGCGAGAAAGGTTTGAGGCTGCAGGAGGAGGGAGACATATTCAGACAGCCTACTGATCTCTCTGGACATAACTAAAACTGTCTTTTGTTTTTCCTCTCCCCCAGTCATCCCTCTCTTCCCCTCTCTCTTTCTATTGGTCGACTTGGTGAAAGCGATAGGAGGGGGAGGGGAGGGGGGGGCGATGCTGGCCTGGTCTTGTTTTCATGGAACTACTCTCTCTCTGTTGAGAGATTCCTTTGAAGCACGTTTGTTCCTCCAGCGTCAGTGCTGCCTTTCTACCTGTGCAGGTATCAGACGTGATTGGCACATCCAGGCCGAAGTCGCTTAGCTCTTGATTTCAAGGTAGAGCAGGATCCCGGTTTTTGCTAATAAATCCTGTCATGCTCACTGGTTAGCAGACGTGCATAGGAAAGAGCTTAAAATAGACCAAAACCTGCTGGTGATACTACAGCCTCCCCTGAAGAAGGCAAGGAAAGCATTTTACTTTGTATTCCATAGCTGACATGCCTGCTATGGTACAGATAAAACAACAACAGTTTAACATTTTGAGGAACAAGCTTAGTTGCCTTCTTGCTGAGAGACAGATGAAAAGACTGATAATGCACTCGTGTTTGCGTAGTTAACATGACTGTACAGACAGCAACTGGTTAGCTTAGCTTAGCAAGTGGACTGGAAACAAAAAGAAAAAGAGGTGCCACCCACTGACCACCAGATACAGTCGCATTTATGTTTATTGCTTTGATGACAATCGTCTTGTTAATCTTCAAATAGGATGACATGTTGATATCATATTTGGAAAAATATATATCAGTTGTTACTCTTATCATAAAAGTCCAGTGAAGGGAAGCCTTTTTTTGCAGCATATGATGAAGTAAGATGTCCTTCATGGGCATTAATAATTTTCAATTCTGCAGTCTTGTTAATATTAGGTTTCTGACATAGTACGTCATCATCTAATAAAATAGCATAACAGCTAAGCATCTATGAAAATATAGTATTTTCTGTGTCTTATGCCAATGACATCAATGGTAAAGTTATTCTTGTTCTTATTGTAATACTTCCAGAGACAATCAAATGTAAATAAATATTCAAACAAAAGTCATTCCTGTATATGTTACACGGCATCCTTGGTTTACCCAATTAATTTCTTAGATGAAGTTACAATCAACAAATAAAGAAGCCAACATTAGTGTTAATAATAATAGTAATAATAAGATATTTTATTTATAGGCATATTTCAGAGAACCCAAGGATACTGTGCAAAGTAGAGCGTTAACAGGGTTTATAGATTAGTTGATTAAAAATAATTTTGAATTTCTGGGTTTTAGCCTTTGCTGCATATTTTCCTCTCCTTTTGCTCCTCTTACAAAGTGCGGACCCTGTCTGCTGCACAGATAAATAGAGATGAAATGCCTGAAGCACACGCAAAAGATTTCACCTCAGAAAGCTGAGGACAGTGTGCAGTAACAGGATGTAAAAAATGCGACTTGCTCTCAGCTAAAGGTTGCAAGGTTTAAAGAGACAAATGTAATAAAGTCAGCAGTGCCGTGCTAGTCCTTTTAGTCTTCTTTAATGCCATTGTATTGTGTTTTCATGCATAAAAGTAACATTAGTAATTTTATTATGATTTTAAGGAGTTGTGTTAAGAATCTGTTTCCATTTATTTTGAGGTATTAAGCATATTTATGGAGCTACACTGCATTAAAAAAATGGTCTAACACTGGTAATCTTGCCACAGGCGACATTCAGTTTGAGTTGTGGAAATTTTCTGCGTATCATACTCTGTATAACAAGCAGAAGTTTTATTTCCCAGGAAAAAATAAATCCCCATCACACATTTCTGAAGTCAGAAATGAAAAGTCTAATTTTGGAATTGGTGGAATTGAAGAATCATCTCCAAAATAACACATGTGGTGAGGAAGTCTCCTCGAAGGAGTTTAAAGCCGTTGCTCTCTGTGATTATTTGTCTCAGCAGCCAGCATTTCTCTCAAGGCAGATGTCTTCGTGTGTCATCGTAGAAGTCAGCTCCTAAAGTCTGGAGTGTGCCTCTTCAGTGCACTCCCAAGTGTTTTATAGAAACAAGTCAAGCACATGCATGTCAACCTGTATCATCTAGTGGAAACATCTGTGAGAGCCATAGAAAAACCAAAGGATCTGTAAATGGCAGCAGAATATTAACTGTATTAAAAAAAATCAACAAATGTGATGTCTGACTGCATCATGTTACCCACAAAAAAATGAAGAATATACACACTGTACAGGCTGTGTGTGAAACGTCAAGGTCTCAGCGTACAGTGAGTATGATGCAAAGAGACATTTTAAATTGAAACTGCACCAGAGGAATATACATCAGTGGCCTAAAGTTATACTTTGCAACTGCACTGCACAACTACGAAGTTGCAAACCGATTGCTGTAGCAGACCACCTGACTTTAACCACACATATGCAGACTTTTTAAATATATATTATTCTTATTATGTTTTTTTTTTCTGTATGAAATTTAAATTAGGGAAATATCTTAGAATTTCTGCACATGGGGAGATACTGAGAGGAAGTATGATACGGTATCTGGTTGTTATAACTCAACTCAGTATTATAATTTGATTATTTGTTTTTCTAATTGAAATAAATATCCTTGGTTTTGACAGACAGAAATGCTTTCTTAAACCTGAGGAGCAACTAATCTGGAAGTGACCACAATAAACACAGAATCAGGCTGAGCAGCCCTGCACATAAAATAGCCTACAATAGCTAATTAGCTATCCCTCTTAGGTGATGGTTTCAGCGGCAGGAACATCACACAAATTGCACCCAACTACCAGCTAATGACACAGTAATACCTCATTACAACAAACCATCTGCCTCACTCTAATAAACTGCTCAGTTCCACCTTTTTCCCTGTACTCATTTGGCAAATTCAGAACTTCTCGGAACAGCTGAAGCTGACGTAAAACCCGACCAACACTCTCCTCTTATTGGGATTTTTTTAGTAAGTCCCCTAATAGTCAATGTTTAAACCCCTTAAAACTCATCTCTGTGTGTTCCAGAAAAAATGATCTCTTCGTGTTTTGAAAATGGAACTCTGCATTGTTGCTTCATTTAGAATGTGCAGATCTGTGAAGTCCCCATCTCTCTCCACACACTCCTCACCCACAAACTGCAGCTTGAGCACACCAGCTCACCCCTGACTCTGCTCAAACACTGTGATGCCGGTGATATAATGTCCACAAAGATAAGACTTTCTGCATTGCGTAAATTTCGTCATCTCTCCAATTCTGCAGAAGTCCATGTGGACCCCTATGCACATGTTCATGTACAGCCAAAATATTGTGTCCACACAGTGAAGACACTACAACGACAATTTGAGCTCATGCTTGACAGTAGTGTGCATGCTAAAATGCTAAAAGTACTATAATCACAATAACTATGCACCAGTGGCTGTCTGTGTGCACATCTGCACTGGAGATGTGCACACAGACAGCCACTGGTGCATAGTTATTGTCTGTGTGCACATCTGCGCTGGAGCATAATCAAGACTCATAACTCCTCAATATATCATGCACTGGCATGTTGTAATATTGGAGGAACTCAGTCATACATGTTTGAACCAGAAACCTAATTTAAAGACGAATAGTGATACAGAAAGTTCTTTCCCTGCTAGTTGACAGGATTGGTTCCTTGGATTTATTGTGCATGAAAACTCTGAAGTCTGAATTAGTTTTCTTTGAGACTGTCATCGGTACATTACAGATTTAAGGTGGAAATGCTCAGCCTTGGCATAAATGGCTTAGTTCACTCATGATGTGCCTTCTAGCATAAAAAAACACTGCGTGGACAAGTGAGTATGGTAAAAAAAAAAAAAAAAGGCTACTACCGTAGGGTGTCTTTCACAACTTTTTCCAGGCCAATGCACCACATAGAATCATTTCTATTTCTATTTTCCCATTTGGAATAACCTACTTGCATATTCACACACAGACACCACAGTAGTCTTCTTGTATTCAGATATTACTGATAATAACCAAGCCTTGATCCTTCCCAACAATGTGGTCTGAACCCAACCCAAAACTTGATACTTAATCAGAATCTGCCGGTTGAGTTGTAGAGCACTATAATCAGTGTCCCCCTATGAGCCAGTAGTCTCTTGTAGGATGATAAGATGGAGCACAGATTGACTGACTGTTAGTCGGTGGGTGGTTTTCCTGAGGACAAGAAGTTTCTGATGAACCTCGGTGCTTAGAGGAGACGCTTGCTGACAATCCGGCAGTGGGTGATTTTCTGCTGCATCATGTTTAATGTCAGTAGCTTTGTCGGCACTGCCAAGTTGGATATCAAGCAATGCCACTGTGGTTGCGATGTACAGGATATAAAGGGGAAGAGATGAAGAAAGAGACAGAGAGAGAGAGAGAGACAGAAGAGGGAGAGAAATTCTCAGATCACCAGAGGGGTGCTGACTCAGATATAACACTTGGGCCTCTTCCAACATTTGCTTACGCTTTAGAATGTGCGCACACACAGCAATACACGGCTCCAGATGGTGTGCAGTTTACTGCCTTTTCTCTTGTGTCCTTGTCCATCATTGCTTTACACCTACACACGTGTTTACTTGGTGTGTTTTGCAGTGACTCAAATGTTCAAACGGTCAGATAGAAACCCTTGAAATTCCGGTTTTGAATTGAAGGATCGCAGACTTTCACTGAGCATTGTCTAACATACTAAATAGCATCATCAGCACAGAAAAAAGGAAGCGGTTTTGACCCAGCTCAGTTTCCATGGCTATCTGCTTTTGCGGTTTGTGTGTGTGTATCTTCCTTCTGTTTGGATTCAGATTGGCTAAAGCTCTTTTGTCCACAGATATGGATGCTAACTATGGTGGGGGACTGTTGGATATGGTGAAAGGAGGAGCAGGGAAGTTCTTCAGCAACTTTAAGGATAACCTGAAGGACACGCTGAAGGACACCTCCACCAAGGTCATGCATCAAGTCGCCACGTAAGTCACCGCCACATTCATCCTCTATTACATACAATGCCTCCCTGTGTAAAATGTGTGTTTGCTCTTCGGTTATACACAAAATCTGGTTTGAAAAATAGAGATCTGGACTTAGGGACGACAAGATGCCAAATAAGTAAAAGCCATGATAAGTTGGCGGCAGAGTTTTTTTAGAGAAACACATAGGAGCGGCATTTGGAAAACCTGCTTCCTTGCTTTTTCTTTTATGTTTTCTTTTCTTTCGACCATGGCATCGTTAGCGTCTTTTTTAATACCTCCCCACCATTGAAAGCTGTAGCTGGAGGCATTATGCTTTGGCCATCTGTCCATCCCATTCTCAGTATCTCAGGAATACCTTGAGGGAATTTCTTCAAAATTGGCACAAATTTTCTCTTGGATTCACGGACAAACTGATTGGATTTTGGTGGACAACAGTCACTGTGACCTCACGTTCATTCCTGTCTTGTGAATGCTGTACCATCAGGAACACCTGGAGCAAATTCAAATGCATTTGGCACAAATGTCCACTTGGACTCAAGGATGAAGTGATCTCACATAAATCTGACAAAATCTCATACAAATGTCTACTAGGATTACATGATGAAGTGATGGCTTTCCATATCTGAATGGTAAAAGGTCAACTTTCTAGCCATTACTCCACACCATAACTGAAAGGCAGCTTGTCACCATATTTCTCAATGGCCAGATGCTGAATTGGTGGCATTAATCTTGGATGTCCACCTTATAGCTGTGGTGATTGTAAAAACACTCTGTGCTGCTGGGTTGGAGATGTGTGTGAACCTTTCACATGTTGCAATTTCTTTGCAACATTAGTATTTGAAGCTTAATTCACCGTCATTCGATTGTTCTCAAGGAACTTGCACACATCCAAGTCTTCACTACATTTATCATATGAGTCTGGACAGGTGTGGATGTTTAACAGAGGCATAGAACCCTGTGGGGATGATTCTAGTTTTCAATTAAATAAAATGTGGTTGCCTCTTCCTTTCCTTTTTCAAATGAGTCAGGGTAGTCTGGGAAGACAAAAGACACTCATTGGCTGCTGGTGTTTAACTTATTTCATTTACATTTCGAAACTGTTTCCCTGTGTGACGCATTTTGAAATGTACATGTGGGTCCAGAGCTGCCAGTGTGAAAATTTTGGTGCTGTAGTTCTGTGCCATGATGATATACTAGTATGTTCAGCCTGTTTTAGGCCTCCATGTATCAGCGGCAGCCTCAGAGCACTGTGCTACTGTGGGCTGTGACAGAGCCTTTGCTGACATTTGTGAGAGAATTGTGGTGGATTGTTTGGTAGTCAGTCACAAACAGCTGTCTTATATCACACTCACTGACAGCCAGTTTGGAGCTTTAGTGACCAAACACAGCCAACGTCAAAATTCTCATGCAAAATCCCAGCAGTCAGTGTATATACAACTAGCAGTGTTGCATAACGCATAAAATACGCTTACCTGAAACTCATGTTAACAAAATTGTCAATCAAGTAATCGGATTTTCCTTTTCCTCTCTCCACTTCTTATGCTTTTTTTTCATGGCAGCTTTGGCCAAAACCTGTTTGTTCTTTTGCTACATTTTCAAAACAGATAAGCAGCAGAGAAGAGTGACAGGAACTGACAAAATGTGTCTGTTTGTATTTATTCTTTTTCTTTCTAACATTGTGGACTAGCAGGAATTCATTGCAGCTGAAGTGCGTCGGTACAGCTTTCCTATAGTCCGGCATAAATTGCTGGATGTTATTAGATGCATCTTGCACAGAGTCCTGAAATAGTTGCTACCGTTTCACACTGTGCAGATCCGGCTGCTGCTCACTCTAGACATTTCAACACCTCTGACTTCTTATTTGGACGTTTCCTCCCAGTGATTGCCGCGATGAATGATGAATAGCGTTCACAAACCCAGCTCATATATCAGTGCAGTAGCTGGGCTTTGCATATGCTCGGTGCTGATTACGCTGGTCTCGCTGCATGTTGGTTCAGCTGTCCGTTAAAACATAAAGTGTCTCCAACAGCTTTAGAAGTGGAGCAGGGTGCATGGAGGGAGGACAGAGGGAGGTAGCAGAGTCTGGCACGGCTCGGTCGGCCCAGTGTGTTTGTGCACAGGCATCTGCACAAGGCAGCACAAAGGGGCCTCTGTATTGTCAGAAACACACACACACAAACAGCTCCTCTCACTATTGACTCAGCAGGTTTGATCGTGATTATTCCTCTCTTGTGTCTCCCCTCCAGTGTTGCTCACATTTGACAAACTCCCACTGTCCTGTCCTTCTGTTTTTCGGTCGCCTCTCATCTCCGCTCCACCTTTCCTCCTCTCCTCTGCTCCCTCTTTGCTGTCTATTGCTCCTCTTGTGGCTGAATTATTCATGGTAGTTCATTGTGCCAAATGGCCAGTGCACTGCTGATACAGAGGGATTCATTTCATTAGGGCCCTATGTGTGTGGTGGTGTGTGTTTGTGGGAACTGTATATGCATGTGTGAGTGGGAGGTTGGGATAATGGGGCGGTTGGAGGTAAGCTACCGTGGCAACCGACTGAAAGCTTCAGAAAAGAAAGGTAGATGAGCAGAGGTATCATAATGGTCCACAGTTTCAGAAATGGATAGTGGAGTGTCAACGGTCCTGCTGCTGTGGCAAACGGAAGAGCTAACTGTGTTGTTGTGCGAGTAACATTAAAAAGCTTTGGAAGCACAGAAAGGCTAACAGTGACAAGTGATTTCCCAAGGATGAGGGTACATCAACTGAGTACATCTCAACAGTATGTCTACAGAGCACTTCCAGATATTTCTGCAGAGGCAGGCCTATAGATTAGGATCATGATTTTCTTGGCTCAGTCCAGTGACTGAGTGGTTTACCTTACGTTGCCCCTTGAGGGTGCTACTTGGAGACAGAGCCACCAGTTAAGTTGAGATACAGTAAGAAAGTGCTTCTGGATCTGATGTTTATTCTTGATGTTTATTCTTGTAACTCATCCCTCCCTCCTCACCAGCCTCCTCCTTAGGGTTGGGCATCAGGAACTTGTTCCAACACAGACAAAGTTAAGAAATTCAGATTCCAAAGAAACCATTACAAAAATTTTTATTTACATTTTACATATACGGTGGCTGACTAATATAACTTTACACAACCTTAATGTAGCAACGCCCTGCTGCGTCTCACACACTGTGAGACGCTCATTCACCACAGTAAACCCACTAATCGGCTCCACCACCTTCCTTTTCCGGGATGGGCAAATACAACGTGAGTGTGCTAACATCACTTGCCAAAAGATTGTATCACTTCAAATAATTAATAGATGTTTGCTAACCCTGAAAGATGTATATGGGCAGTGGTGGAGGGAGTACTCAGTTCCTGTACTTGAATAAAAGTACTGCTACCACACTGTAAAAGTCATTTGAACTGAAAATGTGACTTAAAGTAAAAGTATGGGAGTATAATCAGGAAAACATATCATATGCTATATGCTATATTATACAATGTATTATATTATATATAATGTATATAATATAATACATTATACTATATCATCAGATTGTTATCATTCCTGCATTAAAAGCAGCATTTTACTATTTTAGTAACCATAAATGAAGAACTGAAATTGCAAATTGTTGAAAACTGGAATCCATGAGAAGAATTAGAATCATTTATTAAATGCAAATGATACCCAACTCTATTCCTGCATAAGAAAGGTTGTTTTCTTTGTTCATATCGTGCCCATTCATTCAAATATTTGAAATCTTAAGCTCTGCAGAGAGTCTTGTGACCTCTTGGACTGTCTGTGTCGTGTGTGCTGGGATTGTTGCAGAGCATCATTCAGGCAGTCGCTGCCAAACACAAATACATGTCATTCCTGAAATAAATGGCTAAATGTAATCCCGCTTGCTATCGGAGTTATTTTAGGATAATAACATCTTATTTTTCTGATGCAGCATAATCAGTGTTGTTAAGCACAGTTTGAATCAGATGAAACTGTTTCGAGGTTCTGCTCTTGACCTATCTGCTCATGATTTTTCATAATAAGATAATCAGTACTTTCTTATGTTCAAAATTTTGTCAAAAAAACTTAGAGGAAGCAAGTCTGATGCTTTCATTCATCACAAACATCTGTTAAAGAACAAGAGGAGCTTGTTTTTTTCAAGATGCAGACCAGACGAGAATCTATGCAAAGTAAGATTAAGTATTTATTATTACAGTTTGACTCAAATGATTGTGCTGTTTGTGGCATCAAGCAACTCTCCCTGTGTGAGACTTTGGCATCTGTTAGCACAATTATTTGATTTTAATCCACAGCTTTACTGTTTTGATTCAGTGTCACAGCTCTCATCAAGTGAGTCCAGCTGCAACAATAAAAAAAATCCACTTGCAATATGACAGGCACCATATTGACAATGTTACCAATAAACTAATGAAATTAAGAAGCATTAAAGTCCCATTTTTTTACCTGGAATTTGCAATAAAAGGGATCTGTCCTAGATGCTAAGAGCAGCTACTGGATGTATTTTCTGTTGTATGGTATTTTTTGATTTTTTTAGCCTACTTTTCTTTAGGTTTCAGGGAATTTTTACCAGTAATTTTTGTTTACATCGCTGCCAGACATTTCTCTAGATTGCACAATGTTCAGCTTTTATGTAGAGGGGTTTTTTGAAGGTTGAAGTTTTTCTATTTTGGCAGAAATTCAGCCGGAGGTTGAGTTTCTGGGACTTCTTAAGCAGACTATTTCATCCCAGTTTACTGAGCGCCACTGCTCTAACACTTGAGTTGGAATTCCCCAGAGTTTTCTCGACATAACGTGAAACCCCTGTGAGCACAGTTGTTAACCAGGCTCTCTTTTAATGCCCCAGTGAGACTTGATTGGCTTCTCTCTGCTTCTGGCTCATCTGTATTCAAGGCAAACGGCTGTTGCTGAATTATTTAAAGCAGCCGGCTTGTTTGTTTACCTGGCCAAAGAGAAATTTTGCAGGGAAACCAATCTGGCACAAGCGTTCAACAGTGTGTTCTTCTGTCTGTGAGAAACAACAACGATGGCGATGGAGCCTGGATGGCTGAGCTGGTTTTCTGAAAGACACAGTGTCCTTGGTCTGTACCCAGACTGCCCCCCTCCCAAACCTCTGTGTCAGACACACATTCATCTGTCTCTCCTTTCTGCTTTGTCTCGCTCACTGGTTTCCATCCTTCCTCTCTTTTTATTTTTAGTTCTGTTTCTCATTTCTCCCAGTTTTACTAAAGCTAAATTTGACCGATATGTTTCTCTTTTTCTAGGAGTCAAAATATAGAGAACATAAATGATCAGCACATCTTAAGTTTTTTTAATTTTTAAAAAGGATGGTTTATATTTATAAAGTCAAGAGAACTAATATGGCTGCCCTGGTAACTCACCTGGTTGAGTGTGTGAACCATGGTGAGTCCGTGAGTTTGATTCCATCCAGGGCTTTTTGCTGAATCTCTCTCTGTTCTCTTCCCTTTACTATTTCCTTTCAGTTGTATCTATAACAAAGTCAAAAAAATAATTTGAGAAAAAGTACTGTGAATGAAATAGGATAGACTCCAAAAAATAGTGCATTGTGTGTTTTTTTTCAAATGTGAAAGAAATGGCACAATTCTGCAGTTCTACAATTTAATGATCAGACACTGCAATCCAAAGCGACAAACATCTGACAGTAGATACAACATAAACAAGGATCTAGTCAGGAGAAAACAACCTGGATAAGTACCATAAAACCAGTTCAAGTCCCTCTCTGGAGCCTCTGGAGCCTGTCTCCAGCATGTGGTTCACTTTTGAGTCTGTAACTCTCGCTGATGTTTTGGCATTGGTATCCAAGATGAAACTTTCATCCTGTTCCTCTGATGTCATCCCCTGTAGATTGTTCTTAGAGGTACTGGAGGCAGTCGGTCCCTGGGTTACCGAAATGATAAACCTCTCTTTGTCATCAGGTGTGTTTCCAAATGCCTTCAAGCACACCATTGTGGAGCCTTTACTAAAAAAAAGTAGGTTTAGACCCGGCAGACCGAAATAGTTATAGGCCTATCTCTAAGCTGCCATTCTTGTCAAAGATCCTTGAGAAGGTGGTTTGCAATCAACTGTCTTCTTACCTTGATCAGCATAACTTCTTTGACAAATTTCAATCTGGCTTCCGTAAGCACCACTCCACGGAAACAGCCCTACTGAAAGTGTCCAGTGACATAATGATGTCTGCCGATTCGGGTCAATGCACCGTGCTAGTTCTCCTAGATCTGTCCTCAGCTTTTGACACTGTTGACCATCAGGTCCTGTTAAGTAGACTGAGGGATCAGGTGGGTCTGTCGGGGTCAGTTCTCCAGTGGTTTACCTCGTATTTGTCTGGACGTAGTTTTTGTGTGTCAACAAACCAGATAAAATCAGAGTCCGTGAATCTATTGTGTGGGGTGCCTCAAGGCTCCGTCCTGGGCCCTATTTTATTTTTACTGTACTTGATCCCCTTGGGTAAGATCATCCAAATGTTCAGGGATGTTTCTTACCACTTGTATGCTGATGACATTCAGCTCTATTGTTCTTTTAAACCGGCTGAGATAAAGAAGCTTGATTCCTTTTTCCATTGTTTGGCAGAAATAAAACAATGGCTTAGTGAAAATTCTCTTCAGCTCAACGCAGACAAAACTGAAACACTCATCGTCGCCCCTGACGTCTCATTTCCGGGGATCAAACAGTACCTTGGTGACTTAGGGCAGTCTGCAAAATCGAGTCTGAGAAATCTGGGTGTTTTCCTTGATAAAGACATGTCTCTAGTGCAGCACTGCAAGCAGCTGACAAGAAACTATTTCTTTCAACTAAGAAAAATCTCTCAACTCAGGAAAATGGTTTCATGTAATGACTTAGAGCTCATCATTCATGCTTTTATTTCATCACGTTTAGACTACTGTAACAGCTTGTTTTCATGTCTGAACAAGAGGGAGCTTTTGAGGCTGCAACTTGTGCAAAACTCTGCAGCGAGAATTTTGACCCGCACAAACAGGCGGACTCGCATATCTCCCATTTTAAAGGAGCTTCACTGGCTGCCAGTCTCTTATAGAGTCAACTTTAAGATTTTGGTTCTAACCTTTCGGGCCTTGCATGGTCAAGCTCCTTCTTATATTTGTGACCTGCTCCAGCCTTACTCCCCTGCGAGGGCTTTAAGGTCTGCGGATCAGAATTTGCTAAAGGTGCCACGTACTCGGTTTAAGACCAGAGGAGCCCGATCATACCAGGCTGTTGCTCCCAGGCTTTGGAATGATCTCCCGCTCTCTCTCCGCTCAGTTGTGTCTGTTGACGCTTTTAAAACACAACTTAAAACCTTCTTGTTTGCTCAGGCTTTTGCTTAGTTTTTGTGGCTGTTATGATCCTATTTTTTAGTGTTGACTATTTATGTGTATTTAATTGTTGTTTTTATTTATGCTGTGAAGCACCTTGTGGCTCTCTGTCTGTGAAAGGTGCTATATAAATAAAATTTACTTACTTACTTACTCTCTGATCATTTATTAAACCCTCAAAGCTCATCTTTGTGTATCAGAGTTACATATTTAGTCGTTGTTTGCCTGAAAATAATCCCTACCTGAATAAAAATTGCTCAGATGTAACTCTATACTGTAGCTTCTTCTAGAATGTGCAGATCTATGAAGCACTCACCTCCCTCTCTCCACTCACCTGTGAATCTGCTCAAACACTATGAAACAGTGTTTCTATGAACTATGCTACGTAAAGGCAAGTTGAAATATTACAGTAATGTTACAGTTTGAACCGGCAATCGATTCTATAGAAGACTAAAGAAGCAGAAAGGCCACCCTTGCAGTTTGACTGGATTGGGTCTTAAGGGTTTAACACAAATGAAACCCTGGAAATCTGAATCTGTTTTTGAGGCTGTCAAATGTCATGGCACTGTCTGCTTATTTCCCTCATGATGTGTGTGCTAATTAAAAAAAAATGTTATAAGAGCATGTTTGTCAAGGTAAAATCTAATTTTACCAGGGTCTTTAAATCTGTCTCTGAGGTCAGTGTGTTGTAGTGAAACCATCATCTCCTTCTGTTACCTCTTCTACTGATTGTCACTCTCAACTTTAAGCTATCACTAATGAAGCAGAGGAGCTACAAAAAAGAAGAGAAGAAACTGTGAATTTTGGAGAGAAGCATGGAGGGAATGTAGAGAGCCCAAATCCAATTTCCATTGGGATCTAACCCACTTACACTGTTTGTTTGAGTGTGTGTGTGTGTGTGTGTGTGTGTGTGTGTGTGTGTGTGTGTGTGTGTGTGTGTGTGTGAGTAGTCACCAGAGACTCCATTCGAGCACCTCTCTAATGATGTAATCTGGCCTAAAATGGCTCTTATGCTCTTGATGTTTACTCTCTAATAGGAGAACATAAACATCAGGCACTGTGGTGGTGGAGATGCCCTCAGTCTGTGTGTAAGAGCACTGCAGGAAGCTAAGCACCATTCCATCTGAAGCTGAAGACAGCAGCTGACCTTTAGATTTTTACTGAAAGAACTGCATAATACAAGTTAAATTAAATGGAAATGAGGGGGAAAAAATGCAGTACTAATTTCAAGAGTCAGACCGAATGGATTGAATTAGTCCTGCAACAAGGAGCATAAACTAACTGTCGGATTAGCTGCATTCTCCCTCGTGCCAGGAAGAAACAAATTATCGTTAGCGAACATCAACATTAAGTCGTCGTAGAAAGCGCAGCATAATTAATCTGCTCAGCCTACTCAAGGTTAAATGATTACCAGCCTGGTGATTACTGGATCTGATATTCAATTCTGTTTTTCACTGTCATTATTTAATTTTTTCACAAAACATGCGAAAAATATGCTGCTAAATTTGCTAAATTAAAAAAAAACATGCTGGGCTACACAGTGGAATAGTGGTTAGCACTTTTGCCTTGCAGCAAGAGGATCCCCGGTTCAGATCCTGGGATCTTTCTGCATGGAGTTTGCATGTTCTCCCTGTACATGCGTGAGTTTTCTCCGGGTACTCCAGCTTCTTCCCACAGTCCAAAAATATGCTGAGGTTAATTGGTTACTCTAAATTGCCCATAGGTGTGAATGTGAGTGTGAATGTTTGTCTGTATATGTAGCCCTGCGACAGACTGGCGACCTGTCCAGGGTGTCGCCTGCCTTCGCCCGAGTCAGCTGAGATAGTACTTTTTTTTTTTGTTCCTTTGCTCTGACTCACCATGCAGGACTAGTGTTTGAGGGAAGGCCGGCCCAGCACTTCCTGGATTTATGATGTCAGAATGACATCACTGGGCCACACCAAGTGGAGTTTTTTTCCCCCTTTTTGATGAATATTTATTTTTCTATTAAAAGTATTGATTTTACATGTTTAGCTTTCAGGGAGACATTTAGAAATGCCTACGGGTTTATAAAACAGAATGAATAGAATGACTTTATTGATCCCCGAAGGGAAATTCAGTAGTATTATATTTATATTATTATATTTATAGCGTGTACATTGATGCTGTTTATAGATTTGTTTGCATTCAGGTTATGGGATAGGTCACCATGCTGTATGATGGCAAAGCTGAAGTGAGTAGGTGTGAATTCAGCCCCTATATAAAGAGTAGAGAGTTCGTGGCCTTGAGGGAGACGTGAGGCACTTGTCCTAAAACAAGACTTTTTTTCCCCAGTAGCTATGGGTTATTTTGTTTGTCACACAAAGTCTCACATTGATGCACCAGCACTGTACAATAAAACCTTCACCTTTCATCAGAAGTCTGTCTGCTCATCACCTTCCTTGACCTTCTGGCCAGACTACTCTACACAGGTGTTGGTGTTCAATGAATTAAGGTGGAATGACCCCCGAGCCTATCAGCACTGAAGAATACATGCTGAAAAATAATTTTCTAATTAAATGTGTAAAACATAAACAGACATTTCATTTCAAGAAACTTGATGTTGTCGTTTCAAAAGAACTCTTGATCTGACCTGAATTTGGAGCAAATTATTCCCACGTAAAGCTAGGGCTGGAAGTATTCTTTTCATTATGCACAAATTTCCTGCTTAAACTTTCCTTTAAAATTCTAGTGGTCTGAGAGGAAACTAGACTCCTTGGGTCTGTTTTCAGGCTTTAGAAAATGTAGCCTATTATAGGAGACTTAAGCCAATCAGTGGGCTTCAACCAGAGTATAAATAGCAAGTGAGCAGTGAAGGTGCTGTAGATTAGAGGGTGAGTGGGACTTGATTCATGTCAGAAGCCACAAGCAAATGTTAGTTTTCAGCTTGACTATTATTACATGTGCATATGCCCTTGATGGTCTGGTGTGGGAGGAGCTGAGGACAGAGAGAGAAGAGCTACCAGAGGGCAGATGTATTTAAATTTTTTTACCTGCCCACCCTAGCTTTAATGGTACATGTTATACAGATTTGTGCAATAGACAAATTTAGACATTAAACTATCATTAGTGAGAGCTAAGGCTATCTTTGTGGTCACTAAATGCTTACAAGCTCGCTTGCTTGCTTACAACTGTATGACATGTCTGAACTTTCTAATCTTTTACTTTCTGTGTGTATCTAGACACAGCATACAAAGATGTCTATAAAGACTAACCACAACATCTTCAGTTTCATTTGCTTTGATTTTCTATATTAACACTAATGTAGGCTGCACAGTGGAGTGGTGGTTAGCACTTTCACCTTGCAGCTGGAAGATTTCTGATTCATGTCTCGGCCTTACCGGGGTCTCCCCCCTCCCCACGACCCTAATGAGGATTAAGCGGTGTATAGATAACAGATGGATGGATAGAACACTACTGTGGTGTTGTTTGATTGTTCATCTGTTTGTTTACTTTTTTTTTTTTTTTTTGCTGATTATCATTTTATAGGCACAAATAAATTCCATAAATATGAGCCAAACTCTAGCAAGAGTATTTGGGATTATTTCAGCTAACAGACGATCATTGTATTCAATTTCGTTCATTCATTTTCATTTCAGGCAACATAGTTTCATGATTTGATAAGTTCAAATGGGCATGTCATTACTAATTCTTTTGAAAATGAAAAACAGCATAGAGAAAAGCTTGAGATGATTAATGCTTAAAAGTAATTTATAATTGATTTTCAAATGTAATGTGCCGGTTAATCAAAATCAGGAGATTATTGTGTTTTTAAAAAATTATATCTGTCAGACTTCTCAGTGGAAACTAGACAAACAGCATGTAAACAACAATTCTAGCATTAAATTATACAGCTGAAATGTTCATAACTCCCCATTGTATGAACTGTATCCAATATTTCCTTAGAAAAAAAGAAATGATCCAGTGTCTGCTTAGCCCTTCTATACAAGTCTCTCCTTCAACTCATTTCGTTTTATTTTCCACACTTTGCAGTACATTTTAATTGGCTACAACTCTATCCTCAAGAGATCAGGGACACTGCTCATTTGCATACTCTATGGCTATTGGCCATGAGCATTTAAACCTGACACCTGACCTGCTTTTCTCCTCTAACAACCAACTAGCTATTTCAGGACAGAAGCAGGTAAAACCACAGATTTAAACAGCACATTGCCAAGATCCTGCAGAAATCTCACTTCTCTGAATTAGATATTGTGGAAAATAAAAGCTCATTTTTGCAACACAAAAAGCAGTAAATGTTGCAGCAATGTGTCATTTAAATTCAGAAAAAAATGTAAAAATTAAATTCATGAGTATAATTGCATCTTAGAAACACTTTTTATGTGACTTTTTGAGACTTTGCGTCTGTCAAACTAAGATCAACACAGAATTGGATAAAAAAAAGGTAGTGTCTACGAATACGGGTCCGTATCCGTAGCCCACAGGCTACGGGTACGGCACTTTCCATTTGCCAGACAGATACGGACCCGTACGCGAGTCTCGCGAATCAAGAAGCTGCTAACCACTGCAAACTGTTGAAAGGTAAGCAAAGGTTAAGGTTAGGGTTAGTGTTAGGGTCAGGTTTAGGGTCCGTACCTGTCGTACCGATGCTACGGGTCCGTACAGCTAGCGTCTACCGGGAGTCACGTGACCAGATCTCGCGTATCTGATTGGCAAATGGCAAGTGCCGTATCCGTAGTCCACAGGCTACGGGTACGGGTCCGTACCTCTAGCAACAACCTAAAAAAAAAGAAGCCTGATCTGTGGTGGCATGACTTCATTATGGAGTACTAATAAACTCCTCTCTCTCTAATGGATTTAACTCAGGTTGTTTGTCTGTCATCTTTGCTGTCATCTGTTTTTTTTCTAAGCTATACCACACAAACATTTAAGTTTTGCAGAAATTCACTCAAAATGTTGCATTTTGTGTTATTTAAAAGTTTAAAGAAAACCTCATGGCATTGTTATCCTTCTCCTGGTCTTAGGCAGACTAGTTGAGGAGCAGTGCATTACATAACCAGGTCTAGGATTGCATCAGGCCCATATGGCACTCCTCCATGACCACACAGAGATGACTGCCCCAGATCGGCCTAGCTTGCAGGATTTTCACAGCAGGCAACAAGTCAACTCAATTTGATACGCGTTAGCCTATTAATGTGTTTTGCATTTGCAAGTGTCGTACAGGGAGCTGAGCTGTCCTCTGCTGCTCTCAGTTACGAGAAGCAAGTCGCTATTTGTGAGTCATTTCTCCAAAATACATCCCTCTCCAGCCCCACCTGCTTCCCAGTGTTTCAGCCACACTGTTTTCCATCACTTGCATGCTGCAGTAGTACTTGTACGTGTGTGCACTGCAGCTGCTCCCACTATTTTAAAAAAAAAATCTCCATATGGAATTGCTAAATTTGGCAATGAAAGGCGATGCTGTTCAATTGAAGAATTCGCATATGGTATCCTTTTGATCCCGGGCAGTTCAGCCTAGAGTGGTGAGCCCAAAAAAGATAACTTCCCCACAGCCAGACACATGGAAGCTTCTGCTCTAAAGCCTGTTGAGTCCAATCACTTAGATATACATGTCATGCAGTACAGCCTGGTGCACCAACAGTGAGAGGCAGAGACGTACATCAACCTTTTGGATGCTGGATACTCAAACATTGATCCTCTCTTTTCAGCGATTTGATGTTTTTCAAGGATGAGGCATCATTTGACCTTCCTTAATGGGAGCAGTCAGCGTCTTGCTAAGGCACCTCATATCTGAAATAACATACCTCAGAAACACAAAAGTAGGGTGCTTTTTGGTGGATTTCTCAAAACCGTATATATTTCCAACTCTTGTTGAGGTGCTTGTAATGTCACAGCTTTGAAATGTGATCTTTTTATATTACTGCATGACTGAACTGTATTTCTGTTACAGGTACACCAAAGGGGAGCTGGACATTGCCTACATCACATCACGGATAATAGGTAAACACTTATTATTGTTACAAATGGACTTAGAACTTATGTGTATGGATGGACTAAATGAAAAATAAATGTTTGGTTCACAATACTAAAATCACACACTGAAAAATCTATATTTAATTGAGATTGTATCACCCTGTAACATATTGAGATGAACAGACCTCTGCATCCTCATCTGACCTCTCATTGTTGAACTGCTTGTAGTGTTTTATTCTGAAGAGTGTGGAGCAGCAGTGTGTCCTTTAGAGGATGCAGTCAGCTGGACATTTGTCCCCTGAGAGCATTATATCCCATCATGACACTGCTGATAGTCATGTTTCATTGTAGACCTACTCCTCATATTTCACTTTTAGACAAAAACATTGGGCAGACCTGTGGTGAAGAGTAGATGAAGATATTGTCAGAGTATCTACAACATAAAACTCTACCCAAGATCTCATGCACAACATTGATTTTTCCAGTGATGACCTACCCAGCGGAGTCAGTGCAGATCGGCTACCAGAACCACGTCGAGGACATCCGCTCCTTCCTCGACAGTCGCCATGCAGACCACTATACTGTCTTCAACTTATCACAGCGCAACTACCGTGGCGCCAAATTCTCCAACAGAGTGAGTGTGATTGTACATCATGAAGCTACAGATGAAACCCTTAGAGATTGATTAGTTTGTATTGGTTGTTAGTGGTTGCTGCACCATATTCACTGCCTTCGTTCCAACAATGTTGGAGTGAAAAGTGAGGACATGTGTACAGCTTGTTGCTATATGCAACCATAAACTGTTGAAGCACAGAAGATGAAACCTCTAATTAGCTTTCTCAATCAGTCCCATGATTGCTTATCTCTCCTCTGTCATTAACCTACACAAACTACTTTTTGTCCACTTGGCAGCAAGTTGTCAAGTGACAAACCTACAGAGATTTGTCAACCAACACTATGGTTCTAATCAGCTTTTTCCGTCCTTAACCCTCGTGTTGTCCTTACCAAAAAATGTTGTTGTCTTGTCTGAAAAAAGTCCAAAAATTCAGAAAAAAATTCTCCAAATTCATAAAAATTTGCAAAAGCTTCAGGAAGGAAATTCCTGAAAAGTTTCCCTCAAAAGTTTTATTTTTTTAAAATAAAAAAATCCCCAAATTTGACAGCGAAATTCACTGGATTTTGGTTAATTTTTTTTTCTGAATGTTCTTAAACATTTTTTTTAATTTGTTTTTTTCCTCCAAAAAATGTTCAAAAATTTCCTAAAACAATTTTGAAAATGTGGAAGTTTTCACTGTGAAAATATATTATTTTTTTCCCCACATTTTTAAAACTTTAAAACGGGTCAATTTGACCTGCAGGACGACAGGAGGGTTAAGTCTTTAGCAGATGTACTTTTTTGTCTATATAAACACTGGACATTGTACATACTGAGTTTTTTCTATGACCTGCTGGGAGACAACCATATAGACCAGAAAACTAATATGAAGTGAGGTATAAAAGCTCAGACTTGAACACAAACGGAGCATGGCATGATCAGGTGTAATGATGTTCATGAGTTGGAATTCCATGTGAAATGACACGATCAACATTAGTACCTACCTGTTTTACATGAAGTTTGGTGATCACTTGCACGCATGCATTTGCGATTTCACCGTGGATCTGTTGAAAAGTCCCATACATCATATTGAAGTCTGTGAGGATCTGTAGCAAAATGCCCAGTATGATGGATCTTTGAAGTTGTGAGATGTTGTGAAACTGAAGAAGGCTCATTAGGTCAGAAGTGTGCTAAGAAGATGGTTGCTGTTGTTGTGTTTGACTTAAGGTTATGCATTGTGAATTCAGGCCTGAGGGTCAGTCTGTCAATGCTAAGGGTCTGCTCAAATTTCCTAAGGCATCTGAGAGAGAATATTGAAACCAACTCAACCAACATGATGACGCATCTCTTGGCTTAAACTTGTGCCTTAAACCGCACAAGTTTTTTGGCTATACCAACACAACCGTCACTCTTCTCCTGCCCTAATCACCAGATTTGGCTCCCTGCGACTCTTCCTTTTCCCCAGAATTTAATTCAGGTTGAATGTTAGCCATTTTGACACAGTGGAGTTCATGCTTGATGTAGTCATAGAACAGGATTGTCAAAGAGCACTCCAAATGTGGCAGGAGCACTGGGAACAGTTTATTGCTGCACAACGTAACTACTTGAAAGAAAATGGCAGACAAATTGAATACACCTAAGGTTTTAACTTTATAGGTGCAGTCTCAGAGTTAAGAAGAAGGAAAAGTGTCTGAAAACTACAAAGAATTGCACTTTTGGATGTTGTTTCTCACTGGGATCAGCAGTACAAACAACTCTGTTGCATTTTTTGCTTCTCCTACTTAGAGAATCCTTTCAAGCTTTAAAGATATACTCCATTATTTCATTACAGAGCCCCACAGAATCCCCAATTCACAAAAGCTTCTTTCAGTTCAATGATTGTGTAAACGAACCGTGAACTGGCAGGAAATTTGGAGTTTTTGGGAAGCAATGTAGCATGACAGTTATTTCACATACAGTGCATCTTTTATGCACTTCACCACAGCAACAAGCACTTGTGACCAGAAGAGTCTAAAATAAAAAGTACAACTTATGAGTCAGTGAGCCGTGTGTTCCAGCTACATTTACATTCAGAAAATAAAGTCTGAATGCTCCTTGTATTCTCTCTTATTGTGCTTTTATGATTGTGACTGTCCTCAGCTTGGGGTCCATGGCTCATTGCATTCAGCTCTTTTGCGCAGCTGGATTCAAGTTCAAGTCCAGGCACATGTGGAAGCTCTCTAGATAAAAGACTGCCACCCTCCGGCAGATACTTCCAAAAATGCTGAGGAGTCAAGCTGCGGAGTCAACATGGCCAAGATGGCCCCCTGTCTGCTTGTGGAAGTTTCTGTGCCTTAGCAGATGACTCATCATGGCAACTGGTGTGCTGTGTTGCTCTGCTGCTGTGGTGCTGTTACTAACCTCAACCTCTTCTTTCTGCTCCTCTCCTGGGCTTTGGTCTGTTTTTTTCTTTTTGCTTTTCTAATTTTTCCTCTGTTTTCCAACCATTTCCTCGCCTCTCCTCCTTCTTCTGTCTCTGCTCTTCTTTGTTTGTTCTCTGTTTACTTCGTTTGCTTTTTTCCTCGAATCTGCTTCTTTTTCTCTGTCTATATATCTACCTGCTTATCTGTCTCTCCCTGTTTCCCTCACCCTTTCTCTTTCCACCTCTTATTTTGTCGTTCCCTACTTTCCAGGTCTCTGAGTGTAACTGGCCATCACGCCAAGCTCCCAGCCTCCACAACCTGTTTGCTGTGTGCAAGAACATGCACAACTGGCTCAAACAGAATCCCAAGAATGTGTGTGTCATCACCTGCTCGGTAAGAAGACACTTTCAGAGAGTCCATCACATTCAGCACCATCCTCCTTCACATTTTCATATATTATCTTGGTTCTCATCAATTCCAGCATTGCCAGTTTTCCAAAGGTGTTTGGAGCTATGGCCGGCTTGTGTAACCTTTTCTTTATTACCTTGTTTTACCATGAAAACATAAAAATGCACTTTTAGTGAGGAGGGACATGTTTTGATTGTCCCACAACACATCCACAGATTTTGAGAATGTTTTTTGTACTCTGACCCACTTTTCAGTCCAGGCTGAGGGTCACAAATATGCTGCCAGAAGACAAAGTGAATCATACTGAGTGTCAAACTGAACAGTGACTCATTTCACATTTTATTGCCAACATTGGTTTGTCAGCTTGGCTTGTGCATCAAATACTGATCTCTATTAAAAAAAATTTAAACACTGAATGAATCATAATGATTGTCCTTAAACAGTTCAAAATAATGACACGTTTAGTGTTTGTGTAACAAACTGTCACTGGCTTTTTTTTCTAAATTCACCACATTAACATTCGCAAAGGGAACTTCCCACTTTCCGTCAAATAAAGGCTGCAATACCACACAGACCAGGAATCTGCTCCTCCTCTCCACAAACTGTTGCCATTCCTGGATGCAGGAGTGTTAGTCTTTTTTGTTTCCAAACACAGTAAACCACAGCGTGGAGCCTGTCAAACTGCTTGTATTGTTTCTGTTAAGTTCCTATCATTCCTGTCACTTTCTCCACCTTCCGTTGCTGCTTCACAGTCGCTATCATAAAGAGACTTAAATGTTTGACAAAGCAGACGAAGAGAGTTTTTCAGTCCCACAAGTGAAATTGTGGCTGCGCATCACGTTTTCGTGTGCTGGTTGTAGAATTGCACAGACTGTCAAACGAAAGCACTTTTAGTTCAAGCATGGCTAAAACCTCGACATACTGTGTATCACAAATGTTTTGAAATCCAAGTACCACCAAAGTATTTACCAAAACTGGGTTTTCTGTTTGTTCTAAATCAGTGACAGCAATACTGTACACTGGCATGGGGTGGAGCATGTTATTGCCAAGTCGCTGTGGTTTGGCTGTGGCTTGGCAAACTGCTCCTTGCATAATCTCCACCAAACGGTTCCTTTTTAAATTCACTGCTCCAGATCACAAGAATGTCTTTGTCTGCCTGCAACCTGAAATGAACTCACAGTAACTTACAAATTAAAAATAATTCTACACTGTTAATTACATTTCTTTGTTGCCTGTTTGTGCACATGAGTTTGAGTCATCTGGGATGTTCTTCATCTTTTATACTCTTCGAACTTTGAGCTGTGATATAAAGAAAATGAAATGGCTTTTCTTCAGCGCTTTGAAAATTTCCAAGACGTTAATGTAATCAAGCATGCTGACCCCAAAAAGTGCATTAGTTAAGCTGAAGTATAATAATCATGCAGTGTTTCATAAGAGCCTCCCTGACTGTGTTCTCAGGATGGTCGTGCTCCCTCCGGTGTTTTGGTCTGTGCCATGTTCTGCTTCTGCCACCTCTTCAGCAACCCAGTTCCTGCCATGCAGCTGCTCAGCGCCAAGAGACCAGGTTCTGGCCTCTGGCCTTCACACCGCAGGTTTGCATCCCTGAACATATGTAGATGAGTGAGACAGAAGGAGAAAGAGCAAAAAGGAATGAGACAGCTTATAGATGCCTTCTCTTTTCCTGTGTTCCTCTGATGTTTAGTCTCATTTTCAATAAGGATGAAGAAACAACATTTATTATATGCAGAGGTTCTATTTATGTACAGTTGTTTCACCGATATGTAGCTATGTAATTGTATGTTCACAATCAAATTACAAGTCTTACTCAGCATGGATATTTTACACTGGGATTACCCATCTTCTACAAAAAGAAGTCAACGCTTGGTTAAGAGCTAATTCACTCTTTCTAAAACCACAGTTAGTTTCTGTTCTCTAATCTCCTGACTTGGAGGACAGAATGTTTTTCTTATCTAATTCTGCTCACTTTCAGATCATGTAGTGTTATAGATTGATGTTCTGATATGTTGAGCAGCCGGCAGTCCTCAGCTTCCTCAGATTAAACATGAATTCTCTGCCTCCGAGCTGGCAGACCCTCAAGGTTGGGCCTTTTATTACCTCGCCAGCCTGTGCTTGGAGTATTTATCAATCCATGCTTCTGGAAAATTCTCCTCATGAGTCAGAGCTTTAATGCAAGTTGACTGCGAGTTTATGGGAATGGAATTAATGCCATCATTGTAGACAGGCCTTTATCTACTTTATTGGCTCAGTAGCTTGATGCAGCTATTGATGCTGTGAAGTCTACAATAAGCTCCTGCTGCAGAATGACTAATGGTAGACTTGTTGGCATATTGCAGATTTAAGGATATGCATAATCAGAGTTTGACTTTCCTGTGCTGCATGCAGGTACATAGGCTATGTATGTAGCATGGTATCAGAGAAGCCCAGCCTACCCCACTCTAAGCCCCTGGTGATCAAAGGACTCACTATGAGTCCGGTCCCTTGCTTCAACAAGCAGCGCAGCGGATGTCGACCCTTCTGTGACGTCCTCATCGGAGAAACTAAGATCTTCACCACCGCACAGGAGTACGAGAGGATGAGGTGAGAAACATCAGGGAGAGCTGCGAACAAACATGGTCATAGCATTGAAATTAGTTGATTCCAAGGCATCTTTTATAACATCACAGAGACAAAAGACAACATAGTGCAGCCCATCTCTACTGCACAGCAGATCTTATTTAAAATGTAAAAGTCTCAAAAATGTGATGCACGGTGTAGTATAAATTAAGTAGGATCAAGCCTCACTGCACTGTTTATTTTTTACCTCTTTAATGCAGTTCTTCATGTTTGTGTCTTCTGTCTCAGAGAGCACAGGCTCCAGGAGGGGAAGGTCGGCTTCCCTCTGGGTGTGAGCGTTCAAGGAGATGTTGTGGTTTCCGTGTACCACATGAGGTCGACCATTGGAGGACGTCTGCAGGCCAAGGTACACTCAACTGTCTGTCACACTCCTTTGTCCAGCAGAATCAGTTTTAGTACTAGTTCCTCAGATAAAGTCAACGTCTCAGTCAGACTTAACAGCACTGAGACACTGAGAGAGAGATCCTGGTGGAACTGTCAACTGCTGAACCATTTCAGGATGCGGCTGCACCTTAAGCTGAATGTTTGTACAGCTTCTGTCAGGAGACAAAAGTAACATGAAGTTGGGGAGATAGATGGTTTTTAATTTCCGGATAGGCTTAGTTTATGGAAATATGCCACTGTCCTCCAGATTATTGTTTTTTAAGGGTTAGTTTGGGGCAGCATTTGTTTTGGTCATCTTTATTGTTCTGTAAGATGCATATGAGTGTACCTGTACCTGTTCATTATCTTGGAACCAAGAGCATTTCATGTAAAATCTAACTGATCATTTGACTAGACTTAGACTAGCAATGCCTCGTTGCATCCATTTTCACCTGATTGTTCACCTGATATTTATTGTATTTTATTTTAGAGCTTCTAGTGTTCAGAGTCGTTTTTGCTGAAGGACTTTGTAATTTTGCAATTTTGGAAAGTGTTATACAAATAAGTTATTATAAAGTGATGGATTAAGTGGTATCATGGGATAAAATGTATAAAACCAAGACCCAAAATGTTAGTGATCAAGATGTAATTTTTACTAGTTGTAATACAGTGACTACTGTATGAGATACAATACAATATGGTCAAATTCTCCTTTTGTTCTGCTGTTAGGTGTCTAACACTCAGATCTTCCAAATCCAGTTCCACACTGGCTTCATCGCTCCTGGAACCACCATGTTAAAGTTTAACAAGTAAGAGCATTTCACTGGTTTAATTACTTTAAAGAGAACAACAACCATGTTATATATTTGAGACAATCACTTCCTCGTCTTACAAACACACATTTTCTTTGTCACAAACCTCCATTTACCTCTCAGACCGGAGCTCGATGCCTGTGACTCTCCTGAGAAGTATCCCCAGCTGTTCCATGTCATACTGGATATAGAGGTAGAAGGCGTGGACAAGCAGAAAGACCTGACACCGCCATGGGAGCAGTTCCCATGTAAAGACCTGAGTCCCAATGTGCTCTTCTCCTGCCACCAGGAACACCAGGATGCACTGGCTATTGCTGGTACTATGGGGGCATTGGGGCAGACACAAACACACTGCAGATCACACTCTATGTGGAAACATGAACAACTAAGAGGAGCTCAGAACTGGTGATCGATAAACTTTTGAGAATTTTTGTCAAATGGGGTTTCTTTCAACAGTTTTTCTGAATATCTCAATCCCCATGCCTGGATGTTTTCTCCATATATAGCCCTATTGGTATCCACAACTTTAATAATTTCTTTGTAAATACAAATTTACCAGAAATCATAACTCTGACAAAGAAGCTGGTTAGTTAAAGTTAAGGGAAGCTTATCTTACAATGCAGAGTGATCAATTGTCTGTTTTTTAAAACTTGCTGTTGGTGTTGGACATTGTAGGCAATGCTCTTACTTGTAGTTAAAGTTTTTAAACCAACCGTCAAATTTGAAAGAAAATTTTGTTTGTAGTTTTTCGAAACAAGAAATGGCAAAGTTAACATATTTTTCTCCACATATAGGCCAGATTGCAACTGGTTCAGATCTAAAACTGCTGTATTTAGACTTCACCCAGACAAACACTCACAAGCCAAACACTAAAAAATCTCCATATGGCCTTCTTTAAAGTAGAATAAAGGTTTTACAAATCTGCAACTGTATTCCAAAGAGATTGTCTGGGGTGAGCCAGTCCAGATTTGTCCATGTGCAGTGGTTTTGAATCTGATGTTTTCGCAAATTTAAAGGTGGCCTTTAAACAGTCCTGAGGCATTCACTACTATGTCTGATTCCCATTCACAGTAAGAGATGGTGAAAAAACTACTCGGCCGCTCAGTATTTGATGTTAAGTGAATCCAAAATTAGCTTTGGCGTTGTGTGTTTGTTAGAAAGCAACAGCTCTTTATTAAATTGTCACATCCCGCTAATGATATGGACAGAAAAACACTGTGTCAAGTTTCATCTTTCAAATTCAATGATCAAATTCATTAAAAGGAGAAAAGCTAGCGGGACACCAGCTAGCTGCTGGAATAAATGGTTTGATTTAACAGCATGGAACCTGTGGATGAAATAATGTGTAATTTGGGAATGAACATTTCTGTATTTTTATATTCAGTGTTTTCCAACTAATCACGAGGCTTAATTAACCCTTAATTTAACTTCTATCCCTTAACTAACCTCACACAAGTTTAACCCTGTACCAGAATGTTGACTAAAAATGACTCAACAGTGTAGAAATCGGACTGGTTCTCCCAAAAGTCACACTCAACAATTTCATCCAGACACGCATACACAAACACACACTCAAACTGTCCATGCACACACTTACATTGTACTCAAATTCATATGCATGAATGGGTGAGCTGGAAAATATCGCAGTCAAGATACTAGAGTAGATGTGCAAACACATGCAGACACAAAAGTAGTAAAACTAATGTTGACTCATTTTTGTCCCTGCAAGATGAGATGGAGGGCTTGGACCTGGAGGGTAAGACTGTAGAGCAGATGACAGACCTGTCAGAGGAAACATTCAGTGACTTCAGTAACCAGGGCTAACTTCAATTCAATCATACTGTAGCTGGAAACAAAAAGTATTAAATGAAAATATTGACAAAAACATTTTCTGTTATTGTAAAATCCATTTGGCTTTTCCAACGTGTGATTGGAATTGATTGAATTGAAATGAACCCATCCTTGAATGCAGTGATATGTCATTTTGGTAGAAATTTTCTCTCTGCCCTTGACATAAATACCCACCCTCTGAATATTTGAACAGATTACAGCACCAAGTCATTCCCTTAACACACATCCCCTAATGTGTGACAGTAACAAACACATGTATTTCCACGTGCTCTTAGGAATTGTGCGTGTGAATATAGAGAAGTAGCAAAAAAGGCCAGAGGGAAAATAGCTGAAGAAAGCAAAAATGAAAACCTGTGCAGCTATAAACAACTCCTAGTTTTAAATTTTCTACCAAAGTGAAATATTGCTCCAGATTCATACGAGCTGAACTCGATTGCCCTTTTGTACATTCCGTTGCTTCTTTAAATGCAGATAAGTTATATGTTATTGATTGGTTTCTTGTAAATAAAAATTCATCACATTTTAGACATTTCCAATTAGCTAAGAGCAGCAAGCAGCTGGAATTTATGAGCAGAGTGTGACTAAGTGTGCAGCCTTATAGTACAAAGTAGCAGAACAGTCGCTGCTTGTCGCAGTGATAACCTGCCTAGCTCCCCATTATTCTCTACTTTGCTCTTGTCCCTTTTTCTTGTAGCCTACTCTGTGTTTCTGTCTGCCTTCAACCCAATTAATTCCATATGACTGCTTTGTTTTCTCCGCTGTTTGCTGCTTTGTTCAATTTGAATGCTTTTTTCTCCTGACTGCCTGTTTCTTTTCTTTTTTTTTCTTTGCAGAGCCAAGCAGGCCCCATGGAGGTCCAGACGCTCGGGGTCACGGCGAGGAGAGCGAGCCCTCGGACGATGAGATGCTCTCTCTCTCCAGTCAGCGAAGCAATGCCAGCGCGGTCCCCCAAAAGCCTGAGCCCCCGGCCCCGACGCCCAACGCCCCAGCACCCGCTGAGGAAGTGGATCTTCTCGGCCTGGACGGGGAGGAGATCAAGCGTCCGTGCTCCTCATCTCAACCCCCACCCACAACAGCTGCAACCACTGACCTCCTTGGGGACTTGTTCGGGGCCCCGCCTCAGCCAACCAGTGGACCCTCATCCGCCCAGTCCACCCCACATAAAGTAGCCCCCAACACTGCCTCGCCGTGTCCCTCCCCAGCTCCACCAGGTGAGAAGTTCAAAAGTACATTTGATTCAAAACAAAAACCTAAAAACAGGCTGAAAACGTGTACAAAGACAGTTTTAGCTGTTGAGGGACCAAGCGACAACAGCCAGGGCTCATTTCTGGACCAGCAGGAAGACAGTTTTGTCTTTGAGGGAGATCCTCATCTTTTGAGTACACAGACCGAGGTAGTTGCAGATCCTACATCGTGCACAACAGCTAGGAGTAAGAACACCGCAGAAAGGAAAACCAAGAATTGCCTGGTCCAAGACATCAGATAAGCAAGCCTGGAAAGAGTTAGATGAAGACCTTTCTGTTATCTTGGATTCTGCATTACAGGGACCGGCGGACAGAAAGCTAAAGAGTCTGTCAACTATCATCTTTACAGTAGGGAAAGAGAGGTTTGTCCTAGAAGACAAGAGAGCCCCCAAACAGGAGGCACAACCAAACAGGAGACAGAGAGGGATCAATAAAATCAGGATGGAGTCGCGCCAACTCAAGAAGCAATACAGGAAATCCAGCCAAACCGAAAAAGAAGTTCTCCGTCAACTGCGCGAAGACCACAGGGCATGTCTTCAGACTCTGAGGAAGGCTGAGAGAACAAGAGTGAATAGGGAGAAGAAAGCAAAGAAAAGAGCTGAGTTCATCGCCAATCCTTACAAGTTCTCCAAAAAACTTCTTGACAAGGAACGTTCAGGAAAGCTAGAGAGCAGTATGGAAGAAATTGAGCATTACCTGAGGGAAACACATTCTGATCCAATAAGGAATCAACACCTGGGTGACTGTTCACACATTGAGCCAGTTCCTTTACCAAACAGTCCTCTAGTCAGCTCAGAACCAACCTTGAAGGAGATTCATGAGGTTGTGAGGAAAGCAAGATCAGGATCAACTCCAGGACCAAATGGAATCCCATACAAAGTCTGCAAGATGTGCCCTGGACTAGTAAGAAAACTCTGGACCCTGCTAAGACTTGTCTGGAGAAAAGGCAAAGCACCAGAGTGTTGGAAACGAGCAGAAGGCATATTCATCCCAAAGGAAAAGAACTCCAAGATGGTTGAGCAGTTCAGGACAATATCTCTACTGAATGTGGAAGGGAAAAATCTTCTTTGCTGTCCTTGCCAAGCGGATGACCTTCTATTTAACAGCAAACAAGTATGTTGACACTTCAGTTCAGAAGGTTGGAGTTCCAGGCTTCTCGGGATGTGTAGAGCACACTAGTTGCATCAGCCAGCTTATCAGGGAAGCAAGGGTCAACAACAACGACCTGACAGTGGTGTGGTTGGACCTAGCTAATGTATATGGCTCTATTCCACACAAGCTGATTGAGGAGGCACTAAATCATTACCATGTTCCTGACCACATGAAGGGAATCATCACCGATTACTTCGATGACATGCATCTGCGGTTTTCTGTAGGAGATAAGATGACCCAATGGCAGAGGTTGGAGAAAGGAATAGTTACCGGCTGCACCATCCCTGTGGTACTATTCATTATGGGAATGAATATCATCTTGGAAGCAGGAAGAAGAGAAACACAAGGCCCAAGAACAACTTCGGGAGTGTACTTGCCATCCAGCAGGGGTTTCATGGACGACATGACCCTCACAACAACAACCCCTGTACAAGCCAGATGGATGCTGATGGCACTTGAAAAGACTGTTTCCTGGGCAAGAATGAAATTTAGGGCTAGAAAGTCCAGGAGCCTTATTATCAGGAGGGGAGAGCCAAGCAAGAGATTAACATTACAAGTGCAAGGTGAAAACATTCCATCTATTGTGAACAACTCAATCAAGTGCCTAGGGAAGTGGTACGATGCAACCCTGAAAGACTACATGGCACAGGTCAAAAGCCAGCTCCAAGAACACTTGAAGCAGATAGAGGAGACAGGATTGCCAGGCAAGTTCAAGCTCTGGCTCTACCAACATGGACTATTGCCAAGACTACTGTGGCCACTCATGCTTTACGAAATTGCCGGCACAGCCGTGGAAGGATGGGAAAAGACCATCAACAGGTATCTGCGGTGATGGCTAGGTGTACCACCAAGCTTCACAAGTATTGGCCTGTACGGAAGAACCAACCAACTGCAACTCCCAGTCTCATCAGTTCTGGAAGAGTACAAGGTTGCCAAAACAAGACTGATGATGACTCTGAAGGAATCCAAAGACGAGATGACCAGGAAGGCAGGCATAGAAACCCACACAGGAAGAAAATGGTCGGCCAGCCAGGCAGTGGAGCAAGCAGAGAGTCGGTTAAAATACAAGGACATTATTGGCACAACAGCAGTTGGACGGCAGGGCCTTGGAACAACTAGCACCCCCAGATGGTCTGCTGCATCAGGGAGCGAGAAAACGAAAATGGTCCAAAATGAAGTACAGTTAGCAGAAGAGGAAACCCGAAGATCAAGAGTAGTTGAATTAGGGCTGCAAGGGGCATGTACAAGATGGTCAACTGCAGAAAGAAAGTTAACATGGGCGGAGATTTGGCAGTACGAGCCTCTCAGATTGAGTTTCTTACTTAGATCTGTCTATGACCTTCTACCATCACCAGCCAATTTACAAAGATGGGGTCTGACAGAAGACCCAAAATGCCCATTGTGCAACAAAAAAGGAACGATGGAGCATGTACTGTCATCTTGTAAAGTAGCACTAAGTCAAGGCCGCTACAGATAGAGACATGACAATGTTCTAAGGGAACATTCAAACATCCTAGATAGAGAAAGGAGGAAGAAGAGAAACCCTATGAAAACCAAAGAATTCATCGACTTTGTGAAAGAGGGGGAAGCTAAGAAAACCACAGTGGCACAACCAACACTATCAGTATTGGACGAGTCTGATCAGTGGGAGATGAAAGTGCCAAGCGGCAGAAAGATCATCGAGCTGGCTGTGGCTGAAGGGGGAAGAGGAAAGCTGGAAGCTATCAGCTGACACGTAGTGAGCAGACGTGCTCATTGCGGACCCGCCACCTTGAGAGTGTTTCAGGAAATGAAGGGTCGAAACACTTGCAGACAGGTGGTTCCCGGCTGAAGATGTCAGATGAGCCAGCAGCATTAGCTGTATTTATACATCAGTGTAGACTGATATTAACGTGATAGTTCAATAGTCTGAAAACTCAAGGGAACTGGGTATTTTTCTGGCTTTTGCAGTTGCATCCCTCAGGTTTCATTAGAGGGTAGAAATTTCACTTTTTAAAAATCTAAGATCATAAGTGAATGTAAAGCTGTCACATACTGCCCATCAGAACAAAAACACATAAAAATCTGTATTGTAAATACAGTACAGTGAAAATATACAACACACAAATGCTGAACTAGGCGACAAAATCTGTGTCATTGTAAAATGCTTGCTTATAAAAAAGACTAAGGAAGTTAGTTAATGTTAGGAACACTGTGGGCATGTGGTCAGACTCAGTGAAACATCAGGAAACAAGGAAACACACAGTTGGTAGCTGGTGTATGCAGTGGAATTTATTTTTTATCCTAACAGTAAATATAGACAGCACACATTGTCAGTACACATTCCACATAATTAACAAGAATCAAACATCTATTGATATCAGAACTAACAGAATATACAACAGCTACAGTCATTCTACCATGAATGTAAATATCACAAGCAAATCAAAATAAGTCACAATTTTACCCAGATAAACAGTTGTTCGGCAGGTTCTCTGCAGATAATAATAAGGGTTTATACCTGAAATTGATCATATAAAAGGCCTATAAAAAAATATTCGTCTCTCTTACGTGTAGTAACAGGATGAGGATAAGAAGTTTGTAAATTGATTGACACGTCTGCAGATACGTAGGCTACCCGTTGCAACAAAGTATCAAACATAGGCCTAAATAAATAACTGCCTAAATGTGGGAAAACAAGATATTGACTAGAACAGCTAAGAAAAGCCACTCATCTTAGGAACATCACATAGGCACAGCCCGTACACAGATTATTGCAGGTTGTAGAGATGGTGCGCTCGATTTGCTTACCCAGCTGTCTAGGAATGATATTAACCCTTGGCGCATCAATGCGTAGTAGGTGTACCGCCGGCGGTACACTTACTAATTTGCATAGGAATTTCAAGAATGTCCGACGGCTGCAAACGCGATTATACAAACACTATACGCCGATGGAAAGCTTAGATTCTCATGAATCCGCCGGTATAAACCACTTTCAGATGCCATTACCACAGTGGGTGAGAAAAACACATTTGTCCGACAAAAACGAATATTCATCCACCCGTTCTCTATACACGGCTTCAACGCACACAGCGCGACTCACATTTCCGGGTTCATCATTACACACAGAAAAAAAGATTCCACAAAAAACGGCCATAATCCAACCTTTTACATCCAGACAACACAAGCCAGTAAACTATTTTGTCCAAAACATGTCCTGAAGTCGGTATAAAATCCACGAATCGGTCGTTTTCAAGGAAATGCATCTCGCGATGCGCGTCCAATATTCCCCGTATTTTTCGTAATTTTTTTATTTAAAAATAGAATATTAGCGATTTTTTGTACTGAAAACGGCTGGAATTGACTGCAGCTTAAAGGGTTAATAGTATTAGTTAGTATTTCGTGCGCACGTTATACCTATTTTGTGGCCACAAATCAGTATTTCGTGGGAACGAAGTAGTATTTCTTGTGCACGTTATAGTTATATCGTGGCCACAATTTATTAATTTTTTTACCATGTCACCAGAGGGGCTCCGTAGTATGGTCATTTGGAGACTTCACAATACAATCATGTAAAATAATCCTCAGATTACTGTATAAAAGCAACTTGTGAAATAAAAATGCTTGACATTAATATTTTAATGTAAAGTATTAAGATATATTTTAACTTCATCTCAGTGCAGTAGTTTGACAAATCCAATGACACTATATATTTTATAATGTAAAAGTGGTGAAAACACAATTAACTCAACAAAATCCATCCTGCCGTACAAGGCAATGACACTGGTGGGTCTTTTATTTCCCTCAGCGTTCGATCCCTTTGGTGCGGGACCCATGCCTAAGCCTCAGGACATGATGGGTTCTTTCCTCGGACCAGGTAACGTGGGCCAGTCAGATCCTTTCCTGCATGCTCGCTCACCGTCACCCACCCTGCAGCCCACAGGCCTCGGTAAGGCATGCTTCTGCTGCTCTGCTGCACTTTGTCTCACAACACCTTTCTGGATGTAACAAAAGCATTTCAACAGGCTGACCTAAATCAGGGTAAGGCATGTCTTATAGCATTTGCAAGTCTGCCTTAACACGTAGCCATACGCCGTGATTGTCTCTTTGCATCTGTGCTCATGTTGAGAATACCATCTGAGCCGGACTTTTTTTCTTTTCAGACTGCAATTGGACTTTTTTTTTTTAGCTTTGCTTCACCAACTGTTTACTTATATACTCACTTTTAAAGCAATTACTTTTTTATATGGCTGTTGTAATGTATGCTTTGCAAAATTTAAGTTTGCATGCTATATGTTATATATATGTAAATATTTGCAGCCCATCTGGTTATTCCTGCATCAAGACTTCACAGCTTGATATTTCAACACCAGCACAATCCATTCCACAGCTATCATTTTCACTGGTTGCAGCCAATATTTAACTTCAAATAGTGCAAGACAAATCTTCTACTTCTACTCAATCTATATTGTTGACATATACCTAACAAAAATTGACAATATTGCTTGTACAAAGAAACCTGAGCCCGGCATGGCTTTACGAATTTGTAGAGGACGTTTCAGACTACTGTGAACACTTTCTAGGTGACAATATTAGCTCTAATTTTGGTTTTCAAAGCTGATAGTGAAATCAAGCACCTCAAAAGGTTTAGCCCTGATATTACAGGCTATGTAGGTTCATGTGACTCAGCTCACTTTCCCTGTTTTCTCTGTCTGTGACCAACCTTTATGTGCTTGGGCAGGTCGGAGTTCCCCTGTCCCGCCCTCCACTCCAACCGTCAACATTCAGCAGCAAAACGCCATGGGAGGATGGGACTGGAACAGACCTGCCACCACAAGCACAGGTCCCACCAACCACACACACTCACACTTACACAGTGAATGCACAAGCGCAACATGTTCATCTAGTGCTTCAATCTGTGCTTCATTACCATGTCTTGCTTCATTCAGGAGGAGGCTTTGGTGTGGGCAGTCGGTCAGCCACTACCAGCCCCACAGGCTCAGTCCACAGCACCCCCACCCACCAGACCAAGCCAAACACCCTGGATCCATTTGCTGACATTGGCAACCTCGGGGGAAGCCTTGGAGGTCAAAAACTTCAAATTGCCTATGTCTTTGTCATTCTTTTTCCACCGCCTCTTACATTAAAGTTGTTGTTATTTTCGTCAGGAGGTTCTGGCTTCTCCAGCAAACCAACCACACCTACTGGAACAACTCCCTCCTTCCCTCCAATGGGATCCCCATCGCGGCCGCCGCCTTCTCCCCAGCACGCAGGAGGGTGGCAGCCCCACGCAGGAGCCAGCTTCCCCTCATGGCAGCCTGGTGCTGGCAGCGGTGGAGGGTGGCAGTCCCAAGGGCAGGGTCCCACCCCGCAGCCAAAGCCCAGCCCCAGCCACACCCCCATGCCTCACACATCGCCCCAGAACCGACCCAACTACAATGTCAGCTTCTCTGCAATGGGGGGAGGCTCACCCAGTGCAGGGGGCAAACCCCAGGCTGCAATGGGTGAGCACAAGATGTGGAATAACATTGAGGTTAACTGTTACGCGCCACGTTGTGAATTTCATCATTTGAGGTGTGTTAGATGTAATTGCAGGCGGCACTAAAGCGGCAGGATTCATTTAACCCTCCTGTTGTCTTCATTTACGGGCACCAAAAAATATTGTTTCCTTGTCTGAAAAAAATCCAAAAATTCAGCAAAAAAATTACTCAAATTTCTGAAAATTTGCGAAATCTTTGGGAATAAAATTCCAATCATTCCTTAAAAGTTTCCGTTAAAAGTTGTATTTAAAAATATCCCCCAAATTTGGCAACAAAATTCTTGTAAATATTTTCAGAAAATGAGAAGAAAATCTTCCAAAAAATCCTAAAACTATCTAAAGTGATTACGGATATGTCAGTGAAACTTCTAATGTTTTCTTTAAGAACATTCACAAAAAAATCAACCAAAATCCAGCGAATTTCGCTGGATTTTGGTTGATTTTTTTGTGAATGTTCTTAAAGAAACATTTTTAACAATTCATTTTTTTTTCACCAAAAAATGTTCAAAGATTTCCTAAAAATGTTGAAAATGTGGACATCAGAAGTTTCACCGTGAAAATATGTTTTTGGTTTTTTTTTAACACATTTTCAAACCTTAAAACGGGTCAATTTTGACCCACAGGACGACACGAGGGTTAAAAGACTTAGCTGAAAGAATTGCACAGTTTCTCCAACCAAATTCCAAATTTCTCTTATTTTTATTGTCAAATCCTTAAATTACAAGGAAATGTGAGAATTGTGAAGGTGACTGCTGGAATTAGTGGAATTTTTTGGTTTATTTATCATTGCAGGTTTAAGAAAATAGTGGAATCCTTTCTTTTTGCAAACATTTCGTGAGACAGAGCAGAGATGTAACACTTGGATGACTCAATTTGTAATACATTGCCATTTGTATGCTGCTGACACATTCATTCATCAATGGGAGCCGATCTGTCACTCGTTCTCAGTACATTGCATCTAATTGCATAATGATAAGTGACTGAGCAGCCTAAAACATATGTTTTCTGTCTTTGTGTTTGTGCGCCTGTCTGCCAGGTTCCAAGCCCAAAGCCTCACATGCCAACTTTGATGACCTGCTGTCTGGTCAGGGCTTTGCAGGGACCAAAGAGAAGAAAGGGCCCAGGACTATAGCAGAGATGAGGAAGGAGGAGATGGCCAAAGAGATGGACCCTGAGAAACTAAAGGCAGGGATTATTTTTCTGATACCAGTGAAAACAATGTGTGTTTTGTTGCCCCATAACTTCTGCATCCCTACGCCTGGCTAGAATTAGGTTTTTGTAGCATCTCTCTGAGTGGTTGTCATCTGTGTTTATCCAGTGTAGCTTACCAGAAGCAGTTCAGCGATTCCCAAAAGTAGGATAGAGTACTCAAAACCTTTGGCTGTTAAAGCCTTTCTGTTTATTCCAAAATTAATGAAGCGACCAATGTAGGTCTCCCATGACCAAACTTTGGTTCATCTCATTACTCCTTTAAAGCCATTTCACCAGAGCCAAAATGACTGAAAGCATTTATGCTAATAATTGTTTCAAATCTGGTCCTCACTTGCTAATGGCTCCCCATCTCTCCCTCCCCCTCTGTGTCCCAGATTCTGGACTGGATTGAGGGGAAGGAGCGTAACATCCGTGCCCTGCTGTCCACCATGCACACTGTGCTGTGGGAGGGGGAGACGCGCTGGAAGCCTGTGGGCATGGCTGACCTGGTTACTCCAGATCAGGTCAAGAAGGTCTACCGGAAAGCAGTCCTGGTCGTTCACCCGGATAAGGTGGGACACTTAATGACTTAGTGAACGGAGAGTTGACATTCTGAACCCCAAGCAGATTTTTTTCCTCCTGTCACATTTTTACTTAATGTAAGCTGATTTTTCACTGCAGCATAAATCCTTGGACCTCTATGGAAACAGAGCTGCTATGGCTAGACAAAGGGAGAACTCAAGAATTGCTCCTGTGCAGCAACGCAGAGTTATAATACTACAAATAACTTTTAAAAAGGAAAGAAAAAAATTAAGTTGAATCTGTTTTTATTTTTTTTTAAAAACAGTTTAACAAACTGGAATCAACGTGTTCAACATTTTTTCTAGTTCTCACAAGGGTTGTATCAAACTATAGATATTTTACTAATCTTTTAAGATATATTCTTTTGGCCTTTTTTTTTTAGCCAAGATAGAGACAGCAAAGTGGGAAGAAGACCTGCAGCAAAGGGTCATAAGCTGGATTCAAACTCATGAGCGCTGTGTCAGGTCTATAGCCTCTGTTTATGGGTCACCTGCTCAACTTGTTGAGCGACAAGCATGCCCTACTAATCACATTTTTGATTTCGTTCCGTACTGGTCTCGTCCTTGTTCTGTTCTGGCAGTTCAGCCTATTTCAACTGGAAAGTCCCTGAATTTTTGGCACTTTACTGTTGGTCACAGCTGTATCAGTAAATGCTTCATAGTTGAATATTTCATTTTATTTTATTTTTATTTTATTACAGAATCTGGTCGCTGTAATCAGTTTATTTTTTGACATTTTTCTCAACGAAACATGTAGAATGAAGTGATCCCAATTTCAGCAAAAGGGTAATTCCATGCCAAGTAACCCAGATTTCAGAACTTTTCCCAGTTCATGCCATGTATTTTTTTCAAGTAAAATCATGCACAAACGTCTACCTAAACCATGGAATCTTGCAAAATCCTGCAGTTTTAACTCAAATACTTTTTGAGTTGGGAATTTTTGAAAACTGGCCCCCAGTGTTAATCTTAAAACTTCAGCAGTTCTTTTAAAACATCTTTAAAGTCTCAACAATTGTTTATTTTTAATAGGATTTGGCACATTTTAAATAATAAATAATAATAAATAATAAAAATCTTTTTTTTTTTTTAAATTCTCCACTAATATTCACTCACTTCCAACCAATTTTTTGTTGTAGGTAGAAACAACTTTTTTTTTCCATCCATCCATCCTTTCATCCATTTTCTTCCGCTTATCCGGGGTTGGGTCGTGGAGGCGGCAGACGAAGCAGGTCGTTCCAGACATCCCTCCCCCAGCAACACTCAAAGCTCATCCTGGAGGATCCCAGGATGAGCTTCCAAAGGAAGTTTCTTTGGAGGCATCCTAATCAGACGTCCAACTACCTCAACTGGCTTCTTCCGACGTGAAGGAGCAGTGGCTTTACTCTGAGCTCCCGCCGGATGTCTGAGCTTCTCACCTTATCTGTAAGGCTGAGCCCAGCCACCCTATAGAGGAAGCTCATTTCCGCTGCCTGTATCCACAGTCTTGTTTTATGTTCTAATCTAGGACTAGCACAGATGTCCAATAACAAAACACCACTCGGGTTCAGATTGTACAGGTTGTTCCTCCCAATCACTCCCTCCAGGTTTCTCCATCATTGCCCACATGAGCGTTGAAATTCCCCAGGAGAACTATGGAACCCCCAGGCAGTACCCCTTCCAGGACACCACCCAGAGACTCCAAGAAGACCGAATACTCTGAGCTGCTGTTCGGTGCATAAGCACAGACAACAGGCGGAGTTTTCCCCTCTGCTGTATGAAGTCACATAGAGGCGACCCTCTCGTTCTCCAGGGAGAACTCCAACAAAGAGTATCCTCACACCCCCCTGGTCCTTTCACTCTGGGCAACTTCGGAAAGAGAGAGAGTCCAACCTCTCTCCAGGATTTTGGTTTCAGAAGAACCCTTGCTGTATGTGAAGGAGAGCCCAACTATATCTAGCTGGTATTGCTCCACCTCCCGCACCAGCTCAGGTTCCTTCCCCGCCAGTGAGATGATGTTCCACATCCCCAGAGCAAGTCTGCTCCACCAGGGGGTGATACACCTAGACACCCGCTCCTGCCCAATGCCTGGAGGGCATAACACTCGACCCTGATTGAGTGGTGGGTCCACTGGGTGGTGACTCTGTGCTGCTTTTTTGGGCTGTGCCTGACCGAACCCCATGGGGGCCCAAGCCCCCCCCCAACCTGAAAATCTGAAATTGTGCTTAATTTTGGGCTCTTTAACTAATGTTGAACTAGAAATTTTTCGCACATCTATATATAAAGTAAGAGAAATATACAGAAAGACAATAACTCAGTGAAAATTATTAGCACTTCAACAATGTGACAACTTAGTGGCCTAAAAATGGGCCAAATCCATTTTCAAGGAGTATCCAACACCATGGAGTCCATTCAGGGACTTTCCAGCTTCTGCATCGAGAACAAGAAGCAACACGGCCTGATCGTGCGCCACTGGATGAAGTGGCTCAAGAAGTCTGACAAGAATGCCTGCCTAATGCCTGGAGGGCATAACACTCGACCCTGATTGAGTGTTATGCTCAATGCAGTCAAATACAAAATGGTTACCATGTGAATTAACAGTATTACTAGGGGATTAGTTATATCATCAACTGCTTCATATTCAGGCACTAAAGTGCAACATTCAGAGCCACTGAACCTCTGAGACAGTTCCTCCCTGCTAAAAGAAAGTCCAAAGCCAACTGTTTTTTAAAGCCAGTAATTTAACAGAGGGCTATTCATTCAAGATAAGAATGAGAGCTTTTCCAATTTAATTAGCTGTAACTTCTATTACATGGGTCAGATCAACTGCGTAAAAAAGAAGAGGACCAAGTACAATCTAAATCCCTGAGATATTTGAAACTGAAGAGAAGCTTTCTCCCTTGTAATCCACTTGAAGACAGTAGTACGGAACGTTCCTTCACACTCATTAAAAACATATAAGAGAGGAGACGGACCAGCTTACGCTCTCCACACTGCTGAGGGGCAGAATCCAGAGTTCAATATTGCCCTGTTAGGATCCCATTTAAATGTATGACTGCAGTCTGATTGTCCCACAAGTGTCTCACACTCATTCTCAAGACACAAGGGAACAATTGAGGAATGAGCAGTATGGGATTTTGAGACATCTGTAGCCGTCCGCATGTTCTCTATTAACAGTTAAGTGTCCTCATTATGACATTTTGAGAATAGGACTGAGACGAGGGAATGCAGAGCATAAACTTAAAATGCCTTAACTCAATCTTCAGTCCAAGCAAAATAAGTGAAGTTCATTTTAATTTTTACAACAGATACCAAAAAGAACAGGTAGAACAAAGGGTTTAAGGAAAAAGAGAAACATCCATCCATCCATTTTCTATATACCGCTTAATCCTCATTAGGATCACGGAGGGCTGGAGTCTATCTAAGCTGACTTAGGGTGAAGGCAGAGGACACCCTGGACAGATCACCAGTCTATCACAGAGCTACTGATAGAGACAAACAATCACACCTATGGACAATTTAGAGTTACCAATTAACCTCAGCATATTTTTTGGACTGTGGGAGGAAGCCGGAGTACCCATAGAAAACCCACGCATGCACAGGGAGAACATGCAAACTCCATGCAGAACGAGGACATGAACCATTGATCTTCTAGTTGTGAGGTAATGGTGTTAACCACCGAGCCACTGTACAGCCTCAAGAGCTACACAATAAAATAAAAATGAAATACATAGCAGGTAGAGGCTTTTTTCATTGAACACAAATGTGTGTTTTTTTTACTGTTCAAATTTTTTCTGCTTTCCTTTGAGAATCCATTGTGGGAATTCTTGTCCTTGCTGTGTTTAGTTCCGTTGATTGTCTTGACTACACCCTATGTGTCACCTACCTGTTTCTCTTCAGGTGCAGGTGTCACCCGCTTGTCTTTGCTGTTGTGAGCCAACATGCTTATCGGTCGACCTCACCCTTAATATTAATCAACACTATATTGCTCAAGAAAAGACATGCTGCTGTTGCATTTGCTAACGGGTTGATTTGAGGGCATGACTTGACTTGTACGATTTCAGGTTGCAGTCGAAGCAAGCGTTTTTGTTTTTTTTTGCTAGAGGCAAAACACTGCTCTGCCAATTTGGAAATGCCAGTGATGTCTGAAAATGATTTCCCTCTGGGTTTTAACTGCTGTGCTTCTTCTCTCGCTCTTCCTTCACAGGCAACAGGACAACCCTATGAACAATATGCCAAGATGATTTTCATGGAACTAAATGATGCCTGGTCAGAATTTGAAAGCCAAGGACAAAAACCTCTCTATTAAATACAGAGTGAGAGGAGGTGAGCGAGGAGAGGACGTCCCTGCTGATTCTGCCGTCTAATTCTCAGTGTGTTACCACCTCTGGTCAGCATTCTGCAGCCGCATCCTACAACATCTGCCTTTATACCTGTGCTTTGACTCGAGCTTCTTTCCCTGCCACAAACACCCACAAACATCAGTGATGACAAAATACTCCAGAACTGTACCCAGAATAACTGAACAAATGACTCCCTGTAGCTCTAGTGTACCTGCTGTATGTATGTGGTGCAACTCTGTCCGTCCTAGTTGAGAGTTCTTAGTTCCAAACCAACCAACCCAATCAAAGTCAGGGTCTCTTGGGAAACAGAGACCTGTTTGATTCTGAGGAGACAGATGAAAAGAGAGCAGGAAAAAAAAACCATCAGGGAGTAAACTGAGCAGGCGTTTAACAGACTGCTGAGGTTCAGGGTAGTCTGAAAGGCACAACAAGCGTTTTACAGCATTTAAGCCATCTTCAAATTTGATTTTGCTTTGCACAGTGTGCAAATCCATGATCAGTTCTGTCATATCAGAAGTTTTTCATACAGTTGAATGTTCCTAGTAATGGGAATTAAAGCAGCTGCATCGAGTTACTGTACCCTGAAGCTCAGCCTGTATTTCATCACAATAGGCTGCTAGGAGGTACAAACGAACTATTTATCAGATTTAGAAAGTGCAGTTGTTGATTTTGACTGAATAGCTTCCATATCCGTTAGAATGTAGTCTGCTGAGGATAGCCGCGTTAGATTTCAAAAAGGCAATAATATGCTTTTTACAGTAAGGAAAAAACAACAAAAATCCATCTCCTGACCCAATATTTGTGTGACAGATGAAACAAAATGGTGTTCTGTGGGAATCCTTTCCTTGGTGTGTCTGATATAATCAAGCCTTGTGTGTGTCCACGTCCGTTAGGAACTGAGGATTGTATATTTTAGGATTAGCACATGTACAGTTCCTTACATGAAGCACCTCGAGGCCTCATGCATACTCACTCATACAGTAACTTAAGTATTTTTGCAAGGAAGCTCGGTGAAAGCACAAACTTGACAACTTTATTCGGTGCAGCTTTGAAAGAAAGTCGTTATTTATTTATTAGCTCGTTTTTCATTTTCAGACCTGCTGGCATTCAGTGAGACGGTGATGAGAAAAGGTTCAGGACTTTGGGGCTATTATGTTTAAACACAAAGTCACTACAATGCAATAAGGAATTTGAGTTGATTTCACAGATTTCGCTTGTGATTCTTTCATATCTTCGCTGATCCCATGTACAGTATATGTGCTGATATCACAAAAATGTTGATTTGCAACACGTTTTACTTTTGATTACTTGATTTATTTTGTTTACTTTTGTGAGACATTCCTGTCACTTCACTGAGATTTTTATTTATGATCAGCATGCAGCTTTTGGACATGTAATCCAAGCACCATCAGCACTCATGGCTCAAAGTTTTTCAAGAGCAGGTGCTGTTTATAACAGTTTAAATCTAACCTAACGAATGGGAACTTAAATTTTGCATCATATAGTTTCATTGATGTGGTGGGATTCTTCCTAAGTATGATGATCTCTTTCTGCATTGGATTGATGTTGAAAGGGAACTTACTCATAAACTGTTTCCTTGTGTAAAAAATATTTAATAATCCTCTCACTGGATGAAGTCCTGAGGAAAATGACAAACATACGCACAAACCAAAAGTCTATATAAAATAATTATCAATTTCTTTAGAGAGGTTTGAGATTTTCACAGGATGCTAATAAGATCATCATTAAACCCATTTTATTCTACTTAAAATAATGTACTACATACAAACGGAGCAGACTATTTGCCTTCACATGTGCACAAACTGTTTCGGTTTTATACAAAGTTGCCGTTTCCATGCTCTCACTCACGGTAAGATGAACGTCGATACTTTAATTTTTTTCTGTTTGGCATCCAACTGTCTTTTCCTCTCACTGGAGTTCTTTCTCCCTGCGGGCTTTCCAGTTTGTTCACCTGCATTATGGATGTTGACTGAACTCTGACCAGCGTAAGAAAAGAGTGTGTGACTGCGGTAAAGCGCTGTTTCTTCAGGACACAGAAAACATCACAAAACTGGAGAAAAGTTGTGTCTCGATTGAAATGGGTCCCTGAGCAAGACACTGGGGTCTCAGGCTGGAATCACTGAATCTTGTGACAGCAGCTTTTTATATATTTTTTTTGATTCAATGACTTAAGAGATATGAGAAGTGTGTAGTATCATGCGTTTATGCTCTATTTACACTGAGGACCTACATGTGAAGTAACCCTCATAAGCTCCCTCGCTGACTGAATCTACAACCTTACGGTGATGTTAAAAAGCTAACCTCTATATTGTAGTTAATGGATGTGTGTTGTTTGAAGTTGTACGTATGAAAGTGATCAGATTTGGATACGGAGTACTGTATGTTATGTGTTTGCCTGTCTGCTGTTCAAGTAATACTAAATTGTGTACAAATTCCGTTCATGTGTTTCTTTTCAGTTCTGTTTACCGTTGCAGGATGTACATAAGGATCAAGTGCAGTGCACAACAATAAACCGTAAACAGAGGGTTTATGTCTCTTGATGTGTTTCTCCATGTGAACACTAGAGGGAAGCAGCACACAACACATTGACATATTGAACACGAGTTTCTTACAGTGTGCTCCTTGGTGGGAAGACAGGCGCTAGGATCATTTAGCGGAGTAGGAACACTAGTATAGCCGTCTAAAACTATAAATATCTTCAAAAAAAACACATTTAAGTTAAAGTACAGGGGTAATATGGGCCAAACATACTCACAGTAGCAAGTTAAAGGTACTCATTCTGCAGAAAAATCACTGGTGTGACTGTTAACTGACACGATAAAACTGTAATTGATACATTAGTACTTAATCATCATTTAACATATGTACCTTTTTTAAGACAAGCTCTCCCACATACTATATATTCAAGACAGTTTAGGAATTTAGTTCAGTGGTTGTCAACTTCTAAGTCAGTCCCCTCCAGGAATCACAAGTTAGATCTCATGAGTGGCTGTGAGATGATTAAGAGGTTAGTAAATAAGAAAAGCAGGCTCTTCACATGGTTCTTATCATTTTTCTTTGAGATAATTACATAATTTTACCTCCAATCTGACAGGGCAAGAGGCGGAAATGTTTCTGGTGGATCTCCTAATGACTCATAGACATCAAAAATATGAGTAGAGTTTCAACCAGAAGCATTAACTGCCTAAAAGAGAGTAAAACCCAAATGACATGCATTTTCAAGTGTATTTTTAATGTAAAATCTCAACATGAAAGGTGTTTGGTCAGTAAAGGAAGTAAAAGGGGCAATAAAGAAGTTTGAAATCTGCTGGAGTATATTTTTAAAACAGCACAAGACATAAGATGTTTACTGTACCTGAGTAGGTGTGACCTAGTCTTTGCATTGTTGCAGCTTTCCTCTTATGAAACAGCTCTGATAAGGTATTACTCAACACAATTCTATAGTTTCATTGTGAGGGAGCTGGAGAGCATCCCCCTCATTAAGGAAAGTATGCATGCATATCGTGCAGACTGATACAAAATTATTATTTTTTTTTGTGTTGGGGGGAAACTTGTTAACCTCTCTCTCTCGATCGAGGTGACTTCAGGAGGGCGTGTTCCATGGAGTGCACACATGAGGATGCAGCCACAGAATACCGGCAATTGCCACTAAACTGATTAGGTGGAATTTAGCGATCAGAGAGGAGAGAGGGGAGGGGTTTGATCTTTGTTTAGTGTTTCTTTGGGTTATTATGTGTTTTCTTTCCTTTGTATCAGATTGTTAATTGCATTCATGTTTTTTTAAGTATAAAGGATATTTAATATTGTATTTTTTAATAGAAGTGTGGGCAAGTCACCAAGGTGGGAGGAGAATATAAGAGCCAGGTGGGCAATCAGTGTAGTGTGTGAGAAGTAGGGGGTCAGACTGAAGCTCTGCTCTGCTGCTGCAACTGCCATCATCGGCTACACCTGGGTGACTCCTTTTGTCTGTTTTTTTGGCGAGCTGTAATTTGCACATGGGAATTAGTCAAAACTGGAGCTCTAGAACAAAACTCCTCGCTGTTTGACTGCTTTCTGTGGTGCCATCATGCTTTGCCCTTTAATGCCATTTGGTTCATCCAAATTGTAGAGGTTTATCACCATCAAAACCCTACATTCATTCAGCAGATGCTTTTATCCAAAGCGACATACATCTGAGAGTAGACACAACACAAGCAAGGATTTAGTCAGAAGAAAACAACATTGATAAGAGCCATGATTAAGTTCAATAGGACCTTGGTGTCTACAGGAAGTGCAGATGTTGTAGGAATTTTACTTTTTTTTTTTTTTTTTGCAATCCGTCAACTGCAAAGGTGTTCAGTAAAGCTCTGCCTTTTTACTATTTTTTTTAAAGACTAAGAGGGATTCTGCAGATTGAACAGAGTTTGGTAACTTATTCCACCACCAGGGAACCAGGAGTGTAGACCTGAGTGAGAGAGTTCAGGTAAGCCGGAGCTGTTTTCGTTGTAGTTTTGAATGCGAGTTTCAGTTTTGAATTTTGTGCGGGCAGCAAATGGAAGCCGGTCTGAGCCGCAGGGTGATTTCAATATAAAGCATTCCTTTAAGTCATCTAACAAAGTTAAATGTCAGCCTGACAGCAGCTTGTTCATGTAAAGATTAAAGTGATCCAAAACATACAGCGGTTAAATCACAAACATTTTCAGCTTGTGCTGGTGGCTCTGATGTTAATAGACTGTAACATTATCCTGCATAATGAGGCAGCACATTGCAGCTCATTGTTATAGTTTCATTTGCAGCCAGTTAGAGGTTGATATGTTTTCTCTTGGGATACAGAGACGGGAAAAAGTGGACTGCAGTGCCAGTGTTTAAGTATTCAGAAGGAAATTTTGTGTAATTGAAAATAACCCTTCAATCAGTGATTCATTGCAATACAAGGTTACTGCCACACTCTTCAGTTTTTCCTTCCTCCGGCTCACTCTGCTGACGCACTTCCTGAGAGGGATGCAGCACTGATGGATGTTCACTGTGTTTAATTTCTTATGATGCTCCACATTAAACACAAGCCTGGTGTGGATGTCAAGGTGCTGAACACATAGAGTTGAATAAACATTGTGATACAGTGAGGACAAGGATATCCTTTGGAATAACTTAACCACATTGAAATGTTTCTACACACCAAAAACATTTACTGATAATAAATATTGACATCATGTACAATAAATGAGTAATATCCATAAACATGTCAGATAAGCTTCCTTATAATTCAGATGGCTGGTTCTAAATTGAATAGACTGCAACTTAAGCTGTTGTCCTAATGTTATGTTGTGGCATCTGCTCTATGTGTGGTCTGATATGTTCCAAAAGGGGTAGGACTGTGATAGAACAGTTACTGAGCCTGAACACAGAGAGGCATCTGTAAAAACTGTCGTGTTTGGTCGTCCTCTGCTGCTCTGCATTAACAATTTTAGTACAAATGTAACTAAATAGAAGTCAGAAAGACTGGTTCAGTTCACTTTTGTTGGTGTACAAATTTCTTGTTCGGAAAATTCTGTTCTGCAAAAAGGGATTTGGCATCAGTGCAGAATGATCTCCTACTGTGCTGACGACTCGTAACTAAAATCTTGCATTTTATTGAAGCTGAATTAAGTCACAGTCTTACTCACAGTGGGGCTCTATTACTCATCTGGGGAAAAGCATAGTTGAGAAGAACTGACCAAGACCAATTTAGTTTCAATTTGCTTACCTACTAGGCAAGTGAGCACTCTGTCCTGCTTTATTACTCCACCAAGGAACACAGCGGAGTTATGTGACAATCGGAGGATGTTTGTCTGTCTGTTAGTCTGTCAATCTGTCTGTGTGCAACATCACTTAAAAAATGGAACGGATTTGGAAGAAATTTTTAGGAAAGGTCAGAAATGACACAAGGACCGACTGGTTAGATTTTGACAGTGAGGCGGCATATAGTCTGGATCCACGGATTTGTTAAAGATTTCTGTATCATTGTGAGATAGTGGCACGGTGTCACTGTAGCTATGACAACAAGTGACATGATTACCATCCTACTACAAATCCTCCGCTTCAGACTTATCGATACGTATCTGTTGGAAGTCATATGAATGAGAAGCCTTGGCGGAGTACTGCGCTGTCTGAGTGCTTTTCTTGTTTCTAATTGTGACTACATTTTGCTAATATATTCAGTCATCTTGTAGCAGTAATTACATATCTACAAAGTTTACACTAACAGTCAAAAGTTTGGACACACCTTCTCATTCAATGGCTTTTATTCAGTCATTTATTCCATTGTAGAGTAATACTGAAGACATCAAAACTATTAAAGAACATATATGGAATTATGTTGTAAATAAAAGGTGTTAATCTTCAGTATAAATCTACAATTAAGAAAATAATATGAACAAATAAACAGTATTGAATGAGAAGGTGCGTCCAAACCTTTGACTGGTTGTGTATTTTTGTTCTGTGGCCTCATTTTTGGCAGCATAAAGAAAGATCTCCAAAAAGCAAACCAAACAGCTCAGTATAGTGTTTACAGAAGTGCTCCAGGATAAATGCTGCTGTAAGAGTGGAAAAACAGATATTTTTTTTTACATTTAATAGTGACACAATTCACTGTGCACATAAATAAATATGTACAGACAGAGAAGAAGACAGGAAACGCATGAACTTTGTAATGATCCTGACTTGAAGATTTAGTGGCCATCATCTTCTGAATGAGTGCACCAAACTCATGAACACAATTTATAAAAACTCATTTAACCAAGAGAACATCGTATATACATCAGGACTGTTGCGCTGTAAAAGCTGTGAAGAAACTGAATAAATGATGCCTCTTTGTGCCGGTCACTACTGTCAATTTAACCTTAAAGAGTCCTGAATGCTACTGTGGTCACATAATATACAATCTCCTGCCGGAACTACCTGTGAAGCCGGATATGTCTGAATCACTGCTCTGCTTTCAGTAACTATACACAAGAAATTAAATATATTTGAGGTGCAAACAGTATTATTGTATGAGCACAGCATGTACTGCTGTTATCTTTAAGACATCTGACTGTTTTGGAAATGTTTACTTCTCCAGAGATACGCCTCCCTCACTCTGGGAATTCATCAGAATTTTAAAAGCACATTTTCCCATGGCCTCTCCAGTAACTGGACATTAAAAGGACATTTAGATTTGTAAATGATTCATTTTATTGGAAAATTTGTTCACGTCTAGATTACGCCGCTGGTCTTTTTTCTCGTTAGGAATGAATAGTGGATATAGACTCACAGCACACAACAAAACAACACTAATGTAAGAATTTAAGACAAAACAGTGCTAAAAGTCTTCTCATTTTAGATGTTTAAAATTTAATAAAGCATGGGAAGAGAGCACAGAATCAGTTGTAACAAGCTGACATAGAAGGATATACAGTATGATTTGGCACAGTGGTGCTTTGAGCTAAACCCTCTCATCATACTTGACATTCTCACAGTAACAATGGGGGCATGTTGATGTTTAGAAGGTATAAAGTTTCACCAGCTTAGCTTGATGTGTTAGCATGCTAGCATTTGATAGGAGCGACAATAATGTTGCAAAGAAAAACCTAAAATTAAAATTCTGTCCTACTCATGAAAACTGAAGAGATCACCAAATTCATCAGGGGACCATGCTTGAATGCGACAGTGCAGTTCAACTGGTGTGTCTCAAACCCTTGTGTCTTCTTTGACATTTATCTTTAACAACACTGTAGCTAGAAAACAGCCTAACTGAAAATCCATTGCTTCTGTTTGATGAAAACTGATTATTGTTATAATGGTTATCTGAGTCAGGCCAGCTGAGGCCATAATGTTTAGTTCAGTGCTCTTTGGCCTCTGTGACCTCAGTCTTCAGTGACATTGTGGTCTATGAACTGCACTTCCCACTAATAGCCACCCAAATACATCCAGTTATTAAACACAGCAGCAACAGGCTGAAATGCCAGTGGAAAATGCACTCATTTAAGTTCTCTGTTTGTGGATTTTTAATACAGCCAGGAGACGTGCAGAAATAATTTTAGGAACTGTTTTATACCTGCATAACACAGATTATAGAGCTGCGATTTATACCTTAGTTAAACAATGACTGAATGATTTCATCATTTTTTTATTACTGCTCCCACATACTTCCTATTCATAAATTATTATCCAGACTCTCCTCACTACAAGTAGTGACTTGATAGAAGGCATTGTCTTACCACATTTCAAATCTGATGCAATAAGAATGGAGGATATTGCAGTTTTGGTATGTGTGCTTGTTTCTGTACGTGCATGAAAAGGAATGTGTAGCTTGCATGCCAGGACACTGATATATTGCTGCCTGGGTGCACAGATTTCACACAGGAAGCAGAAAGAGAACATGAGATTTGTTTCAGCAGTGCTTTGATGTTTTTCGGTTCCAAGAACAAGTGACTGAGCTTTATATGTGACAGCAGAAACATTCTGAGCTGTACAGGACATAATCCTGACTGTGGAGATAATTTTACTGTAATCTTCTGTTAAGCAAGTATATCATTCATCAAACCTAACCCTAAAGATCCAACTGGTGTATGTATTTCACACATCATGCCTCATTAAAGAAAGTTAAGCCATTATAAGTCTACATTGGTGAAGATTCAAGGTTGTGTTGTGCTATTAAACCGCTTCAGGTGTCACGGAGGTCGTCCTCTTCGCTCTGCTGTGGTCAGCAGAGTTTTGGAATCTTACTGGCAGTTTAATAATAGCAGTCCCCTCTTTGGTTCTGGTCTTTCATAAGCATGGGTTTAATGCAACGGCAGCTGTTGTGGAAATCTACAATGGAGCTTCACCAATAACTTTTACAGCCATTTAACAGCTGTTTTAAAATAGTAGGGCTGTTGTTGGGGTTTGTTGCTATTCGATTCTGGAGCAAAGCTTTCCTACTTTTGTCTTTAGGGGTGATCTGATTGGTGTTTTTGAAGAAAGCGCAGCAACAGTGAGTGGAAGTTTAATTTTGATACGTTTCAACATTGAAACCTGCCCTCGAAAAGGAAAATAAGCCTCAAGAACATTAACAATGAGCAGGTAAATCAGGAAGATGAATGCTGTTTAAAATCAAAAAACAAAACAAAAGCATGAACAAAAAAGTATTAAAATCTGTATATCATGCAATTCCGAAAGCTTTTGCGACAAGAAGAGTTTAAAGATGATTTAAAGCAAGCTATAAACTTCTACAGTGTGAATTCTGATCACTTTTAGACACAGATTGTCAGAGCTCTGTGGTCTAAAGGAGACAGGTCAATAAAGCAGCGATGTGTTTAGGAACAAGGCTGTTTAAGGCCTTTAAAATGAGCAATCACATTTGAAAATAAAAAAATCTAACAAGGAGTCAGTGTGGGGAGAGAAGCACAAAGTTAATGTGATCACACACTCTTTGTGCTGCAGTGTTTTATGCCGACTGGAGACAGCGGAGGGAGATGCAGCTGATAACTGAATCAAATGCAAAACAATAATCAAACTGAAAATAAATGGAAGTAGATCTTTTGTAAATCAGACATTGATAGACAGGGAGAAATTTTAGACATAATCTTGAGGTGATCGACACAAGACTTGATATAGTAAACAGTAGTCCAGTAGTCAGTTTCTTTTAGCTCCTGTTTGCTCTGTGTTTGGAGATGAGAAAGCGATTTGCTGCAATATTTTCAAGCCTTTTATTAGATTTTTCAGAGCCTAATAGTGTGTGTCCTGACACCTGAAACTGCAGAATGATCCTGTGTTGCCTCATCACTATCCATCATCACCCTCATACACACCGGCTGCGTTGATAAGCGTTCATTTCCAGTTTATTAATAGGAATATTTGGTAAAGCAAGAAAAGCCTTACATGTAGTTAAATTTCAACATGAACACAACATTAGGGCAACTTGTAACTTTGGACATATAATGACAATATAGAGACCTGTATTCACACCAGTTCTTGTGGCCCTTTGAATGAGTTCATCATTTTGGCATGTCAAAATAACAGAAAAATGGAGCCTTGGCTGGTCTGTCACAAATCAAATTCTGCTGATGTCAGAATCCTCAAAAGTTGGGGGAAATGTGGATCAAAAGCAGATATTTTAGTGTTGTAAACAAAAAAGTGTTAATTTTCAGTATTAATCAACAGTGTAGAAAATAATACAAATCAATAAAAAGCATTAAATGACAAAATGTGTCTAGACTTTTGACTGGTATGTATATACACTTACAGGAACTTTCTACAGTGCTAAAACCACTCATGCTTATTTTTTCACTCCTCTGTTGGAGCCATTTGATTATTTGGATCTTCTTCTTTTTGCCTTTATTATATAGGACAGTGCAGAGAGACAGGAAACGTAGTTAGAAGAAAGGGGGAATGACATGCAGCAAATAGCTGTTCGTCAGACTCGAACCTGTGACCACTGTCAGGGACTACAGCTCGTGTTTATGGGTTACCTGCTCAACTAGTTAAACTACCGGGGTGCCCGTGCAAGAAACATTTCTGACTGGGTCCTCATTAATGTCTTGGCAGTGGGAGCTATTTCTTTGAGAATATTACACGCTTTAAATGGATTACCAGATTTTTGAGGATGAAAATATCAAAATTACAAACAGGGAAAACATATGAAATTCTCAAAAAATGTCAAAATATATGGCATAGCTCAGTTTTGAGTCCTAAGTGAAATGAAATGGACTTAAACTCACAGCAGCTTTAAGTTTAGTGTCTGTAGCAGCACAGTGGCCGCTCCATTCTAAACAAACAGGACGGATCATTGGACTTTTGCCAACAACATCCAGTTAGAGGAGTTTTTCCTATCTTCTCGATAAATGACAAACTCTGGGTTATATCCCAGGGTTTGTTTGGCCTGGTCTGGATTAGAGTGGGTCAGCGAGGAGGCTGCTGTAAATGGTGTGGCATTGTAACCCAAAGTCAGCTCTTGGCTGGAGTGCAAATAGGAATTATGGGATCCGATATCACTCTGACATACAGTGCACACACACAAACACAGAAAACCCCTTTGTACCCCAGCCAGAGGGGAAAATTAGAGGTGACAGAAGGTAGGCTTGTCAGTCAGCTCTTGTTTCTCTAAGTGTCTGTAAAATCCTTTTGTGCACACACAAATAAACATCCAGTCCGTGTAAATGCACATAAAAATAGAGATGGCTTCTATCCAGAGAACTCTCATCCCCGTGCCATGTACACTTGCTTTTCACACACTCCTTCAGATCCACAGATGAGTGCAAAGATAAACATGTAGCTTGCGTTGCTGGTGTGTATTCTGACACCGTGCATCAGAAATAGCCCCTCATGCCCAGAGACACGCTGTTCCACATAAAGCTCTCCATCTCTGGGACTTCATAATGGTACTTCCCGTCCTGCTACTATGAGTGTTTAGGATATCAGCGGGCAGGCAAACTTCATTTTTCATCTTATACTGCAGGAGGTCTGCTGGTGTGGGGCAGCTGGTGAGTAATTTTCAGTATTACAGAAGAGAATGTGGAACAAAAGCTGACAGGATGAATGAGATTCTTCACAAGATGCTCCCACCCACTTACACCATAACTGATTTTCAAACTGGTATCACTTTGTTTATTGTTTTAATACTGACTCAGTGGCAATGTTCTTGTGGTTACCTGGTTAGTTGTTGGGAGGCATAACTGGCAAACACTAAAATCTCGACCTTGTGTGTCCCTTTAGTCTCTCTGCACTTCTTTTGTTTTGATAAAACAGCAGTTCTCATTATTTCCGTTAATTAATTATCAAAAACTTTCTGTTGTGACAATGTGTCTGCCCTCTGCTTCTTTCTCTCTCTACATTGCTCCTCCACCTTCGTGTTTTTTGTTACTTCAGTTTGTAATGAGGAATAAACAGAGATGATAACACTGCTGTATCTCTTCCTGTAGTCAGAAATTAAACGTCAGAGGAACACAAGCTCAGAGAGAAAAAAATAAATTCTCATCATTTCCTTGCACCTGTCTGAACTTAGAAACTCATAAAACCGTATATAAAGGAACAGTTTGTCATTTAGGGAATTTTTCTTGTGCTTTCTTTTCAAGACTATGATGAGAAGATCTTTGATCATTGAGCAGCTGTAGGCAGGATGTGTTTGGACTAGTTTAGCATAAAGATGCTAAACAAAACTGAACATGCTCACTTCAAAGTTCAACATTTCTAAAGTCACCAAGTAAACAGATTTTATCTTGTTCCTCAAAATCGCATCAAAAATTATGTCAAAAAATGACAAATCAAGATTTTGCAAAGAATCATTTCCAGAGCAGTTTTCTTTGCCATAATTCACAATGATTTTCTAGAGTTTTGTTGACAGTTTGCCCTGTAAAATGTTTGTTAGTAAAAATGTGGTGCTTTTGTAAGGGGATTTTTCTTGCCACCAACCAAACCATGCCACTGAATATATTTGGCCTCACATTCATCAAACAGATATTCTCTTTAAGACAGCAAATAACCCATTTTTCATGGTGTCTTCCTTTAACGGAAATGTGATTGACGTTGTTGTGATTTCACTCAAAAGCAAAATGTCAAATTATTTCTTTAAAGTCTCCTAATATGGAGCTTCTAATGATGCTTTGTCCATATCTAATCTTGATCTAAATTAGTCCTAATATCAGAGGTATTCAGGTATCAACAATCAACACAGCATCATTGCCCCCCAGTATACTGCACGGCTACAGCCACTCAAGGCCCAAGTTGCGGTGCTACGTCATGCTGTCTGCTCCGAATGAGACAGAGCGCCCCCAGCAGATAATATGGGAACCTCAGTTTGATCAAACAAATGCAGTAGTCATGTAGGTCATACTTGTTTGAATATTTTTTGATATTGTAGATGTATTCCACGGGCCGGGTCGGACCCCCTGGCGGTCCGGTACCGGTCAGCGGACCGTATGACCCCTCCGCACACAGTATACATTACAAGTAATACTCTTAACCTGTGTGCGGAGGGGTCACACGTACGGTCCGCGCTTCTGATGTGCCCTCTGACATGCAACTTGAAATAATGGATTTGCAGTGTGATAGAACTGAAGGACAGATTTGCCTCTGTGGGCTTGGGAACATTTGATCAGCATCTCCTTCCAGGCCACCCTAAATTAACAGCACTGGCTGCAAAAATGTTGTGCACGTTTGGGACGAACTATCTTTGTGAGCAAGTTTTCTCAGTAATGAACATTAATAAAACAAAACTGCGCACAAAGCTCACACATAAGCATTTAACTGACACGCTGAAGTTGGCTGCTGCTCAGGACATGATGCCTGATCCTGATGCACTTGTGCAGGCTAAAAGATGTCAAGTTTCAGGAGCAAATACGAAGCCAGAATAAATCCTGTAAAATGCTGCTTTAAACATTGTTGCCCTAGGAAAAAAAAACAGTTGCTAAAAGAAAACTTGCTGTAGTAAATACTGTGAAATTCAGTGTTGGTCATCAGATTCACTACAAAAGTGTTTTGTTGAGTGGAATATTATTTCTAATGGATGCATTCATGTTATGTATGTAGTTTTTATATGTATATTTTACATATACATTTTATACATAAACAAGGCAGGTGACAACTTTACTTTCTTAACTGTCTATATAAAATAGCTGCTACTTAAGATTTAAAGGTGTGCAGAGTTAATTTAGGTGTTCACAATTACTTTCCAGATGTGGAAAACGGACTTAAAGAATGTCTATATCTTGATAAATTAGATTTTTTTTTTAATTCCAGGACTATGTTTTTAAGTTACACATACCTGTGACTAAATATGTTGTGCCATTGTACAATCACTGTGATCAGCTGTAATGCACAATGCACACAAATAAATGTTAAACTGAGTCATAGTGTTGTTGAAATTGCACTTACTTTAATCTCTGGTTGTTTCTAATATAATTTTTAAAAGGACAGTTCATTACATATAAAGATTTTTCTAATATACTTGTTCTCCTTTGCACTAAAACGTCGGAAAACTTAGACTTATTGTTACTTCTCGGTAATTATGCTATAAGTTTACTGGTCCGGCCCCTTTGAGATCAAATTAGGCCGTATGCGGCCCCTGGACCAAAATGAGTTTGACACCCCTGCTTTAGAATGTCTCTTGGATTAGACACTTTTCCTATCAGTTCGGAACATTATCTCAACAGAGGACAGTGCTAATGGCAAAGAAGCCTCATGTTCAGACTGCAGTCTCTGAAGTGTCACTAAAAGGCAAAGCCAGCTCAGATCAGGTGCTTTTTCACTTGAGCCTCAGGCAAAAGCTACTCCGCCTGGGTTCGATCCACCGTCCAGTGATGCTCAGAGTAGGAGACTCTTGTGTTGTTTAATGTGTGGTTGAGCTAGCAGCCGTGGTCATTGAACAGAGCTTATTTTTCTGCCAATTGCACCAACTGGTTTCTTTAAACTTTAAGTGCTAGAGGTGACATTATGGTTAGAGACATCTCCATGGTGATGAGGGCCTATTTGCTCAGTTGCAGCTCAGGGTCTGAATTTGCACAGGAGCTAAAGGTGTAAATAATTTGTTGATCTTCATGTTCTCATTTAAGGCAGGACCGTGGCTGCCATTGAGAATCCTTATGTCTTGTTCCCTGCCTTGCATGTTGGTGCTCTCAGCAGCCATAATTCTTTGGAAACACTCATATTTGCTTTCTTGCATGTATGTTAAATGTCCATCTGTATGTTAAAAACAAAGCTACTGCCAGGAAGCAGTATATTTTGTTATTGTTGAAAGGAGCCAGTAACATGCTGCTTCCTGCTGATTTCAGGCTTATGCAGCGCTGAGTCAGCTGGCTGCAAGTGGAAGCTTCATATTTAGTGTAAAGATGTGAGCAGCTTAGATATTTTCATTTTACTCTTTGAAAGAAAGCCTCCAAAAAAGAGCACATTTCTTATGCAGGTGAACATCTTTATATATGACTTGTAGGCCCACAAAATGGGAAATAAAACAGCACCACTATATATTAATTTTATATTTCATGATAAATTCCAGTTTTTTAATAGTTTTGTGGAAACATGAAAGTATGCAGTCGTGTCTTTAACACAGGAAAAGTTCAAAGTTTGTCAGCTCATTTCTAGTAGAATTTGCTTGAAAATCTGCTCCATTTAAACATCCTTCCATTCTCTATACACCTATTGATCCTCATTAGGGTGGTGGGGGGCTGGAGTCTATCCCAGCTGACTCAGGGTGAAGGCAGGAGACACCCTGGACAGGTCACCAGTCTATCATAGGGCTACATATAGAGACAATCACACTTACATTCACACCTATGGACATTTTATAGCTACCAATTAACCTCTGTGGGACTGTGGGAGGAAGCCTGGAGAAAAGCCACACATGCAAAGGGAGGACATGCAAACTCCATGCAGAAAGATCATAGGAAGGCAGAAACGCAAACCAGGGATCTTCTATCTGCAAGGCGAAAGTGCTAACCACCAATCCACTGTGCAGCCCTCCATTTAAACAGAGTGATTTAAAATTGCAATAACATAATTGAACGCTTAACTTAATTAAAAAAAAAAATGCAAGAATGTAACAACAATTTTGATTCTTTATTTGGGAAATAATTAATATCAATCCATAAAATCCTGTCTGCAGGTACAAAATCAGTTGGATGGTGGTTTGGAATGTAGGAAAAAAAAGTTTGTATCAGCATAACTACATCCAGATGTTCATTTTCCATACCAGATGACTGCTATTTAAGGTCACACAAGGCTCTGGACTGACACACATATGGACAAACAGTTTCCTCTTTAAGCATCATATCATAGGAATGACAGGAATTTCACCAGAAGTGATACCACGGTGCCCTGGATTCAGACTTTGAGGCATTACAGAGACTTTTAGAACTTTTATTGCATTCCATCATGAAGCACATGGGCCTCCACAGGCCAGACATGAAGTGTAGGAGAGGTTTGTTGTGTTTGTTGCACAGTATGATGACCTTCATTTCATCTTTCTGCCCGTCTATTTGTCTGTGAATCACCAGCTCATGTACACCACTCGCTAAGTACATCACTACCAGTGTTCCGGACTGTGCGACTGTCAACAAAGTACTTTACCCCACTTGTTTTGCTGTGAGAGTGTGGTTTCTGCTAATAATAACAATATTGCTTTTAGTTATATATCAGTGGAAATATTCTGGGAAGAAAGACATATCCAATTTGCATTTACTGAAAAATAAGAACCTCCAATGAAATGAAAATTCATTCCGTATGTTGCTTTCATTCCACTTTTTACATTTTCTGTCATCGCTGGCCTCTTCATTGTTTGCTCTGTTACTTATCCTCCACATATCTGTTATAACTAATCTCACTCAGAATTCACTCTCCCTTTCTATTTACGCTGATTTTTGTTATGTGATGTGTTTTGTGGTAGTCTGTGCCATTACAGAACATGAAAACACACACAAATGAACATATATTGGCACAAACACACAGACACACACACCACTTTCCAACTGAATGCTTCTCACTCATTGCTGTATCTGAGAAGGTCACTGGAAAGGCCAATGCCACATTGAGAGCTGGAAAGCAGGAGAAAAAAAACAAGACGGAATCCTGACTGGAATATCAGAAACCTAAGATAAACTTTGTGTTATTAGTGTGTTGCACTTATTAAAGAGACTCCTCTGAATCTTTTAGAAAACATTTTAAACCCTCTTTAGGGTGGTCTGGCAGTTACCGAAGTTGGACTGTTATCTTTGAGCCTTATGTCAAGTGTCATTAGTCATAAAATAAACAAAGCATTGAAACTGAACTCATGAGTTCATCAGTCATTTGTAGCTTCAGGCTGCAAATAAGCAGATACTGTGTATGAAACAGGGATTTTTTTGTCATCTTAATCTGGTGTGCTTGTCAATCCCAATATGAGCAAAGCAGTGAAGCGTGACGGTAACTGAACTGCACTATCCAAACATCTCTGAGCCATGGACTGCGCTGTGCTAGCAACCACCTGTGACTCAAAGTGGTCACGCCCTTACTTATGAATAACTTAAATATAATTTAGACTGATTTAATTTAACCCCCGTGCAGCTGTCATATATAGAGATCTTTTATATATATATATATATATATATATATATATATATATATATGTACTAGGCTGTAAACATGTTGATTGCTGCTGTAAAGTTGGACATTTTAACATGGGGTCTATGGTTGTGACTCACTTTTGGATTCAGTCTCAGATGGCTATTAGAGGTACTGCAGTTTATAACACTTACATGCTAGCTTTATTTTTCAGTCCCGGAGGCTGCTATCTGCAAATGAACACCTTAATGTTTACCAATTTAATGCCTGGAAAACTCTGAAATTGAAAATAAAAAAACATTGTTCTGTGGCCCCAGTCGAGGGAGCAGATGGAGGGATTTCATTCCGAAAAATGTTGGAAGAAATTTTGCATCATATTGCTTAAATGACACTTTGCTGGCAGGCTTTATAGCCTCAGTGCTTTTGATTAAAAAAATAAGAGCCTTTGAGTAGCTCAAGGTACCAAACTGATGCTCTCTCCTCCTCTCAGAGACATTAAGGGAGGGAGTATGACTCAGACTGGATGCTATTACCTGCTGTTTGACGGATGTGTGTGTTGTAGTGTGAGTAGGTTCTGAATGGAAACATCCAACAGGCACAAGTGGGTGGTTGGAGGGTTGTGGGGCATTGTGTAAATGATATTGTTTGGAAGCCCACATGTTGCTCCTGTGTTCATTTGAAAGCTGACTCCTGCTTTTCTGTGTCCTTTGATTTCCCCAACTGTCAGCAATGAACTTAAAACTATGTATTGCCCGAATACCGAGAGTTTTAGCATTTTATCCAATTTAAAACTGCTGTTTGGTGGTCTAAAGAGTACTGTTAACCGATAAATTAGAATCTTGAATTTACCTTGATTCTATAACAATACAACTGTACCATCACATTAACCAAGGTCCAGCATTGAAGTTTAACTTGCTGTGTAAGTGAATCAGTTTGTGGTTGTTCATTAAAGCTTCACAATCAGCATTTATCTGTTAATTTAGAACAGTGACTTTGTTGATCTGATCCTGTAGCAACCTCTTTACTTGCCAAAATGTTGGCATTGGATTTTTTTTGATTTATGAACAGGGGCGGCTGGTCAATAGAGGACGCTAGGGCGCTGCCCCCTCTGTCTCACATCATGTAGAGTCACAGCCATAGACTGTATATAAAGATGGACGTAGCATCTGGCTCCAAAATTGAAGCCCACCCGGAAGTGTCAAAAACTTGCAATATCACGCCGTCCGCTAGGGTTGGCTCCAAAAAGCTTTTGCTCCTTAGACTCCAATTCATTTTTGGAAAAAATAAAATTTGATAGACTGATTTTCTACGGCTCAGGATTTTTTTCCAGTTAGTTTTCATGATCAAAATCAGAGATCAGGTGGCCGATCTTAAAATAAATCAATACTGAATTTTAAATAAATCGTTAAAGTTGGCGGAGCCAGGGGGCGTGGCTATACTTGATTGACAATCCCATTGACTGGTCCTGCCCCGAGTTGCTCTCCAGTCCAGCCTGTTTAATGACGCTTTTTACGTCACTGGCTCCAAAAAGTCCAAAATGGCTACCAGGAAGTAGCAAAATCCAGGCTTCATTTTCTCGGCGTTGAAACCAACGGGTGACGTCACGGTTAGTTCACGCCTGGTCACAGCCCTTCCTTTAATAAAACATTTTTAAAATTACATTTACATGTATATCCTATGTTTTTAACAAGCAAAATGGATAATAGCGCCTGTAGAGAGTTGCTAAAATGTATAATTTGTAATAAAAAGTCAGATTAGAAACGTCTGGCGTTGTCTACAATTACTAATAGTGGAGATATATCCGGCCGGGGCGCACTCATCTTTCCCCATTGACTCTCGTTATAACTTTGACATGCGCAGTTCGTTCCTCTTCAATACAAGAGATAGGAGACAGCGGGGCGCAGGCTGACCGCACCCTGCGGGTCAGCCTGCGCTGAACTGTCGCTCATCTTCAGCAACACAGAGTTCAGGAGTTGCAATGGTGCTGTGGCTCTGTACCAGCTCTTCATGAGCAACAATCTTCAGGACACCTTCTCAGAGACTGTGTCTCTCCTGAAGATCCTCATCACGACTCCAATGACGACAGCTGAATCTGAGAGGTGCTTCTCAACACTAAAAAGAATCAAGACCTTCCTCAGGAACACGATGTCGCAGGATCGTCTTAATACACTGGCCATGCTCTCTATGGAAAAGAAACTTGTCAGGGAGACCCCAGATTTTAACCATAGAGTCATTGAGAAATTTGCATGTCTCAAAGACAGAAGAGCAAAACTTGCATACAAAAATAACACAGATGTAGAGGTGCTGGCTTTAATCTCTAAAATGTGAGGATTTACTTTTTTAATAATGTAAATAGAAATGTTAGTTGTCACAAGTGGCACTTTAGACTGAAAGCCTGTTGATTTTCATATGTTCTGAAATCTGAGGAATTAATGTTTTTCTTTATTTTCATTGTAAATATTTAATGTTAGTTGACAGAAGCACTTTGGGCTCAAAGCCTAAGATAAGATAGATAGGTTTTATTTGTCACATGCACAGTTATACATAGTATAATGCCTAATGGTTTCAGTATTTTTTTTTCAGGCAGTGACAAATTTTCATTGCTTTGGTCTTAAATATGCAGATTTGCTGTTTTCTCATTGTCATGTAAGGTTGTTAATGTAAAAGTTAGCTCACAGAAGCACTGTCTGCTTTAAGCCTTAGAGTTAGTTTTTTTTTTTAACAAAATGTCCAATGTTTGTTGGTTTCACAGGTATGGATTTGTTTTTGTTTGAGTATGTAAATATAAATATGTTGTTCCAAAGATTCTGCTGGACAGAAGAAGCACTTGGCATGCTTTGAAGCTGGAAAAATGAATTGTTTCTTTTTTTTAACTTTTGAAGTAAAAAATAGATTTGCATATTTATACATTCTTAATTTGTTTAATTATAGAAAAGGAGATTTTAAGGGTTTGTGTGTACCAATTACACCTTATCTGGACCAAATCATATCAAACACTGGGGAGATAAATTCAAATTTACTAGCTGGTAACATTTACGTGCATTTAATTGTCTATTTGACTCAGCAGTAGTGCTTAGGTGTACCCTCGTAGCACATCAAATGGCTGTGAACATAATTTACATCAATTCTTGTATTCCGGTGTTGCCAACTCTGCTAATTTGGTTTGGTAAATTAAGTGCGGCCCCCCCAAGAGAAAAACTCACCAGCCGCCACTGCTTATGAATGTGTTTTTGTAGCGGCTTAACTCAGAGAGCTATGACTTTCCTTTCAACCTTGTGTTGCAAATGACCAGCTCCTTGAAGTGTATCACACGATTTACAAAGTGAATATTTACTTGTTTTTCCAAAGTTTAAAATGTAGAATGAATGTTCAAGTACCAGCCCTGGTGTGAGGAGGATTTATTTTTTGAACATGAGCATTGCTCAAAGTTTTAATGACAATGTAGCTGCAAGGGGACACAAGCCAGTATCTTATTGTGCCGGTCCCAAGCCCGGATAAATACAGAGAGTTGTGTCAGGAAGGGCATCTGACGTAAAACTTTGGCCAAATCAATCATGCGAATCAAATGTATGACTTCCATACCGGATCGGTCGAGGCCCGAGTTAACAACAACCGCCATCGGTGCTGTCGACCAACAGGGTGCCAGTGGAAAATGGACGACTGTTGGTCGAAGGAGTGGAGGAAGGTGTGTTCGTAGGAAGAGAGAGAAGAGGAACACCAAGAGTCTAGGACTGAGAGTAGGGACTTTGAATGTTGGAACTATGACAGGAAAAGATAGAGAGCTGGTTGACATGATGCAGAGGAGGAAGGTGGACATACTGTGTGTCCAGGAGACCAGGTGGAAAGATCTTTATGAGTTTTATATTAGTAACACAGTTAGCCTTGCAGTATTTGAAGATAGAATTACTATCAGGTGGAAAGGTAGTAAAGCTAGAAGTTTAGGAGCAGGGTTCAAGTTGTTCTATCATGGTGTAGATAAGAAGAGAAATGGAGTAGGAGTTATCTTGAAGGAGGAGTTTGTTAGGAATGTCCTGGAGGTGAAAAGAGTGTCAGATCGAGTGATGAGCCTGAAGCTAGAAATCGAAGGTGTGATGTTCAATGTTGTTGGTGGGTATGCTCCACAGGTAGGATGTGAGCTGGAGGAGAAACAGAAATTCTGGTTGGACCTTGATGAAGTGATGCAGAGCATCCCTAGAAGTGAGAGAGTTGTCATTGGTGCAGACTTCAATGGACATGTTGGTGCAGGAAACAGAGATGATGATGAGGTCATTGGCAGGTTTGGTATCCAGGAGAGGAACGCAGAAGGACAGATGGTGGTTGACTTTGCAAAAAGGATGGAAATGGCTGTAGTGAATACTTTCTTCCAGAAGAGGCAGGAACATCGGGTGATCTATAAGAGTGGAAGTAGGAGCACACAGGTAGACTACATCTTGTGTAGACGGTGTAATCTGAAGGAGATCAGTGACTGCAAAGTAGTGGCAGGTGAGAGTGTAGCCAGACAGCATAGGATGGTGGTGTGTAGGATGACCCTGGTAGTGAAGAAGATGAAGAGGGCAAAGGCAGAGCAGAGGACCAAATGGTGGAAGCTGAAAAGGGAAGAGTGTTGTATGACTTTCAGGAAAGAGTTGAGACAGGCTTTGGATGGTCAGGAGGTGCTTCCAGATGACTAGACAACTACAGCAAATGTGATCAGGGAGACAGGTCGGAGAGTACTTGGTGTGTCATCTGGAAGGAAAGGAGATAAGGAGACTTGGTGGTGGAATGAGGAGGTGCAGGAGTGGATCCAGAGAAAGAGGTTAGCTAAGAAGAAGTGGGACACTGAGAGGACTGAAGAGAGTAGACAGGAGTACAGGGAGATGCAGCGTAAGGTGAAAGTAGAGGTGGCAAAGGCCAAACAAGGGGCTTACGATGACTTGTATGCTAGGTTGGACAGTAAGGAGGGAGAGACTGACCTGTATAGGTTGGCAAGGCAGAGAGACAGAGATGGGAAGGACGTACAGCAGGTTAGGGTGATAAAGGATAAGGATGGAAGTGTGTTGACAGGTGCCAATAGTGTGATGGGAAGATGGAAAGAGTACTTTGAAGAGTTGATGAATGAAGAAAATGAGAGAGAATGAAGAATAGAAGAGGTGAGGGTTGTGGACCAGGAAGTAGCAAAGATGAGTAAGGATGAAGTGAGGAGGGCATTGAAGAGGATGAAGAGTGAAAAGGCACTTGGTCCTGATGATATACCTGTGGAGGTATGGAAGTGTCTCGGAGAGGTAGCAGTAGAGTTTCTGACCGGGTTGCTTAACAGGATCTTAAATAGTGAGAAGATGCCCGAGGAATGGAGGAGAAGTGTGCTGGTGCCCATCTTTAAGAACAAGGGAGACGTGCAGAGTTGTAGCAACTACAGAGGAATAAAGCTGATGAGCCACACGATGAAGCTATGGGAAAGAGTAGTTGAAGCTAGACTAAGGGCAGAGGTGAACATCTGTGAGCAGCAGTATGGTTTCATGCCAAAAAAGAGTACAACAGATGGAATATTTGCTTTGAGGATGTTGATAGAGAAGTGCAGAGAATGTCAGAAGGAGCTGCATTGTGTCTTTGTAGATCTGGAGAAAGCTTATGACAGGGTGCCCAGAGAGGAACTGTGGTTTTGTATGAGTAAGTCTGGAGTGGCAGAGAAGTATGTTAGAGTGGTGCAGGACATGTATGAGGACTGTAAGACAGTGGTGAGGTGTGCTGTAGGTGTGACAGAGGAGTTCAAGGTGGAGGTGGGACTACATCAGGGATCAGCTCTGAGCCCCTTCTTGTTTGCTATGGTGATGGGCAGGATGACAGACGAGGTTAGACAGAAGTCTCCATGGACTATGATGTTTGCAGATGACATTGTGATCTGTAGTGAGAGCAGGGAACAGGTGGAGGAGAAGCTAGAGGCGTGGAGGTTTGCCCTGGAAAGGAGAGGAATGAAGGTTAGCCGCAGCAAGACGGAATGTCTGTGTGTGAATGAGAGGGACCCAAGTGGAAGAGTGAGGTTACAGGGAGAAGAGATCAAGAAAGTGGAGGATTTTAAGTACTTAGGGTCAACAGTACAGAGCAATGGAGAGTGTGGAAAGAGGTGAAGAAGCGTGTACAGGCAGGCTGGAATGGCTGGAGAAAAGTGTGATGTGTGATAGAAGAGTTTCAGCTAAAATGAAAGGAAAGGTTTACAAAACTGTGGTGAGACCAGCCATGTTGTTTGGTCTGGAGACAGTGTCCCTGAGGAAAACACAGGAGGCAGAGCTGGAGGTAGCAGAACTGAAGATGCTGAGGTTCTCTTTGGGAGTGACCAGGATGGATAGGATCAGGAATGAGTACATCAGAGGGACAGCACATGTTAGAGGCTTTGGAGATAAAGTCAGAGAGGCCAGACTGAGATGGTTTGGACATGTCCAGAGGAGAGAGAGTGAATATATTGGTAGAAGGATGCTGAGTTTCCCACTGCCAGGCAGGAGGCCTAGAGGAAGACCAAAGATGAGGTCTATGGATGTGGTTAAAGAAGACATGAAGGTAGTTGGTGTAGGAGAGGAGGATGCAGAGGACAGGGTTAGATGGAGGCAATTGATTCCCTGTGGCGACCCCTGAAGGGAAAAGCCGAAAGGAAAAGAAGAAGAAGCTCAAGGTTTTAATGACAAGCTTTACTTATAATTCCTGACAAGTGAGAGAGTAGTTGTTTACAAATACTCAGACCTGACTCTAAATCATGGCAGTTCAACGACTGTACTTTTACTCTAAATCCCAAAATGAAAGTACAACTCAGGCAATCTAAACCAGAAGGCCAGGGCAGAGATCAAGGTCCACAAAACACACATAAGTTCAGAGTAGTGAAAACAGGCTAGAACATTAGAGCTGAATCCACAAAAAGAATCTGGCAAAGCACAGATCCCAAGACCTACATGTAGGATATATATTCTGTAGGGCCGATGAGGAGAGAGGAAGTGAGTGGGAATTGACACAGAGATGCTCATGTGATTAACTGGTAGAAAAACAGAGCTGAGTGGTCAGCTCTGAAATGACAACAGAGTTAGTGTATGGGAGAAAAAAAGGCCGAGCAATGAATGAAAAAGAACAGACGTGAGCTCAATGAGTTTGTGAAGCTACATGTTTGATCATTAGACCAACTAACAACAGCTTTATTAAACTGTGATCTGTATCTGTATGAAGTGTTTACAACCAGCATCAGAACTTGTTGTTGTTATCTTGATTGTGCCTAAAGATAGTATAAGACGTTTGCAAAGTAACTTTATGTTTAATTATGGGTTATCAGGGCTTTGATGATGATTCTTAGTGACTTCTATCATCTGCTTTGGAGCAGGCTGAGCTCCTAACCTGCTCCAAAGCAGGTTAAGCTGACAGATCGGTGCATATAAAAACACTGTCTACTGACCAATCAATTCTCTCAAGAAAATGGAATCACTGCTCAATGAGGATGCTGTGGAAGACTTACAAGAGACCCCTGAAACCCTGTGGCTTTCTTGAGGCCCCATGTGATAGTAATAAAAAAAAGGTCCTACTTATGATGTTTTAATATCTGACCTTTTCTTGCTCCCAAAACTGTTTTACACCACCAGGACTGCAGCTGAAAGAATAGGGCGTAAATTGTCCTAAATGCTTTTAGAATACATCTGCAGTATATTAATTTAGCTAATCACATTTACTCATACCTCAGGGACAGGGCAGTAATATTGATAAGCCTGTTAACTTTTCAAATTCACACAGTTTGCATTGTTTTCTGCTGGCTTTCCATCCTGCTTTGACGCCAGCAGCTTTTAGACCTTATGATGTTTTTAAACTCCTCACATTGGTTTAAGGTTGTAATTTGCTCTTCTGTAAAAGATGTGACTCCAGATCTGTTCATGTTTCCATTTAGTCGCCTGGCGCCAATAGCCTGACTTCAATATGAACTTGCTCATTACTGAAGTGGTAGGTTGACTTTGACGTTGATAAACAGCTTAGTGTGACCACGCAGTGTGAATGCGGTTTGACGCTGGATAATCTAGTCTGTGGAACTTGCTTTGTGGTAGAGGCCCTAGATCCCTGTATGCATAATATTTAGGTGGGATTGACCTGTCCTTTTTCTTGCTTTTTTTAACCATTGCTGAGCTAATGTTACTGCTACTATCTGTAGCTTTTGTCTGATTTGCTTGAGTTTACAGGTAAAAGTGGAGCTACAGTGAGCAACCTTTCACGTTGACAGGTTTTACTCTCTATAATGCGATTACACTGCACAAAATTTTCATCTGCACAAACTGTTTTACAAATATTGTCACTCAGAAATTGCAGATGCTTTTGCAAATATTGCAGTTGTTTGTTATAGAATAGCAGATTGTGTTTCTTTTAGCGAATTAAATGTGCCAAAGTAGACACTGGAGAGGAACACAGTTTAAGAAAATGACTTGTGCTTTTTTCCTTATATGTTTGTATAAGTTTTTTGGATACATAGTGCATGTTAATATCCCTTTTTCAGTTTCATTCAGTGCAACAGTTATTAATTACAAACCTGAAATTTCAAAATAAAATTGTGAAATTTCATTAACACTGTAATTGCAGCAAATTGGCTTTAAATTGCTGCTAAAATAGAATAATAATTGAAACTTGGGATTTTGCAGTGGGGCTGCACACTGGATCAGTAGTTAGCACCACCAGTTCATTTCCTGGCATGGGCCTGGGACTTTCTGCGTGGAGTTTGCATGTTCTCCATGTGCATGCATGGTTTAAATGGTAAATGATCTGTATTTATATAGCGCTTTACTATAGCTGAATGATACCCAAAGCGCTTTACATTATACGTCCCATTCACACTCGCATTCACACACCGGTGGCGGAAGCTGCCATGCAAGCGCTAACCAGCTTCCTCCCACAGTCCAAAGAGGTTGATTAATAATTCTAAATTGTCCGTAGATGTGAATGTGCTTGTTTGTCTCCATGTGTAGCCCCACAATAGACTGGTGACCTGTCCGGAGTGTCCCCTGCATTCGCCTTGAGTCACACGACCCTAATGAGGATAAAGCGGTGTATAGATAATGGATGGGTTGTTTTTGTAGATCTAAAATCCACCCTGCAGAAAAGAACATTTTGCTGGAATTACTCAGTATGTCTTCTAAAACCCTAATCTGTTTTTAAAGCAGTCACAAGCTTATATCAAGGTGACAGAAGCACAAACACAATCTCAAGCTGTTATCAGATCTCGTTCCCCTTCTTGACTCCCTCGCTGTTACTTTATTGTGCTGGCTGGGAGGAGGCAGCTCACTGGGTCTGAGATAATAAAACCTGATGACGCACGAGCTCGGTATTGGGACTCTTCAGCACTTTCTCTCTTTCAGCATTTCTCCGTAATTCTTTCCATATTCTTCCTGAGAAGATGGAAAGAAGAGAGGTAGTCCTTTCTAATCTCAAGGGAGAAAGTGAGAAGGGAGCTTTGCGAGCGTCTGAGCACATAATCTACTTGGTGTGGGAGAAGTGACAGAATGGTTGAATGTATCGGCGTTTGTGCGTGTGTGTGTGTGTACCCCAGAGACAGGCTGGGATTGTGCCTTTATGAGTGACTCTGTCAGGCTTTGATGATGCGGTTGTGAACAGGATGAGAGTCAATACGGCGCTGTCATGCCAACACATCATCGCGTGAACTGCTGCATGTTCATATCAGAGTGTGTGTTTATAACAGAGAGAGAGAGAGAGGGAGAGAGAGAGAGAGAGGTAGAAAAAGAAAAAAGCAAAAAAGAGCAACCACGAGATGACTAACACGCGCTCATCTCACCACAGCCAGGCCCTTTGCTTTGGTCTCGGCTCATCCACCCCACACGGCTTCATCTTGCAGCCTTGCTGGTGTTACAGCCAGATGTGAGTCCCTCACATCTGGTAATAATGAGCGTTTTTCACATCATGCACCCGCAATTCCCAACAACACGGCTCTTCATGTTTTGCAGGCCGCTGATTGTAACAGCTGATGGGTACGGCCACTAATAAGAGCCATTAAATGCATTAGCTGCGGCTGCCTCGTTAATTCCTGAGGGCTGCTGCACACTCACACTGCTTCTTGCTTTCTGTCTCACACACACACGCAGTATGTTGGGTGGGTTAATTGTGACATAAGGGCACACATGATCTCACTGGAGCACAGAGGTAAATCTGTTTGACGGAGACACAGGAGGAGACTCTCAAAAGGAATATAATAAAGTAGAGCTCCAAGTAGTGTTTGTGTTCAAGATGACTCAGTCTTTTGGTTGTGTTTTTTAATAAACTAAAGCACCTTGTAGTAAATGAAATGTAAGAAAATAGCGACCATGACAAACAGACTAAACCTGAAGAATATCCCATAGAAACAGGAACCAGTGAAAGTTGGGCATTTTGTCTGATAATTTTGATTTTTTTAACATAATTTTTTAGCACTATTGCAAAGCTTATGTATTATTTATCACCAGAGCTAACTTAATTATTCTCGAAGTGCATTGTGTGGGGACCAGAGGGCAGACTGTTGGGGGTTTTGTCACTTGCAATTCCATAAAATAAACATTTCTAAACTCAGTCACATATGTTGGCATCTGGTTTAAATGCTGTTCCGCCGTATGGTGGTTTGCGCACATTCTACCACAACCTGCTGGGTTGGGTCGCCTGATTCACTCACACTTTCCCTCCGCCTCTGCTACTTGTTCTCCGTCTGTCTCTCGTCTCGCAGGAATTGATGTCTGGCAGGAGCTGCGTCTCCTCTGGCTCTGTAATAGAAGAGCTGTTCTGCTAATTTAATAAACAGCTACTGAGCGGTGGAAACAAAACACAATTTTGCCTCATGAAAATATGTAAAATTTCACCAGATTTCTTGAACTGCCCAGATGTGCTCCAGACTGAAATGTTTTTTCAGCATAACGGACATGAGCTTGACAGTGAAATAGGGCAGTGGAAAGAAGGGAGGAGGTGAGAAAGAGGTATTTTTACACATTCTCTCCAGTGGGTCAGGCTTTATTAGTTGGGTTTTCAAATCTAATGTTTAAAATCAAAATATTAACTGATCATACATAATTCCCCAACTGTATTTTTCTCACCCTCAGCAGGTCCTTGAATAGTTCTCATCTATAGCTGCAGGTATTTTCCTTCACAAAAACAGAAGAAGAAAAATTCAAACCTATTAAATCCACATTTTATATGATAATGAGAGAACAAACACTTCATGGTTTGCTAACACCCCCTTGAGAAAAAGAGACCACTGGATGCTGGCACGAAGATGCATTTTCAATTCTCAAAGCGGCAGCAAACAGAGAATCTGAAAAACACACCCAGAAATTACCAAAAATGACCTAAAGCAAGAAAATATGGTCCCATGAGCAGTGAGTAGCTCCAAGCCCAGTCTGTGCTTTCGTCATGTAACTGCTTTCTTCTTGTTCATTCGTCTTAAAACCGTCTTTGGTTTGCATAACCTCAGTTCCAAAGTGGCTATCATCAACAGATATTACTGTGTTCCGACTGATGACTCCAAACTATTGGTCTGTTTTACATTACAGATATTGGCTGCATTGACCAGAACTCACGATAAAAGCGGTGTCAGCATGTACTTCAGTGCCATAGTCAGCAAGGAGACATGTGATACAGCTTTGCTCTGGAAATGTCATCAGACCCATATTTTTTGAGTGCAAATCACTGCTGATGTTGATGAGGATATTTCATGATATAAACAAGCGTGTACGCTCAAACTGAAGCTCACACTCATCAATTCTGTCCATTTAGAGAAATAAACTAAAGGAAAAACATGAAGGGTGACACAAGACAACTTCTGTGAGCAGACAGAGGCGTCTGTTTCACAAACTTTTATGACTTCTTGTACTCAGTAGGCTTCTGAGTGTGTGACTGCCTTTCTCAGTAATAAGGATATTCATAGGGTGGCTCTGGGCGTAATGCCAAAGGAAACAAGGATGTCCAGTCCAAGGACCTTCCGCAAACACAAAAACACAGAGCTCGATAGTATAAATATTTTAATAGTGGGAAGCACACCAAGCAATTCAGACACAAAGATTTTCTAATCATCAATTAGCCTTTCAACACGATTATCTAACACAGTGTAGCATTAGAACACAGGAGTGATGGTTGCTGGAAATGTTCCTCTGTACCCCTATGTAGATATTCCATTAAAAATCTGCTGTTTCCAGCTAGAATAGTCATTTACCACATTAACAATGTCTAGACTGTATTTCTGGTTCATTTAATGGTATCTTCATTTAAACAAACTGCTTTTCTTTCTAAAATAAGGACATTTTAAGTGACCCCAAACTTGTGAAAGGTAGACTATTACAGTAAGAATGGATTGAAAATACCTACAGTGGGACAATAACATACCATGTTAATCAACTGTAAGCTTGAATAAGATTTCATAATTCCCTTTTACATTTGTTTGTAGGCCCTCTACACTGTAAAACACTATAATGAAATGCAATTAAATCAAGTGATTGTTTCTGATAAACTCAACCTGAAATGATGAGCTGAATGAATGAGCAGGTGAGAGTTTACTTAACTCATTAAATTAAGTTTATAAGAAACAAAACTGGCATAAGAAGACTTTCCAGGATGCATTGTTGGAGAGTTGAACTTTTTTCTCTCAAGTTTAGCTAATTTAACTCAGCTAGTTTTACTCCTAGGGGTCATGAGATAACTTTGAGCTAATTTATCAATCAAAATGGAGTTAACTGACATTTAAAAATACATATATATACATATTTACAGCGTGCAGGGTCAAACTAGCAAATGAGCACCCAGTTCAGTGCTGATCCACCTACTCTACATACTTTTCCTCTCATTGGTTTCTTTGATGGTGTCTGTGACCAGTCCGCCCTGGTGCCTCTGTGAATGTTCTATTGTTTGTGTGATATGTCTTCGGTCTGTAGGCACATGTGGTTGGATTGGTGGGTACCGCAGACATTTCGGTCTGTAGACACTCTGGATGAGTACTACAGATACTTTGGGCTTAGAGAAGAAGCCATTCACTGTTTAGAGTCTTTGTGAATTGTGTAGCCAGTGAATGTGAGGCACGAGTTTAGTTCTTTTTGGCCCTTTGTAGTAGTTTTTGTTACTGGTGGTTGGCGTTGCTGATGTATTTAAGTTTGGCTAGAGAGTTCAGTTGCTTTGTTTTGGGTTCAGATAGTTCGTGAAACTTTGTTAGCCTTCATTTGGTTTTATTCTGTTCTTTGATTTAGCAACATTCACCAGATTTGTGTTCTGTATTGCCACTCTTGTTCCGTTCAGCACTAAGCAATAAATCCCTTCACCTCAACCAATAACATCTGGTTTTTTGTTGCATCCAGCCAACCCCAAGAGGTTGGATCGTAACAAGTGGGGGCTCATCCGGGATCTTAGTGGTCCTGCAGCTAAAAAAGGTAAGGTGATTTTATTGCTTAGTAGGTTATTGGATTTTGTTGTTTAGTGGTGGGTAATTGGCTTAAGGAGGGTGCTAGACTTGTGTACAAACCTGGGGCTTGTATTTTAAGGGGAGGGGTGTTATGGCCACCAGTATTGGTGTGCCGTCTGGTTTCTGGGGTGATGTCCTGTTGGGTCTTTGTGTGGGGGAAAATTACATGTATGGGTTCAGTTGTGGTTGTTCCAGAGTCTCTGGAACCCCAGCTGCCAGCCATTCCAGCTGATGACACCAGAGCTGATGACCTGCACTGCAATCCGGTTCTCCCCGCCCTCCGACCTTCCTGATTGGGCCACCCTGCAGCTCCCCTCCACCTCTGACCAACCAGATGCAGCCAGCACCACACCTGCAGGCTATATACCTGCAACCATGCTGTTAGTTAGGGCGGCTGGTATTTGTGACCAGTCCACCCTGGTGCCTCTCTGTGTGTGATTGTTTGTTTGTATTTTGATGAGTTTTGGTCTGTAGGTACGTGTGGTTGGGTTGGTGGGTACTGCATACCACTTCAGTCTGTAGACACTTGTGGTGAGTGCTACAGACACTGTGGGCTTAGTGAAGAAGCCATTTGAGTTTTGAGTGTTCGTGGCCTGTGTGGCCAGTGTGTGTTTGTGATCTGTGTGGTCAAATGTGTTCAGAGGCACCAGTTTTGTGTAGTTTGTTTTTGCACTTTTGTATTGGTTTTTGTTGCTGGCGGTGGGTGTTGCTGATGTAGTTTTGTTTGGTTAGGGAGTTTAGTTGCTTTGTTTTGGGTTCAGATGGTTTGGGAAACTCTGTTAGTCTTCATTTGGTTTTATTCTGTTCTTTGATTTAGCAACACTCACCAGATTTGTGTTCTGTATTGTCACTCTTATGTTCCGTTCGCCACTAAGCAATAAAGCCCTTCACCTCAACCAATAACATCTAGTTTTTTGTTGCATCCAGCCACCCCTAGAGGTTGGATCGTAACACAGTCCTCCCAGAGTAAAATGAGCTCCAGGAAGATGACTCACATATTCAGCAGGCCAGTGGACACATTAGTAGTGTGTGCTGACCTCTCTCTGGTGAATGAATGAGTTTCAGTGGGAGCAGCTTGTAATGGTTTATCTCATTACATATTGTTTTGGCTATAGGTAGTAAATCAAAACGGGATGGCTTGTAACAATGGTATCGTTATTCACAACACCAGTCGAGTGTTTTACCACATGCTGAGGTCTTTAGAAAGCATTCCTCTAATTTCACATACAGATCAGTCTCACTTGTCATCAGGAGTGCTACTGCACCGGAAAAAACTGGTGTATAAGATCATCAACACATCTGAGATCATGTCTGAAATGATCTTGGACAGCTGTTGAAAATTTAAAATAGAAATCCTGTGTTACGAAATGACAGTGTGGATCAACTGACAGATACAACTGACAGGAAGTGTCAGACACAGTGCTGTTGGAGATTAAAAGCACTAACTAAAATGGCATCTCAGCTTTTGCTGTTTCAGATGAATCATTTTACAAAACAAATGTGTTTCTCAAAATCCCCCAACTTTACGGAAACCTCTAAAGTGCCCACATGAGAGAATTAGTGAAACCAGTACCATAGCTAATGAGGTAATTCCTGCACAATGTGCCCTCTAACAAAAGCCCATCTTTCCTTATTTCCTGCTTTATTTCCTCTCTGTCACAGAAAAGCATTAAAGACAGAAATACACAAGATTTACAGTTTATTATAAAAAATGAAGTTACAATCCATCCTTCGGTGATCAAGCACATTTAGTCTGGCCTGTGAACAAGGGTGCTGGTGAAGGAATCACATGGCAGCAGAATCACGAATGCATTTAAAATGAAGAGATGAAATCATTCCCCAATGGTGACATCATCTAACCAGTCTGCAAGCATGACATCATCCTCTTGGTATGTAACACCCCCCCCCCCCCCCCCCCCCCCCCCGAGGATGTTTTCTGCTCCATGTGCATGTGTGTAATTATTCATGAGTGGCTTCCCTGTCTGAGGCAGGGAGACATTTTTACACTGCAGGGCACAGAGGGCTGTTTGTTAGAGAGTCAGCTCATAGTGTGGATAGAGTGTAAAGCACTTGACTCAGCTGTGGTGATGATACTGTAGCTCTGCTGTCAAATCATCCCCCTCACCAATGATGACGCAGCATTAATATAATGACCCTGAACTGATGTCTTACAAAGCAAATAGTAACTAAATGCATTTATTCAAGTTCTTTACTTCAGTACAAAATCGAGGTAATCAATCATTTGAAAATGTATGTTACTTTATACTTCTACTCTCCACTTTTTAGAGGGACATACTGCAGTTTGTGCAGGATGGAACACTGTTTAAATAGCTATTTTTACATAGTTAAATGTTTTACATTAAAGGTTACATATTATTGTGCATTCCTTTGTCATAAATTAAAATGCACACATACAGTGAGCTGAAACAATAAGTCAATCTACAGAAAAGTCATTTTTCATACACAAATATAAACCTTTCATTAAAAATTAGGTTTTGTTGTTTTTCATATATATATAAGACATTTTCCCTCTTATTTTCTCTTATTTTTACTGTTAAATTATAAAATTAAATTTCCCAAACAGGCTGACATACTTTATTTGTAAAAGTATAATAAATATAACATTTTGACTCTACTGTAATGCAGCAGAACACAAGAAATAAAAAGAGCTGTAAAAAAATTGCAAAATGAAATAAGACAAAAAAGTGTAATATCTACATTGGTCCACAGTTTTTGTTTCCCCACAAAGAATGCTAGTAAATTGTGCACTGATTATGATTTTAGGTGCAAATCTTTGGCAGATACTTAGATCAGAAAGGATAAAATCTAAAATTAATAAAACAGTTTGGTTTTAAATATTATAATCTGTTCAAAGAGTGTTTATTTTTTTAGACATCTACCTGAAACCTAAAAAAAATGCTCTCAGGAGATTATTACCATCAGATGCATGCTGTAGCCGTCGTCTCCTTCCTGTTGTGGCTCCAGTCTTCCTTTGCAACTGAACATCAAACGTGTGGTTCTTGCAGCAAAGTACAGCTGCTTTAAAGGTTGAACATCAGAACAGACAGCAGATTGGATCAACAAAGTATGCACTGCAGAGGACTAATAGAGATCAAGGTTGAAGGATTCTCCTGCTTCCTTGGTGTAATAATGAACTACCATCACATTTAACTCAGAAAAACCCTGCTGGTGTCAAGCTCTAACATCACTCATGTCTCATTTTAATCATTTCATTTTTTTATTTCTAACCTTTCCATGTGAGGGTTACATACCAAGAGGATGACGTCATTCTTGCACACAGGTTGAGTGATGTCATCGGAGGGGATGATATCATCTCTTCACTCTGAATGCACGCTGTAGGTGGGGTTGCTGCTGCAGTGTTGCCCCTCTCCCTCACATCCATGTCTGATCACTGAACCTTACAACTTGACCTAATTTTAGACATTGTATCACAGGCTGTGAATCTCATACTTCTGTACCACTTTAACAATGTGTCTCAAAGGATGGCAAGTATTTCCCGTGGCAGGAAAAAAGGGCAGTCGGAGATGCTTTGTAAAAACGATTTACAGGAAAACCTCCCAAGTGATTAGCTTTGGCAGCAAGTTAGTGTTTCCCAAATCCAATATGTTGACTTTATGAGCAATTTCAGCTCCACATGTGTGACTGTCTGAAATGTTAAAAATAGTTTCCATGTTGCTGTAGTTTTCATCAGGTTTCCAAGTTGAGTCCAGCATTGTGAGTCATGTCCCCAGAATGTTTAAATAAGAGGACATCAGTGGCAGTTTTGTGTTTACTGTTCATTTGTAGAAAGAAGGCAACTGACTCGTTTGCTCACTTAATTTTAGCTGATGATGACATCCTGTAACTCCACAGTGTAGCAAAAGATAAATCTGCCTGCGGAGAAAAAATTGTTTTAGGTCTTCTTTACTATATCTGGCTGCTCCTCTGAGGAGGCTGTGGATGTGAAACCAGATGCCTCCAATACTCACTGCAGCTCTCAGTGATGGAGGAGTCCCAGCCTGCTGGACATAATGGCCCACATCCATCTCAATAAAGATCAGTGAGCTGTAGAAGTGAGGTGATGGGCCTCCATTATGATGCAGATCGAGGAAAACCATTTGCAAATTAATCTCCTCCCCTTCGTAACAGCAGATTTATGCAAACACACAGTGACGCATCCTTTCTACGTCATAAAGTTTGATGGTGACTGCAGGCCCTATCTCACTCTGGAAGACACACACACACACACACACACACACACGCAAACCTGTACTGCTATATTTGTGAGGGTACTATGCTGCATTAAATCCCCAAAGACTTACCGTAAGCTTAAGATAACTGTTCCAACCTGGACACGGCTGGTCAATCTGGTTGTAATTCCTATCTGGGCTGCATAGCGTCTTTGTGGTTCGCACAGCTGCCATCCAGCAAGAAGTTACTGAGTCAAAATCAGCTAGCCAGGAGCGTCCTTCGTGGAGATTTCATCTATTCTTCATGGGTGTCTGGATTTATCCAGATGCTCTCGTTTCCTCTCACAGAATGTGACTGTGAATGTCATTGTCTGTCTCCATATGTCAGGCCTTTGATGGAAAGAACTTTTATGGAGTCACCTCTACTTTTAGCTTGCCCTGCAGTGTATAAACTGGATGGATAGATATCTAGGAAAATCAAGCCAAGCTGTAAAATAAATGGTTAACCATGTGTTGTGCTGGGTCACTCAGTAAATCTTACTCAGCAAGTCCTCCTACCTGAATGACTATATGGGTTGCTTGACCCAACTTTCACAATGTAACCCACTGAGCATAATAGCGCATTTAGGATTAGAACACAAAACCTTGTGTTCTGTAAGGAAAAACCAGGGTTTAGGTTAAAACACAAGACCTTTACTGTCATTGCTACAGTAAGAAAACAAAGGTAAGGTCACAGTGGAAAGTTACAGCAATTATTTGTATGAAAATGGAAATGAAAGTCCAGTGTTGTTTTGACCCATCCATCGGCCCCGATCTCTTTCTTATTCAGACTTTGTGGCTCTACAGTGTCATCTAGCTTCAATTTTGACTTCCATCGTGGTGATTAGAGATCGCTGTTACATACTTCGTAAATATACTGTGTGCCACTGGGAAAACAATCTCAACCTGTTAGTACTGCAGTAGTACAGTTCATAATTTACAAACACCTAATCTAAATTCAAGTCCCAGTCCTAAAATATTACTTTACTTTGTGCTGACCAGAGGTAAGTCCTCATGCATATGTATTGTGAGCTCCACAGTATTCACATACGACCACAAACTGTGCCCTTTGTATAATGTCTAACAAAACTCCTGCGGTATGATGTGTCTAATAACACCAAGAATGTATAATCAGAGGATTCACACTGACAGACAAGCCAGCCATTAGATTGTCAGCTCGATTTTCGTTCCTCTTCATTCCAAAGACCAACACTTACACATGACACTTCACACACTGACAAAAATGTCTAATAGTGATTTATTGGTTTTATTGCGTGGCACCATAACTTTTTATTCGTTACAGTTGTGATCATTTGTACTGACGACAGGCTTGATCACATTCAGGAAGTAGATTATTGAGAAAAACAAGCTGCCTGATGAGTTGGAAGCTGTTGTGTATGGATCATGAGTCAAGAAAGAGAACCAGTAGATGATGCACAACTAAGACAAACAGTAGTAAACCAGTATTTATAAATATAATGGTTTCTAAATTGACCTGTCCAGGGTGTCCCCTGCCTTCGCCCGAGTCAGCTGAGATAGGCTCCAGCACCCCCCCCGCGACCCTAGTGAGGATAAAGCGGTGTATAGAGAATGGATGGTTGGATGGATGGTTTCTAAATTCAGTGTACATATAAAGTCTGCAGCTGGTGCAGTTTCATTCCAAGTCACTCAGGACAACAAAATCATTTACTGCTGTAGAATTGTCTGTATAGTTAATACAGATAGAGGGGAACCATACTTTCCAAGTTAATAATGGACTGTCTGTGTAAATTTGGAAAAGTAGGTTGACTTGGTGGTGTGGTCACAGATCCACGTCTGGAGAGAAGCTTTTTTCCAGGACTGAAACAGTGGGCTTTTTATGTTTATTCAAAATTAAGGGAAAAGTAAACCTGCATCAGATAACCGAACTGCTGCTGCTGACTCCAGTTTCATATGAACACAGCAAGTGTTTTTATGGCGAGTGACTGGAGCACAGTTTAACACACAGTTGTTATGTAGTTCTCTGGAAGTCAGAGTTTTTCCTAAGCAGAAGGAAGGGAAATACACAGGAAACACAGAGACGTTAGAGACCCAGAGGCAGTAAGTATTACAGTGGTTGTCTTGCTGTCAACAGTCAAGTTATCAACACACTCACACACGCTATGATAAGTAGGAGTGGCAATCCCCATAATTATTGTGACGGAAAAGATAAGTTTGCAGTATTTGTCCTTTGAGCAAACTGTGACTTTTGTATGCCTATCTAACTGTTCCACTGTCACTGTCAAAGTATCTCTGGGTGTGCTGAAAAACAGCTTCTAATTGGCTTAAAACTGACATGCCAGACACAAGAACTGAAGCACGTCAGAGGTCTTTTAGCGCTGCTGTGTTCAACAAGTTGCCACATTTCCTCAGTTTTTAATAATTCAGTACAACAGGGCATTCTCAGCATAGGGATTTAAAAAAAAGTGGCATTTTCTAGCTTTGCAGGATTGACGAGTGCCAAGAGAGAAAGAAGTAATGTGTGGTGACCAATCGTGTCCCACACTATAGAGATTATCTGGAGTGTTTGCGCTCTAATTAGAAACAGCTATGCACCAACCATAGTTATAAGAACAGCAGAATGTACACAGCTGCAACAGATTCTTGTATTTGTAAAATTCCTGCTTTTCTTGAGAATCTTAAATAAAGACACAAAGCTGCTGGTCCACAGGGATATACTGGATGTGTATCAAAATGTACGGCTACACCCTTTCTGAGCTAGAAATGGAATGTTACAAAACATGGAGAAACTAACAAACTAAATCTTTGTTGGTTTGTAGCTTCAGATTGCTAATAGGTGTGAATCTCAATGTGTTTTTCAGTATTCCTGTCATTACAGTGACTGACAGAAATAGAAAGTGAATATGGATAGATGGATTATTCCGACTTTATAACCTTAAAAACCTTGCAAGGACAGTGTATCCTCTCAGCTAATCCAAAAATGAGCAAAGAGCAATGAGGTGGAATAAAGTTGAGGTGGACAATAAAGTGGCTGCGCCCTTAATTATGCATAAGTTTAAGCCTTAGTAACACTTTAAAGTAGCCTAGCCACGCTAGACCCACGTTCTGAAGGCACAAGGGTCTAGGACCGCTTGACAGGGAGGGACACAAAAGGTTGTCTTTCAAATCACTCTGCAGCAATTGGGTAGGTATACAACCAATCAGTGCAACGAATAGGCTGACGGAGTTCCTAGAGCTCCGGCGGATTGTGGCTAAGTCCCATTAGCTTCCCAACCAGCGGAGCCAACTGGTATATTAAGGATTTGCCATATCCCGTCGGCATAAGTCCAAATACGTCTTTCTTCTCAATGAAACACTTCAGTGCCGTCCTTTGTTTATCTTTCAAGTTGAATTTTAGCTTCAAATCTTTAAGGGCTGTGGCCAAAGCCGAGTCAAAAGATAACTGTTTATTGTGCACCGGTTGTTTCTGTCAGAATCGTCGCGCCTCTTCAATTCAATTCAATTCAATTCAATTTTATTTATATAGCGTCAATTACAGTCAAATCGTCTCAAGACGCTTTACAGAACCCATATGCCTGACCCCCAGAGCAAGCCCAAAGGCGACAGTGGCAAGGAAAAACACCCTTTTAACAGGGAAGAAACCTCGAGCAGAACCCGGCTCTAAATAGGGGGGACCCATCTGCCTGCTGGCCGGGCGGGTTGAGAAGGACAGAAGAGGGCAAGGGGGAGGGATGGGAGAAGAGGGAGGGGTGAGAAAGCAAGGAAAACACAACACACATTTGAATACATGCATGACAGGATATGTGACACAGACAAAGTATAAGCTAACACTGAAAACTGACTCATAGTTTACTCTTATGATGTACGGCTCTGACATTAAACATACTCCTTATATAGCTAGCAGTAAAATTCAAACAGTATGTAAGTTAGCATAAGCCTCTGTCGTCACTTAGTTACGCCCGTCTTCTGACTCAACACTTCATGGTGATTGGTCCGGCCAGTTTTAGGAGAATCCAGCCTCGAGCCTTATGGAGGGTAACTAGACCCACCCTGACAGAGAATTAAATTCGTTGCCGTGGGTTGTCTAGCGCGGCTAGGCTAATCCTCAGGTGCAGTGCTTGGATAAAACACAGTCCGCTACAAAAAGTGGCAAGATTTCCGAGGTCCCCTGAACACCTCACGGTGGGCTGGTCGCCCGTCCCTCCTCCCTTGAGCAGCTCCACTCTCCACTGTTCAGTCTCGGCTCTTTAAGCTGGAAGCTCGGCTGATCTCTACGTCAAACAAACGGCAGTAGCGTGTGAGAGGGAAGGTGTTTCTCCGTGGGAAACCCTCCTCACTGCTGTCAGCGGACAGCGAAGCGTGAAGGAGAGGAGAGCAGTTAGGATTAAACTCCACTGAATGAACTTCACCGAAGGAGACCTGCACGCAAAACCTCCAACACCTCCTCCAGAAGCGACAAACGTAAGAACCCACTGCGACTCTCACCTTTAATGCTTCCAGAAACCACATAGGAGCGACCTTCCAACCGCTCCTGTAACCTTTCACACCCTCTCTTTTTCACACTGAAGTGGGGAATTACTCACTACTTCTGTCAAACTGATAGCTTGAGTGTTTTTCCAATTTCCATGTGTTTCGTGTTTTTCCATCTGTCATTGTTTTTTATCTGTTATTATTACACTGAGAGATGCCGTAATATAAAGCAACCACCTTCTTTGCACTCAGTGTCCAAACTGCTGTTTTCTGTGGTGAGTTTACATGAATCTTTCTTAACTTTTTTGTGCGCCTTTTCACTCTGATTTGCGTAAAAGTTGTTTTGGAGCTTTGTCTGTGTTGCGCGCTGACAGGTGGGAAGTGGATAGCCCCATTACTTAACATTTATTGCGATGATGTAGAAAAGTTAGTAATGTATAGAAGTGAACAACTCGTAAGTAAAGTGTTACTGCTACTGTGGCTGCTGATGAGGAGGACTTTTGGGGGAGGAAACAAGCCTCAGCGCGTCTCCGTGCGCAGCAGCTTCAGACTGGCAGGCAGTGAGTCAGACCTGGATGAATAGCTGGCGAGGTGGAGTCCTTGGAGGACGTGGAGCAGAGGCGCTGAGCCTCTCCTGCAAGTGGAAAAATAGTTTCAGATTGTTGTCTTGATGTAGCCTAACTGTTTCCAAAGAGGATGGGGAAGCAGGACAATGGTGCGTTTGGATCGGCAGTCACTGCTGAGTCTACAATGAGCCATTAGTTGGTAGTTAAGCTTGTGTTTTGTGCAACTAATGTTCCAGGAGCATCACTTTTTCACAAGTGAGCTTTCACAGCAGTAAGGAAAGTAAATATTAGCTGAGTCAGTTAATTCAGCTACTGAGCTGCAAGCAGTTAAATGTTGTTCCTTGGTCCAAAGTGAAATAATTAGATTACAGTATTTCTATGTATTACATCATCAGCCTGTCCATCCTGAGCTATTTGTCAGGATTTTCAACAATACATCCCAGTCAAACCAATTGATTTATTCAAATAACCTGTCAGTAGTGATTAATCTGTCAATTATCTCCATTTAAGACCATCTCTGAAGATAAAGGAACATGTCCATCACTTGGGCTTTGCTAAAGCCAACAAGAATGACTCAAAATAGTTTGGACTAACAATCCGAAAGCCAACTATGGTTTATTTTCGCATAATACAGAGGTGAACAGGAACTTATCACATTTTAGGAGCCGGAACAAGGACCACTTCAAAAGCATATCAAAATATTTTGATGATCAAAATAGTCTTGAAATATTTTTGTGTCAATTGGCTAATTGATTAGCCATCTAATCATTGCATCCCTTCCCTATAAAAAAGAAAAGTCTTCCAAAAAGTTTGACGTAATTTTTAAAAACAATTCACTGCTATTTTAAAGACATTTTAAACAAATAATATCTAGTAAAATCTCAGAAAAAATATTTATCTACATGTTGAAAATCTGTCTTTTGACAAATAGTATCTTTTTTCCCCAATGTGTCAGACTCTTTTTGTCATATTTAAATCTGCTAAAAAGCTCATTATTTTCCAGATATTTTACCTTATCTTTACAGCATTTTATAATTTATTAACAAATTTTTTAAATGATTTTTTAAAAACATTTTAGTTGTGTAGCCTGAAGCTTGCTCATATAACACCCCTCCACCCCCACCCCAAGCATCACTCTAAGTATTTAATAAGCCAGTTGTTCAATTGTCATTGTAATGTTGTGGGTTGTGTAGTTGTGGACCAGCAAACCCCACTTTTATGATAAGAGTGTACTTATAAAACAGACTTTAACATGAAGACAGGGACACTTCTGTATTGTCTGAAACAGTCTTACTTTCTGTTTAGCTTTATGGTTTTAATTGCTCCTTCGGCCAAATAATACAAGTGCAGGCTACGTCATGGGATTATACAGATTTGGCAGAGATTTTGTGTTTACACTGTGACAGTAATCCTGTTGCTATCTCTGATTAGAATAAACCGTTGTAGGCAGCGTTACAAATCAGTGAGGGGTTGTATTTCATGACATTTTTGGATTTTACTGGTTGTTGGGTTTTTTTGCATCAGTGTGAGAATGTATTTTGTGGATCAGCTAAAAATGGATATTCCCACCTGGTTATGTTCACATTAAAGTGCCTCAATTTATCTGTTTTATTATCATATGCTGCATGTTGATATCCAGGACTGAGACTGAAAGACTTTGTGCAAACAGGAGATTCAGGATTGGGCTTCTTTCTTTCTAACATGCAAAACACAGTGAGTCACCGTGAAGTTAGTATGTAATATTGTTATAAAAACGTTGCCATGTGCAGTTTTGTTTTTCGCTGAGTGACTGTCATTTTTGAGTTAACAAATACAAAATACATAAAGGAAGATTCACAGGTTAACATTAAATACAAGATAACACTTTGCACTTTCTGGCAGTGTCTTCATTCCTGTTCTGGAAAAACCTGAAATCTCACTTTCAGTATTGATAGAGAAGTGTTCACAGCACAGGTGGCCTCTTCTCCCAGGAGCTGCACATGTTGTGCTGTGTACGTTTGGTGGGGACAGATGTGTTTAAATACATGAGGTGCTGCTCCGTATATTTTTCCCTGCAGTCTCACCATGCTGCTGTACATCTCCGGGTTAATTCGTCCAATATGTCCTTTTGGTTTATTTCTGTTATTATTTTCACTGATTCTTGTAAACACTTGAGACCTTTGGCACACATTTACCAGATTGATTTGCAAATCATCACCTTATTGCACACATGCTGAACACACAGTTCCTGGTTTGTTTTTTTCCATGGTGCTGTTTTTCACAGATGCATATCAATGAATTTAAAGATGTGTTTGCAGTAATCTCCTGAGCTGAAGGGCAATGCCGGTAAAAAGTGTGTTAATTGGATTTAATTTCAATTAGAGAAAAAAAGAAATCAAATAACCGCTGGTCTGGACTTTCATAATTGCAGATGAGCTCTACTGAGCAGGTAAATGGACAAAAAGAAGTGATTTCACCTTTTCCTTTGTCGTCCTGTGTGAACAAACTTGTTTCATGAATGAAAAGCAGCTCTGGAGTGTTTTATCTGTGTAGGGGAGGGTGGGAGGTCCTCATGTCAGTCAGAGCTCTGCCTTTAAAATTAGATGAGTCTGAGAAATCCTTGTTGTCCTTTAATGCCGATACTCCAGTACCGTTAGTATGCAATCTGTTTTGTTCTACCCTTTGCCAAGAATTGTAAGTACTCCCACTTATCCCGGTTATGAAAAAGCTCTTCAGTCTTGCTTGAATCAAAATCGACTGCTTCAGATCTTTGTGTACTTTCAGTACAAGAAGCCTCCTTAAACCTCTGTTTCTTCTCTGTCTCTCTATCCTCAGTGAGATTCTCACCAGCCAAAACCCAGACAGACCATGCTAACGCTATGACCACGACTACAATGTAAGTACCGCAGTGTGTGGATTAATCTTCTCTTAATGAGGCGTTGAATTCATTTCAGTGGGGCAAAGCACTGCTATTTGGACTGATCATGGTGGACAGAAATCTGTTTTCTGCAGAAGATTCAGTCTTAAAACATTAGTCTGAAATTGGCTGTGATTAAGAAAAGCAACACAAACACTGCCCAACTCCCAATGGATGGATTTGAAGGTGCACTTTGGAATCACGAGCGTTTAATTTTATATCAGCAGTCTGTAATGTTTTCCATACATGTGCAATACACGGATGAAGGATTTCAGACATAAATTAATGAGAAGAATTATTTTTTAGAGCAGAGTTGAATGTTAGAGCAGTTAATAAGATCACTTGGTGCAACCAGAAGTAGAAGAAGTAGAATTTCAAAGATAAATGTAATAGAATTATTCACAAATAATGCAGTGATACAACTGCACATTGGACATTGTTAAATCTCATATCGTTAAAAATCCATTTAAATAAACAGATATTACATTAGAGAGACCCTGAGGCTACAATGCAGGCTTGTAGAGCCAAGACCAAAATATAAAAAGCCAGGGAACCACTGCTCTAGCATACAAATCTGAGTATCAGTAAGCAGCAACCTTTGTGAATGTTGCTGACCAGTGTCTCGTGTTGCAACATGGATGGTTTATGCCAGATGAGTCATTAAGTGTGTAGAGAAGTTGGTCCAGTTCTTCCAGTGTACAGTTAGCCTGTATCAAACCCCAGTTCTCTGGTACGGGCTTGATGACAGTGGCATCTGCTCTGTCATGACACATGTTCTTTGGTAATCATTGCAGATCTGGTGATAATAGGTTGTTGTAGTTAAGCAAATGTGAGTTTTTGATTGAGGTTGCATCAGTCAGAGCTTTAAAAGACAATGAAGAGAGATCAGAAATGCAGATACACCTGCTGAGTCTTCCAGATAATTACAGCATGTTACTAAAAGCACGTCATACACACCTGTTGTTTACACTTTCATTATATTTTTGCAGCAGACCCAAACAGCTACTGGTTCTCTTGACACCTGACTCACTCAGTTATTGCCTACATTTTGTCTCTTTTATAGCTGCTCTAGTAATATTCTTTTTTGTATTGTTTTCTCTTTATCTCACTTTACTTCTGTTTTATCTTGCCTTTCGTCATTGATCCATTGCTTACATCCCGCTGTGTCTCTACAGGGTTCGGTCTGTAGTGCTGACGGTCCTGATGCATGTTTTCCTGGTGCCCCATGGTGAGTTTCATTTCAAACACGGGATGTCATCTTCCAGCTCGTGCTAGTCTCTTCCTTTATATGACATGTGAGGTACAGAGAACAGAGTCAACAGGTTCATTTCTTAATTAGCTTTTTTGATCAAATGAAATGATTCGCTCCAAACACTCCATAGACGCACATCACAGTGTTTCTTTCTTTGACCTTATCTGTCTAAACCGAGCCTGGAGATGTTTCCACACAGGAATCTCAAGAGCATAAATTTAGGTTGCGTCAGTGTGAGGAGTTTCATTTGTCAGATGGGCTTTGTGACGTTCTGGTTCTGACAGAAAGCTTCTGATGTTGTTGCTGTAGAAGAAAATGACTTATGAATGTGAACTGTGCATAGCAGCTTCTGCTTGGAACCAGTTTAGTTGTTGTGTAGTTTCATCCGGAACAGTGCCAATTATAGATAAGACACTTATCTAGGACTGTCCCGAACACCATATTTGGAATTTCGAAGATGAAGACGGGACAGACCACGGATGTGCCTACAATAACATGACAATTATCTACAGTTGCTGTTACTTGCAGTTTTCAGGTCATTTGTCAAGTATGATTTGTCTACCACTCGACTGCTTGGGGGTCAATCTACATAAATTTTAAAGTTCTAAACATCGACTGTATCTGGATGCTTCACTTTTGCATCTTACTGCAGTTTAGGGCTGATTTGGGCAAAATTGTGATTTTTCTCACAGATATTCTTACAGTTTAATTTTTGTTATATTTTTTAAAGTCAAATTCAGTTCAATATTCACTATGTAATAGGTTTGAAACATGACAGCGTATTACCACAAGATACAACTGAAAGCATTACTGCCATTGTGGCCTTTGTGAGTCACTAACTACATCATTTCAAATTGCAATTTCAATCTGTACTCAGTGTCTAACCAAACTGTAAGTTTGTCAAATGGTCACATGCCAGCGTCCGAGTGCCAGCATCCATAACTGGGATGTGACTAGATTAAATATCCTTATCTTAGAACAGCTAATGATACATCATGTTAATGAGTACTGTTGGATTACCATTTTGTCTTATTTGGTTTCATTTGGCTTCAGACCAGACACAGCCATTTTTCATCCTGTGCTAAATTTTAGACTCTGTGAAGGTGTTCCTCAAACTTCTATTTTTTTCTGTCATGTTTTTTAGGTCCATTTGCATCTGTACCACAACATTTATATACAGATGACACAGCCTTTTATATCACCGTTTAGTGTTAGTCCTCCAAAACAGCCGACCTACAAGTTTGCCACAAAAAAATGAAAATCATTGAATTTCTCCTGTAGAGTCCGAGTACAATTTTGTAAGTGTTGGGTAAAGACAATACAATTTAAACCAATTTAATCAGATGGTTTCTACCATAGTGCTCTGAGGTTTACATTACCATAGATGTAACTTCTCTATTCTTTTTCTGACTTTTTGCTTGTATTTTCAAATGTTACTGTGGGATTTGAAGGAGTAGCACTGGCCATGAAGTGTACATCCATATACTGTCCTGATCCACAGAACACAGAAGCCTCATAACACTACTGACTCTCGATTGCTTAAGATCTATTTTACTTTACTAGACAGATTTCCCCTGTGTGAGGCTCATGTGGTTGCTGCTACCAAAATGAAAACCACAGTGCTTTTATGAGCCACAATCATTTTGTCGAACTGACATGATGACTTTCACCTGGGTCCAAATCAATAACATGTCAGCTGTGCACTAACAGAGTCTTCTCTCAGTTTCATTTTCCACTGAAACACAGACTGTCTTTTTAGCCAGTGGATGTAAAGACAAAATCACATAGAATTTGCCTCTGAAATTACTGTTACCATTGCGCAACATTTTGGGGAACAGAAACAAAACGCAAAAAAAAAGACCCTGAATACCTTTCAGCTATATGAGGCAATGGTTTCAGCGAGAACAGTACAAATGGTTGAGTTTACCGCAGAAGAGTTCATTATAGCATTTCCACCATATTATAAGGTCACCTGTTTGATTCAGAATACAGAAACCCAACATTTAAATGATGATAACGCTCACTGGACAGCTTTTTTCAGTGTCCGTGTGTTTGAACCTAATTAACTCCCTGCCTCTCTGTGAGCAGATGCTCAGAGTTTGGAGCCCGAGGATGGCGCCTCGTTTCCCTCAGGTGCCCTGGGCCTCCCATGGCAGGATGAGCTGTGCTGTGACTCACCTTCAGCCCACCCTGGTGTCGAGGGAGGTGCCACGAACACATCAGAGGCTAACCGCTCTGAATCAACCCTCCCACTTCGTCCCCGCTGCAAGTACAGGAACTCGACAACCCAATCACATCCCTATGAGCCCTCTGGTGGTAAGTAAGAGTTTAAGTCCACAAAGTTTCTTAACAAAATACTTCAACATTCTTTATTTTGTGCAGCCGACAGAAGGTAATCAGTTAGTCTTGGTGCTCATGGCAAGATTGTTAAGTTTCTGGAGTCGAAGGTGAGCACGGTGGGATTATTTTCAGGAATAAATATGTAATTTTGATAGACAGAGGCAAGGTTCTAGTGATTCAATCAATGCCAGGAGAGGAACTTTAAAGGTAAATTTAAAAAAAAAAAAGCAAATGTGTTCCTGGACACAAACTGAACACAAATGAGTGCTGTGCAACCACATGCACAGTCCCACAGGAGACGCAGCACAGATCCCGACTGATAGTTTTGTGTTTGACTTTAGACAGTGCAGAACTGACAGCGGTGTCTGAATGAGGCAACAAGACTGTTTGTTCCCAAGAATACCTTTAAGTGATTCATCAGTAGCGACAGGTGAGCTGCACAATGTGGCTCCGGTTCATCAGGGCACCCAGCAGGGTTAATGTGACACAGACTCGTGATTCAGCAGCGTCACTTATCACTGGTAGAAATGCTCCCAAAGATCAGGTTGACGGGCTCATTACACTTTAATGGCTTTTTATCTGACATCCCTCCCTCCTCCTGCTGTCAGTGTGGGCGACCATGTGAGTCCTGCCCTGTCCTCAGTTAACAAGATGATCAGGTTCAGTAGGATCCGCTCTGCCTTTTATCAATCAAACTATGCGTACCCTCTGATTGATTGTATATTTGCAAGGAGAGAAAATAAGAGGGTCATTAAGTTTAAACCGCCGACAGGAGCCAGTTAAAGTGAGTCATAATTATAAAATACTCTCTTGATATCGTCTGTGTGGAGGTGAAGATGACTGAGACGCAGTGGAGGTGAGGAGGATTTGTTTGTTTGCATCGATCAGTGAGGCACTGTGACGCACAAGCGCTCCGAGCTCCTCGTGTACGTGATGGCAATTAAACAGTAAAGCTAAAGGCTTCCGTTGTGCCTTCTGATTGCTTTACAGGCCTTTAAGCAGATGGGAATGATTCAGCTGTCCACAAAGCATTGTCAGAATTTCAAAACAGTCGTTCTGTTTACAGGTTAGTCATAACGTTTCATTTATGTCTTTGTTGCTTTCTACAGCAAAAACCTTCCCTAAGACAGGTGCGAGTTACAGAAGACAAAGACTGAAACCAAACTGCATTTGCATCAGCTGCAGTATTAAAACGTTTGCTTGGCTCTGACCTGTCTGGGCTCTGACATGGGACCTCTGGGGGTGACCTGTTGTGGGATGTTGGCACCTTGTCCTTTGGGTTGCCGAGAGGTTCCTCCTACAAATGCTCATTCGGTTTAGAATCTAGGCAGTTTAGAGGTTGGATCAACACACTGGACTCTTTGTTGTGTTCCTCGAGTCATTCCTGAGCGGTTTTCGTGGTGTCACAGAGTGCGTCATCCTGCTGGGTGAAGCCACTGTATGGGAATGCCTTAGGAAGATGCACAGGAGTGTGATATTGCAGACAAACTGTTTTTATGCTAGCATTTAGAATTTGACCCTTTTCTAAAATTCTTGATAATTCCATTGCCCCCAATCATGGACTTGATGATTTTGGAATTTGTGCATGTGTTTTCAGGCAGAAATCCTGGAAAAACTGCTTGGTTTGTCAGTAAATACTTGCATAACTGGTGATATTCTCTTCATCTTCTGCCAGACATTGTGTTTATATGATTAGTATACATTAACATAGATTTAACTTCACTAGACTCTTTGTTACACCAGTAAAAGTGAGATTTATCTCCAGGAAAATATCACCAACATTAATATTGTTTATTTTTTATATTAAAAAATATAATGACTTAAGTGTCAGTGAAGGTTTTGTTTCCTTTTCTTTACCTTTTATGTCCTACTTGCCAGGCTGTAGGAGCGACTGTGTTGCTGTTCACACACCAAATTTTTTTCTGAGAGATTTTCGTAGTTTCATAGCAGAGGCTTCGTTCTCAGAATATTAAGCCTGGCTGCTTTTCTCAGAAGACTTCATCAGGACTTCACAGTCTGCTAACATGCAAATGTGATTTCTCGGCAGGCACCTGTGTTGACATACGGTGCAGAATTGATGAAAACTCGGGAAATCTGACTTGTGATCTTCAGTCTCACGGCCATCGGTCCGGCACGCTGGATGTTGGTCTGATGATGGTCAGATTACAGCGCCTGCTGTGAGTATGAAGCTGCTGCCTTCAGTTGTTTCATCCGTGCTCTTCTTCTCGAGAGTGTGGACATATGATTCATTGTGTGTCCGTGTACTTTCGTGTGATTGCGCTTAGCGTCTGCTCACTGGAGGGTAAAGCATGTATGTTTACTTTGATCAGCAGAGGGAAAGCTGTGTTACATATTCCTGACTCCAGACATTTGCTGTGGTGGAGGTGAAGAAACAAACTCACTGTTGATCTAACACACACTTGTTAAGAGCTGAATGGTAGTACGAAGCTATCACATGTTGCACACTGTCGTGAAGTGTTTACTGTACAAGTAAACAAATTGATTTTCCCCTCAAAGTCAATTTATTAGCTGCTCTGAGGCTTTTAATCATATTCAGCAGATAAACATGTCACAGCTCTAATTTCCATATTTTCAAAGACTTTTCCTCCATGGTAACAAAGTCAAAATAGACCTAATTACAAACAGCATAACAGCTAATAAATGTACCCAGAACTCTGAATCTAAAAAGATACTATAATTTTACTAATACTGTAATTTTCCAAGTTTATATTCACAGTCAGATACTATTTTTTGCTGCACTGAGAAAACAGCAGCTCGAGTAATTTTCTGTCCCTTTCCAGATCTCAAAAAACAGACGCAGAAGTGAACAATCCTGCACCTGATAGTCCTGTTGTTTGTGAAGCAAAGGATTCTTTCATGTGCTCCATCACTCTTGACCCTACAACAAGCTTTGTCACCATGGTAACTGTCAGCATCTTAGACGCCGTGGCTCCTCCAGTTCTGCTCAGAATTCCTGCCCGACCTGGTAAGAAACGAGGCATGCTTTTTTGTTGTTGTCTTTATGAGTTTTATATTAGTAACACAGTTAGCCTTGCAGTATTTGAAGACAGAATTACTATCAGGTGGAAAGGTAGTAAAGCTAGAAGTTTAGGAGCAGGGTTCAAGTTGTTCTATCATGGTGTAGATAGGAAGAGAAATGGAGTAGGAGTTATCTTGAAGGAGGAGTTTGTTAGGAATGTCCTGGAGGTGAAAAGAGTGTCGGATCGAGTGATGAGCCTGAAGCTAGAAATCGAAGGTGTGATGTTCAATGTTGTTAGTGGGTATGCTCCACAGGTAGGATGTGAGCAGGAGGAGAAGCAGAAATTCTGGTTGGACCTTGATGAAGTGATGCAGAGCATCCCGAGAAGTGAGAGAGTTGTCATTGGTGCAGACTTCAATGGACATGTTGGTGCAGGAAACAGAGATGATGATGAGGTCATGGGCAGGTTTGGTATCCAGGAGAGGAACGCAGAAGGACAGATGGTGGTTGACTTTGCAAAAAGGATGGAAATGGCTGCAGTGAATACTTTCTTCCAGAAGAGGCAGGAACATAGGGTGACCTATAAGAGTGGAGATAGGAGCACACAGGTAGACTACATCTTGTGTAGACGGTGTAATCTGAAGGAGATCAGTGACTGCAAAGTAGTGGCAGGTGAGAGTGTAGCCAGACAGCATAGGATGGTGGTGTGTAGGATGACCCTGGTGGTGAAGAAGATGAAGAGGGCAAAGGCAGAGCAGAGGACCAAATGGTGGAAGCTGAAAAAGGAAGAGTGTTGTATGACTTTCAGGAAAGAGTTGAGACAGGCTTTGGATGGTCAGGAGGTGCTTCCAGATGACTGGACAACTACAGCAAATGTGATCAGAGAGACAGGTCGGAGAGTACTTGGTGTGTCATCTGGAAGGAAAGGAGATAAGGAGACTTGGTGGTGGAATGAGGAGGTGCAGGAGTGGATCCAGAGAAAGAGGTTAGCTAAGAAGAAGTGGGACACTGAGAGGACTGAAGAGAGTAGACAGGAGTACAGGGAGATGCAGCGTAAGGTGAAAGTAGAGGTGGCAAAGGCCAAACAAGGGGCTTACGATGACTTGTATGCTAGGTTGGACAGTAAGTAGGGAGAGACTGACCTGTATAGGTTGGCAAGGCAGAGAGACAGAGATGGGAAGGACGTGCAGCAGGTTAGGGTGATAAAGGATAAGGATGGAAGTGTGTTGACAGGTGCCAATAGTGTGATGGGAAAATGGAAAGAGTACTTTGAAGAGTTGATGAATGAGGAAAATGAGAGCGAACGAAGAGTAGAAGAGGTGAGGGTTGTGGACCAGGAAGTAGCAAAGATGAGTAAGGATGAAGTGAGGAGGGCAATGAAGAGTGAAAAGGCACTTGGTCCTGATGATATACCTGTGGAGGTATGGAAGTGTCTCGGAGAGGTAGCTTTAGAGTTTTTGACTGGGTTGTTCAACAGGATCTTAGATAGTGAGAAGATGCCCGAGGAATGGAGGAGAAGTGTGCTGGTGCCCATCTTTAAGAACAAGGGAGACGTGCAGAGTTGTGGCAACTACAGAGGAATAAAGCTGATGAGCCACACGATGAAGCTATGGGAGAGAGTAGTTGAAGCTAGACTAAGGGCAGAGGTGAACATCTGTGAGCAGCAATATGGTTTCATGCCAAGAAAGAGTACAACAGATGGAATATTTGCTTTGAGGATGTTGATAAAGAAGTACAGAGAATGTCAGAAGGAGCTGCATTGTGTCTTTGTAGATCTGGAGAAAGCTTATGACAGGGTGCCCAGAGAGGAACTGTGGTTTTGTATGAGGAAGTCTGGAGTGGCAGAGAAGTATGTTAGAGTGGTGCAGGACATGTATGAGGACTGTAAGACAGTGGCGAGGTGTGCTGTAGGAGTAACAGAGGAGTTCAAGGTGGAGGTGGGACTACATCAGGGATCAGCTCTGAGCCCCTTCTTGTTTGCTATGGTGATGGACAGGATGACAGACGAGGTTAGACAGGAGTCTCCATGGACTATGATGTTTGCAGATGACATTGTGATCTGTAGTGAGAGCAGGGAACAGGTGGAGGAGAAGCTAGAGGCATGGAGGTTTGCCCTGGAAAGGAGAGGAATGAAGGTTAGCCGCAGCAAGACGGAGTATCTGTGTGTGAGTGAGAGGGACCCAAGTGGAAGAGTGAGGTTACAGGGAGAAGAGATCAAGAAAGTGGAGGATTTTAAGTACTTAGGGTCAGCAGTACAGAGCAATGGAGAGTGTGGAAAAGAGGTGAAGAAGCGTGTACAGGCAGGCTGGAACGGCTGGAGAAAAGTGTGATGTGTGATAGAAGAGTTTCAGCTAAAATGAAAGGAAAGGTTTACAAAACTGTGGTGAGACCAGCCATGTTGTTTGGTCTGGAGACAGTGTCCCTGAGGAAAAGACAGGAGGCAGAGCTGGAGGTAGCAGAACTGAAGATGCTGAGGTTCTCTTTGGGAGTGACCAGGATGGATAGGATCAGGAATGAGTACATCAGAGGGACAGCACATGTTAGAGGCTTTGGAGATAAAGTCAGAGAGGCCAGACTGAGATAGTTTGGACATGTCCAGAGGAGAGAGAGTGAATATATTGGTAGAAGGATGCTGAGTTTCCCACTGCCAGGCAGGAGGCCTAGAGGAAGACCAAAGAGGAGGTTTATGGATGTGGTTAAAGAGGACATGAAGGTAGTTGGTGTAGGAGAGGAGGATGCAGAGGACAGGGTTAGATGGAGGCAATCGATTCCCTGTGGCGACCTCTGAAGGGAAAAGCCAAAAGGAAAAGAAGAAGAAGATTTGAAGATAGAATTACTCATGACTAGAGGATATACTTGGTAATTGAGGTGAACAGCTCTGATCATCTCATTACGATGGCACTTTTGAAGCTGTGGGATATTCACCAGCAAGTGAAGTCAATTCTTGAACTCATTGTGTTGGAAGCAGAAAAAATGGGCAGGTGCAAGAATCAATGTGGCTTTAACAAGGACCACATTGTGATACATCTCTAAAACAGCAGCTGTTGCGGAGTATTACCAATATGTAGGGGTTAATATCTACTTAAAATGGCCTGAGGACGGACAAATGTTGATTTGGTGACAGTGTCATGTCGTAGTGAAGAAGTCACCATCAAGCTTGAATCAGCCCAACTCAAACCCACAAATTCTACCAGAAACTCTGGTGCTCAGTCGTGTCGATTCATCCTATACAGCATCAGCAAGATCATATCTTTCCTGTCTGAACATGTAGCACAACTCTTGGTACAGGTTCTCGTAATGTCACGCATCGAAACTGCAACTCCTTACTGGCAGGTCTCCCCACATGTATAGTCAAACCTCCTCTGATGATCCAGAATGCAGCAACACGTCTGGTTTTCAACCAGCCAAAAACAGCTCATGTCATCCCGCTGTTCAGATCGCTTCACTGGCTTCCACTTGCTACCCTCATAAAATTCAAAACTCTGACACTTGCATTCAAAGCTACAATGAAAACAGCTCCCTCTTACCTGAACTCTCTCTTTCAGGTCTACACTCCATCCCACTCACCACGCTCGGCCAACAAAACGTGCTTAAAACAGACAACACAACAGGGCTGGCAGTTAGACTCTTCTTCTCTGTGGTTCCCCAGTGGTGGAACGAGTTACAAAGCTCTGCAGTGTCCCTCTCAGTCTTTAAGAAAACACTAAATACCCAGCTCTTTACCGAACACCATTGCACTTGACAGACTGCAATAAGCAAAGAAACATTTTCTGTTACCTCCTGCACTGCCTGTAGGCACCGCAGTCGCACTTGAACTTGTTTTATGACACTTATCAAGGTTGTTTTCTCCTGACTAGATGCTTGCTTGCATTGTATCTACTCTCAGATGTACATCGCTTTGGATAAAAACATCTGCTAAGTTTAACAGTGAATTGTAGAATTGAAGGCTGGGCAGTGTGGTCTGCTCCCAAAGAAGAGCTACTGTAGCACAAACTGATGAGGACTTTAATGCAGAAAGATGTCAGAACATGGAGTTCTGCATCTCAGATTGGTGTGTGTGGGACTGAAAAACCAGTCAACAGTCAAAGTGCACATCCTGACCTGAAAGCACCTACAATGGGAACATGAGTGGCCAGATTTTATGCATCATTTACCTGAGTAGGAGCTGCAGGGAGATGCACTATGAGAAGAAGATAAGCCAGTGGAGGCATTGTTAGGCTCTGGGGAATGTTCTTGTAGGAAGCCTTCGGCCGTGGCAGTCAGAGATGTTATATTGACAGAAGGATGATCCACCCTTGTTTCAAAAAGATTTGAAGAACATGAAAGAATAGATCTTTGGGATTCGCTCGAAAAACAGGTCCAACTCATGGAAGCACCACCTCTTCCAGGATTCCCGCTGATGACTTAATGTTGCCCAATACCACAGAACACCCTCAGAGTTCTGAGGAGTCCAGACGTTGATGGTTCAAAGCAGTTTTGGCAGCATAAGAGGGACCGACAGAATATCTGGTTGTTGGCTTTAATGCTTAGCAGATTAATGTAACTCAGTTCTCAGGAATGGTGTTCAACTCTTGTTTATTTTGAAGAAGCTCAACATGTGTCCTGATTAGTTATGGGAAAAGTCTAAGACCATTGGCTATATCACAGGATGATGTTGCAAGCTGAGAGAAACAATTGTCACAATGCAAAACCACAAAAAAGGTTAATTAAATTTTTGTGAAACCATTGAATTAGCTGAAATTGTAAACTATTTTACAATTAATATATATTCTGGTGTTTTAAATGCATATTGAAGATGTTTTTAGGACATTACAAGAAGCGACCAGTAAGCAAGTTCCCAGCATTCAGGTTTTTTCAAAGGGTAAAGGTCCTAAAAATAGATTCAGCCATGCATGACAAGGATCTTAGTCTTTTAAGCACGAACTGTTGTAACGTTCAACCTTAATGTGACAGATAAGGAGAAACTGTTTTATTCAGCTGTGAATTTTAGACGTGACTTGAACACAAGTAAAAGAAGCTGGACCCCGGCCTTGTGTGTGTGTGTGTTGAAGCTGTGAGATCTCTGCAGTGATAGAAAAGAACCTCTCATGCTGTTTGTTCAAACAGACCTCCTTGCTTAAACTCACAGAGCAGAACAGAAAGTGAATATTCCGGTGCACAAGGTGAGGCTATTAAATGTCTTGTATTTTTCCAGCCAACAATTTAAAACTATAAATAGTCAATTTAAAGTGTAAGTACAAGAAACTGTATAGGATGGGATCATCTAATGGTAAAAAAATGACTTTTAGATTTATTGTCCCAGTTTGGGCAATTTGATTTGCAACGGCAGTCAATGAAATTTATACCATAAAAACAGCATAGTACAATACATAGAAACATATATACAACTAATATAATAATAAGTGTCATCAGGTATGTTATCATGGCCGTATATGTAGCCTGCAGAGACTTAAATGAATGAAACTATTGTATCGTCTTTTTCTGCGGTTTTAGATAATGACGTTCTTTAGCACACCATGAGCGCTGACTTTCAGCTTGTGTGTGTTTATGGTACAGTGCATTTACATCATGAAAGGTCATGCTTTAGCAGTTTTTCTGTTTGCTCTGTAACCATGGAAACAGACAACAGTGGCTGCACACATTCAGATTCAGCTAAGTTTGTCTCTGAGACTTAGAGTGCAGCAGGAGCAGCCAAGGTGATTTCTCTCACTGTACTGTCAACTGTGATCAAGCAGCACGTACTTCATTTAGGAAAGCAATAAATGTTGCCTCATGTTGAGTTAGGTTTGTAAATTAGCCTTTTAAGATAGAACTAAAAGCCCTTCTTGTTTCTCATGGGAACGTATTCTGAAGAAATAGTTGAGCTGTTAGTAATAATGATGAGTAACCTCTCCTGCCCCGAAAGGCATTTTTGTGGCTGTAGGAGACTCAGCATTTTCCGTTTGTGTTCGTCAGAAGTGAGTGATCACCTGAGATATCTTTGTTATCTGCTGCACCCATCTCACCTCAGCGACTGACGTTAAATAATAAATCTGACTGATTACCTCTTACAGCCACCTGAAATGAGCACGTACACTATCAACCTCTGTAAGTCACTCACACTGAGTGGATCATTCATAGGAAATTAAAAAATTATTCTAATGACATTTCTATGTACACGTCATGTATTATTGACTAAAACGTGAAGTTAATTTGCCATATGTGACAAGCAGAGAAAGCAAATTACATGCCGGCTACATTTTCCATTAGGTCTCCATTCAAGATGTGATTGATTTATTTAATTCTGGCAAGAGAACTACAAGATGAAGATTAGTTTCATTACAGCGAATGCTGTTAGATGTACAGTGCAGTAATGCTGTATGTTTTAAAGGCTATAAATACTGATGGATAACAAAGAGTTGTAATTAATAAGAGACCTTGAGGCACTTTGTTGAGCCATAAGAAAAACTATAATCCTCTAACTGTATTTACAGGTATTTTGATAAATCCAAAGGCATTTTCTAACTTTAATTGAAGCAAGCTGGCCTTACAGCAGGATCAGAGTGGTCTTATGGTGGCATTATGAGTGATTTGCTGACCATGCAGCATATCGATTCTGTAGCGGAGCTCACAGTATGGTAATATATTCTTTTTCTGCAGTGAAACCGAGTCCTCCAGTCAACGTGTCACACATTCAGACCATTGAGGCAGAACTGATCGTTCAGTGGAACGACTCCACAGACTTTGATCTCAGCCCGCTGAGATATGAGGTCCGATTTTCCTCCAACACCACTCACCCAACCTGGCAGGTAAATAGTAGACACCAAGCAAGGATCATATACCATTTTAGAGACAGATTTTTGCAGATAACATATTTAATTATCGCTTAATCTGTAGTTTTGTTGTGTTTTTTTTGCTTATTTATGAATTAATCCTTTATCTTTAAAAAGCCAGAAAATATTGAATTAATTCTTGATCCTAAACCAAAATTCTTGCATGGAGAAAAGCAGCAAATCTTGTTTTTTTTTTAAACTTAGTGATTAAGGTGGACTTCTTGTTGCAGCTCCTAAGAGTTGATGATTCGTGAAAGTTTTCTTTTGCCTTTCTTGGAAGTCCGATAATCTGCATTTCCTTTAGGCTGTATGTCAGAGCTGAAATATCACAATCTGTTTTAGTGGTACGTTTAATGCCTTCACTTGGGAATTAAGACATAAATGAATATGTGTAGATTGTAAAGAAAGCACTAAAATCTAATGCAAACAAGCTGTGAAAGTGCAAACAAGCAAGCAAACTGACAGAAATGGCCAGCAGTCACATGATCCTGATTTTAGCTTTGATAACATTTATGGCTGAAAAGACACCAAACTGCAGCCGCATTCATGTTGTGATGATGGATTTGATTTAGTCATCGCTCTCGGGGGAACACACCCAGCTCTGTGTGTGTGTGTTTGTGTTCATTTCCCCTCCTCTATCTCCAGGTGGTGCATGCATCTGGAAAGCCACAGCGGTCTTTAGATCTGAAGCCCAAACTGAACTACACCATCCAGGTTCGCTGCTGCAGTCAGGAAGAGCCTCCGCTGTGGAGCGAGTGGAGTGAACCTCACCACATTTACCTGAACAGTAAGAACTAGTTCCTTGCAGTTTTGTGTACGGGGACAAAAAAAAGCAAAAGAGCAGCTGCTGCTTGTTGTTTGAGTTTGCATGTACTTTGGACAATTTTTATCATTTTTGCAACTTTTTTTTTTCTGTGCAGAGGGTTCATTAAATTAAGGATACAGTGGTCTAACTTAACAAAGCTGTCCTACATGTCCTGGCACTGGTTGCCAAGTCAGTCAGCATTTGACATTTTGAACCAGGTGCTTCAGTTCAGCTCTCATTTTCCCTGATAGGCTCCACAGACGAGGATTCATGGCTAATTGCAGCTAGATGGATTCAACCGCTGACCCCAGTTATCGCTCAGGCAGATTTATGCCAGTTCTATGCTATAAATAATGAATCCAGCTCATTAGTCGGAGCCAGTAATGAAGGACTCCTTTCAATATGGCCGACACCAGTAAACCCCGAGTCACAGGTTGTCCTCAAGGTTACAGATGTGGAACAAATCATTGCAGTGTGACATGGTAGCTCAAAAAAAGAACAAAAGTTTACTGTCACAGAGCTGAACATGTAGTAAATGTCAATGTAAGGTTTGTTATCATTACATCCAACTCACATACACAAGTGTAACAAGCATGTAGTGTACAAGCAACATCAGGAGCTCATAAGTGTTTAATTGTGCTTCAGTGTACTTTTTTCCAGACCAAAGGTTAATATTAGATTATGTTAAAAAAAAATCTTTTTTTAATCATGAAAGTGAAAGTTGAGAAATTAAACTAAGAACTGAGATTTGAAAGCTGTTTGCATGCTTTCAAATCAACACCGTTCCAAATGATCAGTTGTTCATACTGGCTGATGGTTAGTTTGTACTCTGCCACACACATTCCTGATTTAAAGTTAAGAGCCTGAGGGCCTCAAACAGCACAAGTGAGTCATTGAGTCTAGTATTGGAAAGTGTTGTGTTTCCAGACTAGATGAGTGAGTGTTTACCTGATTGTACACATCCAAGTTTATATGGTGATGAACAACAATATCAAACTTACTGACAGGCGAAGTGAATAACAGAAGAAGAGCTGCTGTATCACAGATTGCTGAATTCCTTTATGCTGGCTCTGACAGAAAGGTGTCAGAGCATGCTGTTCATCGCAGCTGTTTGTGTTTTGGGGCTGTGTAGCCACAGACCAGTCAGACTGACCACACTGACCTCTGGACAATGACAAAAAATGCCAGCATTCGGCATGTGGGTGTCTCGGATCAGTGAAAGAAGGTGTTTAATGAGTCATGCTTTCTTTTACATCATGTGGACGACAAAGCAAGCTGGCGGAGGATGTTCTGAGCAATGTTCTGCTGAGAAACCTTTGGTTCTGGCACTCATGAAGACGTTACTTTGACACATACCGCCTACCTAAACATTGTTGCAGACTACACACCCCCCTTCATGGCAACCTGCAGGATAATACTGCCTGCCACACTGCGAACATTGTTCAGACATGGTTTGAGTAACATCGTGTTTAAGGTGTCTCAATCCAATTAACTGTCTGTGGGAGGAAAAGCAAGTCTGAGGCCCCACGTTGTAGCTTCCAAGACTTCATGGATCTGCTGCTAATATCTTGGTACCTGATACCTTAGGACACTTTCAGAGGTCTGTTGTGTTCAGAGATGGTTTGGTGGCGTGGAGCCGACCTACACAATATTATACAGGTGGTTTTACTGTTGTGCATGTGATGTTGCCAGTCTGTTCTTCTACTGCATGTCGCTGGAAGAAACTTGACCCTCAGGTAACATGTTTGTGAGTCATGGGGTTAAAAGTTTATGAGACTCCGATATTTTCAGTAATTTCCCTGGAAGGAACCACATAAAACCTTCTTGAAGTGATGGTAGGAAGTTTTCCACAAAAATAAATAACGACTAAGAAAAACTTTATGAAAGTTTTGATAAAATACAAGAAAAACAACATATGATGACAGAACAAAAGATCACTGCACACATTTTAGTATTCACAAGAGTTTCTGTTTTGATCTGCTAATGAGTCACATTTTCTTTCTGATAATGCCAACATTGACATTGAGGTCCACACAGATGTTTCAGTCGGCTGCGTCAGAGGAGGCGGTTGGATGACAACACGCTCACAGTTCCATATCATGTGACGAATGAAAATCCCTGAGAAAGTTTTTCTCTTTTGTGAAAATCTACATGAAAACTGTTGCTGAATGAGACTGAGTCAGGTGTTTTGTTCTTTATTTTATTCTCTTTTATTGCTTGTGACATCCATTTAGCTTTTTGTTTGTTGTGGTTTCACATCAAAAACAAATTCCTAAAGATGAAAGATGAAGAGAGACGCTGGTCATTACAAAAAGTTTTCTCAAAATCTGTCACTTGTTTTCTTTTGTGCAGAGGTGAGCTACATTCCTGACAAAATAGTGGTGCGACGTGGTGAGAACGTAACCGTGTGCTGTGTGTTCAACGACCACAGCATCAACGCCAGCACGGCCGTGTGGATGCTTAACCACAAGCAGCCGCTTAATCACAGCCAGTACCACCCAGTCAACCAATGGGTAAGAAAAAACTGTCTGTGCAGGGCTACGTGTGAATCTGGGAACAGTTCCAAAATTTAAAATGACTCCCTGGTGTAATTTTAGGGAAGTAAGGTCCATGTAAATGCATGTTTTTCCTTCACTCTAACCAGGTCAGCCAGATCACAGTGCGTCCATCGGAGACTCAGATGTATGACGTGCTGCGTTGTACGAAGGAGTGGACCCTCGCCTACAGTCAGATCTATTTGGAAGGTTAGCTGTTACTGTTTGATGTCCCTAAAAAGAAATTAATTAGCATTTAAGAAATAGCTGAGCTATTTGTGAAGTCAAACATCAACATTTCACTTCTGATACTGGAAGTGCATGTCCCCTTCAGTTTTCCTGTTAAGCGAACAAAAGCAGGAAGAGTGTGGCGGCACAACAATGTGAACCAAAATAATCCCAGTCCACAAAGCTTATCTCCGGTGAGGTTTGTTTTTATTGTGTCTCAACTTTAATGTGTTTTATTCTTTGTGTTCCAGGAGCTGTGATTAACATAAGATGCAAAACAGACGGTGACATGAATGCTATGCACTGCAGCTGGAATGACACGCAGTTGACTATGCTCACATTTCGATCGAGGTAAAGCAGCATTTACCACACAGTCGATCTTCCTCAGGGTGAATTGCGCCTGTGTGTGTCAAAAGATGAGGCAAACCATTAGATCTCAGAGTGCTGAGAACCTAGAAGTCACCAAAGCATCTTGTCCTGGACGCCAAGTTCACTGAACACACCATGGAAATAGTGTGTAAATGTAAAATCAAACCAGGAAGTTCCTTTGAGCAGTTAACTTTAAGTCAGTGTCAGCAATATTTGTGGCTTCGCTGCAATAGGAAGTTTCTTCACTTCAGAAAAAGCGAAATTCAGAAAGAATGATGCAGTTGTCGCTTTTGTTGTGCAAATGCCTCTTATGCAACATCACAGCTGAAATTTTCACTGCAGCTGTCTGATTGCCTACTTGAGCTCTGTCCTTAAAAAGAGAAGAAGCGTTTGCAGGTTACCTAATTTTCCTCTATGGTAATGATAAAATTGATTTAACACAATGATATTGCTATAAATGAGACACAGGTTGCAAATAAGGCCTTTGGTTAGCCATTGATAACTGTACAACCTTCCATTTCATTGAGCGGTTATTGGTGACATTTAGGGTGTGCGGGCAAACTATTGATCTAATAGTTTATTGTTTCTTTTAGCAATTATGCTAGATATCCAGAGCTTCGATTATTTTTTTCAGACATTATTATATCTGATAGTCATGGTCATGGTGAGTAAGGATCAGAGTATGTTCAAACGGGTCCTTATGGCATACTGCATACAAACTTTTTGATTTGGAAATCAAAAGTTCTTGTTGTGCCAAAAGGCGCACTAAAAACACAGAGATGATGGAGATGTGATAATTGTTTAAATATGGGTCTAACAGCACACATCTTCAGGCTGCCTCTCCTGTAAGACATTCAGCTATTGATTAAATGGACTCTAGCTGTAATTGTTGGGAATTATCCTTATCTGCAACTGAGCGTTTGGTCCACAGCGAACGACACAAGTTCAAGAATAAAATGACAAAGCTTTGAAGATCTTCACTCTGTGTCTTTTTGTCACTGCAGCTGGTCTTACCTGTCCTGCGACGAGATGAAGAAGAGGGAGAAAGCGGGGAAGACAGTGGGAGAGATGGGGCCTGTTTGTAGATCCTCTCAGAAAACCTGCACCATCAAGCCTCTGAGAATGACCTGCTACAAACTGTGGCTGGAGGTCCCATCGCCGCTGGGTCCTATCAGGTCCGAACCTTTCTACGTGTTCCCTCAAGATCACGGTAAGCAACACGAACAGTCATGTGTGGAGAACATCATGTGCCAAGATACATAACAAGAGGGACTGAAAGTTAGCTTTAGTGATCCTTTCTATAAATGTATGTATGTATCTATGAAACTGAAATGAAACTCTTTCCTCTACTACAGCATTTCTTAGAATTGACTTTTGCATGAAATTATCAAAAACGTAGTTGATCAGTTGAGCATAGTTGGCATTCATCTAACTTGTCATAGAAGTTCTAATTACACTGCCAAGGAAATGGCGGAGTTATGTGACGGCCGGAGTACGTGAATCTGTGAATCTGTCTGTGTGAAACATTACGGAAAAACAGACCAATGGATTTGGATGAAATTTTCAGGCAAGGTCAGAAATGACACAAGGACCAAGTGATTAAATTTTGGCATTGATGCGGCTTATAATGTGGATTCACGGCTTTGTTAAAGATTTCCCGTTGCCAGATACAGCAGCCTGCACAGTGTCGCTGTAACCATGACGTGAACACTGAGTCTGCTACCCTCTGACAGTCACATGATTGCGATCCTCCTACAAATTGACCATGATTTATCAGTTGGAAATCATATAAGGAACAAACGATTAAACTGTAGGATGTTTCTTATCAATTCCTGCCGACCGCTAAGTTCAGCCATCAGCCTTATTTGAACACAGATTTACATTTCTGTCCTTCCCTCATTTCTTCACTGTAACACCTTGTCCCCGCTAGGCACTTATAGGTTTAAACACATCCTTTGCTAGACAGCAACAACGTGGAACCTTTGTCTGTCATTTTATGTAAATTTTCGGACTTTTTGGCAGCGTCTTCGTCATGTCAAGTAACTGCTTCTTAGACAACACTTCCTGTGCCGCTGGAATGGTTACAAAATAAAAGCCCGAAATATTAAAACCCCGCCTTCAAAATAGAAACATGGAGGGAATTGTTATTTTAACACTAGCAAAACCAAGTCTTGCCAAAAGTGATGAACTGATCAACACACCTTCATAAATGTAATTTACACGCAGTTTGGTATCCATACATAACATGCACATGCATAACGCATGCCTGTACTCAGCACAAGGTCACTTTTTATTAAACATTTCATTCGTTGGAAATAATAAGTTGACTCAGCAGCCTTGGCGGAGTGCTGCGCTCTCTGAGTGTTTTTCTAGTTTATTCATGTAAGTATATAACCAGGAACATATTAAGAGTAATAACGGTCTTCTGCTTAGTTGGAATATTTTAGGAGCAGACTTTCAAGCAGTGGGCACGAAGCTTCAAAGCCAACCATTGCTATATTAAAGATTCATACAAAAGGAGATGAATTATTGAATGACATCTTTAAATTCTGAGGTTAAAGTAGTGATTGTGAATCTGGAAAAGTGTAAACAGCATGACTTCAATATTATATTTGAAAATAGCTTTTAGCTATGATTCTGTATGTTGGCTGTTCTATGGCAGTGGTGATAGTTAAATGTTGTTGTTTTTTTTGTTTTTTTTTATCAGAGATTTGCTGATATTACATGAGACAAGCTGAATCTCTGTTTGTCTCCTGCAGTGAAGCCGAACCCACCCACTGATGTAAAAGCCGTGAGCCAGAGAAATGGGCATCTGAACGTCACTTGGAAGCCTCCATCTCTGCCAGTCGAAGTCCAGTGTCAGTTTCGCTACCACTCCCCATCCGCTGTGAGCACCGCGCCGGACTGGAAGGTGAGTTTGTCCGTCAGACTATTTAACCACCATCAGCCTTTGACTGAATGTTTGGTCAGCTGGCACGTTGAATTGCTGACCTTTCTCGTAAACCAATCATTTTCTCTACATACTGATAAGCATGGAATTTTTTTAATTTTTAGCAGACTGAATGAATTCCAAAGAGAAATTTCAACTCTGTGCTGCTCATTTATTGCCGTTTCATTCTGAATAAAGGACCTTAAGTTATGTTTCCTTTTGAATCTATGAAGAGCAGCAGGAACAAACATGTTATAAATAGGCCTCATGCTCCTTTACATTCAGCACAGGATGCTCTGACATGGGCTCAGCTTGTCAGTTTTACTCGAGTGATATCAGCTTGATGAAACCTTATTTCATCCCACTGACTGAAAAATTCTTTTGGAAATTGGACTCAAGTGTTTTCACATACCAGCCTTCACTCAGAATGCTGAAGAATATGAAGAACTCATTTTCTCTCCTTCCTCTGGTAAAGTGAACAGACAAATTAAACAGATGTCTACTCCACATATCAGATTGTTTTTTCCATTAGCGATATTTGTTGCTTTCCTAACTGAGCTCTAAAAATGTCCTGTGTGCAGAACCAGAGTTCAGTTCGAGTTCCCTGGGATGACGTCCTGGTACCAGACATGTGCCGGGGGTACGTGGTTCAGGTGCGCTGCATTCACGTTAAACTCACCGGAGAGTGGAGCGACTGGAGCGCCTCAGTCTACTCCACACCACAAAACAGCAGAGGTAAGACAATGTTCATTTCACCCATGAAGCAGAATTTCAAACAGAACCATCCTTTTATGATGATGATGACATTTGCAGATACAGCTTGGTGCCTGGTTTGACACTAATTTACCCCTGACCTTGGGATGTTTTTTTTTTGAAAAATTGTGCTCAGAAACATGATCAGAAATAAACTCTGTCTGTAATGATGTTCGGTAATGTGTCTCCTCCTCAGCTCCTGAACGTCCCGATTTCTGGAGAATCTTTCAAGATGATCCACACAGCCAGCGGACTAATGTCACTCTGCTGTTTGAGGTGCACAAACTAAATATTTAGCCTTATAATCAAAGGTTAATTCTGGAGATAATCTTCTTGCCAGTAAATCCTATTAAAGACCAAAAACAACTGGTGTCGTTTGTGTAGCCAAACCTGATGTCCTTTAATTCTGTGGCAAAGCACAGTATTGGCTGAAAAACTATAAAAATACAATATGTCATATTGAAATGGTAACTATAGCTTATTTTGAGCCTGACTTGCATCCAAAAGCATCATTTGCTTCTTTATGGGTAACATTTGCTAAAAACTACAGTGCCCAGCTGCTACAGGTAATTATTGGGCCTTTTTTAAATGAACAATCCATTTATAAAGATGCTCATACTCAACAGGAACCACTGAGTTTTAGGTTAGAAGTATCACATTGTTAGTTTTGGTCTTGTCATGGGATTTGTTAAAACTAAGAAGAATACAGAGATGTTCTGTCACTTAAGGCAAATCATTAAAAATGCTTAAATGTTATGATTTGTTGTGCAGCCTTTACCGGTGTCTGGGAACTCCTACTGTGTGGACGGATTTATAGTCCAGTGGCAGACCTCAGGCGGGCCTGTGACAAGGAAGCGGATCGAGCTGGTGTCCTCGTACAGCTTCGAGTGGAACCAGGAGCTGCAGATTGTGACTGTGGAAGCCTACAACACTCTGGGGAGCTCCACCAACAACATAAACATGACACTGAAGAGACAACCTAAACGTGAGTGATTGGAAGGAGGAGTAAGAAAACCCAGTGAAAATATTCTTTAAGCACATAGTGATACTGCGTGATATTTTTTGGAATATTTTGCAGACTGCTTTACAGACAACAAGCACAAGACACATACCACAAAATGTGTGACAAATCCATAGACTCTCTAATAAAGATGGACGTAGCTATCGTGACGTACACCCGTTGGTTTCTGCACTGAGAAAATGAAGCCAGGATTTTGCTACTTCCTGGTAGACATTGTGTATTTTTGGTGTCAGAGGCTGTGTCCGAAATGGCACACTAACGTACTACATACTCAATGAGTATGTACTGTATACTATGCACTTCCATTTCGGTGGGTAGCTCGCAAAGCATTATGGGGCGGTTGAGTATGACTAGTGTGGTCACCGCGCATACTTAAAAATTTTCCGGGAATAGTATACATCCGGGTATTTCTCACGTACTCAATCTTTTCATACTATCTAATGTGAACGCACTACATACTTATTTTGACGTCACACTTAGTATGAGTAGTACGTTAGTATGCCATTTCGGACACAGCCAGAGACAAAAAAAAAGATTCTCAGAGGGCGGACCCAGAGAGCAGTGATTGGTCAGACTGACTGAGAGCCAAGGACTCTGTCCCGCCCACTTTTACCGGCTTCTGCTGTTTACCAGCACTGCTGCTAACATTAGCCTCCAAAAGTGGACGTAAACTCTGCTCTGGTCAACTCACAGAAATAAACTCCATCAACATCTAGAGTGCATGACACACATATCTGTATTTTATCTGTAAAAAACTAAAGTTGCATATAAAGTGTATTTAAAGCACCAATAAGAAAATAAATATTTACTTACAGAGTTCCTTCGACGTCTGCGGGTAGAATCAGCCGAAGGTCGAAAACTAGTTAAAACAAGTCAACGAGCAGAAAAACTGTCTTAGGAAAATGTCCTGCTGCTCTACCGATAAATGAACTAGCAAATATACCAGAATTAAATCCAAACCTTGAGAACAGAGTTTAAGGTGAATGAGCGTCTAGGCTGTCTGACCTGTCAATCATTCCAGACCAGACTGTTAATCAAGTAGCCCCGCCCCCAACTTCGCAAAGCTGTAATGCTGTGTGTAAAATTCAATATTGATTTATTTTCAGATTGGCAAACTGATCTCTCATTTTGACCAGAAAAACTATCGAGAAAAAAAGTCCACCACTGCAGAAAAGCAGTCTATTGAATTTAAGTTTTTCCTGTGTAGAATTGAGGTCTATGGAGCCAGAGCTTTTTGGAGCCAGCCCTTGAGGGATGGTGTGATATTGCAAGTTTTTGACACTTCAGGTAGGCATCATTTTTGGAGCCGGCCGCTGTGTCCATCTTTATGATACAGTCTATGGACAAATCAGAATTTAACAGAAATGTGCTCAGACAAATATGAATAAAACTTCTAAACAATCATATAAAATATTTAATCCACCTGAAACAACGTAGCAGCTGTCTAGTCTAAAGCATAACTCACTCATACTAACATATTGGCATTTTAAAAATACCTTTAAGCAGATAAGTGACAGCTCCTGTAGCAGCAGTTTTAGATCATATAATCGACTAAAGCTGTGCGAACTACCTGAGGCCACAAGGGTTTTTCAGTACACTGTAAATAAAAAGTACAGGTCTACATAAGCGAGGTTAAGATCAGTCAATCCAAGAGACTTTCATCAGAGCTTAAAGATTCATGGTTATTGTGCTCGCATGTCCAAACACAGGTGCACATGTATGATAAAGGAAATAACAAGGTGGTGTGTGTCATCCACTTGAATCACAGCCGCTCTGAGCATTTCCTGACATTATTAATCTAGCCTGCTTCACATTTTTTCTGGCCTGTCTCATTTTGTCTTCCAAAAATTGACCTCCCTTTTGTCAATCATATCATATTTAATTTGAGAACAATGTGCATCAAACCTGGGGACAAAAACAGCCATATATGCAGATGGAAGCTTTAACTATGTGTCTCTCAGGAAGTTATAAACGCTGCCATTAGCTGTAGTGCAGTAAATACTATTAGCTGCATTCAGAACAGAATTAACAAGGTTCATTTTTTTAATGACTGTACTCTGTCAACAACATTTTTGTGTCTCTCTCCCATTACTCATGATTCATAGACTACTAACTGGCAGAATGAAAATGGTTTTCCATGAAAATGGGCTGTTTTTATTATTTACTTCTCAGAGAACGCTGTTTGTTTGACATTTTCTCATTATTTTTTTTCATTAAAGTATTGTAGAATTTGCATTTTCAGTCTTACTAGCAGGTAAACAACTTTGCAGTAACAAATGGCAAACAGTTAGTAACTATGTGGTGAACCTTTTAGCAGCTGGTCTAAATATTTATAATTAGTGGAAGTAAAAACAGTTTGAAAAACACAAACAGTCACGACTTAAAGTGAATCATAATGTTGCAACTTTCTCTGTATCTGTGAATGTGTAAATACGAGACATACAAACTTAAAGGATATGTCCATTCTGTGTTTGCAACTTGAATTAGTAGCCACCAGTGGCCTGGACATGGGATGGAACCCAGACTTCTTGTTGTCAGGTGATGGTACAAATTACTGCATCACTGTTCAAGTACCAGGAAAGTCTTATCTATAAATACTATAAAAAGTAAATATGAATTTATAGCAAGCTTGCTGTAATAGTAAACATTCAAGTAAATGTGCTGTTTGTTTTCCACAAAGCTAGAGAGAACTGCACCAGAAGTTTGCAACTAATTTCATTTGCGCATAAAAAAAATATCTCCTTGCTATAAATTACCTGGAAGCTAATGAAAAACATGTTCCCGGAAATGTCCTAGAAATCTATCGCTGCTGGCAAACTGTGGTTGCAAACAGCAGGTGAACATGCCTTAAAGTTGGGACAAACATATCATTTTTGCCAGAATGTTCCTGGAAGTTTTCCACTGGTTGCCAATTCGGGCAAACTTGAAGCAACATTCTCTGGAAAACTAACCTCTTTGCTGTAATTCAACCACAAGTTTGCCCTAAATGTGCCACACACATTTTGCTTGTGTAAAGGCCAAGTTAATGCAGCTTTCATAACCACACATTTTTATAAGAATTTATACTAACACTTAAGTTATTCTGAGCGCGGTAACAGTTTACATGGCTTTAGTTGCGAGACATACATCTCTAAAATCTTATAAAAGACTTCTAATGAAGATTTTGCCTCCTTCTTTTTGCACTACATTTTCAGATCTATTCAAATGTCTGTATCAAAATTTTTAATGCAAAAATAAAGCTTTTAATACTATTACCTCAAAGTCTGTAACAGGCGAGATTATGTCATCTCCTCATGTGTTCATAATCTCGGTTTGTGACAGGGTTAATAAGAGCTGAGGTTAGATTTGTTGCTCACAGTTACAAACACCTGTGCTAAAGTCAGCTAACGGCGCTCTATTAATTCAGTTGTTGCTTTTGTGCTCCGCAGGCCGCTGTGTGCGTTCGTTCCACGTGTTGGTTATCAACAGCACCTGTGTGTCTCTGTCCTGGAGCCTGCTGGACAACCGCTCTGTGCCTCAGTTCATGGTGGTCCAGTGGTGGCCTCAGAGGCAGCAGGACTCTCAGAACTCTGAACCGAGTGGAGAAACGTGGGCCAGACTGCCCTACACTGATCACCCTGTCTTTCTGACAGGTAATACTGTCTTTACTCTGTTTTTTTTATTACCATAAATTATACTGTTAACCCTCTAAACCCAAAGCCTGCCAGTGGGTTTCAAAGACATCTTATCACAAAAATAAAACAGTCCATGAGCTAATAACGTGAGGCGTACAGTGACATCATAGAATTAACCAAATCTAAACTTGAAATCATGATAGTTAATCAAAAGCGCTATATTATATTAATGTGCAATGACTCAGCTGTCAGGCAAGTTTATTTATGTAGCACAGTTCATACACAAGGCAATGTGCTTTACCATAGCAAAAAAAATACACTCAGAAAAATGATTTAAAGGAAGACATACATTAAAATTATAGAAGTAAAACATAAAGGGAGACATTAAGTACATAAAATGCATTAAAAGACAAGAAAAAAGATTGAGAGTCTAAGAGAAAGCTAAAGTAAACAGTCTGGTTTTCAGGCCTGATTTAACAGAGCCTGCAGTTTGAGCAGACTTCAGGTGACCACAGGTGAGGAGCATAGTAGCTGAATGCTGCTTCACTGTTTTTGGTTCTGATTCAGGGAACACACAGTAAATCTGTCCCTTATGACCTGAGGGCTCTGGATGCTTCATATTCATATCTGGATGTTGTAAACAACCGTCACATGACAAATATTTAGGGACTATTCGACTGAACTGCAGGCTGTGTTTACAGAGCAAGCAAGACAAAAAGGGAAACAAAGGAAGAAGTAATGTAAGAGGAGTCACCATTTTCCCAGTATCAGTAACTCCTGTGAGAACTTGGAGAAATGCCGTGATAACCCTTCATATGCAGCACAAAAGACATTTTTGAGTTCTCAATACACCTGGCCGTGGTTGTACTGCTTCCATAGATGTGAAGGACTTTATTTTGCAGTGAAAAATTAGCCCACAGTGAGTAAGAATGCAACAAAAGCAAATTTTTAAAAAATGCCAGAAAGTATTTGGGGTTCGAAGGACTATCAGTGTGTTCTCAGCTAACCTGTAACTATTTTGATGTATCATGTCAGGTAATTTCATTGGCTCCGAGAAGTTGGACTTCTCCTTGTACCCTGTGTTTGCTGATGAGGAAGGGGAGCCATTTCACACTTCAGGTACGACCACCGCTCACAAGTTTGTGTTTTACCGGTATCGTATTCCACACACTGCCAACACTTTCATTGTGCTATTAATTAAAGGTCTGATGTGTGTTTACTAGTTGTTGCAGCCTCCAGAGGAGACCCCGCAGTCTACATGTTGCTGATGATCATCTCCTTCCTCTCCATCGTCCTGTTTATCACACTGCTCCTCTCCCAAAACCAGTAAGAGCTTGTGCCTGCTGAAGCAAAAGACATTTTCACTTGCAGATCTTTCGGGTTTTATTTTCACATTTGATGTTATACCAGGTTTTAGTTGTACAACACCAATGTATACAGAATTAGTTTTTCACAGAGACACCTGTTAGAAATGATGGATGATAGTAACGTCTGGGGTGCAGCCTAATTAAGGACACAGAGACGCTGGCCTTGAAAAATGAGGAGAGTGACATTTAGCAGGTCACAGACGTGCGCTTGATGTTGGCTGAGAGGGGGTGGAGAAATTAGAAAAAACAGAGGAAGGGAAAAAGAGTGTTGAGACCAGACATGCAACCTGAATATCTGCTGTTTTTCATTTACAGGATGAAAAAGTTTATGTGGAAAGATGTTCCCAACCCCAAGAAGTGCTCGTGGGCTAAAGGAATAGACCTCAAAAAGGTAAAAATAACAACTCCATGCTGTAGCTCTGTAACAGAAAACAGCGGAACGTCTGTCTCTCTACTGGAAATACCCAGTTCAGTTTAGGTGATGAGAGGTGAATGGGTAGAGTGTGTGAGAAGCCAGATAATGCAAATGAGCAGGAAACCTTGTAAATTCTCTTGAAAGTTACCTGTCACCACTATTCAATACATGGACTCAATCAAACATTAAAATGAGTTTGTAGCAGACAGCTATCAGGATAAAATCAATTTATTGTCCAGTCTGATCAGTTCTGACATTTATGTTCTCACATGCAGCTCCTGTGGATAATACCTAAATAATAATAATAATAATAATAATAATAATAATGTTCAGAGCTGCAGTGCATGTGTGGAAACTAACCGTTGTAACCATTGACTGCTAACTTTTTATTTGCATTCAAAACCTTTTTTTTGGACTTTCTCATAGTAATTTACAACATCTGCTCGTTCATATTTGACTCAAAGGACTAATTTGCATTCTTGGGGAGGGTTAGAATAATCAACTCTCACATCTCTTACCAGCACATCTATAAAGGTCGCTAATTTCCATATGCTATTTGTTTAACCTGCAAAAAAGTTGTTTTGGATTCTGAACTAATACCTGGAAACCTCACAATGACAACAAGACTCCTCACAAATAGCTGAAAAACAAACTGCTGCATGCTGTTTTTAAGGCCAGGAGACAGGATTTTATTAATTTAAGACATCCAGGCTAGCTGTTTTCATCTGTTGTCAGTCTTTATGCTAAGCTAAGCTAAGCTAATCAGCTGCTTTAATTCAATTCAATTCAATTTTATTTATTTAGTGCCAATTACAGGTAAAATTGTTTCAAGACACTTTACTGAACCCATATGGCTGAACCCCTCAGAGCAAGCCATAAGGCGACAGTGGCAAGAAAAACACTCTTATCGAATAGAATAGAATATGCTTATTATACAGTGTATAACGAGATTGGAGAACTTCTCCTTTTCAGTGCAAAGAAATCTTTAAAAAAATAGTGCAAACAGTCTATTTACAAATAGAAACCCTGAGCAGAACCTGGGACCCGTCTGCCTGCTGGCTTTACATTTAATGTAAATATATGAGTAGTGTCTTCTCAAGTTTGACTGGAAAAGTAATGAGTACACCTCTACATTGTGACCGACAGTATTTTCTGAATTAGAAACAGCATGCCTTTGGACAAGGACTTAGAACATACCTGTTTTTATTAAAACTCCGTACTTTAGATGGACCCAACAAAACCATGCAAGTTGTCTTTCAGTGTTTTTTATCTGCTGCTCTGACAAATACAGAAACAGAAACTGTAATCAGCTTTATGCATCCACATTTCCTCTTGCTACAAGCTTCAATCCAGCATTGTTCAAGCTGTGATTCATAACGAGCAAAAATATGCAGTCAGTTTTTCTTCACCATTCAGCCATTATAATAGCAATGTCTGCAGTATCACATTTGTGTCCATCCTTTATATCAGTTAATATTGCGAAAAACAACTTTATTTGTGTGTTATCTTTGCAGGCGGACACCTTTGACCACCTGTTCCAGCCTCCAGAAGGTCTGCCAATGCGGCCGCTGCTCTTGCCCTCTGAGAACATCTCCAAAGTCATCATAGTGGACAAAGCTCTGGCTATCCAAACCTCACTTGTGTCTCTGACTCCTGATCCTACCAATGCCTCAGCTACTTCCCTTCCTCCAGGGTTTGACTCAGTTGTTGACCAGTTCATAGAGAGTGAGACGCTCACTTCTGCAGCTGTTAACCTGGATGATTTGATCACTTCCAGCTCAGAAATAGATGAATTACTGCCAGCTGATCCTCCAGAGGACCAGCACCCAGGTAACACTGACACCTCTGCCCAGTCCTCAGTTACATACGCCACCGTGCTGTTCTCTCACCCCAAGCAGGACCTACCGCCGGTTGACCTCCACTACAAAGATGGAGGAAGCAGCAGCTCCAGTGATGAGGGGAATTTCTCCGCCAACAACTCTGACATTTCTGGATCTTTCACCGGCGGCTTGTGGGAGCTGGACAGCTGCCGTGGTGGGGACATGGACGACCCAAGACGCTCTCGTTCCTACAACTCTGTGGAGGAACTGTCTGAACCATCGGAGCAAGAAGATGAAGGGGAGGTGAGACCAGAGAAGGATTTGTGCTATCTAGGAATGGACTACCCTGCGGAAGATGATAAGAGTAAGGACGATGAAGAGCAGAGAGAGGAGGAGACAACTGAACTTCTTAAGAGTGTTGTTTTGAACAGAGAGAACTGTTCTATGGAGTCGCATCCATTGCTCGGCCCGGAGGACTCTAGCGGGCTGCTGTCGCCATCAACATGCAACCTCTCCCTGCTGTACCTGCCTCAGTTCAGAACTGCTGCATGTATGAGGCAATTCAACACTCAAACACAAGACAGCAAACCGCCACTGTGATTAAAATGTGCACCATTAAATCCATTGTGTCATGATTCAGCTTTTCCAAAGCGGATTTGCATCTGCTCCGTCGGTCATACTGAGGTGTGGAGCTGGAAAAAGTAAAAAGTACCTCGACATATGTGTGACTGCTAATGGTGATTCATCAGTGCTGCTATTGTGTCTGTGGGGAAAGGAAGGCACAAGCCAATCAGGCGTTTCTTTCTTTCTTTATTGGGCTTTAAACCCAGGTTCCACTGTGCCAAACTGCCTTTGTGCACTATTGATCACTGATGCAGGAGCGTTTGCTGAGAAAGACAAAGCTCAGAGGGCAGCAGGAAGGCTGTACAAGCAGCATGCTTGGCATCAAGAAGGGACAAAAAGAGGAGGAGATCATCTGGTGGCTTCAAACATCTTGTGGTGTACATACAGCATATGTTACAGGTGGTCATATATTAGATATGCTTGAATTAAAATAACTGAAAAACACCCTCTGTATGCCTAACTACATTCAGTCATTTGTTCCTAACATGATGCTGAAAAACCTTGCCACTCTTTGCTGAATTATTTCCGCTATATTTAAGATGAAAGGGGTTCAAAGAGAATAAAGAAATGCACAGAAAGCAAGAGAGAAAGTCCCTAATCTGCACAGTTTGGGCTATTCTCAAAGCGCACGTGACTGTGAAGTGGAGGCAAAACTTGGATGTTACATCAAAGCGTAGCTGGTGAGCGAGTGCAGGTGATTTTTGGACACTTCATTCATTGTATTCATAGGCAGCTTGAGTATCAACATCTGCATGGAGTGACTCACCCACCAGCCCAAAGCATTTCTGTACCAATGTGCTGTAATGTATTTGAGTTACAGTATGTGAGAAATGTGATATGTATTTTTGTCTGTGTTTTTCTGTTTAAACGCACAGCTGCTGTCTTCTGTATATAAAAGACAAAAGAATGTATATTTGAATCCAGATAATGTCCAAAATTACAATGAATGAAAATGTGGAAACCTTATTGACAGAAATTATTCTTTATGGAGAGCTTTTGTCTATTTTTCATGGTGAAAATAAACTATTTATTGTGAGTTTGTGTGAGCTGGTTAAATTGTGTATCGATACTGCATAAACAGAACATTAGCTCGCCCTAATGCTGTAAAATGTCTCTCTAGCTTCAGTCAGTGCACATTTACCTATTTTATCTGTTGTATAGTTATGTTTATTATTCCAAAAACAAAGAGGAGAGATACATTACACAGTAAATATGTTGAGAAACGCTTGCAAAAAACACAATAGGCAACACGTTATCCTACTAAACTGCAGTGATATTCTGCCACCTTGTGGCAGCAACAAGTAAATGCATCAGGATGACGTCAAGCTCAAGTCTGTACTGCACTTTAGTGAAGTAAAAATATGGCAAACAAACCCGTTGTACAAAGATCCCAACCTTAAAAAAAATAAAAGTTTAAGTCTTAAGGTTTTGTCACATATTTAGCAAGTGAGTCTAACCACGTTAAAAACTTGCTTTTTTCAGAAATTTCAGATTTATTTAAAGCCCCTCTCGTCATTGTTTAAACCCTTAAAAAAATCTCTGTTTCAAAGTTACATATTCAGAAGCTTTTTCATGCAAAACCATCGTCTTCTTGCTTTAGAATGGATTAGTTGCAACTCTGCATTGTTGCTCATCTACGACTCTGTGCAAACACTACACAGTTCAGCCAAACATGCTCGAACTGAGAACCAAATTCGGAAGAATTATGATAAACCACATTCACACGCATAGACACAAACAACCGCCGTAAAGTACTTTGATTACAGACGGCCCTGCTGAACATTTGGTCACAGTGTGCTTGTGGATGGTGATGCTGATTCGAGCTGATGATTCACAGAAGACATTGATAGAGATATAATGGAAATCATCAAACTGCACAAAAACACAACATTAATGCTCTCATGTCTGACCTGTGGAGGCCTCGATGCTTCAGGATGGAGCGCAACAAATTCATGAAAGTGTCTATAATCCTTAAAAATGCAAAGCTGCGGTCGCTGTGGTATTAAATGAAAATGCTGTCTTTGGGTTAAGTGGCATCATTTCAAGGACATGAAGCCTAAACAGGAACATTTTAAAGCCACCAACAGTCTTTGATTAAATCCCTAAAAACTCATATGTGCATCACAGTGACACATTTAGAGTTTTTATTGCCCATGAAAATAATCCGTCCATGCTATATGTCAGTCCCCAAGTCTATCTCCGCCCACCTTCCACTGACTACAGCTGGAGCACACCATCTCTTATGACTCTGCTCAAACACTGCCAAACTAGTTGTAATATTCCACTTATTCAGCCATATGTGTTTGAGCTGGAAACAAATTCTAAAGAATGGGAATAATACAGAAAGCTGGTTCATATAAACACAAAAAAGTCTGAATCTGTGTATTGGGGCTGTCATTGTTACACTGTATCTTCAAGGCAGAAATGCTCAGCCGTGGTATTTACTGCTTATTTTTTCATGATATGTCTTCTGACACATAAAATACTCCAGACAGACATGATAACAAGTAAAAACTGAATTTTTACTGGAGGTGTCTTCTATGTATAGCCAGCCAGCTTGAATAAATAACTGAATTTCCACTAGAGGTCTCTACAACCAAACGGTACAGTTGCACAAACGCAAACATGGTGGAACTGAAGCTTTTTATTACAGTTAAACTTTGATTAAGGGACATTTTTTCTGCATAGATCATTTTATTTTCTAAGTGTTTTCACATTAAAGTTTATGTAGAAATGTTGTTGGTTCTTTTCATTTGAATTTTAAATGCCACAAAGAGAGTTTTCTATAGAGCTCATCTCACAGCAACCAGGAAATAATCAGTCATTAGCAGGGCCGGCCCTAGGACTTTGGAGGCCCTAAGCAAGATTTTTTTTTGTGGCCCCAAAACATGCACAGGGCAACTACCAAATCACGTGCACAGCTTGTAATTGGGTTAAAACACACATGTACATGATTAACAGCAAATATTTATTTTTAAAAAAATGTATCCTAGACAGGGACAAAATGCGAATCACACACTTATTGTGGTGTGGCCCCCTCTAGTGGATGTGGCTATAAACAATGGCATAGAGTGTTTATGCCAGCGGCCGGCCCTGGTCATTAGAAATATCTTTCATTACTGTGTTTAGAGTATCTTCCCACTTCAGTTTCACATACATTTTTAGATTTAATTGTACATTGAAAGAGAACGTGGTTTTGGGGTGAACTTTAATTGCAGTGCCGATTGACAAATGTATTTCTATTAAACATGTAAACCACTAACAATGACACGTACCCCTGAGACGTAAAATTAAGGAGCTTTTTATTTACAAAACAAACCTGTTCTCCTCAGCAATTATGGGTTAAGAAAACTTAATAATAATAATAATTACTGCTTAACATGAACAGTGATGTTGATGCTTTGAGTCAACTGTGTCAGAATTGTAAAGTTTATTTGAACAGCATATACAGCATTTGTTTTGACAAAACATTCACACTGTTTTCATGAAGAAAATCAGCAGAAACAAATTCACAATAAATCTGCCTCAAGATGGTGGCAAACTGCAGGATTGCACAGTAAATCCATCTCTGGTCAGCTAATGCGTCATATTGATGTATTTACATTTTGCAGCCACAAGGAGACAGAAAAGAAGCGGTGATGTTGCTCAGTGAGCTGTTGTTTCAGTGATGTCAGGGAAGCTGTATCCTTAAAGGCCCTCTGTGCTTTGTCTCCTGTATTTGCCATAGAAGGGCATGATGGTGAGAAGTGCTGCTGCCTTTGGCAAAGAGAGGTTTAAAAACACCGAGGCTTGATGCCATGTCAGGTTCAGATATGGTAATAGAACCACCACAGAGAGGGGGAGAAGTCATGTTTATGGTTATAGTTTGGGAGCTCAAGATTCTATTCTGTACAGTATCTTCAAAGATCCCAGCCTGAGAGCCAAACAGTACTAATGTTTCTACATAATTACATCCCACTCTTCATCAGAACGACCTGAACTTAAACACAAGCTTCGAGAGTGATGCTATGTCTGGTCAAGTGACCCAGATTCCCCCAGCAGCAGACCTCAGTACCTGCTTCCTGATCTGTAAACCAGCAGCTTAACATGGGGGTCGCGAGATAAAGCAGCCTGCAGGGGAAATGCTGCACATGTGAAAGTTCTTTGGCGTCCTGCTGAGCTCTCAGCTGTGACAAATTAACCATACTCAGGCTTAATGTAAAATATTCAAAGAAGTGATTGGGCTTCTCAGAAAGACACACCACTGTAGCAATGAGCATTTTATAACTGTGTTTGCGACAGATTTTTTTAGGAAATGCTCCAGTTTCCTGATTAGAACTTTAGCTTGATTTGGACTGTAAAGAAAGAAGGTTTACTGAGCTGATTAGGCCTTTGAAATCTTAACAACCCTTTGCCAGTGAGGTGGTGTAAACAAACTAAGCATTGATGAAATGTCGTAATCTCATTCTTAAGATTGAGATTTTGTTCATTAGTGGAGAAGGAAGGACTGTGGTGAAAAATACGATTAAACATATTAACTTAAGTTTTCCTTTTGAAGACTGGATGAGGTGTTTTGTTCAAAGCCATGAACTTGGCCATGAGCAGATTTAACCTTCGAACATGTTAATAATGGAAGAAAAGTAGTTTTTTTTTTTTCAAAAATATGTTTCTCGCATGTTCTCTCTGTGCATGTATGGGTTTTCTCCAGGTACTCTGGCTTTCTTCCACAGTCCAAAAACTCTGTATTTGGACTGTGAATACTGAATTAGGTTAACTGATAATTCTAAATTGCCCATAGGTTTGAATGTGAGTGTGCATGTACACACGTGGACAAAATTGTTGGTACCCCTCAGTTAAAGAAGGAAAAACCCACAATTCTCACTGAAATCACTTGAAACTCACAAAAGTAACAATAAATAAAAATTTATTGAAAATTAAATAATCAAAATCAGCCATCACTTTTGAATTGTTGATTAACATAATTATTTAAAAAAACAAACTAATGAAATAGGGCTGGACAAAAATGATGGTAACCATAACTTAATATTTTGTTGCACAACCTTTTGAGGCAATCACTGCAATTAAACGATTTCTGTATTTGTCAATGAGCGTTCTGCAGCTGTCAACAGGTATTTTGGCCCACTCCTCATGAGCAAACAGCTCCAGTTGTCTCAGGTTTGATGGGTGTCTTCTCCAAATGGCATGTTTCAGCTCCTTCCACATATGTTCAATGGGATTCAGATCTGGGCTCATAGAAGGCCACTTTAGAATAGTCCAACGCTTTTCTCTCAGCCATTCTTGGGTGTTTTTGGCTGTGTGTTTTGGATCGTTGTCCTGTTGGAAGACCCATGACCTGCGACTGAGACCAAGCTTTCTGACACTAGGCAGCACATTTCTCTCCAGAATGCCTTGATAGTCTTCAGATTTCATCGTACCTTGCACACTTTCAAGACACCCTGTGCCAGATGCAGCAAAGCAGCCCCAAAACATTACTGAGCTTCCTCCATGTTTCACCGTAGGGACAGTGTTCTTTTCTTCGTATGCTTGGTTTTTGAGTCTATGAACATAGAGTTGATGTGCCTTACCAAAAAGCTCCAGTTTGGTCTCATCTGTCCAAAGGACATTCTCCCAGAAGCTTTGTGGCTTGTCAACATGCATTTTTGCAAATTCCAGTCTGGCTTTTTTATGAGTTTTTTTCAGCAGTGGTGTCCTCCTTGGTCGTCTCCCATGAAGTCCACTTTGGCTCAAACAACAACGAATGGTGCGATCTGACACTGATGTACCTTGGCCTTGGAGTTCACCTTTAATTTCTTTGGAGGTTGCTCTGGGCTCTTTGGATACAATTCCAACGATCCGTCTCTTCAATTTGTCATCAATTTTCCTCTTGCGGCCACGTCCAGGGAGGTTGGCTACTGTCCCGTGGGTCTTGAACTTCTGAATAATATGAGCCACTGTTGTCACAGGAACTTCAAGCTGTTTAGAGATGGTCTTATAGCCTTTACCTTTAAGATGTTTGTCTATCATTTTTTTTCGGATGTCCTGGGACAATTCTCTCCTTCGCTTTCTGTTGTCCATGTTCAGTGTGGTACACACCTTTTCACCAAACAGCAGGGTGACTACTTGTCTCCCTTTAAATAGGCAGACTGACTGATTATGAGTTTGGAAACACCTGTGATGTCAATTAAATGACACCCCTGAGTTAATCATGTCACTCTGGTCAAATAGTTTTCAATCTTTTATAGAGGTACCATCATTTTTGTTTCATTAGTTTGTTTTTTTAAATAATTATGTTAATCAACAATTCAAAAGTAATGGCTGTTTTTGATTATTTAATTTTCAATAAATTTTTATTTATTGTTACTTTTGTGAGTTTCAAGTGATTTCAGTGAGAATTGTGGGTTTTTCCTTCTGTAACTGAGGGGTACCAACAATTTTGTCCACGTGTGTATGTCTCTATATGGCCCTGTGATAGACTAGTGACCTCTTCAGGGTGTCCCCCACCTTCACCCTAAGTCAGCTGATGACCTATTAAGGATTAAGGGGTGTATAGATAATGAATAGATTTTTCTTAAGAACCTTTTAAGTAGTGCTCATTTTTTTTGCTTTTCTAATCAAAAATCAGTTCATCATGGTAAGCAACCTATGTGGTTGCAAATGAAATGCTTTATTTTTTTGTCTTGTACAAACACTTCTTTTACTCCTACTTCTGAATAATAAGATGAAAAATAGTGGTTCACTATTGTAATTCCATTTAAGAACAAACATGTGTCTTAAATATTGCATCACCAAGTTGGATGCTGTTGTGATTGTTAAGTGATTGGATGAAGTCTAAGCCAAATTATTAGGTGCTTTTATTTTCTCTTTGAACCCAAAAAAAATGGGGGGAAACCCATAGGAAGAGTCATAAGCAGCAAATAGAATAATGTGGAAGTGTAAAAGAGGCACTCACTGAGCTTATAAGGGAAGTTTTGGAGACTGGCTTTAAAAGACTACAATAGTGATCGCAAGGCAGACATTCACACTGTAACAGTGACAAAATTGTTTGAGATTCACTGTGATGGATTGCACAACATAAGAAGTTTAAAAGAGCTTGTTTCACAAAGGGGATTAAGCACCACTTAATTCAAACTGCAAATTGTGCCAGCATTCCATTTCAAAAAATGACTGCAGATGTTACGACTCAGAATGCTGAACATAAGAGCACAACCCAAAACAAGGCAGGTGAAAGAAACGTTACTTGAATTCAAAGTTTTGCTGGGAAGTTCCAAAGGATTTAGACCAACTTTAAATTTATAGCAAAACTATGTTATTATAACTAAGCATAAAGTATTGATAAGTAAAAGGCGACAACGTTCCCACTAGACAAGATGATGCTGAGGATTTGTAGTTAAACCAGCAATAACTGATCTTGTGTGCTCTTGGCAGCAGAAAGAAGCTGTAAACACACTGGCATTAGAGCTGAAGCTGTGGAGGCAAACTTGTCAGCAAACATTTGCCTATTTACACACTGAGCAGTAACAGAGCAGCATTAGCATTTATTTTGGAGATATATTCCTATTCATCATGTAGACAGAAACATGAGTTCTCTGTTTGAGATGTCAGGATGGCTGACTGGTCTCAGGCTGTGGTTTTCTCTGGAGGTGTGGGTTCTAAACCTACTTTCGATAGATAAAATTGTTTGTACTTGAATCCGGCCCCCTTTACCAAGAAAAATGACTGATGTCCTGTTGTCTCTGTGGCTTGTTGGTCTTGGGGTATGACTCTTGCGTTGGGTGTGAGAGGTCCTGGGTTCAAATCCCAGATGAACCCTAAGGATTAACTTTGTGATTTTAAGGCAAGTGGTGCCTTAAAGGTTTGTCAGTGATGATCGGGAGATTAGACGTTCAGACCCTCTGTCACAAAAAGCTACCAGACCTGGCCTTGAGCAAGGCCCCTAACCTTGCCTGCCCCAGTAGTATGTAATAATTGTGGCAAGTAACACTCTCCTTCGGCTTTGTTTTAGTTCTCCACCAATTTCTAAGGGAAATGCTTGGCTTTTAGCGGCTTAATACTCTGAAGCTATAAGTTCCCCACCTAGTTACTCATGTTCTCTTTCCAAAAACAAGCGTCCTGCTGGATTTGGACTCGAAACTGATGACAACAAGTAAGATCTAAAATAATAGAACTGCAGGCAACTAAACCAAAACATTAACCTGAAAGATGTTAAAACACTCCGTTAAGCTGAATAACACGCATGGTGGAGTGATAATTCTCTGTGGATTCATCACTACATGCAAATTTATTTTTTTTACATTACTTGCAGCCTTTTAAACAAATGGTAAAAAAAATATTGATTAGTGCAACTTTAATGGTTAAGCCTTACAAATATGCTGGTCCTTTAAGAGAACTCAAGATGGTGTCAGCTTGTTTGGTAGAGGATCCGTGTTCTCTGAAAAAGTAGACGTGATGTGCATTTCAGTGGTTAGTGGTGGTCATCCAACACAGTAAGAAAACACCCACCACTGCTGAATAAAATGCAAAGTCTAATTACAAGTGCAATTTACATAAATCATCTCCGCTCTCCCAAACACAATGGTTAAAATGAGTCATTTTGGGGAAACAAAACCAGATGGACAGAAATAAAGATGTTGCAAAAAAAGAAAAAGAATGAAAATCAACATATTTCTACTGGCGTTCCATGAAAACTTCCCCTTGTTTAAGACAAGCTACTGCTACAATGTTTATTGTGTTATATTAGCATTATTGCACTAATGGTGATTTTGGCACACTGTCAGCACCGTCAGTGAACTGACAAATTGACCTAAATGTGTGTGTGCATGTTCTGACACCACTGTTCGTGCTCCGGCTGCTGTCAGCAACCCTGTTATTGTGAATTGAGAGAAAGATTTAGCAGCTTGACATTGTAAATCCCTCATTGATCACTTGGCATTAATTTGTGTGGCAATCATGCACGGCTTTAGCTACTGATGTTTATCCACGTTGGCTCTGAAGGCTTTAACATCTGGGCTAAAGGTCAGAACGTGGCAAGTTCACTGCAGAACTTTGCAACCACAAAGGAAATAAAGGAAAATCCACCTTTGCTGCTTTAAAGCCGCAAATACACACTACAATGAGTGTTCTCTTTCTTTCAGTAAACAGGAGGTTAAAAAAAAGAGACTAGGTTTGGTTGCCAGGTACCGCAGCACAGCAAGTTGGGTAGATGTTGGGTTCTCTGGAAATGTAAAGCCTCTCTCTCTCTCTCTCTCCATGTAATCTGTAAACTTAGCTCAGCTGCAGCTCAGGGAAATCGATGTCATACACATTCATGAGGGGAAACACGGAGACATCAAGAGAAAAATCACAAAGGATGGAAAAAATCAGAGAAGGCAATGATGAAAGCAAATGTGGTGAAAGTATCTGTAACAGCAGGTGGAACCGAACAGAGCAAACAGAGTGTGGGAGTGTACGGCCTTTGGGAGGAAAAAAAAAGCATGTCGACAGAAGCTGTGCTGACCTCTGGGACCTTCTCCTGGGGCCCGCTCTGTGCTGGAGGCCTCAGAAGAGGATTTGGGAGGACATGCGTATTGCTCTCACCCCACTGCTCCCAGACAGGGTTGTAAATATACGAGCTGTTTGATGCATGTTGCATGATTTATCTCAACAGACACCTGGCAGTATTTCACGATGGAGCAAGAATTTTTCCAGTGATGTGACACAGTACACATTCAGTTTCAAGGTTCTGCAAGAAAACAGGTGATACAGATGAAAACAAAAGATTAGTAAGATTCAGTTTGGTTTTGTTCATATTTGATCTGTGTTAGTTACTCTGTTTTAGTCCTAGAACATTTTTATCTATTATGTTTTTATCGGCTTGTAAGCCTGATTCGTGACTAGAAGCAGATTGTGTTTTGTGTTACTCTTCACTTCATATAAGTTGTTCTCTTTATTTAAGAAGATAGTCCACCATCTAAGAAGCATCTGCCTGTTATGTAAAACTAGTAAGCTCAACGACTGTATCCTGAGGGCAATTAAGTGACTAATATTGTGCAAGAAGAGTGCTACACACAATCCTGTCAATTTCCACTTCTTAGAATGTTTACTGACAATTATCACACCAAAAATATGAAATAATATTCTGTACTTTTAGCAACTAGTTCTCACCTCTATACCATAAACATCATAGGGTTCTGTATACTAATCAGTCTAAATCAAAATGAGTACTACCCAATACACAGTGAACAACAACAATCTGTACCCTTGATCTGTGGTAAAATAATCTTAAATGTAAATTCTAAAATACAGTAAGTAGCACTCTATACATTTAACAATAAACCTGAGAACAATAATAAACACTAACAATATTCCATATTCTTAAATCATTTCAAATAGTCCACAGCTCAGCAAACATCATAGTGTTCTGCATAGAAATCACAAAAAGCTGCTCTCAATAATCTTTCACAGTGAGCAGATGTTCTTGTGTTGCAGATCCATGGTCCAGACGTGGCCATTGAACATGCCAGGGGGTCTGGCACCGTTTACTTCCTAGAGCACCTCCTCTTTCTGCATTCTTCATGTGGGATGGAAATAAAGTAACGCTGGTTTAGCACATCGATCAGAAGCCTGTAGGTGTGAATCAGGAAGCCCTCCACAGAGCTATTTGGACAACCCGATAATAAGGAATTGCAATAGTCAAGCCTGGAAGTAACAAAAGCATGAACTAATTTTTCTGCATCACTCTGAGACAGAATGTTCCTGATTTTTACAATATTACGCAGGTGAAAAAGGAAGTCCTACAGACTTGCTTTATGTGTGAGTTAAAGGACATGTCCTGGTCAAAAATAACTCCAAGATTCCTCACGGTAGTACTGGAGGCCAATGTGATGCCATCCAGAGTAACTATTTGCTTTGAAAGCGAGTTTCTAAGATGTTTGGGGCCAAATACAATGACTTCAGTTTTGTCTGAATTTAGCAGTAGGAAGTTAAAAGTCATCCAGGTTTTAATGTCCTTAAGACAATCTTGCAGTCCAGCTAACTGATCAGTTTCATCTGGCTTCATAGATAAATGCAATTGTGTGTCATCTGCATAACAGTGGAAGTTAACCCTTTAAGCTGCAGTCAATTCCAGCTGTTTTTAGTACAAAAAAAAAATCGCTAATATTCTATTTTTAAATAAAAAAATTACGAAAAATACAGGGAATATTGGACGCACATCGCGAGGTGCATTTCCTTGAAAACGACCGATTCGTGGATTTTATACCGACTTCAGGACATGTTTTGGACAAAATAGTTTACTGGCTTGTGTCATCTGGATGTAAAAGGTTGGATTAAGGCCGTTTTTTGTGGAATCTTTTTTTCTGTGTGTAATAATGAACCCGGAAATGTGAGTCGCGCTGTGTGCGTTGAAGCCGTGTATAGAGAACAGATGGATGAATATTCGTTTTTGTCGGACAAATGTGTTTTTCTCACCCGCTGTGGTAATCGCATCTGAAAGTGGTTTATACCGGTGGATTCATGAGAATCTAAGCTTTCCATCGGCGTATAGTGTTTGTATAATCGCGTTTGCAGCCGTCAGACATTCTTGAAATTCCTATGCAAATTAGTAAGTGTACCGCCGGCGGTACACCTACTACGCACTGAAGCGCAAAGGGTTAATACAATGCTTCCTAATAATATTGCCTAAAGGAAGCATGTATAATGTGAAAAGTATCGGTCCTAAAACAGAACCCTGAGGAACTCCATGATTGACTTTAGTATGCTCAGAAGAGTTATTGTTGACATGCACAAACTGGAACCTATCTGATAAGTAGGATTTAAACCAGTCCAGTGCTGTCCCTTTAATGCCAATTGAATGTTCTAGACGCTGTAATAAAATTTTGTGGTCGATTGTGTCAAACGCTGCACTAAGATCTAACAAAACAAGTATAGAGACTAGTCCATTATCTGATGCTATGAGAAGGTCATTAGTAACTTTCACTAGAGCTGTTTCTGTGCTATGATGCATTCTGAAGCCTGACTGAAACATTTCAAACAAATTATTCCTTTGTAAGTGTTCACATAATTGATTTGCAACTGTTCTTTCCAGAATTTTAGAGAGAAATGGTAGGTTGGATATTGGTCTATAGTTAGCTAACACATCTGGATCTAAAGTGGGCTTTTTAAGCAAAGGTTTGATGACAGCAACCTTAAAAGCCTGTGGTACATAGCCTGCTACTAGAGAGAGATTAATCAGCTCTAACATTGAAGAATTAATTAAAGGTAAAGGTAAAATCTCCTTGAAGAGTCTAGTTGGGATAGGATCTAAAAGACATGTTGATGGTTTGGATGTAGAAACTGTTGAAATTAGTTCAGAGAGACATATAGGAGTGAAGAATTCTAAAGATTCATCAGGTCTAACAGCCAATTCAAAAGCATCTGTGACATTTGTAGGAAGGGCCAGATTAATTTTATCTCTAATCAGAACTATTTTATGTGTAAAGAAGCTCATGAAGTCGTTACTGGTTAAAGCTAAAGGAATACAAGGTTCAACAGAGCTCTGACTCTTTGTCAGCCTGGCTACAGTGCTAAAGAGAAACCTAGGGTTGTTCTTGTTCTCATTTTAAAATTTACTATACTTTTACTTGTGCAATGAAATATTATTATGTGGCATTTTTTAGATGACATATTATACTCTGATGTTTTCTTGAATGACATACTATTTTGACAATATAGTACATTATGACTATCCTAGCCGCGCTAGACCCATGCTCTGAAGACACAAGGGTCTAAGCACGCTCGACAGGCGGGCTAAAAGGTTGTCTATCAAATCACTCTGCAGCAATTGGGTAGGTATACAACCAATCAGCGCAACGAATAGGCTCCTAGAGCGCAGGAAATCAGAGGATGCAGGAGTTCGGTGAAGCCTTATTTATACAGTCAATGGGTGAAGCTCAAGTATATTGCAGACATGTTAACAGAAAGATTATTCAGAGTCGGTGCTAATGGAGCTCAACGACCCTGGCAGAGAATTAAATTCGTTGCCGTGGGTTGTCTAGCGCGGCTAGGCTAGTTGTTTCCGGTTGTTTCTGTCAGAATCGTCGCGCCTCTGTCGTCACTCACTTACGCCCGCCTTCTGACTCTACACTTCATGGTGATTCGTCGGGCCAGTTTTAGGAGCATCCAACCTCGAGCCTTATGGAGGGTAACTAGACCCACCCTGGCAGAGAATTAAATTCGTTGCCGTGGGTTGTCTAGCGCAGCTAGGCTACACTATGACATTTTTTGAACCACATACACACGTGGACAAAATTGTTGGTACCCCTCAGTTAAAGAAGGAAAAACCCACAATTCTCACTGAAATCACTTGAAACTCACAAAAGTAACAATAAATAAAAATTTATTGAAAATTAAATCATCAAAAACAGCCATTACTTTTGAATTGTTGATTAACATAATTATTTAAAAAAAACAAACTAATGAAACAGGCCTGGACAAAAATGATGGTACCTCTATAAAAGATTGAAAACTAGAGTGACATGATTAACTCAGGGGTGTCATTTAATTGACATCACAGGTGTTTCCAAACTCATAATCAGTCAGTCTGCCTATTTAAAGGGAGACAAGTAGTCACCCTGCTGTTTGGTGAAAAGGTGTGTACCACAATGAACATGGACAACAGAAAGCGAAGGAGAGAATTGTCCCAGGACATCCGAAAAAAAATGATAGACAAACATCTTAAAGGTAAAGGCTATAAGACCATCTCTAAACAGCTTGAAGTTCCTGTGACAACAGTGGCTCATATTATTCAGAAGTTCAAGACCCACGGGACAGTAGCCAACCTCCCTGGACGTGGCCGCAAGAGGAAAATTGATGACAAATTGAAGAGACGGATCGTTGGAATTGTATCCAAAGAGCCCAGAGCAACCTCCAAAGAAATTAAAGGTGAACTCCAAGGCCAAGGTACATCAGTGTCAGATCGCACCATTCGTCGTTGTTTGAGCCAAAGTGGACTTCATGGGAGACGACCAAGGAGGACACCACTGCTGAAAAAAACTCATAAAAAGCCAGACTGGAATTTGCAAAAATGCATGTTGACAAGCCACAAAGCTTCTGGGAGAATGTCCTTTGGACAGATGAGACCAAACTGGAGCTTTTTGGTAAGGCACATCAACTCTATGTTCATAGACTCAAAAACCAAGCATACGAAGAAAAGAACACTGTCCCTACGGTGAAACATGGAGGAAGCTCAGTAATGTTTTGGGGCTGCTTTGCTGCATCTGGCACAGGGTGTCTTGAAAGTGTGCAAGGTACGATGAAATCTGAAGACTATCAAGGCATTCTGGAGAGAAATGTGCTGCCTAGTGTCAGAAAGCTTGGTCTCAGTCGCAGGTCATGGGTCTTCCAACAGGACAACCATCCAAAACACACAGCCAAAAACACCCAAGAATGGCTGAGAGAAAAGCGTTGGACTATTCTAAAGTGGCCTTCTATGAGCCCAGATCTGAATCCCATTGAACATATGTGGAAGGAGCTGAAACATGCCATTTGGAGAAGACACCCATCAAACCTGAGACAACTGGAGCTGTTTGCTCATGAGGAGTGGGCCAAAATACTTGTTGACAGCTGCAGAACGCTCATTGACAAATACAGAAATCGTTTAATTGCAGTGATTGCCTCAAAAGGTTGTGCAACAAAATATTAAGTTATGGGTACCATCATTTTTGTCCAGCCCTATTTCATTAGTTTGTTTTTTTAAATAATTATGTTAATCAACAATTCAAAAGTGATGGCTGATTTTGATTATTTAATTTTCAATCAATTTTTATTTATTGTTACTTTTGTGAGTTTCAAGTGATTTCAGTGAGAATTGTGGGTTTTTCCTTCTTTAACTGAGGGGTACCAACAATTTTGTCCACGTGTGTATCATACATGACAATTTTAGGCAACATCCTATCATTTTGCGTTTTTGAACCACATAATAATCTATGAACTACAGGCCACATTATTCTTCAGCCCCGCATTGACCATTGTTTCCTTAAAGGTAGGGCAAATCAGTCGAGTGAAGCCCAGTGGCAGGACATTCACCACAGTCCACAGGTATCAGAACCCCAGATGAAGCTCAAATAAGCACAGATTAACCAACGGGCATGAGGCCTGAGCCCATCCAGCCACAGACAGCAGTAGAGAGGAAGACGAACGGGCGAAAGCTCCAAATCCTGCACCATTATGCACCATTTAGACATCAGGATTACTAAAACTAAATGAGTGCAAAACTTAGACAAGCCAATATGAACATTTATCAAAATGTTTCTTATTTTATGTAAATTACATTTCACACTATAACAATTTATTTTTAATCTATTTTTTAAAAAATTGTTTTATCCATGTAATCTCTCACGCACCACTGTATGTATATAGGTATGTGTAGTTATTAAAAATAGTATCTTGATTAGTCTCAGACAGCTAAAATGTCGTTCATCAAATTCTGAGTGTATTTTTATTGAGATTCTTCTTTTTGGCCACTATGACCACTGGAATGATTGAAGTAATTAATAAATGTTTCATGAAGGTTTTTACAAGAAAATATGAAGATATCATTTCATTTCACTTTACAAATAATTCTGATGTTTCTTTTCAATGAAAATTTCAGTCTTCTCATTTTATACCAATTGACTTCAAAGCAGTATTTTGCCAGTCAAAGAAGTTGTGCATATGTGTTTCATGGCTCAGGAAGGGAACTTTCAGAAGTCTGAGAAAAAGGACCATGTCAAAAATCAAAAGTCTTCAGAATGGACTTGATACTACTTAAATAAGAGGATATTTTTTAGATGGGAGACATTGCTAGTGTGGCATCAAGTTGTACAATTAGTTACGTAACAAGTAAAAACAGACAAATAAAGTGAGAAGTCCAAACTCTGCACCATGCTTGCCAATGGTGCTGTGAAGTGAGTGTGAATTTTGGATTGTCAGTTTCAACAGTTTCAAAGAGTTACAGAAACAGTCAGAAACAGGCAACCCATCTGATGATATAGAGCTGACTGAAGGAGCTCCTGAAGCCATCAGACAAACAGTATTTGTCCTTAGTTATTGCTCTACTGAGTGAAGTTTAAAACATTTATTCTAGGTGCCTTGTTAGCTCAACAGGTTGAGCGGTAGACCCAGAAACAGGGGCTTTAGTCCCTGATCCAGCAGGCATGGGTTTTGATTCCAGCCCATGGCTCTTTGCTGCAGGGCCTTTCCCCATGCATCTCTCCACATTCTTGTCCTGTAAATAAAAGGGTATATATATATATATATATATATATATATATATATATATATATACACATTTCCATGCACTGAAGGCCTAAAGAATGATGGAAGAAAAAAATTATATATTTATTTTGTGATTCTGTATCTGAAAGCCAGTGGCTGTATTATGGAGTGACAGAGCATAGTTTCAAGTCTCCAGCACCTTCCTGTCAAAAGTTATTCAACGATAACCAGCAGCTCCATTTATTTATATTGAAAAAACAGTCTTTGATCAATATCTCCTGAACCGAAGTTTGTAGACGCTTGGAAGTGTGATCTGTCTTTGTCAAGTGTTCTCCCACTTTCAATGACGGATAACTATCATTGATGATTTTTTCTGAGAGTTTGTGTGCAGTTTCCCCACTTGAAAAAGGATGTTTCATCTACCCAGGGTTTGAGCAGGACTCCACTCATGAGTCAGACAGTTGCTTTCTTTTTTCCTCCTTTATTTTGCAGTGGTCGCAAAGTCATGGGTTACAAAGATGGCAACTTCCATAAGTTGATACGTTTAGTTGATAAGGTACGGTGAAAAACCTTTAAACAGAACATAAAAGAACAATGTTCACATTATTGAATACAGCAAATAATAACAACCATTCCTTATGTACGTTTTCACCACATTGGCAAATGCTACTCCACTCAATTTATGTTTGTCAACCTCAACACCAAATAAACTGAAGCAACAAACCATGGCATGAGCAATATTCAACCAAATCCTATACCACACATGAATTTACCTGCCTTTTAAAGAGTTGATTTTAAAATCACATATTAACAGATTTGCTCTTAACATTTTTATCAGATTTTTGAACTCATTTTTATACTTTTTAATTCATATTTTTCTTAATTATTTAAAGGAAAATAAAAGTCATAAAGTGACTTCTAAAGTTCAATCCTTCCCAGATCCAACAAATAAATAAAGTGCATAGTACAAACCCACCATTACAAAACAGAATGAATTAACTGGTCTTTTAACCTTAGCTGGAAACCCTCTAACATCATTTAGCCTGCAATCTTATTTCAAACTGAGCGATTTCAAACACTACAAACACATGGCAGTTATTGGCATACAGACATGAGAAAGTTGACAGCCAGCCACTCCTAGCTGACGTCGATCTCCGTGGCTAATGCTAACGCTAACACATACTGCAGCGGCACACATCGGCAGTTTAAACAGTCTTTTAGAGTCTTCAGAATTCTGCTCTTACCGGCTGCAACCCGGATTTTGTAGATGAAAGCATTCTTGCTCAGTTTGCCGCAGATCGTGACGTTTTTCCCAACAGAAACTCACGGCCACTTTCTTTGAACGCGGTCATTCATTCTCAGTTCATCCTCTCAGTGCTGCCTGTGTCCCCTTTCATGCCACAGGTGGCAAACCTACAGCCGCACATTGGTTCCGCCCCAGCTGAGTGTAGCACCTCTATGAATGCTTCTTTTCCCTTTGAGGTTTCAGCTCCTTCCAGTTTGACTTGACAGTCTGATTGAATTTGGCCCCGCTGAACATGCCAGTCTTGGTCCTGTGTCCTTCCACTCCTGAGATATGACCTTTGTTTCGAGAAAAATAGTGTCATAGCTCCAGACTGTATGTTCTGACGGGATAGTGAGTGTCACCAATGGAAAGGGAGACATCAAATAATGGGAGGTAGACACAAGTTTCAGGTCTCTAGCGCCTTCCTGTCAAAAGTTATTCACAAAAAATGGGAAGTTAGAGGGTAATCAAGTAGTAATCATACTTATAACCAAACCCCAGCTCTAAAATTAGTAATTTGCTCAAGGAGCTTATCTTTTTGACAAAGATAACTATTGGTTCATAATCAAACGTTTAACCTGCACAGGAGCCAACTGTACATTCACCAAACTGCAAATGTTCAAAGAGATTGCTGGGGCAAATTTACTATCCAGCTCTTTCCTCTGTCCCAAACGGACCCGAATAAACTTTTCAGGAGTAATCTTGCTGCAGCTAACTAGCCCACATTCCTGCCTTGTGTTCAACACAGTAATTAAAGACCGGTAACATTACCTCACTTACTATTTCTACATTGATTTCCCTGGCTGATTATATACAGAACAACTGGGTCACCCAAGACTGATTGTGACAAGCAAACCTCCACACCGTCGACACAGAAGGACACCATCAAAGAGCTCATCCTCGTCCAATCGGATTCATTATTCTGCTTGTTTGCAGGAGGGAAATGAACCATTAGCCTACATATTTATAGGGCACACACTCATATTCAGCCAAAACCATTAGGCCAATCATTTGCATGGCAAAATCCATTTGTTCATTTGTTTGTGGGAGAAAACGTGAGATGCACATGAGCCTTTGAAAGCGACCCGGGGCGGCCTTTTCACCCGTCCTCGTCTGTTGGAAGTGGGTCAGAATGCTTCCAGATCAGTCAGTACGTGTGTCACAAAGCATGCTTGTCTCTGGCTAACAGGGTGAAAGAGGCTCAGCTGAATGGCCCCCTTTTCACTCTGACACTCAATTACGGCCTAATTGGTTTGGGGTCCACTACAGGCATGTGGCAAGGCAACACCCCAGGCCTCTGTGCACTTGTTCCCTTTTTTTTCTGACTCCCCCCTCTGGAAATATTCCTTTGATCTACGAACAACCAAAGTAGATTTTAAGCCACAGGGCTGATATGCTGTTTTCTCTTTGAACATGGACAGCAGTTTTAGACAATTACTTGAATATTTTTACAGTTCATTTGACTCACAGATGAAGTGGTCACCTTATGTCATATTCTTGGAGATAAGACAGAGTGGTGTAGAGATAAGTGCAGATATGGATCTATATGACCATCACTGTGGATCCATTTGTCTTTGAGGCCTGTGTGTGAGAGAGAAAAACACTTCCATGAGCTGTGTCAGCAGTACAAAAGACCATGGTGTGTTGCATTACTGTAATGCATTACTGGAAAGCACCATCAGTCCAGTGCTCCCCAGAGACTCGTATAGTTGTGGAACAGCAACATAACTATGGTTATGTCTTGTATTTTAGATCTACAGGATGTATTTTAGTGGGTCCAGAATACAAATTATAGGTGTGGCCATGCTAGATACACTACTTAAAAAATAATTCTGACAAAAAGTGAGATATTCTAACATGAAAACTGGGAAAATAACAGCAAATGCACATAAAATAATGATATGTTCTGCTGATTTAAATACCATGAAAGTGTGTGATTTTACAACGAATTAGTGTTCTTAAAAATTCACTTGTACTGATGCGAACATTTTGTACAGTTTAGTCTTGTTTCTCCACATTCAGCATGTAAATAATGCTTTTTTTCTGTGGTTTTACTAGGTATTATTTGTTGTTAAAATAAACAAGACAAATCCAAAAAAAAAAGAATATTTTCCAGATTTTTTCAATTCTTATTGTAGATATTGTTTCAAATAATGGAAGATCTATGTAAAATAATGATATTCTTGCTGATTTAAAACAAGTAAAACCTAGAAAATAACAGTAAATTGTTCCAAGCTAATTACAGTTAAACACAATTCATTTAAATTATATTTTTCATAGAGCACTATAAAAGAACATTTGCTTTTTTTAAATTCAAACCAAGGAAGATCTACAGGAGTTTGTTGTTGCTGTTCTTATTGTTATTGTTGTTTTTAAATGACAGGGGAAAACCGGTTTGATTTTTTTTTACAGTGTAAATCTCCTTCACCCTGCATAAACTGCTTCCTCTGAGAAAGCTACTTTTGCTATTGCAAAAAATTACAGATTATTGACTATGGCTATATCCAGAATCACTTCCTAATTACTTTACAGAACACCAGGCCTGAGTGCAGGCCTGAAATGTCTAATCTTCAAATCTGCACTACTATTGTCTACATTTCCTCTGTACTGTTTTCTTAAACAGAAGTGTTTGATCTGACAATCAGAGGACCTCAAGGTAACATCGATCATGTAAGAGGCATGAAGTGGAATAAGAATGAATCTTGGTGCCTTGATCTATGTGACAAGGGATTATACGATCAATAATCTGCTAAGTCCTTGAACAAATCAAAATGCTATAGCTTCATGTGTGTCAGCATCATAACGAAGTTTTTTGTTCTCCCTGTTACGTTAACTGGCTGTTTCTTCTCTCTTCTTGTCACTGCAATGCATGAACATCTGACAGAGGTGAACACAAATTGGCCTCAAAAGCAACAACCTGCAGAGAACACTGCCCAGATAGCAAACTATGGGTGAATCAATGTTGAATCTATGTTGAGACCTAACGTAGAAATTATACAGAAAGCGCAAGGTTGATAAAATGTTGAGTCAACGTTTGCTTACATAGATTACATGTTTGCAAACATAGATTCAACATTAATTAAACATTGACCTGTCAAACATTTTAATTAAACCAAAATACAATGTAGATTCAATGGTATCTTTTAAACACAAACTTCAGTGTTGACAAAATGTTGTTGAATCAACATTGATCCATCCATCAATCTTCAACCATAACCACAATTCAACCTTCTTAACCCTAATTCAAAATTGATTTAACATCTTTTGCTATCTGGGTAAAGTGTGATTTATGGTTGAAAAGCAAACGTTGACTCAACATTTTATCAACCTTGCGCTTTCTGTATAATTTCTACGTTAGGTCTCAACATAGATTCAACATTGATTCACCCATAGTTTGCTATCTGAGTGTGACCGCCGGATCCTGCTGAGAAGCTAACACACACACACACACACACACACACACACACACACACACACACACACACACACACACACACACACACACACACACACACACACACACACTAACACAAAACAGATGGCTACGTCTTCAACTACAGTATGCTATGAGTTACTTCACCACGGTGTCTTGTGGTAGCCATTAGAAACTCAAACAACAATTTCCAAAAAGCTGGCCTCTGTTGACCTTGACCCACGTTGGGTTACGTCACTTGGTGGGAACACCGCGGCCTAATTTTGCCCCTTTGTTTGTTTCCCTCAGTGTCCCATGGAGCCCGGAGATCACTGCAGCAAAAACACTCAACGGTAGCGAGCGGCTCGTGGGACGGCAGCGCACATTCCACCGTCTGGGAACGTCCTAACAAACTGTCAGGGGATCCCAGTAGTCGTTAATGTGAGGGGGAGGACGAGATGACTGGAAAAATAACATACAACCAAGAGAGCGCAGAAACTGAATGGGGAGTTCCAGAGAGAGATGGATGAAATCATTAACTCCTTAAGCCAGGCAATTTTTTTACCTGAGATATTCAATCGATATAATAGCTCTGCAACTATGAGGCCAAACCAAAATCATGTTGAATGAAAAATGAGAGACTTGAGATATACAATAAATCTTTCTGTCGCCATCAAAACTATAACCTAGAGAATAAATAGCAGCCATAGAACAATGAATCAGTAGACACTCATGTTACTGAACCTAGTCTAGAAACTAAACACAACAGAGGTATGATGGTACCTCAAAAAGTTCTCTGCTTCACCCAGAAAAGGGAGGCGCAAATCCTGTTTTGGGACATAATTGTATATCATAAATCCTTATATATCTGTCCACAAAACTTAAATAATTGTCATCATTTCTCTTTGACAATCAGAAGGTGAGAAGAAAATGAAACAAAGGTGTTTTGTCCACACAGTACAGGTGGCAGATGCAGCCAAATGTGGCTTTGAGCTGTTGCTCCATGGACCTTACTGACCCAACCTGCACATTCTGACTTCTGTTTCTCAAACTGAAATCTCTCTTCCACGGATGCCAAATTCAGATTGATGATGACGTCATGCATGTTGTTAAGGAGAATCTGGAGGCTCAAGATTTGGCATTCTTCAGTGAAAGGATAGCAAAGCTTGAACACTGGTAGAACAATGATGTTAAAGAAGACTATGTTGAAAAATATGCAAGAACAGCCTTTCTTCTGGGATGTTTTGAAAACTTTAAGATTTACACACTTTTGATCATATTATCCAGTTGAACAGAGTTACAGATTGGTTTGCTGGGAGAAAGTCAGAGAGTTTGATTCTTATTTTCAGTAGACCAACCTGTCACATTCAGCTGAACTGATCTCTTCCTCTGAATATTTGAATTTTAATCAAAATGTTGTCCTGACTGGCACCATAATGGTTTGACCTAGAAAAATAACTCCATAATTATCACAGTTGTCACTTTAATATACAGAAGTTCTAATTTACAAAAGCAATTAGGGTTAAAAAAAAAAAAAAAAGCTATTGGAATTAAATGTTTATTATCAGCACTTTCTCTCTTGTTAAAGCATTGGGTTTTTTTTTAACAGCAGCACTTTGTGGTGGTTAGGGAATGATCTCAACTTGAATTTGAAGTGATGTGAAACAGAGACAGAATGTGTTTACTTTGCTTTTGATGCATGAACTGAAAAATAAAAGTCTTGCCAGTGAACAATTATGCTTCCTGCAAAACATAACTAGCAAAACAAATTAACAGCGATTTCTAACACAATTTCTGCTGAAACAGTCGCCAAAATATGACATATGCTTTGACTTTGCATGAAAACACAGATGAAGCATAATTTCTGTGCCCAGCTGTTACAAGTCATGTTGCGTCACTGCAGGCATTTTTTCTTTTTCACCTCCTATTCTGTATTCTTTGTTTTATTCCTTTTATAGTCTTCTGCCTCCCTCCCGTCACAGACTGAGGAGAAGCAAAGATCCAGGATTGCTGGATCGATTCACAAAATCCACATCAAATTGTATTTCACCTGCTTCAATAAAGTTCAACTTAGTGAGCTCATGCTCTCTCTTGTTTGGCCAGACTTTTTCATCCACTCAGTACTGAACCATGAAATGAAAACTAGAATGAGACCCACACTGTAACAGCTTACCTTTTCCCGGTAATTCAAAAGGGCTCAGTCCTCTGTTCTGTTTGAGTTATTATTATTATTATTATTGTTATTACAGCAGGCTGCATTCTTCTGTTATTTTCTGATCAAATGTTAGTATTCCTCTCTTTAAAAATCCCCTCTGTGAAGATGTTGGCCTTAAAGATGACACTTGAGGGTGAAGCAGCCCTGATCTGTGGTTTCCTCTCACACCACAATGAGGCTGAGCGGGGGAGGGCAGCCTGTGGTGTTTTTCTCTCCAGTTTTGGAAGACTCAAAGTATTTTGAATGGTTGCTGTCATGACATTGAGGAACGCTTGAGCACATTAGCAGTACTGTGTGGTTGGAGTCTGTGGCTCATTATGACCATTATCCTAAACCTGATTGGACGGCTGACAGAACGACAGCACACAGATGTGTTTTTACTGGAGATAAACCGGGACTGAATCCCAAAATATAAGTGGTAGATTACATCTAACTATTGTAGATCATAAATTTTAAAAAATGAACGTTGCATCTGGGTATGACAAGTGAAGCTACCATGACAGTAATTGAAACCTGCATCCTATCTGATAGCCAGCAGGAGGCAACTCTTCCCGATACAAAATGAAGTCACATTATAGAGTTCTATGAAAAAATGACTCTACTTCTCATTTGATATGTTAACTCAGTTAACATTTCCCTCATTAGTTTACACTTTCTATCACTAGTTTCAAGACCCCTTTAATAGAGCATGATGTCCATTTTTGTAAATTATGGCCTCATCTAGTGTACAATAGACGATAAAGCAGCATAGGCTTTAGGATGGGGCTACTTTATGATTAACAGGTAGCTTCTGCATTACTGTGCATAGGGTCCTTTAGCTCTCCGTCACATCCACCCCTCACTTGTTATATCCAGATGCAGGAGACCAATGCAGTGACAGCCAAATACCAAATTTGAGGCTTCAAATCAGTTGTCTCTCACAAACCAGCTGGTGATGTCATGGCCACTATGTTCATCGTTTTTGTGTAGTCCATGGCAACTTCCTAAGTAGCCTGACTCACTAGATGCAGAGTGTGGGTATAAGACTATCACTGGCTGCTGATTTCATGCAGTTTTCTCCTCTCCTTCTGCTATGTGTGTTTTTAAAGCTCACATCACTACAGGAAACGACAACAACAATTTCCAACAGGCACTCACACTACCACTGAAAATTTAAGGTTTTGCCAAGGATTTGGATTGCACAGTAAGGCAGGTCTGCTATTATTACAATTAATTATCTATGAAAGTAACAGTGCTTGCTTCCCTGCGTGCAATATCACCCAAAAACAATTGGACTGTCTGTATTTTGAGTGAAGCTGCATCCTTTGCTTAGTTCAGTCCAAGACAACTGTGATTGGCTTAAACAAATAAAAACAAGCCAGAGCAATTTATTCTCATGACAACAGAACAACAGTGAAGGGTAGTCAGACCATTCCGTATTGCAGAATGGGTCAGAGACTACTACATCATCATCATGTGAGTCTCTGTTTTGCTTTTGTTTACCAAATATTGATTATCAAGTAAGTGAGCGTCTATACGTAGGTTAACAAGGGAGCTTTTTTCCTAACAGCACTTACACCAATTCAATCACCTGTTCTGATTTAGACATATGTTTCTGTGTAGTAATTCAACCTTTTTGCCAACTATGCTGATTTACATTCTTGCTGGGAGATGTAAACATTGATAGATCACTCTCATATCCTTCTGTTACAGCTAAAATTTGGAAATAGTTAGCTTAGCTTAGCATAAAATAACTGGAAACAAGGGGGGACAGCACGTTTGGCTCTGTCTACTGTTAAACTAACCTGCTAACCAGATTTAGCAAATTATAAATCTTGAATATTATGAATGTCATGTTAGTCTGCACACAAAGATAAAGGTCAAAGAACACAAATTTTGGTCTTATGGTGGCGTTATTGCCTCATGTGATTTCTCTGGTGGGTGCAGACTCCTGCAGTCGACTACAGGCTTGTTATCTGCATTTGCTTTCAATTATCATACAAAACTAAGCTAATCACCTCATAAGTCTAGCTTTACACTAAAGTGTTTGTGTTGACAGTCTTCCCATCTCTTTCTAGCAAATAGCCTTTTACTGAATACTTGTTCTGAGTCCTCCATCCTGTCGTATTGGCAGCAAATCTTCCTTCTGTCCTTCTGAGCATTCATAGCCTCCCCACATTATCTGAGTGCTCATAGAGTTGCCACCCACTGTGGTAGAAAACACGCTCAAGTGGAAATAAAAATACGCTGTCAGGGCTCTGAATAGCACACAGGTTGAGGCAGCGAAATTTACATAATCGGTCGATTAACTCCAAGTTAAAAGTTGCAGCTCTGCAGTCTGCTCAGCATCACTGGGCCTGACGGCTTCTTGTGGTTGTTGGTTGTAAAATGAAAAGTCTCTGCTGACACAGGCGTCAACGCCAGCCACAAACATTTTGCCTGCTTCAATTAGCAGAGCTATGCATTGCGAAACAAAACCACTGTCTCTTGGACAGTGAAAATCAATGGCTGAAACTGACACCAGCAAGCATTTAACACAGCAGTCCATCAGGGCAGAGCTGCTAGTTGTCGGCACAGTTCTGGCTTCTCTGGACATTAAACAAAGGACTTTTGCTGAGCAGGGTAATTTGCAAATTCTCAAGCAATTATTTATTCATTAATTTGTTTGGAATTACATATTTGTTTGTGAGAATCAGTGGCTCCGGGAGGTATTAATGAGTGTTTGTGCATGACTCCTGGTTGTGTGGATGATGTAGACCCTTTTCACTCAATACTAGCGATTAAAGCAGCAATTATAAAACCATTCATTATTTTTAGAAGTGTCTTTTTGTCAATTATTGTTTCAATGCTTAGTATAGTTACCTTAATGCAATTAAATCCCTCAGTTCAAATGTGTATACACATGATGCTTTTAAGCATTACTTGTTTAGCAACAGAGATTGTGGAAATAAGTAAGGAAAGCGGATTGTGTGTGTGTGTGTAAAATGACATATGATTGCAGCTGATTTTTTTCATTTTTGAGTGTGCAATAAATAGTAAAATGTGAACAGACCCACAAAGAATCTAGACAATTGGACACCATTGTCCGCCCTTTATTATTTTAAAGGACTGATGAAGTCATTTGTGGCTGAGCTTTATGGCTGGTCTAGACAGGCTCCACCTTCCACTCCTCACTTATCCACATCTGAGCCTTGACAGCTGAGTGTCCCACCCACAGGGCATCCTCACAGCCGTCCTCTCACCAGCTTCTCACCCACACATCCAGTCATTCTCACCTCAATCTGTTACCCCAACCAGCTTATGTTCAGTTCAGCAGAAAACACACCGCTGTGTTGCATCCTCACCGTATAATCTCCTCACCATCTCCCCGCTCGGCTCAGTGGGAATTCTCTCGTCCAGCAGACTAAAGGGGCCCAGAGGTCGTTGTTAGATTCCATGATACTGTCTGTCCCCTTTGGAGCAGATAAACTGTAATTCTGCTGAGATTTAACTAGAAGGGTGGGGACAATACCAGCTTTATCCATCTTCACACACTGAATGCACTCTGATTTGAGAAGCGTTCAACAGTCAGATACCACAGCTGCGTTAAGCCCTTTCGGCTCCTGACCCTAATAAGGTGTGATCATGAGCAGAGGCGTGATCCTTCATTGAGAGTGTGAAAGCACTGTCCACCACTTTGACGTATGACCGAAATATTTCAGCAGCTATTGAACATTTTGTCCTTTATTGCTCCACCAGGGTCAATCTGAATGACTTTGGTGATTTCTTGATTTTTACTTCAGCAAATGTCATCAGATTTTTCCCTTCAGGGTGAATTATTAAGCGCTTTGTAAAGGCTATGACTACATATCCTCAAAGCTGAAATGAAATATTCTAGCGTGTTAACACGTGAGCATGGTGGGCTACTGATGTTATCATTTAGCTTGGAGCATTATCTTATCTATGTACAGCCTCAGGGTGCTGCTAACATAGATGTAGATTTTCATTATTTCAAATCTGGTCACATAAGACCTGAAATACAGACTGATCACTCTTTTTTTCCCCACACCCAACACCATGCCCAGATATCCAACTATCAGAATATAATAAATCCTGTCCTTAAATAAATGTTCTAGATAAGGGAAATTGCAGTGTTGCGGCACTGCAGCAGTTTGCATACTGTAAAAGTACATGCAATTTCCGTGTAATTTCCAAAGGACAAGTACATTTTAAAAAAAAATTCTTTGTCAGCTGAGAGATGACTACAGCTACTCTTATCCAGACTTCTGCAGATTTCCAGTCAGGATTCAATCTGATGCCTCATTCATAGAGTCAGGAAAGCCCTGCGATGCAAGTTCAAAGGAATATATTGATTTGAATCCTCGCTTTTAAAAATGGTTTATACTGCACAATTTGAGTGGGTGGAAATAAAATCAAAGCTTCCCCAAGCACTAAAAACTGTCATATTTCCAGATTAAGTGAAAACGCTCGGCCAACCAAAGGTGCTTAAAACAGACAACACAACAGGGCTGGTAGTTAGACTCTTCTTCTCTGTGGATCCCCAGTGGTGGAATGAGTTACAAAGCTCTGCAGTGTCCCTCTCAGTCTTTAAGAAAACACTAAACACCCAGCTCTTTACCGAACACCATTGCACTTGACAGACTGCAATAAGCAAAGAAACATTTTCTATTACCTCCTGCACTGCCTGTAGGCACCGCAGTCGCACTTGAACTTGTTTTATGACACTTATCAAGGTTGTTTTCTCCTGACTAGATGCTTGCTTGCATTGCATCTACTCTCAGATGTACATTGCTTTGGATAAAAACATCTGCTAAATTTAACAGTGAATTGTAGAATTGAAGGCTGGGCAGTGTGGTCTGCTCCCAAAGAAGAGCTACTGTAGCACAAACTGATGAGGACTTTAATGCAGAAAGATGTCAGAACATGGAGTTCTGCATCTCAGATTGGTGTGTGTGGGACTGAAAAACCAGTCAACAGTCAAAGTGCACATCCTGACCTGAAAGCACCTACAATGGGAACATGAGTGGCCAGATTTTATGCTTCATTTACCTGAGTAGGAGCTGCAGGGAGATGCACTATGAGAAGAAGATAAGCCAGTGGAGGTATTGTTAGGCTCTGGGGAATGTTCTTGTAGGAAGCCTTCAGCCGTGGCAGTCATAGAGATGTTATATTGACAGAAGGATGATCCACCCTTGTTTCAAAAAGATTTGAAGAACATGAAAGAATAGATCTTTGGGATTCGCTAGAAAAACAGGTCCAACTCATGGAAGCACCACCTCTTCCAGGATTCTCGCTGATGACTTAATGTTGCCCAATACCACAGAACACCCTCAGAGTTCTGAGGAGTCCAGACGTTGATGGTTCAAAGCAGTTTTGTCTGCATAAGAGGGACCGACAGAATATCTGGTTGTTGGTTTTAATGCTTAGCAGATTAATGTAACTCAGTTCTCAGGAATGGTGTTCAACTCTTGTTTATTTTGGAGAAGCTCAACATGTGTCCTGATTAGTTACACACGTGGACAAAATTGTTGGTACCCCTCAGTTAAAGAAGGAAAAACCCACAATTCTCACTGAAATCACTTGAAACTCACAAAAGTAACAATAAATAAAAATTTATTGAAAATTAAGTAATCAAAATCAGCCATCACTTTTGAATTGTTGATTAACATAATTATTTTAAAAAACAAACTAATGAAATAGGGCTGGACAAAAATGATGGTACCCAAAACTTAATATTTTGTTGCACAACCTTTTGAGGCAATCACTGCAATTAAACGATTTCTCTATTTGTCAATGAGCGTTCTGCAGCTGTCAACAGGTATTTTGGCCCACTCCTCATGAGCAAACAGCTCCAGTTGTCTCAGGTTTGATGGGTGTCTTCTCCAAATGGCATGTTTCAGCTCCTTCCACATATGTTCAATGGGATTCAGATCTGGGCTCATAGAAGGCCACTTTAGAATAGTCCAACGCTTTTCTCTCAGTCATTCTTGGGTGTTTTTGGCTGTGTGTTTTGGATCGTTGTCCTGTTGGAAGACCCATGCCCTGCGACTGAGACCAAGCTTTCTGACACTAGGCAGCACATTTCTCTCCAGAATGCCTTGATAGTCTTCAGATTTCATCGTACCTTGCACACTTTCAAGACACCCTGTGCCAGATGCAGCAAAGCAGCCCCAAAACATTACTGAGCCTCCTCCATGTTTCACCGTAGGGACAGTGTTCTTTTCTTCGTATGCTTGGTTTTTGAGTCTATGAACATAGAGTTGATGTGCCTTACCAAAAAGCTCCAGTTTGGTCTCATCTGTCCAAAGGACATTCTCCCAGAAGCTTTGTGGCTTGTCAACATGCATTTTTGCAAATTCCAGTCTGGCTTTTTTGTGAGTTTTTTTCAGCAGTGGTGTCCTCCTTGGTCGTCTCCCATGAAGTCCACTTTGGCTCAAACAACGAGGAATGGTGCGATCTGACACTGATGTACCTTGGCCTTGGAGTTCACCTTTAATTTCTTTGGAGGTTGCTCTGGGCTCTTTGGATACAATTCCAACGATCCGTCTCTTCAATTTGTCATCAATTTTCCTCTTGCGGCCACGTCCAGGGAGGTTGGCTACTGTCCCGTGGGTCTTGAACTTCTGAATAATATGAGCCACTGTTGTCACAGGAACTTCAAGCTGTTTAGAGATGGTCTTATAGCCTTTACCTTTAAGATGTTTGTCTATCATTTTTTTTCGGATGTCCTGGGACAATTCTCTCCTTCGCTTTCTGTTGTCCATGTTCAGTGTGGGACACACCTTTTCACCAAACAGCAGGGTGACTACTTGTCTCCCTTTAAATAGGCAGACTGACTGATTATGAGTTTGGAAACACCTGTGATGTCAATTAAATGACACACCTGAGTTAATCATGTCACTCTGGTCAAATAGTTTTCAATCTTTTATAGAGGTACTATCATTTTTGTCCAGGCCTGTTTCATTAGTTTGTTTTTTTTAAATAATTATGTTAATCAACAATTCAAAAGTGATGGCTGTTTTTGATTATTTAATTTTCAATAAATTTTTATTTATTGTTACTTTTGTGAGTTTCAAGTGATTTCAGTGAGAATTGTGGGTTTTTCCTTCTTTAACTGAGGGGTACCAACAATTTTGTCCACGTGTGTATGTCCCAGTGCTTTATGTTCTAAACACCTTCAATCAATTACTGCCTGAAAAGGGCAGTGATGCTTCCCCTGTTTTCATCGCTGTCTGTGAAGCTATTTGGCAAAGCAGCCATGGAGTGCTTTGAGTGCTAATGGATCTGCATTGATAAACCTTTGTGGGAGTGCTGGGACAAATATTGATTAGAGATCTACATGAAAGCTCTCACAGCAGTTTACAACAAAGGGTGCAGTAGGTCTGGTTTTGAATTTCATTTCAGCTTTTTCTTGCTTGAGACAAAAATCAGACTGGAAAAGATGTTTTCAGGAGAAAGATCACGTAATCTTCCACTTTCCTGTCCGAGAAGCAACAACAGCACAAGCAAACCATTTAAAATATCTTTAATCATTGGGTAAGCTTGTATAATTTACATACTGCATAATATAGTTATCCACATCAATGAAAGTAATCAGTTAATTGGTTTAACATTTTCACTTTACAAAGAAAAAAATAACTCCTTTTCTCTGAACACACAGCATAACAAAAATAATTTAAAAAATGCATTGTACCATGAAAAGAAAATTAAAAAAAAACACACATTCCACTCACTCAAGAAAGATATCGAGTCAGCTGATCCAGTGAACTGCGGTCGATCTCTGTGGCTTTTACTTTTCAGTCCTCTAAGTTCGGTTTTGGAGCTGGTTCAGAGCACTCAGTGTGGCTTGTTTCAATTCACTTCCATTTCTGTTGACCAGTTTTAGTTGTGAACCAAACAAACGTGGGATTAAAATATAAATAAGATTCAAGGAAATGCTGTCAGGTACCTCAAGACCCACGTCAGCGGCAGAATGAATTGTGCTTGTGTGTGTGTTTGTGTGAGAGGAAGGAAGAAAACAGCAGGACGCTGGGAGTGGAAGCTTCCTTCACGCTGTGCGCTGCTTCAGCTCGCTGTTTGTCCCTCTGCTCTGCCTCTAGGGAGACACGACCAGTCTGTCTTTTAGCTTCTCAAAAATGGGTAAAACTTGCCAGCAGAAAGGCTCTTGACAGCATTTCAGGTGGCAAATAGAGAGAGTGTCTGAGCTGTATACTAATGCTGAGCAAGTGTGAAAAAAATGAGTGACAAAAGTGAAAATGAACAAGCCTCCTGTAAAAGGCTGACACTAAATGAGCATTAATTTGAGATTTCTGCCTCTCAAAGGCACTCATCTCTGCCTTTAAAAGTTGAATTCATTAATTAATTAAATTTAAAGGGGGCATTCAGCAGTGTTGGTGAGAGGTATATCACGTTTTTTTTTTAAGTAAACAAGAAAAGATGCTCAAGTTTTGTGCGTAGCATGACATGTTTAACTTAGATGTCAAAGTCGGTAAGACATATGAGATGATGTTTGGTTTGTGTGAACTTATTTTAATTGCCAATATGTCCCACTAAAGCACAAAGGTATTTCACTGGTTATAGTGAAAATGGGTAGATATAAGGTGTCCTTGATTGTAACTAATGACTTTGTTGTAACTAATGACTTTGTTAACAGGTAATTTTATAAATCACTTATAAACCCTCCTTTCTATTATTCTTTCTATTTTTGAAAGCATGAGTTATTAAAAACTATTAATTAAGCCATTAGTTAAAACCTTTGTATAATAAAGTGCTGCCTTGAAACCTGTGATCAGCATTTATCCCAAAATTTCACCTCACTTGCCGTCATCCAGAGCGCACTGCTACGCTGCTAAAGCCCTGCAGTAAACATTGTTTTATGTAGCCTCTCGAGCTTGAAGCCTGCTCGGCCTCATTGCCATGGCAACCGTGTTCATGTGGATATCCACTCGTCTATGTAATCACGCTGTTTGTCTTGTGCCCAGAATAGCCGGAGGGTGCAGGCACCTGAAGCCAGGGCAAACACATCACACATCTGATAAATCCCGGACATCGAGAGGACAGAACAGAAGGATTCCAGGGAGCTGATCTGCCCACTTTTATTTCACTTCACTCCCTCTACAAACTCTGCAAAGAGAGGAGACACTTCTTTCTGCTTTGACTGAAAGGTGTTTTCCACAAGCTTTCCAGAATCTTTGTAACACTTCCATTCGTGCTCATGCACGCAGCAATTATCATGACTCTTTTGCAAACAATCAGACCACAAGCAGCTCCTCCTGGCACCTCCGCTGTCAGCACTCATTACATCTATGCCAAGGAGTGTTTTAAAACTACGCTCATGTCCAAATTTAAACCTGCATGCCCACAGTGAAAACACATTAAACCATCATGGGTTACAGTATATCTTCAGAAAGACACACTATAGCTTGATGTAATGTGTTCTACAGGTTTGTTCCCTGCACTAAAATGCAGGGGGTTTTTTTCCATATGCCTCAGCTAATTTGGAAAGAAAACCACAAACTAGCAGAGCAGACGGGTTTTTTGGCATGCAGTGTTGCTTTACAGCCAACACATATGTTAAAAAGGGAAGGAGGTTTTACATGACTTCATGTCTGTACTGTGGTTGGAAGCTATACCATGGCTGAATTCAGAGATAGATAGATGCTCTGTTTCTATTCGGAGAAGAGAAAATGGGGGAAAAGGGGGCAGCCGATCGTCCAAATGTTCAAGGTCGAGTTTGAGCTCACTTTTCCTTGCTTGTCTCCAGGACTGGCCTGAAGTCGCTGTTCCTGCGGTGCCGGCTTTATGGTGCTGTCTTCAGCTACAGGGCATTGTGTGTGCATGATGTGTGTGTTGGCACCGACTGAGCGTTTCCATCAAAGCAGTGCGGTGGTGGAAAGTAGGATGAAAAGACAGGCAGTGGGAGGAGAGAGGAAACACTTCAGTGGCTCAAACAAATAGACATGTTGAGTTTAACATCTTACTGTAGCAGCGTGGAGGGAAGGAATTTCTTTACACTCAAACCCGGCAGGGCACCAGTTCAAATTGACTGGCTGGAGTTCACTCAAGGTAAAGCAGTTAACTCTTTATCCATCAATTTCAAAATGCCCTAAAGTTTTACTGTCCAATCGAAGCTCAGCAGCACAATCATCAACACTTCAGGCCAACTAATTTCTTAACTTAGTATTCCTTCAATTTCATAGAGGGTGCATTCAAAAGCCCTCGTGACACTTAGCACGTCCACTATGTGCAATTCTCCAAATGTGCACCAGCCTGATATCAGAGCTCGTCTCTGTTCTAAACTTTGCCCTCCAGCATCTCCAGCCAGTGTTATCCATCCTCACATCCTCAAAGCCTTTTGTCTTGCACTGTTAAAAGTGAAAAATATTGTTTGGAAATATGAGCATGTATTTTGTATGTAAACTAAGCAGTATCTTGTGTATGTTTATATCTCTACACATCAGCATACAGACTGTGTTGTTTCTTTATTTCTGTCTTCTATATGGACTATTACCTGATGAGGATGCAGTTTGCTGCCAGACTCATTACCTCAGTATGTTAGTTTAGTACCATTTACAGCCAGCGAGTGCAAATTTATAATTCCTCCCACAAGCTTTTTCTCTAAAGACGAGTAACTTAAACTCATTAAAAAGCCAGCTGATGCAAAATTATCAAGTCAGCGAGCCACAGCACAGATGATTAAATCAACAGCTGTGGAAGTTTTTATTTCAGAAAGGCAAAATCAACAGTTGGATAGAAAGGAGAAAAAAAGCAAAGCCTTAAGGACACAATAGGCCACTTCTTGTCCACTTCTGCTTGAAAACATGGACCCAAAAGTTACTGAGATCTGCCACACTGCCATTGTTATCACTGGAAACTGAACATGCGAGATCAGAAAACTTCACTAGTGTAGCAACTACATTAAAACTGTATCAGCTGGGTGGTGCAATAACTAACTGACAAAACAGTTTTGTTATAATGCATAAAGGTGATGAAAATCTAAGACCTTAAGTATGCTAATGGACCAGGACTGATTATACTTAACTGCAATGTGTCAAATATCATTTTTTGGCAGCAATATTAAAACTCTAACAACTCCTGGCCCTGAAAGAAAATGAGCTTGAGTAAGGGTCATATTTACCTTTTACGAGGAGCTTTTTAAAAAAAATTACACTGAAGCATAAACAGTAGAGATTATGTAATATGTTCCCCTCGGTTTACCAGATGTGCTGCACTATCCCCGCACCATTAACGGGACTAACTGCTAGACTGGTAGGAGGTGTAGCAACGCTGTGATGAATGAGCCAAAAATGTTTGAAAACCTTTGGGACTCGTCTATTCTTTTTTTTTTTTCGTCTATTCTTATGCAAACCTGACAGGCCAGCTGTGCTCATAAAGGCAGCCAGCATCTGTCTCACACACACACACACACACACACACACATATCAAACACACACCATTTCCTCGTCAGTAGTGTTGTCGTCTATTGAAGAGCAGACATTATTATTAGATTTCATTTGCTGAGAGGAGGCTGCTTATGTAAGCAGGCAGACAGGCTTTTGAGAAATATTGCTTTTCTTCTCTGATTGTGTTCGGCTTTTCCACGCATTTCCCACAAATCAACCAATAAAGCTTTCAGCACAAGGCATGCAGCATCCACCCAGCCAGCACAACACGTTTACCAGTCAACACTCGAGAGGACACACACTATTGGTCGAGCCATTTGTACACACAAGAACAGGCTAGGAGGAGGCAAAAACAACAACAACAACAAAAAAAACAAGATCAAATCAGTCAAAACACTCAGATTATCAGAACAACAGTGCAGTCATCTCATCAGGGGAAAATACAGGCATATGTAGTTCAGGTTTACACCAATCAGGCACGACATCTGCTTTAAAGAAAACTAACACAGGTTACCAGAGCTGAGAAGAAAAAATATTCAGCCATGTTCAGAAAACTGCCTACAACCAGTCACAACTAGTACCTGAAGCACAGAGCAGCTGTACTGTGATTCAGCAAATATACAATACTGCAGGTGGTTGGTTAAGCACTGAAGCTCCACAAAGACACAAATGCTAACAGCAGTACATTATTTCAGTGACCTCAGTGCTTTGTCTTCTATGTCATTCATAGCATCTACTGCTGAAGGGAAGTGTTTGCAGAGAAACACGCTCAAAAATGTCATAGTAACACTTGCTTAGTATTTATTTTTCACTTTTTTTGGTTAATACTTCATTAGGTAATGCTGTCTAATACCAGAATGGTTCAGATGCACTGGTTAGGAATAGGGGTCTACACAATAAATTTGTATTTGGAACTGTGATGGGAGGCTGAGTAAGGTGGGTTTGGTTTCATACTATTACTACTATTTCAAATGCAGTACATTAGGCCTCATCAGTGCTGCTGATTGTGAGGTCTGACAGTCATTCCCAACCTCAGGGTCGAAAACCCAGATAAATCTGAAGAGTATGGAAGAAAAATAACTTCTCTACACAAACTTTGGTTGTTTATTTTGTCTAAGTTTTGCATTTTCTTGTGATTTATTTTCCCTTTTTCAACTCTAAACCCCCGTTGAATTAAACAATCCACAAAGCAAATTTCATTATCTGGTGAAACTACACACAGCACATCACCACAATAAGGCCACAACCTGTAATAAGAGTGTGCAATTGTCTGATTTCAAGGGGTTGAAACAATAAGAAAGGTTGGGAATCACTGTCACAGAGGATCCAAATAAAGTTAAACAGCGAATAGAGAGAAGGTGATAGTAAGCATTCTTTTTTGTAGAACCTCAGAGTATTTTTCTAGGTAATCTAAGAGAGTCAATTTAAAGTTGGTGAAGTACATGCCAAACAATCTGAAATCATGTTTCAGCTCTCTGGTAGATAGTCTCACTGTGCTTCATTCTAAGGAAAATAAAATGAAATAAAATAAAAAGAATATCAGGGAATGCTAAAAAGACCCTGAGAAAAACTAAGACACAGGATTTTAAAACAGATTTTTCCTATGTTTGTGTGAGGCAGCCCTGTTCAGCTAAATGTGGTCAAAATCCTGTCATGTGCATCCACCTTAATACTGACATCAATGTTTTATAGAAAGTTAGTGCAGTCACAGGAGGGAACCAGACAACAAACACATCATTGTCTTTCAGTGTCTCTGAAATTTCACTATGTGCATTTGACAACAGCAGTTCGCTCTCCTTCTAACCTTCAGTAATCTGGTCTTTAACGCTGCAGAGGGAGTGTTCAATAGTGGCTTTAGTCCCCTCTGTGATTATCCTCCTCACAAAAACGTCACATCTTCTTGCGACTGCACCCAGCGCCAGTGAGCATCATACTCGAGATGCATTTTACCGTTCATTTTGCATGTATCTAAGTCGATCTTTCCATTTTTGTAAGGTTTGAGTTTGGGGCTCTGGTTGGTTCCCAGTTTCTCGCTGAGGCTGGAGCGAGTCGGGCTGCCTGTTTGTGTGGCTGGTTTCTCCAGGACTCCATTAGCCTTAATGGCTTGCTTCTGGGTGCTTTCCTTAAGAACTGGGCTTCCCTTATCCGTCTCTGGAGCCTTGGTCCAGACGGGAGTGTCTTGCTTGGGGCCCTCAGACTTGGTTTGGGTAGAGCTGACGGGAACTGCTGGTTTCCCAGTTCCATCAATCTCAGTCCCAGCACTGCTGACTCCATTCACAGGTCCACCTCTCACCTCTGTCCCATTTCCGACCCCAGTTCCATTCTCATTTACCACAGCTCGAACCCCATTCCCAGCCCCAGTACCAGACCTCACCCCTACATTAGGTCCTGTCCCAGCTGCTGTGACCGTGGGGCCTCCAGCTGTGCGGCTCCCAGCGGTGGCCTCTGACACCAGCGGTGTGGTGGAGCAGATGACGGACTCCGAGCTGGAGGGACAGTACTCGTCCATGTCGTCCGCCAAGGTGTCCAGGTAGCTGCCGATGGAGATGTTGTCCAGCTTGTCATTAGGGTCCTGCAGGCTGCTCCAGGAGCCCCTCCAGGAGGTGTCAGGGCCCTCGCCCAGGCTGTACTGGCTGCTGGTCAGGCTGCTGCAGCGGCTGGTCAGCGTGCTGCGCTCCTCCAGCAGCCATTTCACTGCTTCGATGCCCTCATGGACCGCCAGCAACTGTTGCAGGATCTTCACATCCACCGAGCGCAAGTGGGCCTGTGGAGACAAGAAAGGAGACATTCTAAAATTACAGCTAACACGCATGGTTATTTTCACTGTGGCCATGTTTTGATAGCATGTAATGTGCAACAGAAAAGAAAAAATGTATACATGAGAACTAAACAGACCTTGAACCTGGACGCTGAAGATATTTATTTAAAGCAGTCAGCTTTGGCTCCAGAGACAAGTGCAAACACCATTACAATGCTATTAAACTATTGCAGATTACCATAATTGGAAGAAAGACACAACAGACGCTGACAGATTGAGTCTACAATACTCAAATGGGAAACAAATAAAGTAAAGGTAGAGAGCGAACAGGCTTACAGATGGAAATAACAAGGAAATATGACCGACAGTGACTCTGCGGGAGATGAGAGATGGAAATTTGATACAGTGGAAAGTTTGACACATTAGAAAAGAAAATCAACAAACAGTTTCAAATTCCTTCAGTGGCTTCAAACTGTCTTTAAAATGCCCTGTGAAGTTTATTTATTCATGATGACATCTGGCAAAAATAAATAACGTAATAATTACTTCAGAAATAGCAAAAATTGATATCTTCTAATGAAATATGTGTGCAGGAGGTTGAAAAAGCTAAACGGTGAATAAGAGGGAAAAAAAGACTGCGGTCATGGAAAATTCCTCCCCAGAATACATTCGCAGAGGTCTGCAGTGAAGTGCAGGACCACGAGGTGATATATGGCACCAGCATTCAGAGCTCAGCCTGACCATATCCACTGGTCTCTTTCAAAGCCTAAGCCTTTGATTTTTCGGTGTTCCTCGGTTTTCTCCACGTGTTCATTTTTGTCTTTATTTCTTTCTCTTGCTGTGAGCCCGCAGACTGTCAACGTCTCTTCTCTCTTGAGTCTGCTGCAGCTCTGTTGTCTGGAATCCTCATTAAAAGCATTTAATTTATCGAAACATAAAGATATTTGTGTATTTTGTCTAAATTCTGGCACAGACATTTTTACTATGTAATTAGATTTACACACGGATATAGTTTTTTTTACAGCATAATTAATCCGCATTTCTTATCATTGGTGAGATTTCAACAAAGATTATGTGAGTGTTTAGATCCTTGACTTAAAAATAGCAACACTATGTTCTAAAAAGTTCTATGTTCAAAATGAAACCATGTGAGACCTGCCAAATGAATGTGTGAAAATGTTCACTATTTGTTAGAAAGTGGCCTTTTCTGATTATCAGTATGCTTTTTGAAAGCCAGTTCCCAATGAAATCAATTAATTTAACATGTGCTATCCATGATGCTCTGATGCAGTTGAATTTCTCTATAAACAGCACTATCTGATTAGCTACTTGTCTGAAGGAAAAAGCTATAAACACCAAAGGATAATAAACAAAATTTTTAATTAAACACATGTAAACATACTTAAACCAAGACATTCCAAGTTTGAAGTCTCATGCTACTCTAAATTTTGACACCAAGATTTTCATTTTTTCCACAAATGTACTGCTATATTGGTTCCCAATCACAGTTATTGGTCTCCTAATTATTAGTATTGGCCAGTCAACCCCTAATGCTAATTAGTTTAACCAAAAAAGCAACATATTTTATGAGAACATTGAATATTTTCTATGTCGTATCTTAATTTGTAGAGAAAATTGTCTTCTGCTGGATAAATGTAGTGGCAAACGAACAATACTTATCCTTCAACTGCCAAAAACTACAATTATAAAGTGTCAATAAATGGAAAGTAAATTACCTTAACAAAAAACTAAATTTGTCTGTATGGTAGTGCTATTCAAAGCTCATGGTAGTTGAGTAAATGTACTGGATTATATTCCAAATGAGGATTTTACTCAACTAGCTTTTACAAAACTCACAATCTTATGAAGATTTGAAGCTAGCGCAGTCAGAGATCACAGGTGAGAGTAAGACAAACATCACATGTTCATTGGACAAACTATAAAGTGGACATTTTTTTTCCAGCATGTGACTGAAGAACAGCACATATAGCATATTTTTCAATGATGTGATGAGGCCTTAAGCCACCAAGACCTTTGCCCTTTGACCTCTTGGAGTCTTTGTGTAGCTCCCTTATTTCCTATAAATCAATAATATAATGGAGAGGAACTTATTGATTGACACAACCTGCCAAGCTGCTTCTTTGTGGGCTGTGCATTATGTTAGCACTGATGGTTGAACCTCCAGTGGAGTGAATGCATCACTGTAGATTTTATCTTATCAGCTGTGCTCAAAACAACCTACAGGAAAGCAAAGATTCCACTTCCTCTCAGTGTGTTTGAGAATCAAATTCTTCCATGTAGAAGGAAAACGGTGTGTGAGCAGGAATAAATAAGTCTCATCCATCATCTCTATGAGTAGGTGGCGGTTGACCTTTGAATAAACCAGTTACCATTCAGGACAGCACCACAGGCTGCTCATTCAGTCCTCACCAGTTCAGTGGTTTCTCTTCATCTTTCTCACTGTTATGCCAAACTGTGGTTAGACAAGCTTCACTGCAGGAAGCTGATTTAGATCAGTGGTATCCAAGATCAAGATTATGTTCATTTTTTCACGACTTTGCTCTATGTTTTACTTGTTTTCAGTAAAACAATGGCCATATTTAGCTCTTCAAGCCTCTAAAAATCTTTCAAATGATGCAGAGAAGGAAACGCCTCCTGCTCATGACTCATGCCCACATTCAGGCCATGACCTTTGATAAACGGTCACAAGAAGCTTCACTTCAAAGTGTCAAAACTCAGAAAGGCTGGAAAGACTCTGTAAATGACACTGCATGCTCAGATAGAATACAAGTGTTTTGGACTGTGTTACTTAAAGACTACTATCTTATTCATGCCAATGTTTTTCTCAGTTTCTCAACTGCCATCACAGCTGATGTCAGTATGAGTCATTCACAACTAGTTCCTTACGCTCAGTGCCTTGAAACATTTAAATAGATTGCTTGTGTAACTTGCAAAACACTGTATTGACTTCCTAAGGCTTCCCCAAACCTAAACCATAACCACAGCATGTCCAACCCCAAACCATGCTTAAACCTAATCCTAACTCTAATTCTAATTTAAACTCCCAAAAAACAAGTCTTTGTCCAAAATTACATAGATGACTACGGCCTGTGGGGACAAAAATTTTGTGCCCAGTAGGAGAAAAGTTCCCACAGTGTAGCTGAGATGTTTGGCGATTTACACAAATAAACACAGACGGCACACTTCAGCTGATAACACGATGTTTTTTATAGTAGAGCTTCTTTACTAGAGGAGAATGGAGTTGTGCGGTCAATGTGGTGCAAATCTGCTAATGCCAAAGTTGCCAAAGTACACTGGCAAACGCAACTCTGTCAAAATGAGGGAAAGCATGAGGTCAATGACAATCGTTAAATATCAAATTCACACTTGTTGTTTTTCTTTTTGGAACAGAATTATGCAGCTCCATAAATACAAATCATATCATTGCAGGGAGGAGTGCCACATGCCGAGGAACAGAAGATCAGCAGTCTGTATGTGTGGCTCTAAACTCGCTGGCATCCTGGCACGCAGACATTTGGGGTGGAGTTCAGGTTTGAGGTTTCTGGTTTGCAGAGACTGAGTGCCTAATGAGGGCGGCAACAAAAGCAGCTCCGTGTCTGTCAGCGCTGAGGTGGCACAAAGTTAACGAAGCTCAGTGCTCCACCAGTCTGCTGAGCTATCTGAGGATAGAGACCAACTGAAATAGCTGCCACACCTCAAAGTTCCTGTGTTAATAGGACGGCTGCAGTATGAGTTTATGTCTCGTAAACGTAACCCAACACATGGCTCATGCTCAAAACAACAGCTTCCAAAAAAGCGAAACATCTGAAATAAAAACCTAAAATAAAGAAACGTGTAAAAGCTCATCCATCAGCAAATCAATTTTAAAACACTGATTAGCTCTTCAACTGTGCTTCCAAATGAAAACATGCAAATTTAGCCTTTAACCAATCTGAATTCATTTTTAGCAAAGGATTAAGAATGCCTTATCTTTGTGCCAGCGCTGGAATGCTTCCAGTTTACATTCATGCCAAATGTGTCCTGCATTGTGTGTTATCTTGTTCCCAGAGGGATTTCTTTCATCTCCATCATTTTCATTATTTCAAAATTGACTGCAACTTTTAATGATCCAATGAAATCTAAATTCCTCATTATAGAACGGACTGTCAAATAATGGGATGTCAAAAGGTCAAACTGGGCCAAAAGGTTTTTTAACAACAGCAGACAGGATGAGAAGAAGCAGGTCCAGGACCATACAGGACCGAAACATCATTAACCATCTATTTGCATTTTTTTTAGGCAAACAGATTTCAGTTTCCCCACTGAGGCATGATGCCAAGCACCACATGGCTGATCCATAGGATTCTGGAAAGCTCATTTTCCTGCCTTTTATATCTGGTGCACAATGAGTGTGTGTGGTCTGCAAACACATCAAAGCAATCATTTACTCTTAACAACAATTCTGTCAGTAAAGACAAATTTCATCTGGTTTTGGATGTTTGTTGAATAATTTGTTCTAATGATCTTCCTTTATAAACTGTTCCTAGAAAGTGTATTAAGTCAAAAAAGCAAATAAAATTGAATGTACTACTGGATGAATGAATATGTGAGTGAAAATGTACTGCTACAGTGAGCATTTCTTTGATTCTTTCACTTTTGGATCGCTTTAAAATGTATATCATTAGCTTTTTTAACCATTGAACAGCAACTGAAAGATAACTTTTAGGGATTTGCCAGTCAGTTCAATAGCTGAAAAAACACACTATTGATAAATCAACACTGAAAATTTGAATATCAAAAAAAAGAAGGAGAAAGATCCGAGGCACTCCGAGTTCCTAAAAGTCCTTTATTAATACATGGGCCGTCCATGTATTAATAAAGGACTTTTAGGAACTCGGAGTGCCACGGATCTTTCTTCTTCTTTTTTTGATATTTAAGTGGATTTTTTCCACTAGATCCTGAAGAGCACCCAGTATACCTACTTCTATCCACTGATGCACTCATCTTTTTCTTGTTTTTATTACTGAAAATTTGAAGTTCTGGTCCTTAGATGTGCCTCTATTATACATGGTGTAACACAGCTAAACTGGAGTAAAAACTTCCAGCACTCAAGATATCAGCACCCAAAAGGAGTAGACGATCGACAGCAACACTTGAGCGATCTCCTCTGCATGAGGGAATAAAACTGTCAGTATGTTTCCTTCCTTGACTTTCACTGACCTACTTCTATCTGTTTTAAAATGTAAGCAGCCAGCAGAGAACCATGCGAGGACTCCCAAACAGCCCAAAAAGACCTTCAATGTCTTCACACCTAAACATTTTCTGACTGCTGGGAGCTTTGCTATTGTGGATAATCTGTTGGACTTTGGTTTTCTGTCAAATGCTAGTTTTACTTGGACACTTTCTTGGAATGTGGATTTTGCGGCAAAGGAAATGCTGGCGCAGTGTTTTGGATCACATGTTCGGACCACAAACTTTGTTTCTTTTTACAGGCAGAGAGGTTGCTTCACAAGTCAGAAGAACTGCAAATATGGCTGCTGCAAAATTCTGACACAGTCTGGGTTGAAAAAAACCCCTTAAGATTGATTTGTGATCGGCATTGTTCACAGACGTTTTTGCCATTTGCCACGTCTTAGCACAAACTCCTTATCTTGAGGGATTTAGCTGCTTCACAACATTACAGAATAGCTCTAGTTTAATGCAGCTTATCTTGATTTTGTTGTTTTTGCCATCATTCTTATCTGTGATAAAAAAAATATTATTGGCTTGTTTACAACCTGTCCTCAGCTGGTGCCTCTTGTTTCTTGCCTCCATCTGACTGTATTGCTGTGATAATCTCATCAAGTACAGAGTAAAAGAAATGAATCATTCTTTCAGCATTGATTTAGATATTGCAGTAGATAGTTATGCAACAAGGCCCTCTAGAACACAGCCACTCATTAGTGATGCTGTATGTTGTGATAAGATATCCAAAGTCAAAGCGTGATCCGTGACACAGACTCATCCATGTGACAAAAACAGCTACCTGATGTCGCACAGCTACCTGACAGGCTGCTGAATCACCGCCAGCTGGGACTCACTAGTTATCTCAAGCAACAGCAAAATAAACACACACTCTCCCTCTCTCGTGTCCCCTGGAGTCCCTGTCTGCTGTTTCACCTTCCCAGTCTAACTCGCTGCAGACTCACACCGTCCTTGCAGAGTCCCTCCAGTCTCCATTAGACAACAGAAGGTCGGCCCTGGCTCTCATAAACCACAAGCAGTTCCATCTGTCTGCTTTCACCTCCGAATGCTGTGTAGAATATCCTCTCATCTTCATTTTTCTGCTTTTTCTTTCTTACTATACATCATACATGTGTTGAATGGCAACACCTCCAGACATGCGAGTGACAACATGTATAAAAAGAAAACATTGACTTGGATGTGTTTTCCTGAGGGTTCGGTTACTGTAAAAGAGGTCCTTTCAGGCACATTAATGTTATGGTTACGAGCAACAAATCTAGACTGAGGGGAAGTGAAACATATTAGATAAGATGAGGGGAGCTGCAGGTCGTTTGACGATGATTTAATTACACAAAATGCTGCACTGACTGTGACATTCGCGAGGAATAGTCAGTATCTGGGCAGACAGAGACGACTGAGATTAAATGGACTTGATTTTGATTCCCCACAGCTCAGCTCTGCACTCAAAGCTGACTTTGCACTGACATTCATCTGCCCAGAGGTGGAAGACAGAGATCGAGCCTGACAGGGAAAAGCTACAGAGAGCAAAAGGGAGATGTGGACAAAAAAGAAGAATGACATTCTCAGGCAATAACACAACATTTGCCCTTTGATAGCTTAAAATACAGGTGCTGATCCTGAATAAAAGCAGATGGGCTGGTATACAACAGGCCTTTAGTGGAGGTGTGTGTATCTGTGTGTGTGCGTGTGTGTGTGTGTGTGTGGCGGACTGCCAGTCTTCTGTGGTTGTAAAGGAGACTCTGTCCAGTAAATCTGATTAGATCAATGGAGATCGTGTCTTTGATTAGACAGCTGGAGACTAAAACTGCTCCCACAGAGATGAACAGTAGCTTCGAAATCATTAATAGTAACATTTTTCTGCTTTCAGCTCACTTTTATAGAAGATTTTCTCAACGGTGCTCAGCTAAAAGCCCTAAGAGAATGTCTATTTTATCACTGAAATGCACCATCTACACATCAGACCTCTTTATGTCTTTGGACACATTACTGCAAGAATTATGATCAAAATTAATACAATCAGCTGTGCATCTGTTTCTCAGTAACTATTTGACAAAGCTTTTGTTGATATTTGTATGTAGTTACTCATCTTTCTGATCATTTGTTAAGCAAAACGGATAAATCTCACTTCTTCAACATGACACTCTTATTGTTATATATGATTGTATATGGCTGTAACTAGCAATTATTTTCAGTTTGCTTTGAGTTTATAAATGTCAGAAATTTGTTTTAAAAAAAGTCAATCAGTGTTTCCCAAAGGCCAAGATGGCATCTTCAAATGTCTTGTTTTATCCACAACCCAACAACATTCATTATGCTGAGGTTAATTGTCCATAAGTATGAATGTGAGTGTGAGTGTTTGTCGCTATATGTAGACCTGTGATAGACTGGTGACCTGTCCAAGGTGTTCCCTGCCTTCGCCCTAAGTCAACTGGGATATGCTCCAGCCCTGTATAGATAATGGAAGGATGGTTTGTCTGACTCCCATTCGGGAATTCAAGCTAATACCGTCGGTGTGTGTTTGTGCTGTGATAGTTTACATCAGAGTTAGGCAGCGTATTTGCTCCAGTCAAACATACATTGTAAGTAGTATAAGAAATGCAGCATGACATCCTGTTTTACTTGACAGTTAACAAGAGGCAGAGCAGCATTTCATTATTTGCGGTGACACTGACAACACGGCCCACACACATACACACTTGATCCTACAGCAGACAGATGCTGCAGCCCACTATCACCAAGCTGTGTGGTTACAGATACAGAGTAGCAGATGAATCAGGAACAGAAGGGCCCACACAAACAAAAATACACAGCTAAAGCAAAAAAAAGAAAAAAAGAAGCAGATGTTAGCCTACTCCTTGACACCTTGCCTGTAAATGTGGATCGAATGAGCTTATCAGCATGACAGGAAGTGCTAAAAAGCCCATAACCAGGAACTCTGCTAGTCTGTGTGCATGACTGTGTGTAGAAGAGCTTTTCCATTTAGCTCTACTCTGCAGACACTCTGCACATGCATTACGGCACGTCTTACTAAGCAGATTTCTGATGAAAGTGCAATGCTCACATCTCTTCTTCTGCACTCTCATCACACCACCCCACTCTCACAGATGAATGAAACAACCACACAGTCACACACGCAGCAGAAGAGCATCCTGGCTCTGGGCTCAAAGTTTCACTCCCCTCCGGTTAGGAGGCGGCTCTTCATCACTATCACCTCTCTCTCTGCCCTCCCACCTTCGCAGCAGGCCTGATTAATGATGAAAACTATTAACAAATCAGTCTGGTCCTCTGCTCTCGACAGATTTGTGGAAACTCTGGATGCTTTGTGGATCCAAACTGGGCACGTTGGTCAAATATACACTGGGGAACCGGCTGACATCAGTGTCTGGAGGAAGTGCAAACTAAAGGTCAGCTTCTCTGCAGCTGACAACAACCCTGGATCTCTCTTCAATGTCCACCTTTTTGGCAACTTTGCAACTGTTATTATTCTTCCAAAAGATATTGGATAGTGGAAAAAACTGAGAAGGATGATTTGTCTTTGTGTTATGACAGTATTTAGAGCGCCTCTCCAGTTGTTGAATAAAACCCTTGAAACCCATGTCTGTGTCAAAGCTACATTTTAAGAAGTTTTTTCCATGAAAGTAATCCCTTCCTGCCTAAAATGGATACATGTAGCTCTACACTGCTACTCCCTGTGTGGATCTCCTGTCTCTCTCTGCAGCCACCTCTCCTCACTCGCAGTTGGAGCACACCAGCTCACCTACGACTCTGTTCAACCACTATAAAGCTCCTCTACGCTGCACAATGCTTTACTGGAGTATTTTGGCCATACACACTGAAACTGGAAACCATTTCTGAAAAAGAATAATGATACCAAAAAGCTTCACCTTGCAAGTAGACAGGATTGGCTCCTGGGTTACAAGTGAGACCCCAGAGGTCTGAATCCATGTTTTCTACGCTCATTGATATTCTGCAGTTTCAAGATTGAAATGCTTATCAATGGTGTTGACTGTTAGCTTCACCACTGACATGTTAACAAAGTAAAAAATGTGATTCACCCCACGGGAATCTTTAAATATTTGCTCTGTTTGGGCTGACAGAAGAACTGTGATTAAAGGTCAAAAATTTAAACCTTAAAATACTTTTTTTAAACATAAATATGATGAAAAATCAAAACTTTTCCAAATTCAATCTTATCTCAAGTCATTGACTTAATTACACTGTGTCCTTCTGGTTACAAAGTCACAGTAGTTGGTGTGTTTGGGAACTTGAACTAGATGTCACCAAAGACATATCCATATTACAGGTATTGATGCTCAATTCCGATCTGATGCTTCACATTAAGTGACATGAATTCCAATCTTGAGAGAATACTGTTGCAAACCTAAACCGCTAAACATGTGCAGGTGTAACAGAGCCATATTCATACAAAAATAACTAAAATAATGTCATATCTTTAACAGTCTTCACCATATGTCCAACAAATAGCCACATTCCCTGTCTCTCCATGGACCTCATATCTGTTGTTGCTCTCCACCATGTTTACTTTTAGCTGGCGCTGAGGTGCAGACACACAATAATGACAACAGGCAATATGTGACATCACATTAATTCTGCTCTGACTATTCTCACAGTGGTCATATAGGTGGAGGTCTGATATGAATCAGATCTAAAACTACAGACGCAAGTGTCCCAGATGTGAAATGAAAAATAAGAGATTCACTGGATTTGGGCCAGTTTGGCATGTTATGTTTAAGTATTTATTCATTCTGAAGTGCTGCTCCTACCGCACAGGTCTGTATGCATGTTTGGAGGCATGCAGTGTGTGGACATCACAAAGTGGGACGCACACCATGGGCTGCTTTTCATGTTTCATCCACTGTATGATAAGATGGGTGAACCCAATGTTTTTGGAAGCAGAGGTGATGTTGCCATCAGTATCTTGGCAGTGCCTTGCCCCTCTGAACTCCCAGCTAATCAAAAAATATGCAAGAAAGTGGAGCATGAGTGGAGCTGAGGCCGGTCATACAAAGATCTCTGGGGAAAAGACTGTCCTATGACGGCATCCACCTGTCATTAAAAGCAGCTTAATTATGCATTATCGTAAGCCCTAATATAATTTTAAAATGTGAGTTATATAAAAATTTGTCCCCCATACAGTTGTCATGAACAGTGATATTGGCTGTAGAGATCAAAACAGTTTTTTGCACTACGCTGTAAACATGTTTATTTCTGCTGTAATGTTGGGCATTTTAACATGGGGGTCTATGGGGACTGACTGACTTTTAGAGTCAGCCTCAAGTGGCAATTCGGGGAACTGCAGTTGTTGGCACCTTGATAAGGGTGTCATTGTTTATAGCTATAGAGGTTAATGCTTTGTAACATCACAAAAAGCTGTCATCTCATTGGGTGGACACTGAACAGGATCTCTGCCAAAAGAATCCATATCAAAACCTTTCCAAGGCGACTAAAGACTGGCCAAGATGATGCAGCTTATTATTCATTGGCTACATAAACCAACCTAACATGTACACATATAGCATAGGAAGTCTGTTTAAAAAGAAAGCAATGTAGCAGAAAACACCAAACCATCTATGTCCACATTCCTAAAAGCAACAATGCAGCTGATAATGTTTCTTCAGGAAGTGTTCATTTACACTATGGGAACACACTATTTCTTCCTCACACCCTCACACATTCCCTTCACTATAAGCCTGCGCTACAGCCCTGGGGTGAAATGAGCTTCTATTTCTAACACGTGACCACACTGATAATGTGTTTTGAATGTCTAAATGAAACCAATGTGTTCTGGAGCAGCTCTCTCAGAAGACAGCTTGCTTTGTTTGGGACTTTGGTTGTGGCGGTGCATGTGCTCTGTGTCATAACCACAGACTGGATGCACGCCTGCATCTGCCACGGGAATGTACGGCATACATGATCACAGAGGTGGAAAAAAAACAACTGTAGAGTGGTGCATTACTGCTACAGACCTCCAGTGTTTGGAGGGAGGTAGGGTCTATGTAAACAAGAAGACAGAGAGATATTTGTTTAGAGGAGCAAATGAACTGCTGCTGCTCAACAGGACATAATCTTCTTTCAAAGTAAAGAACAGCCTCGGCAGAACAAAAGAAGGAGGTGGTGATGATTTAATATGCAAAAAGCAAATGCAGTCGTAAACTAGAAAAGCACTCGGAGAGCGCAGACCTCCACCAGGCCATCTGTTTGTCTGTCTGTCTGTTTGTCAATTGTCTCTCAATTGAGAGATCTCTCAATTGTACAGAGTCCTTCAAAAAAATCCTGGATCCAGATGGTGATCCGGATCACCTCCAAAATCTAATCGATTGTTACTTTTGCTCTTCCGGACATTCTGTAAAAATTTGGTGAAAATCCATCCATGACTTTTTGAGTTATGCTGTTAACAGACAAACAGACAAACAGACAAACAAACTCCGATGACTACATAACCTCCTGGTGGAGGTAAATATGTTTCAGCGAGATAAGATACCAATACGCCACACCAAACTAAGGCCCTGTTTATACAGAAATACAAAGGTGTCACAAGTAAAAAAAAACAAACTAATTCATATGAAAAGCGTGGGTGGAGTGTGAACCACCTGACAATAGTAACAATGTGCAGCTACTAACATGGTGAGAAGGACCATGAATTACTGACTGTGATGATTTTACTCAAGAGAATCCAACTAAACAGATCACTTTCACACATTTTAAGTAGTAATCAAATATATCCTTAATTGTCATGAAATGTAGATTCTGAATTGCCTTTTTATACTATAAGTGTTCTCTGTTTAGTCTCAAAATGCAGGTGGAGATTGTCAGCTTGTTTGCTAATATGCGTGTACGTTAATTTATATCTGTGACAAATATTGCATTGTATATATGTAATACAATGTAATGCAATACACCTTTACTAGTATAAATGATGTATATGTAGATTCTCAGTCATCCATGTCACGCTAATCATTCATGTCTCTGTAGAAAGCAACAGAACTTCTCTGTTTGGTTCTTGAAGATGTTTCACCTCTAATCTAAAAGGCTTCCTTAGTTCTATACTGACTGATGGGGAGTGTTTATTATCACCCCAAATCACATGGCTACTGGCTCATCAACAACCCAAAACTCGTGTGTCAAGTGTTGAATGGTGGTGAAACTGCCAGGTGAGAGAGACACACAGTTTGAGAGAAGAATTAAGGAAGGCAATAACATAAAACTAAAACAGCCATCTCTCGATTGAGAAGGTCTGCGATACCACTTATCGCTTACTTGTAGCGCAGTCTTGAGATTCCTCCCCAGACAGTTTCACCACCATTAACACATTGGACATCCCTCACCTGGAAGTTTCACAACCAACTCCTGGAGTGAGTCTGGAGCAATTAACAGGCCATTAGTGGCGGGTCAGTAAACACCTGCAACACCTCACTACTCAGCTAAAACTAAGGAAGCATCTTGGATCAGAGAGGAAGCATCTTTCAGAACAAAAAGAGAAGTCTAGTTGCCTTCAACTGAAGCACTTTGGATTATTAAGAATTATACCAATGCAACAGGAAAAGAATACGACAAAAGTGTTGACCGAAAGTGTCACACTAGGGATTAAACTTGGAATTATGGGGCACATATTCTTGCTACTTAACCATTATCATGCTACATGTGAATGCAATGTGATAATAAACATAAATAAACAACGTTAAGTTGCAGCGCGGGTTCATATTTGGGGTTTTTACAAACTCGAAAGCATCTACTGGCAACCATAACGCTTAAACGTGTCAACACCAGTAATTAAGAAATAGCTACAAATAGCTGAGGTTACCTGAGGCCTGGCAAGTAGGCGCCCCAAAGCACTAAGCAGTCCTGAAGCAATATGCAATGGAAAGGTCACAAAGAGAAGAAATGTAAAATTCTTGGCATCTAACACCTTAGAAATGGAAGCTTTTCTGGCTATTTTACAAGAACACTGACATTTCGCAGGAAGCTCTTCTGCCAGCTCTCAGTGCACAGTAGGAGCAGGAAGGAGCGCTGGAGGACATCCCTTTGGAGAATACAGCATGGTCATTTATTCTCCACTGTCAGCAGATGTTAAGTGGTGCTTTCAGGCTTCACACTACAGACATTTGAACCTCTATCCTTACTTAATGAGGTTTAAATTATTCATTCTGTGATTAGAACAGAGCCACAGAAACAAATGAGAATTACATATTGGGAAAATTAGAAAATCAGTCATTCTGGTGTTATGGAGTACTCACTGTTCCCTGGTTAATGCATATGTTTAGGAGTCATGTGCTGCGTAATTGTCATAAATCTGAGCAATGATGAAGTGATCTGCAGATACACTGGTGAATACAGTGGAGCAGAGCTACATTAAGCTGCATCATTATGACAGCTCAGTGAATGACACATCCTGGAAAACACACGCACACGCGTACACACACACACACACACACACACACACACACACACACACACACACACACACACACACACACACACACAGTCCTCTTACCATCTCCATCTTCAATTTCCTGATCTTTTCATCCAAACTCTTCCTCCCTGTCTCCTTACTGGTGTCGTGCGGGGCGGCTGCCAGCTTGGCGTCTCCCCGGAGAGAGGACGCCTCCTCCCGCATCCACCTGAGCAAACCCTCGGGAGTCTTTCGGCCGATTTTCACCTCTATGTCTTTCAGATCTGGGATGGTTTCGCTGGCGGTGCCTTCATCCATCGTTTTGTTTTGTTTTTTTTGCGCGTTTAAGCCAAAAAAAAAAAAAAAAAAAGATCCGAAGGGCAATTATTACGTCCTCCTTGTTTCTTTGAGACTGTTGCCTGTCAAGCTGCTGGAGTCACTTCCTATATGATTGTATGGCATCCTATGCGACTCCTGCTGAGTTGGACTGCGCCAGAAGCGGAAAAAACAGTTTAACAGCGTAGTTAATCCAGCACAATGATGCAGAGAGGAATTCTTGATCGGACTAGTGTTTTAACTCTGTCATCATCTAGTGTCAATTTGATGCAGCTCCTGTATCTAAACTGATGATCATCAAGTTAAAGAACAAAAAAAAAAAAATCCAATTAGCTGTTTATTTCCAGCGGCTTGTTTATCGTCTCCTCTGCAGCAGTGAGCAGCCTGCAGACTGATCTAGACTCCGCTGTCCTGAGTCTGATGTGTCTGGTTGGAAATCCCGACACTGAGCCAGACTGCGCAGATTCCACCTGCATGATGACAGCGACCAGCAGCCGCAGAGTGGGAGAGGAGACCCCACACCGTCAATGTCCCCACACTAACACTGGTCTGCTTCCTGCAGTACATTCAAAATAAAATTTGCCTACTAAACACGTTGGACTGGAGTATCGTGAACTACCAAAATAAAACAACAGTAGCGGAAGGCGTGCCGCACCACAAGTAGAAAAAAACGCAGAAATAAATGAAACAAAAAGAAAATATTATTCATGAATTAAAAATTACAAGAAAATTTTGATCTGAGTGGATGGCATTGGTTTTATGTCTATTTCTGTAGGGTCATAGGTTTAGCTAAAATTAGTGAGATAACTCCATAGTTAAGGATAAAAGTAGCCACATAATTAAACTAGTTAATTCCATTGTAAGAACTCAAGTATTAGTCAGGAATAGATATATTTCAAATGCTTGTTTTCCTTGGGTTTTAAGTCACTGAAATGTAATTATTTAAGTAACTTGACATAATAAATAGCACTGTGTGGTTTTAACCCCCAATGTTTAAACTTGGTAGGTCAAATGTGTTACATACTGTAAGCAGTGTTGACTTGTTTGGTGACTTAAGTAAAAGTAAAATAAGAGGATTAATTTTACAAAAGACTTGAAGTCTATAAAAGGGAAAATGCTTTCATAAATCTATCTATCCATCCATCCATCCATCCATCCATCCATCATCTATCTATCTATTTAGAGAGAGGGAGGGAGAGAGAAACCTATATGGATGATAAATTAAAGGAGCGTTCCCTGAACAGGAAAATTCAATACAAATCAAATCAAAGATATTCTGAATGATGACCTTTATTCTGTGATAAAACATTTCTGTCTGGATGGGAGTGGTTTCTTCCTGAATAACCATGCCCTCATTCATTGATCCACGGGGTACAAGCGGTCACTGAAGGGCTCGATAAGTATGAAAATTATGTCAAACATATGCTAAGGCCTTTGTAATTACCACATCTTTTGGACACTGCTATCATAAAAAACATCAAATGGGCAACTATATTTGGAAGAATGGTATTAGTTTAGAGGGCCAGTCAGGAGGCAGTAGCACTCTAGTAGCACTACTGCTCAGACTCACCAGCACAAGATGGCATCATTTTTATACAAACTTTTTGACAAACTTCAGTGGATTAATTTTGTCTTTGTGAGACATTGGATAGCTTTACCTCCATGAGAGAAGCTTAGAGGTGAAATTACACTGTGATCAAAGTGCAAACAAGTCACAAACACAAGAAATATGACCATAAACTGCATCTCTGCTCTTTGGGTTGGTATCAGGAAAGGCCGAATACCAACGTGTGTTGTATTAATCCACCTCACACTGAAGTCTAATTGAACAGCATCAAAGGGGAGGGGGATTGTTGGGTTTCTCTCAATAATATTGTAATAAATAAAACTGAATTAAATTAATCACTGTAATGAAGTGTGACGGATGCCTGTTTTACGAAAGGCTATCAGATTACTTGTGATACACTTACACACACACACTGAAACTGCGTCTCTACATCGCAACTTTCTTCCTGCCGACACAGACACAGTCCAGACAAATTTTTCCTTAACAGGCCAGGACCTCCTCATGTGGAACTGTGGCTAAGAAAATATCTCAGGTTAAAGCTTGCGGTTATGAGACTGACGTGTTGGAGCTGTTTTGGGTCAAAGAAAATTAAATGCCCGTGTCAGTGGAAACAGACATGGTCCGCTAGTAAAGTCAATAGGGGTGGAAAGAGCATAATTTTACCCCCATTTTCTTTACAGCTTGGGAGGGGAAGCAAATCTACACAGACAAAGTCAACATGGCTGACAAGACCAGTTTTGAAACTGAAATAAAACAGGTCATAAATATCATGAAAGATGTTTGATAGTCATCCTTTTTGTCCTGTGAAGAGTTACTGAAAATGTTCCATTGTTATTATATATGTCTGTAATGCACAGAGGCAACACAGAGACACACTCACTGCTATAATCTGCAGTCAGGAAAGACCTCTGGAGAGCTGAAGAGATGCTTTTCACAGTGAACACTCATTCAGACTGCCAGGGAGAGGCTGACTAAGAATGGAAATACAGTTGTAGTCAACAAGATTGAAGTGGCTTAGAAAGGCAGGGGATTTTAAAATCTAAGCATTAACAAGTCTGTTCCATGGAAACAAAAACGGATAAGGACGGAGTCTCTAAGAGGGGAGGGATGGAAATGTATATCAAATATAATAACAATGGCTTAATAGCTGGATTCCAAAGTGGAAATGGATTAAGGCTGTCTAATTCGGTATGATATGATATGAAGACAATGCTTGGATACCAGACTAAGACGGATTTTTTTTATTTAGGGGAGGAGATCATATAATACACACTAGATTTTAAGTCCACCATTTAACAATGCCATGAACCAGCGTTACACACTAATAATGATGGTTTAACAAAGACTGAGGAGAGCTCAGCTTGAAGGGAGGGATAGGAAGGTATAAACTCTGGATTAATGAGGCTTTCCTGTGATCCTATGATCCTTTGTATTCAGTGTCAAATCTCATGAGGGGCGCCAAATTTCCCAGCTACAGTCCTGTCAGTGTAACCATCATGTCTCAGCAGAGATGGAAGATAGAGAACTTCGATGCTTGGTTGCTGCAGGGTCTTTGGCCTCTGGTTAACCTGTGTTTAAGTTCTGCACAGGGAGGAACGAAACATGTTCTGACACAATGATACACACAGTTTAGTTGGGTGGCTTTCCATTGTCCTCCCTGTTCGTCTTTGTATGCTTTGTATATGTTCAGCTGCTTTTCAAATGGAGCAGACAGGTTCATTTAAAATGTTCACCCAACTTAATCTGAATGTAATCTTTTGCATTTAAACCTTGCTTTTAAAAAGCAGGTCTAACCCAAGTGGAATTTGAGCACGATGCTTTAACAGCTGGAAAACAAAGCACAAGATTGCACAGGGCTGCAACATTGCCGACAGGGTAGGTTCCCCTTGTACCACCAAAATAGCACCAATCCACTGAACCACAGACCTCAGAGGGTGTCATGTGTTGTCTGAAGGGAGGACATTGACAGTAGATTCTTCCTGTGGATTGCATTGTGGGGTCTCCATGGACCAGACTCGGCACATGCCACGGATGAATGACTGGAGATCTTGGGAGTTTGGAGTCCGAGTCAGTGTTTTATGGTCTTTGTCATGTTCCTTGCGCTGTTCTGAAGCATTTTCCTGCTTGGGGAAGTGGCTGGTGTTGGGCAGTGCCATGGGGATGGGGGATGCGTAGTCTGTAACAGAGTAGCATCTACACAAATGCCAGGACTCAGGGTTTCTTAGCAAAATATAGCATCATAACAAGATCAATGTTATTTACTTCATCTGTCAGTGATTGCAATATTGTGGCCTATCAGTGTAGTTCTTCACATTTTGTTAAAACCCGGATGTTGTATATATCATAAATGAAGGCCCAGATGAATAATAAGTAAAAACAAATTCAAGAAAGACAAAACTATTGACAAAAATACAAGTATACAAGTTCATTCGACCATTTTGTATTTTCTTAAGACAAGAAGTTGTTTATTCCAAGTGATGAAGTCCAGAGTAAAAATGAAGTTGACTTGAAGTATGCATAACAGAGACAAATCAATGAACAAATAGCTGTCCTGACGATTTTGCAAGCACATTTTAGACGGTCCCCAACTTGACCTTGTCAGCTCCCATCTTCTTTAAGTTATGCAGTTGCAAGTTCAGTATCAGTGTCAATAGGTGAATGAAAATTAGTTTTAAAAAAATGTGGATGCTGCTTATCAGATGCAGTGTCCATTCTGTATATTGTTATAATATATGTATATTTTTACCAGTAATCAGTAAAAAGTAAATCAGACACCAAAACAACTAAGTAGGTTAACAAGGGGTTAGTTCGAAAGCAAAAGGACCTTTACCAGCATGTGGTACACATATCCTAATCCTTCTTTAGAGGGGAGTAAATGGTGAAGGCCACAGGGATTATTAGGGGTCAACCTCTCTCTAATGATACCTTTGTTTTTGTCTCTTAGCTGCTGGAATGTAAACATGTCTTTTGAACTGGATCATTTATGAACCAAACACTGTAAAATTCTGTCTTTGGCTTTGAGGGTGCAGAGTCATACAAACACGCATCTGTAATCATTATGTTACCATGCAATCAGCCTGGTATCCACGATGACCACCATGGCAACGGTTGTTGAGAGCAGAACATTTTCAGATTTCTGCACACCCACATGGTACAAATGGAAAAGGGCTGCCCACTGAGGCAGATCTACAGCACTGAATTCACATTTTGCAACACATTCTGATGGCAACTCTATCCATCAAGGCAGTTCTGAGGCAAATGCCTTTTTCAAAGTGTGAGGTTTGCATGTTTGTCTCCGTATTTGCATAGGTTTGCCCCAGGTGATGCAGTTTCCAGTCCCACCAACACCTACATGTTTAGCACTAGGAATACTGCTGCCATTGACCGGTGTGTCTGTACTGACTAATTCCTTGTCAGAAGGGCTGTGTCCTGAGTACAAGGCCGAAGTACAATTCAATTCAGACAAAACAGTTTAACTGCAACCTGACTCACTCGCAAGTGACTCATTACTCCTGTTACCACATAAACACACATATCTTTTAGCTGCCAGTAGCTGTCACTGAGTGTCTCATCATGACTAGGCCTGAACATATGTGTTCATTTTACCAGAGGAAAGCATTAGATCACTTTGCTTATTTTCAGTCTAACACTGGCCACTTTGAAGAGTGGCAAAAAGCCACTATGACACCAAACATCTCCATTTTCTAAACAGCTTTAAAGGTAAGAACCACTGGACACCCACTAAGGCTGTCATATAAAAAAATATGGTGAAAAACATAAATCTGTTACTATAAGTATTTATAAACTGTAAACTAATGAACACTTCCAGTAGGTCTGGTGACTCAGAACATACGTGTCCAAGTTTAAAAACATCTTTTATCAATTTAAACTACATACACTCAACAAAACATACACAATATCACCATTTCTCTCAAATATTGTTCACAAATCTGTCTAAATCTGTGATAGTGAGCACTTCTCCTTTGCTGAGATAATCCATCCCACCTCACAGGTGTGCCATACCAAGATGCTGATTAGACACCATGATTAGTGCACAGGTGTGCCTTAGACTGCCCACAATAAAAGGCCACTCTGAAATGTGCAGTTTTGTTTTATTGAGGGGGGGGGTCCACTCCTCTTCAATGGCTGTGCGAAGTTGCTGGATATTGGCGGGAACTGGAACATGCTGTGGTATACCCCGATCCAGAGCATCCCAAACATGCTCAATGGGTGACATGTTCGGTGAGTATGCTGGCCATGCAAGAACTGGGATGTTTTGTGGGCAGTCTAAGGCACACTTGTGCACTAATCATGGTGTCTAATCAGCATCTTGATATGGCACACCTGTGAGGTGGGATGGATTATCTCAGCAAAGGAGAAGTGCTCACTATCACAGATTTACGAACAATATTTGAGAGAAATGGTGATATTGTGTATGTGGAAAAAATTTTAGATCTTTAAGTTCATCTCATAAAAAATGGGAGCAAAAACAAAAGTGTTGCATTTATATTTTTGTTGAGTGTACATCTCATATTTGTTCTGTCACATTTTAACAATCCGCATCCTAGGATGTCAGTAGTTCAGCCATCATCCCACCATGGGTTCTACTGGACTGCTAAACAAAATAATAACTTAATTACACACCTGGACAAAATTGTTGGTACCCCTCAGTTAAAGAAGGAAAAACCCACAATTCTCACTGAAATCACTTGAAACTCACAAAAGTAACAATAAATAAAAATTTATTGAAAATTAAATAATCAAAAAGCCATTACTTTTGAATTGTTGATTAACATAATTATTTAAAAAAACAAACTAATGAAATAGGGCTGGACAAAAATGATGGTACCCATAACTTAATATTTTGTTGCACAACCTTTTGAGGCAATCACTGCAATTAAACGATTTCTGTATTTGTCAATGAGCGTTCTGCAGCTGTCAACAGGTATTTTGGCCCACTCCTCATGAGCAAACAGCTCCAGTTGTCTCAGGTTTGATGGGTGTCTTCTCCAAATGGCATGTTTCAGCTCCTTCCACATATGTTCAATGGGATTCAGATCTGGGCTCATAGAAGGCCACTTTAGAATAGTCCAACGCTTTTCTCTCAGCCATTCTTGGGTGTTTTTGGCTGTGTGTTTTGGATGGTTGGCCTGTTGGAAGACCCATGACCTGCGACTGAGACCAAGCTTTCTGACACTAGGCAGCACATTTCTCTCCAGAATGTCTTGATAGTCTTCAGATTTCATCGTACCTTGCACACTTTCAAGACACCCTGTGCCAGATGCAGCAAAGCAGCCCCAAAACATTACTGAGCCTCCTCCATGTTTCACCGTAGGGACAGTGTTCTTTTCTTCGTATGCTTGGTTTTTGAGTCTATGAACATAGAGTTGATGTGCCTTACCAAAAAGCTCCAGTTTGGTCTCATCTGTCCAAAGGACATTCTCCCAGAAGCTTTGTGGCTTGTCAACATGTATTTTTGCAAATTCCAGTCTCGCTTTTTTATGAGTTTTTTTCAGCAGTGGTGTCCTCCTTGGTCGTCTCCCATGAAGTCCACTTTGGCTCAAACAACGACGAATGGTGCGATCTGACACTGATGTACCTTGGCCTTGGAGTTCACCTTTAATTTCTTTGGAGGTTGCTCTGGGCTCTTTGGATACAATTCCAACGATCCGTCTCTTCAATTTGTCATCAATTTTCCTCTTGCGGCCACGTCCAGGGAGGTTGGCTACTGTCCCGTGGGTCTTGAACTTCTGAATAATATGAGCCACTGTTGTCACAGGAACTTCAAGCTGTTTAGAGATGGTCTTATAGCCTTTACCTTTAAGATGTTTGTCTATAATTTTTTTTCGGATGTCCTGGGACAATTCTCTCCTTCGCTTTCTGTTGTCCATGTTCAGTGTGGTACACACCTTTTCACCAAACAGCAGGGGGACTACTTGTCTCCCTTTAAATAGGCAGACTGACTGATTATGAGTTTGGAAACACCTGTGATGTCAATTAAATGACACACCTGAGTTAATCATGTCACTCTGGTCAAATAGTTTTCAATCTTTTATAGAGGTACCATCATTTTTGTCCAGGCCTGTTTCATTAGTTTGTTTTTTTTAAATAATTATGTTAATCAACAATTCAAAAGTAATGGCTGTTTTTGATTATTTAATTTTCAATAAATTTTTATTTATTGTTACATTTGTGAGTTTCAAGTGATTTCAGTGAGAATTGTGGGTTTTTCCTTCTTTAACTGAGGGGTACCAACAATTTTGTCCACGTGTGTAACTGTTCCTGTTATGTTTAAATTGCTCTCACTATCAGCCTACTGTTGGGCTCTATGTATCTGTTATTGTTGCAGTTTTCAGTTTTACACCTCAGCAGTCAGTGGAGCAACGATTTTTTTTCCTTGAATTGCTTCTCCTGAAGAGGCTTTGTACAGTTTTTCCAGTTTTCTTGGAGAGCTTGCACTTGTCTAGGAACCACTGAGTCCAATGAGACACTGAGTATGACAGTGGGCGTTCAGCATTAAACACACAGATGCTCTTCAGCTGCTCTGTAAGTCTATTTTATCATAATACAAGTTTACCTTCTGGTGGAAGAGTTTGGATTTGTGTGCAGAAGCAATCTACAAAACCCAATTCCAATGAAGTTGGAACATCAATAAAAACAGAATAAGATGATTTGGAAATCTTTTTCAACCTATAATTAATTACAAAGACAAGATATATGATGTCCAAACTGATAAACTTTTTTTTTGTGCAAATATTCACTCATTTTGAATTTGATGCCTGCAACATGTTCCAAAAACAGCTGGGACAGAGGCATGTTTACCACTGTGTTACATCAGCTTTCCTTTTAACAACACTCAATAAGCATTTGGGAATTGGCACTAATTGTTGAATCTTTGTAGGTGTAATTCTTTCCAATTCTTGCTTGATGTATGACTTCAGTCGCTCAACAATTCGGTGTCTCCGTTGTCATATTTTGTGCCACACATTTTCACATTTTCAATGCGAGAAAGGTCTGGATTGCAGGAAGACCAGTCTAGTACCCACACGTTTTTACTATAAAGCCACGCTGTTGTAACACGTGCAGCATGTGGTTTAACAAACAGAACGTCCCTGAAAATATGTTGCACATGTTGCTCCAAAACCTGTATGTACACTGACTCCTTGTAAATCATTGTATTCTGGGTTGTTTTTGTTTTACGTTTTACAGAGCGTCCAAATTTCATTGAAATTGGAGTTTGCAGAGAGCAAAATGTGCATATCATGTTTACCTGATGGTGTATATTTAGAAAGAGGATTCACAGAGAATGTTTGCATTTTTTTCCAACTATTGAAAGTTTTTTGCATATTTCCTCCAGGTGGTTACGTACATGTCTGTCAGCAGCTCATCACAAAACTCCTTACTGATAATTTGTTATTTTTATTCTGCCTCTAATAAATTAATTAAAGATATGCTTGCAAGCACCTACACACGTGGACAAAATTGTTGGTACCCCTCAGTTAAAGAAGGAAAAACCCACAATTCTCACTGAAATCACTTGAAACTCACAAAAGTAACAATAAATAAAAATTTATTGAAAATTAAATAATCAAAATCAGTCATCACTTTTGAATTGTTGATTAACTTTCTCTTTAACTGAGGGGTACCAACAATTTTGTCCACGTGTGTACACTACATGACGGACGGAGAATGTTTTACTGAGTGTTTCTTCAGTCACACTAAGCCTGATGGGGTACATTCTTCTATGGGCCACTGACACAGGCACAGAGGGGCCAAATCAGCTAACACTGTCTCCAGAAACAAGGCGTCAAGAACATTTTTGCAAAAACCAAGACATTAAATTAAATCATCCTGTCAGTAGTGACTTTAAGGAATGTCAAATAGTATTTCTGTTACTGAGACACATCCGAAAAAACAAAGACAAAACACGCATAAAGAACTATAATTTTCTAAAAAAATAAAAATAAAAAAGACATTCATATGATTTTTGTGTTGCTTACTGAGAATGTCATGAATGAGAATCCAGAATAGGGAAAAGGTGCATCATAAATGTTATTCCACTCCCTAGTCACTCACAAGCTTAACCTGTTCAACCTGCCTGCACCTGCAGAGAAACCGTGGTTTGTGTAAGAGTGAACTGAGGAGGAAGAGCTGTTTTCTTTCGATCTTCAGATAAAATATACACCAACAGGATTTTGTTGTACGTTTTAAAGGTTTCTTGAGGAAGAACAAAAGAAGACCATGGAAGCAGAAAAAACGGAGGACATTGAGTCTCTCATGGAGGACATGGACTACATCCCAGGTCACTTCCACCTGGAGCTGAATCTTAACTGTGATCCTGTTGGACCTGTGAAGCTTCGACATCGGGACACTTATTTGAAACAGGAGAGTCTGCGAGCTGAGCTAGAGGCTGAAGTTGGATATCTTCAGTACGCTGTCCGAAATCTTTTGGGCCTGCTGGCTTTTCACCTTGAACAGCTGGAGACAGCTGAGGAAATATTCAGGTAACAATACACTATCATCTTTTTTGAGGTAGAATATTCAGAATATTCACTACAGCAGTTGAATTACAGAGCTGACTTTAATACACTGTCAATGCCTGATTTCTTTAGAGATCTTGAGCAGTTATGTATTTTCCTGCATGCTTGTGTGAAACAGAAATACCTGACTGTCATTTACATACACTTCAGCTCAACCACACTGATTGTCTAGACTGTTTTACTTTTTAGCTGAGCTTATATAATAAACAACTATTATAAATTTTTGCTGCTTGTACCTCTAATTTTCAAACAGCACATTCCAATACAGAACAGACTCGTATACACAGTGGTATTTTACAGCATTTAATTAAAATATGCAAATGATTTCATTCTCTTTTCCTGCTGCCATTTTACATAACAACTTTCCTACAACCAATTTCCTGGTAGCTGAGGAAATACAGATCAGAAACACCAGTTAATCTCACAGCAGCTCTGTGAAGCTGTACTCAGAGTGATACTTGGAGCTAAATGCTGATGTGCTCATAATAGCAAGGCTAATATGCTAATGTTTCAACATGTATTGTACTGGCCATGCTTAGTTAGCAAAGTTAGCATGCTAACACTTGCTATAAAGATGGCTAACCTATACTAGCCTATACATTTGCTAACAAAATTACTAAATTAAACAACTGAGGGTGAATAAACTATAGTTAGCCATGAATAAAAATGTGTGTACTATTTTTCTTGGTAACCCAACCACTTGTCAGGACATTTCACGAAAACCTGAAAATGTCAAGTTATCCTGGAGAAAAAGTCAATTAATGCTCTGGCTGCCATTAATAACTAAAATCTCCCACAGTTGAGATATTTAGTCTAGACCAAAGCGAACAAACATAAATTAATGTTTTTCACTACACTGTAAAATATTATTAATCAGTTTAGTCAAATCAAATAATCCTTTCTGCTTTTTTTTTTTTTTAAAAAAACACATGGATTTTGCTTATTTCTAGTAAATGTATCTGAAAATAGAAGTAAAGGAGAGTAAAGAAATAAAACTGTTTTTGTAGATTAAGAAAACAGATATGCTGAAAACTTGCTGTGTTTTTAATACATGTTAAATCTACTACAATCATTATTTTTTGGAATGCTAAACAGTTGTGTGACAGAATTAGCATTGAATTTAGGCCCTATCCATCCATAGACTTACCATGTATCTCACCATAACCAGGAACAGGCTCCCAGATGGTCTTTGTATGAACTTAAGGCTAAAATGACTTCAATAAAGAGGGTTGCATGCTCAGTGACATATTCAGTGAAGAAGAAACTGTTAAAACTTGAATGTAAAAAACATAAAAACAAAGCCAGTCTGCCTGCAACTATTGTGTATGTGATTCAACTTAATATGTTAAGTTTAATAATGTTGTTTTCTCAAGATAATTTAACACAGCGAGTCTAAACATTCAAAGTTTTAAGGCAACAGGAGAACTTATGCTTCTAAGCTGAATGAACTTAAAATAATTTACAGGGCAGAATAATTTGTATGTATTTATTTATTTATTTTATCCCATCCCCACACTGTCTTTTGACCTTTCAGGAGTATTTGTAAAGAGGATCCTGGGAACCTCAACGCCTGGGCAAACCTGGGCTACGTGTACGACAAGCTGGGGAGAGAGCTGGATGCAGGAGAGTGTGTGGACAAAGTGTCTCACTTCATGGGTTTAGATCCTGGAGAGGCCTGTCAAGAGGAGAGCAGACTGCTGGCTGCTCGCTGCCTGGCTGAACAGGCCTACGTTTATCCACACGATGTGGAGCTGGACAGCAAGGATGACCTGAGAGAGAGACTAATGGCAGCGCTGACACTTTACAACAGAGCCTTGGATTATGGAGGTCATCTGGTGAGATGGAGACATAAATACTCAGAATAAAGATACTTTGAATGTTAAACTGCTAAGGATTAAAGTGCAGAATGTAAGGTGGAGCTGTTAGATGTTAATAATGCATGTCATTATGAGACTGCATAATCCAATCTCTTATTGGCTGCTAGTTTAACCACGGAGTGCTGGTAATTATTGGATATTTTTGGACTCATTGCTCTTGTATGAGTCATTTCATCTGCAAACCTTTACTGTAGTTTGAAGATGTGGCACATGTATAACTAGCTTAGCTCCACAGAAAGTCATGTCTATTTATTGTAGCTCAAATGAGAGTTTTTAATCTTGTTTTTTTTACATTTCGGACAAGTAAAAAAAAAGTGTACATTTCTTTGAAATAGCCACTAACTAATGCTGCTGGACCACTGTTGATTTTCAGATACCAACAGAGGAAAAACGAAGCTGGTATTTCAAAATGGCAACCAACTATATAAGGTACAGCACCAACCTCAGAAGATTTAGATAGATATCATTACATAGCATGAAAATACTGAAGTTGTTTCCTTTCTGCAGACTGGACAACATAGTAAAGACCAAAGAAGATTCTGAATACTCCAGACTGACTCACTACAATAAGGGACTCAAACTTCTCAAAGAAACTCTGGAATCTGAGAAAATGCAGCACAAAGGTAAACACTGCATGTTTCTGTATGGACAGTATATCAGCTCTGCTGTACATTCACAGACAGAAAATGCAGTAAAACCTTTCTGGAAATATTTAATTGGAGTGAAAGTACTGGCAACAACACAATAATGTTAAAACACTTTAATACAACCACCAGTCCTGCATTCATATCTCATTAATTAGTCTCATTCTGACCTCCCTTGTCAGCTCTCGCCTGGTGTTATGTTGGCATCATGTTGGAGAGGAAGGATGAGTTTTCCTCTGTGCCCATGTCGATACATGACTGTGGCTTCTCAGCCTCTGATCCTCTGTTTTGCTATGGAACGGTAAGTTCACTCACCTATGTAAATTTCAGACAAGCCAGGAAAAAACACAAGTGAGGACTGTTTTGTATGAAGGTACTCTAGAAGTCACTAGATCTTGTTCCTCTTCGTGTGTGAGTTGTATGTGTGTAATGTGATGAGATCTGTTCCCTTTACATTCCCAAAAGCTATGATTTGGTGTTAAAGACAACAGGTGCAGATGTACAGCCATGGCATCTTTGTTGTTTTAAGTTTACACATTGTAAAAGTTATGCATGTCTTGTCTTAATGTGACTTTATTTAATGTTGAGGGTGCGTTAGTCCTACTTTACATGACAGTTTGTGACAAGGCGATCACTCTGTATATGCCACAGTAACAGAACTGTCTGCATCTTCAGGCCATAAATTTGGCCAACGAGGATGCATTTGTTCTGAACCTTCTAGCCAAGGTCTTCTTTCTGCTGGGCAAACATGAGATGGCCACAGGGATCTGCAACATGGCCCTGAATGTGCTGCCAGACCCAGAGCTCAACTGGCAGGCTTACTGCACCCGTGCCAAGGTACTGCAGCTGAGACACTTCAAATCAGCATGACCCAGTCTACTGTCATGTCAGATCCTTTCAGTGCTTTAATATTTGCATGAAATTCAAGTGGCTAATAGATGCACACAAGTGACATATTTGGGTAGTTCTGTTGTGTTAGCTGGTATTAACTGTTAATTGTTGTATTTATGTGCAGTATTTATCTGAAAATGTTAACAATGAGGCCCTAAACTGCAAACAGCTGCAAGAAATACAAATATACTTACTTTTAATGAGATAACATATTTACAACATGGTGCTGTGTTCTTTGTAGATCAATATGATCCTATATGTCAGAGACTTGGAGAATGCAAAGCATGGGGAAGGAGGAATACCTGACCGACAGAAGCTAACTGAGGCTAGAAAAGACTTGGAAAAGGTGCTCAGTGTGTGTCCATGTCTGCGGACTTATATAGAAATGGCACAGGTAAAAAACATAAACTGTGACACAGGTGGTCAAATATTGTGTTTTTGCTTCAAAAGGCTTATCAGATTCATGTCTTCCTCTCAGGTGTATTACTACATGGGTGTAGACGCACTTCAGGAGAGCCTGTTAGTGGATGAGAGTGCAGTGAACAGTGCCTTGGTGAAGATCTCTCATGCTCTTCAGTTTGAGCAGGCCGATAGTTTGCCAGACCTCCACGTGCTCAGAGGACGTTGCCTCCTAATGAAAGGTGAACAGCAGAACGCTGCAGATTGCTTCAAACAGGCCGTGGAGTTGGAGAGACCAGGGAGCAGAGATGCCACAGCCCTGCGCTGCCTCCTACAGGCCCTCCTGGTTCTGTTCATGCAGGGAGGCCCTGATCCCAGCTCTGCCATCACCCAGCTGGAGCTGTGGGTGCACAAGTCAGAGGAGAGGTATCCTCAGGACGTAGTGAAGGCCGAGCTGAAGTACCTTTACAGGACACACACGGCCGAGGTCACAGAGTTATCCAGGACTCTGATCAGTACAGGACGCCTGGACCTAGTGAGGAGGTTGCTGCAAACAGTGGTGCCCAAACAGCTGGCTAAGAAGAGACCAGTGACTAGATCTGTTTCATATACCTGAAGCAATAGACAGATAATAGATAGACAGTGTCACAACCCGGCTAAAGGCTAGATAGACACTGGAGGCGAGCCTACATGTGAGCTGTAACTAAACATAAGTTTAATTTACAGTTAGTTTAAACACAACTCACTTGTGCTCCAAACAAAAAGGATGCATATTTAATGAAGGACCTAGGATCCCTGACCTATCACTATACACACCAGTGAGCAGTGATTCCTAACACATCTCTGGGGGCCATCAGGTGGAAACCTCCCTTAAATGGTGTTTCACCTATTTAGTCCCACAACACCTCCAGGAGGGTAGGTGGTGAACTCTGGTGTGAAAAAATTGGTAACTGCTAATTTCTAATACTATCTAACAAGAAAAAAACAAACAAACAAACAAAAAAAGCCAGAGCCACTACCTTAAACCACAGACTTACCTGAGATGGTCCCAGACACTCCCCAGACACCTTATCTACAGAACTAAATGGGAAATTATCCAAAGTAAAAGCAAACAATGTGAAAGCCAGAGAAGAGAGAGCTGGACTGACTGTTGCCACCCAGCTGAATGTCCGCAACAGCTCGATATCCCCTATCATATCAAACAAATAGTGACTCATGAACTTCTTGACACCATTTCACAGATTTAAATGAACAGCTGTCACTAAGGACTGTCTCTACTCTGACTGGGTATGCTTTCTAAACTGTGATGTTTCTGGGCAACTGTCAAGTATCATTTGTTAGAAGAGCTGCTTTGATTTATGGATCTATGTACACTTTTGTTCAAAGGTTTGGGGTCATCCAGGCAATTTCATGTTTTCCATGAAAACTCACACTTTTATTCATGTGCTAACATAATTGCACAAGGCTTTTCTAATCATCAGGTAGGCTTTCAACACCATTAGCTAACACAATGTAGCATTAGAACACAGGAGTGATGGTTGCTGGAAATGTTCCTCTGTACACCTATGAAGATATTCTATTAAAAGCCAGCCGTTTCCAGCCAGAATAGTCATTTACCACATTAGCAATGTGTAGACTGTATTTCTGATTGTTACCATCATTGAAGAATTTTTTTTTCTTTTGTAAAAAATAACGATATTTCTAAGTGACCCCAAACTTTCAAATGGTAGTTTATGTTCCAGCATGTAGTTATATTCATTGGCTGTGGTAATGCACCTTTGGCTTTCCTACAGGGACCATTTAAACAACTGCTACTCAAAGTAGCTGTCAAATGAATAGTTGCATCGCTATTATACAGACTTTGAGAGATTCTGACATTAATGGACCTGTTGTTGCTACAGTAATAACCAAACACTACCTCTCTCTGAGTGAACATTCTACTACTGATCTAGGGCTGGACCCGAATATCCAAATATCCGAATATTCGGTCGTGACGGTGGTATCCGGATATTAATTTTGAGATCTGAATATTCGCCGCCCCCCACCGTCGGACATTATGGAGCGGACTGGACTGAATATTGGGATATTCGTCATTAATAGGGGCTGAATATCCGGAGCCCAGAAACTGCTATTCAGGCCAGACTGATCACCAGCAGTTTGGTGTTGTCTTGCTGTGAAAGGTTCTGTTTTTGGTGCAAAAACGATGTTCTATGTTTGTGTATAACACAAAAGGGTTAGAAATAAAAGCCCATTCAATTAAATTTTGTATATACAGTGCAGATTCACAACATGTGTTGTGAATCTGCGAGTTTGACAAGCACTAAACTGTGATGCTAGATGACTGGGTCAGAGCATCTCCAGAACTGCAGCTCTTGTGGGGTGCAGGAATGGTTGGAGTTCAAGTCACTTGGCCTCCAAATACCCCAGATATCAGTTCAATCCAGTAGCTGTGGGATGTTCTGGACAAACAAGTCTGATCTATGGAGGCCCCACCTCACAACTTCCAGGACTTAAAGGATCTGCTACTAACTTTTTGGTGCCAGATACCACAGCACACCTTCAGGGGTTCACTGGAGTCCTTGGCAGGTCAGGGCTGTTTTGGCAGCTAAAGGTGGACCAACACAATATTAGGCAGGTGGTCATAATGTTATACCTGATCACTGTATATTAATATTGATTTCGTAACTGAAATATGAATGTAATGGAGTAGAAAGTACAATATCCCTCTGAAATCCTGTGAAGCAGAAGTATATAGAAGCATAAAATGGAAATATTCATTACTTAAGTAAAAGTGCTTAGTTGTCAATACTGAGTATTTTATACAAACAATTGTCTGTTGTCGTCACTAGGTGGCACCTTTGTTTCATGGTTGGTTGTTTAGAGTAAACGTGATTTGAGAGGACATTCCTTCCCAACAATATATTTTAGTATTATAAAATAGATGTAAACAGTCTGTTGAAGTATTCTATTTTATTTTTTCTGTTTGTTTTCTTTGTATCTTTCTATTCTACAAGGTATACAAGAAATGCATGTAAATTTATACATCAGTAAAAGCACAAACATAATTTGCATCAAAATATACTTCAAGTTGTTATGCAGAATGGCACATTTAAGAATGATGTAGTTATATGAGTGTAAGTATTTATGCATTATTGTGTTCAGAACTTTAAAGTTGGAGCTGGTAAAGGTAACTTAATTATTTTATATACATTTTTTTGTGGGTCGTTTTTTTAATTTCTCTCTGGGGCTCAAAAATGTTTTATCTTCATCTGTAGTATGATACTGTAATTTATTTGTTGAATATATATACAGTGAAACAAAAGTACTCATTAACTTCTCTTTTCTTCATGTCAGCAGGTTTTATACAACTGTACTTTGTTAGCTAAAATTAAAAAATGTGAAGGTCAGCTAAATTAACCAGCTTGTATTATATTGACAAAATATTTTTGAATTAATACAACAAATTTATTTCTGATGGTAAGTTTGTCTGATTTTAGTGCAGGAGCCACCGCATGAAAAACACCGGTATGATTCAATGAAACACAGTGAACATTCTGAATGCATGTGACATCTATTCTGTCTGATTACACAAGTAAAAGTACTGTTAATTTGCAAAACAAGTAGTCATCAAAATAGCTATGAATAGAAAATACCAAATTAGTGTACATAAGTATATACGGAACAAATACGGAACAAATTATGAGTTGCAATGAATTAAAAAACAAATTTAAAAAAACTACCAGTATATCCCCTCATTAGATAATCTGCCACCAGAACAAGATTTCCTCTCTGCATCTCTCAGCTGTGACCACAAAATATTACATTAATATTTTATACTAGTCACTACACCAGTAAAAAAAAAGGACAGATTTCACCCCTGGTGTCACTGTAAAGTAAAAACCTTGTTTTGTTCAGCGTGTTTTTTTTCTTTAACCAGCTTTTCTGTCACCCAGTATCAATAGGTATATCATACCTTCAGTAGCATAACTGCTCCAGTAAAATGTTTTTTTTATAACTTTAAATGGTGCATGCTGGGTAATGTTTCCAGGGTCATATCACCATGTGGATTAGGTGGCTGTTCAAAATTATTTATAACATATGGTAGATCTCTTTTTTTAACCTATGTTTTGATACCAGGTTCATCTTCTAGCCATTTTTCTTTTTTTTTCTGTCAATATAACTCTAATTTAAAGCTGATATCTTGACTGAAAAATGTAAGATCTGAAAAAAGTTCACAGGTGTTAACATAAGTGATATTTTTGGAAGAGAACGGGGGAAAATCTAGTCAATGTGGCAAGTACTGGACATAATGACTTTTTTGTTGCCTTAATGCCACTTGTTTTTATTTGTGCAGTTCCATAAAACATTTACAAAAAATGAAAAAGAAATCTCCAATGCTTTTGGCTAGTGTTTCACAGGTAGGATCTCTGAATGATTTGAAAGTACAGAAGTATTACAATAGTGAACAGGTAACCTTGCCAGCAAGTTGATTTCTCGCGATAATTGTGAGTTCACAAATCTCTCAAGAAACCATCTTGCTCCGCTCCCGCCTTCACTTTTCGTACAGCACCAAGTTGGTTCGGGCCAATCACGCAGCAGTATTCGTGTGTGGGGCGGGATATCCGGGTGTGACGACGACACCAAGCGCCAGAAGATCAAAACAAACATGGCAACCTCCTGAGCTGTGATCCTTCTGTCTGCATCAGGGGACAGCATCCTTTTAATCAAGCTGACCAAGATCTCTTGATCCTCTTCGTATCCTGCGTCTTGCACCATATACTTTTTAATGTCATTAAGAGAACTGAGTTTCATGCTCCTCATCTCTGATGCACAAAATCCATGCTGATACTCACCTGGAGTCTTGAATCTGCAGCGTGAGCTGCCAAACTCCTGGGCAAAGAAAAAAATCAGGAGTGTAACATCCACGGTCAAGGACGTTATCAGGTGGTTGAGCTTCGAACCTTGAGCTTCGAAGATAAATCTGAGGACGCCGGAGTCCATTTTTCCAGGGTACAGTTAGCTCTCTAGCAGTTAGACCTCTGAGGTTTTTCTCCTGCAGGTAATCCTGAAGGCTGAGATCAAGGAGTTCAAAGCGTATGCATATGTTCTCCTTGTCAAAGAAAAATCCATTGCACCGTATGATGTTGCACGTGTCTGGGTTCAAGCAGCGCAGCCGCTTCAGGATGGCTATTTCATCCATCGCCACTTCCAGAACGCCTTCGTCGCTTTCGCTCACCTTGATGGCTTCAGTCTTGGAAGCTTCCATATTACGGCATTTGGCTACGACGCCGTAGCTGCCCTCTCTGAGGATATCCTCGACCACGTGACAATTGCCAAGTCTGCTTCCCTTCTTAATTCCGAGGTCTTTCACCATGTTGCTAGGTTCAAATGTTGCTGAGAGTGTCATCTCCAGTATCCTCTTTGCTGAAGAGTGTCTTCAGGAAATTGTCAACCTTGTTTCTGGTTGCCTATATTTTTTTTTTAAACCAGAGATTCCATCCAAAGTAGTTTAAATAAATCAACTGGACTTTAAGAAAGTTCCTTGAAGACGTTTCACCTCTCATCCAAGAGGCTTCTTCAGTTCTGGTGGTGGTTGGTGTTGCCTCAGCTTTTAAACTTCTGTGAGGTGTGTCCAGGGCTATTATTCCAACGACTGATACCAAAACTCATTGACTACTCAACGATGGTCGTTGTATCGGTGCGGGTTGTTGAAATGCACAGATGTCACTGAGCCCTCGTGTGCTTATTTTGGTCATTAGCATGAGTCTGCTGAGTAGTTCTTTTGGGGAGTTTTGAAAGGACCCGATTGTAAATGAAGCACTGAAGCTACTCTCAATATTTGGCTCTGCTTCTGTTTTTACATGATTTTTTTTTTGGTCTCCCAAAACACAAGTAATCCAGATAGTGATCCGTCTTTGACACTCGAGCTCTGAGTTGCTGCAATGGAAAATCCAACTAAACACAAACTGCTGAAATTGAATTAAAAATAAATAAAATGTATAAATAAAATAAACTAATAACTAAGAAGATTGTGCACAGTCATTGCATGTAATGGGAATGCTACAAGTGACTCTTTGAATAAAGACAACATTTTTTGGACAAGTTTGCCACACCTGCATGCATATAAACAACAGGCCACACTTTAAAGAGTGTTGTTGTCGTTTTAAGGTCACTTCATACAGCAGTTCAGGTTGTGCAGCATTGCATTCATCAGGTTTCTAGAAAATACATGTGCTGCCACTCCTCACAGGAGCCATGTTCTGTTAGAGGCATCTGAGGTGAGAGCAAGGCTTCCAGCTTTATCAGGTAAGACCTTTGGTTTATTTGTTCAAAATTGAGTATTTATAGTGAAAAAAAAATAGCCAAAAACAACTACTGTTAAAGTACAAGATCCACAGAATCAAATGTTTGTGGCACTTTGTTTAAAAACAGAACTTACTACTGTAAGCACCTTTGAAATGCCTCACTGGAAGCAAATACATTTTTGGTATCAGTACTGAAAAAAAAAACATCAGCCATATTAGGTTGTATCAAATAGATAAAATATGCAGAGAAGCCCTTCTTATTGTTGTTGCTCCAGCTTTGTTTATGGCTGTAAAAAGTTCAATCGGGAACATGACTTGAGTTCTGACACCAACTCGCACACACCCTGCACAGCTGACTGTTAAGAGAATATCTGAATGTCTATGAAAGATCACATTTTAGTTTTCACTACACACACCTTTTCAAAAGCACTTGCTAAAGTTGGCAGTAGTTTATTTTCTCACTGTCACTCTATATATTTATATCATTTTCATGCCATATCAGAGCACAGATATTCTGCAGTCACTCCCTGCTGCTCATTGCTGTTCTGGTTTTTCTCCATTTAAATGCCATTCCTATGACTAGCACAACGGGTTTGACCATCAAAAAGTTGCAACTATAAAACAGGAAATTCATTAGAAATATGTTTATTACTAAACTAATTGTGATTGCACAGAACATGACTGTAAAATCTAATAGGACTACACAATGGATTTGTTGAAAACATGCAATTGAGGTTTTCTTGGTTTATACTGATTTCTGTATGTTCACAGGTTGTTCAATCTCAGTCTGTGCTGACATTCAGTGACCAATGGCAGTCCCTTTGACAAACTGGAACACTGGCCTCTTCGGCTGTTGTGAAGACACAAGTTCATGTAAGAGTCGGCCAACTTTCAAAAGCGTTTATTGACAGTGTTCCATTTGGAGCACATTCATTCATTTACTGTGCTTTTTTTGCTCAGGCTGCTATGGTTTCTGGTGTTGCCCATGTCTTGCCTGCACGGTTGCAGGAAAGTTTGATGAGAACCGTTGCCTCCCACTGTGTGACATTTGCAGCCCTTCTGTGTTATCAGCCTTTGGGATTCCTCTGATCGTTCCTCCTGCTGCCTTGGCTCTGAGGGTTGGCATTCGATACAAGTATGGTATCAAGGTATAACATATAGAAAACTGAAGCACAATCATTTCTTATCTAATGTTTGAAAACAAGTTTTTGTCCTTAATGGTTTCTGAGCTCCTTATCTCATGACTGACTTTAAATGCTGGCCCTTACTATAATAATATACCACTGATAGGTGTTAACTCTCTTTACTGAGCTTTGAAAATTGAGTTTTACTCAGTGAACCTGGAACAACCTGCAGAACAATCTAAAGCAGTTTTATCTGCAGATCAATCCAGGTTTTTAATTTCATCTTTCTTTTACTTTCAGTGGTTCTTATTTTTATTCAACTGGTTTAATTTACAAATTTAAATGCTCTAATTAAGGTTTTTATAATTTTACAAACATTGCCTTTAAATGTTTATTGTTATAGCTAGCCAAATTTCACATTTGTGTGCCTGCATATTTTATTTTATTACAAATACAATAAATGAGGCCTCCAGACCTCAGTGTAGTTTGATTTATTAAATGAATAAGTAAATAGAAGCCTTGCATTTAGTTTTAAGTTGTCACAGATAAACAATAAAGAAAAAAATGACAATTTATGTTTAAAAAACAATAACTGGGGAATAGTTAAAAAAAGTAAAAAGATCATAATCACATTTGTTTTTCTCTGCAGAGTTCTCTCTGTAAGGACATCGCTACATCCTGTGTCTGTGTGTGGTGCTCCTATTGTCAGATGCACCGCGAGTTGAAATATCGCAAGAAGGACTCCAATGTGGTTGTCATGCAGCCTGCTTCAGTGGTGGCTCCTGGAAAATAAGAGGTTGTTGTGGCTTCAGTCTGATCTCCTGGGTTCTCACTGGTCATCTCTGTCTGTTAAAAGTAATTTCGTTGAGCTAAGATGAAGTTGAGCTAACTAGCTCTCCATTAAGATACATTACAGAGAAGTGAAGTATTGTATGAATTGTGTCCTTTGGCATCAGAGCATGCACAGTAAATTCTGGTTCCACAAAGCTACAATAATGATAATTATGACAACTATAGCCAGTGCATTGAGAGATATAAGAAATTATTCCGTTTTACTTTTCTGACTTGCATCTCCTAATAAAACTGAACTAATCCTGAGCTCTAAGATGAAGAATCAGAAGAAACAGAACATTTGTGCCAGTATAGTTCACCTTTATGTCTTATATGCTTTTTTTAGTTTTACATGTTTGTATAACATTATGGAAAAGAAGGACTTTAAAACTTGAATCAAACTGTGTTAATCCATCGTAGTAATACTGAGTGATTTTTATCTCCAGCAATAATCACATTAAAAATATAAATATTCTTTCTGCAAACAATTATTTTATTACACAAATAAAACCACAGAATTTTTGTGTAATAATGTGACATTCATATGATGCTGATTACAGAAGTTTTTGGAGAATTTCAGTGGGAAAAAAATGATTTATTAGTTGAGATATATCATGCGGTTTCTGGTAACAGACAGCTTTCTGTTTATGTGCTTTGTGTAGATTTGTACTTCTGCACTGATACTAAAAAAAGTTAAAACTGTATTTTCATATAAAAATCTACGCTGGGACTCTTTCCAACAGAAGCTGCATTGTTTACAAGTTTGAATAAAATCTTTCCTGTACTGTCACACCTCTGTGTCCTTGTTTTATCAGACCCATTATTTTCTGTTATGGATATTTTATATGAAGAACAACTGTTGCAGATTTATAATCTAGTGTTACCAATAACCTTTTGTTTTTAACTTTGGTCAGGCACATGTGCACTTCTGAATGTATGGTAATACTTCTCTTCTGGGACAATGTTTCTGCCATCAGGTAAATATGGTGGAAATATAGTAAAAGCAATAATAGTGTAACATGTCAAAGATAAGCACAGTTCATGGTATATTTGTGTAGGTGTATAGAGCCTACACTGAATGCCCTTTCACTGCCTCTTAGTGAGAAAATGTGTTGAAATGGAAAATTCAGTGATGAGCAGTTTTAATGTGATATCTAGGTCTGATATGTGTCACTACAAACTTTACGTAAATAGATGTGAATAATGAAAAAATAGAAAAGCACTGTTTTAAAACTGCTTGTTCGACTGAATGGAAGATGTAATGGACATGAAAGGGACTATTTAATCTCAGCATTTGAATAAACCATCATGAAATATTAATAAAATGGTAATTCTTGTGGGGGGTTTTAGTCATATTTGAACAAGTCAATATTATTCTCCTTGAAACAATGCCTGTTAAATGACCCATAAAATTGATTTTTAAAGCCATGTTCGCAATTTAAATAAGAGAACTATCAGCCAGCTGCCCCAGAGAATCCTGCCACTGAGCATAATGTTTGCACAAACAAACCAAGAATTTCATCAAAGCATCTACAGGTAACTCTTGATCTAAGCACAAGAGCAAATCCACAAAGGGTTGTCTCAAAAAGAAGAAACTGCAAGTTATGGAATAGCCTAGTCCTGAGAGATGTGATGTGGGGGGCTTGCAATGAGTTGAGTACACAATAAAAATCCCCAAACGCTGCAACTAAAATAATTTTGCTGGGAAAGTGATCAAAATGTTTAGCTGGTTAACAGAAACTGGTGGGCAATTATGCAAAACACCCACAAGAGGTAGCTAAAGGGTGCAAAATTAGCGTCTACAGCTGTTACTAATGCAGTAGCTACCCCTACTACCTGTAATGCTCTTTCCAAGATGAGCAGAGAAGCCAACCTCATGTTGCATCAGTATTTGTAATCTAATTAGAATTTCACACATGTTCTCCTCTCAAGGTCTTTAATTGCTCACATGCCCTAGTTAAATTACTCCCTTTATCTGTATTCATAGAAATGATGCTACAACACTCTTCACCAAAACGTTCACACACCCCTCGTTCTTCTGCTAACAAGGTGTCAAGGAGTAATTAGTTCTGCAGCACCAACAACAACTACATGAGGTAGTATGTAGTTCCATCAGACCCTCTAAATACTGTCACTGAGTGGTTGATAAACCTTTGCTGATTGTACCACAAATGGTTTATCCAATGACTATTTCTTGCTATGTATTGTGCTCAGCTCTACGAAAACCTCTTTGTGTCCATATGTTGCCATGAAATACCACACAAAATACACATATACTGAATCTGTATATACATTAAGTTTTTTTTAAAACTCTGAACTAATTTGAATGCAGCTGTTAAAGGCTTTAATTTGAGCGAGTAGAACAAAACATGGCAGAGCAATCTTCATAGTTTCAACGTCTGAGAATGACGAGCCATCCTCATTTAGTGGGACAACAGCCTATCCTGCATGCGATCTTTCTGACCCATCCATAAATAAGGTGAAGTCTGCAGGGATGGGTTGGTTTTGTAAATCTTCACGTGAAATAATTTGTACACTGTATACAATCATGTGGAGTATCTTCTAAAGGCAACCCCATCCTGGTTGTTGGATTTATAATGTTACAGTGCTGAATGGTGAGTCCAGCTGCAGAAAGAATCACTTCACCAGTTTTTCTGGCCTGAGTTAAGACAAACTTTGTGAGTAAAGCCTGCCGTTGATGGTACGTGTACAATGCTACCAGATGTCCCATTGTCAGTGAGGAGGCTAGTTAAAAAGGAAAAACAGCTGTCACCACACCCTGGTATCAGAGTGGCAATCCTGCCTCCATATTGTCTAACTTAGTACTATACAAGCTAGTGGTTACTTCCCCATACTTGTATCATGAGTCAACACTGCACATGCATAACCTGATTTCTTCAGCGACATACAAATGAAATGACTTAGAATAGTCCAGATTTACCAGTACTGGAGCAGACTGCAGAACCTCCTTTTTAATACCTGGAAGGCTCCTTCAGCCTCTTCTGACCATTGTAACATGGTGTTATTGTCAGACTATCCTGCTGCTTTGATCAGAACCTTCAATGGTGCTGTTTTAAGAACATAGTCACAAATTCACAATTGGCTATATCCTGCCATGCCCAGAAAAGACAGTCTTTAGCCAACTATTTGTAGCCTTAGGATTTTCGTTGTGGCCTCCACATGGGAGGTTTTTATAAACCATATAACTGTCTGCCCAAATAATTACACTTAACTGTCATCAAATATGAGAAAGCAGGTGACACAGAGGAAACACAGCTTGATGGATGTAACTATCCAAACCTGCTGTCTTCTCTGAGTGTTGTCATCAGGGGCAGAATCCCGGAAAACAACCTGAAACCATCTCTGACCTGCCACATCTTTACAGTGTACTGGGAGTGGAGTTTCCTCAAAGTATCACATGTATTTTATTGCTGAAAAAGTCGGAAAAAAACACTCTTAAAATGTATGGTAGAATAAATATCAATCAATTTCAAAACAAATAAATTTTACACACAAATTAATGTGATACAAAATCAAGTCTGAACACAATAGGAAGAGATAAGGGAAGATGTTCTAATGATTAAACAGAAATATGTAGAAAGTGCAGCATCACTACAGTATGTATTTCTGTTAAATGTCTGATGCTGCAGTTTTTTTTCCAGGTAATCCTGCTTCCTTCTACAGTCCAAAAACATGCTGAGGTTAACTGGTGATTCTAAACTGTCTGTAGGTGTGACTGTGAGTGTGATTGTTTGTCTCTATATGTGACAGACTGGTGACCTGTCCAGGGTGTCCTCTGTCTTCACCCTAAGTCAGCTGGGATAGACTTCAGCTCCTCACGACCCTAATGAGGAGTAAGCAGTTTGGGGGCAGGGGCGGAGGTGGGGTGGGGGGGTGGAACGGGTAGAACGTGAGGCATCGTTTTTAATCGTTTTTAATCTGTAAAGCACTTTGTATTGCAATCTCTTGTGTAAAAAGTGCTATATAAATAAAATTTTGACTGATTGATTGATAAGCAGTGGTTGGATGGATGGATGGATGGATGGATGGATGGATGGATGGATGGATGGATGGATGGATGGATGGATGGATGGATGGATGCCACAATGTCCTAATTGATTCTATCACTGGATGGAGCCAAAGCCAGCCATTTTACATTTCCATTGTGTGGTTTTAAGAAAGATGACGTTTAACTTGGTCACTGAATCAAAGCTGACCTGAACAACTGGATCAAGTTGCTCTCATCATCTTCACTTCCACAGTCACATCTAGGTCAGAGTCCAACAGTGAGATTTCTAAAATCGGATAATGACACGACAATAATTGTCCTGCAGTCAAACAGACACAAAAAATTAAAGTGATTTACTTTTAAATAAACTATCTTCTTAAAGACATGCTAATCATGTATTTGCTTGTTTGTTTAAAACTTATTTGGATGTCATAATTTAAAGACAGTAGACATACTATCCTTATCCGTGCTCTTTAGATTTAATCTCTCCATACCTTTAGTTTCTGGTTTTGCAGCATTGCTTGTGTGAATTGACACTCCTGATCCAGGGCATATCTTTTCATTCATTCAGTGTCACTGGTGCAAAGAAGTTGTCCACCAAGAGCAGGTAAGTCTGCAAATTCATTCTCTGTCTGAGCAGTTACCTGAACTTTTGTTGACTTCTTGAGAAATTTCACTTCTTAAATACAATGAAAGAACGTTTGTACAAATTCATTTTTTGAAATGCAGACAAACAACAGATTTTTACTAAAACCCATCATCCTCACCAGAGAATCAGATGCATTCAGGGGATTTCTAAATTTTAACATCTGGTTTATTAAGATATTCTGTCATTTGAGAGCAACGGTACTTCATACTGTGATTTAGTGTTGGATTGTATCATTCTAGGAGACGTAGATATAAAGACGATTAACACTAGAAATCCCAGCCCTGAGCACTTTGGCACATATATCTCTGCACCCCAGAGAAGAGCCCCTTGACACTAATCCCTGGTTTACAGAGGCTTTTGTTATGACAAGGAGGCACTTGTGTGCGCATTACCACTTGAACCTGGGATTTCAAGTGTTGATCACCAGCCATTTTCAGGGACAACGCTCACATTCCTCAGAAATGGTCCTCATTTCAAAATGAATAGATAGTAGCCAGAGCCATCTGGCACAGTTCTGGGAGTAAAAAAACATGGCAAAACCTGGGATTTCTAGGACTCTAAGCATCTAAACATACTCAAATGTATTTTATTATATCAAAATGACCGATTCTTAGAGAAAGATTTCTGCATTTTTTATATTTAAGAACACTGAATTTCTGTTGAAAACCTGTTTCTGTCTGTTTTACAACAATTTTTTTTAATCTCAAAACTGGTGTCTGTGTTTGCTTGTTTACAATTCAGTTAGAGGTAAAAATTTCAGTTTCTATTCAAATTTTATTGACACGACCATACAGTTGTACAGCACTGCCACATTATTACAGGAAATAAGGAATTCCCATTAATAAACGTATTAGTTATAACACTGTCTGTATAGAAACAACAGAAAAATGGAACAATTACAACATTACTGGGCTACTAATACTGTCCTGCCACAAGCTGATATTTCTCATAACTAAGGGGACAATTTGTTAGAGTTGGTCAGAATGCAGAGCTGAGTATGAACTGAAATTTTTGAAATCTATTTTGCACAAGCAATTGAATTTCACTCTGTTAGAAAGTGTAGGCCCTGTGACAGACTGGCAACCTGTCCAGGGTGTCCCCTGGCTTCGCCCAAGTCAGCTAAGATAGGCTCCAGCACCCCCCCACGACCCTAGTGAGGATAAAGCGGTGTATAGAGAATGGATGGATGGATAGAAAGTGTAGCTCTGTCTCCATGGTTTTGTATTTCACTCAAAATGTTTTCCATGACGTTTACATTTATATAATTTTTCATGAGGCCTGTTGTGATTCCTGTTGTACAAGTTTTAGGCAAGGTGCAGTTTACTTTCACTTTTGCCTTCCAGTAAACACTAAACAATGAATATGTAATTGTCAGTGTGCACTTTTGATTTCATTTCTTCCTTCCTATAGTTTCAGGTTTTGCAGCATTAGATGTGTTATCCATTTAACACAGATTAGATGTCGCGCCTAATCAGGAAGAGTTAAATCACACCATGACAGTCACAGGTGATTGCTCAAAAGAAATTCCTTTCAGCTGAGTAAAAATATCCTGCTGGGGTCATTGGAGAAAAGTCATATCTGCACATTTTACATAAACAGAAAATGTTCATTTTACGTGTTGGTGCTGTTATTCTGAAGGTGGAAGCTCTGAGTTCAAAGAAAGGTTTCATTTCAACACATTTTGCACCAAAGTGCCCCCAAAAAACTATCAGATTATGTTTTGCAGAGATGAAGATACACTGTACAATAGAAGGTTCCCTATATCTATGAACTTTCTGTATCAGATGGATGGATGGATATTTTAATAATCCTTTACAGGATATTTCAGGGCCACAAAAGTTTCAGAACAGACATAACACTATACATTTCCTCAAATAGCTTCCATAGTTAATAAGTTAAAGAAAAAAGAACAATAAATAAATCCTAGAAAATGCAAAGTTATTCTTGTGCATTGTGAAACCTTATAGTTGCTGGTATAAAAGACTTCCTGTACCGCTCAGATTTGCATATCAGTGCAGTCAGTCTCTTACTGATCACCTTCAGGGCATGGAGTGGGTGTGTAGGGTTGGTCATTATTGAACCCAGTTTGTTCAGAGTTCTGGCCTCTGTCACCTGCTGGACTGTTTGTTGTTCAGCTCCAACCACAGACACTGCACAGCAGGGGTCAGCAGATGTTACATGACCTCAGCCTCCTTTAGAAATGCAGTCTATTTTCAGTTTTGCTTTAGTTTTCCTGCTTCACCCTGATTTCAGAGAAACTGTTCATCATCTGTTGCTGAAGATCAACATCCAATGGCTGAAAAACCCCTTACAGACTGGAACTCTGGTCTCTGCGACTGCTTCGAGGATGCGAGCACTTGTAAGAATCAAACTCTGAGAAAACTGGATTTTTTGCAGATTTTTTCAAGATTCAAGACCTTTATTTATCACAGCACAATTATACATAGTATAATGCGCAGTGAAATGTATTGTGCACCTGTAAATACATACAAGATATTTGTACGTATGTATATATATATATATATATATATATATATATATATATATATATATGTATATATATATATATATATGTATGTATGTATATCTATAAGGTGACCCAAAATTTTGGAAACAAAGTTTAACTGCAGTGTCTATTTGAGTTGGGGGGTGCATGAATTCACTCTCATTTTACCCATTTTTGTTATAGCATAATAAAATAACTTAAAAGCATAGTATTTGCCGAGTGCAATAACTCGGAAGAAAATTAATAGAACCATAAGGTCCAGGTATGCTGGAACATAACTTAAAAATGCAGCCCATCAGTGTCAGATTTCAAAACTGTTGATGGTAAAGTATCTGACAGTTTTTTTAAACATCCAAAAGTACGATGAGGCAACATTTACTGGCCAGTTTGAGGAACCTTCATAAGCATGAATGAAGATACATTCCAGAAGATACCAGTGTAACCAGGTGGTGGAAACGTTCACAACTTTGTATAAGAAACAAACATGAACATGTCGAAATATGTTTGTTTTACACTAATTTGTTACTCTTCTGTTCTGAATATATCTGTGGTACTGATTTATCGAAATAACATTATTTGGATTATAGACTTTTCATTGTGTGTATATATATATATATATATATATATACACACACACACACACACACACACACACACACACACACATATATATACATATATACATATACATATATATACATATACACACACAAGGTGAAGTGTAATCAGTATGGTGGTATTTGTTCTCACATCTGAACTTAAGAAAGAGTTTGTACCGCTCTGTTGTCGTCTCTCAGGTTGCTATGGTTTCTGGTGCTGCCCCTGCCTCGCCTGCACCGTCTCAGGGAGATTTGGAGAGAACTCCTGCCTCCCTCTATGTGACATACTCAGCCCTGCCATCGTGGCATACTGGGGGATTCCTCTGTGTGCTCCTCCTGCTGCATTATCTATCAGGGCTGCCATGAGAAACAGATATGGTATCAAGGTATGACACACGAGACGCTAACATACACCAAATTTCATGACATGCTGAATAAAAGTGAAACGAGGCTTAACTTTGTTCTCTCCAGGGTTCTCTCTGTAAGGACATTGCAATCTCCTGTTTCTGTGATTGGTGCTCCTGGTGTCAGATGCATCGAGAGCTAAAAGAACGCAAGAAAACCCCGATTGTCATCAATGCAACGTCTAATACGTTTGTCAGCATGCAGCCTCCTCCAGTGGTGATGCAGCCTGCTCCAGTGGTGATGCAGCCTCCTCCAGTGGTGATGCAGCCTCCTCCAGTGGTGATGATGCCTGCAAATCCACAACCAGCTTATTATGTGAAATAGACAGAAGTCGTCATGGCTTCCACCTGAGTATTGCGGGCATTGTGTTGTTTGTTTTCATGGATTTTACTCTTCATCAGTGAAATTCAAGTCTGTGAGCATGTCAAGGACATGACAAGTTCTTTCTTAATAATCACAAAAATGAAGTCTAATTTTAGCTGATATAAATGATTTCACTTTAAACTCCAGATTTATGCAGATTTATTGCATAGTTACCAATAATAACCAACATACATTGTTTGCATGTATATTTAACTTTAGTTAGAGCATCGGGATTTCAGTGACGTTTCGTCAGTTTACAACTAGTCTGGCCAACTTACGAACTTTATTTGTACAAAAACATAAAAAATAAAGTGTGAAAAAGTTCTGTTGAATCAGTCTGTTCAAGCAAGTGAAACTGCATTTTTCTTCCTCCATCCATTTTATTCCGCTTATCCGGGGCCAGGTCGCAGAGGGAGCAGGCGAAGCAGGTCGTTCCAGACGTGCCTCCCCCCAGCAACGCTTTCCAGCTCTTCCTGGGGGATCCTGAGGCCAGACGAGATATATAATCCCTCCAGCGAGTTCTGGGTCTACCCTGAAGTCTCCTTCCAGGCGGACGTGCTCGGAAAACCTCCAAAGGAAGTCTCCCTGGAGGCATCCAAATCAGATGGCCAAACCACCTCAACTGGCTCCTTTCGATGCGAAGGAGCAGCGGCTCTACTCCGTGCTCCCTCCGGATGTCTGAGCTCCTCACCCTATCTCTAAGGCTGAGTCCAGCCACCCTACAGAGGAAGCTCATTTCGGCCGCTTGAATCCGCAATCTTGTTTTTTCGGTCACTACTCAAAGCTCATAACCATAAGTGAGGGTTGGAACGTAGATGGACTGGTAAATCTTCACCACGACGGTTTGGTACAATGCCCGCATTACTGCTGACGCCGCAAAAATCCGCCTGTCCATCTCTCGCTCCATTTTCCCATCACTCGTGAACAAGATCCGAGATACTTGAACTCCTTCACTTGAGGAAGCAACTTCTGTTGAATCAGTCTGTTCAAGTAAGTGAAACTCCATTTTTCTTGTCAATGTAAAGTCCTCATGTAATGCAGCAAAGTCAGAAATACAGGTTCCTACAGGTACCTCTGACAAAGTAAAAGAATTCCAGGAAATTCCCAGTAATCCTAGATGTTAATGACATGCTGACAACAAACATAGCTTCAGGGAACTCTCACCTGGCTGGCAGGTTTATTGTGCAGTGTTTGTAGCAGATCGGCATTACAGGACGAGAAAAGATGGCTCACTCTCACTGTCAACAGCATCTGACACCTACATAACTACTGTACTGTCCTGTAATCTCTGTCACTTACTGTCAAACACTGAAACACATTAGTCATCTGTAAAGTATGACCCAGATGCCCTGTTTGATGAGCAGGATTTGAAGAATGAACAAGTTTTCTTGTGAGGTCCAACCAACTTCCTTAAAGGATCATTAGGCTAGCCTAGCCGCGCTAGACAACCCACGGCAACGAATTTAATTCTCTGCCAGGGTGGGTCTAGTTACCCTCGGTAAGCCTCAAGGTTGGATGCTCCTAAAACTGGCCAACGAATCACCATGAAGTGTAGAGTCAGAAGGCGGGGGCGTAAGTAAGTGAAGACGGAGGCGCGACGATTCTGACAGAAACAACCGGAAACAACCACAGAAACAAGGATAGACAAGAAGATGGCTGCACACCGGTAGGTCTAGTTCTATGCGACCTAAAAGCGTGAGACACCGCTGACAAATCCTTGTTGATTTCGCCGGTGTTTGCACTACCGCTACTCCTAACTGCCACAATCTTTCGGCAATGGATGGCAATTTCCTTTTGTCGTAGATGATCGATGAATGGGATAAAACGCCAACAATTCTTAAATTCTTATAATAAAAACGACAACAGTTGTTGAGCTCCATTAGCACCGACTCTGAATAATCTTTCTGTTAACATGTCTGTAATATCCTTGAGCTTCACCCATTGACTGTATAAATAAGGCTTCACTGAACTCCCGCATCCTCTGATTTCCGGCGCTCTAGGAACTACGTCAGCCTATTCGTTGTGCTGATTGGTTGTATACCTACCCAATTGCTGCAGAGTGATTTGAAAGACAACCTTTTAGCCTGCCTCCCTCCCTGTCGAGAGTTCCTAGACCCTTGCGTCTTCAGACCTGGGTCTAGCGCGGGTAGGCTATCATTAGGCTAAATTTGACAATAAATTGACTTTACTGTGAACACTGATTCAGTGAAGTGATGTAGTGGTATGTGTAGGAAGGACTGAAATCATGTAAATGTCAAGGAGGAAGTCAGATAGTAACGAGGCTTTGCTGTCTTTCTTCTATTCAGTTTTTACAAGTACTTACACCATTTGTCTGCATGATTCCAGTTTTGTTGCCCTCTATTCAATTCATGATCATAATGTCATTTTGTTTGACTGTTCATGAAGTGTTTGAATAAAATTTCTTTTCATGGTTTTCACTCTGAAATGTTACGTTTGTACAGAAAAAAGCATCCAAATAGATTTCTTTAAGAAACCACACTTTTTATATTCATTTACACAGACTTTGGTGCCACATAAAGCCTGTTCGCCTGATTATTTTTCCTTAAAAATGTAAGTCAGTCCTTTGGGATGGAAAACAAGGATCTAGTGTGTTAAAAGTCCAAGAATTGAAGACCTGTGTTTTTACAAATGATGGATTTTAGTTCCTGATAAAAGCTGCTTCCAGAATGACGAGCCATTAACCAACACGATGAAGCTGGGAGTTCCTCCCTTCACAAAAAACCTGTTAACAGAGAATACAATGAATCAGGAAAAGAGCAAGAAGGAAGTAAATGAGTGCATTCCTGAACAAATAACTGTCAGCATCTACAATCCACTTGAACTGGATGAGCAACAAGCTTAGAGCTCATTTTTCATAATTAGACTAGGTAACCTGGCAACAAGGTGACACATGTCATCACATTACAACATCATTGGCTCTTTTTACTGTAAGTTCAAAAAAACAGTAGCTGAGAGCAAGAAAAGATTTTGAAAGGAAGTTCTATGTTTTTATCGAGTTATTTCACTCCTTTTTTTAAAAGTGGTTGCATTCACTTAAATACAATTAATAAAATAAAAATAAAACAAAACAAGGAAGTTCAGTAATAATCATAATAATAGACAGAACTTTAGATGTAATACAACCAAAATCATGTTTATTTTGTTGTATCAATGAAAGTATGATAATTTTTTTTGCATAAATTTGATCTTGCTTCCCAATGTTTGGCCTGGATTGTATGTGCATATATACAATCCAAGCCAAACGTGATTTACTTTTTCGTGTGTAGTGATGTGCTGCATATGCCCCCCAAATATTGTGGCTGTAGATGAAACATCGTGGCAGTTGGCCTAATGACCACTTTTTCAACTTTACAGGGGACGCTTTGGAGCCATTTTGCTACACATTTGTGCAACTCTCATAAAATATCAAATTTTTCGCCAGTCCTGATGTGCATGCAACGTTTGATGCATTTTGGGGTATGTTTAGGCTTCCAAAGTGGGGTTTGAAAAGAGTGAAGAAAAAGAAACCTTAGGGCTTCAGTAGGGTCCTTCGGCACCATCGGTGCCTTGGGACCGTCGGTGCTTGGACCCTAATAAGAGGATACTGACACTGGAGACACCCAGGGGAAGTTTCTTCCTCTGCATCCTCACCCCACCCCACCTTCATGCCAAACCTCTGTGACCTAGGCCAAGATCAATAATGCAGTTTAAAGAGGATGGACTGTAAATAGAGACAATGGATCCTGCCGAGGAGGAAGTTTTGATCACTGATGGCCTCTGACAGGGCGGCAGCATCTGATCAAGTTGAACGTTGATGGCTGTCAGTTCGCTCACGACAGATTTTTAGATTGTGTCATTGGAACTGTTGTTGAAATCTGGATGAGTCGCAGCAAAAACAGTCGAGGTGCAACAGTATTTGTAAATAGATAGATAGATAGATAGATAGATAGATAGATAGATAGATAGATAGATAGATAGATAGATAGATAGATAGATATTTTATTAATCCCGAGGTAAATTCAAGAGAGCTTAAACCTTAACTGGGTTGTTTCACTGGCAAGACTGCTGAAAAAATACTGCGGTCAAGCCAGCTGCCTCTCGTTTCTCCGTAGACAAGCCAGCCGCTCCTACATTTTCAGTGCGCTCTTACCGTCAGCTTACGGTAAATGCACGACCGATACACAGCAACTATTTCCAGTTTAAAAAATAAAGCGCTGCATTCGCAGATGTATTATACAGCAATGTTTTAAGTAACTGACTCAACTTAACTGTTAACTATCGAATTGTACGGCTAATGTTTACATTAAATAAAGTATAAGAAGCTGAAAACTTGTTTATCTATCTATATATATATCTATCTTTCATAAAAATTGTGAATTGAAATAAAAAGTGATAAAAAGTGATGTGTGTCATCCCGGTGATCTATTAGTGTGATAATAAAATAAACTTGAGTCGAAAAGCCACATGATCTGGACCGTAATGAGCAGACATGCTGATATTTACATTTAAAAATGTTTAATTTTTTTGCTTTAAAATCTTTTAAGCCAAACTATTTATTATTCTTTGGCATATGCTAACCAGGTAAGGTAGGATTGTGATTATGCATTAGTTTGAGGTCACTGAGTCACATGACCTGCGAGCCATTGACTGAAAATGCTAACATTTGCAGTTTAAAAGGTATTAAAAATCAATAAAGACCTAAAATCAAATATAAATTGGTGTATGTTGACCATCCTTAGTAGCACTATCATTCTGCACTGGTTTAGGGTCAATAGGTCACATGACCTGCGAGCTATTGAGAAAAAAGTCTAATATTTACAGTTTAAAAACGGTTAAAAATCAATAATGACCTGAAATCAAATATAAATTGGTGTATGTTGACCAGAATAAGTAACACTATCATTCTGCACTGGTTTAGGGTCAATAGGTCACATGACCTGCGAGCTATTGAGAAAAAAGTCTAATATTTACAGTTTAAAAACGGTTAAAAATCAATAATGACCTGAAATCAAATATAAATTGGTGTATGTTGACCAGAATAAGTAACACTATCATTCTGCACTAGTTTGGGGTCAATAGGTCACATGACCTGCAAGCTATTGAGAAAAAAGTCTAAACTTTACAGTGTATATATATATATATATATATATATATATATAAGGCTGCACAGTGTCGTAGTGGTTAGCACTTTCGCCTTGCAGCCAGAAGATCCCCGGTTCAAATCCCGGCCTGGGCCTGGGATCTTTCTCCCTGTGCATGTGTGGGTTTTCTCCAGGTACTCCGGCTTCCTTCCACAGTCCAAAAATATGCTGAGCTTAACTGGTTATTCTAAATTGTCCATAGGTGTGAATGTGAGTGTGATTGTTTGTCTGTATATGTAGCTCTGTAACAGACTGGAGACCTGTCCAGGGTGTCCCCTGCCTTCACCCGAGTCAGCTGAGACAGGCTCCAGCACCCCCCGCGACCCTAGTGAGGATAAAGTGGTGTATAGAGAATGGGTGGATGGATATATGTGTGTGTATATATATATATATATAGTGCCTTGTGAAAGTATTCGGCCCCCTTGAACTTTTCAACCTTTCGCCACATTTCAGGTTTCAAACATAAAGATATAAAATTTTAATTTTTTGTCAAGAATCAACAACAATTGGGACACAATCGTGAAGTGGAAGGAAGTTTATTGGATATTTTAAACTTTTTTAACAAATAAAAACCTGAAAAGTGGGGTGTGCAATATTATTCGGCCCCCTTGCATTAATACTTTGAAGCGCCACCTTTTGCTGCAATTAGAGCTGCAAGTCACTTGGGGTATGTCTCTATCAGTTTTGCACACCGAGAGACTGAAATTCTTGCCCATTCTTCCTTGCAAAACAGCTCGAGCTCAGTGAGGTTGGATGGAGAGCGTTTGTGAACAGCAGTCTTCGGCTCTGCCCACAGATTCTCGATTGGATTCAGGTCTGGACTTTGACTTGGCCATTCTAACACCTGGATACGTTTATTTGTGAACCATTCCATTGTAAATTTGGCTTTATGTTTTGGATCATTGTCCTGTTGGAAGATAAATCTCCGTCCCAGTCTCAGGTCTTTTGCAGACTCCAACAGGTTTTCTTCCAGAATGCTTCTGTATTTGGCTCCATTCATCTTCCCATCAATTTGAACCATCTTCCCTGTCCCTGCTGAAGAAAAGCAGGCCCAAACCATGAGGCTGCCACCACCGTGTTTGACAGTGGGGATGGTGTGTTCAGGGTGATGAGCTGTGTTGCTTTTACGCCAAACATATCGGTTTGCATTGTGGCCAAAAAGTTCCATTTTGGTTTCATCTGACCAGAGCACCTACTTCCACATGTTTGGTGTGTCTCCCAGGTGGCTTGTGGCAAACTTCAAACAAGACTTTTAATGGATATCTTTGAGAAATGGCTTTCTTCTTGCCACTCTTCCATAAAGGCCAGATTTGTGCAGTTTACGACTGATTGTTGTCCTATGGACAGACTCTCCCACCTCAGCTGTAGATCTCTGCAGTTCATCCAGAGTGATCATGGGCCTCTTGGCTGCATCTCTGATCAGTCTTCTCCTTGTTCGAGGTGAAAGTTTAGAGGGACGGCCGGGTCTTGGTAGATTTGCAGCGGTCTGATACTCCTTCCATTTCAATATGATTGCTTGCACAGTGCTCCTTGAGATGTTTAAAGCTTGGGAAATCTTTTTGTATCCAAATCCGGCTTTAAACTTCTCCACAACAGTATCTCGGACCTGCCTGGTGTGTTCCTTGGTCTTCATGATGCTCTCTGCACTTTAAACAGAACCCTGAGACTATCACAGAGCAGGTGCATTTATACGGAGACTTGATTACACACAGGTGGATTCTATTTATCATCATCAGTCATTTAGGACAACACTGGATCATTCAGAGATCCTCACTGAACTTCTGGAGTGAGTTTGCTGCACTGAAAGTAAAGGGGCCGAATAATATTGCACACCCCACTTTTCAGTTTTTTATTTGTTAAAAAAGTATAAAATATCCAATAAATTTCATTCCACTTCACGATTGTGTCCCAATTGTTGTTGATTCTTGACAAAAAATTAAAAATTTTATATCTTTATGTTTGAAGCCTGAAATGTGGCGAAAGGTTGAAAAGTTCAAGGGGGCCGAATACTTTCACAAGGCACTGTGTATATATATATATATATATATATATATATATATATATATATATATATATATATGCGCAATGGAATAAATGATTTTCCATATCTGTATTTTAATTCATCAATATTCAAATCTGATACCATATAATAATATATCAATCACATCATTTTTTTGTTGCATAGAGTGTTTTTACCCTAATATATCTACTGTGTGGTATAAGCTACTGAAGCTTTTGAAGATTGGAATGCTTTCTACAGCACTGCAAGTAACGTATAATTATCTTATACAAGCTGGTGGCAGTTGTTTTATAATTATATAAGCCATACATGGTCTTTGTTCATGTAGGAATCCAGAAAATTTGCACCATGTTCTTCTTTCCTGCAACTCTGAGGAGCAACAGAACAGTTGTTCAAAGAGCTCTCAGAATATATAGAGTTTCTTAATTTTCAGTGAATTGTTTTCTTCATTTTTGGGATTAGCTATCAGCTAGTTGGGAAGGTTGATTACACCTGAGATCAAGAACTGAAGTGACTATATTTGTTTAAATGAAGGGAGTACAGCAGGAGTATCCAAATTACCGAATATTTAATGGAAGAAGTAACTACACCATGGAACCAATGTATCGGAACAGAGTTTCCGCACGGATTTCTATTCGTGCAGTACCGCTCATCCGCATGTGTAAACAAGGCAACTTCTAGAATAAATGACGTTTCACAGCTGACAGTCCGGTTATAGTAAAGTTTTGTCACAGTTTTATAAGATTTGAAACTGCAAATAGCGTTTTATCGTATTTAGATTCAAAATGGCGCAGAGCGACAGCGACGATGGGATGGACGAGTTCATGGACAGATTCAAGAGCCAGAGGTATAAAAATGCCTTCACTGAAAACGACTGGGAACAGGTAATGTAACATGTAGAAACAGTCAAAAATAGATGTGAAGTTGTTGCTACCCAAATTAGCTGTGTTAACGTTGCTGTTGTTGTTAGCTAGCAGGCTAACTGAATGTTAACAGGTTCATGTTATTAGAGGTTTTTCTGTTTGTGTCTCATGCAGGAGTTCAACAAAATCCCCATGTTCATGAAAACAGCCCCTGAGGAGATTGACCCGCAAAAATACCCAGAACTAGCCTGTCTCCAGAGCATTATCCACGATGAAGACCGACCTCCAGAAGGTAAGTGGACCACAACTTTACCTTCCCCAAACATTTTGAAGCGGTTCTCAAATCTGCTTAATGTAAAGCCAGCTTGCATTGTGAGAAACTGCTGATTTTCCAGAGCAAGCCAAGTGTCTGAAAGATGAGGGCAATGCATTTTTCAAAGAGAAGAACTACGAGAAGGCCGTGGTGTCCTACTCAGCAGGTCTGAAGAAGAAATGTGGGGACCAGGAGCTCAACACTGTTCTCTTCACCAATCGAGCAGCTGCACACTTCTATCTGGGTAAAACATCCACACTGTTAGCATGTAAAGGCTTCCACGTGCTGCCAGCATCTGATATATCGTTCATATGAAGGGTCACACCAAGTAATTTAGATGTACTGTCAGTAAATATGACATATGTGGTTTTGTGCCACACAGGTAACATGCGCTCTGCACTGAATGATGCTGCAGCTGCAAAGAAGATCAAACCAGACCACCTGAAAGCCTTAATCAGAGGTATGAAAAGGGCCTCCCCACATTCTTCTCCCTACTTTCCTGTCTGCCTCTTGACTCACCTGTCAAATAAAGCCAAAAATGGCTGAAAAACTAACTTTAAAAAATATATAAGGTGTATCAACATAATACATGAATAAGTAAGAGACTTTTTGTGATGCACAGCATATATTCATATTTTTTTCTTTTTATGCTCCTCCAACCACTGATGACAAATCCTTGTTTCTAAAGAAATAAGACTTAGTACCGAAAGAGGTCAAGGCTGATCAGTGTCGGATGTTGTAAGGCTGATAAGAGAGGAGGTGTACAGTTTGTTTGCCTTCGGTTTTTAATTATGTTAAATAGTTTGGTTTTGGATATTTGGACTGTGTTGAAGATCAAATCTGAAATATGCTTTGTAGATATCATCTGAGGGCGTACAGTTCCTCAACAACGATTGCTCATTAGATTTTAGCCTTAGTAAACAATCACTATACAGTTTTTCAAAAACTTTGTAATGATTTTAAAAGTAAAAAGTAGTGGTGTACATCAGTGAGCAAATCTGCTTTATGGTCACATTCCTTTATAATGTTTGATTTTTATTGCATCAAAGTAATTATGCATCTCTTGGCAGATATTTTTTTCTTTCAGATAACTATATTACAGTATTTATCATTATTTCAGCATAAAATAACTTATCAGAGGTAGAGATTATTTTTACACGTCGCCCACTAATGTGAAAATGCAACCACTAGATAATATGACACAGTTTAAAGATTATTATAATGATAAAAAGCCGTAATGTGAATCTTGTTTATGGTTCCTCAGGTGCTCAATGTTGTATTGAGCTGCGTAACTTTCCAGACGCCCTCCAGTGGTGTGACGAGGCGCTCAAGGCCCATCCGACTGACAAGAAGTTGTTGGAGCTGAGAGCAACAGCAGATAAACACAAAGTAACTCATGAGTTCAGCTGATTTTTTTTTTGGTGAGTTAAGGTTGTGAAGTGAGGCTGTATTCAAGTTCTTTAACTGTGGTTTCTTAGAGAGCAGCGGAAAGAGATACCAGGAAAGCTAAGGTCAAAGAAAAGAAGTTGCACGGTCAGAAAGAAGCTCTCCTGGCTGCTATAAAGGTAGGGGAGCTCTGTCAGTTGAGGATCTAATCAGTGGTGAGACTCTACTTCTACAGTTAATCTAATCTCATATGTTTTTGTTTTGTTTTTGTTTTTTATCTGTCATCGTGATTTCTGGGCAGGATCGAGGTGTCAAGCTCTTCCAGTCTGTGGAGCCTCGTCAGCACAGTTCAGACAGTGAGGAGGAGGAGGAGGAACGCTCTTCAGCAGCGATAGCACAGCTGAGTCTGGACGGCCTCAACTCTCAGGAGGTCACCGGGGCTCAGGTCTTCCTGGACAATCAGGGCCTTCTGCACTGGCCTGTTCTCTTCCTCTACCCCGAACATCAGCAGAGTGATTTCATCTCAGCCTTCTGCGAGAACAACTGGTAAACTGCTGTAGTTTGGTTTTTCTCTAGTGATGACTGTATTTAGATATGGGGCATTGCTGTGCTTTTTGAAACAAAGAACTGTTTGAATTTATGAAGGGAAATTGCTGGGACCATTATCATTCCATTAATCTGTATTTATCTTGTGTGGAGATAAAAATAAAATAGGAAGAAAATTCATGCACAAACTCCCAGAATGCAGGATGCCATTTTCCAAATGTACATTTTTCCAAACAGTGATCATAAACCAAAAAATATGTAGTTTATTATCATATATTAGAAAGAAAATCTGTACATTTGAGGAAAACTGGAAATGGCACACATTGGACATATTTTGCCTTAAAAATGACTGAAAGCTTCATTTTGCAGTGTTTTCTGTATCTGCTTGTGTAGGATTGGCAGAAATTGTTAGTAATAACATTTTGAGCTGCAGTACAATAACAGAAAATCAACCATTTAAATTTTAGCTATTTTCAAGCACAAAAATTTGCAACCGAAAGCTCCCAAATGTAATGTTTGCTGCCTTTCTAAGCCATAATAGAGGGTAAACTCACAGCAGGCCAGAGTGTGTAGTGTAATTGCTAATTGTGGCCACAGGGGGGGTTGTTCAGCAAAAGTGTCAGCTTCACTTTTTTAATGCTTATAAATGTTGTTTAGATACAGCGTTATAAGTTTGTTTCATTTTTCAGTTTCCTTTAAATCCCTCCTGTACCTCTCTGTTTGTCTTGTTCAGTTTCGTAGACCACCTGGCGATCATGTTTGAAGAACTTCCCCCCTGGGACACAGACAGAAAATACCTTCCACAAAATCTGCAGGTTTGTATTCTGTGTTTCACTGAGAAGTCCAGTCACAGTTGGTTTAAATAAACATATCAGACCATCATCCAGAGCAGCGGTCCCCTACCATCGGGTCGTGGGTCATTTGGTACCGGGCCACACAGACAGAATAACAATGGTTTGTTTTATATTTTATATCTGGAAGAGTCTGCAGAGTGTTTTATTTTGAAAAATGACTAGATCCTCTTTCCATCGCTTCTGTCTATGCTTGTTTCCCGCACTTGATGTTAAATGAAGCCGTCAATCTGCCAAAATTAATAAAAAAAGAAACGTCTCTGGAGAGCTTCTTTTAAAAGGGGGAGAGACGTGATGCTGACAGAAGAAAAAGTAAGTAAATATTTAGCAATAACAAGTAATTTTATTTGTTTAGGACTCTTTCAAAAGCCAAAACAATCATTATTTTTCTGCCAAGGAGTCATATGACGATGGGCATCTATTTATTATCTATCTACTGGCAACATTACTCATTAACGGATTTGTAAGACATTTTCAGGGAAGGTCAGAAATGACACAAGGATCAAGTGATTAGATTTTCACAGTGATGCAGCTTATAGTCTGGATCCACGGCCGACTCTCCTTTAACAAATTTGTTGAAGATTGGTACCCTTATGTTCAAGCTTCAACTTGTGAATTTAACAGTACTGTACATGACATTTAGAACCACTAGATGTCGCTGCAGCACCAGCATCTCAGACCAAAACAAACTGGAGCGTCAGCCACATAAACTGTCAGATTCTTGTAAAGCAGTAGACAGTGGTTAATAACAGAGTAGAACCTAGCAAACTTTTACTTTACAACAGTATAAACAGTTATATCAGTGACATGAATGACAATGACAACATTTGTCCTCTTTTGTAGCTCTTCTTTGAAGATGTGGAGAAAGAGAAACTCTACCAAGTTGATCCAGAGATGTCACTTTTGAAAACACTGCAGCATAAAAGGTACAAATGTTTAGTTTGTTGAAAGCTGTTTTCTTTATTCTTTATGATTTAAATTCTCAATACTGATGCGTTAATCATATTCTGATTTTGGTTGTATTATGTCTAAAGTTCTATCTGTGCAGTGAATGCAACCACTTTTTTTTTTTTTTTTTTTAAAAAGGAGTCAGATAACTCAGTAAAAAAAAACATGGAAATTACTTCCAAAATCTTTTCTTGCTCTCAGCTACTGTCTTCTTGAAGCAAGTAACAGTAAAGAGTTGGTGACGTTGTAATGTGATGACATTCGTCACCTTGTTGCCAGGTTGCCTCGTCTAATTATGAAAAATGAGCTCTAAGCTTGTTTCTCATCCAGTTCAGGTGGATTGTAGATGCTGGCTAGCCTAGCTGCGCTAGCCCCATGTTTCTGACGGCACAAGGGTCTAGGAACGTTCGACAGGGAGGGAGGCGGGCTCAAAGGTTGTCTTTCAAATCACTCTGCAGCAGTTGGGTAGGTATACAACCAATCAGCGCAACGAATAGGCTGACGTAGTTCCTAGAGCTCCGGCAGATTGTGGCTAAGTCCCATTAGCTTCCCAACCAGCGGAGCCAACTGGTATATTAAGGATTTGCCATATCCCGTCGGCATAAGTCCAAATACGTCTTTCTTCTCAATGAAACACTTCAGTCCTGTCCTTTGTTTATCTTTCAAGTTGAATTTTAGCTTCAAATCTTTAAGGGCTGTGGCCAAAGCCAAGTCGAAAGATAACTGTTTATTGTGCGCCGGTTGTTTCTGTCAGAATCGTTGCGCCTCTGTCGTCACTTAGTTATGCCCGCCTTCTGAATCTATACTTCATGGTGATTGGTCCGGCCAGTTTTAGAAGAATCCAGCCTCGAGCCTTATGGAGGGTAACTAGACCCACCCTGGCAGAGAATTAAATTCGTTGCCGTGGGTTGTCTAGCGCGGCTAGGCTCGATGCTGGCAGTTATTTGTTCAGGAATGCACTCATTTACTTCCTTCTTGCTCTTTTCCTGATTCATTGTATTCTCTGTTAACAGGTTTTTTGTGAAGGGAGGAACTCCCAGCTTCATCGTGTTGGTTAATGGCTCGTCATTCTGGAAGCAGTTTTTATCAGGAAGGAAAATCCATCATTTGTAAAAACACGGGTCTTCAATTCTTGGACTTTTAACACACTAGATCCTTGTTTTCCATCCCAAAGGACTGACTTACATTTTTAAGGAAAAATAATCAGGCGAACAGGCTTTATGTGGCACCAAAGTCTGTGTAAATGAATATATAAAGTGTGGTTTCTTGAAGAAATCTATTTGGATGTTTTTTTCCTGTACAAATGTAACATTTCAGAGTGAAAACCATGAAAAGAAATTTTATTCAAACACTTCATGAACAGTCAAAACAAAATGACGTTATGAACATGAATTGAATAGAGGGCAACAAAACTGGAATCATGCAGACAAATGGTGTAAGTACTTGTAAAAACTGAATAGAAGAAAGACAGCAAAGCCTCGTTACTATCTGACTTCCTCCTTGACATTTACATGATTTCAGTCCTTCCTACACATACCACTACATCAATTCACTGAATCAGTGTTCACAGTAAAGTCAATTTATTCTCAAATTCTGTCTAATGATCCTTTAAGGAAGTTGGTTGGACCTCACAAGAAAACTTGTTCATTCTTCAAATCCTGCTCATCAAACAGGGAATCTGGGTCATACTTTACAGATGACTAATGTGTTTCAGTGTTTGACAGTAAGTGACAGAGATTACAGGACAGTACAGTAGTTATGTAGGTGTCAGATGCTGTTGACAGTGAGAGTGAGCCATCTTTTCTCGTCCTGTAATGCCAATCTGCTACAAACACTGCACAATAAACCTGCCAGCCAGGTGAGAGTTCCCTGAAGCTATGTTTGTTGTCAGCGTGTCATTAACATCTAGGATTACTGGGAATTTCCTGGAATTCTTTTACTTTGTCAAAGGTTCCTGTAGGTACCTGTAGTTTCTGACTTTGCTGCATTACATGAGGACTTTACATTGACAAGAAAAATGGAGTTTCACTTACTTGAACAGACTGACTCAACAGAACTTTTTCACACTTTAAATTTTCTTTTTTTGAACAAATAAAGTTCGTAAGTAGGCCAGACATGTTGGAAACCGACAGTTTGTTCACAAACTGGAAACGCCACTGAAATCCCGATGCTTTAACTAAAGTCAAATATACATGCAAACAATGTATGTTGGTTATTATTGGTAACTATGCAATAAATCTGTATTTGGAGCTTATAGTGAAATCAATTATATAAGCTAAAATTAGACTTAAAATTGGACTTTTTTGTAATTATTAAGAAAGAACTTGTCATATCCTCGACATGCCCACAGACTTAAGTTTCACTAATGAGTGAAATCCATTAAAACAAACAACGCAATGCCTGCAAGACTCAGTTGGAAGCCATGACAACTTGTGGCCGATTCCCATAATAAGCTGTTTGTGCATTTGCAGGCATCATCATCACTGGAGCAGGCTGCATCACCACTGGAGGAGACTGCACGCTGACAAACGTATTAGACGTTGCATTGATGACAATCGGGGTTTTCTTTCGTTCTTTTAGCTCTCGATGCATCTGACACCAGGAGCACCACCCACAGAAACAGGAGATTGCAATGTCCTTACAGAGAGAACCCTGGAGAGAACAAAGTTAAGCCTCGTTTCACTTTTATTCAGCATGTCATGAAATTTGGTGTATGTTAGCGTCTCATGTGTCATACCTTGATACCATATCTGTATCTCATGGCAGCCCTGATAGACAATCTAGCAGGAGGAGCACCACAGGCACATATGTCACATAGAGGGAGGCAATAGTTCTCTCCAAATCTCCCAGAGACGGTGCAGGAGAGGCAGGGGCCGCACCAGAAACCATAGCAACCTGAGAGACAACAACAGAGCGTTACAAACTCTTTAAGTTTAGATGTGAGAACAAATAATCTGTAAAAAATCCAGTTTTCTCAGAGTTTGATTCTTACAAGTGCTCGCATCCTCGAAGCAGTCCAAGAGACCAGAGTTCCAGTCTGTCAGGGGTTTTTCAGCCATTGGATGTTGATCTTCAGCAACAGATGATGAACAATTTTTCTGTGAAATCAGAGTGAAGCAGGAAGACTGAAGCAAAACTGATTTCTAAAGGAGGCTGAGGTCATGTAACATCTGCTGACCCCTGCTGTGCAGTGTCTGTGGTTGGAGCTGAACAACAAACAGTCCAGCAGGTGATAGAGGCCAGAACTCTGAACAAACTGGGTTCAATAATGACCAACCCTGCACACCCACTCCATGCCCTGAAGGTGATCAGTAAGAGACTGACTGCACTGATATGAAAATCTGAGCGGTACAGGAAGTCTTTTATACCAGCAACTATAAGGTTTACAATGCAGAAAAATAACTAATTTTTTAAGTATTTGTCTTCATTGTTCTTTTTTCTTTAAATTATTAACTATGGAAGCTATTTGAGGAAATGTATAGTGTTATGTCTGTTCTGAAACTTTTGTGGCCCTGAAATATCCTGTAAAGGATTATTAAAATATCCATCCATCCATCTGATACAGAAAGTTTATAGATATAGGGAACCTTCTATTGTACAGTGTATCTTCATCTCTGCAAAACATAATCTGATAGTTTTTTGGGGGCACTTTGGTGCAAAATGTGTTGAAATAAAACCTTTCTTTGAACTCAGAGCTTCCACCTTCAGAATAACAGCACCAACATGTTAAATGAACATTTTCTGTTTATGTAAAATGTGCAGATATGACTTTTCTCCAATGACTGGTGTTTTTACTCAGCTCAAAGGAATTTCTTCTGAGCAATCATCTGTGACTGTCATGGTGTGATTTAACTCATTGTTGAGCTTCAATGAACACTGATTAGGAGTGACATCTAATCTGTGTTAAATGGATAAACGCATCAAATGTTGCAAAATCCGAACCTATAGGAAGGAGAAATTAAATCAAAAGTGCACACCGAGAATGATCTGTATCCATTGTTGTTTAAGCTTTACTGGAAGGTAAAAGTAAAAGTGTTCTTAGGCCCAAAATAAACAGTACAATGTAGCTACGGTAAATACATGCATACAGAGAACCAACAGAACAACGCTGACAGAACAGACTCTGCACACACTCACCATCATAACAGACCTCATGGAAAATCATGTAAATGTCATGCAAAACATTTTGAGTGAGACACAAAACCATGGAGGCAGAGCTACACTTTCTGACAGAGTGAAATTCAATTGCTTGTGCAAAACATATCAAAAAATTTCAATTCATACTCAGCTCTCCCTTTTGACCCTCTCTGACGAACTGTCCCTTTAGTTATGAGAAATATCAGCTTGTGGCAGGACAGTATTAGTAGCCCAGTAATACTGTAATTGTTCAATTTTTCTGTTGTTTCTATACAGACAGTGTTATAACTAATACGTTTATTAATGGGAATTCCTTATTTCCTGTAATAATGTGGCAGTGCTGTACAACTGTATGGTCGTGCCAATAAAATTTGAATGGAAATTGAAATTATTACCTTGAAGTAAATTGTAAACAAGCAAACACAGATACTATTATCTGTCTTCAGATAAAAAAAATTGTTGTAAAACAGACAGAAACAGGTTTTCAACAGAAATTTAGTGTTCTTAAATATAAAAAAAATGTTCAAATGTTTCTCTAAGAATCTGTCATTTTGATGCAGTGAAAAAAATTTGAGTATGTTTAGATGTTCAGAGTCCTTTCATCGTCTTTATATCTACGTCTCCTAGAATGATACAATCCAACACTAAATCACAGTATGAAGTACCGTTGCTCTCATATGACAGAGTATGTTAATAAGCCAAATTTTAAAATTTAGAAATCCCCTGGATGCTTCTGATTCTTTGGTGAGGATGATGGGTTTTAGTAAAAATCTGTTGTTTGTCTGCATTTCAAAAAATGAATTTGTTCAAACGTTCTCTCATTGTATTTAAGAAGTGAAATTTCTCAAGAAGTCAACAAAAGTTCAGGTAATTGCTGAGACATAGAATGAATTTGCAGACTTACCTGCTCTTGGCGGACAACTTCTTTGCACCAGTGACACTGAATGAATAAAAGGATATGCCCTGGGGTCAGGATCAGGAGTGGCAATGCTGCAAAACCGGAAACGAAAGGCATGGAGAGATTAAAGGGGAACTTTGTTTTTTTCAACCTGGGCTCTGTTTTCATATGTCATTTCATACATGTGAGTGATGGAGAAATGAATTTTCGACATAGCTCCAGTATTTAGCCAGGCAGGCAGCTTAGCAGCTGACAGTGCGGGACCAGTCCAGCACTGGTCCCGCACTGTCAGCCTGGGTACAGATGGTGCACCATTAGTGATTGGGAAAAAGGCGGGTGTTGTGGCAAAGTTTAAAGACAAAGTCAAAGCCGCAAATGGAGGGGGTTGTTTTTGGACATTCCGCTGTATTTGGCATCAGGAGGCGTTGTGCTGTAGGTCGTTAAAAATGGATCACGTCGTTCAGATGATTGTCCGAACTGTTAATTTCGTCCGAGCCAGAGGTCCGAACCGTCGTCAGTTTGACTGCCCTCTCAGTGACAGTAACATCACCCATGGCCTGCCGTACCACACTGAAGTAAGGTAGCTAAGCTGAGGTGCTGTGCCAAAGTGCTTCTTCGATCTTCGTGGGACATCGGACAGTTCACGGAGAAAAAAAGTAAACCTGTTGTGGAATAGTTGGATAAAGTTGGAAAGATATTCACAGATTCGGACTTCCGGCATCAATAACTCATGAGATATAAGTTGTCAAAACATCTGTTAATTACCCTCTACTTCTTGAACCCTATGAAATTCAAATGAAGAATACATAAACTACTTCCCATGCGTGAACTAACCGTGACGTCACCCGTTGGTTTCAACGCTGAGAAAATGAAGCCCGGATTTTGTTTCTTCCTGGTCGCCATTTTGGATTTTTTGGAGCCATTGACGTAAAAAGCGTCATCAAACAGACTGGACCGGGCAGGACCAGTCTATGGGCGGGCCAGACTGAAGCCAGACTGCTGAAAGCCTCGCCCTAAAGGATCTGTCTCTGAAAAGTGTCGAACTTCCATCACTACTGTCCTCTTTGTCGCTCATCTCTCAGCTGTTTTTTGAAGGCAGAGCGGCGATGCGATTCAGCGACGTCATTGGCTGAGTAGCGTCACGTGGGATGCCTGAACTCGTACATTATTGGTCTGTGTGCTTCTGAGCTGATAGACCAATGACAAACACTGGAAAGCTGCACCGGCAAAATAGAAGCGACCTGTCAAATTTACACCCGTATAGACGGCGTCTGGGTCCGGATCCGGACCGCGGTCGGCCTTTAGTGAGCCCTGTTCTCAGCCATATACCTTCCCCCGCCCCATCCAGCTTCACCGCTTCCTAACACAGAGAAGACGAATTTATGAACGGGAAAGTGAACGTTATGTCAAAAAACATACTGATACATATGTTTGCGCATTTTTAAGTGGTTATATGGAAATTCAGGACCTTTTCTAGTGAGTATAAGGCATATACCTGCGTGTTTACACCCCTGGGTATACGTATCTTTGCGCATTTTTTAGTGGGTATATCATTTGGAAAATTTATAGTGGGTATACGGCGTATACCTGCGTATCACGTAGACTACACCACTGGGTGTGATTAAGATTCAGATATGAAAATAAAATCAAACCCGTCGTTGCAGTAGTTTTTCCGGTTGTAGCACATCCGTTTGAAATACGTTCTGAGTGGCACGAAATATCCTCCGGTTGAAATACATTGGTTTGAATTTCGTTGTATGCAGCACGAAAAACATGAGAAAATCGTGTTGGTGCGCACGAAACCATAGATTAATTTACGTGACAGTTTCACGAATCCTTGTGAGACCGGGTGCTCATTTATGTAGAGATTAAACTTCAGTGTCATTTATTGATGTTAAAGTGCAGTTTTTCACATGTTGGTTACACATGCTCCAGACCAAACCAGTCCAGGTGGAAGACGATGTGAAGAGAAGCTCCAGAGGATGAATGTCACACATTTACGTTGGAAATAAATGTCCTTTAATTAGACATTGTCATGCAAAAGTTAGATTTCCCTTTAATGATGTTTAAATCTCTGAGTGTTTTGTTGATGTTGGTTTCTAAATGTTTTCTGACACTCGGCCCCAAAGATTAAAATCTTTTATGGCTCACAAGCTGCAACAATTCACACATTATCAACTATCTTTCTGACTAAACTAAGAAAAAAAGTGAAAATCTCCCTGATTCCTGCATCATGAATGAAAATCTTTTTGGTTTTTATGACAGTAAACTGAATATATTTGGGTTTGACATTTTATAAACCAAAACAAGAAATGAATTACTGGAGAAAACAATCAACAGATAAATGGACAAAGAAAATGTGTTTTCCAACATATGTGGCTGAATTCCTCCAACATTACAAGATGCATACAATTTAAATTCAATTTTATTTATATAACGCCAATTACAGGTCAAATTGTCTCAAGACGCTTTTTATTTTTTTTGTCATATTTAAAATATGACAAAGTAAGAAATGTAAACCTCTTGACTAATCCAGTTTACTATTTGGTTTTTAAGAGACTAATCGACAATTAAAATAACTTTCTCCACGAAAACTAATAAATATGAGGTCAAATAGAAGGAACAGTTTTAAATCCTGCAGTCCCACGAAGACAAGAATAAAGTTTGTCAACAAAAACTAAATCTGCTGGTGGATTCCATTAAAGTCCTAATAAATGATAATAAAGTGTGATACTAAAGGTTTGTGGTGCTAAAAATCTCAAAGTAAAGATATCAAGTTAAAAATCTGGATGGAGGCTGACAAAAGTTGACCTTCCTTCATTTCTCTGAAGCCGATACCAGAGGGATAGGGATGCTGGTTAAAGACTTGCTCTTCTAGTCATCTTCCTTCTAGTCGCTGTAAAAAGTCACTCCATCCGGGCCGACTTCAACACCTCTTCATGACAACTTGTTCTGCGTCCGACCTGGTGGAAACTCGAGAAACTCGGGAAAACCCAACGAGACTCAGATTTTCGAAAAACTTGTCGGGTGGGGGAAGGTGTGAGGGGAGGTGGGGGGCTGCCACCCACCTCCCCTCCTACTCTCCGCCCTGACTCCACCCAGACTCCACCTTTGCTCCACCCATGTAGTCACTTGGAACCTACAATGTCAAAGGGACGACGAAATTATTTCTTTTTATCTGATCTGTAGCTCAGTGAGTTAAGGGTGTACCAATGGAGCTGCAGTTCAAGACCAGACCCTTCTTAAATTTTATCAAAATCCTGACAGAGGCAAAGAAATAAAACTGCCAGTGGTGAGTCTTGAACCTCTGACCTTCCACTTGATCATCTCTTCTTTCCCCCTGAGCTACTTGCTCAGATACTAATTCTTCTTTTTTTGCAGATTTATCATCTCTTTTTTGCCCTTTCCAAGTTTTTTTTCAACTTGAGTCTCATCTTGACCGTTTTTCTCAGGAGGTTGGACTTCAACCTTTGTGCTAAAGGGTTGAACCCTCAGTTCCAAGACTTTCCAAAGCCTCCAGACCTCCCGAGTCCTCAGGACCTGAGCTTTCACAGTCTGAGGGCTGAAATTTTCTAAGTACCACAGTAGATCTCTGTTAGATTTAACTTTCAGACAGTCCAAGGACTGATATCTTCTCACTTCCAGAGTAGATCTCTGTTGGTTTGAACTTTCTGGTTAACGGAAGCCTTAAAACTTGTGACCATGAGTCTTGATTTCACATTTTGACCATCCATCTGAGTTCTTCTCAGACCTTCACCTGTGGGTTCTTTAGAAATCCTGAACAAACTTTGATTCTCTTCACTGAACAGTAAAGTTTGTGGAGATCAGAAGGTAACATTAGTTTGATCGATGCCTTCAACTACTAGTAGACTTTTTTCTGGAAAGCAGTTTTCTGAAATGAGTTCTTAGTAAATCTGTCCACAATCAAACCAAGAACATAGAAAGAGGAAATGTTTGAAGAAACAACTTGATGTTTTCATTTCAGACTAGAAAACATTTTAAGACCTTTATCTGTTTTTGCTCTTTTTGATCGTTTTATTGTCTCTTCTGTTTAATTTGATCTTCTAAAGTCTAACTGGTGTCTTTTCAAATGTTTTCTCTTTAGTTTGATTCTTCTTAAATGTTTAGTTTTGTTTTTTTCTCACCTTTTATTCTTTTCTAATGTCTGATTTGATTTTGAAATGTTTTGTCTTTTTAATGTTTAATTGTTTTTTTAAATGTTTTATCGGCTTGTTTGAAAAATGTCCTTTTCTTTCCCAATGTTTAATTTTTAAATTAAATCGTTAAGGTTTTTCTTTGTTTTAGCACCTTTGATTGTTTAATTTTCTTTTTAAATGCTTCATTGCATTTTCTGTTTGATTCCTATTTAAAGTTTTGTCTTTAATATTTAAATTTGTAATTAAATGTTTAATTTTTTAATGAAATGTCTCTTTTTAAAGGTTTAATAATCTAAATGTTATGCATTTTTTTAAAGTTTAATATTCTTCTTGTTTAATTGTATTTTTTAAATGTTTAACTAAAATATTTCACCTTTAATGTTTAATATTTTTGTTTAAAAATGTTTAATTTATAATTATATTTTGTATCTTCTAATTAAATATTTTGTCTGTTTAATATAATTTAATGGTATTGAATGTTTAATTTTCTTTTTAAAAGTTTTATTGTATTAAATGTTTTCTTCCTTTGATTTAATTGCATTTCTTAAACAGTTTATTTCTTTAATTTTTTTTCCTGTCAAGATTTTACCCCTAACCTTAAAAATGAAACAAACCCTTAAATCACAATGAAAATACTTCTGTTGTCACAATCATGAGTTAGTCAGTTAATCAATTCAACTTTGTTTAGCACCTTCCACACAGATGACAAAACTAAACGAGAGAAGAAAAAAACAAACTACACCAAAACTCTGATTAAAACTCAAAAACATATTTTTAAAAAAGATTTAACATGGTAATAAAATATGTTGTGTCCAGGGGATGGAGGGAGTTTATTGAAGTCTTCTTGGGCTCACATGGTAAATCATTTAAAATAGAAACTTGATATTCAGTCTAAGGAAACTGCAGAGCGACAGAAGAACCAACAATCTCTCCCGTTTTCTCCTGTAATGAGTCAACTCTTCTGGTGCTTTCAGACCAAAGAATTACAGATTCTTCACAACCTTCTCAAACTCTTGGTACAGGACCTCACCACACGGGTCAAGAAGGTTTCCTTCTCATTTCTACTCTGAAGCTCACCTTCTCCTGCTCAAACTGCTGACAAATGTTTCTACTGCTCCAAAGTCTGGTCTCCAGAACTTCCTAAAAACTCTCAAAGTCTCTTCTGCTGCAGGTTGCTTTGTAGAACTGTTACAGAAAACCTCACTAAACCACATGGAGGGGCCTCGAGATAGTCGCCCAAATGAAACCGTACAAAAACCAAACTAGCACAACCCAAACACTAAAGTCTACCAGAGAACCTCTTTAAACAGAGAATCAAGACAGGAACTCTTACCTTCTGGACAACCAACATTGGTTCACAAACAAGAATACAGAATGTGTCTGACCAAAAACCTCTAAAGACTCACTACAGCCAAGATAAAGACACAACTCAGCTGCACCAAATCCACTACTCACTGCACACATTAGCACAATGTGCTAACTGTGGCTAAAGAACCACATTTACTAAGACAGCCATCTAGTAGAAAACCCTAAAACACACCAAGAAATACATTAAAGAGGATTTTACTATTGGAAGCTGCAAGCCAACGCCTAAAGAACAAACTAAAGAGATGGAGCCAAACCCGGTTTAGTGAAGAGAAGCAGAGGAAATGTTTGACTACAACCAAATGAAGCAGGAAGACACTGAGCTGCTCAGGTGTTCCTGATAACACCAAGCAGCCACCTGGACAGCCAATAGGAACACAGCTTATTGGAAGTCCAGAGGGCTGGCTTAGTGAAGTAAATTTAGGTTAAAGTTGAAGCAGGAAGTGAACAATGAAAGTTGAAAACCACCTTCTGATACCTGAAACCTATGGGTTTTCATACAAAGAACACCTGAACATGTCAAACTGGTTTCATAGTAGAACCTTCACTGTAAAAACGTCACGGTATGGTGTGTTGCTCAAAAAACATTACAACCCAGCTGTCTGGGGTCACTGAAGAGCGACACAAAAACAGGACAAATGCTGGTTTCCCAGGGGTTAGGCGGCTATTTATTTGAAAGAATAAGTTTACAACAACACAACATGTGAGCAGAAAAATCAAAACTCTGTCTTTAGTTCAGCTGAAAATATTAGTTTTTGTCTTTTTTATTGACCAAACTTTTCATGAAGTCGATGAAAAAAAATTAAAGCTCTCATGTAGAAGTCCAACTTATTTTGGATCCTTGTGGAGAGTTTAATCTTAGAGTTTGTAAAGCTGTTGAGTTTTTAGAGTCACATGGATTGTTTTGACATTTAATTAACGAGTCCTGAAATAAAATTACAGTTGTGAATTTCTGTCATTTAGTCTGGACTAAACAAATAACAGCAGCATAAATCTCAAACATCTTTATGAGGAGTCTGGATTGAGGTTTCTCACTTCATAATGACCAAAACATGAAATTTAGGTTAGTTTAAAGGAATATTCCACCTTAAATCTTTGAATTTTGACCTAAAAGGTTGGTTTCAGGAAGTATTCCTCCTACAAGGTCCTCACACATCCACCTTAAAGGAACATTCCACCAAAAATCCCTGGACATGCACCTAAAATGTTGGTTTAACCAAATATTTCATCCAAAATCCTCAAAGAGACCTGAGGGGCTGGTTAAAAGGAATATTCCACCTAAAACCTCAACTAGGGCAGTATGTGTAGCAGAAAAAGGTCCTTTCTCGGTGGAAGAACCGCGTCCAAGTGGCAGCTCCCTTTCTGCTCTTACCTTACTCACTAAACTCAAGTGCCATGGAGGACTGGAGTAGTTGACGTTTCCTGCTGCAACCTTCTCTTTTTCAGCTTTCTACCACGTCCAATCACTCCGAACCTGGTTTTCGTTGATGTTTTTGACCCTTTTCCGAGCTTTGACCAATCCAAGAACATGAAGTACATCATCAGCATTGGCGGCGTAACCAATAGAGGGAAAACCAGCCTCACCAACCACCTGAACAAGAACCTGCCCAACTGCTGCATGGTCCATCAGGATGACTTCTTCAGGCCCAAAGATCAGATTGAAGCTGGTGAAGATGGCTTTAAGCAGTATGACATCATCACTGCTCTAACTGTGATGGTCCAACAGACCTCAAATTGGATCAGTACATATAACAGGTCATAATGATGACAACTTCTCAAAATCATCTGCTTCTGTCAAAGGGCATGGCCATCTGAACGTTGATGCTTTGCCATGAAACAACTGCTGTGTAACTATCTTCTGCATGCTCCAATCTACCTCAGACTTTACGTTTAATCACAGTCCTGTCCTGATCACATCCATATGGTAAAATACATTCACAGCATGTGCCAGAGCGCCCCCTGCAGCATTTTAAAAAATAGCCTCCACAGCAAGATTAACCTACGACTACAAAATTTGGCATGCATATGTAGCACATCAGTGCAAACAAAAAAGTCTCTTGGACTCATCCTGGTAACCCAACAGTAAGTCCACCATTTTGAATTAAATGCCAGATTTTTGGTGTTTTTGGTCATTTTCAACAATTCATTTCTCACAGGTGATAACTGCAAAACACTTGCAACTGGGATGATATATACAACACGCCTTCAGATTGAATATTTGTGAAAATTGTTCACAAAACTCAAAGAGCGTGGCCATGGGGGACAACTGAACTTTAATGTTACGCCATGAAGAAGGACGTCTTGAGTAAATCCCCTGTACATGCTGCAATCTGCCTCAAACTTTACATGTTTGATCAGAGTCCAGTCCTGATGAGTTTCATAGACCAATATAGTCACAGAGATAGCGCCACCTGCTGGATGGACAGGAAATGCTGCGTAAATAGCCTGTACATCCTCCGATCCGCCTGAAATTTAACTTATGCGCTCAGAATCCAGTCCTCATCTCATCCATGGTCCTAAATACACTCTCAGTCACAGCATCGCCTGATGGACATGCGTGGGGTCGCTGACCAGCAAGGATGCGAGGACCCGTTCAACGCTGCTTGCAGTTTTAATTTTTTAAAATATATTAGAGAATAAAGCATCATATTTTACAAACACTATATATGCTCTGTTGTCAAAAGTCTTAAATTTAGAAGTACCTCAGAACTAAAGCAGCCAGATGTGGTGGAGAGACATGAATAACGAACACTGAAGTATTTGCTAAATGTAGTGACATTTCCACCAAATCTTACTTGTTTTGATTTATTGCTATTTTTTTCTGTTCATAATATCCATTATTCCAGAGAAATTTTGACATGTGGCAGCAGGACAAGCACCTGTGTTACTGATGCCTGCATTTCAGTTTGGAGGTTCTGAAACTGGACCCAGTTGTATACATTTAATCAAACTGAGTCACTGTTACCGATTTATCCTGTTTTCCATCCTGTAAATAAAAATGTCTACTATGAAAATACTCAACCCACAATCAGTATGAAGCACTGTTGTGGCAGTGAGATATGTAGAAAGTTCACTTGGACCAGCAACAATAAATACTCCATTAGAAACAGAATCCCACTCCTAATGAAACTTAAATGCTTTATATTCTTGATTTTTGTTTATTAATTTTGCATGGAGGCTTACTTGATGAATATTTGAAGAGTTCATTTGCAAAAACAGGTAATTCCATTTTCAGAAAACTAATTTTTTATTGTTTACTTGAGATAATAACACTAATAATTTATTTGCTCTTTATTTTGTCATGTATTTTTCTACCGAGTCAAATCCACTCAACTTCAGTTTGATTGATATTATCTCAAGTAAACATTAAAAAAAGAGAAGTTTTCTGAAAATTTATCAAAACTGAGTTATCTGTTTTTGCAAATGAACTCTTCATTTCCTACTGTACTGGAAATTAACAATATTTCACCTGCCTGTTTCTGGCCTCACTTTTCCACAACCTTAATGAGCTGATTGTATTACAGAACATCAGCAATGATTTGTACCATCTGTTAATTTTACCGTATATTATTCAGAATCATTTCAGCTGATCTCAATATGCTCATATTTTTTATTTGCACTAGAACATGAAAGACATGACAGGAATCAAAGCATTTTAAAATCACACATCCATTATACAACCACCGTTTCCACAGTTTCAACCAGTGTGGAAATTAAAGGCTTCATACTTTGCAAAGTGAATAAGTATTCAATATTCTTTGCCCATCACCTCACACAAAGCTCAAACACATACAAACATTTATGTCCACAGTCAGAAATGTCACTTACACAGTTTCTACTCTTCCCAGTAGATCTAACAATCCATCTTTGCTGAGAAACATCGTCTCTCCTGTCTGCTGAAAGATCACCTCAAACCTGGGTGTTTCCTCCAGAGCTCCTTGTCCGACTACAATAACGTACGGGTAGCCCAGGCTGCCGGCATCCTTCAGCCTCTTTCCAATGGTCATCTGCGTACGATCGTCCAGAACAACTTCACCTCTCAAACCAGGCAGATTCTCTCCCAAAGTGTGAACCAGTTCTTCTGCTAAAACTGCCGCCTCGTCCACCTTGCTGCCCTTCTTAGGGGGTAAAACACAGACCTGATACGGGGCGATTAGACCTGGCCAGCGAATCCCCTCTTCTGTTGACATCACCTCGATGGCTGCAGCAAGAATTCGTGTCACCCCAAGACCAAAGCATCCCATCTCAGCAACACTCTGCTTGTTCTGGGCGTTGCTGAAGGTAGCGTTGAATATATGGGAGTACTTCTTACCCAGGTAGAAGGTGTGGCCTACTTCTATACCCTTTGACTCTACCAGTGTGCCAGTTTTGCACTGTGGACAGTCAGTCCTATCTGAGGCGAGGGTCTCTACGTTAGCAGAGAAGGAGCAACCTCCACAGACCAGAAGTCGGTCCTCTCCGATGTCTGCTGGCAGCTGGAACTCATGGGAGAGTTTACCACCGATGTTTCCAGTGTCTGCCTGCACCTGAACGCATCGCAGTCCCAACCTGGTGAAGAGCTGGGTGTATGCGCTGCACACAGACTCATAGGTCTCATAAGCAGCTTCTTCACTCACATCGAACGAGTACATGTCCTTCATGTAAAACTCCCTCCCTCGAAGAAGACCGAATTTGGGCTTCGGCTCATCTCTGAATTTGCGGGTGATCTGTTTATTTGACAAAGAAATTCTGAAGTAAAACCTGCAGCTTTTTACAACACACACCCTGGTGATGATAATGTGCTGGATGCTTACTTGGTAAAGAAGCAGAGGAAGCTGCTTGTAGGAGAGATTCGCCTGGTGAGCAACGAGAGTCGTCACCGCCTCCTCATGCGTGGGACCCAGGCAGTAGTCGGCACCGTGTCGGTCTTTCAGACGGAACAGTTCTTTCCCCATCAAGTCCCAGCGCTCACTGGTCTTCCAGAGGTCAGCTGAACACAAACTGGGCATGTCCAGCTTCTGGCCACCAATCCCATGCATCTCCTGGTCGATCACTCTCACCTGTTGGTTTAAGACTGTTGTTATTACAGTTGGAAAAACAAAACTGAAAACGAGTTTGGACAAGAAACATCAGTGGTCATGGGAGGATTAACAGAATATTAAACCAGTAAATACATATTTTTGCAATGAATGCATCTCTTTTGTTTTTATTATTATAACTTCTTTTCTTAAAATACTGGATAATTTTACATAGTAATTCATGAGAAAGTATTTAAATAAATAAATTCTGTGAAGGAGAAATTACTCTTAGGACAACTTGGACACAATCTGTCAGCATATGTAACCTGTTACCAATGGACCTTAAACAGAGAATAGTTGTTTTGTGATGATTGTCAAACTGTGTGATCCTGTAAACCTGCTATTAAATCTGTTTTATGTATATTGTTTATTTAGATCCTCATTTGTTTTCCTAAAGTAATTGCTAGTCTTCTGGATATATGAGCAACAATTTAAAAAAATCTAAATAATATTGAGAGAAAAGCTACAAAAACAAACAGTATTTAAATATAGAGGCAGATTTCACAAAGACAGCGAACAGTAAACTTAGACATGAAATAAGCGGTCCAGAAGAAAATGTGAGAAGTTTTACAAATGTCAATATCTATATCAATGACATTTGTAAAACTCAGATTTATTGTATTTGCGGATGACACAAATATAAACATATCTGCATCAATTTAGAGCATTTGTTACAATCTGTCACTTCAGAATTAATAAATATCAATATGTGGTTCCAGCAAAATAAGTTATCATTAACTCTAAATAAAAGCAAAATTCTAATATTTGGTAAAGGTAAATGTAATGTTCAAGAAACTGTCCAGATAGAGGGTGTAGAGATAGAGAGGGTTCATGAAATTGAATTCCTTGGAGTCGTTATTGATGACAGAATTACTTTGAAACCTCATATTAAACACATCTCTACAAAAATATCTCGAAGCATTTCAGTGATTCCAAAAGCGGAACACATTTTAAATACAAAAAAACTCACAGATTTTGTTTTGTTCTCTGATCTTACCCTATTTACATTACTGCACCATGGTATGGGGCAGTTCATCTAGAAGCACATTACAACCAATATTCATAACTCAAAAAAGACCTGTCTGATTAATACATAAGGTTAACACACAAATGTATCATTTTTAAAATCAAAAATAATGAAAGCTTATGACATTGTGGAATTTCAAACTGCACAATTTTTATTCAAAGCAAGGAAAAAACCGTAAATGCCAAGAACATGGTGGTGGTTGTAAATTATGAGAAGAATTCAATTTTAGGGTACCAAAATATAGAACAACAATGAAAACTTTTAGTCCTACAATAAATGGGGTACGGCTGTGGGATGGAACTGAAACAGTGTTCAAACATCAACCAGTTTAAATATAAATACAAACAAAAACATTTTGGAAGGTACAGTGGAGATGAACATAATGACCACTAGGGGGCACAGGAGTATCGATCTGCAACTGATTCATTGATGTGTAGTGTTGAAGGTATTTGTCTTTTTGCCTCAGCGAAATCATTGATGGTGAATTTATTTTTCATTAAATATTTTTCATGGAACTGACTGAAATGGGTGAATGAATTTAGGGGTGGGATTAAATAAGTTTTAACTTCTTCCCACTCCCTTTTAAACATGTTGAAGCTTTGTTTTCCTCTCATTCTCCTCATGTGAGAAGTGTGATGGACTATTTTAGTTGTTTTTGTGAATCATTTGTTGAATGTTATTAAATTACATGTACGAAATAAATAAAATGAAAGGAAAAAATGAAATGTAGAAAAAAAACAATAAAAAACCAGACTCTTAACAACAGTGATGCTTATCTAGTATTCATTCATCTTTAAATCAATTTTTCTGTTTTTGAATGTCGTATGTAGTAGGGTGATATATTTCTCTCAGCAGAAGTTCCTTCAAGAAAACAGAAACTCACCAGCTTCTCCATGGAGCGGACGGTGGCAGGAAGGTAGTAGTAGCAGCCTGGGTTGGACGGGTGAATAAGACCAGCCTGCTGCATGAGTCTCTGGCTCTTACAGGTCATCTCTCCTGGCAGCCGGCTGTCCTGTCCGAAATCATGCAGGTTTGAAGGCTGGTAGAGTCGAGACACCAGGAGTGTGGGTTTGATACGTCTGGAGTGAGTGGAGGGGGGGGCAGCTGCTTTCTCAGCACAGCCTGAATGGTTCCTCTTTGGAAGAATCAGGGCTCTGTGGAGGCGATGGAAAACTCTCTGCCGAACCTGACGCATGACGGGCTCCATTGTACACCCAGATATACTGTAGAAAAAAAATCAGTTAAATAATTAACTGAGTCAACTTACAGGGCAACTATTTTGATTCCATATTAATCGCAATTTAACAGTCATTTTTAACAGCTTCTCAGATTTTGTCACTTTTCACGTCTTGCATAATGGCACGGAAAAACCTTTATCTAGCTGCTGGTGACATAAACACTGTGTAGTAGGACTGAACAAATAATTATTTCTTATAAAAACCACAGTCAGACACAATTCTGGCAAAATCAGCAAATCGCAAAGGCTGTAAATCAGGATATACGTATTCTGCAGTGTGTCTGACCTAATTATTGTCAATTTAATAATTCCTTCCATCCTGCTTGTGTAAAATTTACTCTTTTAATGATATCTCAGGCAGTCATGCTCCATCAAGTTTTAAACGCATCACAGTGACCACTGAACTAAAGCTTGATTTTGAAAGTTAATATCATAAATAAAAATTGCAGTATCTGTGAAAAATGCAAAATTACATATTTTCCCCACATCACTGATCCCTGTCTTTTAGGTCTTAGGTGAAATATGACAGAAACGTTTCCTCCTTTATTATTGAGACTAAAGTAACTGACATCTAATTCATCACAAATACAAGAGACAGACTCCCCACTAATTACTGGACTTTTTTCCCCCCAGTATATTTACTCTTACTGTAGTGTTCCATTTTATGACAGAAGGTAAATAGGTGATAAAATGTAAATTTTTAACACTCTGAATTCAGAAAATGAGGCACTTGTCCTTGAGTACATTACAACAGATTACTTTCTGATAATAATCCAGTACTTTTACACTGATATGATTCACAATAACATAAATTATAAAGGTCTTTCCCACACTGTGGTATGATGCTGCTTTTGCATTAGAGATATGCTTTTCTAACCACTGAATCCTAAATGCATATTAGTAAGGAAGTTAATGTTATAAAACAGGTGAAGCCAAGGTCGTCTGAGCTCAGTAATTCCTTAAAGGTTACTATTTTATTAGTATGAACCAGCCACATGTGTACAAACAAATGCAGCACATTGATAATAGTTTGATACAGCAGATTTCACTTTATTTCTGCATTGATACATGTTAGCTAGCAGGTTAGCAAGCTAAAGTTAGCCTCCTCAGTTAGCAAACAGTGACGTTAAGAAGACAGAAGAAGAGAGAAAGACTCACCTGGAGGACGCAAACTTCTACCTGGTTGTTCTGACTCTACTATTTGAGGAAATGGACAAAGAGTGTCATTTTTGCTAAGTTGGTAAGCTGCAGAAACATTGAAGGTGGCTGCTGCTCTACGCCATGCTGCCTTCCTCTGCAGCACACAGAGAGGCTCACAGCGCCGCCTGCAGGTCTGGAGGAGAAGAACAGCAGGTAGACACACAAGATGCTTATTGATTGTTCGCTCTGGAGTTTATTCAGATTTTATGCAGAGTTTTAGCATACAAACAAAACCATCAGAACTTTGAGTGAATTTAAAATGATCACATAACCACATAATTCTGACACAGCATAACCACAAGATATTGCTGTATATAATTCATGAACTTATGTGGACTGAAAATGAATTTGACCACAAAAGACACAAATGCTGCCTGGTGTTTCCCCTCAAAACCCTGAAAAGATTCAATTAAACCTCCTCGAAACATTTGTCTTTGTCATATCTGTTTCTTTTGCTGTGTAGCCACTTGAACAGAGGTTTTGTCTCCAGCTTCCAGTGCCTCATACTTTCCTATAAAACAATGACTAATGCAAATGAAGTGTATCTTTTTAATTTGGTTTTATGCTGCTGCCTAAAACAATTTGCTCTGAAGGTATTAGATTCTTTCTTTGTTTGTGAGTCATGATTTTTAAAGCAATGAAGTAATGATTGACTGTTGTATAAGAAGCTCCTATTGTCTAAGGACACATAAAAGTGGAGCATTTCAGTGCAGTGGATCAATGAAAACTCTCCCTTCAGCTGCTTTAAACGCTCAGTTAAATGTTCAAATATTGTGTAGAAACCATTTTTTTACTGTCATCTTGTGTAAATCCTGGACGTCGACTTTAAACAGCTGAGGACAGGAAACATTTAAAGTGAACGTTAAGGGAAGTGAAGAGGAAATGGATGGAGGTTCAATGGGCTGAAAGCACATTTTAATGAGCCATTTGGTTTTGACATTACTTCATTTCCCCACTGACTCATGCTATATGTTTACGCACCTGTTACATAAAACTTTCTATTAAATACTTCTCTTTGCATCACCATTACGGTTGTTTTTCCAGAGAGCATGTTATGCCAGGTTAATCTCTGTCCAGTGATGCATCAGCGCAGGACGGGCAGCGATAAAACTTATCAGTTAAGGATGTTTTTAATGTTGCAGTCTGAGTAACCTTGATGTCAGAAAACAGTGACCTCATGAAACATGAAACATAAAACCTGTTAAAGGCACAGCGTGGTATTGTGGTGCATCCTGAGGTTTTCGTGGTTTTGTAGCTGGTAAATCAATAAATGAGTAAAACTTTAATGAGTAAAACTTTGCTTCTACATTACAACTCAAAAGTTTGGACACACCTTCTCATTTATTTATTTGTGTTATTTTTTTAAATTATTGATTAATACTGAAGATTAACACTTTTTTGTTTACAATATAATTCCATATGTATTGTTTTATAGTTTTGATGTCTTCCTTAATCTGCAATGTATAAAATAAATAAATAAAATTTGACTGGTAGGCATGAAAGTAGGTGTTAGACACAATATGTAGGTCAGTGTAGATTAATGACTAACTTTTTCACATTTCAGTTATGTGTTTTTCTCTGACTTCTGTCTCTCTCTCTTTTATCTTTTTTTGTCCTGAAGGCCTCATCTACAACATGAGCTCCTGGTCAAATAATGACATTCACAGCAAAGTGAAAAATGCCTCTGCATGGACCAAAAATTAATTCCTGAAAAGTGCAAATACACATGACAAATGGCATATTCTGTCTACAGTAATACTAAAATATTATATAAATAATACTGAAATGAAAATTGACTTGAAAAATAAATAAGAAAAATATATATAAAGCTATAATTAGTGAAGTAATATGAGAATTATTGTTTGACTTAAATATCAGAATGCTCTTTTCGGAATTTGTTTTGGTTCTGTCTCCCAATAGTACTTGATTACATAATGTCATTTTTCAGTGTCACTTTTCAAGTCAGCTACTGTGACACTCGTGCGCTGATGCTTCACTGGACAGTCTGTTCTTCTGCTTTATTGTATATTTTGCTGCTGCTGTGGAGACAATATTCAGCTGTGTGTCTTCATGGACAATGATGGACAAATGATGCCCTGTCACTTTATTAATCATCAATTAAGATCAATGTGGGGATGAGAAACAAGAGAAAAAGGAGTAGAGTGATACGACAACCGAAACAAGTGGAAAAGACTAACAGGAAAATGATATGAGGAAATATGTCAAAGTAGAATGCTCTTGTGTTTGCATTTGCTGTCATTGTTTGCTTTGTGTGTTTTTTGTTTTCTGTAAAGGAGCCCCAGTAAGTCTTTCCAGAAACGTGCTCTTAAAATAATTTTACAACAAAGCAACAGACATTTGCCACCAGTCAGTGTCTGGGAAAGCATTTGACACTGTTTTGGTGCAGTTGATGGGTTTTTATTGAATTTGCTATACTATCACATGTCATCTTTGCCTTTTGTTGACTTTATACTTTGCTGCAGCCTGTGTTAATGCACCTCTCCGGGCTTTATAGCGTTTTATGTCGGCAATTTTAAACCATTATTCCCTCAGTCAGTCGATGACACACAAACACCTGACGGTAGACGCACATGTCTTCCAGGTGGGCGCTGTGGAGATGAGCGTCCAGAGCGACAGCTTCAGATGGACCGAAGACGCACACATTGATGTCTTCCTGAGCCAATTAGGTTTGTGTCTGTTTCATCCATTTATCTAGTGGCTCTCTTTGTAAGATTTAGCTCCCAGAGAAAAGGGCGACTGAATGTCTCTGTGAGATATGAAAAATCCCATTAGGACAGATGTTATCTGGAAACATCACGTTTCCCTGTTTGGCTATAGACTGAACATAGAGGGAACATTTTACGCTCACAAAGGCTGGCTGGAGGTTTCTGAGAAATGCAGCGTAAAAATACACACAGTGATGAATTCATACAGTGGGTTTGGTGTCATATGGAGTGGATCAGTGGTGGAACAAGTCCTCAGATCTTCCATGTAAAAGTAAATGGAGCAAAACCATGTTGTCAAAATACTTTATTGCAAGTCAAAGATCATAAACCTTACTGCAGTAAATATAACCAAGTACGAATAAAATTATACATACACTACCAAAAAGTAAAAGTCCTCATTCAAAATGTATTGTGTGATAATAATATAGCACTTTACTGAATTATGAATGTGGTTGTGTTAACCTGTAAGTATCATTTTAATAGTACACACTTTAAAAAATGGAACCTGCAATAAAAAAGTGCATTTTCTTCTCTGAAGAAAAAGGACGTGAAAATGCTAATGTGAATCCACATCCTCCTGTCCTGTTCAATGTACACAATATACTGATACATTAGAATTAAATACAATATGTAACATTATCATTTATTGGTTCATTACATTTTCCATTTATAGATAGAGATAAACTAGACTAACTCTATAAAAACAAATATAGTGGAGCAGATGTGTAAAGTACTATTAAAAAAGAAAAGCAATCAGAGACTGCAGTACTCCGCCAAGGCTGCTGAGTCATTGTGTAGCTTCCGATGGCTAAGTCCCGATAAGTATGCAGCACTGGATTTTTAGTCGGATCACATTCATGTGACTATCATGTTGTCACGGTTACAGTGAAGCCGTGCCGCTATCTTGCAATGATGCAGAAATTTTCAACAAATCCATGGATCCAGACTATAAGCCTAATCACTGCTAAAATCTAATCAAGTGGTCCTTGTGTCATTTCTAATCTTCCCAGAAAATCCAAATCTGTTCGTCTGTTTTTGAGTAATGCTGCAAACAGACAGACAGACAAATGTATGCCGATCATCACATAACTCTGCTGTGTTCCTCAGTGGAGTAAAAAGAAATACCAAAGTTAAGGATGAGGACTTGAAGCTGTGTAAAATGCAATACTTGAGTTGATGTTACTTTACACCACTGGTGGAGGACACCATGAAGTCAGATAAAAATAGTGAAAAACACAGGAAACATCACTGATTTAATTAAGCAAACAGCCAATAATCATGTAGATGGTTAGCCGCTTCACCATAATGAGATTAAAAAAATATAATCCTACATAAATAGTTTGAACTGTACATAACCTCATTTAAAATCGTTTATCATCTTACTTGATTCTAATGTTGACCCAACATCTATATTTTAAACAGCTCTTCAATCATTCTCAGTCCAGGCATTTTAGGAAAATATTAATTGTTTCTAAACATGCAGATTAAAGAACAAACAAGAATAAATCTCCCACCAACAAGTGTAGAAAACCTGTATGTAGCCAGGGAGTCAAAACTCAGGGCAAAAAAACCCTGATTTTATTTGTAAAAACCGATGAAGAGCATGTGAACATTTGGATCACCTGGATATGTACAAATTAGACTTCACTTATGCTTTACTGAAATTGAACTTTATTTCTACCTGAGCACAGCAACACACAGTCTTGTGATTCCAGAACAGTAAAACCTGCTAGAAATCCTGAAATGTCTGGGAATTTTTAGTTAGTAGTTAAATGTTGAAGCTATCGGCAGTATTTTGAATATTTGAAGCTCATATTATATTATTTTGCCATAATGGAGGTAATTTGGTGCTTTAAAAGCCTCCAGTGTTCTGAGACGGTTTTTAATAAGATTTTAAAGTCTGGCTGCAGAGATTTGATCCTGTTCAGCTGCCAGAGCATCAGATCAGCTGCTAATGTTGGGTGTTGAACTCACAGTCAGCGTTCATTTCTTCAGGGCTCTGTGTTTTTGTGCTTTGGTAAATTTCAAAGTGCACTTTTGTATGAAATAGCCCTGCATGCTGCAGCATAAAAAACGGCCCCCGATCTAAAGTTCACAACGTTTCCACTTACTTTTGGCCTCATAGTTGTTTGTCCTTATCCTCACCTGCATCGCAGAGCTTCAAATCTGCATGTTTCAAAATCTCAACCGTTTTGCCTTGAACATGCAGAACTGAAACGGAAAACATGTAGGAGCTTTGTAATTCAATGTGAGATAATTGCTTCCTGCCATGAAGGGAGGAACCTTGTCCGCTTCAGCTGCTCTGAACATCTGCATGAAAACTGTACGAGCTGAGAACTTTATTTAGTGGGTTTTCAAGGTTACATACACCAGATTTACTCCACCATGCACCAACATATGTAGAAAAATAACCCGATATACACCTTCTGCACTTTCTACTCTGACCCTGACCTTAAGCTCATCCACACTACTGTTCAAAAGTTTGGATTTATGTAGAAATGCTCTTATTTATGAAAGAATGTCTTTTAAAAAAGAAGATAACATTGAATTAATCAGAAATACAGTCTAGACATTGTTAATGTGGTAAATGACTATTCTAGCTGGAAATGGCTGGTTTTTAATGGAACATCTCCATAGAGGTACAGAGGATCATTTCCAGCAACCATCACTCATGTGTTCTAATGCTACATAGTGTTAGCTAATGGTGTTGAAAGGCTAATTGATGATTAGAAAACCCTTGTACAGTTATGCTAGCACATGAATAAAAGTGTGAGTTTTCATGGAAAACATGAAATTGTCTGGATGACCCCAAGTTTTAAAACAGTAGTTTTAAACGTCATTCAGTTTCAGTAAAACCTGTGTTCATTAGGAGAAAATAAGCCACAGACAGCTCTGACTGCAGCCGTTAACGTACAGCTTCTCACTTTCACACATGAGGTGAGGAGCTGTGGTCACTTAAAACTCACAGAACAACCAGTTAACTTGCATTAGGACCCACAATTTGTAAAACCAAATATTTCCATGTGTTTTAAGATCTGGAGTGTAAATACACAGAATGAAGTACCATGATCGTGCCACCACTTTTATTTTAGAGAAGGTCTTCTATTTTATACTCCTGATTCTGACTCCGAGCATTAAGAGTGTGTTAAGTGACAATATTAAACAAAAACTGTCCAAAGTCTAGCATGCTTACTGCCAGTGAACCAGTGAGAGGCTGCAGGCTGGTAGTTTGAGTCAATAAATCAAAGGCGTTTGCACCTTTAAATAATATTAGAAGTGCATAGCTGCTTTAGTTTATTGTGTAAGCAGTAAAATCAGTTTGGAATGATGTGTTATTTTGTATTACATGGTCCCCTAACATATTTTTTGAATGTGTCAGTAGTCTACTTTTCTGTTCAGTTGTCTGTGTAACAAAAGGGTATAGGTACAGTATAATAATAATAAGGGTATAATAATAATAATAATAATAATAATAATAATAATAATAATAATAATTTGCCTGCAGGAAATAGAATATTAGATGTTCTCCTTCAGATATGGCTGCTGGTTTATATTTAGTCAGACTTCATCAAAGTGCTTAACTATCAACAAACTGTGAAGTTTACTTAACTCTTCGGTTGTCCTCATTTACGGCACCAAAAATATTGTTTCCTTTTCTGAAAAAAATCCCAAAATTCTGCCAAAAATTCCCCAAATTTATACAAATTTGCAAAATCATCAGGAAGAAATTTCCTTAAAATTATCCCTTAAAAGTTTTTTTAAAAAATAACTTGCCAAGAAATAAAAATTTCAAAAATAAATATTGTAAATATTTTCAAAAACATGAATAAAAATCTTCCAAAAAATCCTAAAAATATCTGAAGTGATTACATATATATCAGTAAAAGTTCTAATGTTTTCTTTAAGAACATTCAGAAAAATATCAACCAAAAGTCAACAAATTTCATTGAATTTTGGTTGATTTTCTTTCCCAAATGTTCTTAAAGAAATATATATTTTTTAAACATTTCTTTTTTCACCAAAAAATGCTCAAAAATGTCCCCAAAAATGTTGAAAATGTGGAAGTTTTTACTGTAAAAATGTGTATTTTTTCCCCACATTTTAGGTCAATTTGACCCGCAGGACGACACGAGGGTTAAATACTCATTCTTTGTTGTATTTTTAAAGTTGAAAACATTATTCATTGAGATAAATTGCTATTTTTTCAAATCTTGTTTTCTGCTGACAAACATGATGTCCACCTAAACACAGACATCCCGCTAAAGACGTCTGTGCCCTTTCATAGACATCCTAAGTGGGACCTCCACTGTTAATGACCCACTGAGATATCACATCTCACCTCCCATCTGCAGCACCATAATGACTGCATGATGGACTGTCAACATTGACTTTTTTCCTCTCATGTGGCCCAAATTGCTGTAAAGTGAAAGACAAGCAGGCCATCAGTGTGTCGTAAACACACCAAACATCTGTCCGACTGCAGGAGGAATCACTTTGCATCCCTTCATTAGCCATGCAGCGTGGTGAAGGTCGCTGCAATCACAGCCTTAAATCACGTAATCATGGGGAGGCTGAGGAGGCTGCACTTCATCTAATGTGATTGTCAGCTGAGGGTTGTAAAAGGCTTATGGTCACAACTCACTTTTCAGACAGCTGGTGATGCTGGAGATAACTGGAAATGTGAGTGTGTGTGTTTGTGTGTCACTGGGATGAGCCAGCTGGAGGGAGGTGGGGAGATTGTGTGCACTGATGAACTGAAAGGTGGATGGTATATAATACAGGCAGATGCAAGCAGAGGATCAGAGACTCAGAGAGAAGATAACAGGCAGGAAAGCCACTCAGAAGAGCTGCAGTGGGTTTGGAAGAGCAACAGAAAGCCCAAAGCAGACGGTCAGACATCCAGCATGCGTGCCCTGGTGGTGTTTCCTCTGCTCCTGTGTGCGGTGGTGTGTATGGACCAGGTGAGAGCAGAGGTGAAGGCGGTGAAGCTGTGCGGTCGGGAGTTCCTGAGGGCCGTCGTCTACACCTGTGGAGGCTCCCGCTGGAGGAGACTCCTCACCGACACGGACATGGAAGGTGAGAAGAGTCTGCTTTAAACTCTCACGACAGGAGCTAAAATAGCTTCCTTTTATTTTGTTTGTTGCAAGTGTTTTTCTCTGTGGTGTGGAGCTAATTTTATTACAGACAAGGAAGAGTCACACAGAATAAGATGAAAGTTGATTTGCTGTTTTTTACTCTTCATTTAACTGCCTATTTTTTGCGCATATGCTGCACACCACAGCTGCACCTACGTCTATTATTGTACTTTTTTGCCAGATCTTTTTCAGAAAGAGATCCTGACCTCAGTGAGACCTTTTAAATAAATCCACCTTAATATAGTGCACACTTACCCCTCTTTGTTTCCTTTTAACCCTCGTAAAGTCCTCCCAGTTGCCAAACACCTTTGGTATTCTGGGTTAAAACATGACCCTCCTGCTGTCTTCATTTACAGGCACCAAAAAATATTGTTTCCTTGTCTGAAAAAAATTTGCAAAACCTTCAGGAAGAAAATTCCAACAATTCCTTAAAGTTTCCCTGAAAAGTTCTATTTAAAAAAAAATCTTTCAAATGTGGTGAGAAAATTCTTGTAAATATTTTCAAATAAATGAATACAAATCTTCCAAAAATCCTACAAATATCTGAAGTGATTACAGATATATCAGTAAAACTTGCAATATTTTCTTTAAGAACATTGACCAAACATTCACACTCTTCAGTAACATCTGTGCAATGAGCTCTGGCAGAAATTCTACTTTTCGGAGCCTAATTTAATTTATGTTTATCATTGAAGTCGTAGTGGAGACTGGTGATGGGTCGGACAGATTGTAAGAACTGAATCTGACAGTGTCAACAGATACTAAATATGTAAAAAAATTTTTTTATAAAAGTAGAATTAATGACAGAGTTGTGGGATCTCATTGGTGTATGTATTCTGCATCAGCTGACTCCCACTGCACATAGAAACTGATGGAAAATTTGGCCTGAAATTGTATTTTTGGATGTCTAAACTTTGGATTTTGGACTTATGATTAAAATAGATTACAATCAGAAGGTGTTTTGGTGCATAATGGTAAACACCAACATGTAGAATAAAGTAGACAAGTCAGCAGACTTGAAAAATAAGGAGCAAATGTAGCAAATACAAGGAAAGTAAGAAAAAAAATAGCAATGTGCAGGAATGTGCAAACTTATATAGCATGCAATGTAAACACTAGAAATGTGCAACAAGATGATAACAGTCGTATTTAAAAGCTGCACATTAATGTCATGTATATACAGTCATTGCCACTGCGCGAGGAATGGGGGAAAAAAGCGATACAAAGTTCTAATCTTATTAGATTTTTTTGCCACTATGTGCTGTATTTTTAGGCATTTTTGAGTTACTTTTCCAGAACAAGGCATCGCACTTTGAAGATGCACTGCTGAGTCTTCCTCACATTATCCCAGTGACATTTCTTTTTCATTAATTCCAATTTATGCTTCAGACTTTTTATTAAATGTTTGCAATCTCCAGACCACCGGCCCGTCACTGCTGTCTCTCTTTTGTGTCTCTACATACTATGAATTGTCAGTGGGTGTGCAGACAGACAGGTGTCTCAGTGACACGCCATCTGCTGCTCAGCCGGATTAAGCCAGAGGAGGCCACATATCACTGATTAAAAGCTGCAGCCAGCTGTTCCCCAGGCAGACTTTCTCTCTCTCTGTCTGTCACACTCACATAAACCCAGTTAACATGTCAGTTGTGCTGATTAGAAAGAGTAAAATGACACTGTAGAAGACAAATAGCAGCGTGCAGTCATTTAGAGTTTCCTTATTTAATGGGAACGAGGACATAAATTACACAGGATTGATCTGCAAACAGTCGCTCATCAGTCACACTCCTGGAAACAACTGTCAAAAAAATAAAAAGGCTTGGAAGTCAAACAGAATGCATTTAGTGGCGGTCACATTAACAGAATCTGATGAACGATGCTGCACGCTTCTGATGCGGCTGAACTCGGGTTGTTCAGGGTTTCCTCATTCGCTTGCTTGTTTGCTGCAGGTCTGGCTACAGGGGAGCAGAGCAGCCTGGAGAGCCTCAGCAGCCGAAGCTCCGAGTTCACCAAACGGGACATGAACAACATACTGACCACCGTGTGCTGTCAGGTGGGCTGCAGGAAGAGCGACCTCACCTTCCTCTGCTGATGAAGACCCTCACTTTTTCGCTTCTTTTTCTCCACCTTAAAGTGACCAGAATATTCTCTCCCGTCTTGCCTTACTACAGTAGAAAAACCAAATCTGAAGAAACCAAATGCTGACGGTATGATCACTGTTCAAATTGTCAGGTTTGTTGATGTGAATGTGCACCACTAGAGCGTCTGTGAACATGTTTCTGTGCCTGAGCTGGAAGATACGTGCAACCATAAATACACATTTGATTACAAGATAAATACAGATGATGTTAAAAGGTGCAGGACTGTATTACCTCTCACTCAGTCTGTGTAAACAGAAGAGTCCTGTATGTATGTAGCAAGTATCCACAAGGCTGCAGGTTTGAAAAAATTCCAGCTCTGCTTTATTGTCTTTATAGGAAACTTAAGCTTTATTGTATCATTTCGCAATTTTTGTCGAATAAATGTTCTTGTGCAGAGCTTATATTCTCTGACGTGTTTCTTGACATCACAGTTATGGACACTGGACGAGGTTTAAAGATTTCCTACAGCGAAAAGCAACAGTTTTCCTGGCTAACATGTGTACGGTATTTTATGTTTGCTAGAAGATGAGTGAAATATGCAGTTAAAGCTACAGCTGAGCGTTTCCATCTGTCTACTTGCTGGGGAGGGTTTTCTGTATCATTACTCATCTTCAAAATTGCTTTTGGGAGCATGGAAACGTGAATGTAACCATCATAGTAATCCAGTTGAGATGTATCCAGCCTTCTTTAACCCTCATGTTGTCCTGCAGGTCAAAATTGACCCATTTTAAAGTTTGAAAATGCAGGAAAAAAAATATTGTGAAACTTCTGATGTTCACATTTTCAACATTTTTGGGAAGTCTTTGAACATTTTTTGTTGTGGGCAGGGCGGTGTCAACCGCGGCTCATAGCTCCAGCAAGTTGTCATTAGGGGGTTGAATAATTTTGAAACTGTACTAGTTATTAAAATTAACATTTTGTGTGGAATTTAGAGAAAACCCTTGTATTATTGGTTACATTCAGCTGTTTAAAATCCACTTGTATGTTAAATTTATTCCAAACAACTTAAAAGTTGTAGATAGTACCGTAATTTCCAGACTATAAGCCGCTACTTTTTTCTCACGCTTTGGACCCTGCGGCTGATATGTCCGGCTAATAATCATACATAAGGTGGAATTTACAGAAGTACATTTTATTTTGAAAAGCCAGTATATTTACAAACCCTAACTGAATTGATATTTAATTTGTATGAGCATTCTCAATGCTGTGGCACGAGATTCCTGCTGAAAATCGTGTCAGAAGAATCCGTAAGAATAATCCCGAGGAGCAGTAATCAGTCTAATCAGTGTGTTTCAATGCTTTGCACTGACGCACTTAACAATAAAAACATCATTTCAGTTGGGCACTTCTCCTCCATCTCTTGCTTCAACAGTCCTGTTATCAAAATATGTACATTAGTTAAGGTGGGCATGAGAACATGGAGGGGTGTAATGTAAAAAGAGTGATTTATTTGAACAAAAGTCTTAGAAAGTTAAGTGGAGGTTGACGACTGGCTGGTTTGGGGGTGGACGGCTGGAGTGATGGAGGTAGAGCTGAAGGTCGAGCGCAGGAAACACTGGAGCTCTGGAGGACTGAGGTAGCAGCAGGTAGTATCTACACAGGAGAGCACAAACTGTCAGGAAAATAGGAATCTCTGAGTCACTAAAAGGAGAATACTCAGTTGAATGACCGGAGAAGCAGGAGAGTTGCAGTTGTTGTACCAAACGCGCAGAACAATCTGGGACGAGAAGAGAAAAGTCCAGGTTTTATGGAGGAGCTGATGATCTGGAATGAGCTGCAGGGAGACGAGCCACGTCTTCAGCATCACACTGAAAGGAAACCAGAGAGAAGAGAAAAACGAGAGACGGACCGAACCAAACCAAACCCAAAACAGGAAACATAACAGGAAATCCTCACCATTTGTCAATTTTTCTGTATTTTTTTCTTTATAGATGTTAAAACATCAGAAAGAATCATCATTAACATTGATGAAATCTAGTAATAACATTTGTAAAAGAGCATAGAGACTTTAGGAGGGTCTGACCCTCCCTAACCTCAACCCTTTGGAAATACTCCATTCTAAGATGACTCTTACTGTTTAGACAATTAGTTTTCATTTCAGAAAATAGTTTCCAGATCTCACCAGTTAATACAGTGAACCATAAGTCACAAAAATATGACTCTCATTGTTTACATGTTAAAAATAGATTAGTTGTTTAAAATGTCATTTCAAGAATGACAATATTAACAATGAAAAGGGATTTGGAAAGAGCATTTCCTGAAGACCCTCCTAAAGTCTGTCCTGCTTTCCAATCTCCTCAGATATAAAGGGCTTGAAGAGGGTCCACCCTACCCTGTCTCTGCTGCTGCACTGAACCTCAAACATTTGCAGATTGTTTTTGCACAAGGTTTGCAAGTACATTTTACAAAGAAATGGCTCATAAATAGGGGAAATGACTGTTTGCATCAAACAGATATTTTAGTGAACAACTTCAAATTTTCTAGAGCTGTGCTGGGTCCGGAAACTAAAAATACAACCATCCCTGAATGTGCTACAGGTGTAGCCACACACATGGAGAAAGCAATCAATCCATCATGTTAGATGTTCAGTGGAGCAGCAGAAGAACCCTGACCCTTTTGAAATGTTCCATGCAAACATAACAGTAACAATATAAAGTGGTCTATGAATTCTTATTTTTAAATTTAATTTCTCATCACATCGCAAATGGAGATGGAAGCAGTAAAATTAATATTCGAAATGAGGATTATGGAAGAATTTCTCCTTCTGTGCTTCAGTCAGTATAATAAAACTAAACACAGCTTTAAATGGATTTGAATGGAACATTTCTGAAGACCCTCATCAAGCTCTTTCCATCTGTTTTCAAACTTTCAAACTGTTTGTTTTGAAAGCAGGAAAAGAAAGAGCTGCACAGAAAGATTTAGAAATCCTTAACTTACAGAGTCCTAACCTTACCATTCGTGTTTCTACAGAGTAAAAGTGTCTACAAATGTTTACAGAAATTATTTAAACTGACCACTTGTTTGTAATTTTCTGTAGATCACTCAGTAACAGTAACAGGAGTAACAGAGGATAAAGACTTTAGGAGCGTCTGACCCTCCCTAACCTCGACCCTTTGGAAATGCTCCATCCTAAGATGACTCTCATTGTTTACATGTTAAAAATAGATTAGTTGTTGAAAATGTCATTTCAAGAATGACAATAATAACAATGAAAAAGTGATTTGGATGGAGCATTTCCTGAAGACCCTCCTAAAGTCATCTCCTGCTTGTATGGAGCTCCGGACGTCATGTGACTCTGTTTGTTTACGCCGCCATGTTGGCAGGAAACTCCGCTTCAAAATGAATGGTGCTGGTAGAAAATTTACGCCGTCTGAGTTTACTTTTCATTTTAAATCAGACGACATTATAAAATATACAAACAAACGGGACAAACTAAACATATCCGATCCATATCATGCCCCCGGTATCTTATTTAAGAATCTTGAGACGGTCGGAGCGGACCTTTTACCGGACCTGCGGTACCCTGACATCTACAATTACCTGATAAATTTTCCTTCATCCTACTCCGGTGAATCTCTTAACCCTTTAAGCTGCAGTCAATTCCAGCCATTTTCAGTACAAAAAAATCGCTAATATTCTATTTGTAAATAAAAATATGACGAGAAATACAGGGAATATTGGACGCGCATCGCGAGGTGCATTTCCTTGAAAACGACGTATTCGTGGATAATATGCCGACTTCAAGACATGTTTTGGAAAAAATATTTTACTGGCTTGTTTCGTCTGGATGTCCAAGGTTGGATTATGGCCGTTTTTTGTGGAATATTTTCATCTGTGTGTAATAATGAACCCGGAAATGTGAGTCGCGCTGTGTACGTTGAAGCCGTGTATAGAGAACGGATGGATGGATATTCGTTGTTTGTCGGACAAATGTGTTCATATTACCCGCTGTGGTAATCACATCTGAAAGTGGTTTATACCGGCAGATTCATGAGAATCTAAGCTTTCCATCGGCGTATAGTGTTTGTATAATCGCGTTTCAGACATTTAGCAAATTGCTTATGCAGATCTCAAAGTGTACCGCGGGCGGGACACTGAAGCGCAACTGAAGCGGAACAGCGTATAAAAGCCTTGAGGGGTAAGAGAAATTACCCGATCAGATATAAAGCTTAGGAAACGGATTCTGTACCTGATACAAAGTGGTCACTACATAAGCGGAATCCGTTGCCTGTGGGTTCCCACCGCTCCGTTTTCTTCTGCTCGCTTCTTGCGCATTTTATGGCAGTGATCCACCTCTTTCGTCTTTCAGGATCTTTGGGAATCCGATAAAATGCTCTCCCCTTTGCTCGTCCTCGGCTGTTCTGGCATCCCGGGGCGCAACAACTGTCCACCATATGGTGGACTCTCTGATATCGACGCTGAAGAACGTTTCGGAGTTAGCTGGCAGTAGTTTAAACAGCGCGCCTTCCTGCCAATATGGCGGTGTTTTGATTTCGACTGTTGCATGCCGGGATTGTGTGACGTCATCTCCCGGAGCTCTATTCACCTTATTCAGGAAGTGAGGCAGGGCGGCGCCATTTTTGAGATCGACTTCCGGTTGACCGTCTTCGCACTACAACAACATCGAGTCCTCTCGCTACTGTAGCTACTTTTAACTGTTCTTTTAAGTGATTTTAACATGTTTGGCATCAGTTGCGCTGTCCGTGGGTGCCACAACAACTGGGGAAAGATGAAGCTTTCTCTCTCTCAGAATTGTTTAGAGCATGGAAGGGTTAGATCTGAATGCTGCGGACCAGCTCATGGCTATGTAAACACACAGCTTGCATCGGTCACTGTCAGCACAGCTACAGCGATTCTACCAAAGTTCAGTTTCCACTAAAGACCTAGCTATGCCATCAGTGAGGTAAAAAGATACTCTCTGCTATTTTGAAACGTTGTTATGACTGCGGTTTGGTCAGAATCAGTTTTTTGTTGCTCCAGGGAATTAGCATTAGCTTGTGACAGGGCTAATAACACAGTAAACCGCAGGAGCTGTTTCAGAAATGACAATACCAACCTCCGTTTGCACAACCACATCATATATACATGAATCAAATAAAGTTTTATTCAAATCAACATACCTTCCATAATATCGCAGCAGCATGACTGCAGGACCGTCCCAACCCAGCGATACAGGAGCATCCCGTGGTCTCCACCGCTTCATCAGCTGTCACCAACACCCACCATGTGTGAGGAGGTACTAGCCTGACTCGGGCTGACATTAGCTTTAAGAAACGTATATTCCCGTTCTTGATGTAACAGAACAGCGCCGACTTTACCACTGTGCAAATATTGATAGGCTTCAGTGCTCTTATAATTCCTCATAGCTGAGCGATCAACGCAAAAAGACAACACGAAATAGTTAAAAATATTGCCATACATGACTTGTGGCCACTTTTTCATGTCATCCTCCCACTCTGTAATAAGTCGCGGATGAGGCAGACTCGATCCATTTCTGTTTTTTAAAGAGGTTTTCGTTTCTTCCCACATCACTTTCTCAGTTGTAAACATCGCCCTGACCGAGTTACCGGAAGTGCTACTCAAAACAGGAAGTCCCACCCGTTGAAAAATGGGCGGAGCTGAATAAGGTGAATACTCCTGTTCTCATTCCTAGCATTCGTTTCGATGTCTCACTATGGGATACGCCCCCTGCGTATGCCTCAGAAGCACTTATCTCATTACGCCAATCCTGATTGGCTGGTGATCGCGATGCCTGCGTCAGGTGGAGCCCCCAACCCTTAAGTAGCCTGCACTACCACGCAGCATCACTCAAACACCTCTTCTCGCTTCGTGTAGCATATCTCAAGTTAAGCGCTAGCTAGCTTAACTGTTCATAGACTGGAGCTAACTCGGCTATTGCTCCGTCACCGAACGCTAGCTGCCAAATTTACGACCCTCCAGCTTGGAGAGTCAACAGCCCGACCACACCAAGGTAAGGCATTTACATGGTTTAGCAAACCAGCTAACACCGTTTCGGTGAAATAGCACACCAGCTAAAATCGTTCTTCATTAATTAGCATACCAGCTAATTCACGGCGTCTCCTGTTCAGCAATCCAGCTAATCAGGATGGATGCCCATGCGCCTCACACCAGAGGAAATGGAGACTCCGGGGCTCGGCTCTGTGCCTGTGGCAATAAAATATCGAGCCGTGACTCACACCAGGTCTGCTCGTTTTGCCTCGGGCTGCAACACGCCCAACAGGCTATTGAAGCCCCCAGTTCATGCGTGCACTGCTCCCGCTTCACCATGAAGAGTCTCCGACGACGCCTAGCACGCCAAGCTAGCTTGTCTGTCCAGGACCCCTTCTTGTCCCTGGGTGACCCACCAGTCACCGGCGAGACCAAGGACGGGACGGCCGCAGACACCGGACCGCGCGCTAGCGCTAGCTGGGGCTCCCAGCTAGACCTCGCCGCTCCGGCCCCGCTTATGGAAGACGTACTGGAGTTGGATTACGAGGATGACGACGAGGCTACCTCGGAGCTCCTCATATCCGAGGAGGATGAGAGTGAGGACGACGTCCTCATCCCCTCTGCTCAGTTTGCCACACCAGGCGCTGTAGCTGCCCTCAGGGACGAGGAGGGGAAGCGGCCGCTTCCCCCTCCATCAGCATGGATATGCAGTCCGTGTGCAAACGCGCTGCATCCCGGCTGAACATCCCTTGGCCTGCTGTGATAACGGAGACCACCAGATCCCGTTATGAAGGGAAGAAATTCCCCCAGGCTACGAGCGCGGCAAAACAGTTACTCCCTGTCTTCCCTGAGCTGCTCGACGAGGTGTCCTCCTCATGGAAGGATCACCCATTCACCAGCAAAAGCCCGATACACGGAGCTTCCTCCCTGGATTGTGAGGGCATGGAGAAGCTTGGCATTCTCCGCATGCCCCCCATGGAGCCGTTAGTCGCCGCGCACCTGCACCCGCGACTGACTACCTCCTCCAGGAACCCCACACTGCCGTCCAAAGCAGACCACTTCCAGTCCGCCATGACGGAGCGAGCTTACAGGGCTGCAGCGCTAACTGTCAGAGCACTGAACGTCTCCTCCATGCTCGCAGCATACCAAGCCGAGCTATGTGAAGATATGACGACCAAGACTGACCCAGCGGTGTGGGACGAGATGACCATGATAACGGATATCTGCCTCCGCGTACAGCGCTGTGCGGTCCAAGCCACGGGAAAATCTCTGGGAATGATGGTGTTGCAGGAAAGAGCCAGATGGCTCAACCTGACCAACCTATCTGACAGAGAGAAGGAGGACATTTTGGACATGTCATTTCCAGACGGCATATTTGGCTCCGCTCTCGCCTCAATGCAGCAGCGCTGTGAGGCGAAGAAGAAGGAGGACGAAGCTCTCCAGCTTTGCCTCCCTCGCAAAGTCGAGCCCACACCGGTCCCAACCCCGCGACAGAGCTTCGCATCGGCTGCGGCACAGCCTCCGATCTCTCAGTTTAAAATCTTGACACGACCTGAAGCCCGTCCTGCCCCTAATGCTCCAAGCAGACAGGAGGAGAGGACCGGCTGGCCCAGAAAGGCCCCCGCAATGACGGCAGCTCCGCCGGTACAGACCGCGCAGACTACCAGTCAGCAGGCCAGGAAGAAGAAGAGGGCGGCCTCACGGCCTCCCCTCTTCCCACCGGTGCTGCCTGTTCCCGTTCACCAGCCCCATCGGTTCCCTTCCACAGTGTGCTACTCCGGGTTTCCCGAGCCCACGAGTCCCCGCCGCTGCGTGCGCTGCCAGTGTGGCAACAACGCATCCCAGCGGAGGGGGAAAGAGACTTCGTTGTGGGGCCAGCAGGCTCTGTCCCTCATCTAAGTCACACAAGCACACACCATTGGTCCTGTTTAATATAAAGGTGTTCACTGCCGCATCCAGACCTCTGGTCAAGGGCGCAGTCACAATTAACAAACGAGAACACAATAAGCGGTTCGGTGCCGGTTCCGGGTCCGGAGCGGACTACATCCCAGCTCCGGGCCCGGAGGGGTACCGAATCTGCCAATGCACTAACACCCGGCGCATGCGCAGTGATGCCCAAGTGTCATGGCCATATCCCACCACTAGAGGGCCCCATAACACCGTTATTGGAGGCTCCGGTGACAGGCGGTGTGTCAGAGGCTGTCACATCTCTCTCTCTGATGACAGAGAGATGGGCCGCGATCACAAGCTCAGCCTGGGTTCTGAGAACGATCTCACGGGGTTACAGGCTTCAGTTTGCCGCTGTTCCCCCTCGCTTCTCAGGTATAGTGCATTCTCAGGTGCGCGGAGAGTCAGCTCGTGTTCTTCAGGAGGAAATTCACTCGCTGTTGTTAAAGAGAGCAATATGCGTAGTGTAGGCAGTGTGGGGTTCCTGGAGGAGGTAGTCAGTCGCGGGTGCAGGTGCGCGGCGACTAACGGCTCCATGGGGGGCATGCGGAGAATGCCAAGCTTCTCCATGCCCTCACAATCCAGCTTTCAGAGCCTGCCTCTCACGCTTCACCCTACACAGTCGGGTTCCTTTCAGATTATGCCTCCGACTACTGGGGCTGATGGCCTCAGCCATCCTTGTAGTCCGGCTGGGTTGCCTATACATGAGGGAATTCCAGCGATGGGTGTCCTCCCTCAGGCTGGACCCTGTGCGTCATGGCGCACGGAGGGTGACGGTCAGCGCGCCATGCGTAATGGCACTGTGCCGCTGGCACCACCCGGCTTTCCTGGTGAAGGGGGTGCCTATGGGCCCCGTTCTGTCCCGGAAAGTGGTCACTACAGACACGAGCATGTCCGGCTGGGGCGGTATATTCGAGGGCCAATGTGTGAGGAGCATCTGGAGCAAAGATCTCCAGCGCTCTCACATAAACTATTTGGAGCTCTTAGCGGTGTTTCTCGCGCTGAGACGCTTTCTTCCGTTTCTCAGTGGACATCATGTCCTGGTGAGAACGGACAATACAATGACGGTGGCATATATCAACAGTCAGGGGGGTCTGCGCTCCAGGCAATTAGACATGCTGGCACGCAGACTGACCCTCTGGAGCAGCAAGCGTCTTCTGTCTCTGAGAGCCACCCATGTCCTGGTGGCTCTGAACCGGGGGGCAGATCTGCTGTCCAGAGGCGAGCCGCTCTACGGGGAATGGACACAACATCCAGCCATCGTAGAGCAGGTGTGGGCCCGCTTCGGCAGAGCTGCGGTGGATCTGTTTGCGTCGAGAGAAAACGCACAGTGTCCGCTGTTTTTCTCAATACGCGATCCAGGTGCACTGCTCGGCGTGAACGTGCTTGCGCACGTCTGGCTGCCGGTCCTCCTGTACGCTTTTCCCCCATTGGCTCTGATACCTCCGACTCTGGACAGAGTCAGAGAGCATCGCCACACACTAATTCTGATAGCTCCGCACTGGTCGGCCATGCACTGGCTGGCGGAGATATATCAGTTCCTGTCGGGACAGCCATGGCAGATTCCCCTGTGCAGGGATATGCTGTCCCAGGCAGGGGGAGCAGTATTTCACCCACACCCCGAACGCCTGGCCCTATGGGCCTGGCCCGTGAGTGGTGTAATCTAAATACTACAGGGCTCCCGCAGAGTGTGATTAACACTATTCAGAGCGCTAGAGCATCCTCCACCAGGTCTCTTTATGACTGTAAGTGGAGGGTGTTTGAGGAGTGGTGTCAGAAGAGAGGACACATCTCCTTTCAGTGCACTGCTAGTGTAATTTTGTCTTTCCTGCAGAGCTTGATAGACAAAAAGCTTTCTCCACAATTAAGGTGTATCTGGCTGCTATTGCAGCATGGCATGTGGGATTTGAAGGAAAGACGGCTAGCCAACATCCTTTCGTCTGCCGTTTTATGAAAGGGGCACGCAGGCTGCTTCCTGTTTCCAGGTCGCTGGCCCCCCCATGGGACTTGGCAGTGGTCTTGAATGGGCTCTCCGGGGCTCCATTTGAACCACTGGAGGAGGCTAGCCTGAAGCACCTGTCTCTGAAGACAGGGCTGCTGCTGGCGTTGGCCTCTGCCAAGCGTATGAGTGACATTCATGCACTCTCAGTGCACTCCTCGTGCACTCAGTTTGCTCCTGGGCATGCCAGGGTGTCACTGAAGCCCCACCTTGCTTTTGTGCCCAAGGTGGATGGCTCATGCAGTCCCATTGTTCTTACAGCATTTTCTCCACCGCCATTTTCTTCTCCTGAAGAACAGCGGTTGCACATGCTGTGTCCAGTCCGTGCCTTGCGGATTTATATGGACAGGACAAAGGGTTTTCGGAGGAGTGACCAGCTCTTTGTGTCCTGGGCTAGCCCCTACAGGGGCAGACCCATCACAAAGCAGCAGCTCTCCCACTGGATTGTGGAAGCAATTGCCCTGGCCTACACGTCTCAGGGCCTGCAGGCTCCTGTGGGCCTGTGGGCTCATTCTACACGTGGCCTGGCTGCATCCTGGGCCCTTTATAAAGGGGTCTCAATTCAGGAGATTTGTGCAGCAGCAAGCTGGTCTTCACCTCTCACTTTTGTCCACTTTTATAAGCTGGACATCTCTGCTCTGAGCTTGGCTCATGCAGTACTGAGTACTTGACCAGCTTAGAGCAGAGGGCCGTTCCCAGAGTGCTGGTGGTTGACTTGAGATAAGCATGTCTGGCAATACGGGAGTTTCCATATCCCATAGTGATACATCGAAACGAATGCTAGGAATGAGAACTACAGGTAACTTGCGTAACCCCGGATCTCAGAGTAGCATGAGTGAGATGTCTCACCAGATAGCCCTTCTTGCTGGGCGAAGCGAGAAGAGGTGCTTATTTTGAGTGATGCTGCGTGGCAGCGCAGGCTACTTAAGGGTAGGTGGCTCCACCTGATGCAGACGTCGCGATCACCAGCCAATCAAGATTGGCGTAATGAGATAAGTGCTTCTGAGGCATACGCAGGGGGCGTATCCCATAGTGAGACATCTCACTCATGCTACTCTGAGAACCGGGGTTACGCAAGTAATCTATAGTTTTCTATATATGCTCTTTTCTTAAATTGTGAGAGAGACACAGAAAAATCATTCTGAAACTATCATTACTGAGCAACATTGTAAACAGTTATTGTTGTTTTTTGTTTGTTTTTGTCTAAAGTATATTTATACGTTTTTTTTCTATGAAGATTTCGCGATAAAAATTAAATCAACTAAAGAAAAGACTTATTATAAACAATAAAGTCATCAAACAGAAACATTTGTAAAAGAGGATAAAGACTTTAGGAGGGTCTGACCCTCCCTAACCTCGACCCTTTGGAAATGCTCCATCCTAATATGACTCTCATTGTTTACATGTTAAAAATCAATCAAATCTTGTAAATGTCATTTGAAGACATATGATACTAACAATGAAAAATTATTTGGATGGAGCATTTCTTGAAGACCCTCCTAAAATCGATCCTGCTTTTACAATCTCCTCAGATATAAAGGGCTTGAAGAGGGTCCACCCTACCCTGTCTCTGCTGCTGCACCGAACCTCAAACATTTGCAGATTTTTTTTTTTTTTGCACAAGGTTTACAAGTACATTTTACAAAGAAATGGCTCATAAATAGGGGAAATGACTGTTTGCATCAAACAGATATTTTAGTGAACAACTTCAAATTTTCTAGAGCTGTGCTGGGTCCGGAAACTAAAAACACAACCATCCCTGAATGTGCTACAGGTGTAGCCACACACATGGAAAAAGCAATCAATCCATCATGTTAGATGTTCAGTGGAGCAGCAGAAGAACCCTGACCCTTTTGAAATGTTCCATGCAAACATAACAGTAACAATATAAAGTGCTCTATGAATTCTTATTTTTAAATTTAATTTCTCATCACATCGTAAACGGAGATGGAAACAGTAAAATTAATATTCGAAATGAGGATTATGGAAGAATTTCTCCTTCTGTGCTTCAGTCAATGTAATACAACTAAACACAGCTTTAAACGGATTTGAATGGAACATTTCTGAAAACCCTCTTCAAGCTCTTTCCATCTGTTTTCAAACTTTCAAACTGTTTGTTTTGAAAGCAGGAAAAGAAAGAGCTGCACAGAAAGATTTAGAAATCCTTAACTTACAGAGTCCTAACCTTATCATTCGTGTTTCTACAGAGTAAGAGTGTCTACAAATGTTTACAGAAATTATTTAAACTGAACACTTGTTTGTAATTTTCTGTAGATCACTCAGTAACAGTAACAGGAGTAACAGAGGATAAAGACTTTAGGAGGGTCTGACCCTCCCTAACCTCAACCCTTTGGAAATGCTCCATCCTAAGATGACTCTTACTGTTTAGACAATTAGTTTTCATTTCAGAAAATAGTTTCCAGATCTCACCACTTAATACAGTGAATCATACCAAGTCACACAAATATGACTCTCATTGTTTACATGTTAAAAATAGATTAGTTGTTGAAAATGTCATTTCAAGAATGACAATAACAACAATGAAAAAGTGATTTGGATGGAGCATTTCCTGAAGACCCTCCTAAAGTCATCTCCTGCTTTTATACTCCTGTTATCTAAATGTTTGTTAGTTAAATTGTGAAAGAGGCACAGAAAAAAATCATTCTCAAACTATCATTACTGAGCAACATTGTAAACAGTCATTGTTGTTTTTTTTGTTTGTTTTTGTCTAAAGTATATTTACCGTATACGTTTTTTTTCTTTGAAGATTTCGCGACAAACATTACATCAACTAAAGAAAAGACTTATTATGAACAATAATGTCATCAAACAGAAACATTTGTAAAAGAGGATAAAGACTTTAGGAGGGTCTGACCCTCCCTAACCTCGACTCTTTGGAAATGCTCCATGCTAATATGACTCTCATTGTTTACATGTTAAAAATCAATCAAATATTGTAAATGTCATTTGAAGAAATACGATACTAACAATGAAAAATTATTTGGATGGAGCATTTCCTGAAGACCCTCCTAAAGTCTGTCCTGCTTTTACAATCTCTTCAGATATGTATTTTAATTCCTTTGCTGAATAGTCACAGAAAAATTTGTTACAGTTACCTCGGAACATTTTAAACTTTGCTCTATTTTCTAGTATCTGGATGAATTTTCCTCAGTGTCTACAAATGTTTAAAGAAATTATTTAAACTGAGCACTTGTTTGTAATTTTCTGTAGATCACTCAGTAACAGTAACAGGAGTAACAGAGGATAAAGACTTTAGGAGGGTCTGACCCTCCCTAACCTCGACCCTTTGGAAATGCTCCATCCTAAGATGACTCTCATTGTTTATATGTTAAAAACAGATTAGTTGTTGAAAATGTCATTTCAAGAATGACAATAATAACAATGAAAAAGTGATTTGGATGGAGCATTTCCTGAAGACCCTCCTAAAGTCATCTCCTGCTTGTATGCTCCTGTTTTCTATATATGCTCTTTTCTTAAATTGTGAGAGAGACACAGAAAAATCATTCTGAAACTATCATTACTGAGCAACATTGTAAACAGTTATTGTTGTTTTTTTGTTTGTTTTTGTCTAAAGTATATTTAGACGTTTTTTTCTTTGAAGATTTCGCGACAAAAATTAAATCAACTAAAGAAAAGACTTATTATAAACAATAAAGTCATCAAACAGAAACATTTGTAAAAGAGGATAAAGACTTTAGGAGGGTCTGACCCTCCCAAACCTCGACCCTTTGGAAATGCTCCATGCTAATATGACTCTCATTGTTTACATGTTAAATATCAATCAAATATTCTAAATGTCATTTGAAGAAATACGATACTAACAATGAAAAATTATTTGGATGGAGCATTTCCTGAAGACCCTCCCAAAATCTATCCTGCTTTTACAATCTCCTCAGATATAAAGGGCTTGAAGAGGGTCCACCCTACCCTGTCTCTGCTGCTGCACTGAACCTCAAACATTTGCAGATTGTTTTTGCACAAGGTTTGCAAGTACATTTTACAAAGAAATGGCTCATAAATAGGGGAAATGACTGTTTGCATCAAACAGATATTTTAGTGAACAACTTCAAATTTTCTAGAGCTGTGCTGGGTCCGGAAACTAAAAACACAACCATCCCTGAATGTGCTACAGGTGTAGCCACACACATGGAGAAAGCAATCAATCCATCATGTTAGATGTTCAGTGGAGCAGCAGAAGAACCCTGACCCTTTTGAAATGTTCCATGCAAACATAACAGTAACAATATAAAGTAGTCTATGAATTCTTATTTTTAAATTTAATTTCTCATCACATCATAAACGGAGATGGAAACAGTAAAATTAATATTCGAAATGAGGATTATGGAAGAATTTCTCCTTCTGTGCTTCAGTCAATGTAATACAACTAAACACAGCTTTAAATGGTTTTGAATGGAACATTTCTGAAGACCCTCTTCAAGCTCTTTCCATCTGTTTTCAAACTTTCAAACTGTTTGTTTTGAAAGCAGGAAAAGAAAAAGCTGCACAGAAAGATTTAGAAATCCTTAACTTACAGAGTCCTAACCTTATCATTCGTGTTTCTACAGAGTAAAAGTGTCTACAAATGTTTACAGAAATTATTTAAACTGACCACTTGTTTGTAATTTTCTGTAGATCACTCAGTAACAGTAACAGGAGTAACAGAGGATAAAGACTTTAGGAGGGTCTGACCCTCCCTAACCTCAACCCTTTGGAAATGCTCCATCCTAAGATGACTCTTACTGTTTAGACAATTAGTTTTGATTACAGAAAATAGTTTCCAGATCTCACCACTTAATACAGTGAATCATAACAAGTCACACAAATATGACTCTCATTGTTTACATGTTAAAAATAGATTAGTTGTTGAAAATGTCATTTCAAGAATGACAATGATAACAATGAAAAAGTGATTTGGATGGAGCATTTCCTGAAGACCCTCCTAAAGTCATCTCCTGCTTGTATGCTCCTTTTTTCTATATATGCTCTTTTCTTAAATTGTGAGAGAGACACAGAAAAAATCATTCTAAAACTATCATTACTGAGCAACATTGTAAACAGTTATTGTTGTTTTTTGTTTGTTTTTGTCTAAAGTATATTTATACTTTTTTTTTTAAGATTTTGCGACAAAAATTAAATCAACTAAAGAAAAGACTTCTTATAAACAATAAAGTCATCAAACAGAAACATTTGTAAAAGAGGATAAAGACTTTAGGAGGGTCTGACCCTCCCTAACCTCGACCCTTTGGAAATGCTCCACAAAAATATGACTCTCATTGTTTACATGTTAAAAATCAATCAAATATTCTAAATGTCATTTGAAGAAATACGATACTAACAATGAAAAATTATTTGGATGGAGCATTCCTGAAGACCCTCCTAAAGTCTATCCTGCTTTTACAATCTCCTCAGATATAAAGGGCTTGAAGAGGGTCCACCCTACCCTGTCTCTGCTGCTGCACTGAACCTCAAACATTTGCAGATTGTTTTTGCACAAGGTTTACAAGTACATTTTACAAAGAAATGGCTCATAAATAGGGGAAATGACTGTTTGCATCAAACAGATATTTTAGTGAACAACTTCAAATTTTCTAGAGCTGTGCTGGGTCCGGAAACTAAAAACACAACCATCCCTGAATGTGCTACAGGTGTAGCCACACACATGGAAAAAGCAATCAATCCATCATGTTAGATGTTCAGTGGAGCAGCAGAAGAACCCTGACCCTTTTGAAATGTTCCATGCAAACATAACAGTAACAATATAAAGTGCTCTATGAATTCTTATTTTTAAATTTAATTTCTCATCACATCGTAAATGGAGATGGAAACAGTAAAATTGATATTAGAAATGAGGATTATGGAAGGATTTCTCCTTCTGTGCTTCAGTCAATATAATAAAACTAAACACAGCTTAAATGGATTTGAATGGAACATTTCTGAAGACCCTCTTCAAGCTCTTTCCATCTGTTTTCAAACTTTCAAACTGTTTGTTTTAAAAGCAGGAAAAGAAAGAGCGGCACAGAAAGATTTAGAAATCCTTAACTTACAGAGTCCTAACCTTATCATTAGTGTTTCTGCAGAGTAAAGTTTTTTTTGGTCTTTTTTTGTTTTTAAAAGGAGGAAAATGAAGAGCTGTGCAGAAAGATTCAGAAATCCTTAACTTACAGAGTCCTAACCTTAACATTCTTGTTTCTACAGAGTAAAGTTTTTTTTGGTGTTTTTTTTTTGTTTTTTAAAGCAGGAAAAGAAAGAGCTGTGCAGAAAGATTCAGAAATCCTTAACTTACAGAGTCCTAACCTTAACATTACAGTTTCTACAGTGTAAAGATTTTTTTTGGTCTTTTTTGTTTTTTCAAAGGAGGAAAAGTAAGAGCTATCCTTAACATGAAAGATTCTAAACTTATCATTACAACTTCTACATGCAATTTCTAATAAAGAGTGGAAGAAAGTGCTATAAACTAAAAGTAAAAGGTGTGTGGCGATGGAATATGCCACTAAGTGCACTATGCCTGACCAGCTAGACACTGAAAGGAAGGCTACATCTCAGGTCTAAAAGGAGAAGTAGTCCAAAGCATCCGGACCAAGAACAATACCTCAGCAGCCTGGGCGGGTGAAAATCGAGACGGGACGTGCACGATGGGCAGGGTTCCTGTCTCCTCGACCCGAACACCTAACAGACGGATCGGCTCCTGTGGAGAGATGAGCAGAGAGGTCAAAGGAAGAAACAGGTTCAGCTGCTTCACACTGAAAAACGTGTCATTTGTACGGAGAGAGGTCGTGGTGTGACTTTTGTAGCAGAAACATCATGACCCATATTTTCTTGAGGCAATAAAAACATCCACGGAGCTTGTTGTGAACTGCTGTGCTTTAACCTGTTATTTCCCACATTTTAAAAACCGTTAGAGAAATCAGTTCACTGTGCAGAAACATTTTCAGAAGAATACTGACCACCAGCGGGCTGTCATCCTGCACACCAGGGGGGGGTGGCTCAGGTCCGGAGCGCGTCCCTGGCTGGCCTGGAGGTTCCTGTGAGGGACAGTTTGTTGTCAGGGATTTTTTCCTTAATGAGCACAAGTGTTACTAAGTTGAAAAATAAGCAATAACCTTTAGGAGCCCACTGAAAATGTATCAAACAATGTGCAATCAAAATCTATTTAAATACAAACACTACACTATTTTGTTGAATTATTTCTGCTTCAGACTGGTGGTAGATGAAGATAATACAATACAGAGAACAAATAAGATGACATTATTTTACTATAGGCCAACTTGTAAACTGTTTGTAAATTCATCATTTTACTTGGAGAAAAATATATTTAGGTGACACTTTTCTCGGTCTGTGGCTGCTGTGTTATAGACACAGAAAGACTCACCGGCTCTTTAAGTATCAAAATAACCCTGCTGTCATTTCACCGATTCCAACAAAACATTACTCCATAGATGCTGCTTTCAAACACATATCATGAATCTGAAATCATTAAGAGGAGGACCTCCATTGTGTGAAACAACAGACGCTGTATTTGTGAGGAGTGTGGTCAGAAAACCTGCATCAATACAGACTGAGTGCTGGAGGGCTTTATAATCTACTCCCACTTAAGGTTGGTTCTTTTAAAAGACACTCTTTCGGTTCCTTCATCCAAACTGGCAAACGGAGGCAGAGTGTGTACAAGATGGAAAGGGTTTGAGCTGAATTCTTGGGGCAGTTTTGGGGGAACGCTGGTTCGGATCAGTGAACACAACATCGTAACTGAGGCAGCTTGGTCTGAATTTTGTAGCACTTCTTATTTACACATGTGCTCCTGAATATATCTTACGTTTCACACACGTTTGTGATGACTTGCAAACGTCACTGACACCATCGAGTCCTGACTGTAACACACTGTGCTCTTCAAATAGTCCTTTCCTGTATTTTAAAAAATGACTATAGACTAACTTGACAAAATTCACTTGTCTCAAAGTAGACATTTCAGTGTGCTACTGACCTCCCCCGGGGCGGAGGCTTGCTGGGACGTCCTCGCTTGCTGGTACACCTGCACACCAGAGTTGGACATCGAGGGGCTGGAGCTCCTCTCGTCCTGGAAATCAGAGTCAGAGTCAGTGTCCACATATCCCTCTACATCAGAATCGGAAGAATAGTCTGAATCTGATTCTGAGGTGTCCGGTAGGGGGATGAAACTTATCTGAGGGTCTGGAGGGTAATACAGTGAGCCAGAGGTGGACGGCTGGGGGCTGGTGCTCCTTTGTGGCTGGGCAGCGTGTACCTGTGACAGAGAACTTGTGGTCAAACACTGTTGTCTAAAAATGCTGACTGACTGGTGATTTCATTTGGTCATTTGTTGTACTTATTACAGTTACAATAAGCTATCCTCACAGGAGGCAGCTGTCTGTGAAAACACATTTCAGCAGAGTGTTTAGGACGACTGACCTCCGGCCGGGATGGTTCCTCGCCTCCACGCTGAGAGCCAGAGGTGGTGCAGGGCCGCTTGGCTGGAGGCTCCTGGGGGGCTGCTGGGCTGCTGTCCCGCTTTCGCTGGTTAGAGTTGAGAGAGGAAGAAAGGGAGAAATTGGAGGAAATTTGTCATTTCATTTCAAGCACAAAAGGTTTGTCAAAAAAAATGTATACATTAGATGTATTAGATTAAAATTAAAAAGATATTCCACAAATCTGTTACATTACTAAATCCAATCCAAATATAATAGCAATGCATTCCATGTTTTACTATTCAAACCTATTTAATAGTCATCAAAAACTTGTGCATTTTTCTTAAAATAATTAAGAATTCCATCCATCTATGCATAATCTATAAACCACTCAATCCTCTGTTGGATCGTGGGAGGCTGGAGCCTATCTCAGCTGACTCAGGGCGAGGGTTCGCCCTGGACAGGGCAGCAGTCCGTCTCAGAGCTACAGAGGGAGACAGTTTATCAGGAAAAAAATGTGTTAATTTTCAAAACAACAACCTTCAGTACCATTAACACAACCCTGAAACATAACGACATACAAATTACATCATTAAACAACACATGTCTGGGGAGCAAATGCTCAGATCAAACCATGACAGCAGGTGGTGCTTCACAGAAGGATTTCTGTGGCATTTAAAACATTTTCTGTTTCAACAAGTTCATATTGCATATTTTTGATTTCACACTTATTAAAACTCTGTTATTAAACATGATGTAGAAAAAAAGCATGACTGTGATTATTGATCATTTTCTATTAGGGTGTTGAGTTAAAAGAGTAAATCTGTTATAAACTGAATACCCAGTTCATATACAACTGCTTTTATCTGAGTAAAACGGTGAGAAAGAAGTCTTCTCTTTTGCGGCTGTCCTTAGGCGATGTCTCTGCATTGTTTGATCTGCCCTGTGTGATTTGATTTGAACGAGTCCATTTTTTTTTTACCTGTTTAAAAAGCTTTACATCATCAATTCAAATGATATAATGCACTTCTTCACTTGTCAGAAAGTGACTGTAGTCCTACATTCTGAGTGAACTGTGAGAATGTTGCAAAATAACTTAAAAAACAATATTAAAGACTATATTATAAAAATTGAGTTCAACAGACAAAAAAACAGCTAGTAAAAGCAACAATTTGAAATGTGATTACAATACATTACACAATACCTTAAAAAAATTTGAACAATAAAATCATTGAGTACAATATCTAAGATATGAAAAATAACAGGAAAAAAGATAATAAAAGGAAAAGTCAACATGGGATTAATGCCACAAATAACTTTCAGAAAAGCTTTAAAAATAACATTATTGAGGACTATATCTTAAATATTAAAGACAACAGAATTAAAAAAAAGCGTAGCAAAATGGATAATGTGGCATGTGATTAATGGTCCAAAATAATAAAAAAAACAACAACTTCAAAACAATATTATTATTGAGGACTACATTTTAAAGATTAAAGTTAACAGAAGAAAAAAAAAATCAGCTAGTAAAGCAGCAATTTGAAATATAATTGAGGCAACAAAAACTTAAAAGTAAATAGACTTAAAGTCAGTAAGAATAAAAAAATCAGACGGCAAAAGAGACAAATTTGGCATATGATTACTGCCACAAAATAGCTTAAACACTTTAAAAATATAACATTATTGAGGACTATATTTTAAAGATTAAAGTCAACAGAATAAAAACAGAGATAGCAAAAGAGACCATTTAAAATGTGATAAATGCCACAAAAAACTTTTTATAAAAACTTTAAAAAATAACATTATTGAGAACTATATCTTCAATATTAAAGACTACAGAATAACAAAAAACATAACAGAAGTGACTATTTGAAATGCTGTTAATACCACAAAATACATTAAATACTTCAAAAAAATTGAGAACTATATTTTAAATATTAAAGACAGAATAGTCAGAATAATAATTTTTAAAAAAGGTAGTAAAAATGACAGGTTGGATTGTGATTAATGAAACAAAGTACCTCAAAAAGTTTTAAAAATAGCAATATTGAGGACTATATCTTAATCATTAAAGACAATAGAATAAAACAACATAGCAAAAGGGATTATTTGAAATATGATTAATATTACCAAATACCTTAAACAATTAAAAAAAAACTTTTTAAGCACTGTATTATCAAGGTTAAATTCAACAGAATAATAAAAAAAATCAGACAGCAAAAGAGACTATTTGAAATGTGATTATAGTTACTACATATCTTTAAAAAAAACATTACTGAGGACCGTATCTTAATTATTAAAGAAAACTGAATAAAAATAATAATTATATAATAATAATTACACATAAATGTGCATTTTGGACTCAGGAAGACTCATTTTATATTTTAGCGAGCTAACACTAACAAGTCGGCCAACGAGCATTACAGTCTATGCTAACGAGCAGATAGCATACAAACAAGTTGAAATCTTAAACAGAACAAAATAAATGAAATACACTTAAATGTTATCAGTGATTAATATTCTTACCTTGTCCATGTCTTGGCAGTACAAATAAATCACGTAGTCCTGTAGGTTGCTCTGGCTTTCCTTCTTTCTTGATCAAATAGCTTAATGCTGACCTGCTCTCTCTCTGAGTTCAGTCGCAAAATGGCTAACGATGCTCAAGTCACCAAATAAAAACATAGAATCCATAGCAACATTGTTTACCTTTGAACAAAAATCATTTTACCCACTCCATAGTAACAATAACAATGTGTAGTTGTTTTAGAATAGAATAGAATGCTTTACTTGTCTTTATACACATATAATCAAGGGCGTAATTTGCACCGAGTATACGGGGGTCATGACCCCCGCAAAAATCACGTTCAGTTAATGTAACCCCCACAATATCGTCACATTTTTCCAATGTAATAAAAGCATTAATTATCTTGTTGATTTTTATTATTAATATCATTTGCCATCAAAACAGTAGCAAGTTTAATCATCTTAATGTAACCCCCCGCACCCCCACTGAATACTTGGTATCACCCAATCCGCGGCGCCTCCTCTACGGAACGTTCACTTTTCCCTGACCCTGTATATTTGGCATGGATGGAAATAGCAGAGCCGTGAAGAAATGAAAAGAGCGCGAAAAGGACAAACAACGTGTCGACCAACAATGAAGAATTCTTCATTGTTGGTCGACACCAACAACTAAAAAAAGGCAATATCTTGACCAAAAAGAGGTAAAATAGCCTACCTGTCTTGTTAAGCTAGCTGATGATTTGTGACTGGAGTTGGTTTGAGCTTGTCCTGTGAGGTACAGCCAGAGAATGTCGGGGATGTACTGTTTAGGACCAATGTCAGTTTTCACTGAATTGTAACTTAAAGGGCTGTTTGCTGACTTTGCTCCAATACACAGTGATGGATGGCGGCGTAGTTAAACTACATTTTTCGGGGGAACCGGGCAGGTCGTAACGTCGCTGTTTTCCACATCAAATATCTTTTCAGTAGTGAAGCTATTTTACTGATCAAACAACGCAATAGCATACACAGAAGCTACATTTTTCCAGGCATTTCTAAATCCTGAAGGAACAGGAATGTCTGTGTCGGCCTGAAGCGGTAACCATGGTGACAACAGACGCTCCTCCATGTCCGTCCTGCTGCTGCAGCAGGGTGGCTGCGGAACACGCAGCCGGTGACAGTGACAGAGGAGGGGAAGAGAAGTACTTCATCTTGTGAATCTTGACAAAATTTGGGAAATACCTGAATGTATTTATTTCCTCAAATTGTTCTTTGACCTTACTGGTTATTTTTAACCGGGCTGATACCATTTTAACATTAACTAAGCATTTTTTTTTTATACCAGGTTCAAGAATATGATTGCCGAACAGGCCATGAAAGAGAAGCAGGTGACCAGAGAGGGAGAAGCACAGTCGCAGATGAGGAGAGAGAGAGAGGAGGTGACAGAGGAGGTACAACAGTTGAGCAAGAGAGAGGAGGAGGAGGTGACAGAGGAAGTCCAGGTGATGGAGGATCATCAGGTGACCAAAGAGAGGGAGAGAGAGCACAGGGAAAGGCAGCAGAGGAGGCACAAATGACCAGGTAACATACCTTAGCCCTTGTACTGTGTTAGCTTTCTCTATACATGCTCCACGCCAGAATAGAGGTGCAAGCTGCACTCCAGTGTGCCACCCTGTATTGTGTGATGTATTGAGTGTTGTCATGAATTGTGCATAAGACATTTTCTGTTTGTACTTTAGTTGTGTCAATACAGTGATGCAATTGATTAATCTTTAAAGTTCTTGATTTTTCTTTTCATAGATAGTTGACATAAACCCTAAATCAATTAAGTGGAAGCTGCTATGGTCTTACTAGCTAGTACTTAAACACAATAGGAATTAATTGGTCATTGTTGCATAAATACATGAGTACACAGCTGCAACAACTTCAAGTAAATCACCAATGTATTTCTAATACAGACGTGCCAAATTACCACGACTCCTTTTACAAAAGTAAACGATTCAATAAATACCAATAAACAGGCACAGAGTTTAACCCCCCCAATGGAAGACCCAAAGTTACGCCCTTGCATATAATGTAGCCTGTAACAGAGTTATTGAGAACTCTTGTGGTGTATACTGCACCAATTAAAAACAATAATAAAAAATATTGAATAATCTGCAATTAGGAGCCAGACATAGCATCTCAGTATTACTAGTTTTGTTGTTTTTTTCTTTTCTTTCTATTTTTTTTTGTGTGTTTAGATAGGTAAACCAAAGCTTTGGTTGAGCTTGCATTTTAGATTTCTTCTAGTTATCTGGGATAAGAAGTAACCAATAAATGTAATAATTGGATCATACCTAATATTTGATTGTTACATGTATTATATTTTTTATATTTATATTATATTTATATGGTCACTATTGTTGCTGTTATTTTTATTGACAGTATTTTATTATTAGCATTATTATGAACAATAATCTCTTAAAAACAACAAAAAAAGATGTGTGGACGTCAGGTCTTAGAGGTTATTTTTGCACTCATTTTTAAAAAAAAATTAAAAACTTTCTCTCTCATGATGAATTTCGATTATGTTTTTTTGTTTTATGTATAAAATATATATTATATAATATATATAAAATCTATATTATATAGCTAGCTGCTTACACAGCTGGAAACAAAAGAATAGAGCAGAAGTATCACTCAGAACTATAAAATATACAGAGAACTGCAAACACAGGCATCCAGTTATAACTTTTATTGGTTTTGGAAAGAAGCAAACTAAGTTTCTCAGTTCATCTTAGCATTGTTATGTACTGTACAAACAGCTTGCACATGTGTTTGAGGTTAACGGTACAGAACCAAAAAGCATTCTGGCTTATAGCACACATAAACACACTCCCTGCTCTCCTCAACATTAATACAAGGTAACTGACACTCAGCACAACACGTCATTTCAGTACTATCTATCATCGTAGATGCCCCACCTTTTACTGCATGCGCTGCATGCAATAAGGAGTTACTGCAGGACAAATTCACCACAGAGATGAAAATCTGGAAAAACAAGTTTTGATCCATTTTTTTAATTAAAAGATGAAAACATTATTTTAGCAACTAACACTGAAAGAGTTTTGTGTTGCCTTTCCAGTTGAAAGATGAGTAAGTTTTGTGTAGTGATGATTTAAAACAGATGGGGTGTACGGTGGGCCTCTGTAGATAATGCTGTAGTGACTGTTGCACTGGTAACTTCAAGAGTCAACCAGAAGGTAACAAAGTCCTGTCAGCTCATGCTAACTGGATGAAAGACCAACATGACTGAAGGAAAATGTTACCAAACAAATATATAACCAGGAGCTAAATGGCACCAATCATCCATCACTGCGTCATTTCAACCAAATGCAACATCAGTGTTCTCTCAGACTGGGTCTACACATGAAAAACTAAAAAGCAGGACATGAACCATGATGTTTATTTTACCTGCACAGCCCAGACTTGTAAGAACATCATCTTTAAAAACTAAACCCAATTACAAGTACTGTAGTGAGATTAACTGTCTTCCTGTCCTAAATTCAGCCTAAGATGCTGGTACTACAGATCTGAAAGGACTATGATTGGTTACATTTAGCAGAGTGCCGACATACAGTACAGTACAGAGATTTTCGGCTACACTTCACACACACTTTTTGTTCTTCATGTTGAGTGTCAGAGCATTCAGGAAGTTCAACATCATCAGCACAGTGTTTTTTCACATTAAACAATATATTTTTTCATTTTTATCGATTTTAAAAATATTCAGCTTATTCGCCTTAACAGAGGACTGACTGTCCGGGGTACACACACAGAAAATACAAAAAGAAAAAGAAAAAAAAAGCATTTTGGTCAACTTAACCTTGCTCCACAACCTCATTCAAATCATGTCATCTCACAGAGACCATTACGATTATGCAAAATAAAGCCATGGATTCAAGTGCTGGCTGGATGATCAGGGGTGTGCTCATGATATAATCAGGGAGTTTAGGTACCAGCGAGGTGGATGGAAGCAGAGAAGAAGCTTAACTGGTGACCCACAGTCAAAGCTGAGGTACAGATGGAGGAACTGAGAGTGCTGGATCAATGCTTCCTTTCTGTTTTATCACAATGAGGTTTGAATTAAAGAAACAAGCTGGTCCCAGTAAACAGATCTTGTTCCAGTAACGGTACCGTTGTCACCAAACTTCATCACTGAGGAAAAACGGATTGTTGTTGGAATTGTCTTATTTAAAGGATGAGTTTGACATTATGGAAAACACACATTCATTATTTTGTCAAGAATCAGTCTCGTGTTTTTTTTTTATAATCACTGTTAAATATGAGGCTAAGCCAGAAGTCAGCTAGCTTAGCTTAGCATAAAGACTGGAATCGGAGGGAAACAGCTACCTTTGCTCCAAAAGTGAACAATGAATAAGAGTCAACAGCTAGCTGCTAGCGCCTCTTCTAGGTGTAACTAACAATGAAATCGTGCTAACGTGCTCATAATGACAATGTTTAGCATGTTAGCCTGCTAAATTAGCTACTCAGCGCTAAACATATAGTACTGCTGCGGTTAATAGGAATTTTGCCAGTTGTAATAGTGTCTGTTAAACCAAAGTGATGGATTAATTGAAATGTTGATCTGCTGGTGGCGATAGAAAAAACTACAGGGATTTAAAAGTGGCTGCATTTCATTATCTCAGGGACATTAATGTCTGTACAATATTTCATGGCAATTCATACAAAAGTTCTGAATATATATATATATATTAATAGGTTATAGTCTGGAATCTATACAGTCAGATCCTTGTACAGACCAAACAAACACAGCGTAAAATCAGAGATTTTTAGAGGCGCTGATAAGTGTCAATCACAGCCAGGCTAACGGTTCCCAGTGTTTATGCTAAGCTAACCGTGTCAATGCAGATAAAACAGATCTGTGGAGCACCTTCCAGAATGTCAAACTGATTCTTTTGAGTGTGATCCTTGTCCATGGTATAGCTAACTCTACATTAACACTGCTTTCACAAAGCATAACACAGCATCCAGGAAGATATTTATCTTTTTCATTAAATTACCCCTCCCCCCCCCCTCCCCACCCATATATAGCTCAATTCTTCTGTTGCACTTGACTTAAAAAATTATATCTGAAATAAATTCAAAAATTATACCTTATACTGTACACAGGTTACCCAACTACACAGATAACAAAAATGAGAGAGAATTCAAATATTTATACCTTTAAGGGTTCTGAGTTGTGTGATACTATTCAAATTCTATTCATATACAGAATCACATGTTTTATACAACAAATCATTGTCATCAATAAATAAAAATAGAATGCTGTCATGTACTCTGGAGTCTAACACTGCTGTCCTGGGAACAACAGAAAGGCTATCTGACGATACGAGGAAAACACCAAACGCCCTTTAAGATACATATTGATTTAAATGACACTTTGTACACTTCTTTTGTTCTGACGGGAAAACATGTTTTCTTATTTTGCAACCAGTGAACTGACTTGTCATTGCAGCTGCCTAACATGCTGAAAACCTCTCCACGTGTGTGTATAGAGAAATAAAATAGCAGTTTGATCGACTGAGCGGTGCATTTATAGTAAAAAGGATGCGATCCAAAGTCATGTGACCCTGTAGTACCAGCAGGTGATGCTTGAAAAATCTAGTTGAACGTAGCTACTTGATTCTGTGTTTCATGTGATCGCACACAAGCACCGACAAGAAACACCAACTTTGATTTAACACTTTGTGACAACAGTTTGTGTGTCGGCTTAAGCAGTTACTTGTCACACAGATGTTCGCCGTCAGTGCAAAACAGTAAGCACAGCTGTCTCAGGCTTCGAGCCGGAACCCAGTGATTTCTTATGTGCTAATAAAGGTGTAGAACTTGCTATGTATTGTCGTGGGCGTCCCTTCAGCTCTACATAATCTAACTTTGAACTGCATGTCTGACCGCAAAGATGGTATTCCAGGATTTATGGCCCACATTTTCTAGACTGAGGACAACATACAACAGGTCATCCAGAGATAAATCTGTCCGATACTCTTTCTGTCCACGGCTTGGGTCAGGCAGCTGCAGTGAAACTTTAAAAACACCACCACACAGAGGAGGATGGAGACAGTGGCACAGACTTTAGAGGAGAGAAGAACCCAGGTGTCTAACTGCAGCAATACAGATGTTATGAAATGAATACAAATACGATAATTACATGACCTAAAACAGTTCCACAATGCTATATGCAGGTTATACAATACTGCTGGGTAGGCTGCGGACCTGTCATGTGGGTTCAGAAAAGGTTACTGGAGGTTCTGTCTGGTGTCGGTCTGTCCTCTGTCTTCGGTGTCGACCTCAGTCCATTGCAGTCGTTTTGTTGAACAGTGCTGCTCTCAGTAGCATGGGTCAGTTGTCGGCCAGGTATTTTCCTGAAAGACACCAATGAGATCATCCACTTATTTAGTCATTTATGGCTCTTTTATAGCTGGTAATATATTACTGGTAGTATGTATTTACATTATTGATTGACACTAGCATGAAAAGATTATTCAACTGCACTTGTATTTGTTAAAATGATGTATTATTAGCTTTCAATAATAATTTTGCAATGATTACAGTTTGCTACTAATGGACTTTCTGTCACAAGGGTGTAATTTCCTCAATTTCAGGATTGAATTTACATTTAGTCAATAGAGTCTGATGTCAGCATTTGACACTTTATGGTGCACTTTTCAATGTAGAACATTTTTATTCATAGTACATTTAAAATCTTTTGTACATTTGTATATTTTTCTATTGTGGTGGTGGTGGTCACTTCACTACTGTTACAACAGAATTCCCCCTTGTGGATCAATGAAGTACTTCTATCCCATATATTCCATTATATTAAATATCTCTAAAAATGATTACATCCATCTATGTCACTTTAAGTCTTACGTTGTGTTCTCAGTAATTTCACTCTATTTTCCTGTCTCAGGCTACATATAGAACACTGCCTCTTTTCTTTAATGTAATGGAGGTGATTATTTAGAAAGCAGCAGCCAAGCATAAAGGAAATTATGTACAACAGCATTTAACAAACACTACCAGTCAAAAGTTTGGACACATCTTCTCATTCAGTGGTTTTGGTTTAATCATTTCATACATTGCAGATTATTACTGAAGACATCAAAATCATAAAAGAATACATATGTAATTATGCTGTAAACAAAAAAGGGTTCATCTTCAATATGAATCTGCAATGTAGAAAATAATACGAATACATAAAAGCATTGAATGAGAAGGTGTGTCCAAACTTTTGACTGGTTCGAGTTTACAGTTGCATTACTATAATAATACTGCAATATAATTCATATTTATAATTTGAATGGACTTCTCAATTTCCAAAGACTCAAGGTAACACCACTGACTAGCAAACTTTGAAAAATTAAACATACCTATCTTAATTAATTATCATGTGCTGTCTGCTCCACATCCAGACAGTCAAATTATACACAGATTTCTGAGCATAAATGCATCTTAGATATATACAAAGAAACAAACAATTTATAGTGAACAATAGTAGATGACAACTTCTCTAATATATTCAATAAATGAACAATTTATGGCATCAGTGTTGGTTTCGAAAGGTTTGATCTCCTTAAAGAGTTGGTAAAGCTATCATTAAACTGTGATCATTAACATTCTGGTATGGAAAATTCCATTACATGCTGAAAAACTCGACTGACCTGCAGCAAACCTCTTCTTGACGAGAGAGAAGCGGTACCCTGGTCCAGCTAGTTCAATGTCACAGCCCGACAGGGTGCTGCCTTCACTGGTGAACTGCACTGCCAGTGGAGCTGGTTTACTGGGACCTTCTGTTAGCTGGAAGCGTGCTAACAACGATCCCACACCTGAGGGAAGAGAGTACAGTTAGGATGGGTTCATGAGCCATGAGGACAGGGTTAAAGCTCAAAACTTGAAGAAAATATGCTGGACCTGATTTTACAAAATGAAAAACGCTGGCAGCAGTTCTAGAGGACTCATCTATTTAGTGCAGGAACATGCTGTTGAATCAGTGCATGTTCAATGTCAAAATGTTTGATGAGTGTACATTTGAAGTGTGAGCATTGTATGGGGTTCATTGGAGGTCACTTTGCTGTAGAGTGGACATGAGAGATTGACATTTATCAGTCATCCACATTCAAAAGAAGCAGCATTAAACTGATCACAGAGTCTGTTTCATCTCAAAGAGAATTCATAATCCAGTTCAGTGCTGTTGTTCAGGACAACAGGCGAGTGATACAGACTTTCTGCTTTGTGTTATGTGAAGCAGGTCAATAAATCAAAGTACTGTGAGATACTAATAAAATTCATGCCTAGGGATTAAAAGAAGACCTGGCAAAGATGTCACAGTGGTGATAAGTAATTGTAACACCGCTGCCAGACAGTAGGGGGCGGTGGTTACTTTAGGCAGACCTTTCCTGAGAAACACGATGCAGTGGATGTTTGCATCCATGACTCCTGCTAATGAATCTAGTTCAGCTCTGTCCAATAATTTCCCACTGAGGCTGAACCTATTTTTTCTTTCAATCTGAATGCCTCTTCCTACATTCTGGTTCTGATCTGTGGCTTTATTTTCAGTATTTGTACAACTGCTGTCTCGATTACAGCTATTGTGCACATAGACCTTTAACCAGGGCTTCGGATAACTGATATCTATGAACACATACCCCAGGTCTTAAAACTGACTTAATGTACTCAAGTTTGAGCTGATGCTCTCTGAGTGACTTTTCTAAAGGCACCTGTAGCGGCATCAGTGATTCTGTAACTTCACTCTATGCCACATTATAAGAGATAGCTTTAACAAAACCGTGCTCCAAGTTCTGTCAGACTGTACAATAACAATTTCATACATATCAGGTATCAATGACATTTCAGTAAATGAAAACAGAGCCATGTCACCAGGTTGTTTTGAAAATGATCCACAAAGCTATGTTCCTTCCAAAGCTGCAAATTTTTCATTACATTTGCATCCAGTGTGGTTTGCACATTTGTCTGTTTGTATTTCCCTCAACTGTATTCAAAAAATAGCACTACTGTCATGTCAGCCAGTAGTTTGTGCATCATTTGATGCTGGGTTTTGATATCAGGTAGCAGCTGTCCCAACTTTCAGACACTGATTTTTGCGGTAGGTTTTCTTTAGTTCACATTTCAATCTGTTCACATTTCTACAAATACATATTTCAGTGCAGTTCTCTCATGATTTTCAATTTTTGTCTCAGTAAGATAAAAATCAGACTGTGTGAAGGATCCTGACGCTGGCTTAGGGAGACCCAAAAAGCAAAATCTTGATTAAGGTTCCTAATACCGTTGGAACGTTGGCCCTGAAGCTGCACTTAATAAAAAATGTAAAGTTCAGGATAATATCTAATTGTTACAGATATTAAACTGAAAGCAGGGCTCTCATCCATAGCCACAAGGCATCCCCACATGTACATTTTTAACAATGATTAAATAATTAATAAACTGCAATACCTCCATTCTCAGATTTCTGTGAGATATCAGGGATCTTCCAAAGGATTCTTTGCTGTTCTGCATTCCTGTTAGAATGAAAAAGACGACAGAAAACCAGTGAAGAAGACCACCAAAACCTGCCATCAGCTGCCGATGTTTATCATTTATTTACTTCTGAATTTAAAACATAAGTAATGACATATAATTCCCATATTTGGTAAACAGTTTTAAATATGTAGTTTTATCTGTAGTCCTTTTATTTTATCAAGGACATTCAAGAGCCTACGCTTTAGTGGATTACAGGTATGAAGCTGATACAAGCCGACATCAAGTTAAGCAGGTCCTTTCATTGTATTAGAAAAAGCAAACTGTGAACACACCAAACCCTATTCTTTACTTCATCAGCCTGTTTAGTTGATTAGCTGTATGTAATGTGATAAGCCTAGAAACCGTGTAGACAGTACCATGCAGCAGGAGGTAAAACAGCCTGTAGTTTTGAAACGCCTCCATCGACAGGGACGAGGAATTGCACGTTGTTCAGAGCCATCGCCGTCGACATGGCCTCCCCGTTGTATTTGTAGTCTATCCTCAGGTCAGTGCTGGTTGGCTCACACCTCCAGCTCACCGCCAGGTTCAGAGGAGTCGACTGGGGGCCCTGCACAGACACCTGCCCATAGACACACACAATATAAAACCGCATTTTACTGCTGGTTCGAGGCCAACCTATTATCCAGCAAATCATGTTCAGCGGTTAGTTAGAGCTGACTCGACTTTACAGTGAAACGGTGGAAGATTTGAGGACTGTTTTATGACCAGAGGTTGAGTCTACCTGATACTTGAGCATGTCCACATTGTAGTATGTTGCTTGTGGCTTTTGCTCTGCCACCTTCTTTAAATGTGATATCAGGTTTGGCATGTTCACCCAGAAGTTCTTGGCATCGGCCGTGCATTGTGTGGTAGTGTCGCTGGTGGGAAAGCAGGTAGAAAAGCACGATCAAAATACAGACTTTTCACATGACTGCTGATTTTCTAAACTGGTGAAACACTCACATTCTGTAAATTAGTTGTCAGCTATTCAACAAACGTGTTTATAGTAAAAATTACTGAAAATTTTAAAGTGTGAGATCCACAAGTAATGATTAGCATGTTTGAATTTTAACAATGAGCCATAAAAAGGCCAGTTTTACATTGATTTAGCAATAGTTAGGTGGGCTGTAGTAAAACATCAGAATGATTTGTTGCAAACTTTAAAGCAAGGAACAAAAACATTTGACAAATTATATTTGCTTATGAATCACAAGGATAACAGCCCCTTTCCTGATGTGAAAAAATATATTTTTATTGCCATAATAGCTGTGACTGAGCATTTCATATTTAGTTTTTATGGTTTCAAAAGGTGGTCTATGTTTTTTTAATATGAAGTGCAATATGACCCAAAAAGGATGACACACACATGTAAAAAAAAAAGAAAAAAAAAGCTTAAAGCACTGTATCAGGAAAGCCAGATGAACTCATAATGACTCAACACAGTCAGCATTATTGTCTCACTAAAGTCTCCCTCATCCTTTGTTCTATTAACAAAGCATATTGGATTACAAATGTTTTATGAGCCAGTTCTGAATTAGGTTTACCAGTTTGCAAATATATAAATAGGCCACCAGCTTCTTAAAGGTTTCTTTCAAAAAAATTCAAATTATATTCACTACTACATTGCTACTATATTATATTTAAATGATCTTTTGACAGCCCCCTGGTTCTTGCACGCCTTTTTTCTTTATGGTAATAATGAATTTCTACTATTTTCTACACACACAATGCCTTTTCTTGTCTAGGATATAAGATATGTATAAGTGAAGTTTACTCTGTTTGTATTACATTCCATAAGTGTAGTTTACAGGATTCCTGGGAAAAAATATCTTCATGGTGCTGAAATGTCATCAACAATACACCATGGTTACATAAGAAGAAGGTGACTTAAGAGGACCTTGCTGCAAAGTCACAGTGAACATACAGTATGTGTTACATGTAGCATGCTATTTAAGCTGCTATCTCACATGCTCTACAGGTGCAATTACCATTAACAATACAATGTAGAATGTATAGTAAGCACACAGCTTTGATTTAATGAAGCTTAGTGAAATTATAACACTCATAACTTGTTAAATGTTATGGGAAAATTATAAATTAGAGAATAAAGCCTTTAGATTTGAACTACACACGTGAGATGGATGGAGTAGAAGTGATGGATAGGTCGGTATTTCCACTTCTTCCCTGACACGCTGCCTCCAGTGAAAACTTTTATTATTGTTTATTTTTAAGAGTGAGGTGGTGAGTTCACAGTGGTGTCATTACCAGCAGAGCAGCTGGGGGTTAGGCAGCACATGCTCCAGTCGGCTGTAGTTGGTTATGCTGAAGGTTAGGACGGCAGGGGACGGGTTATTGGCAAAGTGCCGCGTGATGCCCGCTGGAAACGACAAAACCATCTCACCTATGATCTTCACAACACACCTGAGAGGAAGATGAGGAGAGTGTTAAAGAGAGACACAGTGCACAAATACACTACATGCTTATTTTGTCAATTTCTGCAGCTTCTTGAACAACCATGATTCATGCATTTTTACAATATTAAAGCACTGACATCAACACAAACGCACAAAATCAATAATTTAAACCCATCAGTTCACTCCTCTCAGCTCCTCAGCCCACATCAAAGGCAGCGCAAACACAAAAACTGAGCATGTTCAGTGATGTCTTTCAGCTGTTACAGACTGATACCAATCCTTTTAGTGTTTAAATAGCTGTTTAGGATGATAAATACCTTGATAAACAGAATATCCTTTTATCTTCCTAGATAAACATTACAGTCAACATGTTATTAAATGCCTATATGCTGCTTTTTGATGCTAAATTTGGGCAAATTTACTAAAATTGTCAGCATTATCCTGTAAGTACTACTATCTAAACTAGACAAACACACTCTTTTCCCATCAAAAAAAGAGAAGTATGTGATCTTGATTGGTGAATTCTACTGTAATAAGTCATGACATGATGTATGTGAACGTGTGAAGACCCACTTGTTGGGGTCGGCTCCTTTAAAGAAGGCGTTGACTGTCTCTGTGAAAGCAGCGGCGACAGGTAGCGTGTCCTGAGCTCCCATGGTGAGAGGACTGGGCCCTCGGGAGCAGCCTAGTAGTAACAAACCAACACATAGAAACACACATTAAAGTTGTCTGAAAAGGGAATGAAACACACAAAACCAAAGTCTGTAACTTCGAAAAAAATCCACTCAGCTCAATTGTTGTTATCTGCTATCCTTTTGTGGTTGTTAAAGTCAAAGTCAGGGATGCTTTGAAGTCATAATCAAAATCTTTGTTTATCAAATCAATCTGACATCAATGTTTCGAAGCTTCAGTTCAGAATAAAAATGCATTAGAGCTCAATAAGTTTACAATTATGTTCCACTTCCAAAACCAGGACTCTATTTTTTTTTTCTATCTGTGTGGATGAAATGAGGAACAAAACTTGTGCAAACTACTGTGATGAAATGAAATGAAGCTATTTGAAATGAGAACCAATCCTGGTGTTAGTCATGTGGCATGAAAACAGCACATTATGTGTGTGAAGGATACCCATTTCTCTCTGCTCTTTGACTGTGAAATTGTACAATTAAACACAATTACTTCAAATATCTCCCCCAAATTCATGATTTGGTATAGATTACAATACAAACTGATATTTGTTTTAAACTGACCTGGCATAGCTGAATGAGAAAGAAAAGACAGAGGCAGACATAGAGAAAGACTGAGAGAGATGTGCATGCTTATTCCAGACATGCGGATACAGCTGAAATACTCTGACAAGATCAAAGAAGATCAGAGAGCTCACAGATCAAACCAAAAATCAAACCAGCACGAAAAAAGGAGTGACGACAAAGTGATTAGTAAAGTACACGAAGAATGGTGACTCTTCAGGGAATGAGAGGCGGTCAGCAGAGATGAAATGAGAATGAACAATGACAGGAAAAGAAGTCAGGGGAAGATATACCACTGCATATTTGACTGAATATGAGGGAGCCCAGCCAGCAGGTAGCATGACTTGGGTTAGGCTGATGGAGGAGAAAAGGGGAAGAGGGAAGGGGCGGGACAGAGGAGGGGCGAAGCTTGCACAAATGAGCCTCCAAATAGTGTGCACGCTACCCTGGTGCAGAGAAAACTTACCTTCAAAGGTTAAATAAAACTTCCCTCTGTCAAACCATACAAGGGATGGCTGGTCATTCTCTGTGTGGGGACGAGGGGTGGAGGAACGGGGGGAGGTGGGGTCAGGAGAGAAGGACGAGGAGGGTGGGAGGAGGCAGAGGGATGGATAGGAGGGAAGTGGGTGAGGAGGGGAGAGAAGGACAGTAGCGTGAGTCTCACATGGCAGGTCTATCACACGTCACAGTGAGACAGTGAGGTGAAACGTGGAGGTGGAGGCCAGAGAGGCCGGGACACAGCCGGGACAGAACATGTGAGGAAATGGGTGACACAGGGTGCGGTTTATTTTTATTTTTTTGTAGATGCTTGCGTGCATGAGGAAAGGTGGGGCTGAAGGCCAGGTTTGTGCCGCTTGACGCTGGCAGCGGTAAAATTCGATGTGCAAGATGTGCGATACAGGAGAGGGGATGTCGAAGCTAGTGAGGAGACAGTGTGGAGCCAGCTTCAGGGCCAGCAGCCAATGTTTTCTCCAGTATTAGAAACAAGCTCCAAATATAGCAGTTTCCTTGCACTACGTTAACCAGTGGCAACCATAGGGTTCACATTGCATGTATCTTGTCTATGCTTTCTCTAGGTCTTACATTTTCCTCGAGGCCTCTACTTGTCTCATTATGAAACAGATGGAGAATAACAGCTATGTACAAACACATCCTGCAGAGGGCAGCAATGAGACACAGACTAGTTCAAAACTAAGGATGGGTGCTTAGGGTCCTGCTTCACTGTTAGAATAATTTAATCTGCAAGAAATGCCCTTTAAGTAAAATGCGATACAGAAATGCAGAACGTTTGTTCAACCAAAAAACAGCTGTTTCTTAACTAATCAGCTAAAAAATGTTGCAACGAATCCAAAAATAAACCCATAATTCTAAAACATGCAACGTATTGTCAATCAACATCAATATTAAGGCTTAAACCTCTGAGGGGCCACAACATGATTAATGAGATCATGGCAAAAACATATTTCTGTGTATTCTTCTGACTTGCCAAGTAACATTTTTTTTTTTTGTAAAAAATGCATATTTTGATCCTTTCAGGGCTCTAAAAAGCATTTATTCAAATAATCTGATAGGGTAAAATGGCAGAACTAATCATGACTCAAGGCAAATTAAAGCTGCAATGAAACAGAGAAGCAGCCTTGTTTTGAGGGAGCACATGCCAAAACCCATGGCCAGGATGCTGCCGACCACAAATGATACATTTGCTGCTTCCTTTAGCAAAAGAAGGAGATATCTCTCAACTGTATTTGCAGAAGATTTTCAAAAAAGACAGACCTTGTCAACCTTCCATGATGTATTTGGTCTAGTAATATGGACTTTGAAGGATCCAGTTCCTGAAGTGAGATGCAGGACCAGAGTGAATACACAAAGCACGGCTGCTTGAAGAGTTGTGTTTACATTTGGTGCCTTTTCAAAATAACTTCAACCATGTGATGTGCAGCAATAGCATGATTCTTACAATGTCAAATGAGTGCATTTAACTGATTGCAGTGGTTCTTTTTAACACCGAAAACTTGGGTCACCATCCTGGCAGTGCAGGGTAGGCTTGTTTTAGTTCATACAATTATTGTTGAATTCTGTGAGCAAAGATGTGCTGTTGAGTGACTCATTACACTATCAGAGTGTTGGGTGATGGAACGATGAGAGAAGCGCGATGCTTCATGAAGAGAACAAAAGGGCAGGTGCTCAGATTGGGAGGGTGGGGTCTCTATGGCTGAGTGCCTGAGTGTCAGGTGTGAGAGGTGGCTGTCAGGGGTCAAGTGTGGGGGGTAGACTGAGGTTTTCCAGTCTGGCTGAGAGATTGGTTAAACCTGAGGCTGTGTTGTGTACTCCAGCTGAAGAGAGGAGATGGCATGAATACCAAACATCTGCTGCCTGTCTAATATGGCCTAATTCTCAAGCCAGACTTCAAACAGCTTTAAGCAGCAGCTCTGATCTGACAGTATGCGTGACTCTGTATGTGTTTGAGTGTGTGTGTGTGAGAAAGACAGACAATATGGATCTCAAGGGCCCACAGATAAGGAGCTCTTCAGACATGCTCATTGAACACACAGCACACAAACACTCAAATACATTCTTGCGGTGCAGAAAAGGTACCTGGGAGTGACTGCACTGCGCTCTGCACACATAAAATGTGTCGCCAAGAGAGGAGATGGGAGGTTGCCATGGTGACATGGCAAGACAGTAACTGGTGCACAGTCATAAAACAGAGAGAAAAGTCTCACGAGCGGGCAGATGGGAGAGGGGAAGACACTTTTTGAACTTTTTTAGAATATTATGCAATAGATGCAGCTTGTTGTGTCACCACAGCTTTCATTTTTTTCTGGCAGATTTTACTTGTGACATAGAAGAGAATGAGTGAGAAAGGGGAGGACAGGGTGAGAGAGATATGCAGATAGGAGAGAGAGTGAGAAAGAGACTATCATATGGATTTAGTGCACTGGAAATGTGTGGGAAGGTATGAGCTGGCAAGAGCAAAACAATGAAGAAAAATGATGATTTCACTGAAAAATGCTGCCACACTTGAAAAGAAAAAAAATGAATGTGTGGTATGTCCCTACATCTGTGCACAAAACCTAAAGTAAACAAGTGGAGCAAGTAGGTATTGGAACAATGACAAAGCAGTGGTCTTTTAAAAAAATATTTCATAATTTGATTTCCATTTTGCCTGAAAAGACTGACAGGGGCCTAAAGACTGGGACTATGTGAAAAAAGACCTGTTCTCACTGTTTGAATACCTACACATTTGGACTGACATTCATCAAAACAGGACAAAAACACTCAGTGATGACCTTTACCCTTCTATGTCAAGTGCACTCCGGGTAAAGAGCATCAAACAGATTTGAAACGCACAAAGGAGCACTTCCCCAACCCTTTCCCGAACCCGTTCCCCCTCAGAGGGGAACTTTACCATACCTGCAAATGAATCAAAGTGTCTCTCAAAGGTGGGCAGTTTGTCTACATAAGCATCGTCTTCTGACAAGCCAAAGAACAAGTAAGGGGACAAATAGCAAAAAAGACAAAAACAAAAAACAAACGGACACAAAAGGAGACGAAAGAAAAAAAATTAAACTCAGGGAAAATAATTTGAAATGATAGATAATGTCATGCATACAAAATGAAACAGCAAAAACCAACATAAAAGAAACATCTTAAATACAACAGTGATTCACGTGTCAAAATGACAAAGCAGTGGGACTGGAAAGGAAGCGGTTTATAATTAAAACAGTTTCTGTAACCTCTTTTCTTGCTGCCAGCCCAACATCTTTTCGGCCTATCGACAAAACCACAATGAATAAATAATGTATGAATTATGGGCGGTAATTGAGACTTCAGTAAAATCTCCAAATCCCTTCATGTTACAGTCAGGATCTAGTAACTTATTCAGTCTGTCTCTAAAATCTGTTTAAAAATGCACCCTCCAATCAGGGACTACATTCTGCTTTTACATAACTACTGCGGCCTCCAGAGTGTGTATTTTTTAAATCTACTGTGACTCAGCCATGTTACAGTCGACTGAGATTTGCTATTACCCACTTACTCGGCACTGTAGGGTCCTTCAGCACTGACTCTAAAGTTAGATCAAGGAGTATAAACTGTTATGTCAGTAATTCATCAAAGGTTTGCTGAATGTTTGCATTTTAAAATTAACACCCTGCTTCGTATTCTCACCTCCTCCTCACACCCTGCATGTGTGAGTGTAAAAATGAATTTCTAATCAATATTTATGTGCAGTCCTGTAACTCATTGCATGAAAAATATTTTTTTTAGAAGCAATTAATTCTTATTTAAAGAATTTGAATTTATGGTGTACATATTTATCAAATGGAGATAATGTAAAGGTGTACGGTAAATAAAAGCCACAAAACGTTGACTATATCCATCATTTAGTCAAACATGGTCGCTCAGAAACTGTTGTCATTTCCAGAAAAAAATTAAATATATAAATACTTCAGTGCATGACTCATTGCAAGCACACTCTGAGTACAAGGAAGGACAAGGCCAGTTCATAAAATAAATAACAGATTTTTAATATTCCAGAAAAAAAAAAAAAAACAGTTAATTTCAGCCAGGACTGTTAGCCTCAGTGAGCAGCCATCAGGTGACAAGCTGCACAGCTCAGTGACGGCTCATGGTTCACACACCTGACACAGACACGGAGAGCTCCTTGTTGACAGTAGGGGTGGTGGCGGCACTCAGGGAGTTGGTGGAGGAGATGGAGGAGGTGCTCTCAGCCCGCGCCAATGGGGCGATGGGAGGAGGGCTGGCCGAGTGGATCGGTGGGCTGAATGGGCGATTCTAAAAAGACAAAAAGGAGAAGAGTAAGGAAAAGGAGCAGTGTTTTGGGGCCATTGTATTCATCATCCTAGCTCAGACTGTGATAAACTCAGTCCTGCTAGGACGACAGTATATAGACGTATCTGGCTATTTATCGATAGATTCTAATGGACAGGTGAGCAATGACAAGAAATATAAGTGTTGCCATAAAAATAAGTGATGCAACAATGACACAGGACAACCAAATTATAAAGTAAAAACAGTAGATCTTACTGCATCTCCTGCAGTGGGTTTCCCTGGAGGAAGTTTGGGTCGTGAAGGGGGACGAGGTGGAGGTGGAGGAGGAGTGGGGTTGACTGACGAAGGTGTAGCAGGTCGTACCGGTGAGGAGGAGCCTGCAGAGGAGAACAAAAACACACAGGAGCTCAGTTAAGATCACTAGTTCAGTTCAGAAAACTACTGCAGAACACAAACGCTACACTGGATTAACACACAGTAGTTAGAGCCAAGTTGATAGCTTATACATATATTCATTTTTTAGTGCACACATTCCAGTTTAATATAAAGAACTGAAGAACTCCTATGAAAGTCAAGCAAATGATATTCAACTACAAACCAACATAACACATTCTGTGGCAGGAGGCTACTGTACATCCATCTGGGCCAAAACATGACCTCTTTTCAGGAAATAAAATGCAGAGTCACTGTTCAGTTTGCACAACATTACCAACAAAGGTGGTGAAATCAGTTCTAAGAAAATTTGAAGAGGATGCTCTGCTGGCAATACGATCACTTCTCAACTCTGATCAATGACCAGGAAATTGTCTCTGCGTTTTTCAAAATCTCATTTGTACAAAAAGGTTTAGGGTAAGAGCCTGACAATCATTCCCCGAACACAACTTTGACTATGCAGAAGTGATTAGTTTTTTTTTTGTTGTTGTTTATTTTCTAAATGGGATGTGAGAAACTTGTCCTCTGTGAACGCTACTCCAGTTAAAGTCATGAACTACTTACCGCTATTTGAGCCACCAGCCCCTGATGTGGGACCTGGTGATGAAACCACTGCACGGTATGTTGGAGGAGGAGGTGGGGGAGGCGTAGTCCGACTCCCCTGGCTGGAATCTTTGGGTGAGGTGGCAGTTTCACCTCCGTCCTGTTTTGGTTGGGTGGTGTCTGTATTCTTGAGCTGCTCCTCTTCAGAGAGGACAAGGGGTGGAGGGACAGAACGAGCTGCAGGTTCCTCAGTAGGAGGACTGACTGCTGGGGGGGTGCCTGCATTAGGAGCAGGGGCTGGTGGGACACTGGCAGGTGAGTCTATGGGAGGAGGGGAGGAAGCGGGAGGTGATGTAAGCTCCTTTGGTGCAGGGGGTGGAGAAGTGACGGGAGGATTTCTGTCTTCAGGTGTGGGAGGACCTGAACGGACAGGAGGTGCAGCAGGCTCCTCTGTGGGAGGCGGAGAGGTTGGTACAGGAGGGGCGGGTTCTTCTTTTGGGGGAGGGGATGTAGGGAGAGGTGGTGCTGGGTCTTCTGGAGGAGGTGGGGACGTAGGTAAGGGTGGAGCCGGAGATTCAGGTGGGGGTGGGGAGGCTGGTAACGGAGGAGCTGGTTCCTCTGGCGGAGGAGGGGAGGTGGGGAGAGGAGGCGCAGGGTCCTTTGGTAGAGGTGGCCGCTCAGAAGATTCTTCACTGAAGCAGACCCATGTTTCACCTGTATCCTCGCCAGGAGGAACAGCCTGCTCTGGTCCAAAAATGTTGTCCAAGTCAGCTATTGAGGGCTTCCTGGTTGAGCTGTCTGCTTCTGTTGACACTTCTAAATCAGAGATAACCAGTGAATAAATCAAAGGCTGTGTTTGCAGAGGCGTTCAGAAAGCTTACACAAAGAGATAAAACATCACAGAGGCAAAGGTAAATAGACTGACAGAGAAAGTCGGACACAGAAAGCTGAACATGAACAGGCAGCTGGGATCAAATGTAACAGTTAGTTTTATTCAAAAAGGTGATTTAATGGGAAGCAGAAATAGGTAAGAAGACTTCTCACCAGCATCATCTGCAGAGGGAGGGCCAGTTGTCGGGGGAGAAGTTGGGACATTCTTGGGTGGGAGAGGAGGTGGAGCTGCAATGATATCATAAATCAAGCATGAGCCTTTTAGGTCTAACAGGTGATTCCTGGAGATTCCTCTAGTGCTTGTTTTACATCACTGCAACTTATGGTGGGTTGCATACAATGCTGACTATGGCAAGAATAAAAATAAAGAGGATTTTAAGTTTAGCTTATAACAACACAGCTGATCATTTAACAAAAAGTTAAACTTTTGGAACTTAAAACAACAGGTATAATCATTACCTGCAAAATATATCTATAACAACTTGAGGGGGGATCACCCCAAACCATCCACCATGCAGCACAATACATTCAGTCACCACCATGCCAAATGCAAGGAGGAGGCAGCGGGGGAGGAGGGGCTGGTGCAGAATGAAAGTTCAGTATTAAACCTCTCCCATAAAACAAACTACGACCAACCCTGAATCACGAGCTTGGGAAATGGCTGATGAAATGAAACGGGTTACAGCTGTCTGTTTAGAAAGAGAAGGAGAGTGTTATCGCCACACACTTGTTTGATCGGGTTAGTTTGCAGGTCTGTTAGTCGGATGATGAGGGAGATCATGAGGTGAGCTGATGGGTCGGTGCAGTCATTCCAGGGAGACGAGGAAGTTTGGCACGATATGCAGCGAACTATTAAACTTACTTCCTGTGGGGAAGGATCTTGTCAAAGAGGATTCAGGCTCTGACAGAGGAGTCCCCCACACATCAGACTCAGATAGACCCACTACGTTCAGGAGGGGACAGAAAAGGGCATGTGAAGGGCATTAGCAGCAAAACACTTAAGAGTTTCTGATTCTCTGGGGCTTGAGAGGCAATAGATGTATGAGGGGAAACAGGCATAGATGAGCATGCCAATAGAACGTTTAAGAAGACAAAACAGATTTCAAGTCTCAGTGACAGCCTGCAGTCAGAATGTGGGAAAATGCTAGAACACAGAAAATGTATTTTTCTTGCATTAGAAAGAATGCCACTATAACCAAGGACTTTGTCAGAGCAGTGGTAAGAAAAATATCCAGAAATGTGAAGACAACCATACTAGACAACTTGCTAAAAATAAGGCAGTGTAACCCAGCAGCCCTGCTCCAAAGTCCTATCTTCATGAAGGTTAAAATGGTTACGTTTTGTCAAAGCTGATTTGATGATTGAACTCTATGGTAATTTTGGAAGCTGTAGTTTGTGGTGCTGTTAATTTGTACTGTATTATAATCAGAGCTTATAACCAAATATAACATGCCTGATATAAATAAGGTAGACAAGATCTATCTTCAGCAAAAATTGAGCATTCTTACTTTTACGAAGGAAGGATTTTTTACAGCAGTGTATCATTAGTTTAACCAAGTTGTATGTACTGGCAATTGAGATTAAAATTATATAAACCTCATCACACTGCCCTACACTTTCTATTTAGGGCTTTACACGTGTTACTTATATCATCTGAAGACAGAACTGCAATGAAAAAAGTAAAATATATCCAGCTACCAGTGTCAGACTCAGACCTCTTCTAGTTGTCTGAGTTAATATATAAAGGGAATTTGTGTTGAGCTGATGTTAGTTATGCCTGACACTGTACTTGCGTAACAGCCGAGAGCGCCATCCCAGCCTGCATCACTAAATCCTAAATCCTACAGTGATGGATGTGAGAAGGTGACAACAGAATGTGCATAAAGCACAAGCTTCACATTACACATGTGCATAACCTCAGAGTGCAAGTTTCAACTCTGACCCTTGCAAAGACAGATGGCGAGAATCCACAACTGCACAGTGAGCCAGAGGGGAGAATAATGATGTTATAGGAATAGGTGACAGCATGGGAGAGAGAAAGAATGAGGACAAGAGAGAGAGAGTGTATCTGCTCTGACAGCCAAGTAGGGCTTAGCTGGCAGCCTCAGACAGACAATAAGTGTGTATGTGGGTTCAGAAAGCTTTTTATGTCATACTGCAAACATAATTTGACACCAAAACAATGTTGGGAACAACTGTCAACACAAGCATATTCTAAGAACCAATAAAAGCAAAGATATACACATAAAGAAACTGAAACAGACAATAACAAAGACACAGCAAGGAGGCTTACCTTCACTTTTTTGATCTCCGAAGGCTGTGTCCAAAGGAGGCCCAAATAAGGCTGTGGTGTCTTCGGGGACTGGCGTTTGTTGACTGCTGCGACAGACAAAGGACAATATGTGAGGAGTTATTAACAGCCAGTTTAGTAAACAGGACTGTTAGAAGGTGCATCATCTCACTGCAGCTTGTGTCATCTGATCTGGAAGGACCACATAGGTGACAAGTGCTGTTTTTTATAAAATGGAAAGCATTCTATCATACCTTAGATACTCCCCAATTTGCATTAGATCTTCAAAAGTTCATTAAGACATTGGAAGGACTGTACAATACAATTTCTTGTGGTGGCTGCATAAATAGTGACAGAGACTGACATTTGAAACAACAAATGCAAAAGATAGAGAGGAGCGGTTGGACAAAATTGCATTTTTCTGTGTTTTGGAGTAGAATGAAAATAACACGAGTTAGCCTTTGCTTTTGACATTTGTTTTCTGGCAGTAGAGAACAAAAAAGGAGGTGACACCAGATGTAACAGATACACTGTATACAGGAAGTCGTTGGAGTTCTCATTTACAGAGAAATAAATACACTTGACTTGTCATCTGTAAAATGACTGCCACACAAACTGCACTGGACTGACACCAGATTCAAATTGTTGAACAAAACCCCACACAAGACCACAAAAAATATCCTTCCATCAGACCACAAAAAGCCAAATAATGTGACTAATGTTACAACTATACACATCGTTTTAAGCATCCATACAACAAGAACCTGTGATATAGTTCTCTTAGCACACAGTTGTGTTGATTCACTGCAGTGAACTGTGGCCCTCAAGCAAAGTCAACACTTTTAGTAATATGGATATTATGAATATCTCCATAAACAAGACCTTTGATAATATCAAGACTTTTACTCAAAGACAGTTCTTCTATTCCACAAAGCCGAGGCTTTCTGAAGATTTAACTCTGTTGAAAACTTTTCAGTTAATGTTAAAGTCAACAAATAAATGGTAAAACCTAGCTTGGTAACCTCAGCAGACTCCACTCGTGCTGAAAATATTGATAAAACAACAAATGGAAAAACCTAATCTATATAAACTTTATTTTTGCATGTATGCCTTTCATATGATCGTGAGAGTTGTGAAAGGAAATGCAGGGAGAGATATGGTGGCATGACAAGCAGCAAAGACCCGGACGTTAAAACATGGACACGGTCTATCTAACCATTACAATACAGAACACACCAGTCTTTACCTACCTAACAGCTGTATAAATTTCTTGGCCCATTGATTCGTGCGACTTAAATCCCTAGTTCATCTGACCATGACAGAGCGCATCATGGTTGTATGGGCACAACAAACTCCCAAAGAGGCTTGATGAAGCACGATGGCGACATTTGTAAGCTCTACATTGTGTAAAAGCTACAAATATATGAGCAAATTATTATGCAGTTTCTCAATTAAGTGAAGCTACATATAAAATTTTAACACCATGAAGTGATTACACACACGATACCTCCTCACAGCCACCACTTTTACTAGTTTCTTCACTGCATTTGCCACTATGCACATGAAAGCACAACAAACCTACTGTACTGCTTTACAACAACAACAACAAAGAAAGACAGCCTTCATAAAAACAATGAAAGACAAATGTGTCTTCTAGTGTGCAGGGGGACAAATGAAAAGCTGAGAAAAATGTACCTTTAAGCAACTTTATTCATATAGCACCCTTAAGAACATCATTCAAAAGATGCATGACAGTCAAGACATGCAAACACAGACAATCAAATAAGATGTGATATAATTCAAAAAAGTAAACCAAGTATACAATATAAATGTATGCAGCATGATGTCAAGACAGGAGAAGGGATGAGTAGTGATGCACGCAAAACGGCATATACATATAGGACCTTGACTCTTAATACCAGGTGCTAGTCCACAACCTTGTCAGGGACAATGAGGTACCTACCTGGGAGGTTGTGGTGCTGGAGTTGGTGTGGGGGCCACAGTGGGTACAGTAGGGACAACGCGTCTGGGTCTGGCAATCTCTTCATCTGGAATCACAAATTAAATCTGTTTACAACAAGTGAATCTTGTATCACATTCTCCGAGTTTACAATTATCAAAAAGTGAGCCTGGCCTAAGGTGCTATAAGACTTATACTTACTGGATGTATTCCTTTTCAAACCCTGTAATAAGGGGAAAAATAACAGTAACATGTAAAAATCCAAAGACATAAAACATCAAAATGAGCTGCAAATAAATAGGTTTTTTTTAATTTAATCCAATGAAACTGTGAAAATGCTGCGTGGTTTAAACACAACAGTGATGTAGGCTGTACAGCACTGAAGGTCAGAGGATGAACTTCAGCCTTAGGTTGACTTAATATGATGAGACTAGCTACTGTTGTGTAACTATGAGCTCCACAAGAGTAGGCATTACCAATACATATACACAAGAAAGATATATGCATATATGTTATGAATAGACATATTGACTCGTCGTAGACGCATTCCAGTGGCAACAATATCAACACTATCTTCTGTGTCTAGAGTACAGTTATATCTTTTGTTGTGGAGGCTAATATTGACAGTCTTATTTTGTGAATTTACTGAATGCTCAAGACCTATTACATTTCAGATGGTAAACTGAAAAAAATATGATGTTAGATATAAATGAAGGACAACAAATCACTACAAAATTCAACATTAATAATACTGTAAGCCTTATATTAGTCAGAAAATGGCAACTTGATAAATAGCTGCTACCAGCAGTGATCTAACTGTGCTCAGAGCAGTGGTTTGTGGCGTTAAAGCGAGAAATATTGGAAAGCTTTCAGAACATGCTTTTGAAGTCTTAAAAAGCCACCCGTGGTACGAGATGAGGTGTGAGACTGATGAAGTTGGAGTGTGAAAAACTTAAAAGAGAAATAACTTCAGTTGATGAAAAGGCAACAGTAGAATTATTGTTGCCTTTCAAACTATAATCCTAGACACCCAAGTATAAGTGAGCCTATGTATAAATTCACCATGAGCAGGGCACAAGAGGCCAAGAAAGGCTGAGTGCAGAAAGGGAGAGAGAGGAAGAGGAGGGGAAGAGAAGCAGCAGATGAGAAGACACGATGGGGAGTGACTGAAGTAAGACATCAAAGGGTCCAGCTGTCAAAAGTGCAAATTTTCTCCCAGTAGAGAGAACAAGCATGAAGCATTCAAGATGAAAAACAAGTACACAAGCACACGAGTGATCTTGAGAATCTGAAAACATATATACATATACACTGCTCAAAAAAATTAAAGGAACACTTTGAAAACACATCATATTTCAATGTGGGGAAAAAAACAAACTGGATATTTTCATTGATATGGACTGGATAATGTGTTCGGAATGAAAAGATGCCACATTGTTTGATGAAAAAGAAAATTATCAACCCCCCCAGGAGGGCTAAATTCAAGACACCCCAAAATCAAAGTGAAAAACTGATGTGGCAGGCTAGTCCATCTTGCTGAAATTCCTTGGCAGCAATTTAAAATGGTATTCAGTAGTTTGCATGGCCTCTATGTGCTTGTATGCATGACTGACGATGTCGGAACAAGCTCTGAATGAGACGATGGATGGTGTCCTGGGGTATCTCCTCCCAGATCTGAACCAGGGCATCACTGAGCTCCTGGACAGTCTGAGGAGCAACCTGATGGTGTCGGATGGAACAAAACATAATATTCCAAAGGTGTTCTATTGGATCCAGGTCAGGTGAGCATGGGGGCCAGCTAATGGTATCAGTTCCTTCATCTTCCAGGAACTGCATGAGTTCTCTTACCACATAAGACTGGGCATTGTCGTGCACCAGAAGGAATCCAGGACCACTGCACCAATGTATGGTCTGACAATGGGTCAAAGGATTTCATCCTGATACCTAATGGCAGTCAGAATGCCATTGTCCAGCCTGTAGAGGTCTGTGCGTCCCTCCATGGATATGCCTCCCCACACCATCACTGACCCACCACCAAACCGGTCATGCTGAACAATGTTACAGGCAGCATAACATTCTCCACGGCTTCTCCAGACCCTTTCATGTCTGTCACATGCGCTCAGGGTGAACCTGCTCTCATCTGTGAAAAGCACAGGGCACCAGTGGTGGACTTGCAAATTCCTGTGTTCTATGGCAAATGCCAGCCGAGCTCCACGGTGCCGGTCAGCGAGCACAGCGGGCACTAGAGGACGCTGGGCCCTCAGACCACTCTCATTAAATCTCTTTGTGATTGTTTGATCAGAGACATTCACACCAGTGGTCTGCTGGAGGTCATTTTGTAGAGCTTTTGCAGTGCTCATCCTGTTCCTCCTTGCACAAAGGAGCAGATACCTGTCCTGCTGATCGGTTGAGGACCTTCTACGGTCCTGTCCAGCTCTCTTAGACTAACTGCCTGTCCTGGAATCTCCTCCATGCTGTTGAGACTGTGATGGGAGACACAGCAAACCTTCTGGTAATGGCACACACTGATGTGCCACCCTGGAGGAGTTGGACTGTCTGTGGAACCTCTGTAGGGTCCAGGTATCGCCTCATGCTACCAGTAGTGACTCTGACCCTAGCCAAATGAAAAACTAGTGAAAAACAGTCAGACAATATTAGGAAGGAAAAAAATGTCAGTGGCCTTCACCTGTAAACTCCTTCCTGTTTTGGGGGTTGTCTCATTGTTACCCCTCTAGTGCATCTGTTGTTAATTTCATGAACACCAAAGCAACTGAAACTGACTAAAAACCTCCTCTGTTACTTACTTGACCAGATCAGTATTCCACATGTTTAACTAACTTGATGCAATACTTAGATTAAAAAGTGTTCCTTTAATTTTTTTGAGCAGTGTATATATACATATATATATTTTATATTTGCACATTTATTTATTTAACATCAAAACATATTACTCAACAGTTTTGACCCATCGCTTCAGCCACTGAACCCAGCTACGTATTTTCTCTTATGCAAGTGACCCCAAAGAAAGTGAGAAGCAAAAAGGTACAAGAGGCCATGTGACATATTCAGTCTGATCCCAGGGCGACAGGAGCAAAAGGACACTTACCGGGCTACGTCTCTGTGACCAGCAAAAAGGAAGAGAGAAGAGACACCTGGTCAGAGAGTGACAAATCAGTAAAGTAGACATCATACGCATCAGGAGAAGAAGAATGTTTGGCCTGGCTGGACAGATTTGGGGTTGTGGATGACACCAACTCCTTCAAGAGGGCTCGTTTATCTCAGATTTTGTGAGAAACATCCTGTGTGGCCTTATGCGATAAAGGGCTTTTTGTATAAACACAAATAGCTCAATCAGTCTCGTATGCTAAGGCAATAGGGTATTAGGAAACAGCCCAAGATGACTAACTCAAATTGATCTGTGTGTATGTGTTTATGTAAGTGATGGAAACCAATGTGTAGCAATTAAAGATCTTCACATGAATTAGAATTTCAGCATTTATTATTATTAATTTATTTAGAATTTGCACGGTTCTCTGATATCATCTGTGAAGCTCCTCTGACTACATAATTCAAAATATCCTGTGGCACTGCTTCAATCGCTTCCCTCTCTTCTCCCACCCCACATTTGTTTCCATGTATCTATTTTGTGATAATTTTTCAGTAAAAACTATAATTTTACTGCCTAATCCTTTTGAGTCTCCTTCTATTTTCCCTTGCAATCTCCCATCTGCCCCCTTGGTCTCTTTAATTTCTTCTGAAATCTCTCCATCTGTCTGCGTCATGTCCACCTCGCATCATTGCTCTCTCCCTCCATCCCTCACTCTTGTGCTTGTTCCAGTTGTGCAGTGAGCCATGAGTGATTAGAGTGATGCAACAGTGGGTGGGGCATTCTGCTGGAGAGGACTTATTTCATTGGACACCCTGGTGAAGGACACAGATTAATACTGTTTGGCCGAACCAATCTCTGCTGCTTTGCTGTATGTAAACAGGAAGAGCATCAGGAAGTGTTTTGACACACACTATGACCTTTTAGTCTCTCAGGGACTGACGCTGATCTTTAATACAACTGTTTCATACATTTTAACTATGTACATATAAGGGAATTAAAAGGCCGTCTGTTTTTGTTGCAGTTTTAAGTTCAGTGTTGCATTTGTGCCTTTGGTAGAAGAGTGAAGATACCTTTTGTAATTTTGACAGTTCATATCAGAACAAAGTGTTAGCTGGGCTGTAAACCAACAGACTTTGCCTGAGGGGAAATGGTGCACAACTGACTGCACATTGGCTGACTATAATGATGGCAAATAATATGAAACATGAAGAATTTATCATAAAAATAAGATTGCTTCAATTTTTTATATTTTAATGTATTTTAAAATAAGCTTTTCTAGCTGTATGCTGGTAAACAATAGGACAAGAGAGAAATAATTTGTGATGTGATATCTTCACTTTCATTTCACCCCTGTCTCTGACCTTTTCCTCGCCTCCACCACTGCTTGGAGCTTGTTATTTGGACTGAGAACTGGAAACTCAAGGCTCCAAAACCAATTAAAGTCAGATTTAAGATGTCTTAGTCAGCGGAAACAAGTTAAAAGACAGTGTCTTGTAGTCTAAGTACTTAGGCAAACAAATCAGCTTGCATGTGGCATAAAAATGCTGAGTGGTCACACACATGCAACATAATCTGCCTGAATAACAACACAAGTTATGTGAAAAGAGAAATCACACAATACTGGCAATCTGCCCTCTAAATGCAGGCCCGATAATAAAACCTCCCGTTACTACACACTGGCTTAATACACTGCTTCATATGTAGTTAACCAATTTTCTGCAACACAAAACACAACAAATGCATTTATAAATAATAAGGAGGCATTTAGAAAGATTAAAGAGGGAGCAAAAATATATAAGTGACACAAACGAATCAAACGCTTACCGGACTCCTCTACAGGGGTTAGCATGATTTGATTCAGCAAAAGAACAAGAGATAGGAGAGGGATAAAAAAAAGAAGACAGGAGTGGAATAGTTAGAAGACTGAAGCGGAGTGGATATTAATATTGGCAAAGAAAGCTTTTGTGAACAATGTTCTATATCCACAGCAAACATAAATACAGACACACTAAAGTGGTGCAGGGCTATGATTCTTCCCTACATTCAGTCAGTCCTTCATTCTTTATGTACATACTACCAGCCACTCCCCCTAACATGATGTGAACACCATATCCTGGCTCAGCCTTTATGTGAAAGAAGCTAATCACCTGCATCACCATGTCCTTCTCAAAAGCCTGTGTTCAAATGAATAAATCATGTTGAAAATGCAAAATATTAATCTGAGTCAAACAGACAGAATAGGTATCATTAGGTACCTAGGCACACATAACACTTGGTATGTATTTCAGGCTTGTCACATGCTGGGTTAAGAGCATGTTAAGCCTTTGCAAATGCATATCTACACGTAGAAAAGCTGTGTCAAAAATATTAAAACTGAGGCTCAGTAATTAGTCCAGGGAATATCACTGATATTGAACTGGCTGTAGGCTGTTGTCAAGTTGGAATTTTTTATTTTTATTTCAGTCAGTCCTAAACATTTTAGGCTGCAGAAAGAACTTCACTTGAAAAGTGTAAGGAAAAACAAAAACTAGAAAGAAACAGTCAGTGTTTGCTTTTGGAGGCCTGATAACATCCCTCTCTCTTCATCAGGCCATTTTATTGTCGGTCCATCGCCAAGGTTACCAGGGCCCAGGAGCCACTCTGTGACTCATCTAATTTATGTGCGAGGGAAAAGCTCTGACCAGGCAAACGTGATGCTAATCTAAACTGGTAGAGGTGAAGCTGACAGTTTTATAATCACAACCTGAGCACAGGAAATTCAGTGTCATGATCTCGGTTAGCATTCAAGCGACTTGACAATATTATATGAATTTCAAGGAGATAGTTCACTTGTTCTGGCCTAAGAAACAAAGTGTCCACACAGCTTCATGTGAATGTCACATTTGAAATACTTGAAGACTACATTTCATTGTTTTGTAGTGTTCATACATTTTCTTATATTTATTACACCTAGGCCACGTATGATTTGCATTTTTTTGCAAATATCATGCAGGTGGAGACTGCAGTAGCGATTCCAACTCCACCACAAAAAGTTGATTGTTTTTACAGTTTTTTGTACCATAGTGTTTCAAATCCTTCAGAGCCCCATCTAAAGCTTTTTTTTCCCCTCAGAGATAAACTAATTTTGAGAAACATAATGTTTTTGACTACTGTATCAAAACTGGTATTGTAAATTGTAGATTTTCAGTAGTATTGATGTTGAAATAGTGACCAAAGCCACATCTAAAAAAATCATAATGAAAACCAAGAAAAGTAACAAAACTCTCAAACTTTATAAGCTGGAACCAGCAAATGTTCCTACTTTTATCTTAATAAATCATTGAGCAGAAGATCTGTCACCAAAATTGCTGTTAATTATATTTCTCTTGACTAGTTGTTTGAGTGTCATGTTTTTGAGGAAAAGAAACACAATGGCAAAAACAAAAACTGTCTCCTTATATATCTACTGTATAACACTCTTTCTACACAAGCACACAACCATTAGCAGCATGAAAAAACCTTTGCACCTGATCATGTTAACAGAGTCAGTGGGTGAACACGCTGAAGCTGGATTGAATTATTGAGGCCAGAAGCTCAAATGACCACAGGCAGTCTCACTGTACAGCAGACTGACACACAGGTTCATTGTGCCCACTTTCCTACCTGAATTATTTAAGGTGGACACCGAAGCTAACCGCCCTCACTGCACAACACAACCCAGGAATCACAGGTTGCAGCTAGAAAGGCAGGGCTGGCTGAAGCCTGCTTGGGAGTCGTGGTGCTAATTACAGGCCGTCTAAAAGGGATGTGTGCTTGAATTTGGACTCATCAACGGGGCTGCATCACAGAGCTTCACACTCTTCTATTTGGCAGCAGTACCCAGTTTCTGTCGTAGTGGGACATCTGCCTTGTGTTAAATGACTCCCAGCTAAACAGGAGGACACTGAGGTCAATGACGGCACTGACCAACTATCACAAGCGTCACAAATTATCTATATGAAATTCAAGCTAACGTATAAATCCGATGACCCCAGAGGTACATGGATTGAGATTCAGTCTAGGCTTCAAACCAGAGACGTTACGCACTGTTGCATACTGGCTCATTAAACAGACCAATTTTGTTATCAAGCAGAAACTTATTAATAGTTAAAACAAACAGTGGCGTAATAATATACATCGTAGAGAAACACAGTAGCTCAGCACACACTAGCTCACTCAAGATGCAAAAGAAATAATCAACATGTGAACAATATATGCACAAATCTCCACGTATAAATATATAGTTCTGCATGTTAAGTTGTAGCTAAAGGAGGGTGAAGAAGAGGAGGGAATACAAATATACATTATAAACATTTAAACACTGACAACACAGCTGTCTGTTAATGAAAGCCGGCAGTGAGAGGGCAATGACGTCAGAGCTACTCACCATAGGAGATGGGGACAGAGCTATGCTGCCTATGGAGGCTTTCAGCTCATCAACTGAGGGCGCCGCCACAACCCGATCAGCTGGCAGTGGCTTGATCTTGATCTTGAATTTCTTCCTGTGGTCCTCCTCTTCTTCAGACTCATCAGAGGAGAAGAAGTGGGCCTTTTTGGTGGTAGCTAGTAACACAATGTCAAGGAAAGCAACAGCCCTTTCTTCAAAAATGTATTCTCGGGTTTATCTGCAATTTTGTAATGTTTGAAAGGCATTGATGCAATTGCCACAGAGCTGCTCAAATCATGAATCGCATAGCTTGTGAAACTTGGTGACTGCCTTTAAAAATACTCTCTTCTTCTTCTTCTTCCTAATTAAAATGGCCCTTGTTTGTAGTTTAACCCATTACATTTTTTAGAAACAAAAACAACCTCTCTGCCTCATGACTGATGAAACGGAGGACAAAAAGCAGAACACAATGAAAACTGACAGCTCAGAGTCAACGTACTGATTACAGTGACATTTCCACACTTCACAAAAAGGTAATGGAGTTGTTTTTCAAAAACTTCCTGGTTATACCTGCGGTGTCAATGACTCATTCTCGTGTGACACTGTTATATCTTGCGCCTTATTAACTTCATTTAGAACTCTGTTAATTGGATGTTTTTGCTTCACTTTATCATCACTGTGCCTCAAGTAGAACCTTCTTGTGAGGCTTTCTCTGCAAGGCAATATAAGAACTGAATATTTACAAAAGATAAACATTTTTTACTTCTTTAGTAACTACATTTTAATTCACAAAAAAGTCATAATAAAGTTATTTCCTATCAGTAACATTTACTGATCCATATTGATCACAAAACACAAAAGCAAAGGGATGGTTTGAAACACTGACTTGGATTCATGGTTTGGTGCATTTTTGGAACAGCAGCAAAGGAAAAGAAACTATTAACTTATTTTAAGACAATGAATATATTTAAAAGTAACACTGGCCATAATTCATATTGTCACAATTCTGATTGTCAAATGCTGAATATTGTCAATAAGACCAAGCTGTTTACTTTCAAATATAGAAAAAAAATTAAATAATAAGATTTATTTTCAAGTGAAATATTTTGATATTCAATCGAAATTACCCACCAAAACGAAAAGTACAATTTCAGCTTAAAAAAAAAAGGCAAAATAAATAAATAAAAAATCCAGTCTCTCTTTTTGTTAACACTGAGAGCACAACTTTACTGGAACTGTCAGCAGACCCAGCAGCCAGGTGCTTAGTGTCTACATTCAGTGCGGCTGGTGTTTGGCCTGTGCAACGTGAGCAGACAAGTTAAAGATTCTGGCCACGCAGGAAGACAGATTAAAACTCAAGCTCAGTGTGTAGTGTGAGCTAACACATGGTACGTATTTGATAAAACTGGAACAGTGTCTTTCCAGATTGCAAAGCTAACCTTGCTATCATGCTACAGCTGACAGACAACTGGTGCTCTGCCAAAATGATCTAGGTGGAGCTGGCGGTCTTATTTTTCATTCTGGGAACATAAGTATGTAGACATAAATAGACCTCTGACAGTAGTTGTTTGGTTCATAAAGACAATCGAAGCACGGAAATGATTGAAATAAATGTTGTGCACCGAATAGTCCGAGATTTTAACCTATCAAAGAATATGAGAATATATGTACTGTTACACCCCTAAGCAGTATGCACTATTTTAGCAAATTCTGCACAAACAGGAGCCATATATTTTTAGTGAGTAACTTGACAGAGAAAAATGAGACAAAAAAAATACTGAAACGTTCGGCTTTGCGGAGGATATCTCCCTCCTCTGACTCCTCATCAGGTCTGATGCTGTAGCCCTCATCATCCACTTCAGGAGAATTCTGAAACACACAGTGACTCAGCATAAAGTTCTGAAAATATTTGTATGATGGCATCAGCGCCACATTGCTGTATGACAATATAAAGCTAACAGAAAAACAGTGTTTAGTTCAAAGAGGACTTCAGTGCCTGTACTGAGCCTTCCAGGCAAACAAATGCAAGGTTCTCTGCTAACTGACACATAACCAAAAGCATACTGACAAAGGCAAAATCATCATCTAAAATGTGAGAAATAAAATGTGGCATTATTCTAACAGTTCAATCCCCTCATTTGATTCAACATCTACACTCACTTAATTTAACATACAATGTCCAGAAATGTGTCAATACCACATTGACTTTACAATAACATCGATCAATAATAGTGATTAACTTCATGGCAGTCAAAAGAAAGCAGCAGCTTTGAAAGTGAGTTGATGCAGATAAAATAACAACAATCAAAAGCAGTGGAAATGAAAAATACTACACTGAAACTTTAACTTACATATCTGTCCCAGTCAATATCTCCATAGAAGCCATTAGGGGCCCCGTTCGTCTTCTTCTGAGACTGAGAACACAGAGACTGTTTGATTAAAATCCCTCCACACACAGTAGGCACAGTATGTTATGCATGCTTGCAGTACTTCTAAGCTGCTACAGTACAGCACAATTTTTAGTACAGTTAATTCTCCCTCTAAAGCTTGATCCTGTGGATGCTAGATCTCATGTCATGTTAGACAGTGACAAAACTTTCAGTTTAACTTCTCGATGCATAATTTGTTTTCAGTTTTGCTCTCTTTGTCATGGGCAGTTCCTGAGGTCATCAAATTAACATCCATTTTTGCAAAATATAATAAATCAATTTCTGCTTGGTTACTAAGGATCTCCTGATAATGATGATGACTGAGCTGCAAATGCTTTAGTGGAGCTGTATAATATTGCACAGCTTAGGTTTGTTCACATTAAGCCTTACAGGATAGCCTCCTGCCTCCTTATAGAGCCTGCTAATGAAAAGACAGTTGAAACAGCAACACTGGCGACTGATTGAGTTGAAGAATGTACTGTGATTTCTATAACCAGTCTAAACTCTACACACTACACTACTCTAGAGGCTAGTCTATTCTGAAGAGCTGAGTTCAGTACCGATTCAACCTCTTGGGATTCCTGGCAAGTGGACAGAACAGAGAAAATAAATGACGCACCTCACATATACCAGACTCAACTTCCTCCAGTAATATTTACATTCTAGACTAATTTACAAATGAATAGAAAGGCATATATATCTTAAATATTTTGTGTTACTTACACCCCCATCTCTGTCTGGGGACCCCCTGTGAAAGAAGAGAGAAGAACATGAATGTCCCTGAACACATGATTTTTCATTTGGAAATCAAGATTTGCTAATTGGTTAAGAAGCGCTATTCAAGAAGGCTATTCAAGGATAATGTTTTCATACAATCACACTTGCACACTTATTCACCCACAAATTACCCTCCCACTGACATCCAAGTACATAAACCTTTTACATTTCCTTTAAGTGTCTCATGCAGAGTTTCAAATTGGCTAAATGCCTCTGAAATGTCATTCTTAAAGACTCATCAGGCTGACCACAGGCTAAGCAGCAGGCCTACAAATGCTATATTTGATCCTGTATAATTTCAGAAAATCTCCATCTTCATCAATATATGGCAACATGAGCTTGCACAACCAAACACGGTCACAGTCACTACGTATTTTAGGTGCCCATTATTTTTAGATCCATAATAGCATGACATAGAGTAATCATACAGGCATTAAAAGATTATTTTATGCATTATAGGATTATACAGTAAACTGACAGCATATAATTTACTGTATTTCACAAGACCTACACGTCATAGTAATCGTGTAATTGTTCTCAATTGTTGTGATTCATTCTGTTGTGCTGTCTCATATCAGTTTGTCTGTGGTTCCAGCTCTTTGTTCCATGGCACAGCCTCACTAAACATTTTTAACAGTGGAATCTGCTCTGTGCGAGGATCATACAGGACATTAGAAAGTAAAAACCAGGACTTACGTGGAGTCATTGTCCTTCTCTTTCTTCCGTATCCCAAAGGCCTTCCTGGTACGTTTTTTCAATCCTGAGAAGAAAAAAAGAAAGGGGTGAATTATTGCATGATAAGACACCAAAGCCATGACTAAAAGGGGGTATCTGCAGGTGGCTTAAAGGCTAGGTGAGGTCAACTGTCTGGCACCTATCATCCAGGAGATTAAAGGCAATGATTTTATGTATTATTGAGTGACTGGCAGCATCACTGTGAAGGCAAACACTGACAGTCCGAACTAAAACTGTGCTCAAGGTCATTACAGATGGACTGATGGCCCTGCAGTCCTCAAGGCAACTTTTTAGATTGAAAAAATCATTAGCACTGTGAAAATCAATGTGGCAACAATTTAACAAGGATATCACAAACAGCCGTTGAGCACAGAGGAACTTACTGTCAGACAGATGATGAAGTTCAAAATGTTAATCTGAAACGCTACACAGAGCATGTGAGATCTGCAATGTCCTAATTAGCCATTTGAATGCTAGTTTAAAAAAACTGCACAAACTTTGAAAAACTTCACTGAGATGCACAATAAGTGAGTCCAGTGGGGCATTACTGCAGGATGAAAGCAGCATATAAAAGAAGAGAAGTGAATCTAATGATGCAAAATTTCTAACTTATATTGACCTTAATTTTCCTCAATCACTCACACATTGAGTGAAATATCTTCCATGTTCAAAAAATAAAAATCCACTCTCTCCCCAAAGGAAGTTCAATCACGGTCCATCTGTACTTCATTCCAACTCTCTACTGCACTATGTATGATTAATTTTATCAGTTGCGCTGTCCAATTAAGCTGACAAACTAATCTCAAAAGCTCCCACCTCTTTCTTACCCCAAATGAAAGCCCAGTTGTCTCCTTCCATTTCTTCTCCGATAACTCCTTCACACTCATTCTTCCTCGACTTTGTCTGGCTTTGTCACCTAACTCTAACCAGCCTATCTCTTCCTCATACGACATGTAGATTACACACTGAAACTCAGATCAGAAACTTGATGCCACTTCTCGCAAACTCACACACAGATAAGGTATCATGCTGCTGTCTCTGATCTGTGTCTGTTACTCAAATTCAACACCAGTGACTCCACTCATGAATTAAAGACAAAGGTCATCATCATTATAGATAATTAATAAAAATCTCCAGACATGTGCGTGTCTAACAACACTGAACAACACTTTATTAAGCTGTATATGTCTGGTACACTATACAAAGGGCTCCACATGCAAGGTGTACTTGCTTGGAATTGTTGATCATCTCAGTTCTTACATATTTCTTCATTACATTAGTTTTGCATCTGCATGGCTGCAGCCAAGATGGGAAATCAATGCAAGACAGTTCACCCAGAAATACCCCCTCATTCATCCTACTAACATATTTGGCCTTGCATCCTATTAACGGTCACTGTTTAACCTCAAATAAATATTCTGCTGTGGCAGAGAAGTGCACACATATACTACATACAGCCAGAAGGCATGTTCATACTCTCAAAAAAGGCTTGTTGTTATGTACACACAGGCAGACTCACATGTCCCTGCAGTGTTATGCACACACGTCAACAGTACGATGAATATTCATAGTCATTAGCTGATCAGACGGTAAAAACAGCCAGGTTTTGATAAGAGCTACCAAAGTTTTGGTACTCTTACAATGTGAATAAATCTTCAGACATATGATAAAAGGTACAGACCCAGATATACATTTCTCTCTCTGAAACAATTAAAAAAATCTGTTTGTATAGGCATTGTCTCAGTTAATATATCAAAAAATAGCAATGTTCTATTGTCTTTGTAACTCATTCCTCCTACTGTATCATAATGTAGCAGTACAACATGTCTAACAAGCTGGAAACATGAATAAAAATAGAAAAATGTACAAATGGTGGACTTTAGCAAAGTGACAAATTAACATAAACAGTGTGCTACTTTAAAGTACAATACTTTCAAGTGCTTAAACTATTATACTGTTTTTGTGGGTACTTATAAGCATGTATGTGTTGTTTGCTATCTGTTAGTTCATCTTTCTGCATTTTACAGACATTAAGAAATTCTGCATCATTGTGCACATGTCCACAGAAATCTCCTCCCCAGAACTGAGATCAATTTTCACTCCAAAAACATTGAAGACTTTGTGTTTGCAAAGCCAGCCTCAAGATTTCTCATTTCAGCCTCTGGTTTGACAACGTCCCCCTTTCTGATCTTAGTGAACCATCTGTTGGAGGCGTCAGCAAGAGGACGTGGTGTGTCCCTGTAGTGTAATATAGAGAGTTAGCCCTGATTTTTCCTTCAACAGCTGGGCTTTTAAAGCACAGACTGACTGCAAATTACTCACAGGCAACTCTCCACACTCGGCAGCCATCTTGTTAACAAGATGCCCCTATCTACATGAATGGACAGAGAGCCATACCTGCAATTTCAGAAGTCAGCAGGATATAAAAACTGCATGTACAGAATCACCAGTCGAATCTGAAAGAAACTGCTAGACAAGTTTGGTGACTGACCCAAAATAGATTCAAAAAGTGTTTTCCCCACAAATTGCGCCTCTGCTAAGGCCTAGCCGCGCTATACCCATGTTCTGAATTCTGAAGGCACAAGGGTCTAGGAACGCTCGACAGGGAGGGAGGTGGGCTAAAAGGTTGTCTTTCAAATCACTCTGCAGCAATTGGGTAGGTATACAACCAATCAGCGCAACAAATAGGCTGACGGAGTTCCTAGAGCACCGGCGGATTGTGGCTAAGTCCCATTAGCTTCCCAACCAGCGGAGCCAACTGGTATATTAAGGATTTGCCATATCCCGTCGGCATAAGTCCAAATACGTCTTTCTTCTCAATGAAACACTTCAGTGCCGTCCTTTGTTTATCTTTCAAGTTGATTTTTAGCTTCAAATCTTTAAGGGCTGTGGCCAAAGCCGAGTCGAAAGATAACTGTTTATTGTGCACCGGTTGTTTCTGTCAGAATCGTCGCGCCTCTGTCGTCACTTCGTTACGCCCGCCTTCTGACTCTACACTTCATGGTGATTCGTCCGGCCAGTTTCAGGAGAATCCAGCCTCGAGCCTTATGGAGGGTAACTAGACCCACCCTGGCAGAGAATTAAATTCGTTGCCGTGGGTTGTCTAGCGCGGCTAGGCTACCTCTGCTATGCATTACCACAGTTTACTGTAACTTATTTTTTTTACTTTGAGCAAAATCAAGAGATACTAACTCTCACTCATTTTAAGAGATTCTGGGTCTTGTCTCTTTTCAAAATGCTCCACTTCATCAGAAGCTATTGTTTTCTTTAGCATCTAGGTTCAGCCTAAACTTGATGTCTGCAAACATCTTTTCTTAACCCCTCTTTTAGCATCTATTTTTTTTTCTTATTTTGAGTTTGTTTCCTTTTCTTGTAAATCTAACATTGGCCACAAGCAAGAGCTGACAGATTTACAGCTGTACTAATGAAAGAGCATTGTGTGTGTGTGTGTGTGTGTGTGTGTCACCGGATGTGTCAGTGTACACACGGCAGCTGGAACATACACTATGTGAGATTAAAATCTACATGATTATTTCCCTTTATTCATATTTCATGGTCTGTACTTCTAGTTTTTCTTGTCTTTATGAACTGTATTCATTGTTCTTTTCTTTCATTGACTTGTTTTTTGTGAATATTATTCATTGTTTACAATTAAAAGAACAGAAACGATGATTGACAGAAAATAATCATGGCGACTAAGGTTTGCATTGGAGAACAGCATACAGAGACCCAGCAGAAAAACAACTGAACGGATCAGTGTGATTTTAAAATAAATAGGACTATCCATGTGTACAGTCAGGATCTACATTGACTGGATGACATTAATGTGAAAGAAAACAGCATGAATGTGTATGGCAGAGTATAATTAACAGAGGGGAAATAACAGTGTGTGCGGTAAGCACTGTTTAATGACTTTATGACTTCCGTTCAGAGGGATGCTAGCACAAGTGCTAACGTAATTAGTGGTCTCCTCTCAAGACACAGTAATGTAATTCTAGGAAAAGCCAAAGGACATGAGGCCAAACAGGACAGGACACTGCCAAACCTAAAAAAAACTTCATGACATTTGAAGAGCAACAGCACACTGACTAGTGTTTGTCATGCATTTTTTTTTGCTCTGGGAAACGCACACGCTTTTTTTCTAACACGTCTATAGAATGCAGGAATCGCTTTCTGGGCAATTATTTCCAAATAATGCTTATCTGGTGACTGAAGTGAAGAATGTAAGCTTCATGGTAACCTTAGAGACATAAGAAGCTAACTTTAGAAAGGGTCCCAAGATGTGAAAACAAACTCACAAAAGAAGGAACACCACCCTGAGCAGCAGCGAGTGTATTATTATTACAGCTCTGTGAGCCCCACCCTTAAACCTACAGAAAGCGGTTGTCACTAACACAACCCTCAATAAGGAAACGAACCACTTAAAAAACACTGCAATTATACCTTTGTACCATTAAAATGAGTGCATGTGCACAAGAGCTCAAGACAAGCCTTACCATGAAGATTGGTTTCAAGGCAGACTATCTTTAAAAACATATATACAGTTTTAAGCTGGAAACTGTAAAAAAAGAAAGACAATTTGAACTTTCAGATGGTCCTTGAGCTACTCATCTGTGTTATGCAATTCTGCTGAAAAATGTCACCAAATCCTAGTTTAAAATTAGGATATTTCCTATCAAAATAATTTTATTCTATCTTGCATTAGGTCTACTACAGACATTCCCAGAAATAACCACGGCTTCAGAGAGATTTAATTCAAGCAAACCTTTCTCTTATCTCATATCTTTCCCTGAGTGCAGCCAGTAAAACCAGAAAGAACTTGTTTCAAACTAAGGGTTGTGACTGAGTCTGTGCACTGCACCAATTGTGTGATTTCCTGTGGGCTTACACATGTCTCCTTTTGCCAGGGGGACCTGGTGCATTAGCCCTAGCTACATAAGTCAGAGTCAAAAAGAAAACTAAACTGGAAGGTACATCGTGCTCTAGAAACACACAAACACACGCAAATCTAAATCACACACTGATGCACATATAAGCTTCTGCATGCAACCATGGACAAAATACACTCACAGGATAGCTCTACTTCTGGACAGGCAAAGCAGAGGCTGCTAAACAAGTTGCTCCAAGGGGAGAAGAGATGAAAACGCTCTATCAGGCAGTCAACCAGCAAAACACACACACATACACACACAGCTTATGCTGCCAGCCACAGCAGAGCAGAGCAGGCCAGGCCACTCCAAACTCTGAATGGGCGACCTGTGCTGCTGTGCATGGTAAGTAGGAAGGACGATAATACACCATTGAGATTTAAAAGCAGTGTTGAATGTTTGTGGGGGAAAAAATTATGCTCACGGCATTTGAATATCAATTTACCAATCTGGACATTGGCATAAATTCCTTATGCTGCGATTTGTTTTAATACCTGCACTATGGATACTTCTCTTTAAAGGTAAATGAAATAAACATGTTCATGTTTATGAGCCAGTGTGGTATGCATGCCAGAGCCTGCTCAGTGGGGAGAATGGCATGAGAGAATTACAGTGTGAAGACGGTGTGCTGGGTTGTTGTGGGTATTGAGTCAAGCTGTTGACTAAGCACGAGGAGAAGCATGTGGATCCACTGACAGCCAGGCAGGGAGACAGGTTAGCACAAGGAGATAGGTAATTAGTAGTAGGAGATGAAGGCTAGCAGGCATGCAAACAAGCACACAGACAGAAAGGCAGATAGACAGCCTGTAAGAAACAGTGTGAAACAGTGAGACAGGAAGGCAGACAGACTGACATACAGTAGACAAACAGAGAGATAGACAGCGATATTGCAAACAGGAGGTTTAAAAGGCTCTTTGTTAGAATGACTCATCTATCCTCCTGGCCCTGAGAGGCAGGAGAACAAACAGACAGGTGAGGAAAGATATGTTGCTTGAGATTGGCAGATATGAACGTGCAACGCTGCAATGACGCCGAGGCAGAAATAGTGATGTGTCGCAATGTGAATGCAGCCTCCATTTTAATCCATGTACTGCTTTTGTAAACTAGCTTGGAGCTTAAAATTTGACAAGGAGTCTCAGCACTGTGGTACAAACACAAGAGACTGGATATAAAATTCTCAACTCAGGATGTGCTAATGAAAACCATAAGCTCCTATTTAATAGCTATATGCAACACACTAAGAACTAATTTCAGACAGAAACATTCCCATGAACGGAGTGCACAAAAAATTATTGAGTCATCATGTGCATTTTCCTAGCTAGTCTCAGGACTGAATTTACCACTTCTCTGACCCTCTAGCCCAGGGGTCGGCAACCTTTAACACTCAAAGAGCCATTTCAACCCGTTTCCCACAGAAAAGAAAACACTGGGAGCAAAATCCTCTTGGCATTTAAAATGAAGACAACACTGCATGTATCGTTTTTTTTTTTTACCTCTATGCCCTTGTTAATCAGTCGTGATTAATTAATTACAAAGCCTCTAATTAGATAGATCCATTTTTAAAATTGTGTCCTTCCACTAATATTTATCTTAATGTCATTTTTGCTCTTGGATCTCATATGTTACGTAATGTTAGCTGGAAACCAATATTTTGCGAATGTCTATTTAACTTGTAAAATCTATTTATCTTAAGCTAATAACTTTTCTCTGGTAAGTCGCTGCCCCATTTTCCAAGACGACACTCCTCTGACTCTCTGACCTGCTGCCTGGACATTGAGCCGTGTTCTTGCGAGTAACATGTATTACCCTTATCATGAATACTTTTGACTCAACGACAAGACGCGTCTTTCTTGGAGTGGAGCTTTAATATACAGTCTTTCCATTCTTGAGTACAAAACGATGTGAAACGACAGGCGTTGCTTCTCCAGGAGTAAAACAAAAAAAGGTATGAAATGTGTGGGAATCTGAAGCTCCGTGTTGTCTCTCTGCATCAACTTTGCGCTCTCATGTCCCAGGGGAAAACCCCAGCAGCACATCTGGTGGAGTGACATGTCAAAATAAGTGCGGTAATTTCACAATAAAACTCTCTATATTAAAATGCATTGAAATGTGCCTGAAAGGCAGAACAATTTATTTTCCAAAGTTACAGGAAGCCACAACAGAGGGCTGAAAGAGCCGCGGGTTGCCGACCCCTGCTCTAGCCTCTAACCCATGGATGGAAAGAGAATATGACAGAACAGACCAAGAGAAGAGAAGAGAAGCAATAATATCCCCTTGTCTCATGTTGCAGTCCAAACAGAAAACTATGGGGGCATAACAGAAGAAAATGAGAGACATGAAATAAATCGCCATAACCTCACTTTGTGTTTCCATACCAGTGTATGTGTTTCAATAAGAAAGCCTGTGTCAGTCTGGCAGAGAAAAGACAAAGAGATGGTGTCAGTTTGCATTTGAGGCTGTGGATGCTAAAATTAGGACTTGACTGTACTGTCCAGGTGGCTGCACTGTGAGCTATCAAGTATAACACTTGCAGCAACCATGTACCCACAGTGCAGAAACACTACACACACACACACACACACACACAGATTAGGAATTGGATGGTACACGTTTGTTTTGATGCACGGATGCATCTTTTTTTGGGGAAAAAAAGAGGTGGTTCATCAAGTGACGTCACCCACCTCTAAGGAAAGTGGGTCAGGGCCAGAAACCATATAGCAGTGTGCTGGCAGTTGGTGCAGAGACGAACAAAAGAATGCGAGGATGGTGGTGATGCATCCATCTGTGCACCCACTCTGTTTCCACTCAATATCTAGTGTTGCACGTATTCAGATGCATCTTATAGAGGAGTTAAGCACAGGGTATTTAATAAATAGATTAGAGAAGCGATTGGCAGATCTTCTCATTAATAATTATTCTGCAGATTTTTGTATTAATTCATATATAATTTTTACATCTACAAATAAAATCATAAAATATTCAGATTAAAGTAGCTAAAACCATGCCGAGACTTTGTTGTATCTTTGCTTAATAAATTATTATTTAATATACTAATTGCTACAGGGTACTTCCACACATAGCATATATATCCTAAATTAAAATATAACAAATGTTTATCTTACTAGGTAGTGTCTACAGATACGGACCCGTACCCGTAGCCTGTGGCCTACGGATACGGCACTTTCCATTTGCCAACAGATACGGACCCGTATGCGAGTCTCGCGAGTCAAGAAGCTGCTAACCACTGCAAACTGTTGAAAGGTAAGCAAAGGTTAAGGTTAGGGTTAGGGTTTAGAGTCCGTACCTGTAGTACCGATGCTACGGGTCCGTACCTCTAGTGTCTACCGGGAGTCATGTGACCAGATCTCGCGTATCTGATTGGCAAATGGAAAGTGCCGTATCCGTAGGCCACAGGCTACGGGTACGGGTCTGTACCTCTAGCAACAACCATCTTACTAATTTGTTTTGCTCAGTTAAAATCAGTATGTTTTTGATATTCATTGCCATCTATTTCTTCTTCTGCACTCATCATTGTTCATCCCCTACATCTGTATAAACAGCTGTCACTCTGAGCTCCGAATATAGTAGCATCCACCAAGGACTGTGTGGTAAATGACCCTGCTGCAGAGCCAACATAGTAGCTTTTAACGTGGATTATCGGCACAAAGACAAAGCGGGAAGATGTATTTTCAACCATTCTGTCCGTTTATTGACTCAAGACTTTCATAGATCAGCGAGGCAGATATCGGAACCACGTACCCTGTTGGCCTCCAGCTGGTGCTTAAAGTGTTCCTCATGTCAAAGAGTGATATTTCTGCATTTTCTGCTTGGTACATGTAGACAGCGAAAATACGGCTGTCTCGTTCATATAATGTGATTCACAGCAAAGCTGGGTCTTCAGTGTGTGACTGCTAGTTAGGAAAAATTTAATTAAAGATTCTGTGAAAGCTTAAGCATATCTCTCAAAGCATTAGCATATCACAATGAGATTTTAAACTCTTGAGAATCACAAGGGATCATTGCTCTAAGCTCTTTTAAAAAACACTCATAGTTCATTGTTTTGCTATTTATTGAGGTCTCTTCTGTATCTACACAAAGTTTTTCGAGGCTTCTAAACTGTAACTCTGAAATCTGTATAAAACCACATTTTGGGGGTTTCATGTGGTTGGCCAACCAACCAGGCAGCTATTTCTCACACAAGTTCTTTAAAGATGCAATCTGTGAGATGTTGGACATGAGTATGTCATTAATATAGCAACAAACAAATATCTGCTCTGCAAAGATTTCGTGAGTCATGCCACGTGCCCAAAATGCAAAATGCAGTCAGACCTACTCTGTCTGTGTTGTAATCCAAGCTTCTCAGTTCTATTTACCGGCAGCCAGTGTGCATGTTAGTGTACAATAGTGCATGTGAGTCCCTCCCTCTGAATCTGTTGAGGCTCCCATTCCTTACAAACAGACTGATAGTGACCTTCCACACTGCCTTAGAATAGTGAAAGTGCAGTCCAGCATTCAGTTGGTGCCCAAAGCTCCAATGCATTTAAAAGTAATTTTTTATATTTATTTTTGACGTTTACTTTTGTGCACTTGTCTCATTTTAGTTCAGTGCAACAGTCTCTACAGCAGTTTTGGAGCTCTCCTCTGCTTCTTCTCCACTGTCTGCTTTCACATACAAGCCTGCTCTGTTCTGATGGACTGTGGAAGCAGACAAACATGGAGTGGAGCAGACACAACCGGATGGAAAAGAAGCTCGATAGAGTCATTCAAGGTATTTTGCAAGGCTAGCATGGGCTAATGGGTACGGTTGAATATTTCTGTTGGCTCTTGTGTACACAACCTTTTGTGTAAATGAAATGTGAAGGGAGAGGTAGGTGTGGCTGTCATGCTTGTTTGTTTCGGTCTGACATGCCGGTGCTCAAGTGTCGTCCAGTGATTCTGAATGCTGCAGAGAACCTTTAACTATTTTCACACAAAAAAAATGCTGTATAGCTGTTGCCAGACTACAGTTAGCCCCTGCTATGCCTCAGATTTTTCCCTAAAGAGGAGTCTCCAGCTAGTCCAGTCATGTCCTCCTATCAAAACACATCACCACAGCTGCTACTGATGGAGAAAAAAAAAAAAAGTTAGAAATTCTCCCTTCTTCTACATGAATGTGACAGCACCCAGAAACGGCATATGTGGCCACTAGTTGAACCTCATTATTGTAGGAAGAAAAAATAGCAGGCAAGAGATATATCCTCTTTTCTCTGTATATGCAAACTGCCTTTCTGAGCCACAGGTACCTGGGACAGTGGCTTGATGCTCAACAATCAGTTCAGCTAGAGCAGAAGTCATTTCACAGACGCTGGGAAAAAGTAAAGCCATCTGTGTTATATATTTTACTTTCTCAAAATCAACGCTTGTGGAGAGCACTGGTTTCTATCAACAGCATGCGGGTGGCTTGATAATGGGCCTGCTGCTACTAATTTCACAAATGGTCATACTCTCATACAATCTTTCATTAATAAAATCCTACATCGATGATATTATAAAATGACAAAACAGTTTCACAGATAAATAGTCATGTGTACTGAGAGAGAGTTTAAATGTATACTGACAGTCAATAGAAACTTTGAGGTAGAAATGTATGCAGAATTCTACTTGTAGGGGGGTTGTAATTATTCATTGTAGATTTACTGATGATCTAGTGCCCTGGTAGTTGAGATAATGATGAGTTGTCATTTTGTCATGATTCATTGCACATGGGTTGGTCACTTTGCAAAAGTGAACCAAATACACACCAACCAATACTCAGTGAGTATCTGCACAATTTGAGAATGGGTTTTGAAGGCCTATATAAAGGCCCAAAGAAGGCCACCATTGTTAGTCCAGTGAACAGCATCATGCCGCGTCTATCACATGAACAACGTCTCCGGGCACTGGGTATGGTGGAGGCCGGTTTGAGCTACAGTGATGTAGCCAGGTGTATGGACTGTTCCCAACCCACAATCAGAAGCCTGGTCCAAAGCATGCGCCAACAGATTGCTGCCTGCATCGAAGCAAATGGAGGCCATACTCGGTATTGACTGTTGTGACTTTGTGTTTGGCAGGTGCCGTTTTCTTTTGTGAAATTCTTTATTTTGAAATCATTCTCGAAACTTTAGATTTTTGTTTCTGTATGCCAATACGCTAAACAAATGATTCATATGAAGAAAATCCAGTTTCGGGCTTCAAAATAAAAATTATGTTGAAAAATATGGTCACAAAGTTTTTAATGACTGTCAGTGTACTAACATATTAATTACTCCAGGGGCGCTGTACCGTGGCTGACCCTGCGCTCTGACCCCCCCCCCCCCCCCCCAGATGGGGGGATATGCGAAAATCAGAATTTCCCCTCGTGGGATTAATAAGGGATATAAATAAAAAAATAAAAAAATAATTCCTTTTCCTGCACAAAGGAAGACGCTGAAATGTATAGGAAAAAACGGCCACATGTGACTGCTAAGATGCAAGACTGATGTGCTTGTTGGTTGCATGACAACAACCTGAAGATCAGCCTCTAACAGATAATTGGACAGAAATATACTCAAGAACCATTTCCAAGCTTCCATTTGGACTCTCAGGGCACATGCGACATCGACTAGTGTGATACTGTCTGACTTTCAAGGCTAAGGCTGCTCAGGGGTTTTAGCTATTAGCTAGAATTGCTAATAGCTAAAGTCTACATTTTCAGTTTTTGTTGATGTCAGAAGAGCAACTTGCCGCTTTTAGGTTTACTATTGAGGTCATGGAGGGTGATGGTAGTGTACTGAATTGTATTACATATAAATATGTTGTTAATATTTTTGCGAATCTCATATATGCTAATGGGGAGGATGTAGTTTGAGGAAATTGACAGACCAAGCTTGCTAAAGTGTTATTGTAGTTCTGGGGTCGGCAACCTTTAACACTCAAAGAGCCATTTCGACCCGCTTCTCACAGAAAAGAAAACACTAGGAGCCGCAAAATCCTTTTGGCATTTAAAATGAAGACAACACTGCATATATCGCTTTTTCACCTCTATGCCCTTGTTAATCGGTCGTGATTAATTAATTAAAAAGCCTCTAATTAGACAGATTATTTTTTTAATTGTGTCTACCACTAATATTTATCTTACTTGGATAATGTCATTTTTGCTCCTGGACCTCATATGTTATGTAATGTTAGCTGGAAATCAATAATTTGCGAATGTCTTTTTAACTTGTTAAATCTATTTATCTATTTACCTGCTGCCTGGATGCTGGACGTGACATCGAGTCGTGTTCTCGCGAGTAACGTTGTATTAACCTGACATATCAAAGAGTAGATACTGAGCAAGACAATTATCCGTAGTTTACCTTAGTACTCACGAGTACCCGACCCAATGCAGGACTCTGCTGTGAAGGCGGAGACGTGTGGCGGTGGTGTATTTGCGACAGTAAGAAAAAGAAAGAAATTTGAAGGAGCGACGGCTAGGATTTAGGAATGGTGGCCCGCCACTGCTGAATGAATGTAGAGCAAACACTGGGATCCGAAGATCAACAGGACTCCAAATGAATACACGCAGGCCGGCGAGTGTCGAAGATTGACGGCTGGGACGCATATTTTGACAGACAAAAAATGAAGACGTTTTATTTTGATGTTACAAGATCACCATAATCTTCAAATTTAGAATTTAAAAAAAAAATTAACAATCTAAAATAAAAGACATTTTAATTAAATAGCCTGCTGATAATTTATTTTCCAAAGTTACAGGGAGCTGCAACAGAGGACTGAAAGAGCCGCATGCGGTTCCGGAGCTGCGGGTTGCCGACCCCTGGTGTAGTATCATTTTTCCTACACAGAGGAAGTAATTTAAATGAAATTAGATTGGCTACAAGAAGTAGAAGAGGAAAAAGAAGTAGGTATACCAATACAAAGCTCTTTGTCATAAGCTTGTTTCTGAGTTTTCTTGCTCATTATTTCCAGGATCACATTGCACTGTTTACCCTTGCATCTGATTATTATGAAAATATGACACAATTACTCAGTATCCACCAATGAGAGTTGCCTTAATTCAAAGAATGCATTCTTATAATTGTGGAAAAGCAAACATGCTAAATACAAAAATAGCAATGACTCAAGTGTCCAGAGATTTTTTTTTCATTCTAATATGAAATGCAGGAATTGAAAGTAGCTGAGCCATAAGGCATAAGACAGTGTGGGTGCACAATGAAGTGTGATTCACTGATGAGAGGATGAATACTTATTTTAAAAAAAAAACATGAGCTCTGTGTTTGCACTGAGTATGAACTCTGCACTGAGAAGAAGGATGGAGGAGGACCAAGGATGGAGGGTCTGTGGTGAGAAAACATTTGACACTCACTCACTCACACACATACACTTACATCCCTACACCTACACAGACAGCAAACACAAGCCCACATTTGGCATGAGTCATCGATGATTCAGTTTTACAATTTTACAGAACAGATTGGCCATTAATGATTAAGAATAAACAACTCGACAGAGACACGGACAGCACCACTTGCACCTGTTCTCACATGTTCACAGTGTAGTATGCTTATTAGATCTTAAATGAAGTGTTGGACAGAATTAAAGTTTGCCATGGGTGGGAAACACTCCAAAAGTGCAAGAGGAATGGCCATGAGGTAGCAAAAACAAAATATCTCTTTGGGAGCATCAAGGTTGTTTGCAAAAGGAAATATGGCAAGATATTTTTGACATGAAAAAGACTACCAGTCAACAAGTAACAATGTATTGGTATTTATACATTTTGTGTTTGTTTCAGAAAAAATTTTGATGAAAATCAGGGGAGGCATCTCTAAGGAAACATGAATATTCATCACTCCCTTGGACACACACATGCACGCACACACATGCAGGCCTTGCTATTTTATTCCAAGAAAAAAATACTGTAAAATTAACATGTACAAGTCTGATCACTGCCGACAGTTCAATCAATAAAAGCTTGGCAGTAGAACTGGAAATGAGAGAGCCAAGTCTAGAAACTGCCACATGACATTGTTCAAATTCATCATGATATGATCTATGCTTGCTTGTATGGGAAGTTTGTTACTATATTGACTATAAAAGTTTTCTTCTTTGTTTTCAGTTTAAGATAAAATAAATGACCATATGCAGAAGAACCTCTATGACAGACTAAATATACGCTTTAGTGCACATACAAGGCCTTGACAGAATATTCTGCAGCTCTGTGCCATGCAATGCCATCTGACAGACCGGAAACAATTATTCCCTTTGTGAAGTCTATACACGTTATATTATTGCTTTACAATGTATTATTTGTTGCTATGGCATTGTGTTGGATGGCAAAAGAAATGTTCATGAGGTTATCCCACAATAGCAAGGAGTTAGATGAAACTCTGTGGTTTGACACAAGAAAAACAGAGTTGTATTAGTATAGTCTTTTGGCTTATATTGATCAGCAAAGGCTTTGGTCCAAGCCACAATTAGGAGCTTGGAACGGTAGTTTGAGTGTTATTTGCCCACCTTGAATGCTTTTATGGTAAAACTGACACTTCATGGGGAGACTTGAGATAATAAAGTCTAACACATATTTTACAGTCTTGAAAAGGCATGTTATGCTACAGAAACTCTGCTTACACTCTCAGTTACACCCAGGAAACCTTTCTTTAATGGTCCTCAGGACAGCTTCATTTCTAGGTTTTGTAGAGTAGGTGTGTGTCTATGTGAACTCTTCTCAATGACAAATCCTGTTTCTGTAGGCTAATGTACCCATCACATAAATGGCCGTAACTCCATCTCTTAAACGCCTGTATAAAGTGGAACATTCGGATACCAAAATTAATATCCGAATACCGCCGTAGCAAACGAATATTTGGATATTCGGGTCCAGCCCTAATGCAGAGACAAATAGAAAATCACCAGTCAGATTATGAGTTTGCACAGAAGACACGTTTCCACATCAGCTGGAAGCAGCGCTGCACACAACACACTACTACTCTGTGTGTGTGTGTGTGTGTGTGTGCGTGCGCATGTGTGGGCGGGTAATTATAGGGGTTGTGGGGACCTAATGTCCTCACAACCATAGGAAAACCAAAAGAAATGTCATTTGTGGGGACCTCATTTGGGTCCCCATGAGGGGAAACAGTGTTTTCTTGGCCATGTTGTTGTTACTGAAAAAAGTAAAAGTGCAAAAACGTTTCTTTAGGGTTAGGCATTGTTTTGGTCTGGGTTAAGGTTAGGTAAAGGGTAAGGGTTAGGGGTTAGATATGAATGGGAGTCAATGGTATGTCCCCACAAGGATAGGAATACAAAGTGTGTGTGTGTGTGTGTGTGTGTGTGTGTGTGTGTGTGTGTGTGTGTGTGTGTGTGTGTGTGTGGTCTTGTCCACATGAGACTTGACAGAAAGTTGATATGTATCAGTAGCTCAGATGCAGCCTGGTCACGTCCTCCTTCCATGCGCCTCGAGGGGAGGACAGGAAATTACTTTGTTTGTAGAAAAAATAATCATGAAAATGAGGACAAAAAGGTGGATTGAAGCAGAGAAAGAGGGATACAACAGAGAGGAGCTGTCAACCCTACAAACTTTTTACATTAAAATGGATGAGGTCAGCAACAAACTATCTTCTATCTCTTGTCCCTCTTATTGAGATGGGAATCTAAAAAGCTACTCTGAATTCCTGTGGATTACATTTGCCTTATTCCGTCCCAACAATCTAATCTCAGTTCATTCTGGTTAAGGCGGACCACTGACTCCACCCATCCCCTGTTCACACCCAGATTATAGGCTTGGCCAGATTTTGGCCGGCAAAGGAATGTCCTGACTGGTTTATTAAGACAAGGGTGTATTAAAAACCTCTGAATGCATCTATTCACTGTCACAGTCCTCAAATGAATAACATGAGAAGTTAGGGTGCCATTTGTATCTAAGAGAAGAGGTGAAGAGCAGAGCAGGAGAGGCAGAAAGAGAGACAGGAGAAACCATGATGAACCACAAGATCTGGAACCACTTTGAGGGAACGCACCATCAATTCCAGTGTCACTCTAACGCCCAGCAATCCAGTGTTTTGGAAAAGTTTATACAACCCACAAGTTGACCGAGGCAACACATAGAGACTGCATCTCCCTACCCTAATCGTGTATCTAAATATCTAAACATATAATCTTAAACAGAATCTCTGGTCAGAAATATGAATCATTTTACTGACTCAGTCTGGTTGTACACACACACACCACATGCAAGCATTGCAAAGGCACAGGTAAGAATTACAAGTCATGAACCGTTTCATTTTCCCTCAAGTCATTTTTAACAGTTTGAATACACACAAAAAAAAACAGATCTAAGTTTTTCTTTTCATAATCCTTAACAATTGTGTACCTGCCCTGTATGTTTTTCTTTGTACAACATTTGTGAGTATGCCCTGTTAACACTGGGTGCACATGTTGTGCAAGCTGCACAAATGTACTTAAAAAAAGAAATTGTTGTCAGTGACTCCATGTTATGTAACTAGCTGATACTTCTAAAACTACCAAAAAGGGCCATTGCTGGGAAAAAAATACTGCAACAACTGCTGCACTGAAGTAATGAAAAATGAAAGACAGTGTGACTCTGTCCTAAACAGCATTCCTCAGCAGATGCATACACACACAAATAGATAAGAGCACACACAGATGCATACCAGCATACAACTATGTCGATCTTCATTGCTATGCTCTTATGCTATGCTCTTACAAGACAGTGTAAAGGGTGCTGGTAGGAGCTGGATTACATACTGCTAGCCCTTCCAACTCTGGTTCATATTGTCATTAAAGAGAATATTAAATTAATTGAAGATATTTTGTAAGAGTTTAAATAATACTTTGAAGCACTGACAGAGACAAAGTTAACACGCTGCAAGCATTTCGTTTACACAAAATATTATGGATGGACTGGGATTCTGTTACTAGTATATTGAACTGCATGATTTGTAAAAGTCCTGTTGGCAGAAAAATTAAAACACAAGTTCCATTTCATGTTGTACACAAAATACGTGGTAGGGAGCAGATGTACAGTCAGCTGATTTTGTGCTTGGATACCACTTTCATTAAAGGCAAATGCTGCAGTAAATAGATGCTGATGTTTCCTTAAGGGCATTGGCCAAAAAAAAAAGCTTCTGAAAGGCAGTGAAAACAATTCCCACTTTAGTTCCCAAATGCTCGCAAATAAAGCTATTTGCAGAGAGCCTTATGACTTGCAGGAGGAGAAAAAGGAAACAACCAAGCCTTGTGATTCTGGGAAAAAGCCCCTCAGCATGGGTGCAATAGTTTGTCAAAGATCCTGTATTTGTGTTGAATGCAAAGCATTCTCAAACAACCTTCAAAGATGAAACATTCAGCTGATGTTTAAAGGTGTAGTTACACAGCCTAATCTCGATTCATGAGAAATGGAAGGTATTTCTGTCCTTGCATCAATGTCAGAAGCTACAGATAGCAATTAACATGTGAGGAAAAGTGAGGGCAGTAATTTTTTTCTTCCAGTCTCCTTTTTAATTTGGACAAATTGGACCCTGGCCACAGAGTGGGTTTGCTTCACCCATTTGTTTTTGACAGCATGCTAAACATCCAGATTTAAGCCTCTGTGCAGTCCCTGAACAATAAGGTCAATGAGACACTGAATCTCTAAGAAAATGTATTTGTAATTTTGTTTCAATTTATTTGACTTAGACTTCCTTATTTCTACCCTCTCCTCTCGTTATGATACCGTCTTCTCTCGTACCCAGTCAAAGAGAAAATGACTTTGTTGACTCTTTTGACATTTATCACCCCAGCAGGACACAGCAACCCAGCATAACTAACAGTGCTCTAAAAATCGATGTACTTGGAAGAACTTTGACATTAATCAGGCTTTTTTGTCTCTGATCTATAGATGTTTCTACCCTTTTCTGGCCTTGATCAGCATTTCACTTCTCTGGTACTGCATTTATAAGAACACAATAAAAAAAAGACTGATGAAACTAAATAAAATCTGAACTCTTGGGTGACAATGTATCACACTTAAAGACAAAAAAGAAGACATGCCACACTATATGACTACCTTCACTTCTCTAACATGAGACACTATTGCTATTGGGAGCTGAGAGGCTGGTTTAAACTCTGCATTATCCTATCACGTCTTTCAGGAAGACTGACGAAGCACACAGTTGCAATAAACACTGCACGGATCACTGAATTTCGTTTGGTTTATGCTTGAATTCAGATTTTTACAAAACTAGACTAAAACAAAATTGATTCAAATAATCACAGGTGACCAAAAAGGACTTGAGTGAAGATAGAGGAACTCCTATGAGAAAGCTATGAAAACAGTGGCCATTGTGTCAAACTGAAAACTGGTTGGTCAAATACATTTGTATTAAACACAGAAAACACACTTGAAATTACAAACTGCATTTCCCACAACAACACAGTTCTCAGTAAAAAGTCTAATAAAGAAGTCTCTCTCCATCCTTCACTGGTGAATCTTATCAATTTACTAAATGATATTGGCATCAAAATGAATCAGACACAAACAGAATATCAAAAATCCTTTGCAGCTGCTTTCACAAAAGACACAGATACTGAACAGTGTACAACCAACATTTCTTTCAGTACTGTTCAGTAGTCTTACATTGGGACTACAGATGACAGGTCCTTTGTGCCGCGTACTTTAGTTTCAGCGATGTGAAGTTTTCTCTCAGTACCTCTTACTGCTAAGTATGCCTTCCTTCTCTTTCTTTCTCTCTCTCTCTCACTGCTGATACGGTGAAAATCAATGGCTCCTCTATTCTGTGGACTGGTCTGATGTCTGCTAATGAAATCCTATCTGCTATGAGTCATCCATCTGATAGCTGCTGTGGCAATGACTGGCAGAAGGATCGTCTCTCTAGCATCATTTATAACCTCACACACAAACACAAACATGCACACCTTTATGGTCACATTCATTCTTGCAAACATAAGTGTGTTGTCTACAGAAGCAAACACTGATATGAGGTCCCAGTCCAAATTATACTGCCCACATTAGACTCAATCCAATACACATATATTCTCTCAAACAGAAGCTGAGCTGTTTCTGTTTAAGGTCAAAGTACTACCATGGCCACTAGCTTTGGACATATGATTAAGCATAAACTTTCATATGATGTACCTGCACATACAGACTTTAGACCAGCATATAACCTCATTCAGTTATCCTGCTGTCAAGCATATTTGCACTGCAAATATATTTGCCACTCTCTCACTGTCATGTTTACATATCACTCAGTCCAGCTTTTCTTAGTTGCTTAGTTCTAGTTTTGCTGGCCATGTTCTTAGTTCACCTGATTTTTACCGCCCAGCAAAACTGCGTTTTCTGGAAGGTATTGTTTTCAGCTGCATGGTCTTGCTTGCTTGTTTGTCTGCAACAATTTGGTTTCCGCGCGATAACTCCATAAAATATTGATGTAGCCTCACCATATTTGGTACACAGGTGTACCATAATAAGACACAGGTCAAGTTCGCATTTGGTGACCGTGACCTCATTTTTAAGGTCACAGGGGTCATCTTTGTCGCCGGGCGGTCCAAGTTTGGCAAAACTTCTTGTTGCTTTTGAGTTCCTAATTCACCTAGGTTTGCCTCTTTAAATCGTTTTCTATTTTTCCTTTTTTATTATTTATATTATATTTTGAAATTTATACTATATTTTCTGTCTCAGAACTTGTTTGGTGTTTATTTAATGTCTACTGCTGCACAAACAGACAGTAAGTTAATTTCAATTTTTGGTATGTCATGTACATGTTGAACAACTGACAATAAAGCTGACTTTAACTTTTATGTAAAGTGACACTTATTTTTTCAGCATGAATGTTTATTTTTTTAATTGGATCAGCATGAAACTGCCATTTAACTTGCAGCCACAGTTTTGGTGAGATTAAAATTAAATTAAAAATATAGTGATCAACATTTGGATCGGCTAATTTCCTCTTTAACTAAATTCAGCAGTAGACATAATTCTACAACAAACTAGGCATCTGGCAGCACACAGCTTTTCATCAGCGGCCATGTCAAGTCTATGCATTAAGTCTTGATGTATTAACTGTGGTTATTACTCTTTCCTATTCACTACTTTATTCATAACACCATTATCTCATGATACCAGAACGTAATAATACCATTATAAATTATGAACAGCTGAACACAGTTTAAAAATAAATAAATATATTTCAACCAATATTAAGATAAACATTCTTGCAATGAATTAGCTTTTAAACAAATTGTGACCCACGGGAATAACACACTTGATGAAGTGAGTAAAAGTATTTATAAAGCACCTCTCCAGATCAGACATCATAAAGTGCTTTACAAAAAAAGACAAAAGAAAGAAACAGATGAAAAAAGATAAAAGACAAGAACTTTACTCATTGGTAGGTCTAAACAGAAGGGTCTTGAGCTGCTCTTTGAAGGTATCCACAGATCCTAAGTCCACTGAGCGGGATACCCAAAGTTTAGCAGCCATGACTTCAAAGGAACAGTCGTCATTCTTTTTGACTGCTAGCTTCTATTATGAATGAAAAATTACGGTTCTCTGCTTTCTCTAGTGCACTATATATTTAGTGGTATTACAGTTTCTATGCCACCTCAAACAGTATGTCATTTAAGTCCTGAAACTCTCTTATTTATTGGCCGACACATACACTAGCACTGATGTACACCGATCAGGCACAACTGTAAAACCACTCGCCTTATATTCTGTGGATTTCCCTCAAGCCACCAAAACAGCACCGACCAGTTAGACCATGGCCCTCCTGGGTGCCCTGTGGTGTTTGGCACTGAGAAACTGACAGTGAACCCTGTGAATATTGTGGGTTTTGAGGTGTGGTCTCTTTGGATAAGGCTTGTTTTGCTGTATCCAATGGATGATTAACTAGACTTAGATCTGCAGAGTTTAGAGCAGTGGTTCTCAACCCTGTTCCTCAGGACCCACTGTCCTGCATGTTTTAGATGCTTCCCTCTTCCACCACACCTGATTCAAATGATCAGCTCGTCATCAAGCCTCTGCAGAAGCCTGATGACGAGATGATCATTTGAATCAGGTGTGTTGGAGCAGGGAAGCATCCAAAACATGCAGGACAGTGGGTCCTGAGGAACAGGGTTGAGAACCATTGGTTTAGAGGACGGGCCAACATGCTGGGCTTTTTGTCGTGTTCCTCAAGCAGTAACTGAGCAGTTCTGTGGTGTAGTTGCGTGCATTCTCTTGCTGGAAGAGACCTAGAACTGCAGCAATGTTTAGGTATGTGTCACAGTAAAATCCACATAAATGCTATGCTCCAAGGTTTCCCAGCAGAACACTGAACTGTAACAGGAAGATGAATCTTGTAGCTGATTGGTGTATCTGCTTTTTGTAAGCATTGACTGATAGCTTGAAGTAAATATATTGCCAGGATTAAAATTGACACAAACACACACACACAGACACAAAAACATAGAGGCAAAGGACCAGTGACTGTCTAATAATATCTTGAGTGCCAATAACAATGGTTTCATTTAAGAGGCTGCCAACATGAGGTGTCAGCTTTGCAACATCATTACTTTACAAGTTTTCACACAGTGTGGTGCATTCATGTGAGTGAACTACATGATTTTGAAATCCTGCATGCAAGAATGAAGGAGGTTATTTTTCTTAGCAGTTTTCCTTTAGCTCCCAGCACCAGGCTGGATGTAAATTGGGCCTATGGTTCAATATACACAGAGTAAAGACATATAATGCCTCGTACACAAACACAAATGTACCATGCAAACAGAACAGGCTTGAAAATATGCCAGCTTGCGGAACACTGTTACATATTCAATGTTTCTCTGATAAAATTTATCCCTCTTCATGAATTACACTTCTCTCACCCTCAATCCCTACATCTCTCTCTCTAGCCCCCCAGCCTTAAATCCCTCCCTCATCACTACATCTCTCAACCCACCCAGTATCAATCTAAACGCTGGTAATCTCTTCCTGTAGCTGTGTCTCTGCGTCACTGTGCTAGTGCATCCTGTGCTGATTGAAACTGACATCTGTTTGCACTGGTATGGCTTGTAGCCATACAGCACAAATACACATGCAGCTCTCGACCCAGACACATCCCCAGATACAGCAAAGAGGTGATTTGTCACACATACAAGGAAGAAAACAGAATCACTCATAATTCTAGTGCTGGAAGGAAACATTTATAAAATGAAAGGAGGACAAGGGGAAGGAAGGGACATGAAATTGTAAGGCTAAAAAGCAAAACCGGTGTCAGCATTTTTTCTTGTATTTCATTACCTGATTTGTTCTTTGCTATATTTTTCAAACAATAAAATGCATGTTTTTTATGTCAGCTTGCAGACTGAAGAGAAAAGAGTTCTTTCTTGAGTCAATCAGAGAAGAAATGAAAGAGAAAATAGATTTTACAAATATATTCTTCATTAAATGCAGACAAAATATGTCATTGTCCAATAAATGGAAGCATAACCATCACTTTCTACAGAGAGTGTAAGTATAAGTTGCTTTTTGTACAGCATTAGTATTCCTTTAATTCTCCCCCTTGTAATATTCCTACACATCGCAGAACAGGCTCATGTAATTTCCCCAGGCATTGTTAAAAGGTATTCAGGGAAACTAAGGAATCACTAACTGAGATGATGTAAGTTGAGCATAAGCAGGTTCTCTTAAAAAAACAACTAAAAAGCCAAAACATCTCATCAGTGCATCATTTAATGATCATGTGCACTGACGTTTATGTCACAGAGAAAAAGACCACACAAATTTAATCCATTTAATGGCAATAAGATTTCATGTTGATTAATTAATTAAGTACAGTCGAAGGAGACTGAGCCAAACACTAAAAATCAGCTTGGGAGATGAATACATTATGCAGAGAAGCACATTAATATTATACTGCCAAATAAATCCAACTTCCCCGAGGGCTTCCCTGCCACCATCACTCTTTCTTCGGTAATATGAAAGATAGCAAAGGGGACCATTCCACAACAGCAGGAAGTACGAGAGACACTCATAGAGAAAAGAAGCAAAGATATTTCCAGAAAGCGAAACGTTCTTTGCCAAAATAGTGACGGTATGAGGCAGACAGACTGAAGACAGAGACAACACCTGAGTTGTGGTTGCCACTGTTACTAATTTAGGGCATTAAATTGGAGTGAGAGGGTTTATTATATATCAGTTTGCATCGGCTCAATGATGTGAACAAGCTTCCAACAACTAACCATAATTTAGTTGTAGGGAAAGTGGAGTGATGACAGAAGTGATAAAACGCCTTACATTTTTAACATTTTGTGTGAATCCAGATACAGAAAGGTAACAATGTTAATGACAAAACAAAATGAAAGTTTGGGACATCCCCTTCTTTCCATTTTAAATCTCCCTTCCTACCATATGAGCTGTACTGATCCAAAAATGCCACTAATGTCATACCAAGAAGGAAGTGACTCAACAAAACACAGGCCTTTCATGTGAGTGACGATCTGCTGCCCTCTCTCTCTCTCTCTTCCTCTGTATCCATTTGTTTTCCCCTCTCCCTCTGGGGCTCTGACACGAATTCCTCCTCTCTATGTATCTCTGCCGCTCTCACGCTATCCTTCTTGGACATTTTAACTCACATCATCTTCTCTTCTATCTCCACCACTCCTCATTTTTGTTTAGGTTTCTGAAAATAGTTTCACTCTCCTTTCATTCTCCCAGCTTGTGTCAGCTTCCTTCTGTGTCTCTGTTACTGTCTCTTCTCTAATTGTATACTCCAGAATGCTCTCTGAGCTGCTCTGCTGTGGAATCTGTGAATACACTAATATGGAAGCATTTATTTTTTTGAATGTGTCTGCCTCAAATCGAAGAGAGACCTTGTAAACAATAGTGTTTGCATCAAAGAGGAATATGTTAAATACAGCAGTCTCAGTTGAAAAAAAATGCAAAAAATCAATATTTTGAGCTCAATGTTGTGAATCAGGATCTCCAACTGTTTGGATCAAGAAGTTTGTGAAAACTGAGATGTAAAAGTCAATCAGATTTCATTTTGGATTATGTACAGTGGACATTTTTCTATAAACTGATGAAGCCATAATTAATAAATCTCATGGAGCAGTTGCTGTTAAAGTGGCTCAGTTACATTGGCACTAGACTATAACAATACTGTCTTGGTGAATTTTTGCTTGTATTTAGTACGTGAGCTCTGGGTAGAAGTCATTGTTTGCCACAAAAGTCCCTGTGATGGTGACCTATTCCAGCTAAAGCCTAACAAAAGCCAACAAACTGTCTGTAGCTTGAGTGACTGCTTCCTAATGTTGCTACAGTGTAAAACACAGCAAATGAGCTACAATTCTACATCTCTTTAAATAGTAAGACACTCCACTTTATGGCACAACAAAGTACTGTGCAGTACATTTTTTGGCATGCATGCCTCCCACCTTGTTCAGTAATACACATTACCAGTCAAGAGTTTGGACACAAATTCTCATTCAGTGGTTTTTATTTAATTATTTTGTACATTGAAGAATTTTGAATATTGAAGATCAAAATGATAAAAGAATACATTATGGAATCATGTTGTGAACAAATAAGTGATAATCTTCAGTATTAAACTACAACATAGAAAATAATATAAATAAATAAAAAGCATTGAATGAGAAGGTGTGTCCAAACTTTTGACTGGTACTATATGTTTAATTGATTCAATTACTAATGGCAATTAATCAACCAACAATAAATCATCAAAAATCCTAACAGCGACCACAAAAAATTTAGGATCCCTGTTTTCTGACCTAACAACAGATGATCACAGATCATATTCTGAATCACTGATACCTTGAGTTTGAATGATCTGCAACTTTAGTTAGCTGCAAATGATGAAAGTTAAACTTAACAAGATTCAATTTAATTCAGTGAGATTACATAAGTGGATTGGACAGTGGATTTGGATTTGATACAACACTGATACCGTCCACTGTATCAGTCAAACAAACAGCTCAGCCTGCGATTCACCAAACCTTGTCTCAGTAACAACACAACAGTATAATAGAGCATCACAGGGCACTGCACTATACTGAACCGGTCCTTGCCTGAATTCTGCTTTGGTGATCAATCTATTAGGGACTCTTTCTGCCTCTTTCTTGTCGTAAACCACAACACAAACACATCCAGGGTGCTAATGATGGTATTAGTGTTGCAACAGTAATAGACACAGCACTAGACTTGTTTTTTCCTCATGATATGCCTCGTATCCTATTTGTCTGTCAGGAAGAAAAAAAATACCTGGCTCTCCACATGGCGGAAAGGTGAAGCATCATTAAAAAGGAAAAATATTCAATTCCAGTGGGGATGTGGATAACTTTCTTTAACACTGTGAGATAGGGCATAGGCCTTGGTGGAGGACTGTTCTATCCAAGTGCCCTTCCAGATTATGATAAAACTACAGCCCCTGACTAAACTGAAGTGCATATCTACAATAGCAAATCATGTACTGTTCTGACAGTGGGCACCTAAATCTTGGAGTGGACCCTGTCGGGCTAAAACAGCACCCATAGTCTGTTGTTTAGCGCTCTGTGCTACTTTCTTTGTGTTTTTAATGTGCCATGTGTAACATCTCAATTCGATAAAACCAGCACACAACTAATGGGAAGATTAGAATCAACTAGCGCATAGAAAGCATTATTTATTCATGGGAAATTACTGGCTAAATTGTGTGCTGTGCTTTTCATTTTTAACTACTTGACATCATTAAAGTGTGATCCGGCCAAATGTGTAAATACCCTGAGCAGTTTAAACTGTTGTGTTTATCTGAAAATCTTCTTGACAAAGACACTTTTCAATCTGAACTTTATTCAAGAAAACTGTTTGTTTACACTGTAAGAGAAGCCCATCTTAGCACCACTATACTACACAAACATGTCTGTTTATCTGGCTATGAATTTTGGGCATCATTACATAAGCTTGTCTAGTGTGTGTGCATGAGTGGGTGTGTCTGCACAGAAAACAAGACGGAATTTGGATGGGCTGTTGTGAGGATGTTGTGCCTATGAATGAACATGGTGTTACAAAGAGTGTGAACAAGAACAAGCAATATTATTTTGAGTGCTTTCACTTCACCTCCTCTCCTGAATCTCTGCCCCTGCATGTCTTTGTTGTGGGAAAGTTCATTTGAGTCTCTGTCAAACTTACTGTCAAGCACAGCCACAATGGACCCATTCTGCTGCGACACATTCAACAATGAGCCTTACTTTGTCCACCACACACAAAAAAGCACTGTGAAGAAGACTAAACAGACATATACGTTCCTTTTTTTCTTCTTCATACTAGCATTGCTGTGTTTGCATCCATGCATACACTTAATATAATAAGTTACTAATAGAAAAAGCCAATAACTCAAACCTGTCATATTTACATTAAGACATAGAATTTTGCATCTATTTATGCTCAAACCAGGAAAACACTGTGCTCTCCAGTACAGAAATTTCTTAGTTGGGAGTATCAATGCTTTCATCATTTTATTTGTCTCTGTGATTGTATATCTTTAAGCATATGGCTACAGAAAATGTCTCCTTAATATAATAGGGAACTACAGCAGTCTAACAAGTATTAACTGGATGATGACAGATTTTTTCCTCTTTAACTTGCCTATATGCAAGTACTTTTATGTCTTAATTGGCAGGAAGATCCAATTCTACATTTCCCATTCAAAGGCAGCATGTTGCTTTGTGTCATACCATCATAAATGTTTTCTTAGGCTACTGAGGGCTGTTAACAATATACCAGCCCATATGAATTATGTGTGCCAAGTTATGGACCAACGACAAGACCTCAGATTACCCATTTGGGTCTGGGATGGGGAGCAGTATAGCACAAAAGACCTCAACAGAAAGGATATAAAGCTCACAATGTTTTCACCACAGTGGGAGAAGTGGTGCACCACTGGCTACCATACTTTACATTTTGAGCTCATATGAACAAAGCAAGTGACTGTTAATTCAGAAATAAAGGAACATGTGCACATTGGCACCTGCCCCTACACAGATTTGACATGGAGACATGCTGGCTTTTTGACAAAAATCACCCTTTTGTCCACTCATTTACTACTCCTTATATAATGGTCACTCATTGACTCCATATTAAGCCATAGAATGAGATTTTATCATCATTATTTTGTGTCATTGTCATCAGCTGTTGAGTCACACAACAACATAATTTTGGCATGCACACAATGTGACACATTGCATTGTGGAAGTGTTAGCAGAAAGTGACGCACATGCCACGCACAGTGACTTTTTTAAATCCATAGCACTATACAGTGAATAATTTCACATAGATGAACTGGACAATAAACACAATGTATAGTGAATGCAGTGCACTATGTAGTAGAGAGGAAGTGACTTTGAACACAGCCCAAAGACTCTCGAAGGGATTGGTAATGTTTTTGGGATAATGTAATGTGTCACTGTGTCTGTTAACAGCTGTATCACAGTTGCTGGTTTAAAGGAAGCTTTAACTAAGTGGAAGAAAACATTTCTCCACAATCAAGCATGGTTATACTACTTCAACTCTATTTTAATTATGGCTGGACCCGAATATCCGAATATTCGTTCGCTACGGCACTATCCGGATATTAATTTGGTATCCGAATACCCCCCCCATCGGACGTTACCGGGCGGAAAGAATATGCCGCATTACTGTCTTCCCTCCGCCTTCGGCCCACATCAGCACTTATCGGCTCATCTCATCATGTGATCACATAAACATATACACATATGTCTAAGTGATCACTCCCTCCTTCCCCCCAGACGAAAATATTCGGAGCTCGTCTCTTCCCTGCGCCTTCGGCCCACTTCGGTTCATCCCGCCGTGTTCTTCGGCTCATTTCGGCCCCTCCATTCGTGTTTGTAAACACCACCCGAATGGCGGTGGCTGCCGACTCTGACGTCACGCTTCACTTCGTTGCATAAACACAAGACAAGATGTCGAAGACCTCTGCTGTTTGGGAATTCTTCAGTTTAACTGAAGACAAAAGGAAGGCAACGAAGGTTGGTTTACACTGGGTTCAATCTGTCATCAGGAAATGGTGGCCAGAACTTTCTAAAAATGAGAAAGGATCCGAATTTTCGGGCCGTCTCTGCCACAAGCCGCCGCCGCCGCCGCCGCCACTACCGCACCTCCGACGCTATTTGTTGTGGTCTGTATCCAAATCTCAGGACGCTAGAAAGCAAATCTTGTTCCGAAATCGCGCAATAGCTCGCGGCAAAACACCGGTGTTGGCGCGAGCGATTGCGCGATTTCAGAACGAGATTTGCTTTCTCGCATCCTGAGATTTGGATACAGACCACAACAAATAGCGATCGCCAAGTAATGTGGAGGTTTTCGTTCACTTCTCATCTCTCTTATGTTGTGGGACACTCGTTGAGACTATCCGAGCCGGTCAATGTGTGGGGAAGAAGCACGCTCGGGCGGACTTTGATGCGGGGGGGCAAGTTGCCCCATACTTTTCGCTAGCTGAGCTGCTCGCTGAGCTGCTAAGCTGCCTGCCTGGCTAAATACTGGGGCTATGTCGAAAATTCATTTCTCCATCACTCACATGTATGAAATGACAAATGTAAACAGACCCAGTGTTGAAAAAAACCGAAGTTCCCCTTTTAGTCTTTTGTTAGTGCTGTAGGAGTGTGTTGTGTTTCAGAAATCAAATTCTCCTGATGCAGTTTAGGGCTGTGAAGATAAAACTGGCAGCATTTGACTGTGCAATTGACCCCCAATATTCTTATTCAAGGCATCAGACCCTAAAGTATGAAAATATAGCAGTATATATGCTTCAAGCACTCAATATGATGGTGCTGTCTTACTAATTACAAGTCTGTCAACATTTTTTAACAATGCATCATGAATAGATACGGAAGCATGTTGTGACAAATTTGATAATATTGATGGTTTAATGCTAAGCTGCAGTCCAAGTGCTGGCACAGACGGGTTAATCTAGGATCTAAGATCTCAGCAGCAGTGTCATGATGCTTTCATTCCAACTCAGCTGAAAGAGATGGTATTTTATGCTGATGTTTCCTTTAAAGCTGCTGTCCGGAGTTTGAATCGCAGCGTCTCCCAAAACACTGTTGGTCCCTCCCTCCCTCTGATTTCGCCCCTTTATTTGTGCACGCGCGCAGTACATGAGAGGAGTGCCCGGAGTGCTGCAGCATCTCGCCTGTTCTGCTGTTTTCCCCTCTTCTACATTTAGTACATTTAGTAAATAATAAAGGAATTACGTTAGAATGCTGTATTGAGTCTAACTTGTCCTAATACCAAAATAACATGAATCTGCTAGGACGAACGAGTAAAGTTTCAATATGTGATTACACTCCCTCTCGATGACGTTGTTTATCAAACTTAGTGTATTTACGTGTGTATATGTGTTACATTGTTTATTTATTTCTATCTAGAGTTCAGAATCGCATGACTCCTCTGACGAAGAGTATGTCCCAGACGCCCCAACATCTTCCTCCAGAGGTCGGGCATCTAAACGAAGCCGTCAGGCGGGCTATGGAGGCCGTGGTCGGGGAGCGATGCGAGCACCCCGAGCCAAAAAACGTCCTGCAGTCTCTTGGCCTGACAAGCCGTGGGATTGGTAACTTTTCTGGAAGTTGCTGAGCCCTGATGCTCTCTCCTCCACAAGCAAAACAAATGTGCGTGCGGTTGCGTAGTGCGGAGCTCTCCCACACCTCCGCATGGGCTTGCTTGCTGTGCGCGTAACCGTTGATTGACAGCATGACAAAGCTGAAGCTCGAACTTGATTGGTCGGCAGCAACCGGCGCTTTTTGGAATAACATGGGGGTCTATGAGAGGAAGGCGGAGCTCAGGAATACATTTTCATATCGCGTTATACTAACTTTATATTATAGTATCGAACTAGACTAACACATTTAAGCTTTGTTAAAAAATGATACATAAATTGAAAACAAACGGAAACTCCGGACAGCAGCTTTAACAAGCTGAATCAGTCTATATGACCCGGTGAGCTTGCGTGCCATGACACATTGGTATTCAGAATTTAATTAATTTTCAATGATACGATAGCAGAAACAAAATAATCATATTTACATAATTAACTATTTGACACATTCATAAAAGCTAAAAAAATAAACAAGGTAGACTTTGAAGTAAAATCAGCTAACACATCGTTAAAGGAATAACGTGGAGCCCACCATATGGCCTAACGTCCTCTTTGCCCTCTGCTATGTAGCATTCCAGTCAAGGGTTTATCCAAGTTTCAGCCAGGCAAGCTCTAAATACGGGGCCTCTCTGTCACAGTCTAATTCCTACTCCTAGTGACTAGGATTACCAAGACTGCATGTCTGAAGTCAATCTATGACAGTCAACAATATTCTTTGCGGTCCACAAAATGTTTTAATGTAGTCAACAACATTTGCCAACAAAAGACAAACTGATTTTGTTATTCTTAGCATCTTATCTGTGCTGAGACTGCAATGTTAACTGTCTCCTTATGGTCATGCCAGAGGAAATGCCACGGGGTCATTAAAATTACAAGGGTTGTTCCACTGGGAACATAAACACGATTAGCACACTTTACAACAATCCATTAATATGATATTGTGTGTACAAACACTACAATTTGGCCAGGGGTAAAACAAGAGAAAGCATCCAAAATGGAAAATGTTTAGGCTCATGGGAGCCAAGTGAAAATGTCAGGGTAGTACACCTAATAAATGTCGATGTTTTTTGCATACAAGAGGAAGTTTTGACTTCATAGTAATGCCAGAGGAAAGGTCAGATTGTTAGTAGAAACATTTAGATTCATCCTCCGCAGTAAAAATATATTTACAGCAAAGCGCCTGGCAATCAACACTTTGGCTGTCAAGATGTGTCACTTTAACCAAACATTGAGCTAGATAAAAGCTAAACACTTTTACCGAATCAATTATGGGTCACAGATACCACAAACATTATTCTGAATATCATGCCATTGGATGAGTATGTCTTAGACGAACAGGCAAACTATCAAACAATGGACACAATCCTCCACAAAAACACACAGGAGATTTAAAATGTCATGTGCCTATCAATGTGCACCACAATCACATGATAATCTCACACACAAATATAGGAATTTCATAGCAAATGATCATTACAGTGAAAGACTGTTAAAAAATTTAAGGAAAGACTGAACTGGTCAGTATATTGAATTAATTCATGTTAATTCATGTTTAATTCAACTTTTTGTCCTTACACACTGTGAATGATTCGTAAATTGTAAAATAAGATATATTCTTCCACGGTCTCTTAAACCACACCACTGCTAGCAATTAGAAACAGCTTCCTGGAGTCATGACAGTAACATATGTTGACACCTGCATATGTGAGCTTTGCCAGTCAAACCCTCTTAAATGCCAGCAGCAGTAGCTGGTAATGACAAAATAAGCTTGACTCTAGTGGTATGGAAAAGCTTCAGCTTTACAAATTTCAACGTCAAAAAGAGCACAATGCTAAGTAAAATTCATAAAAAATCTCCTTCAAATAAAAGAGGCATTGCAACAGACCTGTTTCACTCAGGCCTGTCTCTGAAATTGAGATGCTCCAGTCCTAATATTCAACACCAGCTAAAAACAAAAATAGCTAAGAATGCACCAAGCAGTCACACATGAGAGGTAGCATTGCCTCATTGTGTTGTCACTCTTGCACAGCTTTTTCTTAACATCCTTGTCTTCGATCTATTCTGTTCTCTATCCTCTTTCTAGAGGCAAGGGATGGGTTGTCACTAATATGAGCACAAGATCCTTGGCTATACCTCTGAATTATAATCAAGTAACTACCACACAACTTCTGCCCTGAGTGTTACTCAGGGACAGTCATGCTGGCCATGGCATTGGGCTTTAAAAAGCAGAGCTAACAAGGATTAGCATCCAATTTTAACACCTGACTGTAATCCTGCTCTCACAGAGTCCACACTAAGCCTGTGCTAGCCATGCTAATGGAAGGGAAGGTGTTTGCAGACAGCCTATTTTTTTCTTGCAACTGTTACCTAACAACTTGGCTCATGACAAATGCAGTTGATGAAAGGGCAGCACTCGAGCACAGGAGGACAAGTAATGAAACAGCTCATTATTTTCCAATCTGGAGATAATTTTGAAGATTTCTTTATTGAAAGAAATTACGTATTGACAAATCAATCAGTCCTGTGACTGGGCTATTTTTTTGAGAATTTCAACTATTGTGATTGAATACCATGGTTCAGCACTGGCATATAATGATATCATGTTGAATTACAGTGCCCTGCAAGAGGAGAAGAGATTTAATAGACTGCCAATAACCTGTAAATAAAACAAATGTAATCTAAAACAAAGAAGTCAACTAAAACAAGAAAAGCTGTAGTATAATATGGCAACATTCAAATCTCGAATTCTAAAAATAGGTCAAGCTTTAGATTGTTCTGCACGATATTCTAGGTTGCAGGTGCACACGGAGTAAAACTGTTATTTCCAGCACCAATCATTTGAGTGTAATCGATAAGAGTCAACATTAAGACAGCAATGAAGTAATGTGAGGAGGTAAAAAGCACAGCAAGGCTTTATAAATAAGTAAATACCAATGTTTATCACAAAAAATAAATAACCAGTGTACAACAGTTGTACTTTTAGAATACAGCTCCCAATGATGAGCATTATAACACCGATTATCCAAGACTTAACCACACTTGACAAATCATGAAAAGCTTTTCATTCAACACAAAATCGGTTTGGTTCTTGCACGCACACTAGTTCTGCTTTGGGACTACAGAACCAACCAAACAGAACAATACAATATATACTAACTGCAGCACTAGTTCTCTTTACTAGAAACAGAGCATTAAGTAACATTCTGTTGCTTGAAAATCCTTGCTAATGGATAAAATATCATTATATCAAAAAGCTGCCTCCATAAGCACCAACTGCTCACTAACAGCCACATGATATTTAAATGTCACCTTCTCATTGATTCTAAATGCAAGATACTTTTATTCTATGCTTCTTTTAATATCTGTAACATTCACAGTAGAGATGACATGTTGACATGTTGACTTTGGGTATACTTAGCTTGATTTACATTAAGAAGTAATTCATGGTTACTGAGTGCAATCTGCAAAGAAGCAAAGAAGTGATCAGGATCTGCACTGTAGTACAAAAAAATGGAATCATCAGCATAAAGATGTACTTTAGATCCACTTTCAAGAGAAACCATGACACAAAAAGAGGACAACCCCAAAATTTGATCCTTGAAGGAAACCAACTGTAATTTGCACAATTTCAGATGTACTTTTTCCAGTAGCCACAAACTGTTGTCTGACCATAATACAACTCTGAAATCAACTATTATTTTCATCAGCTCCAACACGGTGAGGCATTTGCAAAGGAAATAAGTAATTAACTCCTGTATGATCAATGCATGCATTAGACAAATCAATAAAACGTGGCACACAGTCTTTCTTTCTATTCAAAGCCACAATAATAACATTTAAAACACGTATGCATAAAATAGTGTGTGTCCACAAATGTGTTTAGAGAAATTATTTAAGCCGATTATTTGCAAGTAATTGTAATATTTTTGCAGGAAATGATCATCTGGAGACAGGCCTGTTATTAAAGAGGTCAGATGTACCATAGCAGGAGGTAAACGAGTTACCTTGCATACTTTAGGAAATGTATCAGGTAAAGATGAAAGGTTAAAAATACAGACAACTTTAAAGAAGGTACTGAGACCATCTGTGCTAAGCGAACTCTTAGAATCTGCAACTAGTCATGTGTTGGCCATGTCACCAGCAGAAAGCAATAAATAAGCAGTGTACAACAGTAGTACTTTGAAAGAGATCAAACGGGTTATCAGCAGCTACAAATTGCCATTTTAAGCTACACAGATTCTTCTATGCTCTGATAGTGAAGCCCCATCAGATACAGTCAGAGAAAAAAGGAAAAAGTGGACTTATGGCTAATTGAACTTACTGCCTTTCATAATTTTTGGAGGTTTTTAGTTTAGCTTCTCAAACTGTAGAGGTGCATTTATTTCTACTATGCCTAAGAGGAAGTAAAGTTAAGAAGGTCTGCTCATCAAAATGCTTGAAATTTTGCAGAATCACCCTATGTGGGTATGATTATTTTATTGTAGGATCACTAAAATCAAACTCAGTACTCATCAACTACTGATTTTAACTGTTCTCTTAGTTATTCACATCGATTTTTCACTACATTCAATATTACATAATGACAAAGTGAAAAGAATTTTATAAAGTTTTGCAAATTCTGAACACTTTGAGTGCACTGTAAATTATAACCTACTGAGCAAGTCAAAGTTTGTATAATGACAAATGATGCAGCGGCGATACTAGTAATGATAGCTGTTAGGACAACCTTTTCTATGGTGTCTGGCCAACTTTGTCCTTTTCATCATACAGTAGTATGGCAGTTCACTGTAATCAAACTATTCAAGAGAGGCCAATGCTGTTTTACCAGATAGTTTGGCTGATTTTTTGATGTCATTCAGTTTCAGACCTACAGTACACTGACATAACACAGCAGGCCAGAAACCAAAGAACATTGAATGCACATGAAATATCCAAATAATGAGCTCCTAAAATCAATAATCTGAAAATGAGTTCGCCAACTTGGGATGTACGGCGATCATCATCATCATTGACGATCACTGATATTGGCTGGCAAAGGTTTTAAAATGAAATACTGACATTGGTCTAAACTGCAGGCTGATAAAGCTTGTAAGGTTCAGCATTTATAGTTTTGTTTGAAAATGTTGGATAAAAAATAAATACGGCATGTTATATATGTATTTTAAAGTTATTTCTTTCTTTTGCTCAATGAAGCATTAAAAACACTACATCTACTGCATCTGCCAGTGGGCCATTCCAATAAAAGTAGATATTTTAATATGTTAATTCCACTACGAAGAGATCTCATTTTCTGTGTCCTTAGGTAGAGAAAATGTTGAGGTATATCTGTATCAGCAACCGAGCCATGACAAGTGGAAAACACCAGCATATTAGGTATTGGCAAAAGTCCGATATCGTTCAAGAGATGTACACTGCCATTTTTGTCAAATGTCCATTTCAGTTCATTACGCAGTATTTTTTATAGTTAGCACCACAGCTCTGTAAACTAAGAAATGTGAGCTGAAGTCAGTATCCTTAATATTCACAGAAGTAAATGCGGCTGACAAACACTATGAATAATACAAAATCCAACTTATTGGTAACCTGTCACTGCAATTTAATTAAGTATTTGTCCATCTACTTTTGGACAACACAAGAACATCCACTAATTGTAAAACACTGATAGTCAAACAAACACTCACAACCAGACAACATGCTAATAAGGTTCTCGCTTTGCAGCAGACAAATTGGCATCAAGATGATTTACTAAATGCACTGGAATAATCAAACTTGAACACTGTCTTGTTTCTAGAAGATGCACTGGATGACAAATAGTCAGCAATAACCATGATCTTAGGCATACGATTCGTACTTTTGTACATTTGTAGCCTCAAATGTGAACTCTTACATAATTCAAGGTTGACTAAAACAAGATACCATGTTAGGTTATTCTGATACAAATGACTACTAGTCAGTCAGTACAGAATATTTAAACAAAATACATAAAATGAAAGACAAATGACATAGATGGACGGAGGGTTTCGAGTACCAGCTGCAGAGCTGTAACGATTCATCCCTATATTACCGGCCTGCCCCTGATGATGTCATCAGTTAAAGGGACATAATTCTAAAACAATCACCAATTTTCATTTTCAATATTATACTTAACCCAACAGAAATGGATCAGTTCAACCATGGGTGGGTGCAAATGCACATATGCACTCCCCCATACAGTCATGCAATCCACATGCAAGAGCTGGGTTAAATAGCAATGTAGGGTGAGCACGCAGCATAGTCATACAGAACAGCGAGCGTGTGCATGTGTTTCAGGACACGCCATACAAAGAGAATTTATACAAGTGAGCCAGCTGGGCACATAAGCTCTCCTGCACAATAAATCCAAATAATCCTTTACGATGGGAAGCGGGAAAAGGGGGGGTGGGGGGGGCACTCAGACATATGCGCGCACACACACACACACACTCACAAAGGTACACACGCTTCAATTAGCCTCGCCATTGTGCCTCTGTGGTAGACATTCAGTGGCTGTGCCCTTTTCCTAAGAATAACATGCAAGTCACCGAAATGCATTCCCTCAAAATAGAGGGGCCGCTTATGACATTTGAACCACTCAAAAATAACCACTGATATACACACTTGCCAGCAAGATGAAGCACCGCAGGACAGGGACATAAAGGAGGATTAACCTGATTTTACAACAGAAAAGACAAATCTTACCTTCCATCATGGTTGCAGATTTGCATTCCTCTATCTCCAAGGAGCCTGAAATGAAAGCAGGAGGTGTCGGGAGGGGGAGAAGAGAAGAAGCCCCCGGTTACACAAATACAGTAGAATTGATGGGCAGCAGAGCAGCTGTGTGCTTGTGGCTAACGCCCTGGCTAACTGTGAGCCTCCAACACCCCCAGACGTCGCCTGTCAACTAGCCCGGGAGAGAGATATAGAGATAGACAGAAAAAGAGAGAGAGGAAAGAGGAGGGGTAGGGGCCAGGCTAGCTGTCGATCAGAACTCGGGCTTAAGCCATGGATGCTGCTACTCCTACTCCTACTGCTGCTGCTACTGCGACTCTGACCTACACACAGCAGAGGATGCTGAGAGGTGGGGAAATAGCTAACTGAAGAAAAAAAAAACAGAGGCAGGGTATGGAGAGGGGAGGGAGGGAGTCAGAGAGACTGAGAGGGAGGGAGGGCTGTGTGTGTGTTTGGGAGGGGGGCGGTAGTGTTGAGGAGGGACAGAGGCAGTATGCTGAGGTCACAGATGGCCTCAGCCAATCCGTGCAGCTCTTTGTGGAGTCACATGGCTTGAAGACTGAATCTCCTGACACGATGGCCCAAGAGGACGCTTACATTAGTAACCTCCCTTGCTTGACAAATAACTATGCATACACTAAATACACATACATGTTTACACATCCAAACAGAGGCACTGCAAATGTAAGCAAGCATGTACACGAGCAAATACAAAAGATACACAAACGTGGTAAATATACACACATGCACCCCTCCCCTTCACCCTACCTTATGTCAGTGCGGTGTGCCGAGCCTGCCCAGTCCTGAATGGCATTAATTATGTGGCCGCGGAGAGAATAATGTGCAGGTGTGAGTCAAGTGACAACCCATGTTGAGAAAACACACATGTACTCTATAATAACACACCACTGCACAAAATATTTGCTCTGCACTGTCCTGTACACTGACTATTTCTGTAGTAGCTGCCTGTGTGTGCCTGTCTCAGTGTCCCGCCCTCCATGGAATATCGCCGTGGTTTCACACTGCCCTCTCTTCTCTCCTCCTCCCCCGTCCCCTCCCACCTTATCCTCTCTCTGCCAGCCCGTTTCACTCAGCTGCCTTTTTCTGTCTCTGTGCTTTCCCACTGCACTGGGACGAGGATCGATCGGCGTGACGTCATGGCAACGCAGGCTACAGCTGCAACCAACAAGCAGGAAGGGCTGAGGGTAGACCAGCCTCCAGAGAGGGGTGTGTGCTTGTGTTTGTGCTCATTAATGTTCTATGAGAGGGTGGAGTGAGAGAGAGGGGTGGGGAGAATATTTATGTGGACATACACAACAACACTGGCTATCAGACAAATGTACAAAAAAAAAAAAGAAGTGAAGTGACACTTAATGAGAAATCAAAATCTGGGAATGAAAGCAGTAAGCAAACTGTGTCTATTATTTTCAAAACTAGTGGTACAATAATATGTATTGTTGACCGCAGTAGTACATAGCAGCAGTAGTAGGGCATTGCGTATCAATATTTGGTACAGTAAATACATAGCCCATATGGTAAGCCACCAGGTCCATATGACAAGATTGAAATATTTATACATTTTCCATTATTTTTAGGTAAATACATTTGCATTTTTTAAATAATCAATATGTCTTTATATACATACATCATAACCATGTTGTAAAACAAAACTGAGCATTTATATTTCAAAAGGTCAGTCAAACAAACCTAATTAGAAAGACAAATGAATGTATACAAGTACAATTAAATTAAATATTAGAAAGCAAGATGTCAGCAAAACAATGACATTAAAGATTGTCTTTGTAACACTGAGATAACACTTGCTATTAATGACATTGGTAACTGTTGGGTGAACTGCAGCCAGCTTCCGACTGTCCCTATAGCGTTCCCCCTGAAATTAGCCCACTCTGTGTTTAGCAGGATGCACTCCTCTTTTTGTGCTTACACGAAGTGTATTTCAGGAAATGAAGACAAACAGAAGCAAAGCAGATTTTCATGTGAAAATGTGTCCTGCACGCTTTATACATAAGTCCACAAGCTGTTCCAGACAACCAAGAAATTTGGAAAAAGGTCTAAATTTTAAGTAACCTTACAAGTGGTTCACACTTTTGCAGCTAAAATCATTAAAGCCTGTACTGCAAACAGCTTAATATTTTCCTACATAGCGTCTTTATGCTTAATGTAAGAATAGCAATGTCACAGAAGCCCTTCCAGACAAGGTATACAAAACATTTAAAAAGGTGAGAACATTCTTTCAATCAGAATTAAGTTATTTTTTATGATAATCTTCCTCTTGACATTATTCAGAATACCCACAACAGTAGTCTGATTCCTTAGATGTATATCTATACCTATTGCAAAGACAGCTGCGATTGGTATAAAGAAATAAAATAAGTCAGTGTTGTTTTTCCCCACATACATGGGATTAGGTTGCAGTTTTCACAGCGTCACTTTGTAGACTGTTGTGTTGCACACAATATTGATGATTTCTATTTATTATTGTGTAAAGTTGCTAGGCCCAACCTAGAAAGACTGCCATCACAATGTGTGTATAAGGTGACCAGGGTGCTCATTCACACTTTCAGATGTTGTCAGATTAAGTAAAGGGAATGCTTGTCTGAAAGTGGCTGCTTGGTCTACTGTATGTTCATCTATGTCTGTGCATTGGTCCCTATATTGCAGATGTAACATTTACACAGAAGGAAATTTGATCGTTCTTTTAACTACAAGCTCGGAGCTGTTAACTGTTCATTCAAGTTGACAAAAATCTAAATAGAAACATGAAAACAACGCTAAAGCTTTGGCTCAAAACGAGCCACCAATCTGTATATTTGTCATTCTTGTAAAAAATATAATCTTTCCCATTATTCCAGGTTAATAACAAAATAATGGTATTTATTATAGCAGTCACTGATAAATGACAGATTATAAAACAATCAACATCTCAGAAGCTCTATGTGTAAACAAAATATTTAGTCTCCACAGCAGGCATAACATGTGATATATGTACATTCACATAGATTACTTTGCATACATACAACTGCTTTCTATACTGTATGTTTACTGGAAAACTTGAAGTCCATGGTGACTTATTTCATCCAGAGGGACAACATGAGTTTATTTTCACAATGAAACCTCTTTAGCCATGCTTAAAACCATGTGATATTGACCTGCGTTCTCCAATTCTCTTTCTCGCTCACACATTCATTATTTCTTCTCGAGTCTTTGCTGATTTCCCTTTTTTGTGCTTGTGTTCACAGAGTTATTTTTGTCAAGCTGCCTCCATGTTGCTCATTCTGTCACTTGCCTCCTCCCTCCTTTCATCATCCTGTTGTATCATGCTCAGCTCCTCTGCATTAAAAACAGCAGATGCCCCCCAAAGAGAAGATCCCCCCTCAAATCCTGGCCCCAGCCTGAACTCCCATCCCCCTCTTTTTGCCTATGCCTCCCTCACTCTAAACCTTAAATTGTGACTTCTTTGCCTTTCTCCCATTTTGATCACTTTCTGCTCCTTCCCCATAAGTATCTCAGCCTCTCCATGTTTTCTAAATCTCCATTTCCAATCACCTTCTCTTTCCCTCTCCCATTTTCTTCTGTATTGCTCCTCTCGTCTTACCCCTGCTCACTTGTCTTTGCCGTGAAACAAACAGCATCTTTTCCTGCACTGCCATCTAGTGTTCACCGAGAATTATGAGTGATATTTACCATTGTGCTGTTGCAGTGGGGTCACTGCTGAGGAAGAACAGATACTTTTCAAATTACTTTTTTGCTTTTACTGTACTGCAATACCATTAAAATACCACACATATCTCTGCTGATTATTCTAATATTTGGCCATGTACTTAGATAAAAATGGCCATAGCTTTCAATCATGCAGATGATTGGTGCTGCCTTGACATCTAGCAGAGGAGTGTTGAATAAAGAAAGAAGGGAGGGGGATTTGCTAGATACAGCCTAATGCTCTATAAGCTCTGTTTTGAAGTGGAGCAGCTAAAGTTAAGAAACACACTTTGTCGTTTCCTCTGGAGGGGAATAGACAAATAATTCCCATGGAAGATAAGAAGGTATTTTCTGCACAGAAAATTTGAGAGAAGTGCCAATTATTGTCATCTTGATTAGCAGTTGAGTCAACATTATTTTATAATTCAATGCACTCCACATAAAAAAAATCCTAAAACAACTCAGAATTTCATGATATTAATCTACTGTTAATTTCTGAACCAGTAGCAGTTTTTGCTAGTGTGACATTTTTGCTCATTGTGGGCTTGTTTATTTTTTTTTATTTCAATTTGAACTCCTGCACATCTGTAGAAACATCATAACCATTGCAGAAGTAGATTAAACTCTAGAATGTCATCTGTGTAGCATGGCATAGTTTAATGCCATGAATCACAAAAAAATAAAAATTGAAAGTTGAATTTCTTTGATTACTTAGACAAAAACTGAAAAAATTGTAATTCACATGTACAACAATTTTCCTTGTACCCATAGCTGTAACCAAATACTGGAAAAAAAAAAATGTGACTCTAAATACTATAAATAGCTTACTACTTACATTTTGAACCTGTTTCCATACTTTTCATCTGTCAGCTCTGTGCAAACACAGCCTACCGTTCAGCCTGTTTCAACTGCAAGTCCCTGAATTTGTGTCATGACCTCTGGTCACAGCTAAGCCACTCATTGTTTCTTGGGAGCACCAGGAAGCACAGAATTTTTTAAAAAATGTTTGTTTTTAGTAAAATCTGGTTATTCTTAAAGGTTTATTTTTTTGGTCAATTTTAAATGAGACAAGCACAATAATGTGATTTTGGTGAAATGCCACGATTTTAAGACTAGATGTGTTTACATTTTCAGACCAAACAATACTTATGGTTATTAGTGCTGCTATTAGTTGTATTGTGGGTGGCTGGTTGCAAACTCGATTGTTTCCATTTCTCACTTGCTCACAAACGGACAAATCAGAAGCAGTCTTTTAAAATACTGAATATGAACCTAAAATGCAGTGGGGTAGCAAACAACTTGGTATGACTTGGCATGTTCACCTTTAACACTGCTATAACTTGCATTGAAACACTGCAGCCAAAGCTACGACTGGGAACTTCTGTGTGCCACGTGATCCACAACTCATGTGATGTACATCATGTGACATTATTATTCACCTATTAACTGAAAGATGATGATTAAAATATTCAAACTGGTAACACTTCTCTTACTGCAGACATTAACTTAATACTGAAATGCTAAATCAACATAGAAATGTAGGCTAGTATCCAGTAAACTTTTGCACTAAAGGCAGATATGCAAATATGCAAGTTAACTGGCAAAAGATGATACGATTGCCTGTGATAACTCTAGTGTTATCTGACCTGTATGAGGTTTGGAATAAATGCAACTAAAATACAGATTATTTATGGAGAGCAGAATAGAGAAACAGAGAATTATTAAAGCTTGCAACCTCAGGGAATTTAATTGTATGAGCTTGAAAAGATGCAAACGACGTATATTCTTCCCTGTTTGGTACACTGAAGATGCTGTCCTCTGTAACTACTATCACTTAGTGACAGTATCAAAATATTTCATTTTGCTGATGCACCTTCTTTAAGGGCACAGCACACTGCACAGTTGACCACATTGTGTATATGAACACAAACGTTCATGTATTACACCAATAACATGTCAGTTTAGTCAGCTAATAAAGGTAGGGTGAGTAGCTACAAACATACAAAGCTACAAGCACACATATTTACTAGCAAAGCAAAAGTCAACTACAAGGCTCAGATAACCTGAGTAAACCGGTTGAGAATATAAAAATGCAATAAACTGAAGGCACATTGACAATGCACATTCTCACTGCTGAGGTGCTTCTGTGCTACTGTTTAAAAAAAAAAAAAAAAAAGGCTTTACCTACTGTACCTGCAACGATACGAAACCATCCGGTACACAGCTCCTCAGCCATTTACAGCTCTCTCCATGGACACTCCTGCTTTCACATCAGCCAAAAAGAGGGATGAAAAGGGAGAAGAATGACCGGGAGACAAAGACGGCTCTCTGGAAAAGGGAAGAGGGAGACGACAATGAGCGGTAACCAAGGACTGAGGAGAAACCAACAGCCTGAGCTGCTCAGAGCACATGCGTGTATGCCGATGCCGATACTAGGACATAAATTTACAACTGCAAGTGTACCAGCGAAGACAGGCACACAACCTGTGGAGAATAGTAATGTGGCACAGCAGGCTATGAGTCCAGACTGGTCGGGCATTGAAGGTCAACGTGTCCTTTACTGCCATACAGACAGACTCACACATCTATACACAGAAACAATAGAAATGGCTTTCCCAAATCCCGTACAAATTCTGCAATGTAGGCAAAAGCCTTCATACATTATATATGTTTGTTGTCCAAATGATTTAATATGCATAATTAAGTCTTTTGTGATATGAAAAAAGAAGCTGTCTTAGCCCATTTAAAAGAGGTAAATTCCACTACAAATAATGAAATCAAAGTGAACAATCTAACTTTTTCCCCACCTTTTCTTGTTCTATGGTGATTACAGGTGGTGTAAAATGTCGGTTTACTGTCTTAAGGATGAGAAAGTAATCAGTGCATTTCAGTCTTTTCTCACCTCTTAAGTTTGCTATCTTGAATCAAAGAAGCCCTCTGATTCAGTTGCACTGCAAAAACGCCCTTGAATATTTGGCCATTGTTTCCATTGCTCATAGGCTGCACTTGTACCTTTTACTCTTTGATGACCGCAACTTTTTCTTGTGCACTGGCACTTCTCAGTAACTGCCAGCACCATTTTCTACTCTCTACATATCAGGTTCTCTGAGCGATTCATAATAGTCCTAGATGAACTACATTACCCAGGGGACACTACATGACACAGTTCTCATTCTCGCCTGCCTACATTTCTCTGGTGGCTAGTCTAAGTAATGAGAAGGCAGGGTATTCTGGGATTTTGCCAGCAGAGCAGGGTGGTTCAGCACTAGGAATGCAATAACAAATATTTTGACTATAATTATTTGAAGGAATAATTGACTAGTCGGACTTTGCATCACATGTATTATTTCATGGCTCTTAGTTATCAGCTTACAATTCTAGTTTTCGGTTGTTTTAAGCACATATTAAGAAATTAAAGGACAGTAAAGATGCCCGTTGTGTACTTTTACAGTACACAGTATGCGTCTTTTGTGATTTATGTAATTCTTAGATCGACAGGTGGAGCAAATTGTTTCACAGCAGGGATGATAGTAGTGGGAGCACTGGGATGTCAGGTGAGAGTGCACGGCCATGTTTTAGGTGGGAGCACTCCTGAGAATCACAGAACACTCCCAGAATTTCAGCTAGGGCTCCAGCAAGGTCAGGCCTTGTAATACAAAGAGCTAGGGTCATCCCAACCTGATGACCTCCTTACAGACACAAAAGTGTGTGTATACAGTCAATTATTTTTACTCCAGTAATATAAAATGGTTGCCACTTTGATCAAATAAATGCATGTTGTAAACATTAGCAGTATCTCAGACTATCTTTTATTGAATGCATAAATTCATTATGTAAGAAGCTACCAAAAAAAACCTGCTACCAGTCAGTACATATGAATGGGATCTACAGATTTTAAATGTAAGATGGTACAATAATAAGGACATCCAAAAATCCATACAGTATTGGCAAATACAGGTGAACTGGAACAAAATGGGTTCATTCACTTTAATAATGAGAAGCCAAAAATGTACGTGCTATTAGTGCCATCTGCTGTTCACTTAAACACAGTGCTTTATTCCCTATAAAAACACCACTGCCTCTGTCACCGCTGTCTCTGAATAAGCTTATATACCTGCTTGGTATACAGTTTGTCACAGATTTTTTTGATTGTCCAGTATCCAGACACAAGATATGCAAAATGATATTCAGACTGGTTCACCTCAATAATCCCAGTATTAGCTAGTCACTGTACAGGAGTATATGAATGATTTAGCTTTAAGTATAAGCTTGATACCTGCAGTGACAGCAATGACATTTTATTTCAGTGTCATATTCACAGCGCTGCACGTTCCAAGGTGCAAATCTCTGTAAAACACTGATAGCAGAATTGGTTCTGGCATTTAGACGGACTGCACTTACTATTCAGAAATAGACTGGGAAAGACTGCTCTCATTTCTGGCACATTAAATATACCTCCCAGACGGCAACCACTTGTGTAAAGTGAGCATGTTTATTTCAAAAGCAGAGGATGCAAAGAAAAAAAGAAAGAAAAAAAGCAACTGTTCTTTATTCTCACCTTATCTGTCTCTCTTTTTCACGTTTTCCCACTGTCTACCTTGTATCATTCTCTCTTCACCCCCCACAGACCAACAAACAACCCTCCACCTCCCTCCTCCTGACCTACTTTCTCTCCACCTTTGCTCATTCCTTTCGCCTGTGGGGTGCAGTGTTGCTCTAATCTGGATATTTTTCAGTGATGTATCTCTGCATCTGTTTGCGGATCCAAAAGTGTTTACACCGCCAGCAAAACCCAAAAGACAAACTCAAAGAGCTCATCAATGTTAACGTATGACCATAGTTAGGAAAGAGATGCTCCATTTAACAGAAAACTGTTGGTATAATCTGGCAGGTAAGGAGCCACTGGGAGTGGAGGATGAGGTATGGGTCCCTGAATTGCTGATCATTTATCAAATGTGTTCTAGTTACATCCTCAGTTTGCCCATACAACAACAAAAAAAAAAACAATCTTGCACACATTGTACTTTTCCCTTTGCATTAGCAACAGCTGATGACAAAAAACTTTGTTGATTAGACTATCAACAATAAATCAATCAATAGCATTTGTAAAACCTGATTACTGACTAATCAAATGAAAATGCCACCTCTCTGCCGATTTTCTGCTTTAGTAAAAGGAAAGCTATGTTGATGGTGAGACAAAATGAACATTCTAAATATAAAAACTTGGATGAAAAGTAGCTGTTTGTATTTGCTGTCATGTTTAAATTGACTAATCTATCATTAAAACAATTAAGAGATTAGTGACTCTATCCTTATGTAGGCCATCAGCTGATAGACTGGCTACGAGCCTCAACAGGACAGGTTAACCAAAAGGAAAGTGACTACTGCATTGTGTGCCTTGACTTGGGTCACCTTTTAACTTTAGAAAAGGTTAGAAAGAGAAAAGAAAAAGAAAATGTGACACCAATTCAGTGAGATTCTTTCTCTCACCCCTCAATCGAGGACAGCAGGGCGATGAGTGTAATTATAAGAACAGGTCACCGGCTACCAGGAGTGTTCCATACGCTTGAGGTAAAAATAAGTGACAAATTAAGGGAAAAGCTTGAACTGTTGATCCCTACAGTGAGGGGACCGTATGGTGTTCAAATGCTTCCGGGAGCATTTTGCTAGAATGGTTTGGGTCCACTCATCCCCCTTGGAGGCATGAGTCACTGCAAATCAACACACATGTGCTGAGTAATCACCTTTATCCTATGATGAACCATTTCTGTGCTGATGGGACTGGTCTTTTTCAGTATGACAAAGTCCTCATTAAAAGGCCCATTATTGGGTTGAAAAGTTTGATGAGTATGAAAATGGCGTAAATCATATGCTATGGCCTAGCTATTCACCAGAAGTCAATTGAGTTTAATACCTACAGGAGATTTATGTTAGAAATGTTGGAGTACTCCATCACCATCATCAAATCTTCAAAAGAAAGATTATCTTTTGAAGGAAAAGGCTCATGAAGAGTTGTAGGGACTTGGCAAATCAATGCCACGTAGGGCTGAAGCTGTTCTGGCAGCAGGTGGTGGCCCAGCTCCATAATTAGACAAGTTTTTCCTTGAAACTGTACCGTCAACACAGAGCAGGAGTTTTACAGACATTTTGCCTCTCAGTAAATGTCATATCTATACTGGGATTTCCCTTTGCTCATGTTGCAGCGGTCACGTCTCATGTCCAAAATCCTTCTGCCATTTCCTGCAAACTGCTAAAGAAACATCCCTGCAAATCTCCACCCCGCTCCATCCCTCCCCACCCACGAAGCGCACTGATGAGGGATGATGATTAGGCAGCAGCCATTAAATGTACACAGACAACTCCCACCCACCGATTAAGCAGCAGTGAGTGCAGTCAAACCAAAACAACATTCCACTCAGTAGCTGGGGAAGGCATATAGAAAGATAAGGTGGGGCAATGGCTGGGTGCCCTGTTGTTTGCCTACGTGCCATTAAGCCACGCATGATGCCTTCTATCTGTTAGTACTGCCAGGCAGAAACACTGTTCTCTGTCATTACTCCACTGCCGCCCTGCCCAGATGGGCAGGCACACAGCCCCACACACACACTACATCATGTATTAAGGTTTTCTTTATAATTACCACCCACTTCTTAATTACTTGATGATGCTGAGGAGGCTGACTGCTATAGGAAATTTAGCTTATTTAGTCTCATGTCCTGGGGGCATTATTTTAATTCACAGCTTTATGTTCTTATAGTGAGAGGTAGCTTTGAATAGCATGACACTGTTCTCTTGGACATATAGTACTGTGTTATTGTATTTTAGGTGCCAGGTCAGTGGATCAATCAGTAGTCAGTTAATGGGCAAGTTAGCCAGTGTTGTAGTTGGTAAGGCACAGTTTATATTGGCAGTGATTAGCTCAGAACAAAGTGAAAATTAACTTGAGACTTTAACCTTAAAAATGAATTTTTGATTTCCCACTGGGTCCCTGCCCTGTAACACCAGTTTAATAACAAACACTATCAACTTGAACTACTCTGTACACCCAAACCCCATCCAGAGTCAACCTCTTGTAACATGCCCTTTCTAAAACCCCCGTCCACCCCTACATCCTCAGAACAGGGGATGGAAAAGATGAGCTCATCGCTCTGATACAGTGCCGGTCGCTCTGTGGTCTTCCTAATGGTCTCCAGGATGTCAACACCACTCCAATATGTCCCTCTTACTCACACCAATTACCATTTCCACACAGGGCTCAGGCCTAAATAAACACAGCCCAAACTTGCTATACAATCAGCTTATATCTATAAACAGTGGAGCAGTATAAATTAGACCAGTCCCAAAAGAATTCTACTTTGCTTGGACAGGCAGGCTGAGATGACAGAATAAAGTCAGATCAACTCACTGTAGGGAATTTCAAAGGTGTATTTTAATGGCGTCATGAATAGCGCAGATGCAGGTTCTATACTCCCCAACAGCTTCTTTGGATAATTCAACTCTGATTTTAATTTAATTTGAGAGGTTTGGGTCTCTTTAATTGTGGCATAACCCCAATAAAGAAGACACTGAGTTACGCAACTTCTCTGTCGAAACCTGTGGTGGGAACGGGAAAGCACACCAAGATGTGTAAGACAACTTACACAAGAAAAACCCATGGTCCAGTGCTGAATTCTAGCTGGAACAAAGAAAGAACTTGCCTACGCTTGCTTACTGGCCACCCACAAGAACGCTGCTAATATAGGTTACGTGTGTATGTGTGTAGAAGCTGTGACGTGCAGATAGCAGCCCGGATAGGCCTCCCTATGACGCATGTAACTGACCCATAATTCATGAAGCACCTTAAAATAGGACCGTAGATTTTTAAGCAAAACTCCTGGACCCGACAGCCCTTCCAAGCAGAATAAGAAGAATGAACCTGTCTACTGACTTACGATAACAGGTCATGAGGGGAGACTCAAAGTCATGACGCAGGAAGTATATGATCTTAAAAAAATAAAATTAAAAAATAGTGGCCACAGTGGTATTTCTCTTCTCCCAGTCTTTCAGGTCTCTAACTGAAAGCATAAGCAATCCAGGACCAACAAATGACCCATTCACCACATTTCCTGAGCCCAAGGAGGAAATAAAACGATAATCAATACCAATGTGGGAATCTTATATGATATACTACAAAATACACAAGTGAGATTTTTGTGTATACGTAAAGGGAGGCCTCCGAGAAGCATGCAGCCACTGTTTTTACTGATTTCAGTTCCATTTTTCCTGTAATTTCATTAGACAGATCAAATTGAGAGTCTTACTAACTCAAGCAAGTCATGAGATTACTCCAAAAATAGCAGATGGTTGTGAGAGGGCACTGCTACTCGATAACCGTTATATATTTAAGGCAGCAAATTTGAGTTGAACACATTGAAAATCATCTACAGTCAATGCATTTATCTATTTCACTGCTTTTTTCCATATTCATGCAAACATTTACATATGTGGGATAGGGAAATATTGGTTGATAAACTGGCTATATCCATCTTGTTATACCACTTACTTGATTTTAAGCATAACCCACTCCAGACTGGTGTGGAAAGCAGTAGCCCGCGGCATTGATGCTGCATGGGAGCAGCTGCCGCAACTTTGCGCCCTGCTGCTGCTGATTAAAAATACAGAACGCCAATGCTGCTTAGTGGTAGATCTAAAAGCACCTTGAAGCTGATGTCTCTGGCAGACTATTTCTCTTTATTGATCCAGCTAATCTCAGCTGTTGAAGAAGCATCTATACAGGAAAAATATAAATGTAAGATGTAATATTTGATTAAATTTGATCAACATCTTTAATGTAGGGAGAAAAAGCAGTTGCTGTTTCAACACAAAGCATCTCTACAACGTAATGGACGTCGTACTGAAAATGACAACAGGCAGATTGACAGTGGGGTCAAAGACCAGAAGTCACTGTATCCACCATGTACACCGCACAGTGCCACACACGCATCGAGTTAATGAGGTTGTCGATATTGGCTGGTGGAATGTTGTCCCAATCTTTCTGAGGGGCTTGGTGATGTCGGTGAATATTTTAGGGGATAGGATCTCATGGTTGCATCTGTCCATCCTGAAAAATTAGTTCTTAAATGACAAACTGGACAGATGTGGACAGTGCCTAGCTTCGGCCCCAGCTGACATGCCTGCATCCAGCAGCCTATTTCAAATTTTAAAATAACCATTTACACACGTGGACAAAATTGTTGGTACCCCTCAGTTAGAGAAGGAAAAACCCACAATTCTCACTGAAATCACTAAACTCACAAAAGTAACAATAAATAAAAATTTATTGAAAATTAAATAATCAAAAACAGCCATTACTTTTGAATTGTTGATTAACATAATTATTTAAAAAAACAAACTAATGAAACAGGCCTGGACAAAAATGATGGTACCTCTATAAAAGATTGAAAACTATTTGACCAGAGTGACATGATTAACTCAGGTGTGTCATTTAATTGACATCACAGGTGTTTCCAAACTCATAATCAGTCAGTCTGCCTATTTAAAGGGAGACAAGTAGTCACCCTGCTGTTTGGTGAAAAGGTGTGTACCACACTGAACATGGACAACAGAAAGCGAAGGAGAGAATTGTCCCAGGACATCCGAAAAAAAATTATAGACAAACATCTTAAAGGTAAAGGCTATAAGACCATCTCTAAACAGCTTGAAGTTCCTGTGACAACAGTGGCTCATATTATTCAGAAGTTCAAGACCCACGGGACAGTAGCCAACCTCCCTGGACGTGGCCGCAAGAGGAAAATTGATGACAAATTGAAGAGACGGATCATTGGAATTGTATCCAAAGAGCCCAGAGCAACCTCCAAAGAAATTAAAGGTGAACTCCAAGGCCAAGGTACATCAGTGTCAGATCGCACCATTCGTCATTGTTTGAGCCAAAGTGGACTTCATGGGAGACGACCAAGGAGGACACCAGTGCTGAAAAAACTCATAAAAAGCCAGACTGGAATTTGCAAAAATGCATGTTGACAAGCCACAAAGCTTCTGGGAGAATGTCCTTTGGACAGATGAGACCAAACTGGAGCTTTTTGGTAAGGCACATCAACTCTATGTTCATAGACTCAAAAACCAAGCATACGAAGAAAAGAACACTGTCCCTACGGTGAAACATGGAGGAGGCTCAGTAATGTTTTGGGGCTGCTTTGCTGCATCTGGCACAGGGTGTCTTGAAAGTGTGCAAGGTACGATGAAATCTGAAGACTATCAAGGCATTCTGGAGAGAAATGTGCTGCCTAGTGTCAGAAAGCTTGGTCTCAGTCGCAGGTCATGGGTCTTCCAACAGGACAACGATCCAAAACACACAGCCAAAAACGCCCAAGAATGGCTGAGAGAAAAGCGTTGGACTATTCTAAAGTGGCCTTCTATGAGCCCAGATCTGAATCCCATTGAACATATGAGGAAGGAGCTGAAACATGCCATTTGGAGAAGACACCCATCAAACCTGAGACAACTGGAGCTGTTTGCTCATGAGGAGTGGGCCAAAATACCTGTTGACAGCTGCAGAACGCTCATTGACAAATACAGAAATTGTTTAATTGCAGTGATTGCCTCAAAAGGTTGTGCAACAAAATATTAAGTTATGGGTACCATCATTTTTGTCCAGCCCTATTTCATTAGTTTGTTTTTTTAAATAATTATGTTAATCAACAATTCAAAAGTGATGGCTGATTTTGATTATTTAATTTTCAATACATTTTTATTTATTGTTACTTTTGTGAGTTTCAAGTGATTTCAGTGAGAATTGTGGGTTTTTCCTTCTTTAACTGAGGGGTACCAACAATTTTGTCCACGTGTGTATCTCAGCAAGAAACCATAAAAACAACACAAATTGTTGGATTTTTAACTTTCCAACAGTCCTTGAACTAATCATGCGTAGCTTTTGGATCTGTCTTGAAAAACCTACCATATCTGAACAAAAAATTAAAATATTTAAAATTTCAGTAAAAATTAGTCTGCAAAAAACATGTGACAGGGGCAAAAAGAAAAAAAACTCAGAAACTTGGAATTCACAGGGTTAAATGAAGCTGGCATTTTAAGGTGGTCTTTCATAGTAACTTGACAACGGACTGTATGTGTACTGGTCATGTTGTCTGATCATTGTCTTTTAAAGCCACACCTGGCTAGGGTGTGAATTAACCCAATGGTAGAGAAACTCAGAAACCCAGGTGCGACAAAATCAGTTCCCATCATTTCCTTTGCTGTAATTGCTATGGCCACACAATAGTCATAGTGACGAGCTGAAAAAGTTGAACTACTGTGAATGCTGACAGCCATTGCACAGAACTGTGCATGGTCACGAGAGTGCTCTCTGGCCTTGCACCTGCCACTGACCTAAGTGACATATCTGCCACAATCGATGCAGTGGCAGCAACTGCTTTCTGTCTGAAAGCACCGTTAGTTAAGTTCTTTGGTGACTTTTGTGTTAGCCAGAATGCACTATTCCATCTAGATTTACTATGGGGAGATGTACTAACAGGAGTCCCAAGAACTATTTTGGGAGAACGTGTGCATGTAAGGCATTCCCGTACATACAGATAATATAAATATAAATCAGGAGAAACAGTCATGTCTATAAAAATACGCACACATGCATCTTTATTTACACGTACATACATAGACACTTCAGGCAGAGCGTGCTGCGTTGTCTTACTCATCGCTGACTTATTTCACAGAAATTCCTGAGTGTTAAATATTTGAGCATGCATTCTGCTCTTTTTCTCACAGAAAGCCACAGCTCACCCACACACAAACAGCTCACCCAAACCCCTCATGCACACACACTTCTGGAGAATTCTCTGCCTTAAAATCACCAGCACTGATTAGACTCAAAAGGCACACATATTGATATGTACATTTTTGCACTGAAATGATACAGTATATTATTATTTAAACCACACCTACTTCAATGTGGAAATTAAAACTCTGATACCACTCGATCAGAGAGTCTGTGGTCCAAGGATGTTCTCTTCTCCCTTTAGTAAGCTGCTGTTCTACAGCATGGTCCGTCTGGATCTGTAACACAACAAAGCATTACAAAATATCTGAATAAATCCCTTAATATATATATATATGACTACTTCATGGATGTTAGATATGTTTTAAAAATATCTAACATTAAAAATAAAATGAAAAACAAGCAATGAGCAGGATATTTGCTGATAAACATTTACTGGCTGTCAGACAACCGATTTAAAAAGGAGGACTTGTTTAAAATCATTAACGGAGTTAGAAAACGCCTAACATTCAATACTTAAAACAGAAACAGCCATAAAATGTAAAACACAACTGTTGAAATGCTTGAATAATAGTTGGTGTTTTCCTTGAATATGCAGAGAGACCTGAATGATTGACATGCTGAGGAAACACTTCTCCCTCCACACTAGTACATAAGGTTTCCCCCAATAAAAATATATGGCAAAGACAGCATGAATGATTCACTCTTCTTCAGCAGCACCAACACTTTGTGCATTTAACCACGCAAATCAGCTAAAGATGCATTTTAAGTTCAAAGTCAATTTCTATTTCCTTAAACAAACAACTCAAACACTGTACAGAAAAGGACTTACAGGAAATCACTCACAAAAACCATGCAGGTGTTGCTAATTTACTACACTGGCACACAAATTTTCTAGCGATGTTCATGAAATATTTCAGAATAAAACAATAAAATAAGAATTTAAGTATACCAGCAGTTCTGAAGTAAACTGATGTTTGCCTATATTTACAGAACAAACCGTGAAAACCAAAGTCCTGAACAAGGGTTAAAATTTAATATTCTGGTATTTCAGTCCTGCCACTCTGACTTATGCTACTTGAACATATCTGGACAGGTCTGTGTTTGCATCATGTATCTCTCCCACCAGACAGAAGTGTCTTAGGGGACACAGTAATGTCTCAATGGTTAGAGCTCAGTCTCCATTGCCTGATAATGCTGCATGTAAGGGTTTTAATAGCTCAACACAGGAAACAGGGATCAGAAATTTCCCTAGGCTAAATTCCCAGGCGGAGTACATCCAAAACTGGAACCTCATTCCTCATTCATCAAGCTTGGCAATTTGTTCTCTCTCCCACAGCTTTTCCCACATATTACTAACCTCTACTTGAACTCACTCGGTTTCAACACTCACATGTGCAGCTGGCCTCTGGGATATAAAGGCTGTTCCAACATGATACCCCGAAACACACATCAAATGTCTAAACTGAGTTGCTGTTTCTAGACACCTGCTACATGTCTTCTGGCACTGTCTATACTTGTATGCCAAACAAATGTTTTATTTAGTTATGAACATAGAGTATATGAATTTAGTATGCAATTGCTTCCCAGAGTATCTGACTTCATAAGTGTTATCAACTTGTTCCCATTTAAACATCTTGAATGTGTTATCACACAACATGCACGTTCTGAGAGAGACTCAGACACGATGGATCAGATGCTGGCTGGCCCATGCTCAGACCACCACTGGTACAGGATGGAAGTGTTGGAAATGGAGCCAGCTCCACAACTCAGATGTATCTCCATGTGAATCATCACATGCAACAACACTTGTTAAATATAAATAACAAATGAAAAAACATTTGCATATCGACTGGAAACAAATTACATCACCTGCTAAAAGGTGTGCAGTCTGGCATTTCGATTCAACTGTCCTCCGGCATAAACACCACAGTTCTTACAAAATGTGCTCAATCTAATTAATCAAATTGATTATTCATTTCAATGCAAAGAGTAATTAATGTTCAGATGAGCCAATCCTCAAGGTGCAGTGAGCTCAACCAGTCCACTAGAATGAATCGACTGCGGCAAACTGATGACAAAATATAATCACTCAGTCATTTTATCAAAATCAGGACCACTCTTGTGACCACCTCTACTCCCTGTACCCCCTACTCCAGCCCCAAGACAGAAAGTACAGTGCTGCAACATTGCGCAATGAACTTGAGCTGGTTGATCTATTTCCCTCCCCCCCATTCTTTTTTAAATATACAATCAGGGATCTCACTGGACCTTTGGTGACTAATGTCAGGACCCAACTTTGTCAAGACTACAGCTGCTTGTACACCCAAAGGCACTTACTTAACTGAAAGCCATTAAAGTTAATCAGAAACAAACACTGCATCTGGAATGCAATATTGAAAAGGAGACTGTTAAATTGCTTGTATTCACACAGCAAGCAGCATCTAAAACAAAGTCACCCCAAATGTGTTAATCACACAGACACATGCAAAATTTGGTTAATGTATGGCTTACCAAAAAGCCATTGCAACATTTTCTGCATTAAGGGGTTGTTAACTGGCCAACACATTTTTAGTCTTCCTGGTTCAAAATTAATGTGACTATATTTCCTAAACCACAGTACCAACTTGCAGTTGTAAACAATTCAAGGGGTCAATTACGAACATGTATCTTTAACTACAACACTAACATGTAAACAATGGTTAGGCAACAACATTTCAACCTTTTAAAAGGACTCAGGCAGGATCTGAATTGGAAATCGTACTGGTAAACAAAAGTAGGACACTGATTTAATACACATATGTCATCTATGTGCACTTGTACCAAAGCTGTAACTCATGAGTTCAGCCCCTCAGATTCCCAGAAGTTTGACACTTCCCAGCCATGACTGAAACGAGTATGATAAGTGATAATTCCTGTTACCAAAAAAAATCCTACCAGTTTCCTGTTTCATTTCTAGGATGTAAGATGTTCTGCACAGGATCTCCATGGTTACGAGAGCATTACTAAAATCCAAAAACTGCACAGGCACACTCTGGGGTTGGAAGTATGTTTACTGTAAATGAAATTCTAGGAACATGGTTTATTTAGCATCATAAATTTCTAGCTATGATATCATTTACTGCAAAGGACTGGGCTCACTTTCAATTTCAGTGTTCACAGCTGCTCACATTCTAAAAAGTTAGCAAAGAGAGACTGAGTCACAGTTTATTCAGTGGTTTAGCTCCCTCATAGCCGTAGCTCTAAAACTGACCCCCAGGCTTGTGAATTCTCACATTTAACTTGATTAAGAATACAAACTTGAGAACTTGTTTTATATTTTTTATTGATACCATTATCAGTGTAATGTCTGCAGTGGTTTAATGTGTGGAGCTGGCCTTTGAATAACTACATTTGTGGATTGGTACTAATTCCCATTATTTCAGCAGGCAAACTCAAGTAAAGCCCTGCACAAGATTTGAAATGCAAGCTGGTAACATTACACACTTAGCTATATTGTACAAATTAATATTCTTAAGGCAGTGTTTAGACCCACTATCTCTCAAGTAGCTAGCCATCATTTTCACTTTAACGGTTAAAACCGTTGCAAATAACATTCAACGTTGAGTCAAAGAGTTTGGTTAAAGTTAGTTAACTGTTATCTTCATTCTTCCTCAAAGATAAATACAATACTTACGGCTTTTTTTGGAAAAACTATATAAACTCTTCCCCTTGAGTCTTTACAGCTCAGGTAAAACCAAACATATTTCGTCTTCTGTACAACGTAAACAATTCTCAATTCTTTACATTTGTTTATCAAAGATGGTGGCCGAGAGTGACAAAATTTCTTGTTCGTTTTGAAACATGCACTACTAACTTTAAAGGTTTAATATTCCACATTTTTGTTATTACTTATTTAAATTTGGTTTTGAATATATGTATATGTAAACTGAATAAATTAAATTGAAAAAATAGATTTATAGCACTATTTGACAAAATTATCGAGGAGGGGTTTCACTTCCAGCTGGCATGACCTTTCAATGTTAACCACTTGAAAAAAACAAGGAAACTTACTAAAAGTTCGTCCTTACGGTATTGTGTGTGGAAAATATACTTTCCTTGTTTATGGAATTGTCTTCAAAACAGAGGTAAGTGTTTTCTACTGGCCCGTAGCAGTTGAGTTTAGCCTGCATTTCAGAAATGCAAAGTTAAAGCTGTCGGTGAATCAGGTCCTACCTCCAGCGTTGATAGTTAGCATGGAGGACGCTGCCGTATTTTAGCTGGTACACACGACAAGGAAAGAGACTGTCCTCTATTCCTAAACTGCTACATAATATTTTTGTGCATTAGTAGTAGTTGTGAGTTGTTCATTTATTTCTATTCGTAGCTAAATACACACGTTCAGAGGTCGCGTGTCACTGTTTGGGTTGAGTCACACACCTGGCCATGCAGCAGCTCCTCTACTCCCCCGAAGACTTCTGTCAATAATTAATCAAAGCCGCCCAGGAAAAGTAATTTCCTTCAGCAAATCTCAATAATTTGACGGCCAGCCTAATAGTGTTGCATAACAGGGAGGTGTTCCCTCCTGCCCGCCCGCATTTGATCTTTCCTAATGTTTCTACAGTAGCAGCGTGAGGCCAGCTTGGGCCGAGCATGCAAACATTACCTGGTCCGTGTGTCTGTCCAGTCTCCTCTTTTAACGACGTGCAGAATGTTAGTTAGTTTTGTCGGTTCACAGTGAGCATACAGTGTTTTAAGAATGACGCCTGCCTGACTGCAGGTACTGTTTGGGTATGCGTGCTATGCAGGTTTTGGGCAGTAGACGTCGTGTTTGTTTGTGTAGGCAGGCTACAAGCAACCTGCTGAGTCCATCTGTTTGTCCCTGGCCACTGTTTCCCCAATCAAAAGGCCTTTACAAAAAACATTACATAGATTAAAAAAAAAAAAAAATCAGTTCAGTCAATTTACATTCAATAACAATTATACAAAACTAACACAAAAAACACTGTGCTACAATATATCCACCAATGTTATTTAGACCTTTTTGAGCAGTTGATTTATCTTTCTAATATTTTTGGTAAAGTTTGGAGTGCTGCTGACCTCTGATACAGTATATAACTAGATGTTTCTGTTTATACAGCTGTCATTAATATAAAGGGAGTGGACAAAATGAATAGAAACCCAGATAATTCTCATTTTTCATTATTTAAATATACTGTAAACAGCATGCTTGTGTTCAAACCAACAGTCCCATACCCAAAGATATTTAGCTTACTTTCACTAAAGTCTAAGAAAATAATAAAAGTTTGCATATGAGAAGCTTGAGCCACAGAATATTTGACATTTTTATCTCAAATAATTGAACAGTTGATTGATTAGCAGAATTTCTGCTCATTTGGCTGATCATCTTAGTTGATTTTTTTAAACTCTTAGAATTCCAAGTCTTTGCTGACAAACGGGTTTGCTAACTTCCACGTAATGTTGACAGAGGAAAAACAGTGCTGCCGGGCTGCATTACATTGTACATGGCATTTTTACATTCAGCTGTAATCCACATGTGCATTTATAGATGCGTGTTTCAGTTCATCTGTCTGTGCTGGCATCTGCTGTATGAGCTGTTTCCTACATGTGACTGTGGTGATGTTACGCCACACAAATGCCTAGAGAATGTGTCTCTGTACTCAGCTCTGGCACAGTTGCTGTGGCAACCTGATTGACTGAAAGGACTTGGTCGTTCCTGTGATACAACGTGAGAGAAAGACCCTGTCAAAATCCTAATTCACTGCCTCGACTTGCTGTCTGGCTGGCTCTGTCTCTCTTACTCTTCCTATCATGTCCATTTCTGCTCGTCTGCTCATTCACTTCCACACACTTCCACAGACTCGTGAACACACCCTAATCAATGTGTGGATGGAACACTGCCTATCCATCCACAAGAACAGCTTAGATCAATACTCTTTCCTTGAGAAACAGCTAAGTTATGTCAAGTGACCAAACCACAAGATCCTAGTTTATTTAGCTGCTGAAATCTTACTTCTTGTTTGATATTTCTGTTTCTGCCATGGATCTGCCACTGACAACATGTAAGTCAAACTGTGCGGTTCATTTCTTAAAATATAAAATTTGAATTCTTTTTATTTTATTCAGAACTCTGACATCAAGAATTCTGCTTAATACATGAAGCTCCATGTGCACCGCAAGTTCCTGTCCTGTGAAGCATGGCCTAAATGCTGGAGACAGAGTCTAAGATGTCTTCAAGCACGACATTTACCAAGGTCTGTCGGAAATGTAAGTTCCTCTCTTTAGTAATGCTACTACATACTACTGGAGTTCATTCTCTGTGTTATTCTTTTCTGTCACTCAAATCACAAATTTGTGTTGAATATTATAATATATAATTTTGTCAAGCCAATTGGAAACACAAGACACACCAAACTGTCTTGGTACAGTAAGTCATTGGCTCCTAGCTTGTGTTTCAAATTATTTTTCTTTGCGATATACAGTATTTATAGTTTTCAAAGAGTTTTATAGACCTAAAATTCAAAAATGAGGAATTTAAGCTACTATGTATAAGGCATTATCATATGCCAGAAGAAGATTTGGTATGTCCTAATACACAGTATTTAAAAGATTTACTACTTCCAGTTGTTTACTTTTCAGTTCATCCACATTGTGATATGTCAAACTTGTTGGCAGTTGCTTATTTCCACTTACAGCAACTGTAGAGGAGCGTTATTATTTATTTGGGTGTTGACTACAAGCTAATAAATGCATAATGTTTTTCAGTAGCTACTTACTGATTGTGTCTATTTGCTGTTTGGTGCTAAGCATTTAGTGTAGCTATGATGCGAGTGGTAATACTCAGAAGGTTCATCACTACTCTGTTGCATTGTCATTTGGTGCATCGCTAGCTGCTGAAATGCTGATCTGATGTGACCCAGCTCACAACCTTAGATCATGGGATGAGATCCCCCTGGCTTTTGAGACTTAAACCTAAAGGAGATTGTGCTTTCTCCAGCAATACAGTGACCAAGGAGATACATACACAAACTCTTTTAAATCACTTCTTAAAACCCTTTTCATGTGGTGGTGGTGGGGTTTTTTTCTTTTCACTTGCTTCTTTTACTTTTTTCTTTTATTTGTATTTCTTTATGTTGGTTTTTGCATTTTTTAGCATTTATTTGAAACTTTATCTTAACTTTGCCTTAATTTTTCGTTGCTTTAGTCCTACTGTTTGACTCTCCGTTTTTCACAGTGTTTGTAAACTCTTTTAAAAGTTGTTCTATATATCAAATTATTATTTAGCTTTTGATAAAAATCTAATAGTATTGTTGCTTAACGGTCAGAGGATGAGTTCGTATGCAAGATGATCCTGTTCAAGGCTTGCAGCTGACCTCTGTGGGCCTGCCATAAACTATAAATGCTGTGAAGCACAGCAGATTACTGGAAAGAATGACATTACATGAGCACGGTGAGTGAAAGACGCACACACTCACACTCACACACACACACACACACACACACACACACACACACACACACACACACACACACACACACACACACACACACACATACACGTGTGTCATCACACAAGTTCTCAGGCAAGCCAAAGAATTGTTCCCATGTGCTGCAGACCTCTATGACTTGGCGAGGGTGCGTGAGAGCAACAAATAAATAATGAAGCTTAGAACCAAAGGGCTCAGTGACACAGCTGTGAAAGAACCAAAGAAAACGGAAACAGAAACAACTGTGAAATTGGTCACGCTACAGAAAAACACACTTTCATCAGCCTGGCTCTCAGTTAGGAATTTTCTCTCTCTCTGCGTCATTCGAGTCAACAGTTGAGACAATTACTGAGCTGTTTATGTCTGTTCATGTCAGTGATTCAGTAGAAATGTTGTGATAGATATATGGTTATAGTGAGCTGGTCCATGGCAGACTGGTCACAACACAGCTTTTCACTGCATTCGGTGACTGAGATGAAGCAGGTTAGTCAAATATTTTCATAATTTTGAGGTTATGAGTCTGGGGTGCAGATGGCGCTTACAGTATGCTCCATGTACATCTTTTACCATACTGGGCATTTTTTGATTATGATAAACAGCACAGTCTAAGCAGAATTTGACACTGATGCATTGTTTTTGGAAGCAATTGCTATCAGCTGAGTTTCGGGGACCATTGTTTTGTTTAAGTATTGCTAGGATTAGCATGTTTTGTCTACAGCTTGTGTTACTTTCAGCCCAATGAGCAAATCCTATCGTTATCTAAATCTTATCAATCATCAGTCTTTGACCTGGCTGTTCCCAGAGGTTAGCTGGCTTTTGCTGAAGTGAGAGTTTTGGTATATTGTAATTTTAAACTTGATGATAATTAAACTCCTATGGTGCTGTTGTGTGAAACTGTGGCTACACACAAGAACTATCGTAGACCACCCAAACCTTTATAACTAATTTTATTTATGGTAAGCAGCCCCCAGGATGCAAGGATGTGCTAGTCTTCATTAGTATGGAGTAAGATTACTGTCAAAAGTATTCATCCACAATTCTAACCATTCGTATTCGTAATGTTAAACGTTTGTATGTTAATAAAAAACTTGTACACAAAATTCTGCTGTCATATGCATGAGTTTGATAAATTAAGGGTTAGGATTGTTTTTACGAGTATGAACCTAAAAGTTGTGAGTGCAACTCTAATTTCTACGACTACGAAGTCTTCTCTGTGAGGACGAATTCAAGTTTATGGGTACGAGTAGAAAAATACTGGAATGACGTCACATAGGTCACAGGGGAAGGTAATCGAACACAGATTGCTCCAAACGCGCACGCGCCATTTATAAAGAGTAGACGCCGGGTGGACCCGGTGGACCTACCGGGGCAGGTGACGCCTCACAGGTCAAGTAAATAACACATCCAACTTCTTGTAATTTATTTATTTCATGAAACTGTACTGTTTTAATTGATATACAGTTTATGGACGAAAGACGGTACTGCTTAGCTTGCACGCTAACGAGCCGGGCCGGTGACACATTAGCCTTCTAATGCAAGGAGGCTAATGAGGAGGCTAAGGAGGCTTAATAACAAAACAAACATAATTTGAGATTATGAATCGTGGCAATTGGCGTATGAATCAGCCCATTGTACAGCCTAAATTGCTGTAAATTAAGTCCAGTTTTAGTTCTTTGCAAACTCAGACACGTGCATTAGTTTAGTTTACAATGAATCTGGCGGAGTTCGGTAAAGTTGGAAAGATATTCACAGATTCGGACTTCCGGCATCAATAACTCATGAGATATATGTTGTCAAAACATGAACGATGCCTCTTTCAAATCGTTGTAAGGTAGACAATGTGCTACAAGGCCAATTTTATCAAAAGTCGCTGTATTTCAAGCTACAGAAATAACATTGGCGTCTATGAGCAGCCGGCGGTGCAACGAGTGAACAGGGACCGTCTGCAAATAGCAAAACCGCTGCAACAGCGAAAAGAGACACTGCACATTTATTCAATAACTTTACTCTTGTACCCTGTAGAGCCACTAAAATCACTGGAGCCATGAATCGGCTGCGGCTGGTCAAACTACAACTCTTTGTTTGGTGCTAAATGAAAAATTGAATTTTAAGGATTTTTTATGTTTTGTATGATTATTTTATGAGTATTAAAATGGCACTTTTCTTCATGTATGTGGTATATTTTATATAACACACAGGAAAAATGGCATAAGGGCATAGTGTACTTGTTTGTCCAAACACATAATTCTGTATAGTAATGGAATTTACAATCCTTACCAAAGAGAGTATCAGATAACGCCAATATACCAAACAAACTGTTTAGACTATCACCTCAAGTACTGATGATTGAGAAGAAAGACGATAAGACACTTTATTGCAAAGTTTCAGTGTCAATTGATTCATTTATACCATAATGTTAAATTGAGAGTAATATTTTTCTAGTTAAGGACTGTACAGACAATACTTGGAGGTAATAAACCTGACGGTCTGACCAGCACAGGTCACAGCAAGTACACTATGCCCTTATGCCATTTTTCCTGTGTGTTATATAAAATATACCACATACATGAAGAAAAGTGCCATTTTAATACTCATAAAATAATCATACAAAACATAAAAATTCCTTAAAATTCAGATTTTTAATTTAGCGCCAAAGCAAGAGTTGTAGTTTGACCAGCAAGAGCCCATTCATGGCTCCAGTGATTTTGGTGGCTCTACAGTGAAGTTATTGAATATATGTGTAGTGTCTCTTTTCGCTGTTGCAGCGGTTTTGCTATTTGCAGACGGTCCCTGTTCACTCGTTGCACCGCCGGCTGCTCATAGACGCCAATGTTATTTCTGTAGCTTGAAATACAGCGACTTTTGATAAAATTGGCCTTGTAGCACATTGTCTACCTTACAACGATTTGAAAGAGGCGTCGTTCATGTTTTGACAACATATATCTCATGAGTTATTGATGTCGGAAGTCCGAATCTGTGAATATCTTTCCAACTTTACCGAACTCCGCCAGATTCATTGTAAACTAAACTAATGCACGTGTCTGAGTTTGCAAAGAACTAAAACTGGACTTAATTTACAGCAATTTAGGCTGTACAATGGGCTGATTCATACGCCAATTGCCACGATTCATAATCTCAAATTATGTTTGTTTTGTTATTAAGCCTCCTTAGCCTCCTCATTAGCCTCCTTGCATTAGAAGGCTAATGTGTCACCGGCCCGGCTCGTTAGCGTGCAAGCTAAGCAGTAACGTCTTTCGTCCATAAACTGTATATCAATTAAAACAGTACAGTTTCATGAAATAAATAAATTACACGAAGTTGGATGTGTCATTTACTTGACCTGTGAGGCATCACCTGCCCCGGTAGGTCCACCGGGTCCACCCGGCGTCTACTCTTTATAAATGGCGCGTGCGCGTTTGGAGCAATCTGTGTTCGATTACCTTCCCCTGTGACCTATGTGACGTCATTCCAGTATTTTTCTACTCGTACCCATAAACTTGAATTCGTCCTCACAGAGAAGACTTCGTAGTCGTAGAAATTAGAGTTGCACTCACAACTTTTAGGTTCATACTCGTAAAAACAATCCTAACCCTTAATTTATCAAACGCATGCATATGACAGCAGAATTTTGTGTACACATTTTTTATTAACATACAAATGTTTAACATTACGAATACGAATGGTTAGAATCGTGGATGAATACTTTTGACAGTAATCTTATTCCATACATTAGCAGGTGGTTGTAGTCTCAGCTCTTAGTTTTTACCTTCATTACCACACAGCTCTTTCCAGGGTAGAACCTAAGATATACTTCGAATAATATTGATCCATTGTCATCGTATGCAGCATATTTGAGACTTCTGCTTTATTTGTTTGTGAGCAACACAGTCATCATAAATAGAGCTGTAGTTACAACCTAGAAGTGGTGACTTATAGTTCCAAAAATGCTGGATGCTGTGTCCAAATTTTCTGTCATCGTTTTGGACATTTGCTAGTTTGGTAGTCATCGCCTAACTCATCTTGATACCAGCCGTGGAGCTGCTTTTCAGGTAATATAAGCATTCCTGCTTGTATCACATGCTGTCATTTTGAAGTGCTAGTTTCATGACATGGAGGCTCTTGAAAACCTTGCCAACTCTGTCAACACTGCATTTTGCACAATTCTCACAGTGCATCTTGTTTTTTTCTCTTTATTGTATTGTACTGTATTTATTGTTTTGCATACAGAACTCTGTTCGCCACACGATTTCCTTTATCTTCAGCTGCATTTTCTGTTTCACCCTCTGTCTCCCATATGTCCTGTACCCTTTTTGCATTGTCTTAGGGCTCGTCAGCTGTGGATACAGCACTCTCAGATGTGCTTGGAGCAAAGTCCTGCTCACACCTAAATGCAATTAGCTGTAAAAATCCAACTAATCAGTTGCACTCTGGAACCCTGAAATAAATGTGTTATGGTTCCTTAAACTGGCTGTCAATGGTGTTTCTGTACACCCTCTGCCACTTTATCATTTCTCCTCAAATTAACTCAAGGGATATAAATAGCCACATGTATCATCACTAGACTGATTTTACTTGCTTCATGACAAGGTTTATGTAGCCCCAGGGAACCAAAAAAGGGTGAATCATGTTGCCTCTTCACTGAATGGCACAGTAGTAACAACAAAACTACAAAAAAAACTGTCCTGTATTTATCCTGTATTTTGTAAAAGTGTTTGCTTACTGTTTTTACATATAATAGAACTGGCTTAATGGAACAACCAGAAGACGACAGCAAATTTTCAACAATCATTTAATCCAGAAAATGCATGCAATAATTTCAGTGTCTTTTCATTTTAGAAAAAAAAAATTTCTTCACAAAATGATCTTCTCATGGTCATAAGACAACTCCGTAGTTCTTAACCCTTTAAATCCCATGGGAGCGGTGCCACTCCAATTTTGCGGGCGCTCTTTAAATTACCGTAACTCAACTATTTGCACTAAAGAGAAAATTCAAACGGTTCCTGAAAGAAGAGAAGACACACTTTACAGGGTATTACGGTATGTCAAAGGAACCATGTGCACCATGACATCCATCACAAAATCCCACGGAAGCACCGCCGCTCCCATTTTACATGTATTATAAAATAATTTTTTTTGTAAATATTTATTATAGTTTATATTTAAATTTTTTGTTGTCTGATATTTTGTTCATCCAAACAAATCATTTTTTTGTTGTTTTCCACTTTAAACTATTGCTCCATTATCTGAGCATGGTTTATGTCAGCTATTGCCAGATATTGAAAGCTTAGGTTGTTTTGAAAAAACAAAATGATAAAAGCAGTCACTCATAGTATGATATCTGACTCTTTTACAGCCCAAATTTTTTTTTTTTTTTTAAAAAGAGGTGGCCTGTATGACCCTTGGGTGTTAAAGGGTTAATCCAAATTAAAATCAATTGCTGTGCTTGCCATTTTTAACAGTGTATTCCTCTGAGAGCAGCTGCAGCAGTATTTGACCCAGCTGCAGCCAGCTATAAAACCAGAATGACGCAAAAGCTGGGGCTACATAATCTGCATTAAAAAAAGATGATAGTTAACCCTATATGGTCATAATAACTATATGCTAACTCTAAAAAGACTGGATAAAGAATGCACCCTGTATGTGTGATCTCTTACTTAGATCAGAATTCCCAATTTAGCCACTCCGTGCCAAGTAAAAAAGGAAACAGTGTAAGGTGTGAACTTCTTATTTAAAAAGTAAATAAATAAATTACAGTCCTGAGAAATAAATTAAAGTCCTGCATGTACACAAGTGGGCTGCCTTTATCACACGGCATCATTAACCCCTACTGAACCGGTACTTCTAGTCCACCTGTTTATTATTTCACAAATACCCCCTAACAAGACATCTTAATTTGTATTTCCAGTTCCCTACTGGCATGAAACACTGGGAAAATTAAGCATTTCTGTGTATAGCCTCATACTCTGTACTTACAGCACAGCATGCATGCAAGCTCTTATACATGCTGTTTTAGAGGCAGGCATTTTTTTGTCATGATCAGTTGTCATTCTGCAGACAACCATAAAGTGTTAACAGTCAACATCTAGGAACAGTTGAGTTCCTTCTAACACACGTATGAGGTGGCATTTACGTTGATGTGAAAGACTGTGTCTGATTTAATTGGACTGAGTCTTTTTAAGCTGCATAAAATGGTTGACGTGCAAAACACTTTGCTTTGTCTTGAAGATGACCAAGAAATTTTTGATAATTTTTTCTTTTTGTTGAAGCAAAGAAGTCTCTTAGACTTAGGTTAACAGAATGAAGAACTCCACTGTTGTCACTGCATACTGTGAAACAACACGTGGGATCTGAAAATTTAAATTGATTTTCTTAAAATTTCAATGAGGCCTTCCTCTATTCAGGACAGCTTCTTACACGCTCTCTGTTTTGGTCTCTTTCCCCTTATGAAACTATAACTTTAGATGTGTGTAAATTGTTGCAGCGGCTTAGCATCTCACTGCATAGGATGTTTAGCCAACTTTTTTATTTTGCATAATTAAAAACAAACACTATTAATTAATAGGAATGGAAGAGGGAGGGGGGTATTTTAAACTGCAATATTTAAGTAGTTTCTCGTTTTAATCAGACATCGAATCCATTTATCCTTTAAACAAGTAGACCGGCTCAGAGTATATGCTAGCCTAGCCACGCTAGACCCAGCTTTGACGACGCAAGGGTCTAGTTACCCTCGGTAAGCCTCGAGGCTGGATGCTCCTAAAACTGGCCGACGAATCACCATGAAGTGTAGAGTCAGAAGGCGGGCGTAACTAAGTGATGACAGAGGCACGACGATTCTGACATAAACAACCGGAAACAACTAGCCTAGCCGCGCTAGACAACCCACTGCAACGAATTTAATTCTCTGCCAGGGTCGACAACAAAAACGACAACAGTCGTTGAGCTCCATTAGCACAGACTCTGAATAATCTTTCTGTTAACATGTCTTTAATATAATTGAGCTTCACCCATTGACTGTATAAATAAGGCTTCACCGAACTACCGCATCCTCTGATTTCCGGTGCTCCAGGAGCCTATTTGTTGCGCTGATTGGTTGTATACCTACCCAATTGCTGCAGAGTGATTTGAAAGACAACCTTTTAGCCTGCCTCCCTCCCTGCCTAGGGTAACTAGATCCTTGCGTCATAAGAGCTGGGTCTAGCGCGACTAGGCTAAGTAAATGCTGCATTACTATCAAAAGCCCTACACATGCTTATGGAGTACTGTGAGCAAGAAGGTCAAATATTTTCTTTACGTTGAAAGAATTTCTATTTTTTTATTTAGATTTTTGTCAATTTGGGCCCTTAGAAATGTACCTGCACACTCTCCTTCTCTTTTTCTTTCTCTTTGTCTCTGTCTCATTTATTCACAATGAATGGACAATTACAATGGGGAATTTTAAAGCCTTAAGCCAGTTCCCAATTATCTCCTGAGCTAACCATTTCCTTTTCTGGGCTGAAAATATCCGTCATCATTTTCTTTGTGCCACACAGGGGAGAAGCTAAGTGGTGTCATTTACCTCGACTGGTGGGAAATGCTTTGCTCTGTTTTTAGTGTTGTTAGATAACTTGGCCATCCCCATGGAACTCAATGCCTTTGTAAAGATAGTGACAGGAGAGGCCCCTTGTCCCATATGTCAGTCTGATGTACGCAAGAAGTGGCTTCAAGTTAAATCCCTTTGTTTTACTAGGTTATGTCACAGTAAAGTTGAAGTGAGATTTCCACAGTGGCAGAGAGGAGATAACAAAATGTTGAAGGTGATGCCCATATATAGCCTACACTACCGGTCGTTTCCATTTTTTGCATGTTAATGTCTCATTGTACTCTGCAATGAAAACAGAGGACAAATAAATTAAGTTGAAAAAAAAATCAATTTAGAAACCAAAATGTATTCTAATAGCTGAACACAGTCGTGGCATCCTTCCCACAGTGGAAATCAAATATTCTTAAGAAAGTTCTTCCCAAGTCTGTTGCAGAAGTTCCCATAAATATGTGGGACTGGTAGGTTGCTTTGCTTTCTCTCTTCTGTCCAGTTCACCCCAAACCAGCTCCATGGAGTTTAAGTCTGGAGACTGTGCTGCCACTCCATGTATTCAAGCTTACCATCTGGTTATTTTTTCATCAGGTAGTTCTGGCATAGCTTGGACTTATGTTTTGGGCCATTATCTTGCTGTAGGATGAACCCCTGATCAACTAGGAACATACCAGAAGGTACTACATGGTGCTGCAGAATGCTGTGGTAGCCATTTTGGTTCAGGGTATGTCTGACTGTTTACAAGTCACTGACACTGGATCCAGCAAAACAGCCCCAGACCATCACGCTTCCTCCTCCATGTTTGACAGTTGATGTCACACACTGAGTAACCATCCTTTCTCCTACTTGACAGCATATAAAAATCCTGTGTGATTAACCAAAGATTTAAAAATTGTATTCATCAGTCCATAATACCTTCTTCCAGTCTTCAGTAGTCTGTTAGTGGTGTTTCATGACCGAGGCAAGCTTCTTTTTCTTATTCTGGCATCTTAGCAATGGCTTTCTTGCTGCAACTCGACCTGTCAAACCTGCAACTCCTTGTCTTCTCTTCACAGTTGAAACTGAGACTTGCTGACTACAACCACTATTAAGCTGTGCTTGAAACTGTTGTCCTGTGAGCTGCCTATCATGCACGCTGTTGACTCTCAGAAACTTGTCTTCTGATTCCGCTGTGACTTTGGGTCTTCCAGACCTCTTCTTTCAGAGTTTCCCCCAGTTTCTGAGTGCCTTATGATGGTGCAGAACTCTGTACTCCTACTATTCGGATCTCCTACTTGATTCCCCTGGAGAACTTCAAACATCTTTTAAACACTATAGAAAAATCATCTTTTATGACTTGTTCTTGTTCTTAGTGTTTTTACATTTTAACTTCATTGCTTGGCACTTTGCACATCCATTTTAGTGATTACCTGTATAAATGAAGGCTAAATAAAATAAAATAAAAAAGAGTAACATAGTATGTCTCTAAGAAAACATCATAGTATAGCCTTTGGTATGGAAAAAACACCATCAACTCCAAGATTTTAAATACTTTAATTTACTGCAAATGAATATCTGCTCCAAATGACTCACTAATAATCATTATCAGCCTTAAAAACCCACAAAACACCCCTCTATACTCGACCACACTTAGTACAGTACAGTCCCCCCTTCTATAAATCTGCTTGGAATCTTCCACTTCCTGTTTGTCAAAGTGGCCTTCTACCTGGACAGGTTTTGTTGGAGCTCATGCAACAAACATTTTGGGTAACTGCACTTTAATATGGATGGATGACACTGAATTAGAGTCTGTTTTAATGAGACTGCATTCAGATGTGTAGCTCTGTCTTTAAATAGTAAATTATTTCTCAGAATTGACATTCTCAAGTCTTATCTGAACTGTCCTCGTTTGTTTGAACTTTCCCTAAACTTAGGAGTTAATGACAGAGTAGCACATCCAGACTAATCTTATTTATGTAGAGATTTAACTTCAGTGTCATTCATTGATGTTAAAGTGCAGTTTTTCAAGTGTTTGTTGCAAATGCTCCCAACCAAACCAGTCCAGGTGGAAAACGATGTGAAGAGAAGCTCCAGAGGATGAATGTCACACATTTACATTGGAAATAAATGTCTTTTTATTAGACATTGTCATGCAAAAGTTGGAGTTCCCTTTAATGATGTTCAAATCTTTGTTGAGTGTTTTGTTGATGTTGGTTTCTAAATGTTTTTTGACACTCGGCCCCAAAGATTAAAACCTTTGACGGCTCACAAGCTGCAACAGTTCACACGTTATCAACTATCTTTCTGACTAAACTAAGATAAAAGTGAAAAACTGCCTGATTCCTGCATCGTGAATGTAAATCTTTTTGGTTTTTATGACAGGGAACTGAATATATTTGGGTTTGACATTTTGTAAACCAAAACAAGAAATATGTTACTGCAGAAAACAACAGATTAATGGACAAAGAAAATGTGTTTTCCAACATATGTGGCTGAATTACTTCAACATTACAAGATACATACAATTTAAATTCAATTTTATTTATTTAATTTAGACTCATTAGTATACAGAACCGTATGATGTTTCTGATATACGGGTGAGAACTGGCTGCTAAAAGTACAGAATATTATTTCTTATTTTAGGTATGATAATTGTCAGTAAACATTCTAAGAAGTGGAAATTGACAGAGTTGTAGTAGTGCTGTTCTTGCACAATATTTGTCACTTAACTTCCCTTAGAATGCAGTCGTTAAGCTTACTAGTTTTACATAACGGAGATGTTGCAGCTAATGATGTTGTAATTCACATAAACAAGGAAACAAGTCCATCATAATTTGAATGTTAACAGTCCAAAATGATATTTTGCTTTTTTTAAGCTCAATGCTTTTTTAAAAAATTATCCCTTAATGTTATCTCTTTAATAAGATTTTAACAGGCAAAATGCTCTTAAAATACATCAGAATGCAGGAAATATGATCAATAATTTTCAAAATTTTCCCCCAGACCCCCTGTCAGCATCCCGCACAAACAAAATCTCATTCTAAGGTCTGGTCACAAGTTGGCAGCCCTGCTCAGAGCTTCTGTTGTAGGTCACCTTGAAATTGGGTATGAAGGATCATTGTTCTAAATTGCTCAAACCTATTAACCATTCCTTGAAATTTTTAGATTAGATTTGAATAGTTTCTCCTTTGTCAGTGGTCTTAAAAATAATCTGTAAGGATTTTTTGAGGTGGCACTAATGTAGTGAATGTAGTGGATCAGCAAACAAAAGTTTTGTTCTGCATTGGAAATGCTTGGAAATTACCAAATAATAATAATTACTTTGTTCTTACTTTGATACATTTTGGTTTGAATAGCAGCTCTGAACTCATTTGTGTAATAGCTCCAAGAAAAATAGTAATACAGGACCACCTGTAATCACTTTGCAAAACTCCCCTTATTACCTTTTTTACGACGGAAGTTGTTGCACTAAATACAGTAAAACAGCAATGGCTAATAGCACAGTGTAGTGTTCCATGGGTTACTTCCTAAAGGGTTTTAGGGGCTGTAAACCGTCTATACAAACCAGTCATTTGTGGAAAATAATGGGCTAACGGAGCATTCCTGGAAATTTTGCTTCATCAAGCATTTTAGCCTTCTCAACCTGGCTACGCACTAGGTCTCACATGTTGTATAAACCAGCTAAATAATGCAGCAATAAAACTGCTTGACAATCTGCATCTGCATCCTTTCCAGTAAATGTCAATGGGGAGTCACTGCAGGAGGTACTACAATAGAACAAGAGTCAGGTTAATGTCAAGCCTGAGACTAGTAAGCATTCCGAGAAAGAGTACCTCCACTAAGGTTGTTCACATCCTAGAATTTGTTATTTGAATTTCAAAAAATTTAAGAATAGATTTGAAATAACAAAATCCTTTTTGGAAATATTATGGTTTGTGCAAGTGTTTGTTTCAAATGAATTCGTCTCATGATCACTTAACACTTTTAAACGCCATCAAAGTTTACAAGAATGTAAACGTGGACCTGTCAACAAAATTTGGATGCATCCGCATAATTTATGGCAGTTCAGTGATTTTGGAACACCAAAAACAAGAACATATCCTTTTGTTAGACTAATTCATGTGTTTTGTAGGGCTGGCCTGAATAGCAATTTCTGGGCTCCGGATATTCGCCCCGGTTAATGATGAATATCCGAATATTTGGTTCAGTCTGTGACGTCAGACGGGGACGGACAGAGGGACGAACTGGAACAGAGCAAGCCGAACTTTTCGATCAGTTCCAAATATTCGGATCTCGAAATAAATATTTGGATACCACCGTAACGACCGAATATTCGGATATCCCGATATTCGGGTCCAGCCCTAGTATTTTTTTAAAGGAATTGTTGAAAGACAATATTGGGATATTTAATAATGGGAAGGGATCTGTTTTGGCACCACAGGATTTGTTATGAAATCCAGGCAGTAAAGAAATTTGTTTGTATTCTTCATGAGGTTCATGAAGAATATTCCAAACTATTAAGTGCTTCACAAACTGACACATGGTGGCTTGTCCAATCTTTTATACTAAGTTTTGCTGAAATCCATTGCCAAGGTTCTGAGATACTCACCTAACATGAAGACTCACAGGACTAGACGTGTAATTCTCAGCTGAGATAACTTTTTGTTTCCTCTGTGCTAGGGAAATAGGACCAACTTAACTTGACTTTGTCATACTTGTTTTTTCAAAAGTAAAATAAAAAACTTCCATATTAAAAAACTTTCTCCACCTAAAAGGCTTAAGGTCCTTGGCCCCATTCTAATAAACCCCGCCTGATGTATGTCAGCGGGGTTACTGTATTCGCTTCGGTATCTGGCTGGGTAAGTATGTATGTCGGTGGGTGGCGGTGTGGATGGGTGTGTGTGTATATCCGGTCAGATATCTCTGCAAGTGCTGAAGTCAGGTTAATCAAACTTGGCACTGAAGATCAGTCTAAGGTCCCCTGCTCAGTTGTGGAGTTACAGGTCAGCAGATCAAGTAGGAAGGGGTATACGTAGGATGATCAAAATTGATACAGAGTATCATGCATGGGTGTGGTTCTGCCCTCTACTGGGGGCTCGTCTAGTTAGATTTTTGAGTTGGTGCAGGGACTAATTCAGTTAGCTGTTGATGGCTGATCTTCATCACTGAACAGGTGAAATGATCTACCATATATGGGAACAGACATGTAGTATGTTTGTGTGTGCACATACATTTTACACATGCAAAAAATGAGGTGTGTGTGTGTGTGTGTGTGTGTGTGTGTGTGTGTGTGTGTGTGTGTGTGTGTGTGTGTGTGTGTGTGTGTGTGTGTGTGTGTGTGTGTGTGTGTGTGTGTGTGTGTGTGTGTGTGTGTGTGTGTGTGTGTGTATATAGAGGCCTTATGTTACATGAGGACAGCCCTGTCAGATTGTGTGTGCGGGCTGTGGTGCTAAGTCTGTGTCACACTGTGTTCCTGTCTTACCACATTAGAGCCAAACCTCTGTGATGATGCAGCAAACGCAGTGACATCGAGAAAATGGAAACTAACACAGTACAAATATGAATACATTTAAATTTTACGTCACTTCCCAGCAGTGTTGAAGTTCGAGAATAATGGTTTATTTCTCTTACGATGGGCCAAGGACCGCTGACCTTTAGTGGCTTTGTTAATTTGGGGTTGTTTTTTTGGGGATTGTGGTCTGTTAAGTGTGGGAACTTAAACTGAACTCTAACAACATAACCACAAACTCAGTTTCTCACATAAATAGCATTTCTGTGCTTGCCATATAGGAATCTTTTCCTATTGCCTATTGGAGGGCAGAAAGACAAACATCTATGAATTGCTTAGTTGTCTGACTAATCAATAGACAGGAGAGTATTTGAGTATTGTTCTCTCTTTGTTTTTAGATCATAAATTTAGTATATTTAGATTTTGAGCTCTCTTGTTGGACAAAATAAGTAATTGGAAAATGTCCTCTCAGGTTGTTTCTGTTATTGTTGTTTATTTCCAGACACTATATAGACTTCAAATTGCTGGCAGATTAACTGATAAAGAACATAGCTGAAAGCTGAAGCTCTCAATCTGGGCCCTTATTGTATACTTCTTGTTAAAAAATTTCATGTAAATGATGTGAAACCTTTTAAGTTTCAATCTATTGCTCTCTAATTTCTGACCAATATTTCCCTTTCTGTAAATTGGTTCAAGCTTGTTGGTCTGCTTAGGTGTTAAGAGCAGCAGAGGCCTCCAGGGACCACTAGGACTACCACCGTTGGTACTGTTGTACATACAGGCTATTTTTTACAGGATAGGACCCAGGTGCTCAGTGAATACAGTTTTGTATTGTGAGACAGCCTAAGGAAACATAACAAACACGTGTGAACCCACCAGAAGCATGAATGTGACCCAGTTTGCTATATTCATAGTTGAGAAAGGCAAGGCTATGAGGGGAAAAACCAGCAGAAACAGATGGAATATATTCATGCTTTGCTTTTAATCACTTCATAGAAAAATTATTTCAGATTTATTTTTGAACACAATATACAATATAATACCATACATTGTGTGAAACATTTAATAACCCACCTGCAACAACCGGCGGACTTGAACATAGTATTGACAATTAAAAAAAGCCCATCTCTCATGCAGATAGTGCTAAATCTGGCTAACCATTTGGACACAACTAGGACCAAAAAAAAAAAAAGCTTTAACATAGAAAAACAATGTTAATACTGACAAATTTGAATTTCAAAACTGCTAACAAGTTTGGTCAGAAAGAGTTCACACATTAGCACAATCAGTTATAGAAGATCATGTTCTGTTGTTAATTCAAAACAATTCATGTCTGTGCTGAGCGTATTGTAGCATGCTACCAATACTGTCCCCATGTTATCTACTTTTACAAGAAGTGCGTTAAGTGTAAAAGGAGACAATCGCTTTGTGTTTGTCAGTCGAACCTGTATCTGGCCTCGTATATCAGCAATCTGCATTCAAACGCTGGATGGAGAAGCTTAGGTTGTGACAAGTCGCCGAGAGAAAATTAGCTATTTGTACTTTGAAACCAAGCACTGACAATGCTTCAGTGTCGCTAGCTTGTATGTATCCTATATCCAAGCCTATGCAGTTTAACATGTCCTCTATGTCGCCTCTGGGTTACCAAACTATTGATGTCTGATGAAAACCTTGCACCTTAAAAACTCAGTTGGTCCAAAATTGTTTGTTTTTTTGGTCAAAAAGAAATGATCAAATATAATTTTATTAGAGGATGAAGTCCACTGTAGAAGTCTGACTGTTATTTAAGAAATATTACTAAAGTGAAATTGAACACAGAAAAACAAATTGACAACATTTTCCTTTAATGTCAATGCATAATAGAAAAAACTCAAGTTTCTTTTTCTTTCTCCTATCTGTGACATGATATTAAATGATAACTAGATTTTTCATCTACAAATTAAAAACAAAAGCTGTTTAGGAGTTGCAAGGTTTTCATATGACAACAACAACATGTCTCTTTAGCTGCTGCTCTGCTGGGCACTCAAACATTGTGCGAATATATACTTAGATATATTTATGTATATAAAAACAATATATAATACATATATAAAAAGACTCTAATCCAGAGTCTTCTACACATTAGACACCACCACTTCCAGGTAATGCAAGTGCATATAAATTAAAATAGATTTTACACTGAACCAGTATTTCTTAGGGGTGCAACGGTACACAAAGTTCAGTATGAACCTCTGTTTTGTAGCCACAATTTGGTACGTTTTCGGTACAGCAGGGAAAATAATACACTGCATAATTTTATTTTCTTTCTTTCTTCATTTTTTAAATCATTTTTTAAAACATTTAAAAGTGCCTTACTGGCCATAACTAAGAGCACAGCCATCTTATCTAAAAATGACTTAAATGTCATTTTCAGTGTGAGCACAGAAGTCAAAGAGCTTACTGGGTAGTGTGAGGTAACACATACATGCTTAATAAAACTGGCACAGTGTCTCCTCCTTCCTAGCATGCTGTAGCTTATAAACAACTGTGCATTGCCAAAATGTTCCTGGTAGAGCTCACACTGGAGAATTTGTGTTCCAGGAGCGCATGTGTGTTAACATATTTTGAGCAGATTTCTGACTTTAATTTTTTAGGCTTATAGAGAGTACTGAACCAAGGAAATTCATACTGAACTCAATGTCACATACCGAACTGTTCGGAACGAATACACGTACCGTTACACCCCTCGTATTTCTTATTTACAAGCTTAACGTATCGAATAAATACACACTGTTATAAACAGCAAAAAGGACCAACTTGAGCTCCTAGCGACAAACAGTAGAGACAAAGGTGTGGAGTGATGGGGTAAGGCCTGATGACAAACTCAGCTCATCTAGACACATACATACAGAAACGCCCACGCATACAGAACTTACATACACACTGCACACAAACGATTGCCACTTAAGCATGCTTCTGTGAAATCAGATGAAGTACCTTTGAGTATCAGTAAACCTACATGAAAATGCAGACTTGCGATTACAGATGCAACTAGGGCATCTAGAAAATTCAGTCGTGAAAGCCACAGGAGCAGAAATGTGAGGCCTGCAAGCCATTTTCAAACCATCTTCTCCAACGCAGTAGTGAAGAAACAAAAAGAGGCGTTTTTGGGTTTGTGTTAAAACCGGAGAATCTAATTATTTTTCTCCCTTACCCCCCCAAAAAGCGTACAGTCTTTCCATGCTGAATCCAGCAGTTCTGTCTGTGCCAAATCCTAATTACCCAACTGTCCTGGAAACCTGATACAGCTGAGAGGGAGGGAAAAAAATTCAATTGACGTCAATGAGCAGAAGCAGCACTTGAGGGATTTTTATCGTGAGGAAGAAATAGCTGGCCTGATTGTTTTGGGGTTGTGTCCGTGAAGCCCAGATGGGTTTGTAAACCACGTGAATACTGGCACTGATGAGGGGCAGAGAGAGCCTTTCAGACGGGCAGCTGTAAGAACACCTTTAATCATCTGGTTGGGCCTGATTGCAGAAGGGCAGGGGGGCGTTACATCAGACAGGTCTGAGGTCAGAACTGTTCCAACTAACAGGATTATTAAGACTCTAGCATACTTGTAGGCTATAAATAGATTCACCACTGCTGTGAATTTCATCTTTAGCAGACTTGATTCCTGATTGATCTCAGAAGTTTGATGTCAGGAGGTACTTGCTTTAGATTTGCTTGTGTTTCTGCTTTTTTATGTTGCAGTAGGTCATGGGTTATGAAGGTTTGAACTGGGCTCACCTTCATTTCACACCAACAGGTTTTGGTGTGAAACAACAGGAAAGCCCAGTGGTCTGCAGGCCATTACTAAGAAAGCGTGAAGACGTATTGACAGTATGAAAATACAGGTGATGCATTTTAGCATGCCTGTGACATTCATCAACTGATACAGAAAGCAACAAACTAAACATGCAACATGAACGATGAGTCAACAAAAGCTCTTGAATTTCATGTGTAAAGAAGAACTTGCGCTCAGATTGAAAAACAAATTTGACAAATATGGGTGTTAATGTTTCCTATTTAAAATGAATTTGTCCAAGAGTTGTTTGTCAACGTTTGTTTGGATTTCTCTATTGCCCAATACATGGAAGACTGTAATCTTTCTAACATACAAAAAAGATTTTGCTCTTTTATATAAGAAAACAAACATTTCACAGACATACTAGAGTGTTCAATAAATAAAAAACTATTATAAAGACAATAGTAAAAAAGGCACACAAAAGTCCTTTGACAAATGGTACAGGAAAAAAGTAAACACTTTCTCTTGCTATACAAACGTGTCTCCATCAGTAGATCTTACTCTATGCTACTTCTAGATCATATATCTGTAAAAAAGTCTTAAGGTACAAAACTTCTCTCAGTAGTGTCGATGTCCATTTAATGCCAGTCCAGAAAAGAAAAGTAACCATTTTCCAAACTGGCTGAAATCCTTCAAGTTCCACTCTCAGTCTCTCGCCTGTCCATCAAGACTAAAATGTTCGCAGTAATTATTTCCTGAGAACGCTGAAGCCACTCCACTGAAACTGTCCGTCCATGTCTGGCTTCAAACACCCAAGTGCAAGATGCCCCTGTGCAGGCTAAAACTAAGCCCTTGCTTCTGTGGGCTTATTAAAAAGCACAGCTGCAAGAGGATACCCCCTCTTTTTCCAAAAAAACCCTTCACATCACCATGTGAGCCTGATGATGGAAGCCCTATGTGTCTGTAGGTGATGCCTCATGCGTCACAATCTCTATTGCAGTTGTTGACTCAATCATGCCGCCCTCGTCTTGCTCCTGACCGTCCAAATAGTCTAGGGGAGGAGAACGAGAATCTCCGAGACTATCCTCCTCCTCTAACTCTTCCTCATCTTCTTCTTCTTCCTCCTCCCCTTCGCCGTCTTTCTCGATTCCATCCAAGTCCTCCTCCTCCAAGGTCAGCTCGAACTGAAATTTCTCCCCACCTCCCTGTACTCCAGTACCTCCACTGTGTCCATGTGTGCCCTGGTCGTAGAAGGGCGGGGAGGGACTCTGGGGAATCATGCTCTGGTACCAGTTCCTGTTGTCCTCTAGCGTGTCCAGAATGTCCTGGGCATCGGGGTGGACAAGATCGGCCCAGGTCTCCCATAGAGGGTGCACGATGTAGTCAATGAAACCCACCTGAAAGAGACAAATGAGAGTCGGGAGTGAGTTCTTTTCAAGTTTAAAAGCACATGCTGAATTTCTACATGTCATCTCCATCACAACTAAAACAATTTCTGGGTTTTTGTTGCTTACCTGGCTCTTTTCCACTGAGGCTGTGTGTTTGTCACACATTGGGCTGATCTCCATCCCCCTCTCCCTCTCTCGGTCTCCCTGGTGGAAGAACTCCTCCATTATCCGGTCAGTCCACTGACGATACAACTCCAGGGACTTAGTGGGGTTACTCAGGTCAGCACAGTGCACCATGTTACGCAGCACCTATAAATAATGCAGAATTCCACTTAGTAAGAACATTTATTTTCTGTGTTAGACTCACCATTTTTTCATTTTTGTTAAAAAATATACCAGTGCATGTCACATCATCAAAACTTATTTTGCACTTTTTCTGCTCCATTTTCTTGTTGCAGTGTCTTGTTGCGGCCAGAAAAGCAACAAATTGTGAAATTTGAATTGTGTCTACACACTTGGGAAACGGTGAGCCTCTCCAATGTACGGTCCCAAACTGAAACAATACTGCGGTGTGTGACATAGCTCTACAAAAGTGGTTTCTTGAACAACAAGCATTCGGCCAATTTTACAATGTGCTTTACTATGCGAAAGAGGTCAGTCTGGGAGGAACAGGTGAAAGTGTGGAGGGAGCACTTAAAGATTAAAAGATGGATGGACTGAGAACAGGGGTGATGGTGGGAGCACAGGTCAGCTATGTAGGAGGCCAGCTAATGATCATTGGTGGAGTAACCTTTGCCTGGTATTGATTAAAGCTATTAAAAGCAGGTAAAAGAGAGGTGGAGGGCTTCCAGTTTGTCCAATCACAAACTCACTTTACAGCATGTAGAAAAATGTGTTTAATTATCCGTCTACAAGAAGGACATACCTGTATCCTGTCGGTGTAATTGTCTAGCAGCAGCACTCCAGAGCTTGTCACCTTCTTAGTCTCCACCATAGTCTTCAGATCAGCCAGTAGACTCATGTGTTTGGACATGTCAGTGGCCAAAACCTGTATAAAAGAAGAATTTAAACTCGTGATCAGTAGCAGGTCAGTTTGGATTCATTTCATTTACATGAAGAGGGCTGTCGAGGGGATGACAATGTGTATCTGGACTTCTTACCATGTCGATAACCATCTTCCGCAGAGACTGTCGCTGCTTCTTGGTGAGGTTCTGGAAGATATCGCAGTTATCTTCCTGTAGCAGCTTGAATCCAACAGCCAAATGGTGGTTCTCCAGCACAGACTCATCGTTGTACATCAAGGCCAGCTCAGAGTCTGCAAAGGGATTTTTTTAAGTGAGTTGTTACATTGATTCTACTATTATGTGCTGGAAGACATTCTTTTAGTAGGTAAAGCAACATATAAATCGCCTTTTTCTCGTGTAAACCAATATTTCTGACTTACTAGTATTGATCAGGAATTGGTTTGATACTCCAGGATGGTCAACATCGTGGATAGCCGCAGCAAAGATGGCTGCCAGGATCTCAAGGTCTGTGAAGACAGCCTGTAAGAGACAGGAAAGAAAGAGTTTAACAATTTCACAAGATAAAAAATTGCATAAAAAACAGCAGTTAGTCTATGCACAATAACTATTTATTGGTAGAGTGTTTTGTAAGGGAGAGATAGGAGATCTAGAGTTATACATGAAGACTTGGTAATCAAAATTTCAAAAATTTGTCCGTAGTGTGACACAAATCCAGTTTTTTCTGTTGCAGTCTGCCTTTAAGAAAAACAGCAGGCAGCCTGGGTCACACAAAGAGAGAGGATTATTATTCTAAAGTAAATCAAAAAGCTGCCTTTCTGTCAAGATCCTCAGTGAGAGAGTATAATATTTGTATAGATGAAAGATGGAGTACCAAGAAGAATAGATCACGATCTAAAGACTGGGGCGTTCTGACCTAACTGTATCTCACCAGCTACTCTCCGGCTTGAGGAGTGCAGTAAGAAAATGCAAGCAGGAAAAAGTGAAAAAAAGGCATGAGTATTGAGTAAAACAGGGGAAGTTTTCTGAGTAAACTGGTGCGAGCAGAGCAAAGGGAAAAAAGATGATTCAATGGAAGGACGTTGAGCTCTTCAAAGCTGGTGTAGCAATCCAGGAAAGTGGCACATGGGGTGATGTAAGAGCTCACTCCTCTAATTTAGTTTTCCCTTATTTGTGTGGATGCATTGAAGTTAAGACCTGGATACACTTTTTAGCCTCCAGAGTTGAGACATATACGGCCAAAAGACTGAGTGCAAATGAGACCAAAATATGTCACTTTGCACGAAGACTTACATCCAAGGCTGGAGTGGAGAGGAGGATGTGTGTGGACTGAGCCACATCAGCAGCATGCAGACTGTTGTGGTAGGCCACATCTGAATGGTAGTGATCTTCCAGTGTCATCATGTAGGCCACAAACGTATCCACTGGGATCTTAAATGTCTTTAACAGGTCTCGCTCCTGGGAAAAAAAACAAACATTGAAATGTAGTTTTAGAATAAATGTAAATAAGTGGCATTGAAACAAGGGTAACAAATATATAAGTGGAGACAGAATGTAGATTAAATCACTCCATACCTGGAAGATGGCGTACATGATGCAGGTAAGGGGTCGGTTGTTGGAGTATTCCGACACTGTGAAGATGTTTAGGCCCCACTTGTTAAGGTCCTCCAGCTCCTTGGACAGCAGCTCTTCCTTATCGGTCTTGACGCCGAAGCGCGAGATGCTGCTGCTGGAGAGCGAGGGCCCATGGGAGACCTTCTTGACCCCGCTGATCTGTGTCATCAGCTGCTGCTTCTGTTGCTTCTTCTTCTCTCGTGTCTTGGATGTCGGTGATGGGATCTCCACTTCATTCTGTTTGTCTGAGGGGGGAGACGAAAGAGCTCTTTGTAAAGGAGTGTGGCAACATTAAAGAAAAGACGCACACAGCAGCCCGTTTTCTAATATGCTTTACAATGAAAACCAGGTGGGATGTGTTGGCTGGTCTGACAGCCCAGGTGCACTATAGAAACACCTGTAGCGGGTTCTTCCCTGAGGAGTCTATCAATTCACTCATTCATTCATCATGTCTCCCTCCATTCATTTGCTCATTCACGCTCTCTGTCATCCACCTGCAGTCTCTCTCTGAGCTCCCACTGTTCATTCATCTCCCTCCCTCCCCGTCACACAGCAGGTGGCTCACATCTCATCTCCTGTTCTTTTCACTCTCATAGGTCAGTCCATTGACAGACTGAAAGCTGAGGCTTCAGCACTGTTAAGGCAGCTCCGTGACGTTAGTGATTCAAAAAGCCGCCGCATCTTTTACAGCTTTATCAAATCACTCAGTAGTGAGATTTTTATATTTGTCTAGTTGGTCTATTCAATTACAAAATGAAGAATGAAATCCAAAAAGAAACACAGAAAGCCTTCAAATCTTTCATGTAATGTTTCTTTGAAAAAAAAATATTATAAAAGCAAGTCTACACACTAAAAATAAACACTGTGGATGCCAAGTTTCTTAAAATATCCACACAAGGCTGTGTTTACTGCAATCACGGAAGAATTGAATGAAACCCTGCGGGGACTGGCTATCGGCATGTATGTGAGCTGTGCACTCATCTATCAAGTCTCGACTCAGCTCATGGCTGGCCTATCAGCCTTCCCCTGTGGAGGGTTATTCAATTACCAGCTGTAATTCAAATAATTACTTTCACTCTCATGCTTTCCCCCACTCTCTCTCTCTCTAGCAGCTTTTCCAGCCTTTCTCTCTGTCTCTCGCTCTCTCTTCAGTTTTCCGTTGGTAATTGAGAATGGGCAATTAAGCACTCTCAGACATGTGCTGCGTGGGAAACAAGGGGAAGAGCAATATATTGCCCGCTAATTTATTACAAGTCATCATTATCGGCACTGCTTTATAGTGCTTGTGTGTGATGGAAAGGGAGGGATCAGACTGTGAAAAAGAAGTTCCATCCATTTTTCTTTTATCATTTCTGCCTAAGTGTCAGTACACAGTAAATGCTGCACAGACTGTTCTATCGTTGACATGATAAATGTCTCTGGAGATTTTTAGCAGTTATCATGGCGTGGGTTTCCTCATTTGATCTGATTTCGACTCTCCGTTTGACTTACAATGTGTCAGCCCGTCACATGAATAGTCCCTCATATAGTCTGTTTTATTTCTCTTGTCTGCTGTGCATTTCGCTATCATCTCATTTCATCTCAACTTAAGCGGTATAAAAACAAGCAAACCAAATAATCAAGCAGACGGAGTAAATATCTGTTTGTCTGATGCGGTTCTGTCTCTCCCTTTTCTTCCTTCTCCCTTCCCAATCCTCTCTCACCTCCCACGTTTATTTCGATTTCATCTGACTCCTTTTCATCCTCCTCCATATGCTCTCCTGTGAGAGTCACAGATGCAGTGGGGAAGGTGGAGTTTTTTTTGTTTTCCCTGAGACTTTCCCCCCCACCCCCAGCATATTCCCTAAGCTAGGTGTGTACTGCTGTTGGCCGTTCAAGGGGAATTATGGTGGAATTATGCTGCGAGGACAGCTGTGGCGGAAAAACGGCAACACGTGAATGGTCAGCATGATGTTGGCCAGCAAACCTCAGTGGAAAGTCCAAAATCCTCAACTAAAACCACCATCAATAACAAAGTCTGGGATGTTATTTCATCCAGGGAATTATTCAGGTTCCATGAGCGCTGTTTTACCAGTCTGCCTCATCAGTAGCTGAAAATACAGCGAGGAGGATTTGTGGTGGATGTAAAAATGACCTCTGCAGAACCAGGCGTATGGCATGAAAATGTAATTTCTCTGATTCTGAATGGCTTCTTTTATTAAAATGTTACAAAGCAGAAATAAGTGCATTGCTGATCTCATAATAATCCTAATGGATGGAAGGATTAAACAGTCCTGCTGGTCAGTTGAGGCCATACCAGGGCAGCTGTGCTGTTTCAGCCAATTTTTCCCCTTCTCATTAATGTTTACCTGTTTTTTTTTTTTTCCTACCAGCAGCAGGGTAATCCTCATTTCTTTACTGAAGCGATAGTCATCTCTGTCTGGATTCTCGGGTTAGCGAGAGGGGGAGGGAGAGGGACAACAAGGTGTCCCTGCTGACAAAGATGCATTAAGATGGGGATGACTCACCCAATCTGCTGAGCTTATATCACTGCCAGCAAAGGGGGTTTCTCTGTACCTCTGTTTTTTTCTTCACTGCAGTCAGTTCCCTCTCTCCCTCATTTGCGTCTTCTCTGTTTCCCCCCTCCTCTCCCTCTCAATGATCTGGCGGTGAGGGATCCACTAACAACACAACGCTGGATCAGGATAACAATCGATCGGCAGCACAGTGCCTATAAATAGTCTTAACTACCTTTACATGCATTCTATCTGGCATCTATTATCCATTTTTTGTTTGTCAGTATAAATTCCCTGAAGATCAATTACTTGTCTATTCTTCAGTTTTGTGTATCTGTCCTCTAGCTAATGTCACGCTTACGTGGATATCTCACATTTTTCAAAAAAATCAACTTGTACTTCTTCTTACTTTGGGTGTTTTTTGTTTGTTATGTTTCCCATGAATTAACAGTGTGGTTTGGCACCTGGATCATGAAACACTACACGGGTGTCGAAACAACAGAAGCAATGTTTATAAAGGAGGTATGAATGCATGGATATTAAGCGATCGCCATCTATTCTCAGATCTTAAATGTGCAACCCACGCTGACACCATCCAGTTCCAAATTCTAGATAACAAGCACCCTTTCCAGTCAGACCGTCCCTTTCACAAAGTAACCAACCACCTTAGAGTCTTTTTTTAACTTCAACCTTATCAAAATACACACTTTTCACTTGAATTTTAATGGCCACTTCGAGCTGGATCCTATACACATCTAGACAAAGCTTAATGGCGCAGTTTTTTATGGTACGCCCCCACAGGAAAGCCAGCCAGAGCAACTTGCACAGCTCAACATCGCGCAAAAGACTGAACCTCCACAAAGATATTGCGGCAAAGCACCTGAGAAACGGGAATCTCTGTGGACCTTTCAATATTTTTTCAGATTTTTACAGTCACCAAAATTATAATTATAGTCTGTGTTAATGTAAGGTGCAGTATGAAGACCCAACAGGTGATTTTTTTACGTGTGATTTTGAGTACACAAGACTTTCATTTACCTAGGAAGGTGTTGGAGATGAATTCGGAGACCTGATTCCCAGACCGACTCATCTCAGATAGGTGCGTCAACTCCCGATTCAACATTCTCTTGAACTGCAAGAGAGAAAGAGAAGGAGGAGGGGGAGAAAAAAATGTCGTCAGATTCTACTGAAGGGAAAACCTGGGAAAAAAGGTGGTACAAAATTCCATGGAAAATACAGCAGTGCCTGATTTTATTCTCCCAGGCCAGATATATTGCTTAATTACAATGCACAATCAGTGGGGGGGACATCGTATTTTCCCCTCCATTTTCCCTGAAATTAATTAAGATGCAGATTATTATTTGTTAACAGTGGGGGGGCTATCACCTTTTAATACCCCTCAAATTACCCAAAGCAACCAATTTGTAGTTTTATTACCCAGAATCACATTTCTGGGGCCTCTGTGGGCATTTTACTTGCATCAGTGTGGAAGAATTTTAATGATGTCAGAGGAAAATCTGCACACTGCTCGCGACATTGCTCTTTCACGTATTTTTATACATTCTAAACAGTTTCACATTGATAAAACGGTCACGATGGACACACGTTTGTGAAAGTACATGGAGACCCAGGCACTGCAGCAGCAGCTGTTTATGACAGACTGATGCATGCGCGTGCACGAGCATACACACCGACACACACACAAACAGACACACAGCTCTGCAGAGGGCTCAAGATGGAGCCTGAGCCACAAAACACCATTCTGTCAGACCCCCTCCTCCCTCACCGTGATGGAAATATCTCTGCACAGTATCCCAAAAAGCTTCACACAAACCGCTGGTGTTATCAAAATGTGAACTTTCTATAGAATACAATAGAACAGTAGCACAGACAGGTACAATGAAATGAGTGCGGTATCCCGACGAGCTACGTAGATTTGCGCCACACACCTTAATGTAACCCCAAGACACCGACAGCAGGTAATTGGCTTCAGGCATTTTGGACCCCGTTTTCTCGTTCCTATACAAAGCCAGAACTGTAATCCAACAGGAAAAAAATGGAGGCAGACAAACAGGATTCTCTCAACACCCCAAGAAAAAAAAAATCTTCTCTCCTCTATTTTCTCTTCTCAACAGCTAAGAGAGCAGCTTGATGACGGCTCACTTTCCCTCTTAGCAGCAGAAAAGGGCCAGCTCTGAGTCTCCATGCTCGGGCATGGAGGGATAGATAGATGGACGGATGTGTGGAAAAGCTGTAGCCAGACGAGACGACGAGGAGATCCAGCAGGCTCGGTGGATCGGCTGGAGCTGTGAGCTGGAGACTCTCAGCGCACTGATGAATAATGGAGAAGGAGCAAGGAAGGGAGGAGGGAAAAAAACAGCGATGGAGACAGGAGGAGGAGGAGACGGAGGAGGAGGGAACGAGGCAGCGATGTTCATCTGACTGGAGGGGGGGTTCCTCCACTGGATTTGTCTTGCTTCGCTGCTCTCACTGCTGTAGCGCTCACTCCCCCTTTTTCTCTTTGCCCCTCTCTCTCTCTCTCTCTCTCTCTCTCGCTTTTCCCTCCCTCCCACTTCTGTCTCTTTTCCCCCTGCTGTAGTCTGCCAGCCCCAGCAACACACTCTAGTCAGAACACATGATTTGACAGAAAGTGGAGAGATGGGGGGAGCCCTAATTACAGCTTGGCATTGGTTTATATGTGAAATTCTGAGGGGGTGTTTGAGTGATTGACAGTTAATATCCAGACTTCCAGATGTGACTGTCCCTCTTTTTCTATTTTTTTCCGCCCACCAGCTGTGCATCCACTGCAGATAAGTTTCACTCTCTTCATTTCCCAGGCCCTGTAATTCTCTCTTAAAGTCATTTTTATGAAGTCAGCCATTGTGAAGGAATGTCATTGAGCTGTAAAACTACGCCTCCCCTCTACAGTAAAACAATGAGGCTTGAGGAAGGGGATGTGGCACGTTTTGAGCAATGTGAATGTGCAGCGACTGTATTTTTATGACCATTATCTCTATTATCACCCACTCCTATTCCACCTCCCTCCTTTGAGTCGTCTGTTGTCTCCTGACATCCAAGTGCGGCAGGCGTTGTGAAGAACTCATAAGCCTGTTCATTATCCGCATCCCGTAATAATATTAGATGCTGACAGGGTGTCTGTGGATGGCTATTTTTACCCGCCAAGACACCAGCGCAGAGTGGGGAAGATGGTCAGAGACGGGGACCATAAAAAAAAAAGAGAGAGAGAAGGGAGAGATGACAGATAATTGCATCCTCACCCAATTTAGGTGACATGAGCCCGTGGTTTTCTATCTGGCTGTGAGTGAGTGAGTGTGCCAATTACCAGAACACCCCAACGGCATGGCAACAGCATCAGGCAGCCGGTGCAAGGCTGTTTTGAAAGGAGGAGAGGAGAGAACAGTGGAGAGGCTTCCCCTTTTTCGTTCCCAGGCAGACGTGGTGTAGCTGCTGAGCTGTCACGAGGACACACCACACACATCGCCTCTGCTCACATCCACCGATGCACGGGCTGAAAGCTGCCCCCTCCCAACCCCCCGTGCCACCGCCTCGATTCCCTCCTTCAGCTTCGCCTATCCCTCACTCTCCACCACTTACATGTCAATTTCTCTCCCGGCTGCCACTTGCCAACACGGTCATCAATCTCTGTGTCTGTCTGCCTCGCTGGCAGAATCAATGGGCTGTCCTTGGAGCAGGTGTTGATACTGCTGCAGTGTACAAGGCTGAGGCCACCTGACTGTAATATACTGTTACATCAGTACCAATGGCCAATTTCCAGGCGCGCTTGTGCTTTTGTCAATTGTTTTTGTCGTGGATGGCTGCAGTGCTTTCATTAATGAGAAGATTTACTTCTTGTTAGTTTAGAGACATTCCACGGGAAACTGTAAACAGAAGTTCTCAGAGAACCTCTCAGTCCGATATGTGTGTGTGTGTGTGTGTGTGTGTGTGTACATGTTTGGAAAGATGAGGGGGAGATCAAAGCTTTCCCGAGAGGATTCCGGATTATCCTCCCACTGAGGGAAAGAACCAGAAGCAGGGAGGTAGGATGCAAGAAAAGAAAAAAAAAATATGAGAAAAAAAAAAAAGAGAGAGAAAGAGAGGAGGCAGCCCTTTATATAATAGCTCCCTGCATAATATATAAAGAAACCAGAAATAACAGCGGGGGATGTCTCTCTGCAATGTGTCGAAGAGCTCTGCTTCCCTAGAGGCTGCAAAATGCCTCTGTACACATGCATACACAGCAGCAGCAGCAGCCTACAAATGCTATTATCTCCAGTTAAGCACAGTAGACGCTGATGTGTCACATGCATGTCATCCTTGTGCTTTTATATTTCTATATGAGTGTGTTTTTGCTGGAGTGTGTTTGATTTTGCTCATTCAGGAGCAGAGGGGAAGCCTCTTTATCTCCAACCAACACTGGAGGAAGATTAACCTCTCCGCTCTGTGGGTATCTCTCTGTCACATACCCTCATACTGTAAAGCCTTATTCTATTATTTTATCCATTCGATTCTTCCCTTTCTTTTCCTCTTTGCTCGTATCGTGTCATTCTCACACTTTTACCGCCATATCTCCCTCTCCTAACCTTTTACTCTCCCCTCGCTCATCTCTCTCATCCATCTCGCTCATCCTCTGCTTATAGCAGGTTGGGTTGATTCAGCAGAGAGCTGCTGTGACAGAGGTAGAGAAGGTGAATGGAGCCTGTGGCGTTTCAGTGGGGGTGGGGTGTGGGAGCACGAAACAGAGCTCCTCCATTAAGACGTGATCCCATCCGACAGCTCACTGTGGAGGGCAGCCAGGCAGACACGGAGTCTCCCTCCAACACGAGACTGAGCTCATGCACTGGCAAGAGCACGCTTCCATGATCTGACTGGATACCACACATCCCACTGCACTGTTTCATGTTGCTCTCTCTTCGCTGATTGCTGTGTTCAGATGACAAGATTTCATCTGTTAATAAATCTGAAATAATGTACACTGACTATTTATAATTTAAAATATTTAGAGAAATTTCTTCCATAATTAGCTAATCCTAACTGCCCAGGGTATGGTAAGTTTTGTTAACATTGCTGAAAATGGCCACAATAGCTTGAAATATAAAATCGGCGCTAAATCCCACAGCCGGCTTGTTTCTCTCTACAGTTTCGGCTTAGAATCATCATTTTACCTGAAGTCAGAGTGAAGTTGTGTCTTTGAGCCACTAGTGGGTGCACTATACTCATGCTGCCAACCTGCTCTGTGTTCAGAGAGTTGATTCCTTAACCCTACACTGATAGTGCACAACTTAACTTATATTGTACTATATTAAACTTTAAAAAAAAATCAAACAAATGTTACTTTAATATGATCGGAATATACAGTGATTGGAGTGTGAACTTTTTGTTGTGCAAAGCAGTAACATTAAACGTTCGAATTTGGGCATTTTTATATTTACCATCTACAAACGTAGCCAAAAGTGCATTGAGCATCTTTCAATATAATTTCCGATTTTCAGCATTTACCATAGCTGCTGTGACTTCTGCAGTCAAGTCTTTCTGTGGGTTTTGTGGGTTGTGGGTTATCTCCCCCTCACTTTCACATGACGCAGGGTGGTAGTATCGGCACGGTGGCTCGGACAGGTAGTGACATAACTCCAGAAAGATCAGGGAGCCTACCTACGCATGAACCGTGCGCATGTTGGGTAGAAGTACAGAGAACTCTGAGAAGGCAGCCTGACTACCTCTCACTTCCTCTGACTCACTCACTCATGCTATTGTGTGTCTGCATGAGAAAGAGTGTATGCATGTGTCTCTGAACCCATGTAGTAAAATATTTTGAAAAAGAGCAGTCAGCTTTAAGAGCCAGAGACAAATATAAGGGGAGAAAGAGAATAATCTGACTGATTAATTGCCGTCTCTCACGCTGATCAAGGCCTTAGTAGAGACAGATGTGGTTTGCAACAGCATTTTTGGCTGGAGGCACACGGCTAACAGCCTGCAGAACTGTACTGGAGCTGGGATTGCTTGGAAAGCAGAAAGCAACCCCATGTTAAATATCAAATGGGCAATATCAAACCAAGAAATGAAGTACAAAAAATAAGAAATGCTCAAACACCAAAACATCGTTTACAAGTTTAACTCTCAAAGCATGTATACACCCTAGCTTTTGGGAAATAAATCACAAAAAAGTGTTTTTACTCTGTCCATCCGCAGTTTGAACACAGCAGGCATTTAGCAGCATATAATCACATCGCCTCTACTTCTCTCTTTCTCCCCAAGATGACCTGAGCGTTTGTCCTCAGTCATTAAAAGAAAGAAGAAAACTGGTCGCCACACTTTGGTACCATGCTTAGATACGCTACTGTTCATCTGCAGAGGCCTCCTGTGATTGAAATCCTCCTGTCACCTATTATCTCACTCTCCCATTTAGACAATATTCACCAGAGACAAGCACTCATTTTTCTTCAGATGCGTTTTGTTCTATTTGCCCTTTCATAAGTAGTAACAGTTGCGCTAAGTACCAGTTATCGTTGCTTACAGGTCGCTTAATAACCAAGGAAGTCAGTGTGTCAATGTGCCATATTTTCTGTGATCTTGACACCCTGCAACTAAAGTTAAGGTAATTCCATAAAGTAAAATTCTATCCAAATATACTGCAAAGATTGCATAGAAAGGCCAGAGACAGATATTCCCGTTGTGACCAGTGCTGAATTCAGCTTTGATCTTGGGGTGTAAGAGTAAATAAAAGTCTCTGCTACAATGCAGCCTCTGTCTTTGAGCGTAAGCATTAAGACATTAAATTCAAAAACATGCAGAAAGATGCACATTGATTCTCAAATGCAAATTGCAGGTATGACTGCTTGTTGCTCCACAAAGCTCTGAAAATGTGTACAAATAGAAAATTAATTTTAAAAAACATGTTTTAATAAAGTACCGCAACAATTACTAAACATCACCAGCATGCTTTCAAACAGATGGAAACACTAAAGCAGTCATCAGTCGCAGCAGTGAAATATGTTTCAAGTACTCCTGAGGTCCACTTTAATCGGCACTAAAAGTCAAAGAACATAGAGGATCTACTAAACTAAAAGTTTTATACACCAGCATGTTAAATTCACACCATGTTTATCAAACTGCAAAAGTTCGGCACTCAAAGTCCACATGAGTCAAACCTCACAGACGACACAAAATTTCAAGAAAAACTCACCTTTCTCCAACCATTTAGCTTCCCTAATTTCCTCTCTTTCTTGTCAAAGCAGCAGGCGCCCATGTTGCTGAGTGCAGAGTAGAGCAGGGATGCCGTCCGTTAAAGTGTCTGTCTCAACCTGACTACAGCATTAGTAAACGGACCAAGCCTTGGCTCTCTGACGCTGGGAAACGCCACAGCTTCTAGTGACTCACTATGGGCTGCGAAGTCTGACTCGGCTTTACCTCACACCCTGTGTATGTGGAGCAATGACTGAGAGTGTGTGAGAGAGAGACCTCTGCCTGATACACACTCCCTCACGGGGGGAGGCCCGCCTCTAGCCTCTGCACTCCTCTTGCTGTTTGCTACTCCTACAGCTGGCAGTCACAGCTCTGAGGTTTACACTGTCAATACCTGGCTGATCGTTCTGACGACTACAGCGCTTCCTGTTTTGATGAACACAGTGGATTTCCATGAACTTCGATTACAAAAGACAGCCGGGCATAGTTGTTTTGTTTTTTTTTTCCCCGTCCTACCAGTTAAAATCTATTCAGGTGGCAAACTCTTTTTTGACAGAAGGCGTACTCTCAACAGCAGCAGCTACTCCAATGCTCTATCAGTGTCTACACTAGACGCCTTCAGGCAGATTATTCAGCTGCAGGTCAGGTCCACTTTGGAAGCACTCTGAGCTCAACATGAAGTTGCTGTAAAACCGCCCTGAAGTGCAAAAAATGTTAGAAACTGTTGCAATGGCTGTGTCAGTTTCTCAGAGCCCAAACATAGGTCTTTAAATTATTTTGGAGATTTAATAATTAGTTGATCAATCAAAAAATAGCATTAATCAGCTGCTATTTTGTTTAGAATATTTTAATATTGTACAAATCTACCCGTCTCCGTATTTAATATATTTCCTTATGTTGTATATTAGTGGCCATAGTTTAGAATAAAAACTAATATCAGTCAGCGCTGTAGCAATTCAGAGCACCTTCCATGCTGGTAGCATGAAAGTATGGGTAGAGCAGAGAAGAAAAGACAATATTGTGAAAATTTGACCTTGACTCTATACTGCATTAAAATAAAAAACAATTGTGATTTTTTTTCACTTGAAGAGTTGTGCTGAAGAAGAGAGGATTGTGTATGTTTTCTCCATTAAACAAGAAAATAATAAAAGCCACATGTGAATCAACTGATAATGAAAGTAGATAATATTTGCAACTCTGAGTGCTTCATCTAACCAACAATCCAGAACCGAAAGATATTCAATTACAAGGATTTGAACCAGAAAAAAAAGGCTGTACATCCTCACATTTTAGAATCTCATTAACCATTCCATCAGTTGTTGCTTTATTATCTTCCATTTAGATAAGTGATGACTGGATGTGTTACTTAAGCTCTGATTTCATGTAACTGAGGGTCCACAGCATTAACACAGAAAAGTATTCAAACTCCCAGCAGACCTTGACCCATCTATGTCGACGATGCATAACAGAGAGGACAGTCACGTACTGTAAGTCCTCAGCAGCAGCCACTGCACTTCACCTTGGAGGTACAAGCAAGAGCGTCTTGCATTTCACCTCCCTCATGCTCAGGTTTCATACTTTGTCACAGCTTGAATAACAGTTTTTCCATCCTAAATACAACAGATAGTCAGGGGTCACATTGGCCGATTTTTATGCTCTTGCTAACAAAACCAGGTTGGGTGCAACGGCTCACATGACAAAGGGGCTGCAGTTGTGTAATCTTTTAGTTTACTGTAAAAACAAAGCATGGAGGACGATAGCTATGGTTTAAGTGGGACCTGACCTACTGTTGGTATGGACACAGCCACAGACTCCAGCTACATACGTGCAACACAAACATGTTTGCTGGACAACTTCTCTGGTATCTTGTCCACAGATTACGTGCCAGGACACATTCACTCACTTGCCAAAGTCACATCTATTAGAAAGGGTCATGAAATACAATAAGCACATTGTGCTACCTGAAATGCTACGCTGTAGACCAGTATTGTATCGCTCAGGCCCAACACATTTGATTCCTCCTCACAAAAACTCACCTTTCAGAGTGAAATTTCCAGTAAATCTGATTTTACATCCTTCTTAAAGGTTACCTTTTTGAGATAGTCTGCTGACTCGTGACCAAAAACGCACAACACACAGCAAACTATTAAAAGTGTACAATCCAGCATTATTTTACAACGCTAACAATGACAAAATGTGATATATCTGTTCGTTTACAGCCTTCCATGCAGTGTATTGTGTTACACTCTGATTATCTTGGCAGCTCAAAGGGTACGTTTAATAATTTCTTTAAAAAAGCAGAACAGATCTACCCCTTCATCATTCCCTTATTGGGATGTTTGGGAATTTCTCAAGATGGTGAGGCCCCTTAAATCAGTCTACACCCACAGACAGCATTTTGGCTCAATGCTGCCAAACTTTCTTTGATTGCAAAAGTGCTAAAAATCACATGTTGGACAGATAACCATATGTGAGGAGTGACAGAAACCAGCATAATTACTGCAGCTATTAATATAACAAGTGTTGTAACTTAGTGTTTTTTTAGCAATACACTAGTGCCATTCAGACAGATATAACTCTGCCCTTACATTCATGTCTAAATGTCTCTTTGCTAAAACAGCTATGGAAGCAGTTATTCTATGATTCCTCATGTGTTAAGTGAAACCAGTCCTGCTAACTGCCAGTGCTGAGCGTGTGTCCACATCAAGACTGCAGTGGGGTACCAAAACACAACCATTAGGCATCCAAATGGATATGATGGGGTGTCTATTGTCGTCTGGAGAGAGAGAACATGGGATCAGGAAGGAGACAGGAAGAGAGAGTCACTCTGCCCAGGGGTCTGCAAGGATCCTTCTCTCACTCACACACACAAATGTTCTATTTCTTCCTCTCCAGTTTATTGTGTTTGACCCACTGTGGGATCCCTCGCATCCTGTTGTCCAGTTTTATGAGAAATAACAAGCTTTTCCTCTTGGCTCGCATGACAAACTGTGTTCAGACTCTTTTACACACAGCTGCCACTCAGCCTATAAATGAAACACACAAACAACTGTTCACTGCTGAATGTTTTGAGTCCAAGAAATAAAATTTAAAAAAAATCACTACATTCAAAAGAAAGAACCTTTCCAGTCAACTAGAAAGAGGAAACGCATGACTTTCAATAAGCTGCCATCCCCCATGACAATATAAGGTATAATTTTACCGAGGTTAGATCTACAACAAAGATGGCTGAGGATCTAGTAGCTAATGTTTATAGAACTCATGTTATCATTGCAGCCCACAGTTGTTATTACCCCTGTGGTCAACCCCAAAAAGCACCATTGAGTATCTTTATAAAACAGACACCTGCATGGCACTGTCTCAGTGCAAAGTCTTTGGGCTAAAGAGGGGTATTCCCAAAACAATAATGCACATGTTAAGGCCACAGAGCACCAGGTCAATCATCGAGAGAAAAAAAAGGTTATTTACTCTTTAAAGGTCGAGGTAACAGCAAGAGTGCAGCTTATAGAGTCTTAGGTATAAAAATCAGAAATCCGCACCAAGACAAGAGGAAGCTCAGTAAATCAAGCGATCTACAATCTCAATATAGCTCTGTACCATTTTTCTGTCAACTTCCTGACTCTTTATGTAAGGGGCAGGAATTGAAGCTTGCTGCACATGACACACAATCAGTGACACAGAAGAAACTGAATAACCAGTGGACAGTAGAAAAGCTCAGTCAGTTAAGGTGCAAAGAGTGCCACAAAAACCATGAGAGATGCGACTTTTTGTCCATTTTACCACCCTTGCACCAAGACAAAAAGCAAAATGTCCAAAAAACACAATGTACTTGGAATAACTTGTGAGGCTTAAGAGATTCTGCTCAAGTTGGCTTATAGCCTTGCAAAAGTTTGTAATTGCATTCTGATACCATGGTTTGTATCATAGTGGATGAGACTATTCTATAAAAAACTGTCAGTCAGTTGGGTCTAAATGGCTGCTGCCTCTGCAACCCTTACACTGATACTGTTAAACTAATTCTGATTCTTTGAAAATGAATGCATTCAAACAACACTGCGTCTCAATAATACAGTGTTGCAGTACATATATAATCCAGTCAATCAAGTTTAGCGCAATCAGTGATAAACCTTCAAGTCAAACATTTCTCTGCATCAGAGAGCAATACGGTTAAGTGGCGACCTATATAAAGAACCAGGAACTGAACCTTGGCGCACATCGCATACCGCCAATGGTGCAGAAGAAGCAGAATAACCAGAGGACAGTGAAAACGTGTTTAAAAAAAGGAAAGCTGGAATGAGGGCCACTGCAGCCCAAAACAAAAACACCTCCTTTGGTGAGCCCATCTTTGCACAGAGAGAAAATAAGCTTCATGTTGTCTCAGGCAGGCATCAGCTGATAAGTAGCATCCAGTCACGTACAAGTGTGCAGGTGGCCTTTAAAAGCTGTCGGTGCTGGCTGCAGCCCCCTCCAAGCCAATCTCCTCCTCCTTACTGTACCGTGCGAGTTTAGACTTTTAATGCTGTTGACTTCTCCTGGGTCATGCGAAGTTCAGCTCCAGTATCTCTGGATTTTGTATACTGTCCTTCATGTGTTTATTATGCTGAAGGATTAATGCTCCCTGCACAATCCGTCGCTGCTCAGATTGGAGCAAAGAGCAGAGCCTTCCCTGTGTAAACACTTGCAACAAATGGAAGAGTTCAAAGAGTTTCTCCACTCGAAATGCAATAAAGGCAACATCAGTGCTGTGGGCCCCCTCAACATTTTATCCACTAATGATGATGGAGCAGAAGAAAAACAAGAAAAGAAAAACAGGATAGAGATGCAGCCTCTCCTACCTTATTGGAGGCCATGTCACTGACAGAGCGGTAGGTCTGGATGGTCTCCAGCTGATCCAGACACCAGTCCAACTCCTCCATTGTCTCCATGGCCAGCTTCTGGTACGCCTCATCTGTCAACAAACAGCCGGCACAGAGAGACATACAGTCAGAGCAGACGGTGCACGTGGAGCTCGAGCGCTGCCCAGCCACTCCCAGGCAACATCCACCCACGGGTCCCACTCGGGGCGCCTCCTGCTGCTGCTGCTGCTGCTGCTGAGGAGGGGGAATGGCTAGTGGTGGCACCCGGCTGTAGCGCTCCTTCATCATGGGGAGGTGTAGCTGTGTCGGGTTGCTGTCAGTGGAGCAGAGGAAAGCTAGGACCTGACCTCGCTCCGTCACACACTCAAATTCACACTGTGCATGTGTGTGTGAAGCCCCCTCCGCCTCTCCCGAATCTGAGGCCCTCGGCTCATTTGCATAAAATAAGCCCCCCCCCCCACCATAGCAGGAAACCAGATACCACCCACCCCTTACTATTGCCACACACACAGCAACACTTTGCCCCATCTTACAGGAAGCCCACAAACACCTGTAAACCTACACACGCATTCTGCAACACACACACTTTGTAATGTCAAAACTTCTGCGTCAACAAAGAATTACTTGTGCTTTCTTAGAAACACGTACTGTAACGAGAAACACTGGTTCAGTGACATTATTTATTCGACGTAATCACCTCTGATTACTGACAACAGGCAGATTCGATAGATACTGATGTTCTTTTCTTTATTTAGAAATAGAGAGAGAACTTGGTAAAGAGCACATCCGTCTCTAATGAGTCCATAGAACTAAGAACAATTTGCTCCGGTGCAAAAATGATAACAGCTGTAGTAAAGATACGTGTGTCTGTTGTGTCGAGTATATGCAGGAGGCCCAACCACAGGATACAAATGTAGCTAAAATTACAAGAACTGGCTCAGGTCTTAATTTTACAGAACTGAGAAATATTTCTCATTTAAAACATCCAGGTGTCTTTATGCTATTGTGTGATTATTTGCTGTTTTGGCTTATTTTCTGTCTTTTCTTCATTGTAGCTTCATTTTGGTCAAGTTTCAGTATTGTATGTTATTATTACTGAGCTTTATCTTTGGATATTTCTGTTCCTTACAACTTGTAGTTGGATTCTAAAGGCAGGTTATCTAAAAAAAAAAAAAACTCACACACCAAGATTATACCATTTCTCAGTTAGAAACTGAAAACAGATTCAATGTTGAGATTCCAACTTTCTGACAGTCCCTCACCTAATTATTTGTGAAGCGCCACAAAACATAACCAAATCTGAGCTTCATATCATATTATTTCATCACAATCCCTTTATTCTGCATGTTTTGTTTAAAGTTGTCCAAAGATGAATCAGATTCAGTAAAGTGGGAAAAAAAAATCTGCTCTCAAAGTTGCAACTGTGAAGTCATTTATGACTCATCTGTGACAAAAATTCAGGGACTTTTCTGCTAAACTGGGCTGAACTGCAGATGGGAAATAAGTGTAGGGAACATTTGTAGGCATCTAGAAAAATACTGATTACATTTTTTAATTATACTAAAATAACTACATTTTTAAAAAATAGAGTTTATTTGGTATTTTTTTTATGACCTATGGCATTTTACTATGTTATACTGCTATGTACAATGGTTTGCAGGACTATATATTGCAGTGAAAAATAAACCCACAGTGAGTAAATATGTTACAGAGACAAAAAAACGCAAATAAATTGCTTAAGGTTTAGAAGTTTGATTTGAAAAATACTCATTTAGTTACTAAACTGTGCAGCAGTATGCCAACACAGCCAATAGAAACGATGCATCTTTGATGTTGAGGTGCTTTCAACAACCTGGAAGCTTCCCACTTTAAAGCATAGCACAAACCACATTCTGTCTGAAAGGGCCTTGACCCTCACCCCAACTTGTTGAGGCAGATTACTGCCCTTTCTGAACCTGGTTCTGCTGAAGGTTTCTTCCTGTTAAAAGGAAGTTTTGTTGGTGCCAAAGTGCTTCCTCAGACGGAATCTTTGGCTTTGTTGTATTTCTCTTTAAATAAGACTGAATTGAGCTGAATTTGAAAACATTTGGTGACAAAGAACAGCAGAAGGTCTTCACACTGACCATGAATGATTTGACTGCAAAAAGGCTTGATTGTCTCAGTAGTTCATTGTTCATCACTGAACTCTATTAGTAATTGTACCTTTTACACAAAAAGGAACCTCAAAGTAACTATAGTGTGCAAGTACAACATAGAAATTAAGCTACAAATAAATATCCTAGTAATACTGAATAACAGAAGGTGAGAAAACATTTCATCTCTTGCGCTAAAAGTAGCATGTTTAAGGCAAGATTTTTATAATATCAGGGTGAACTGAAGAGAAAACAAACATGTACCAACTTTAATATCTGACAGACAGATGACCCAAAGCAATCACAGCTTGACTTTGATGAGAGACTACAGAAAAGAAGGGACGCAGTGTGTTGTAAAAGGCTCTCAAACATTCTTCGTTCTTGCATGGTCTAAGAGTTCAGTATTCCAACCCTGTTCCTGTGGTTTAGCTGTTTTTCAGACAACTGCAACTGTACGTCAAGCTTGGAGTGAGTCCGTCTTGGAAAGCAAAAGGGGTGTGCGATGAGTTGGCTGGTGGGGTTGGACACACGCACACACACATATACCCACACACACACACACACACACACACACTGCGTCTGCTGCCCCTACATTGTGTATACTCCAGGTCTCCTAGCTGCAGAGCACAACATGGCAGCAGGGTGTGCTCTGCGGCGACCTTAGCGTGGCCACGTAGAATGTGTCCCCGGCTCTGATCTCCTCGCCATCAAAGCCAGCTCTGAGCCTGTTTGCTCTCCCAAACATGAGAGGCACCTGGCACCCTGCCCACAGCCTCCCCTCAGCCTGATGAGGCGAGAGGCTGAGAGACAGGGAGCGAGTGTGCGTCTGATGTTGAAGCGGTTTGCACTTATTTGAGATGTTGCTTTCCAGTATTTGCGACATCTTTGAGGTGGTGCTTGTTTTTGAAGAGCATAGATAGGTCCTTTTCTCTGCATTTTGTTATTTGAACTTTTAAACTCTGATAGAAAGCGAGAGACATGCTGGAAGTTTCAGCTTTGGATGCGTTTCACACCTCACTGATTACTGACCTGTGCAATTTTGACATCTGCTGCAAAAACTTACTAAGAACACTTCTCTGTCGGCTGTGCTGTTATAGTAAAAAGTAAGTGTAACCACACAGTTAATGGTCTGTAACTTATGAGTGGATGGTGAGGTTGGTTTTGTAATTCTGAACATAAATATGAAAGCAAATGCACAAGGGTTATTACACTGGAGCACCTTTTAGGGAAGTCTGAGGTTTCAGATTTAGAAATCCGTTTTTTTGCACCTTGAAAATGTGAGTTGGCAGCCTACTGGAGAATCTCTAGGACTTGACAGCATATGACACTCATTGGCTGCATAAGATATGACACTGAATTTTTCAATATCTTGTTTTATGTGCATTAAAAAAAAATCATCAGAGCTTATAGGTAAGAAACATCCAGTCACGAAGCTTGAAATTCTGCACTGCGTACTATAAGCAAAAGCTGAAGATTGAGCTTTTTTACAGCTGGATAATACATTTAGCTGTTAACGTTCAGATTCTAGGGTGATATTGGGTGATTTCAGTGACAATAGCTCAAGAGTTAAAGTTATGTAAAGTAGGAGTTTTTGTTCTGCCAGAAGTTTCACATCTTTCACTTATCCATAGTTGTTGCTTATGAGTCCAGAAATGCCACGATTCATCAGAAAAGTTAGTGAAGAAGACTGTAAGTATGTTTTCTGAGGAAGAAAATCCATTGAACACTTTGTTTGACATCAAGGATAGAAACATACAATATTGGTAAGTAGCTCTGAATGTATAAATGTGAACATATCTTTTGTTCATTTTACTTAAAGAAGACTTCCCTGGGCATCTGGCTGCATATAAAATTTGCAATAGTTACCAAAGCCTATGGATGCCGTAGTATTTACAGCTACTCATCATACCAAACTGAAGATCTTTTTACTTTATTACAGTTTAGGGTGTTGGTATGCTGACATGAAGAACAAAGGTGCTCTCACGAAGAAACAATACAGATGAAAGAGTTCTGGACGGTTGTCAAAGTGAAGCTGCATCAGAACGAAACTTGACTGCAAGTCAAGCGCTTAACCACTTTCAGGGTTTTGATTTCAAAACTCAAAACTGGATCGTAAAATCTAGTTCAGTGAGTCAGGACCTCAAACTGGTCACAAGGCCAACGTCTTGCGGGTCCCCACACACTAAATCCAGTTTGTAGGTAAGTGCCAGATACACTTAACTGTAACGCTTGTATAACAGTTTTACTCTGATCCCTGACCTGCTGGCACACAACACCAGCAGTCCTCCCACCACCTATCAAGTTAAAAACAAAGATTTATACACACTGTAGCATGTGACATGTACATGGGAGTAGTTTACAATAATAATAAAGTAGCTACAGCAACTATTAAAAATAAAGACAGTGCTTTATAATGCAACTATAAATCAGATCAATTAACTAAAATCAATGCAAGGTCTGAACTGGCTCCTGAATCAGTACAAATGGTGGTTAAATGATGGCACCATCTGTAACAGTGCGCTAAAAAGTCAATTAAAATGAACTATTTTTTGCTGTATTTTGGGGTAGCGGCAGTTCTACTTTGAAAGAAAAATGTGGGATTTATATGAGAAAATGTAAAAAATAAAACATTGAAGTCACTTTTATCCTTTACACATCAACACTGTCAAACGGTGAGACTCTGTGTTGGAGTTGAGGTAAGATCATGCAAATTACATCTGTAGCAGAACTACTCCCATGTACAAATTTCATGCAAATTCCAGAGGTGGATTACGTGTATATTGTTGGACTTTGACCTGCAACACTTCAAAATGGTACATTTTTCTGCCTATAAAAGCAAAAGGTATTTAGCAATCAGTCCCAGCTGATGAGCAACAAATGCTTTGATATTCTCGGTTCTTTTAACAGTCTGAACCCAGAGTGCAATGTAAAGTCCTGCACCTGTATGGGAACAGCAAAAACCTTAAGTAAAAGGAGAAAGACACCAAAACGCATTTTGTGTGGTATCACAAATATGAAATGCTAGAAGTCATAGAAAATGAGAAAAAAAAAAAAACCTAAGGTTGAATTTGTTTTGGTTTTTTCAAAAATGTACAACATTTTTTCAAGTGCTCACAGGTGTTCCCAAAAGTGAGAGGAAAAATGGGGGCTCAACATTCTCTAGAGATTTTACTAGTTAAATGTTTAGTTTCCATACTTGTGTCCTGTCTGCTCTGTTTAAACACAGCCTGCAGTTCAGCCCAGTTTAGCTGGGGCGGGTCTCAGTTTTTGTCACATGACTATTGGTCGTGGCAAAACCACTCACCGCTTCTCAGTGCATAGAATTTTTTGTCTTTTGCAGAATTGATTTAGTGCAAATCCTAGATTTTTGGAGATTCTGTTCAATGACAAATGTGAGAAGTTATCCTTTTAAGTTTGTAATTAGTTATTGTTCATGACAGTACCGCAAGTCACACATTATTTCAGGAACTGAAAGTTGAAAATCCAATCATTCTTTCAATTTTCACAGTTTCTGCCTCTAAAAAATGGTGGAATTCTAATGATTTGTCATTTTTTTTCTAAAGTTAATAAGCCTCCCAAACCAGCTGACAGGTTTAGGGGTTCAAAGAGTTAAGAAGAGAAGCATGCGCTGTGCGCTCGCTGCCTATCAGCAGTTACTTTAGCTACAGCAGCCGGTAATGGCCTCAGACGAACTAAAGGAAACAGCATTCAAAAGCCAAATGTCTAACAACATGCACACACACACACACACACACACTAAAGCTACAAGAGGGGATTTCCACCGCCTCCACCCCGACACAAGGACCTTTCTGATCAGCGCTCAGACCTACAGTGTGTCCCACAGGGGCAGACAGGAAAGCACACAGATGCACATGTACAGTCCAGACACACACATCACAACATATGCATCTGCTCAAACGTCTTAAACGACTGCACTCCCACTCAGACACACACACACACACATGGACTTTCCAGCTGAGAGAGCCCGAGCCAATGGGCTGCAGAGGCAGAGAGGGTGAGGAGGGATATGAGGTCAGCGCTGTCTGTCTCTGTTTCACTTCAATATGCAGTTCATTTAGCCTCAGCAGCACATTTCCTACATGGACAAGCACGCTTGCACACACTTGATACCTGCAAACCTTCAGTAATGTCGTTGAAAAATATGAAGAGCTGACGAAAAAAGAACAGCAGTCACACCATTTAACAGGAGAAAATGCACAGACTTGACATGAGTGGATAGGAGAGCTGAAAAAGCTGACATTACAGGTAATGAAATCAAAAAAGGAACACAAAACGTGACCTTAACAATGCTGCGTTATCCATCTTATGTCCAATCATTACTCACTGACTGTTTTTCCTTCATGGTTTCACATCCATCCATTTAATTCCTAAAAGATTCAAATTTTTATTCAGTATTGATTATTTATATATATTTAATATTCCAGTGAGTTCTGTTCAAGTGTCTTTTCTGTTTTTCTGAATTATCTAACTTAAAAAAAAAAACACAGAATTTTGTTTACGCAATGACCCAGAAGTATATACAAAATGTGTTTCTTGCAGCAGGTGTGCACACACACACACACAAAACAGGTTATTTCAGGACTATTGTGCCCACAGGACTTTAGACCAGAGCGGTTGAAGTTGTCTGTGTGCGACTATTTATGTGTGTGTGAATTAGAGACAGCTGCATCTGTCATCCTCTTCAGAGGACAGAGACACTTTCCTGATGCAGCAGAGCAGGAGGCCTGCTGCATTATCATTATCAGTAGCCAAAATCTATATGGTGGTGTCATGGTTTAGTCATGAGTGGAAGTGATCTCAGGCATCGACACATACACACATATGGCTCAGTAAGTAGAATGGCTGTCTTGCAACCAGAGGGTTGCCGGTTCGATCCTTGGCCCGGAGAACTCATGTCGGACAACAGACACCGAACCCCTAATCGTGGCCTTGCATGGCAGCTTCCGTCATCAGTGTGTGAATGCGACGTATAATGTAAAGCGCTTTGGGTATCTTTCAGGTATAGTAAAGCCAGACACACACTCAGTCAGGATAGGAGGGTCCGCAGGGGTCTTCTTTCCCCCCCCTCTGATACCAAGTTCTGCTTTGAATTTATTGACCAAACATTCATCCTGTGGGCATCCAGGTTGTGAAGGGTGACACATTTCCAGAGAACCGGCCTAAACAGACCACACACGCAATAGAGAAACCAAACTTTGACGTTGGGTGAGTCCTTCATGAACGAGAGAGAGATTCTTCAGTCGAGTCTTCTGCTTTACAAGAAACAGAGAATGAGCTGATCTGAAACCTTCCGTGTGGTTACACAACACTTCCTAACAAAGACCAGAGATGGTGAGGCAAGGGGCAGCTCTGCTCTTCCACTTCTTACCAGCTGAATCATGACCTGCGCAGATCGGTAACCGACAAGGATTTTGTAAACGATTGATGATTGAAGCCAAGCTGTAAGCCGGGATTCTGAGAAGTGACAAAATGACATCATGCATCTGGGCTTCGTTAGAGCTCATTTATCTGATTTATAAGGAGACAAATAATGTCTCAATAGATGATATCAGGATTGTGGTTGTGAATTACAAACAGCAGGGAGAGAAGTAATGGCTGGACTTGGTGTCGCAACGGAGTAAAATGGGGTTTTAATGGAGCCATAAAGGGTAAATTTATTGCTCGGGGACAGCGTTGGTAAAACACATGGTGCCTTTTTCATGTGGTGACCCTCCAGAAGCAGCACTGTGACACATTTAGGATGCTGAATCACAGACAAAGAATTCTGATATGTTGTAATAGTAAATGTTTTCATACTTGCCTCTGTTGTGTCAAAGCTACTGGTTTGTATATTTGCTTTCTGTCACTAAGCGCACAGACAGAAGTTGGAGATAAAATGCTGTATTTCTGCTGCAGCTACTTGCAGAAGTCTGAAAAAAAAAATCAATGGTACATGATTCCATTTATATTAACATTTTAGCACTGCTGTCTGTTTTAGTGTGCAAGATTGATTTAATATCGAAATGACTGAAATAAAAGAAATATTAAACTCACTATTTCCTCCATTATTTTCAATGTGAACCCAAAAAGTGAAACTATTCCTTTAAATTAATGTTTAACCCTCTTACCCCTCTAAGTAGTTTCTGCCAGATTTTGGCTTTTTTACTCACTGGGGGCTCATTTTTACAGTAATATGAAGTCAGCACAACCATGAATAGAAGGAGAGATAACTCAAAATTGTATTTGGTACAGTATAACCAATTGAAAAACTAACAAAAACTAACTGGAATTTTCCAAGTGCTCACAGATGTTAATGAGCAAAACTGTGCATATTTCAGATATCTTACTACTTGCGTTTTTAAATCCGTTTCTATGCTTATAGAATTGCATAGACTTTGATCAAATATCACAGTTTCAAGCTTAGATATCGTTTGTTTTCTGACTCAGTGACATACCACAGATCTGGAAATTCTTTCTGTTTTTACAATTCCTGGTTGTAACAATAAATGGTGTTATTTTGCCTTTTAAACCCACTAGCTGGTTTCGGGGTTCGGAAGGTTAATAAAAAACATCTGAAAGTGGACACTGAATGAAATTGCTATGGCAAGAAGTATGTTTTTTATGAGCACACAACAGGAAACATTGGGCTGGCTGCGGTCTCATTGTTAAAATTGTTTCTAGCGTACCAAAGAGGGCACATAGTACATAGCAGATTCACACTCATGTGACTCCTCGTCTTACTTGAGGCCCTTCTGCTCGCATTTATACTGACATAAAGTCAGCTCAAAGCGTCTAACAAAATGTACTTTGACTGTGTCACATGTAACCACCCTGTGCGTGTGTGTTTGTGTGTGGAAGTGTTGGACCCACTTTATTGTTGTTGCTGGCTCTTCTCGCCCTCTCTCTTTGGACAGTGTTCCCTGTCCTCCCCGTAACATACACATTCCTGTCTGATTTACTATAGAACTCAGTGGGAAAGCAACATGGAAAACTATAAATCCGATCAGCATGCAAAGACCCCCAAAGGGTTGACGGCGATACCAGATCCCTCACCGAGTCACTGGAATAACAGCAGAGAGGCTCTGCTGAGTTAATCAAACTGTCTAAATCCAGGTGGGATGAGAATACTGAATGTCTGTAGTTGGGGGAATGTTTTGTAAAGGGTTTGTGACTTAACTCTATTTAGACAAGTTTGTTTCATTTTGGAAAAACTGGGTGATTTTACAGTTCTACTCCCTCAGTGATTTTTCTCCCACGATGTTCATTTCTGCTCCAAATAATGGGTATTGGCATACTTGTTTTCCCTCTATTAATTTAGGGTTTATTCATTGTAGTATGTCTTTTTGTACACACAGTAATTGAATCTAAAGGTTAATTACATTTTTCACTCAGTTCAGTCGATTGTTTTCACATCTGATTACCAGCTGAGTTTGTAGAATTATATATATATTTTTAAAAACACTGAAGAAAAAAAAAAGCCTGTTAAATGCTTTTTGCAGTCAAAGGTGAGAACTTTAAATGTTTTGATTTGTCTACAATATAATATACATGCTCTATGGAAACAGCATATTCTTTGACCTTATATGCACGATGTAATTGTCAGCCTCAGTCATGATCACAGTAGAACCGGTGTGATTGTGAAATGTCATGCACCTTAGGGAGTTTCACACTACTGTTTTCCTGCTACCTGTCAAGGTCCCTTTAAATCACTCAAATGCACTTTAAAACACGGTGCCTTGAAAGGTGTAAATATTATATGTTGAATATTAATTACATTTAGTATTTCTATAGATTTTGAAATTAGAAATGTTTTTCATAGTATTGTACAGCAAGTTTTCAGAGTGTATGCTAACCTTTAATGTTAATTTTACTAACCTGCCTGTCTTGTCTTTTTGTTATTTATGCTCTTGTATATAAGCTGCTGAACACTTGAGTTTCCCTCAGGGTTAGTAAAGTATCTATCTATCTGCAGCTAATGGTTATTTTAAATTCTGATTCAGCTCTGTAGAATTATTACAATTTTCTGCAGTCAAAACCCCAAAGATATATTGTTTTTAAATAAATAAAACACTAAAATGCACAGTCCTGAAATCCCAAAATGGCTGCAATCATTGTATTGCATGACATATACTTTAGTACACAGTCCAAATGGGTCTTTCATCCAAACAGTCACACAGAAGCTTAGATGCTAAAACTTCTACCATCTTCTGCTTATCTTGTTTACGTAACAGTTTTTTTTTTTTTTTTTTACCTCCAAGTCATGCTTTGCACATCAGACTGTAGCACATACACACGATTCACACATGTGCTCGCTGTTCGCACACCGAGAGATTTATGCATGTGGGAAGTGAATGTGAGGAGCATATTGTGAGGAGTGAACAGAGCTCAGATGCAGTCTGACACCACAGGGTCTGATGCTCACTGAGGCCTGAGGGCTCTGTTTCAGAGTCTAACATTCAGTATTCACTGATATCTGACAGGTTGTCAGGTTCTGATGTAAAAAAAATTCACAGCTTTGTTGCTGCATTGCTGTTTTTCTCCCTGATAAAACTGATGGACGTCAGTGAGCCTGTTCGTTCGAACTGTCTGCTCAGAGGACTTGTGAGTAAAACACTGTGTTGTCCTTGAGCTGCACTCTGCCTCACGCTCTCCATCTGGTTTGACTCTCGTGAACTCTTAAATGTTCCTTTCCTCCCTTTTCGCGCCGTCTCACCAGTGTCTCACTCCTTCTCTCAACTTATAGACCCTCAAACGTGTATACACACAAACACACTAACAGACCAGACTTTGTCTGTGTTACCTGAGATGAACTCCCACACTGGGAGCAACAGCACTGACTGGACTGAATGGGCCTCATTGTCATGCTGACTGGCATTTGCCCCTCGGGTTGATTAGCATGGATCAGAGGAGCCATGAACCCCACTTAGCCAAACTTCTGTCACTGTCGACGGTGCTTTCTTTTCCTTTTAAGTTTCAAAGTAGCGTCTGGAGTCAGAATTACAGAGGGTTACTCTTGGTGCAGTGGCAGATCTGACATTAGGGTTAAATTGTCAGATTTCTGGCTTTCAGAGTCAGTATGCTGCTGCTGCTGGTGGACCTGACGCAGCTTCTTTTTAGCCAGAGGAAAATCCATCTGTCCATTAGCTATACGCCGCTTAATCCTCTGTAGGTTCAGGTCGACAGTCTGTTGGAGGGCTACACATGGAGACAAACAAACAAGCACACTCACATTCACACCTACAGACAATTTAGAATCGTCAAGTAACATGCAAACTGCACACAGAAGGATCCCAGGTCAGAGGAAAATCCATCCATCCATCCATCCATTCTCTATACACCGCTTTATCCTCACTAGGGTCATGGGGGGTGCTGGAGCCTATCTCAGCTGACTCGTCGAAGGCAAGGGACACCCTGGACAGGTCGCCAGTCTGTCACAGGACTACATATACAGACAAACAATCACTCTCACATTCACACCTACGGACAATTTAGAGTCATCAATTAACCTCAGCATGTTTTTGGACTGTGGGAGGAAGCCAGAGAACCCACTGAGATCCCATGCTGCACAGGGAGAACATGCAAACTGCACAAAGAAGGATCCCAGGTCAGAGGAAAATGCTTCTTTAAATTCAAATTCAGTTCATGAATTTAAATGAAAAGAACAGCAACTTGTAATACATTGTTTTTTGGTGTTTCTGCATATACACAGATCAAATGAAAAAAGGAAATCAATAAATAATTAATTTGCTGGTTGCCATGCAATGCTCTGCTCAGAAATCTCGAGTTCGTACATTTAAGTCCCACCCACCTACATGCTCTTACACTACCTGATGGAGGAACAATCCACTTTTCCACATTACAAAAGCTGTTGATCCAGCTTCTAAACGTCCCAAAACTCCCCAGATCCCAATCTAATCAAGCATCTGCAGGATGCACTGAAACAAGGCTAACGTGGAGGCCTCACCTTGCAACCCACAAAACCAAAAGAGCCACAGCCAGTGGAGGTCCCGTATACATGCCCTGACAGGTCTGAGCTGTTCTGGTGCCATAAGGAGAATCTATACAGTATTAGGTAGGTGGCATTATTGTTGTGGCTAATTCATGTAGATTGGTCAGTCTGGGTAATGTATCCGTAATTCATTGTGTATCATAATGTGTAAAAGTGACTTTTGCTAAATTTGAATCATTCACATTGCTTTAAATAAAACAAACCATATATTTATGTGATCCAACCTTTTTTTTTGCAGGTGGATTCAGTTCTGTTTTATACCTGGAAAGTGCGGAAGGTGAATCACATTCTATGAGTTTTCTAAACCAGGACTCATATCACTTTCACAGGTCTTATTTCAAATAATGAGGAAGTAAAATAACTTGGTGAGCCGATATGTACCATACCTGGACGGGTTCACTTCATGCGTCCTGCTTCTTTTGTTTCTGAGCTTTGATATCTGAAAAGCTTTTTACTGCCAAGCGAGAAATCATTTCGGTCCCCAGACTTTCCCAGCATTGGTTGAACTGTTGTCAAGAAAATCATAACTGTCCTATTAACATTATCCTGACCGTATTTAGTGTGCTGGCCTTGAAATGGAGCCAGGCCTGGCTGGTCCAGGTCTGACTGGAGCAGACTTGATGAGCAGGACAGGAAAAGCACCAGAGGGGTTCTGTGACAAAGAGGTTTGCGTGCAATGAAGGATCAGTGTCTCTAGTAACATACGAATCCCAGCTGAAACAAACCCCACATGATCCCAAGCAGCATGTCTCCTCATGATGGCTACGCATGGTGTGTGTGTCCAAGTCCAAGTGTGTGTGAGTGTGTGTGTGTGCCTTGCAGACCGCAGAAGAAAATCAAATTGAGCCAATAAAGACTATTGGCACTGGTGAGCATGCATGACAAGATTGATTGTGTTTGTCCATACTGGCTAAATGAAACTTCCTGATTGAATCAAGATTAAATACAAGTTCCCCACAAGTAACAGCTAAATAGGCATGTGGCATTCATGGCCCAGCGGCGGTTTCAGAAAAGAAAGATATCTGGATCGTGGCCCTGCCAAAAAAAAATGAGCCAAGTTACCACAGAGTAATGATAACCAAAGCCTGATCTGGCTGTTTTGTGTCTTTGTTGATAATATTCTGGAGAAGTTTTATCGAAGGAGGCTGCTTTATCGTTGACTTGATTTTGAAAAGGCAGTTTTCCGTGCTGTTCCACAAAGAGGACGCCGTGGTGGTGGTGTTTTTCAGGGGTGGTGGGGGAGTCCAAAAGCTTCCCAAATACCCAAACAAAAGGGCCTGTCTGTGAAGCAGAAAGCGTTTGAATCCATCTGCACCGAGCTGAACAGGCCTGCTGGCAAGGGAATACTTCAGGGGAAGGGCAGCCGTCTACTTTATGACTGTGCTGACGTCAATGGCATAATTCAAATAGTTGCAGAGTGCATGCTTCCAGCTTTCTGAACCTGCTCTCTCTCTCTGTGGCAGGCCGCAGCTAAAACCCGGCGTGGAATTGGACTGCAGTAAAACAAAATAATAAAACAACAACTGGAGTGGAGTCGGGTCAGGCTGAAATAGCACAAAACCACAAGGTATTCATTTGCTCGGCCCTCAGTCGTCACAAAACCAAGTGACAGGTTGACACACCTCTGGAAATTCATTGTACATTTGCTTATAGTGAGTAAAATATTACTTTCGGGCAGACCTTTAAACCTTTAACTGCTTCGAGGGGGAAAAAATCCTTTTTGCAACAACTGCACTGCAGTTTTTATGGGTGAAACAGGAAGAAGAAACCCATACTGAAATTGATTAAACCATTTTCTACGAAGACGTATTCTCTTTTACTGAAAGAGGGAAGTGACACAGATTTTGTGTGAAATGGTGTGCGTATACGATGTACTGCAGAATTACACATGTTTTAAGGCAAAACACTTTAAGTGTCAACGGTGTGTCACCTTTACTCAGTTCCAGTGAAACCATGTGTGGTTTCAGCTCTCAGATATGAAGATGAGCTTAAAATGAATGATCTAAAGGTGTCATTTAGGGCATTAAGAAATGGAATATATTCCCCTTTGCAAGACCTTTTGTTGATGAAGTGATGAATTGATTAACTAATAAAATAAATGACACATTCATGTGTAATATAAAACAACCCTTCTTTGCAGCCCCTATATGTTTAGTAAGATTAAACAAATAGAAGTTTCATTTTTAAGAACAACCTCAAGATTAACGTACAGGCAAAAACAAGCTTGCTTTACATATCATCAGGATTCATCTGAAAAATATATGTATTTTATGACGATTTGATACATATCCAGCCCTGTGTGGTCAGACCTATTTAACTACACTTCTGCTCTATGTGAAGACTCAGACTCACTGGATTGAGGCTGCAGGTATAAGTCTGCCTCTGACTACGCATGTCACACTTCTTGCTCTACCTACTGCTGCTATCTGCATGTCAGGATTTTCTAAACTGTCTCCACTGCGAGAAATGACAACCTCCAAGCAGCAGCCTACCACACTGAAAATTTGAAGTTTTGCTGACAGTTTGGATCATGCAGAAAGGCTGCACTGCTGGGTTTTATTTCCTGTGAATTAGCAATTTAATCACAGTTCTCGCCTCCCTGCTTGCAAATGACTGTGATTGGACCACTCTGTTCTGCAGAAAGGGTCGGCTATGCAAGACTAGTGCTCTCTTGACACCAGATGTGGAAGGATTGTTTTCCACAGTTTGAATGGCATCGTGACTTACATTGTGGAATAAGCCAGGATGACATAATTGGACGGAGCCTTGGATGACTAGACACAGGCTGACCAACACTCCAGAGTTTGGTTTGCTCTCACAAGAGTGAGAAAAATTAAACTTGTCAGAGAGTTTTATACCTGGAGCTTCAGTAACTTTCTGGCTGGAGCGGTTATGTCAATGACGAATCCAGCAAGAGGCCTTTGTTGCATGTCTCCTTATGTTTCTTCTGCTTTTTTTTGCCCACAGCACTGTATACTATTAATTATAAAAATGGGAAGAAGAGGAACAAACTGTAACACTAACGTCATGCTGTGAAATACAGGCTCAAAGTTCATTTTTTGCCTGGTAAATCTAATAAATAACTGCATTTAATATTATCACAGAAAGAGTTTTAGTTTGAAATGCTGAGCACATTCTGGAGCAACTGCAGTTGTTCCGAACTATGTTGTTGAAAAAGTGAAGGAAAGGAGATGAATTAAATCAGAGACTGCTCCAAGATCTGGTTTGTATAAAAGTCTGAACTCTGAACTGACACTGGTGAACTTTACTTTTCTTTTGGCCTTAAGCTAAATCAACCAATCTAACAGAGAAGATGGAAAATGCATCAGGGCCAAGACAGTTGTCTCATTTCAAATGAAATATTACCATAAACCAGAATGAAAAATAATCCAGTTATTGAAATGAGGTTTGAGCTGCTGTCCTGCCCTTATATGTTTGTATCATTGTCATCAGAGTGAACAGAGAACTGAAAAAACAGCCAAACCAGCAAGCAAACGTGAAGTAAAATCACTGATATCGTCCTCTTGACTCAACCTTACCAGGCCACTACATCGGAAAGCATAAACACACACACACACACACACACACACACACCTCCGCTCAAGCGAGTAGGTCTTTTCCCAAAACTGAGCTCTGGATCCCCCCTTGGCTGGGAGCTGCAGGATCCGGTGCCAGCGGGTATAGAGTGCTTTGAGTAGGGTAAATATTTGGCACACAGCTTGTTTATGACACTGGAGACTTGTAAAGCAGGGAGCAAGCCTGTCATCTCTGGCCACATTTCAACACTGGGATTACTTTCAATTAAACCATGAGCTCACTATGACTACAATGGAAGCTTATGTGTGACTTTTGATAATTGTCAGGCCACGGAGAGACTCAAAGCTGTTACTTAAGGTTGGTTTTTGAGAATTTGTTCCTTCTTGTTCAGTAAACACTAGCAGATCGGAAAGTCGTGCCAGATGTCAGTCACTCTCTATGGAAAGCTTCAACCCTTTTTTCCCCTCGCAGGGCACCTGACTGACACTGGAGAGTGAGAGGGCAGGGGGACGGGGAAATGTGGCCTAATACTGGACGAGGCATGGTAGTTAGCCGCCACATTTCTGTATCTTATCTGAGACACCATAACTGTCGACACACCAAAATGCAAGCCTGTTTGTAGCAACATGTAAAATGTAGACACACATTTGGAGACACTGTTGATTTTAAAGTATAATTTTGGCCAGCAAACACAAACAGTGAGTTAGACAAGCCAACTGTTTATCGTTCACCATCGGCTTTTGTATTCTCTTCCACTTTTATGTCATTAATATATATATATATATATATATATATATATATACACACACACACACACACACACACACACACACACACACACACGCTTATACATTACTTGGTTTGACTGAAATGTTCTAGGATCACAGCTAATAAACACAATCTAATTAGGATTCTCTAAGTATTCAACAAATTTAGATTCTGAATTTCTAAATTAAAATGATTTGCACCAAAGAAACCAGTTGTTTTATTGGGGTTAGTATCTATCTATCTATCTCTCTCTCTCTCTCTCTCTCTCTCTATAATGTTGCAAATATTCTCTTCTGTAGCATAACTACATTTAATAACTAGAAAAGCACTCAGAGTGCAGTACTCCACCAAGGCTGCTCAACTGTTTTATCATTTCAGACGGCTGAATTTTTTCAAAAATTCGTGGATTCAGACTATATACCGCATCACTGCCAAAATCTAATCATGTGGTCCTTGTGTCATTTCTGACCTTCCCTGAAAATTTCATCCAAATCCGTTAATCTTTTTCTTGAATAATGCTGTTAACAGACAAACGGACAGACAGACAGACAATGCGGATCACACAACTCCACCAAGGCTACAACTCCTTGGCAGAGTAACAATGCAGATTCAATTCATTCAACATTCACAAGAAAAATCCAAAAGAATTAAATGAATGTTAGATGAACTTAATTTGATATTTCCCACTGATTGTAAACTGCAGAAATCTCACCAACACTAAAAAAAACATCCCAAAAGGTATATAGGTATGAACTGAATAAACGGAAGTCAGCTGTCAAGTTCAATACACCATCAGGGAAACTCTTACTACTGGAAATTAAGCAACAGCTCCTATTGCTACAGAAACCTTCTGTTGACTCTGTTAAATGCTTTTGATTGGATCATGCTACACATGTTTCCTAGCAACCAATTTACACATTATGGAAGTTGTCACTTGCCAAGACAGTTTTAATGCTGCAGCCTGATTGAATAAATTACTAATCTGAAGCTGGTGAAACCCAGTCCAGGTGTCAGTCTTATGTAACATGAGGTTTATGTCATGGCGTCATAAACGCACCAGGAGACGCACATATTTGTATTGTGTGAATTTACAGTAGCCAAACACCGTACGCCCTTTCATTTATCGACTCATCTGATAAATAAACAGATACTGACTGAAGTGCAGACAAACAAGTTAGGCAAACATCAGACCGACATGTTTTCACAGTCCCTAATATGGCTCACATCAATTTATTGACCACAGAATCAACTATCAAAAATGATAAAAGCCATAACCACCAGTGATAGCAACACTAACAGACAGGTTCAAATGACGAAGAAAGTATCGCGGCAGCGTTGACATATCAGCGTCTCTTTCCATCACACTGTGGTAATGAGCTGAGCTCTTATGCAACAAATTTCCAGTGTACAAACAGGCACACTCATCCCTCCCTACCTTTCTCTCCCTCCACCTCTGACGCTCTGAGCAACAGCCAACTCATCAATCACCCACTACAAAGAAAAGACAAAGAACCGAATTCTTGGAAAGGAGCAAAAGACAGGAAAGTGCTTCATTTTAAGACACTTGTGTAACCCTTAGCAGGTTAATATCAGGCCTGAGCTGTCAGGATAAAGAAGAGAAATGGATAGAAACGGTTCTGAAATTACAACAGCAGACGTAATAAATAAGTTTCATCCACCCTAAAATTCTTTCAGTATTATTTTTTCTGATGGGTGTGGTGTCATTCCTCTGCATTTGCAAGAACACACCTTCCACCAAACAGATGAGCCTCTGTTAGGATGCATGGAAACCATTCACTCTACACATCTGTCCCCTCTCTACCTTCAGGGCTGAAGTGTTTTAACAGAGTCTCTCCTTTAGTGCTTCAAGATAAGTCCATTAATCAACATGTCAACTGACAAATTTGTGTGTAGCTAAGTTTTTAGGCAAAAAAAGGCCAAAATCTTTACAGCTTATTCGCTATGAAGATTTGATCGTTTTTTGGTTTCATGTAAACCACAGAAAACCACATCAGGTGACATAATTTGTGTAAAAATGTAGTTTTTTTTTTTGTTGTTTTGTTTTAGAAAACTGCAGGTAGCTCTTCTGCTGCTGCTCTATTGTACAACAGTGTTGAAGAGTGTGAAACTGACCCACAGAGCCACAATTGTACTATAATTATTCTTCGACAAGATGACATAACAGAAACAATGGCAGCAGTGAAAGCATCTAGTTTTGGGAACAATTAGGACACTGAAATTGGTCTTTCAGTCATAGATAAGTTAAATATTTAGAAAAGAGACACCGCTGAAATGTTGACCTACTCAAGTGTTAGGTTACATTATGTCAGTTCCCAACACATACAGTAGTCAGCAGCCACAGCTGAATTATTAAGATTAATGGTTAAGTTAATGTGTCTGTAAACACTGCAGACGTCTATGCAAATATCACACAGTAATCTGTAACCAGGACACTAGCATTACTCTTGCATAAGGGGATATGCAGAACCATATCTCTGTGTTCCAAGTAAACATCACTTCCCTTACATGTTTAAAACTGGGATAAGCCTCACAACCGGGAAACTCGCGTCCGTGTAAACAAACTCAGAGCTGCATTTTATTCAACTTTGTCTCTATCAAAACAGAACAACCAAAGTAAAGAGAACTGAAAAACATCTTCTGTGCAGCGTCACACATTTAAATCATTAAAAAGGCATAAAACAAAAGAATATCCGTGAGTCTTTATTGTACAAAAATGAATGAAATGAAGTGGAATAAATATGGAAAACATTTTTTCAAGTGTTCATGGGTGTTACCAATGCTGAAAAAACATCCATCCATCATCTGTACACCGCTTCATCCTCACTAGGGTTGCAGGAGGGCTGGAGTCTATCTAAGCTGACTTAGGGTGAAGGCAGAGGACACCCTGGACAGATCACCCGTCTCTCACAGGGCTACATATACAGACAAACATTCACTTTCACATTCACACCTACGGACATTTTACAGTTACAATTTACCTCAGCATGTTTTTGGACTGTGGGAGGAAGCTGGAGAAAACCCACATTGAGAACATGCAAACTTTATACAGAAAGACCCCAGATCCAGTGTAGGACGTGGACCGGGGATCTTCTCGCTGCAAGGCGACAGTGAAGTCGCTGAAAAAACATACTGTACATATTTTCCAACTTACATTTTAAATTTTTGTTTGTACTATCTGCTTCGTGTAAACACGGCCTGCAGTTCAAGTGAAAAGCCCCTACGTGTTTTGTTCTGTTATTGTTGGCCACAGCTGAGTCAATCATGGTTCCCAAGAAATATCCCTAGCTTTTAAGCTGCACCTGCACATCACGCATTACTAATTCAATTCTACACAAAAGCTGAAAAACTTTCTTTCAGTTTTATTTTTATTTTTGCAGTTTCTGGATCTGATATGTGGACATTTTGGTGTTTTCATTTCCAAAAGATCCCCCTGCCTGGGGTCTTTTTGTGTAGAATTTGCATGTTCTCCCTGTGGGTTTTCTCCGACTTCCTCCCACAGTCCAAAAAACATGCTGAGGTTAGTTGGTGATTCTAAATTATCCATAGGTGTGAATGTGAGTGTGATTGTTTGTTTCTATATGTAGCCCTGAGACAAGACTGGTGACCTGTCCAGGATGTCCTCTGCCTTTACTCTAAGTCAGCTGGGATAGACTCCAGCACCCCCAGTGACCCTAATGAGGATGAAGCGGTGTATAGATGATGGATCTATTCTTTTCTCCCCACCTAACAGATATTGGGGGTTCAGAGTAATAACTCTAAGGTCCTACATTTAGCTTTTTTGCAGATGTTTATTTGTGTTTCAATTAGTATGAAGAAATTGTTCATTTAAAATAATGTACAGTATCCATTTAAAGTGTCTGGACTGGATCCATCTGTACAGGGTTAGTTTTTTCTCTAGTCTAGATGATGATTTTAAACCAGTCTTGAAGGCACATATGGGTAAGAAGCTCTTATTCCAAACCAAATCTCTTTCACAGAAGTATCACAGAATTCCGCTCTCTTTCATGATTATCACCTCAGTGCTTTATATCAGCCGCAGCTTCAGCTTTGCTCAAGTAACTAATATCTTCTCAGACATAAGAAAGTTTAAAAGCCTATTGTCTTTTCTTGTACATGTACGTGAAGAAAAGAGGAAACATAAAAGACAGAGACAGTTGCATTCCATTAAAAGTACACCAAGAGACCAAGCCAAACTGACATGATTTAGATCCATGACTGCAGCTCCCTCAGTTAATTCGATCCTTGCATGGGAAATAAACTGAATTTTCACCACAGCCTCGTCTCCACAACAAGTGAAAACAACCTCCTTTTATGTCCGCTGACATACTGGTGATACGGGCTAAGTCGTGAGTAAGAGGACTGATATTGCAGTGGCATTACACGGTTACGCATTCACAGACAAACGCTTACTGTAGCCTGTACGATACAGAAGCCCCGATAGAAAATATAGCTGATGACGTCACCTTGTCTCCAAGAGTCCGATCATATAAACAACGGTTAGATCTGAGCTGAGCGGGAGAGCAGGCGGTTTGGTGGTGGGCCGTGATATTCCTCACCTCCCCTCTGAGAGCAAACATACAGCTGCCCACATCTGTCACACAGGGCACACACACACTGATGACAAGCTCACACTTGCATACATCACAAACACAAGCAGACTCACAGCGTCACCTTGATGATGCAAGGTGCCGTTTAGGCAAACAAGGATTCAGTAAACACACAGTGGGACGTGCATTTGTGCGAGTAGCCAAGCCTGTATACATACAGCGTTTCAAAGTAGCGAGTCAGTGTTACTGGCACAGAACAGTCAACCAGAGGACAGTGTGATGATGGCTGTGGTTTAATAATGGATTATGGTTCCCGCTTTTCTCCTGGCCACGTTTCCTGGGTGCTTCTCTTGTGTGTGACACAGCGGAGAGGATTATAGTAATGTTTGGACTGGCAGGGTGACTGCCCTGAAGGAATTATGATGGAAACAAAGGAAAGTAGCCAACTGTCTCATCATCTCTGTCTTTTCTCGGGCATGTGCCACAGTCCATTGCACATAAATTTTACCGGTAGAGACAGGAACGAGAAACAGCAAGTTCTCCGAAGCAAAAGACCAAATATTTTGTCAGTGGTGCAGATGGATGATGCAAGATGACACTGTAATATTTTACAGTAGTATCTTAAGTGGTTTATATAACTGTTTATAGTTTGATTAATTTTTGGTCCAAAAATCACTCAGTTAAAGTCAATGAAACATCATGCTTCAATAAAAAAAGTACTTGGATAATGCTGTAAAAAGATGAAATAATAATCTTTTTTTTGTTGTTGTTTTGTATCTTAAAACAAAGTGGATCATTTCCAGTCCACTTCCATGTGTTGTTCACAACCTGTGTGTGAGAGCGACAGGAACACAAACAAAAAAGACATTCTATCCATTCATCCATCCATCCATTATCTATACACCTCTTAATTAGCTTATTAGGGTCGCAGAGGGGCTGGAGTCTATCCCAGCTGACTTAGCGTGAAGGCAGGAGACACGCTAGACAGGTCACCAGTCTATCACAGGGCTACACAAAGAGACAAACAATCACACTCACATTCACACAGAATCACCAATTAACCTCAGCATGTTTGTGGACTGCGGGAGGAAGCCGGAGTATTCAGAGAAAAACCACGCAAGCACATCTTGTTCATCTAGGTATCTACATGCCATTTACCGTCAACTCACGCCCACTGTATAAGATCAAGGTCATGGCTTTAAAAAACAAATGACTGTTGGTAGTTAACAGCCAACAGTGACCTCCATCAACCCCAACCTCCTCTCATGTACGTCAGTTAAAGCAGCTTTTACCTCTGACAAACAGTCAAAGGGGACCAGAAGAGGCCTTGGTCATACTATTGGTCGTATTAGGCAGTCGAATAATGACTTTTTTGTTTACATCCCAAATGAAAGCGGTCTCATTATCCCAGCCAATAAGATGACGTCTCAGATATTAAGCCACAATCAGTTGGAAGTCATCAATTTTGCCACAACATGGATATGATATTCATCATGATTTACTGTAACTTTGAGATATTAAGAAATAATTCTATTGTATTTGGGCGTGCACCACAGCCCAGTCAGGCAATGACAGCCCCCAGCCTTCATCTCAAAGTGAAGTTATGGGAACTTGCGACAGAAGGATAAAGCGTCCTTTATTCAGTGGCAGACGATGAGCCAGATTTATTAACCCCATTTAAAAAACTCCTCTGCATCACCGGGCTTTTGCTAAGACATTGGCTCATTATTAAATCTCAATGTTTTATGATATAAAATGAACAGAACTAGCTTTTGAGATCAAACATAGACAATATGAAGGGCAGATTAAACGAATTGTCTGGATTTCCTAAAGCTGTTTGCTGTTCTGCAGTCAGGGGTAATAAGAAGGAGAAGAGGCTATGAACCAAAATTAAAGTAACAGAGGCATTAGCATCTTTTGGAGCTAATCCATAGTTCAGTTCTGCAAAGCATGTGATGTACTGTTACTTGTGATGCTCGCTGTTCATACTGCTGCGATCCCATTAGTCGTGCTCTTTGCAGCTCTGTGCCACAGTACACTGAGGAGTTATGTGAGGATGCAGGCAGCTATGAGTGGATCATTGTTCCAAATCAAAATTCTAATCACACAAAACACAAGTGTCCATTTGGGTATGAACACGCTTTAAAACAAGGGTGTGAGGATGAGAGATGAGCGCTCAAAGGACAGTTGGATAATACGTGCCCGCGGGTCAAGCGCCTCTGAAAAAGCAGGGTCTTCATAATGAGTTTGACACTGTCCCCTTCCTAAAAGAGACACAGTGTTCAACTAAAAAAAAAAAAAAAAACTGGCAAAAGCTTGCATCTACCTTTTAATTAAATGATAAAAAGCTAAAAATAGGACCGTTGGAGGCGGCACTCATCGTTCATTTGGGAGACTGAGCCATAAACACCAGATATGCTTTTAGTTTGAAACCAAAAGCTGAAACTGTGTAAATACCTCTTTATGTTTGCTGCCATTCATCACACATTTTACATTTAAAAAGGGAAAGAACACACCTCCCTTGTGAATCAACTGTTAATTTACCCCTTGCTTTGAGACATCTGTTTCTGAGAATTCCAGCTGGTGTTCAACACTCAAGTTTCTACAGCAACTTCCCTTTTCAGAAACAGTGTAACTCTGCATGCTCCACGGTCAGTGTAGACAGTTCCAGGGACGGCTTCTTTAGTGGAAACAGTTGATCCAGCATCTACATTGGAACGATGTTTCTGGAAAGACATGTGGCTGTTGGTAAACCAGTTCAGCAGTGCTGGAGCTTTTGACTGTGTCACATGAGCTTCCTCAGTAGATAATGTTTCTGGAGTATCTTCTGGAGGACTTCTCACATCAGTTCAATCCTCTGAACCCCAAAACCCAAAACACACTGAAGTTACATTATTTATCACAGGCAAAAAATTGCAAAAACATTAAAAAAAAATCATCAGATTTCTGGAGGTCCTTCAACTAATCTTGTGAGGATCCTGACTGGAATATTTATCAAATCAAGGACAAAAATCGTAATATTTCATCAAAGTTACTTTTTTCTTCATACTCATTAAAAATGTGTTTTAGCCAGATCCTGCAAAAAACAATTATTTCTACACTGCTCTGAGCGAGAAAAATGCTATTACTGACCACAACAGTCACATAACTATTCAGCAGAACTGCAGGTTATGTTCACACAAAGCAGGTCATTATGGAAACAAATTTAAAATGCAAGTAGTAAAATATGTATAGTATGTACGGCCACCGTTTCTTTCCAGTATTGATAACACATGTGGGAACTTGGGAAAATGTTGAACCAACCTTAGAAAATAATGAATGATATCCAACTTTATTATTCTTATTGTTATATGTGTATTAAATGTCATTAATGAAATTATATGTGAATCCTACTGCAAAAAAAAAAAAAGACATTTAGTTCTCTCTACTTTTTTAGCAACAATTGTTCTGTTTCCACAGAAAAGCAGGACATTATATTGCAGTAAATATGAGCCCACGGTGACTAGAAATGTGACAAGGCAAAGAAACATTCATAAGGTTGTGGTTTAAAGGGTAAAAAGTGGAGATGGAAAATTTATTCTCTGGCAAAATAATCTCACCACAAGTGATCCCTTGCTGTTGTCTGGTGCTGGTGAAGTATTTAAATTTTTCAGTGGTGTTTTCACAGAAAAAATAAACATTCACCTCCATTGTATTTGTGGCTTAAATGACAGAGAAACATTGTAAAACATGGATAGCTAAAGCTAAAAATATCTGTATTTGTAAACGCACTCGAGCTAAGTGGAACATGTTTTTGTCGTTAACAAAACAGTCTGATGCTGAATTAAAATGGAAAATATGTTGTGGTAACGATCCATCAAAAGAGAACGTGACTCAGATTTTTCTGGTGAAATTTTATGCCTCCCAATGTGCTTCGAGTTGAAATAATGACGACTTCCACCACAAAGAATCTTTTGAATTTCAATACGAGTGAAATAAACTGTAGGGACGCCTAAGTGCATTTCTTTGCTGTTCTTCATCTGCCATTCAAAAACACAAAGTGCTGTCTGATTAGGTCATTGACCTCATTATGCCATTATGTCATCTTCTACACACACACTCTGAAACACGTACACCAATACAGGGCAGTAAACATAACAGAGACAGACAAAAGCAAACAGCTTTGCAGAGTCTTCCCATTGCAGACGGCATTATCGTGCCACTGCTGCACATCTACAGACACACTCACTGTGTACAGTCACACACTCACTGCCAGACAGTAACAACTGGTTCATGGGTACAATATACACATTCCAGTGTCGAACAAACACTGAAGGTCTATCTTTTTCTCACAGAGACTGACGGTAAACAGTCTTATCTGCCATCACCGAGAACAGACTCTTCTCTCGACACTGATTTCTCCCTCGATAAACTGAACAAAAGCAGTGACCAGCAGAACACCTTACACAACCCAACACTACGTACACCTCTTAGCACCCAAGCTGGTTAAACTGTGGCTCTGAAGTGTTTGCACAGGTATGAAAAAGTCACCGATAGTGTGTGCTCGATCGACATCATGCACATGTTGTACTGTACCGCGTGTGCGGCACAAAATGTACAAAATATTACTCACTGTCTGACAGACGTTAAGCAATAATAAAGAACCCTCTAAATGGTGGAGCAATGTTTGAGTACTGGAGTGTTAATATCAACACCTTATGAATAGGTAAATACAGAATTCTGTGCATGATGAAACTTTTAGGTTTCACCATAGAAATGCAAACAGAAAGACTGCAACAAAATCCGAAACTGTGTCAAAAGAGCCCAGCGCAAAAAGGAAGTAAAACTTCTCAGTGGATTTCCCCTCAGATGTAAAATGAAATTAGATAAATGTCTCATATGACGGAAGCACTGGAGAGAGCCCAAAACAAAAAAATACTAAATATCTCAACGCAAGTCAGTAGCCCTGTGAGGTGAAGCTAAATGCTAACATGCTAATATCTGCAGGTATGACGTCTAAAAGCTTTACCATACTAGTTTCGCACGTTTCCCCGCTCACAAAATTACACAAAGTTTGACGGAGGCTGATGCAAAAGGAAAAAATACTGATTCTTTCCCAGTGATGGAGCAAAATAAGATGACATGGCATCACCAAAGTAACAAATGACCAGAGGAATATGTAAATCTGACAATCAAGTCAGCAGCTGAAGTAGTTTAAAGTGGACAAAAATGGACTGACCAACTGGCTGGAATAGTGAGGGCAATAATTGAGCAAAAAAACTATTCATCCATCCATTATCTATACACAGCTTACATTTAGACAGACAAACAATCACACTCACATTCACATCTATGGACAATTTAGAGCTACCAATTAAGCTCAGCATATTTTTGGACTGTGGGAGGAAGCCGGAGCACCTGGAGAAAATCATGCATGCAAAGGGAGAACATGCAAACTCCATGCAGAAAGATCCCGGGAAGGCGGACACACAAACCAGGGATCTTTGAGCTGCAAGGCGACAGTGCTAACCACCAAGGCACTGTGCAGTGTAAAAAAACATTCATGAAGCATTACTGTGACACAGTACAGCCTCTTTGTGCTTAGCTGACACGTACAATACCAGATAAAGCTGTGAACTAAAAATCGGAAAATTAACTTTGAATTTCTTTTTTGTAAAAAAATTACATAATCACAAAAGTTATGATTTGTTCAATATCAAAAATGATTATGTAAAGCGAGGTTAAAGACCAACCAGGCAGCAAGGCCGTGAATGGAGTAATGAAGGAGTGTTTTCATGCTGAGTTTTGTGACGCAGATCAGGCCCTGTCTGCTCTTTGTCTCCCTGTCAGGCCAAAGGAACTCATTTGTCCCCACAGAAAGATGGATGAACTTGTGCAGAGAAAGAGCCTGCGGGTGGTGTCTTAGCACCTGGGGGAAGAGTGCGTGTTTTCTGTGTGAGTGGATGAGGAAGTCGCTGTCGGCCCACTGGCCTGTTTCCTCATTAGTGTCACAATCCTGCGCTGTGTGGACTTCCTTCCCTGGACAGAAAGGTGTCTGTGTGACAAACACACACACGCTTGATTCATGGACATTCACACACTAGTCATGCTGTGGTTCTGCATGCAATCACATTTTCTGTTATGTCATCTGTACACAGGCTTGCATGCAGACTGCACCTGCCGACTTTGACGCATTTCTTGACACAAATCCGTCCTCTCACAGAAGACCGCATCCTGCCACTCATTCAAAACAGAGAGGTCCCGGAGTGTGAGCACTTATATGGTCAGAGGAGCTTTAGGGAGGTTTAGGATGAAGAACAGCTCATATAAACCTGCCAGTGTCCTGTGGCATTTGTGTTTGGAAAGAACATGGACTTGAAGGCTAGTGATACTTGAGTTCACACACACACACACACACACACACACACACCTAAACCTAAATACATCTGTATTTAATTTGTATTTTAGTGTCAAGTAGGATTTTTTGAGAATAAACAGTGAAATTATGAATTAAAGATCTACAAAACAGATCCAGTTCTATCAAACTTTACAACTTTGAAAAAAATCTAAGCCAACCTTTCAAGTGTGAATATTGTTTGGAAGAGAAATGTTCTAACTTTTCTATTGTTAAAAAAGAGCCAATTTAAACCTGTATTCATTCATTTTGTGCTGGGAAAATATAAGATCTCATGCGTCACTTTTGAGGTTTAAACAGCAGTAGATCTGGTTGAATTCTCAAAGTTTTGCCACTGTTCAAGAATCTTTACTGTCATTGTGTTTCCACACAGCGAAATTATGATTGGTGACTCCCAGCCATAGGTAAAAAAAAAAAAAAGTAGAAAAAGGCACACTATTTACAAATAAAATTAGAAAAATACTTAAAAGATATAAATTCTGTTCTTTATTAATGATGTATCAAGTTGGACCAACTCAAAATTGTGATATTATTTTCCATAATGGGAGCAGTTTGTCAAGTTAAGTGGACGATTACAAAAACAGTGATTCAAGTAAGCAGAGGGTTGTTTTTTAAAACATGTGAAAGATGTCATTCAGTCATTTTTGTGAAGTGAAGTCCTTTACATTAGACTAAATTGTGCAAAGTTAATTACAGTAGTGAAATTTTGAATCCAGCAGTTTAATTCCAAAACCATGCCCTCTCAGTAGCAACTAAACTGGATCAGTTGCAAACTGAATACTGCCCTATTTGTTACATAACTGGTGTTGAACTTTACATGGTGCTGCAAACAGTTATCAGATATTGTCAGTAGTTACCTGCATCCTCATAGAGATGTGATTCAACACACACACCAGTGAATAAACACGCAGCCTGCACAGGTCTCTTCCAAAAGGACCTTTCACCCAGTCAGTCAGGCATGGATAAATACAACTGATTCGAGTGCACACATTTAAAGACCAGTTGCCGTAAATCAGTGAGGAAATTTATTCTTCAGATATCACTGCCTTTCCTGTCAGCTGTCTAAACAGTTCCCGTCACAGAAACCCAAACCCTCCCGCCGCCACATAAGTTGTTTCTCTAAGGTTTCACCTGCTCACCCTGCACAGCCATGGGACAAGTCTGCCTGGATACCCGTCACAAGGGGGTGTCAAAGGAATCCTCCAATAATTTTTTGTGCATGTTGTTGCCTAATAATTTTGGACTAATTCTTGGCGTCAAACGTTCATACGTGACGTCTAATGAGGCTGGATGAGGTTACATCCGCCAGCCAGGCCTGCTGTGAGAGCCCCACCGAGGCCATTAAAGCAGCCAGGAGCGGGAAGTAGTAAAGAGGGCAGGTAATACAAGACACCCAGGGACAGAAATACTAAGACGTGTTGGCTACCAACAAACAGAGACACAGGGCCAAGAATTTCTGTTTCTTAATACCTGGACACCTGAAAGCAGAGGAAAGTAAGAGAAGGAGGGGAGGGAGAGCATGTCGCTGCCATGCCAACCGTCTTGTTGTGGACTTGCACAGCAGAATGTGAGCTGAGAAGCAGAATGATAGCGTGGTGGATACTGTATCTACATTTAGACATGCTCACCCTGCCATAAAGTCCCTTCATTGGACTGGTGCCACATCAAAACCACGACACCGATCCAGCATTACCTCACCAACCAAAGATGGCTTGAAGCCCCGAAGGGAAGATCATATTGTTTCTGATGCAAAATGGCAAATCCAAATGAAAGAGAGAGTAAATTCTTCTCCCTTTTCAAAAAAAAAAAAGTATTAATTGAGCTTTCAGATGGTCTCTTGATTGTCAGGAAGTTTTTACAGCTACTTTTACTCCTTTGATAATGTAGATGATATCACCAAATCCTATCTTTTTTTGGGCATTAAATGCTAAAACATTGCCAGGATGCTCATTTATGTGTCATGCTGAAAGAGAAAAAGACAAGCTAATACCAGGTGTTTTCTCTTTGAATTAGGCAGCAGGTTAAAGGAGCCTGATCTTGATTTAATTTCTTATTTTAAATAAATAATTTCACCCCAAAAACCTAAAAACACAGATTTCCATCTTTCCACCGTACATACTAGTGTTAAAGAGAGTCTCTGTGGCAGGTATTTGTCTCTCTTTGGAGTGGAGGGCTGTGTCAGTGAGAGGCTGCCGACAGGTGCTCCGCTGTGGAGAAGTTATTGCCACTGGAGCCTCTGGCAGTACCTGAGCGCGTAACGTGACGACCTTTTATAAGAACCTGGCAAATAAATGCTGCTGTGTTTGTGTGGCCACCGATAAGTAGTATTACATATGGCCCCCAGAGGATGTTGATACGTATATGCAACACATGGACATGATCGCCATATCATGTTATGTATGTTTCTAACAACAAAGTTAGCTAATGGACATCATGTAGCAATTCAAAGAAAACTGCTTCTCAGACCAGACAACTGCAGACCTAAAGACAAATTCTAGCAGTAAATCATCCTTACCAAGTTCACCCTTGTGTTGTCCTGCGGGTCGAAACTGACTCGTTTTAATGTTTGAAAATGTGGGGAAAAAAAATATATTTTCACAGTGAAACTTCTGACGTCCACATTTTCAACATTTTTGGGAAATCTTTGAACATTTTTTTAGTGGACAAAAAAACTGTTAAAAATGTTTTTTAAGAACATTCACAAAAAAAAAAATCAACCAAAATCCAGCAAAATTCACTGGATTTCGGTTGATTTTTTTGTGAATGTTCTTAAAGAAAATATTAGAAGTTTTACTGATATATGTGTAATCACTTTAGATATTTTTTAGGATTTTTTAGAAGACTTTTACTCATTTTTAAAAAAATATTTTCCAAGAAATTTCTTGCCAAATATGGGGATTTAAAAAAAAAAAAAAAAAAAATTCCAAGGGAAACTTTTAAGGGATTACTGGAATTTTCTTCCTGAAGGTTTTACAAATTTTCAGAAATTTTGGGAATTTTTTTGCTGAATTTTTGGATTTTTTTCAGACAAGGAAACAATGATTTTTGGTGCCCGTACATGAGGACAACAGGAGGGTTAAATGAGGTTACATATCTACCTTCAAGACACTTCTTGCAGGTCCAAATCGAACAGCTTACATGTCAGATCAATTCTTTTTCGATGTTGCAAATTGGTAGCGGGTGTAGGTAAAAATCAGCTCGGCGAACATGGAAGTAGTGCTTTTTGTGTGTGATGTTTTTTTCTGTGAAGGAGTTTGCAGGCAGCAATGTTTGTTTCAAAGTAGGTCACCATTACCTCCGCATTAATACTTCCAGCATTGAACAAAACCACCATTCATAAATCTGCACAACATAAAGCTTTTTTACTGTGCAAATGATTTGCTTATAGGCAAAAGCACCTCCACAGAGAAAAATAAAAGAAAATTGTTGGTAATCTGTTATGCTGCTTGGATATCCTGGGACAGCCTGGTTATTTTCTTTTACAGACAGGATGCAGTAAAAGTTTTGAGCAAACACGGAGCAGGTTTAGGGCTGAAATTGGCATTATCAATAGACAGCAGAGGCTACAGCTCCATCGGCTGCTAAATGTAGCTGCAGTTTAGATTGTTTCGTTTTGGTTCGCTGGATCGTCATGAAGTCAGAAAAAGTAGGCCGATGAACTAAATCCTGACAACAGCTTTACGTGGCACCATGAGAAGTTTTGAATCTCAAAAGTGAGTCCTTTTTGTTTCACCACTTGTTCGCTTTTTTTCCGACAGATCTCACAGCTCCAGCTCTCTGTCCAGCATCAATATCCTCTCTGACTCCTTCTCACTTATTCTTCCTCCCTTCCTCCCTTCTCCTCTATCCTCTCACCTCATCACTTCTCATCTCCTCCTTTCATCCTTCCTCCCGTTCTGTCTCTCCTGTCCTCCTCTCTGTGACCTCCTCACTGCATTCCTGCACGCACCAGGCCACTGTTTGCAGGGAGTCTGCGGTCGTCTGAGGCCTGTGTTAAATAACCTTCAAGGAGACTGATGAGGCCCTCTTCATCCACTGCCCTTTGCTCCGCTCTCCGTTTCCGTGACTTGATGAAATTATGCAGGAAAAGATTATATTCCTTCTTCTTAACCACAGCCCAGAACAGCACACAGAAATTGTGCATTTTTTAAAGTAGATCGAGGATGAGACATTCTTTTTCCTTAAAAGTTGAGGGTCACGGTTGTATCAGTGGAGTTTTAGTGCTCTTACAAAGACAAGATTCATTAGATTGGATTTGCAGCTCATGGAAAATTAAGCCAAGTATGTTTTACTTTGTGATGCAGCTCTTAACTGACCACTAAAACTGAAGCTCAGGGGATTGGTTGAGGATAAAAAGGTGCACAGCCTGAAAGGCATTCCGTTTTCATTAACCCTTCCCTGGTCGAGACAGATTTCATTTACAAACCAGTAGCATGTGATGCATTTAAAAGCTTCAAAGACAACATTATGCAAACTTTTCACAAGTGTTAATGAGTGATGTCAATTCTGGACACAAACAAAGCTTTGATGACCAAATATAGCAGCAGCACTATCTTGATCCTCCATTGTGTTTTTAGAACAAGCTTTTCCTTAAGACACAGCAAAGAATTTCCTGGTCAAAGACAAAGAGAAAGTTGCTGGAAGCTGTTGACCATGTGTGGACTACCATATACAGCAAACGTGCACTGTTTTTTTACCCTATTGCATAACAGATCCATACAGTACAAACACCTCTCACCGATTCAGTTACCCCATACTTATTGTGTAGAGTCGACGGAATAACAAGTATGACTTCTTTTCGGGAAAATGTCATGGAGGGCCTGCCTGCTTCATACGAAAACACCTACACAATGGAAAGGCACAATGGGAAATAAAAAGCCAACTTGTTGACACCTTTCCATATTACCAGTCAGCCAAATGCATGCAAACACACTGTGTGTGTGTGTGTGTGTTTCTAAAGTCGGGAGAGTTCAAGAGCCCTTTGCCTCACGTATATCCTGTATGACAGCGTTTCATCACAGAGGTCGGCTAAACCAGGAAGCCAGGTCATACCTTGGTGAGGTTCTCACAGCTACATTCTGCAGAAATGAGACAGAATACTTCCTGACTCTGTTATGACACCCTGACACAAAACAGCTGCTTTGGGTCGGTGGCTCCCTATCATGTGGAAATTTATGGCACATGTGCAAGCAGACCTCACTAACCTGCTTGTGATTGTGACGTGGTGACGGCTCTGTGAAAACAATGAGCCGCCTGAAGCAGTTTCGTTCTTATACTCTGTGAGTGAGTCATGTTGAAAGATGCAGGAATCTGAAGAGCAAATGGTTCTGAAGCCAGAAACACACACACGGCTACATAATGTGTGCAAAAACAGTTTGATATGAAAGTAGATAAAAAGATGTGTGATAAGTCTTCGTAACTGTGGTATTTTAAATGTTCTGTATCTCTCAGTGTTGTTCTAGCTCTGACCTATGACAGAAAAACTTTCCAATTATGTGCATCCTCTATCTGGGGCATCTCCACCTTTATCTTGTGACAAAACAGTTTTACTACCTGCTTGTGTACAGGAACACAACCATGAGGTGTGCGGTGAGAACGGCACTGACCGCCGCTGAACCGTGACCGACACGGAGATAACTTTTCAAATAGCACCATTACAGTGTGTACTCTGTGTTTCCAAACTGTGACAGTGAAACTTTAGAACACAAGGTGCCAGCAAACATAATTACAGCTCTGTGGATGTTTCCACTCACCACTGAATAGAAGAAGGTTACGGGTGGGACTTGATGAACTGTTGCTCCAGGTTGCATAACGTGCCCTCACCGCACACTGTCAACTCAATTAACACACAGACACACACAACACTGCTGAAATGGGGGACTTCAGCAATTGCGGTACACTTTCTGTACTTTTTCGCATTCGGATTGTATTATAGGTAAAAATAACAAATACTCCAAAGAGCAATTGTAATTACAATCAGAAATATTTAGTTTTTTTTACCAAGATGGCACCTCATTTGCAGTCACTTTATCATGTCTTTCACGAAGTTTGCAGTCTTACATCTGAGCAAACGCCGTTACTAGACGGTTGTCATCGCAAAAGCTGCAAACTATTTCATTTAGACTTTAAATTCCGAGCTCCTCCCGTCTACATGTGTCCTACAAAGTGTCCTTGAGCAACCTGCTCAGATTTGTGAGTGTGGGTGAATGAAAGTAGTTTAGTTTTAAACTCTAGCAGCGGACAACACAATGTTTTCACCAGCTTCTACATTTGTGAAACATGTTGGTTAATAATACCAGTGGTGGTGATGCTCGGCCTCATATGCTTTCATTGGAACTAAACTTGATCTGGAGACTTAAACATCAGCGGCTTTACAGTCAGGTAAAATGAGTAAATGTGGTCAGAAAAGTGCACAAACATCTCTCAATCATCTGGGCTTTGCTTTATTCCCATTGATGTACAAAATCCATACACGTTTAAACATAGAGCGTACCATATTGAATAAAAAGGTAATAAATACGAGGACTGCCTATTAAGGGATTTCTTTTGCGCCTTTGCTGGTAATATTAGCACAGCACACATTTCACTGAGGAGGTGCCTGCCGCTCATGACTTAACACCCATTCGCTCTCTTTCAGAAAAGGTATTCAAAATATGCAGGTTATTCACTTTTGGCTCTTATTATTCGTCCGCATGAAGAATTAAAAGCCCCGATTTTGTGCCCCGAGAGAAGCTGAAACAGGTTCACCTGAGCGTAGCGCAGTAATGTGCAGCACTGTAGGTATTTACACGTTATATCATTGTGTCAGCATGCGCATGTTTGTGCAGTGTGTGGGCACAGACAATAGGCCTTTGTCTCGTCACATCCTATTTTTCTCCAGCGAGTTGACACACACACACACACACACACACACACACACACACACACACACACACACACACACACACACACACACACACACACACACACACGCACACACACACACGCACACACACACGCACACACACACGCACACACATCTACACACAGTTCCTCCTGGCTTCCGTCAAGTTACAACAGTTTAGAGACAGCAAAACAGGAACAATCTGATCTTCTCTTCCTGCCTCACATTTCCTGCCTCCCCCCCTCTCCCCTCCTCCCCCGATAGAGAGAGAGAGAGAGAAAGAGACAAACGAATGAATGAAAAGGAAAACTGAAGGCATGAAGAGGATGAAAATGAACAGGAGAGGGGAGGATGGTGGAGGACAGATGTGCTGTGTGAGGATGTGGACTGAGATCATGGGAAAGCAGCGGGACTGAGCTGAGACCGTGTGATGGGCAGGTGTTGAATGTATACGACCGACGAACAATCATCTGACAGCAAGCTTGACCAGTGGAATCGTGCATCGTTATACAACATCCAGCATGTGAACAACTACTTTAAAGGGGAATATGTGGATGTGAATATTGTATTAAAGTTGCAAAAAGCTATGTATAAGTTTTAAAGATGGAATTTGTCCTCCTGTGTAGCCACACTATGATAGAAAACGTGCCTTTGTAAGCTATGAAATTATCCTCATCTGCTGTCATTCATATTCTGGGTTTATTCTCACATAAGTATTCCAAGCATGCTACAACTAACTATTCATATTAATATTGATCAATTTGCACAGTAATTTCCTGACTAATCATTTGGGTTTTTTTTTAATACAATATTCAAAAATAAGGATTTTAAAACACAAAATAGTATATATTTAATATCACAATATACAAATAAATGCTCACTATTTCAATTCTGGGACCAATGGATGAATGGCATTTTTGAGGAAAAAAAAAAGAAATAAAAGAAAAACTGTATTTACCACCAATCGATTGAGCAATTAATGGTTTTAACTCGAGTGTAGCTTACACAAAATGAGGCAGGTGTTGTGCAACCACATTTTATAATACCATAACAATAAAGAATAGAAAAGAAAAGAAATAAGAATTTGAAAAAAAAAGTTAAAGTGTAAAGTAAAATGCAGCTAGGAGGCCTTGTAGGATATAATGAAAGCTGTAAAAGATATTTAAAAGCATACCGATGAGAATTTTCTGACATAGTGTCTTCTGGGAACTACTTCTGCTCATCACTGAACATGCTCAGAGATAGGGTTAGCTGTGAATACCGCCTTCATAGTTAAATAAGACAAATGCACTAAACTGTTTGTACACGATGGAATAAATGCAAAAGTATGGCTTCTTCATGTTGTTTTAAATGTAAACAATAAAAATACACTATCAGGCTGTGGCTGTGCAGACAGCCGTTGCTAGAGTGATACACTTCTGGTTGATTTATTTATTTTCATGGAATTTATGCAAAATAAAAAGATAAAATGATTGTCTTTGTATGTGGTTTAAAACCTTACATACGTAAAACAGTCAATGGTGTGAAAGCAGGTCAGAGTTGCCCATGTGGAAAATTAAAGAAATATTTGCATGAAGCTGACTGACGAAGACATGAAGTCGATCGTAACACATGCCGGTAATTTAGCGACGACACTACAGTGAAAGGTCACAATGCACGTTATGGAGCTGCTTTATGAGATCCACACACACACACATATTTTCCTAAACTCTACCACACACACACAAACTCAGAGCACCTGATGAGCTGTGGTTCTGAAGAAGGAAGCGAAAACTCAGTCCATCTGCTTTAACAGGAAGTCAACAGAAGCCACATACAGGCGCACTGACGTCAATCAGAGCCACAGGAACACCTCCCCACTGCACACACACACACTGCACAGACACACACACACATTACTCACAATGATGCATATATGCCACAATAAGCACTCATTTAGCTCCAACACCTTGTGAGTCCACAATTTCAAAACTGCGCTTTGCGAAGTTTAAAATACCATCACACGCTGAAATATTCACCAACACACACGTCAATGAGATGAGTGATGCTTACTTAACGCACACACACACACACACAGACAGACACACACACACACTGTATAAATGTATGCAAGGTAGTGTAATGTGTTTCTTCACTTTTAACAACAAGAAGTCACAGATTTGAATAATAAATATTAATAAAAACGAATCAACACAGTTTTGATCAACTAAATGTGTATTATTTGAAATCACAAATGAAAAACAAACAAGGGGCATAGATGTTACATGACCCTAAGCCTATGGACAGAAGGGGAGTAACTAAAACTGTCACCTTTGTTGAACTGACTGAGGTTAAATTTTCACTTGCTCTGATCTCATATCTTGGTGTCATTTAAAACATGTTGGTTATTTGATGGTTGACTACACTCACCGTTCTCGGTTTCATTGTTGCTCATCTCTCACTCACTTTACACAACATGCTTGCTGTTACTGTTTTTAATGTTCTGCCTAGAGGCTGTGTGAACATCTGCCCACAGATGTGTGGTTAAAGGTTTAATGCGTCAGTATTTTATCAGAATAACTAATGATAATCTTTATCAGTGCGTGTTAGATTAGATATCTTAATGAAAAGTGCACAACACACATGCTTCATGCAAAACATCACACTAAACACCGTGCAAATTTTTTTTGCATTTAATTTTATACATTTTTTTGCAGTGAGAACAAAATATTCCTGCTGTTCCGCTTGTAGCTGTAATATCATTTAAAAAAACAAAAAACTTTAACTGTATTTTTTTAAAAGCTTTTGAAATAGACGCTCAGTTTTTCGCGCAATGAAATCATCACAAACACTGATATAATTCAAGGTGACCACAGGTACTGATATGGGTAAAGGAAGACGATATCGGCTACATTTTGATCTTTCAGGTGGTGATTGCAACTCCAGCGTGCAACCATTTTAGTCGTCCATGCAACCAAAAGTCTGTCAAGTGAGATTTTTTTCGGTCGCCCCGAGTGCGTCTGACATTTAGCAGGTCTGTATGTGTGCCTCTGTGTGGCCCACCCAGGTTGATAAAATCTCATGGTTTCACTTTGAGTAAATCTTACATAAGAATGCCTTACACAATTGTTTGAGCTACTAGTGTGACAGTAAATGTGTGAAGTTTCTCTGTCTGTAGACACCAAGCTAGTATTTCCAAACCTGCATGTAAAAACTGAATGGTGGCAACTTTCTGCCTCTAAACTGCACAAGTTCTGCGCTATGACGAAACAGCAAAAATTACGTACACATGTACCATAGCACAGCTAAGAGCAGTTCCTCTGCTCTCTGTATGTTAAGGAAGCATGTCCTCGTCCTGTGCTGACTGGTCTCCTCCCAGCAGAGCTTCAGCATCAGGCAGCAGCAAATCCAAGCAGTGAAGAGTCAGACATGGCAATAAAAAGTACCACTGTGTACCACAAGTTGAGTTCCAGATCATCGTTATGAAAGAGAACTTGTTGAATGTAAGAAAGGAACATTTTTGTTTCTGTTTGCGTACATAATGAGTATGGGGACGTAATGCTCAAAGTGTAGAATTCTGCTCCAAAGTTTTGTGGATGAAATGAAGAAAAATCATGAGTGCACTCAGTGTAAATGTCAGTCAGAAGCCCTGGTGATACTACAAAAGCAGCACTTGTATCAGAAATGTACTAACTCTGTCTGACAAAGATCTGTCTGTGACATTTTCATCCACACCGGGAATAAGGAGCCTGATGTCAGAAATAAAAATAACAATAAAACAGGCATTAAAAGTGACTTGAGTGCCTGAATTCCATTTTAGATACGGCTACGCAGATAAAACCTCTATTCCTTTTCACTCCAAGGAGACACGTGCACATGCGGGATGTGCAAAAATGCTTTTTAAACTTGTATCTCTCAGCTGTGCAAGTGGACACAGATCTTAGTATCACACAAACAAAAACATACTCGGAAGCAATACACAAACTGCACACAAACACACTCTGTTAGACACTGCATAGTGCTCATGAAGTCATCTCTGCTTGCACACACACACACTGCCTCTTGCTGGCCTAGACGTGCACACGCGCACACACACACACACACACACACACACACACACACACACACACACACACACACACACACACACACACACACACACACACACACACACACACACACACACACACACACACACACACACACACACACACACACACACACACACACACTACTGTACAGAAACACACACACGTGATGAAAGAAGGAAAGGGAGGTTTGCCGTTATTAATAGGTCACACTTGTCTGCATGTTCATTGGCGTTTGTCTGAGCCGCCTCTTTAATTGTGTTTGAACAAGGTTAATGAGCTCGATGACAAAATAGTCTGGGCTACAACGCCGGAGCTGGAGACAGATGGTGAAAAAAAGCGAAAGTCGTCACGTAGGCGAATTCATGAGAACGGGACGAGATGAGGGAGGGTGGAGGACAGAAAAATGAGAACGACGACAAGCGGTGGCAGAAAAATCAGATAAGGTTGTTGATGAAGTCAGACACGTAGCAGGACAATTTCTGTGAGCTTCTTACCTGGGAGGCAGACTCTGGTGATCGGAGGCTGAGTTGTTGCTGCAGGAGACCTTCTGGAAGAACCAAAGAAACACAGAGAGAAAGAAAGATGATACAATAATGTGAGAGTTTTAGCAGACAGATTTCCGCAAAGTTTGACTTTTGTTTCTGTCTCGGCTCAGAGATTGGAAACGAGGGGAAACACTGGCCTTTTTTAAAGAATGGAGACTTCAGAAAGTCACTGTGGCCAGGAAAGAAACACTTCAGCATATATTCTCCCCAAATTAGCGAACTCGTGCTCGTTGATAGATTTGTGAGACTTGCTGAGAATCAAACTGATTTTTCAACCAAACAAGTGTCAGCTCATGCTAAAACTGTTTTTGTGAAAAGGAATCAAAAAGGTAGTCACAAGTTATTTTGCACCTTTTATTCCCTTGCAGTAGTGCAGAAAGTCACAGAAATTGTACCGAAAAACAGGATTTTGGAGCACAATTAATACAACGCATAAAAATCCATTCGAGATTTCTTCAGTATATTAACTGAAATATACACTTAAGGGGAAATTCTACCCATTTCTGCAATTCTGCAACATAAAAACTATAATTAACTACACTCCAAGATATTGAAATGATCCTAAGTGTGTCAGTTTTTCAAGCAAAGCTAAAGTTTCCTCAATGAGAAATGTTTATTTAGTCACACTGATGAGTTGGGAAAAATAATTAAATACAGGAAGTTAAGAATTTGTATTAACAAAGTTTATGTACGTTAGCTAAAATGTGAAACATGTTCTGTCACACTGGCTTGTTCGATGTAGTTCCATTATATTTGCAGTTAATGTGTTCATTACTATGCCAAGGAACGCGATGGAGTTGTGTGATGATCCATGTTGGTTTGCCTGTCTGTCTGTCTGTTAGCAACATTACTCAAAAACAGACAAAGAGATTTGGATGAAATTTTCATTAAAGGTCATAAATGACCTTTGGACCAAGTGATTAGATTTTGGCAGTGATGCGACTTATAGTCTGGATCCACGGATTTGTTAAAGATTACGGTATCGGTGCGATATAGCGACACAATGTCACAGTAGCTATGACTACAAGTGAACACTAAATCAGCTGCCATATTTCAGTCACGTGATTCAGTATCCGTATGTAATGTACACATGCAAAACACACTCAAGTATACGTGATGCAGCTTATAGTTTGGATCCACAAATTTTTTTAAAGATTCCATCCGTTAGAAATGATACGACTGAGCAGCCTTGGCGAAGTACTGGGCTAACATTACTAATGTTGTTATTCTTACAGTTATTACCGTTATTATTATTCCTTTAACAAAACTCCTGAAATATTCCCTCGACTGTGTTCATCTGGACAGAAAACTATTTTTTGTCAGATGTTACCTTATATTGGGTTTTGTTTGCGTTTGGGTTAGATTAGCAAATTAGCTGTGAAACCATTAATGCAGCGGATAGTTGGGTTGATGGCAAACTTAAATTTTGATTTGTATGATCAAAATGACTGCTTAAGTAGTTGCTGCTTTTAGAGGCTGTTAATATTAATCATGATATATTATTATATTGTGGTTTGCTGTGAAATGTATTATGTAGAATTTGCCACATTTTCTTAGGGTGTAAAACCTGTCAAATTGACATTTTCTTCCCTCAAAACATGGAGTAAAAACTACCCAAACAAACCGATTGTTAAATCAGTTTTATTGAGCAGATTCTATTAGTTTGTTTTTGCAATAATGGTCACATGTTCTACAGCTTTTCTCAACAAAAATAAATTCTCACAAACACATGATGCTCACTTATCTGCAAACACCAACACAGAGATCTGCATCCTCACTAATTTCAGTAAAATAATTTCATGCTTCTCTCCAGCCTCCTCCATTAGCATTTAGTTGTGTATATTTGTTTAAACATGCTCATTACGCGTTGGCCATTTGTGATCTCTCTGTTCCAAGCTTGTTCCACAGCATCACGTGTGCAAATCCATCCAGTCACCCTAAAACGTGTGTGATCTTAAAATGAGTGTCCTTACAGCACACCTAAATGCACTGTTTAGCAGTACTCTACAGTGTCTGTAGAAATATTCTTGGTAGCAATGATTAATGTGGCTTTTTTGACACTGATCAACAGAAATAGATTTACTGTAAAAGCAAAAAAAAATGTCCCAGCATCTTCAATTTTGAGTATCAGAAAATAAAACGTGAAAAACTCCAAACCTATTCTGAGGCTCTGCATGTGTTTTCTTGTTGGGCATTCACAGGTATTGTAGACTAGCTTTGACTATAAATGGTTAATTGTGCTGTGTGGCACTGGTCTCTGTCCTGTTAACGTGTCCCTTGAAAGCACAATCAGAATAGCTGAAGTGAAAGCGTGACATCTGAGGGGACAAAAGATTGTTCATGTGTGTGTCTGGCGTTTGTGAGGAAGAGTAGCAGCTGACGGCGTCGATAAATGTCCTTTCAGCGGGGACTGGTTGATCGTCTGCCTGATCTCGTGTGTGGAATTAGTTCAGGACATGTTGGTCAGTGTGTGTGTAGACGAGTGTGCGTCAGCGTCCGCTCTTGTCTATGTGGAGACGTCAAAGCTGAATGTAGGTCAGACAGGCTTCAGGTTGTCAATACGGCCAGCTGAGTGTTAGCATAGCCTGCGGTAGAGCAGAGGGCTCTTAGCATCTTTAGAGACTGATACATATTCACACATGAGCCATTGTAGAGCAGAACAGAGGGAACGGTGGCCTACATACATATTTCCAGCACATCTAGATCGGCAGTCACACCTCCGCTGGGAGTGATGATGCTGAAGGTGACTGCTGCTGGAGCTTTAAACAACTGTGCTGCTTTTGTTCGACTTGTGGAAAACACAGAGCCTTATTTTTGTAGAACTACAGACTACATGTGTATCAGTATGAAAAAAAAAGTCTAGTTTGGAAGAGAGACAATAAAAGAAAATTGTACAGAAGACAAATAGTGGATATGATGCAGTGCACAATAAAGGCAGTAGGTCCAACAAATATTTTAAATTCATATCAATTCATCTGTGTCAGTATTTATGAATGTGTTTTTGCATTGTGTGTCACCACAACACAGCATTTCCTTATAGAGGAGCATTTCAAGTCGGAAATTATTTTCTTTCTCAAGATGCAAAAGAGAACTGAAGGATTTTCAAAATGCAATCCCACTTTTATTGCAAAGTTAGACTCAGTTTCTTTTATGAATTTCCCATTGTAAAATATTAAAACTCTGCTGAGGCTGTGTGTTTTTGTGTATTTTCACATGGCATGTTGTGTGTTTGTTTGCTGCACTACTTTAGCTGTGACTGGTGGAAACAGCTGTGATGTCAGAGGGCACGTCTCAGCCAGCGTACAGCTCAACACCTCCACCTTGTGACCAACTGACGGAAATGCAGCGTGCATCCTGAAACATTTGACCTGATTTTCTAAAGGCTATAATTATTTTTGAGAGAAGCATGTAGAGGATGAGTCATTTCTGATGCATTTTGCACTAATCAGAGAATGCAAAAATGAACTTAAAGAGTATTTAAGTGGACTCCTGCCTCATTTATAGCACTTCTTGTGGTGTCATTTTGTGATGTATTTTTCGAATGCTGTCTTTTCACGTGTAAATATGAACTTAGAGCTGATCACAGAAGTAACTACTCAAGTAAAAAAAGGCACAAAAATATGTCTCACTGTTTGTTTTGAGTTAGAAAAACTTACTTGTTGGAGGCACACTGGACATTGGTCAGTACAGTGAAGTTATTCCTTACACTTCGAAGGCTTGCCAGAACCTAAACAAGCAGGGGGAGAGATAATCAGTGGCATTCCTTGAACTTAATTGACTTATAGTTTCATTTTGTGTTGTTTTGTCTGGCTGTAGTGCACAGAATCTCAGTGAGTAACTACTTTTACACACTGCATGCTCATTTAAAGTCTGTACTTGGATATTAATATTTTGAAAACATATTTAATCAGTGCTGACAACCTCACTGCTTAAGAAACATTTTGGGTTAATATAGGACAGGCTTTCTAAGAGGCTGAGGAGCATTTTGAGTAACAGACAAACAGATATTTACCTGAGCAAAAGGCGTTACGATCAGGTCATCGCCATGTCTACAAACACACAACAAAGACAATATAGTTAGAATCATACTCAACATACAATATTCACCAAGTGCCTGGTTTCTGTTGCATTAAGGTTATATGCATATGTGTTCTCTTTGCTTGGTCGAGGTAGAAAAGGAAAACTGCTAACAATAAGCAGTGATTACCGTGACCCAAGCAGCTTTATTACTATAATTAACTGAGAAGGAAGGAGTCAGAGGAGGGAGAGTCGAAATGGGATGGGATGGTCACGGGTCAAAAACAGGAGCGTTTGCAGTGAGACTAACCTGAGCCGAGGCAGGAGACTGAATTACTCATCTGTGGGTTTCCAGTTATTGTCATGTTATGCAATGTCTGGAGTCATGCAGTGGTCATACAGGAAATCCTTAAAACTCAGCCTAACCCCATTACAGAGCATCCATTGAGAGAAACTCTGCTGCCGGGCAGTTTATTAGCACTTTAACAGTGAACAGCAGCAGAGAATTGTGGCCATCAATATGAGTAAAATCTGCTACCACTTCATGCTTAAGCTTTTAAATGATGGGCAGCTCATAATTCAGTATGACTAAAAATGATTTAAATTTTAACTTCCAACTTTTGGCAGAATTTAAAAAAAAAGAGCACATACAATATGTTGTTTTGTACTTGTACAGTATGGAAGCAAATAACTGACACATAGCAGCAGCTGAATAAATGTAAGTTCATTTTCGTCAGAATATCTGGTTGCTCAATTTTGAGCAGTTAAATTCAAACAGTTGTCTGAATTGATTTCTTTCTAGTTCTAGTTTTGGAACTCTGCAAGTTCCTCTGTATGTGCATTTCAATACAGAAGTAACCCCTAAAAAACACGCCTCCGTGTATCAAAGTTTCACATTTAGAGGTTTGTATTCATTAAATAATCTATGCTGACAGCTTACATCACTGGTGATTTGTCTTCTAGCATATACAGTGGGGAAAATAAATATTGAACTCATCAACTTTTTTTCTCATCACATTTATTTCCAAAGATGCAATTCAAACAAAATTTCTACCAGACATTGATATTAACTCAAATAATCCACACATGAAAAGAAATCACAACATTCAGGTCCATAAATAATGATTATGTGGAATTAAGTGCGATAACACAGGAAAAAAGTATTGAACACGCTAACTGAGACTCATCTAATACTTGGTGGAGAAGCCTTTGTTTGCAATGACAGCTTCCAGACGCTTCTTGTATGTTTTAACTAATCGCCCACACTGCTCGGGTGTCATTTTGGCCCATTCCTCTGCACAGATTGTCTGTAAATCTTGAATATTCTTTGGTGCCCTCTGGTGAACCCTTTTCTTTAGTTCTTTCCACAAATGTTCAATTGGATTTAAGTCAGGTGATTGACTAGGCCATTCTAACAGATTGATTTTCTTTTTTGAAACCATTTGAGAGTCAACTTTGCCGTGTGCTTTGGATCGTGCTGCTGGACCTGCTGGAAGGTCTCATCTTCATCATCCTGGTGGATGGCAGCAGATTCATATCAAGAATTTCCCGATACATGGCTCCATTCATTGCTCCGTCAATTATATGAAGTTTGCCGATACCATGAGATGAGAAACAACCCCATGCCATGATGCTTCCACCTCCAAACTTCACTGTTGGTACAGTGTTTTTTGGGTGATGTGCAGTGCCATTTCTCCTCCAAACATGGTATGTAGTATGACAGCTGAAAAGTTCAATTTTGGTCTCATCTGACCAGACAACATTCTCCCAGTATTCTACAGGCTTGTCAAGATGCTGTTTAGCAAACTTTAAACGAGCTTCAACATGCCTTTTCTTGAGGAATGGAGTCTTGCAGGCTGAGCGTCCATAGAGGCCATGGCGGTGGAGTGCATTGCCTATCGTTTTCTCTAACAATTGTACCTGCTGCCTCCAAGTCTTTCTGGAGCACTTTCAGGGTGGTCCTTGGCTCGTTGAGTACTAGTCTGACTATCTTTGTGACTCCCTGGTCAGAAATCTTGCAAGGAGCTCCTGTGCGTGGCCTGTTGATGGTAAGGTGGTGCTTCTTCCACTTGCGAATAATGGCCCCAACGGTGCTGACTGGAATATTCAGGTGCTTTGATATCAGTCTGTAACCAGTTCCATTCTGATGCTGAGCAACAATCAGGTTGCGAATGTCTTCAGAGAACTCTTTGCCTTTACCCATCATGAGGTGTGTCGTATTTAACCGCTTGGTGAAAAAACGACCTTTTTTTACAGGACCATCAATTTGCTCTAGCCCAGCTGATGTTGGTTTGCACTAATTGGAAGTTCAAGTAATAATTATTGACAGATTTCAGGTGGTATAGTGCATTTCCTTGCCAAAGTATACAGCCTTTCCATGGTGTGTTCAATACTTTTTTCCTGTGTTATTGTACTTAATTCCACATTATCATTATTCATGGACTTGAATGTCATGATTTCTTTTCATGTGTGGAGTATTTGAGTTAATATCAATGTCTGGTAGAAATTTTGTTTGAATTGCATCTTTGGAAATAAATGTGATGAGAAGAAAGTTGACGCGTTCAATACTTATTTTCCCCCACTGTAAACACACCATATGGGAATGTTAAAATAGAAAAAAACTTTGATTTGCACCAGATGGGATCCTCAGGGGTTCCGTAGTGATCAAGGTATTGAGTTGCTGTTAAGATTCACATTTTAATTGCAATTATCTGTTTTCATGTGTAACCCTGCTTGCAGTCTAATTCTCTATCTGTGTGCGTGTGCTTAACGCTGGCATGTAAGTGCGTTTGCTACGTGGCCTTAATGTGCTTATTTGCAGTCGTTTCTACTTACAGTTCGGAGGCGATGGAGGAGTTTCGTGACATGGACTTGGGTGACAGATCATATTCACTGTCGGAGCGATAGAGGAAGGACTCTCTGCGCTGGTTATGACCAGGGAAGTTGGTGTGGAGGACCAGACCCGAGCCGGGGGAGGCCTGGGGGTCCAGAGGGCTGCAGCTGGCAGACGGGCCATTCTCCACATCAAAACTGAAAGCACATAAACCCAACGAGGTCAATATATTATTAGAACTTTGTTTCAGTCGTGAGAAAAGTAAAGCAATAAAGCAGAGTTTATTTTATAGATACGACAACATTGCAGCCAGATTTAAGATCAAACCCTCAAAAAAGTAAGTAGAATTAGACTCAAATTTACATAGTAGAGCATTTTATGGAGTCGGTTTTGGAATTCAAACATCCAAATAAGGCCCTAAGCAACAAAACTAAACTCAGAGGTCAATCTATACGCTAAGCGGCCTTTATGTAATTTCAGCTCATTCTTATTCTGATTATCTTTTGTTGTCATCATGAAGCAATCTGTGGACTTGATTAGGTTTGAATGATTAAGCATCTAGAAAGGGGAAGAGGAGTTCTTTAGCAAGTCGACATCCTCTTATCAGATGAGCTGCAGTCACACACTCTCACATAATTATGTAGACAAACACGCACACATACGCTCACCCAAATCTGAAACTGAACATAGACATTGAGCGCTGCTTATTGTTTGAATAATCAATGTAAGAGGACACACCAGGGCAACAAAACACACCTGTCAGTCACGTTTTTTGCTGACATGAAAAACGTGTGGGTTCAAACAAAAGGTGCTATGTTCTAAGCTGTGTGTCAAATTCAGATGTAAATACCTGGAAATAAGAGCTGACATGCTGATCTCTTCTCTCATATTCATTGTTTGATGTCAAACCCTAATGTTTCAGTTTATTGGCCTCACTGTTTCAATACTTTTGAAGGGGAGTGCACATAAAAAGATCTGACACAGCCTGGCAACAAAGAGCATACTAGAGTGGACAGCCTTCATTCACCGGCAAGAAGAAGTGAGAGTGAGGCTCTTGTGAGATGGAGGAAGTGGAGGAATGAATGGAAGGAGGAGGTGGGTGTTACTGAAACGTCACTGAGAGGGAGGAGTTAGTGTGTGGACACCATCATCACAAAGACGGGTTTCTTCAAAGACCCTTTCCAAACAACCGGTCTGCTTGTGACATTTACTTTCTTGACTTTTCCACTGTAGTTTGACTTTCTGTGAGTCGGTTTCTTTCATGACTTTGTCCCGCCATCACTGCTCCTTCTGTATGGTAAACACACACCAGCAGAAGGGGTGCTGGTTACACTACAAACTCTACTCACTGAGAACTCTGAAAGATTTATACTGTTTGTGTACAAAAGGTCACAAAGCTATATTGTGTATATCTTTTGTATCACTGCTCCAATGCAGCCCCTCCTCTGTTTATTATAATGAAATCTGGAATGTACAACGCTTCGGTTCATGGAGGGAAGAAGGTTTTCCAGAGGACAGAATGACCAGACGCTGTAAAGATGTTAAACTTTCTGCAGCTGCAACAGTGTTCCTACATTAAACTATGATAAAGAGCTTTGAAAGAGGCTTTTCCTCCAATGAATAAAGATTTACTGCTTTATGTTGATGTTATTTCCTACCAGACATGTACTTTATCAATTCTACGCTAGGTTTGTAGGACTGAAAGGGTAAAGGTTCTTGTGTTTTTTATCCCCAGAGAAAGTGAGACTTGAAAGGCAAAGGAGCTGTCTTTTAATTTACACAAATGATGGGCATCTAGGTCCAAACAAATATTACTACATGTGTGATATCAGAGCAAAAAATGCTTCTCCAAGGAAAATTCAAAATTCAGTATGAGTAAACTTAACGTGTCTAGCATTTTTCAAAATTTCAGATGTGCAGCATTTCTACACAGTAGATAAACCAGCAGGGAGACAAACAGGATGTAAATGACACAAGACTATCAACTAAATCCTCAAAATGGACAAAGTCAGCCTCAAACAATTAGATCGAGATTAGAGCCAAAGAAAATAGGTTACAGAGGAGTAGTTGTAGGATGTCTGATCCAAAGCTAAGGAGCATCTACAACAAAAACAGGATCTCCTTATAAGAGCCTGTAGTGTTTGCTTTGAAAATCTGAGGCTTCTCCCAGTGGTGAGAGGGCAAAACCCCACTTTCAGATGGATAATGTAATACCTTTCACCTTATGTCAAAAGCTAGATTTTTATGAAGTTTGGAGAGTTCTAGAGAAAGAGAGAAGCTACAACTCAACACACACTTCTGGACCAGAGAAGAGTGAGAAGCTGTAAAATGCAGGTACTATAAAGGTGTTAAGCTGCTGTACTGCCTGGTCTCACCTGCCTGACACAGCAAACTGTGTTGACATTAAATAAGTGGAATACCCACTGACACACGCACACACAAAAAAAACCTTAAATGAGTTAGTGATAAAAAATTGAAATAAGAGGAAGCTTAATGTACTACCGTACTTAGGTGCACAAATACAGTCAGTCACTAGGTATCAGTGATAGTGGGATTTATATTGTGTGGGGATGTGATGGTCAGACTCAAGCAAAACAGAGAGTATCGGAAATACTGAGGCAAGGCAATAAAAAATATATAAATGTATATGTATTTACTCTGGCAAGAAGGTGGAGCCTCAGTGGAGTTACGTGACGATCGGTGTTGGTTTGTCTGTCTGTCATTACTAACAAGTGGAATAACGGATTTGGATGAAATTTTCAGGGCAGGTCAGAAATGACCAATTCATTAGATTTTGGCAGTGATGCAGCTTATAGTCTGGATCCACAGATTTGTTAAAGATTTCTGTATCATTGCAAGATAGTGCCACAGCGTCACTGTAACTATGACGGCAAGTGAACACTATGTCAGCTGCGTGCTGACGATCACGATTGTGATCCTACTACAAATTGACCGAGGCGGACTTATCAGGATTTTTCCCATCGGAAATGACACAAGAAACAATTGACTAAATTGTGGGGGTGTTTCTGAGTCCCATCAATTCTTGCCACATATTTAGGTCATGTGGTTTGGTATCCTTACATTACGTACACGTGCATAAAACATGCCTGTGCTCAGCTCAAGGTCATTTTGTTTGTGGGTATATCAATATTAAATGGTCACATTCTATGTTGTTGTGATTTCTACCACACATTTTTTCAAGATTTCAGCCATCAGAAATGCAGCCTTGCCAGAGTGCTGCTCTCTGAGTACTTTTCTTGTTATGTATGCATCATTATGTGTATAGTATCAACGCTGAATCTCTCCATTGCCCCGAAGCAAGCAAGCAAGAAAGAAGTGTTCGACACGTGCTAGTATTTTCTCTATATAATTTCTATGTTCAATTTTCTGCTTCTGAACATGTCACAATGATGCACTGACATACTGTAAATGAAGAGAAGGAAAGATTAAAAGAAAAGAAGTAACAGTAAAGAAAGCAAATGAACAGTGTACATGCATACACATGCATGCCTGCACTATCATGCATTGAATGCTCAGCCCTGAGGTCAATCCATTGCTTTGTGTGTTGTAATCACGTGCAGAGACAACTAATTCTGGAGCCAGCACAGCCGAGTTTACTCAACCAGACCTCACAACTGTCCACTCTTTTCCTCTCTTCCAAGAAAAGATAGAGAGTTTCACACTAACGGTGGGTGAAGATTAGATAGAGCAGCAAGGCAAATTCAAAAGGCTGGCATTTCCACATGGCCAACAAATGCTTTCAAGACCCATCTGTTCGACAAGGCTTTCAGCTGGCTCAGCAAAAACCCATCAGGCTGTATCTTTTTGTGCCAAACCTGCTCTTAGAGAACTCACACCTACATGCAGTGGATGGAGTCAGGTGAGATACAGGAGAGAAATGGAACAAGATAGCTTGAAACTCAAAGCAGACATGGTCAGTGCTGGTATTAAGACCCTCTGCTTGAGGAAAAGTGTCAATGCTGCAATGCACAAGTACACAAATACAATAGAAAGTTACACATGCAAAACGAAACAAAAGCACTATTAGGAAAAGATTCATTCTGCAGAAAAATGTCCCCAGTGGCTGATTGAAACCGGCAAATACTCAAAGTACTGTTACCACAAAACTGTAGCACATTTCATGTTTTAACTAGCTGGACTCTCAGAGAGCTGGAGTTCTGTCACAACTCTTATATTGTTCATGTGTTCATCATTTCCTCGCTGATCCTTCCTTAGTCTCAGCCACGTGTCACGTTTTTACAGTTCAATGTTCCACAGCCGGTGTACAGGTGTGATGACAGCGCTGTTACGAGAAACCCAGCGAAAGGAAAAACGTGAACAACTCTGTCACAGTCATCAACAAAGATGGTCAATGTGTTATGGAAGATTTACCTCACAAATTTAAGTTTAAGAGTCCTTTGTATCAGAGGTCTTTGTTTCAGAGTTCTTTGTCTTAGGTTATGCAAAATTAAGAAACAAAGTCTCAACGCTGACCCTGTTTTTAATGTATGTAAGTTCAGTCTACTGAAAATCATTGTTGTCTGATGTACTGATGTTACTGACTTTTCAAGAGTGATTAAATGTGGCAGGGTTGAAGCTACGAATTCATAAATTTCATTCCAGTTTTCCAGTCTACATATGTAGTGCACAGAAACAGTGTTTGGTGCTGTGAAACGACGCGCCCCAGATGTGCCTTTGCTGCAAAAAATGTGTTCAAATGTTTATTTGAAACTGATGTGAAGCTTTAATTGTCTAAGCTAGTCTTTGAAAAAATTATATTTTTTTACAGCTATTATGAATGGAGCCAATATAACCTGAGTGAGCATGTGAGGGCATGTTAGTGTTTTAATTTAAAGGGTCTGACTATGCGACACGTTGAATAAAAATTTGTCATTACTAGAGCAGAAGCAACTACCTGCTCTGTAAATATAACATGGATTAATGGTGTCCACAGCAGATAATGAAATAACACTCATAATCAGAGCTTCTCTGTTCTGTGTTTCAACTGCACGTGTGTGTTGTTATGCATACTGGTGAATGTGAGTCCCTCCCACTGAAACTGTTACATGCATGGGCCAGACTGGAGCAAATGGATCAGACCCAAGGACAGACAGGTCAAGAGAATATAACATTCTCAACTTTACGACGACTCATTCCAGCCATTCAGTGTACTGTGCAGTGCTAGTGTGGGCTAATGGTTGTAGTTGGATTTTTTTATTACTCTTTCCAGTGTCGGCTCTCATGTACACCACTTTTTGTGTAAATGAAATGCAAAGGAAGGAGAAGGTGTGGTCAACGTGAACAGGTGCTCTAAAGACATCCAGCCCGGTATTTGACATCCTGAATGTCAAATACAGCAAAACTGCAAACCAGTTTATTTATATGGTTTCTAGAATATACTACCTATTGAGACATCGTAAAATGGGTTGTTTTGTTGGGCAACTGCATTAAATACATTCAATTTACAATTATATAATCTGATATATACTATGTATACACATCTGTTGACTTCAATCATGAGCTAAAACTTATCTATATAACAAAGTATTTTTGTTTAACTTTAGGCTGCGATATGTTTGTCTAGCAGATTATTTCACATAATATTTCTTAACTCTTAAATATTATCAGGTTTTATTTGTTCTGTACTTTCAGTAGCTTGATTTTTATTCATTTCCTAATTTACTTTACTGAATTGTTGTAGTTACACATTCTTCTCTTTATATATCCTAAAAAATTAGTTAGTTCAGTTTACAAAGCAGCTCTAAAGTCACATGAACACTGACATTTAAGGACTGAATGATTTTCTAGGAAAAAAACAACATTTTAACTCTATCTTATGACTCTCTTGTGGCCGCTTGCTTGAGTGATGCCAAAGTTTGAGTCTCGTTGGTCCCCAGGTAGCGCTGACTCCAACTCCTCTTCCAAGAGACTTGTTAGGAAAATAAATATGCTTAACTATTTGAGATTAAAAGATTGCGGCTGACCTTCTGGATCAAACTAGATCAAAAGTCCAGGTTAATATTTTATCTAAACTTTCCACTGCATCTCCTTCTACAGCTCCATTTACAGAATAAAAACTCGGAAAAGCTACCAAGTAGACCGTAAAGCTGGCGTAATTTGTTACATATTTTCAGCTATGGTTGAAAACTAAGCTAAACAAAAGCAGGGTTCTCTAACAGCTCTGCAATTGTTTTCTCAAGTGATGATTGGAAGCCAAAAAGTAAGTCTATTTATCTTAAAGCTGTGGTTTTACACTGGTCTATTTAAGAGGACAAAGAAGGGATATCCAAGAATTTAGCCTTCAATAAACAACACAGAGACATGCCTCTGGAACAAAGGTCCTTTTCTATGGCAAGGGGTATCCTCATGGTTTAGAGGATTAATATTGCTCTCTGGGAAACCAGTCTTATACCAGTCACCCATGCTTTCTCTTTGAAGTCCACATCCTGAACAAAGTCGACATCAGCACTCGAATCGTGCCCGTCAACCACATATACACGCATACAACTTTAAAAATGCAAAGTCACAATCCTCGCTCTGCAGAATCAGGCCTTCGGCTCAGAGACTGTTTATCCAAACAGTTCAGAGATCAAGACCACCACAGTCCAGACACTTTATTCCAATCATGAGCTTCCTTGGTAGATGGGAAATAATCAGTCAAACTAGAATGACTTCAAGGAATCTGACAAGGTGTGACCAGGAATTAAAAGGATCAAAGCGTCACTGGGCTTTTGTGACGCGCAGTTGCATAGATTTTGGTCTGTGGAACGTCTGTAACCCTCCAAAGAGAGACAGATTCTTGGTATTTTCTTGATAGTGAACATGTTTTCTCACTAATTACCGTCTTTATGTCATTATGGTATAGGGTTAATCTGGCATGTTTGCAGTGTTCTGTTTCACTAAAGCAATCAGGAAGTGCTCCCTCTGACCCCAGAATGAATTGCTAAGATGACACCACATTCCTTTCCCATGATCCAGCTGCAACTGTCTAACTGATGAGCACACCAACTGACTGATGGGCTAGCTGAAAAGACGACAGAAGTTTTCTCACAGTTTATGTTTTTTTGTGGACTTTCATTCACCTCTGCTGCAGGTTCACACCAGATGCACAACACTAGACTGGCAGGCAGAGGTTTTCTTTTGCTTGTTGTGATTATATGAGATGCTTTTTCTGGCAAAAATAACACATTTTAATTGTAATTATAAAGAAAAAACAAAGTTTGGGGACTTTTTCAATCAGTTCTTGTATTTGTGAAGAAAAATTCTCTTTAAGTTCATCATTCATTTATGATCAGAGACTTGTGAGAAACTGGTCATTTCTGCCTGTTTAGTTGCCTTGATGTGCTTTAACTAAATTTGATTAGTTTAATAGAAGAGTTTTTCTTTTCTTTTTATTATAGAATTAATTTCAAATCACAATTTTCAGACATAATCCAACTTGTAGTCATAGCAAATAAATTGTGGTTCTCAGTGTAATTGCTTATAAAAGAATCTATAAACGATTTATTAACTACTAATAAAGTAATGAGTAGCAGCCTTTAAACCATTAAAAAATGCCTGATCAAGTGTTTCGCTACATGTAAATTCAGTGTCATTCACATTACCTTTACATTATTATTGTGTCATTATTTATTTCCCTGAACAGCGTGTAAATAAACTTGTTTTGCCTGGCCTTTAAATGTGAAGCAAACACACAGGAATAAAGAATATAAGAAGGAAGCAAAAAACATCAGACATACATAAACCAGGAGATACTATTCAATGTGTATCAGAGTGAGATTATTCCAGATATCTTTTAGACATCAAGTTCAACACATGATAGTTGTAAAGTGAAACCAAAAGCTTGGGGCTGTCGTTTTCATGAGTAACATATACCAACCGACCATAAGCCTGAGAAACGAAACAGTGAACAGGAAACAGTGACGACAAGGACATTTTTTTTGAAAGGATCTTTTTTTTTTTTTTAAATGCATTGCACATTTAAAAAAAAAACTGCCAGCATTAGAAAACAAACAAGGATCATGTGTTACAAGTCATATAAAAAGCCAGCATAGCAAATCACGGTATTAAAACAGCTATAAAAATTTTTACCATGTTATTCTTGGTACGGTTACAAGTTCACCACTTGTTCTGGGAAAATCCTGTACTGCAGTCAGTGAACTTGTCAGAGATGTACTTGGAAGTCAAACCATTAAGTTCTGGAAATATTTTGAATTTAAAATTTGTACTGAGCCAAAAAGTTTTTCTTGAAAAGTTTTCAAGGTTTTCAAAAAAAATATTGCGTACTTAAAGTCAACTCACAGGCCTTAAATGGGACAACAAAGACTACCCAAACCAGTAAACAAAGCCCAGTCTGTGTAAAATATATCACTGGTTACCAGGAACCAGCAGTAAATTGTTCATTGTTGTGGTACCAGCTCAGTCTGACAAAACAGGCTCTCCATGATGCAGACTAACATGATTGAGATCATAACCTGCTGAGCTTCATTTCAACTCAGTGGAATCCAAAACAAAGTGCTGCTACTATAAACAGTAATAAAACGCACTCAAACACTCAGAGGACACGATAAAGACGAGCGGACCAGTCGTGCTTTTCTTCCTAGGAAATGACTCCACTTCCAGCTCTGAGACAATGCTGACCATCCAGCAGACTGACTGTCATTTACTGGCAGAGTCGGGCAAATCAGTATCCTGTTTGCTGAGTCATGTGTCTGCAGGTGTACCGGTTCACACTCTGTGGGATGCAGCACTCCTAGGATGGATTCTGAGGAATAATCTGAGGAAATATGATGACTGCAACTGTTTCCACTCATCTGCTGGTTGCTTTCTCAGGGAATCATTTTGTATGAAATAAGCCAGAAAATATGTTCTGGTTTGATACTTTTTCTGTTACATTTCCTTTTGATACAGCGTTGTTAGAGTGCTTATGGCCACTTCAGCCATTTTCAAGACACGACTTCAAACTAAACCGCCATCATTTGTAAGATGATTCCTATAAAACCATGAAATAAACAGGCCAATATTGCCTTTTCTGTGGTTATTACATTTCTAATATATTACAATTTTACTGAATAGTTGCTTCCCAATAAAGTCAGAAAATGTCAGCATAATTTCAGAGAGATTCTAAATGCATTCCAGTATGCAACAGTTATATGGTTCGCAGGAAAAAGACTTCTATTTGTGAAACTTAAAACCTAAAAGTCCACGTTGTGCTGCATTTCAAGGTAACTTTTAACTATTTAACGTTCATGTTGTCCTGCAGGTCAAAATTGACCCGGTTTAAAGTTTGAAAATGTGGGGGAAAAAATAAATTTCACTGTGAAACTTCTAATGTTCATATTTTCAACATTTTTGGGAAATCTTTGAATATTTTTTGGTGGAAAAAAGAAATGTTCAAAATGTTTCTTAAGAACACTCTCAAAAAAAAATCAACCAAAATCCAGCTAATTTCGCTGGATTTTGGTTGATTTTTACATGAATGTTATTAAAGAAAATATTAGAAGTTTTATTGATATATATATGTAATCATTTTAGATATTTTTAGCATTTTTTCGAAGATTGTTCCTCGTTTTTTTGAAAATATTCACAAGAATTTTCTTGCCAAATTTGGGGGATTTTTTTAAAATAAAACTTCTAAGAAATTATTGGAATTTTCTTCCTTAAGGTTTTGCAAATTTTCTGAAATCTTGTCAGACAGGGAAACTGTTTTTTGGTGCCCGTAAATGAAGACAACAGGAGGGTTAACAACTGATGATACAAAGGTGAAAGGCTGTGAACTACTTACTTTTAATCAAACTTATCCTCAAACTGCTAGTACTCAAACTGTGCTACATATTCAATCCAAAGAAACAGAGATTACAATAAGCCTTGTAAAAGACATAAGCCAATAAAGCCAGTTTGTCACAGAAGCCAGAAAATGTCAGAAGAGTTTCAAATAGATTCTGTGAATACATTCCAGCATGCAAAGGTTCATGACTGGAACAGGACAACAGACATCTATATGTGTGAGTTAATACCTAAAAGTCGTTGTTACACAGCATTTACAGACATATTGAAGTGCTGACAGAACAATGATTGCACACATGTCTGCTACTCACTTTCAATTAAGTTCAAGCTCATTTGTCATTCATGTGTGATTAGTGGAATTTTATCTACAACTTTAAAATGGTCCTACAACTTAAATTCAAAGAAAAAGCAACTGCAGCTTTATTTTGCTGCTGAATGTTAAGACAAAACGAATACTCGCTTTGCTCAGTAAAGCAGAGGCACTGAGTGTCATCGACTGGGAAAGAAAGCATTCTTAAACTTTGAATTAATCTCTTCCTTCCTGTGTGTTATGGTGAAGGGAAACCAGTGACCATTTGTCTGTCGGCTTGTGCAAACAGAGGTGCTATGGTAACACCTCCTGTTTGTCCCACTGTTAGCCAAGGTTTAAATATTATTTTTTCCACTCACACTTGAATTGGATCTTGTTATGTTACTCAGCGATTGGCCTGTAAAGTGTTGCAGACTGAAGGGGGGAAACGGTGCTGGGACCAGGGGGAGGATCCTAAATAGACCTTTCTGTTCAGTGAAATGTGCCAGAGCTCTGACATGCCCCAGAAGGACTGATGAGATGACTGAGTGATCCCATCAGTCCGAGCCAAAATAGAAATTGAATTTTATGTTCCAAAGATCTCCTTACATGAGCAGCAGAAATACCTAAAAATAGGATAATTACCCGAGCTAGTCCAAACATGCACATGCTGAAGCAGACATTTCCCAACACACAAACTTAAGCAATTCTACAGGAGCAAAGAGCCCGAGACTCAAGAAATCAAAATGTTGAAGGTCAGTCATCTTGTGATCGTTGACACAAAGCAATCTGAACATTAACAGTTAAACTGACACACAACCTGTTTATTTTATTGCAGCTTAACTTCTGCTTTACTTTAAACAGTGCACAACCTTGCCTTGCATTCTAACATCTGTATGGAATTATTTCCACAAGTGTTCTTTAATTTTCATCAAAAAACCTAAAATATATAGATAGAATACATTTACAGATCTTATCTATGATGCAGGATTTCATCAGTAGTCCCATTATATAATGTCCACATCACATCTACATTCTTTTATTCACGTGGCCCTAAAGAGTGTTGGCAGCCTGTCAATGTGGAATAACCAATTAACATTCATTTAATCATTCATCCATCCATCCATTCACAATAACCAGACAGTTTGCAGTAGGGCTATGGGTTTGGGAACAATATCCACCTTTAGACAGATTTGATTTGCGATATAATTTCTTAAAGTCAAGCTTTAAGCTCATTATTCACTTTGCAATAGATTTAAAACATGTGATGGAGCAATACCACATGAGATGCCATTAAAATGCAACAAAAAAAGTTCGTGAAATCATTACTACTCTACCCTATGTCCTAAAATTGCAATTTGCTAATTGCAATCATTCCACCTGCAACTCCATAACTGATTGATTGTTCAGCCCGAGTTTGAACTTAAGGCGTCTTTACTAGATGTGCACGTTTCTCTGTGCAATCTCTACTGGCATCAGATATTTTCTGGGGAAAACACAGGAAACCCAGGCCCATGTGGTGACTCTGATGTCCACTTACATATCTGATGAAGCTCCCTTAATCCACAGTTATAAATAAAACATAAACACTCATTTTATACAAAACTGTGTTGCTTCCAGCCTATAGTGGATTTTCCCCACTGACCCACAATGAAAGTATTCATTGTCAAGTCTGATGATTTCTGTAATATTTTCATTACTAAATGAACAATCTATTCTCTAGCCCTGCACACAATAGCACACAAATAAAAACATGCAGCATTAGAAATATGCCCATAACCCACTGTTGGTCCTAACCTTTCATTTATAAAAATACACTCTAAAACCACACTGAGAATCGGTGGGCTTTTGTCATCTGTGCCAAAAAAAGAAAAAATTCAGGATTCCAACTGGATACAGGACTTATTAATAGAAATGAGGCCGCTAACGTAATCATAATTATACATGCACATTTAGGTACAAAGTCATGTGGCAGCTGCTCTCATTCAGAATCATTTACAGTCTAAATACACAACCCTTATGAGGAAATGAGGAAAACACAAAGCAGCACCGGCCGACGGTGCGATGATGAAGGAACAGAGTTTACAGGCAACCACGGTGCATGTGTGAGTGTTTATGTCTGGTGGATGTGTGACGTGACAGATTATTTATGGCAGAGAGGTGGCAGAGAGTGATGGACGCATCTGAACTGAAATGCACTTTTGCAGGGATTGTCTGGTGGAATACAAAGATGATAAGAGATGAAACCGACAGCAGAGACAAAGTGAAAAACAGGAAGAAGAAGAGAGAAATGTAGCAGGTTGTTTCTTTAAAAACATTCCTGGGCTGGTAAATTGCAGCGTAGCATCTCTTTTCCATTACTTTCCCTGGTCTGTATAAAGTCAGGCTGCCCACAGTCACAGCTCCTCACTCCTCCTTACTGAACCGTGTGCAGGAACTACAGCTCAGTTTAAGTCATGAATTTCAATCAAATGAAGCAAATTATTTCAGACAGATGTTGTGTATTGAGGTTCTGACAGGCAATAGAGGTAGAAAGTTATTTAAGTGCTGGATTTAATCACAGATTTGTATATTCCCCGCTGTCTCTTTACATTACATTCTAGAGGGATATTTGTTTGTTTTTTTTTGCAGCATTTTACAGTTTCATTTTAGATTTAGACTCTACATTTAGTCCTGATTCCAATAAAATAAAATAAATCCATTACTATACAACTAAACTGCATTCTCAAGCACACACAAATATATTTCTGATCAATATATTTTTTTCCCCATGTTTCTATCATTTCACTGATGCTCCTTTTCCAGCCAACCAGTCATACATTTGATGGAAGGAAGCCAACAAGATGCTCTGAAAGGGTCATATTTGAACTCAAAGTCACTCCTGAAAGTAATTTTGGGGCCTTAACGTGTCAGCTAAAGTGTGCCATTTCACCTCCCCTAATTATGTACTTTTGGTGTCTAAACTGAGCCAAAGTAAACAATTAGTAAAAAAAAAAAAAAACAACAACACACAACTTAATTTTAAGAATAATGAAGGTTCTGTTGGGGACTTATGCCTCCATCCTCCCCTCCTGTTGCCTTATGTGGAATTTTACGCTGCTTTCAAATTAAAGGCCTTTTCCTAGTACATGCCATTTTGGAAAATTTGCTTCTTTCAAAATGAAATGACGCTTCTTTCAACGTAGTTCAGTTGCATAAGAACTTAATTACTGGGAGATGGAGTTAAAACATCTCACATGTTTCCATTTAAATAATTCTTCCAGGTCAAAAGAGGACAACATGTCATTTAGAATGAAATAACAAAAATACAAAAAAATCTCCTCTCAGCTCCCCAGACTAATCTTGTGACCGAGGGGCAGGACCCTGAGGTTGGAAGCTACTGGGAACCATATAAACAAGCTCTACTTTCACCCACTGCTTGCTCAAAAGGGAATCTGTGCATTCATTAGGTTTCTCACTACAGGATTCTAAGATCCTGGGGTGAATGTGAAATGCCCTGAGATGACTTATGATGTGAATCTACGCAAAACAAAACTGAATCGAGTTTAAATTAAACAGAACTTGGATTAGCTGTAGCAAAAGGCTCCACATGCACTGATGCTTCAGCATTAGAATTATTAAAGCACAATATACACTGCCCGTCCAAAAAAACCCAAAAAAACGTACACACTAATATTTCATTGGATCGCCTTTAGCTCTGAGAATGGCACATGTTCGCTGTGGCATCGTTTCGAAAAGCTTCTGCAATGTCACAGCATTTATTTCTGTCCAGAGTTGCATTAATTTTCTATCAAGATCTTATATTGATGATGATAGAAGAGTCGGACAAAGCCTTCTCCAGAACATCTCAAACATTTTCAGTGGGGCTGAGGTCTGGACTCTGTGGAGGCCAATCTGTGTGTGAAAATGACATCTCATGCTCCGTGAACCGCTCATTCTCAATGTGAGCCTCATGAATGCTGGCATCCATTGATGGAAAGACCTGGTCATTCAGTATGTTCGGCAGTCAGCTGACCTCGTTCTTTAGGAACATATTGTTGCTGAACCTGACCATCCCAGATCATAACCCGAACTCCCACAGGCTTGTAGGCACTAGACATGATGAGTGAATCACTTCATCCACCTCTCTTCTTACCCTGATGCCCCATCACTTTGGAACAGGTTACATCTGGACTCATCAGATCCTATGACCTTCTTCCAGTGCTCCAGAGTCCAATCTTTATGCTCCCTAGCCTTTTTTTCCTGATTAGCGGTTTTCTTAGAGCTATGCAGCTGTTTATAGTCCCAATCTCTTAAATGTCCTTCACATTGTGTGTGTGGAAATGCTCTTACTTTGACTATTAAACGTAGCTGCGAGTTCTACTGTTGACTTCCTACGATCATCTAAGAGTTTGCTCTGACCACATTTGCTCCTCGAAGATGAGGGTTCACCACTATCCTTCAGGTTTTAATAATACGTTGGACGGTTCTTAACCTGATTTTAGTAGTTTCAGAAACCTCCTTAGTTGTTTTCGTCGCTTCATGCAGGCCAATAAATTGACCCTTCTGAGACAGATCAACATCCTTTCCATGACCACAGAATATGTCTTCTGACACGGTTGTTTAAGAAATGAGAAGCTACTCACTGCATCAGCTAGAGTTAAATAAGTTGTTGGAGCTATAACATATTCATCCCTTCAGTAATTATCCAATGGAAGGCTCTTACCTATTTGCTAAATTAAATCCAAGTGGCGACTTTTTTTTTTTTTGGACAGGCAATGTATGCAAAGAAAGTTCGTGAAGGTGAAGTCATTTCCCTGCTTGTGCACTTTGCTGCTAATACAGCTGCAGTTTTTTTTAGCAGAATTTAGAGTACAAGATTTTTAATATGCAATGTGGTATTTGTGTCTTTTATTATTGCAGGTAACATTTTTTAAAGATTTGCACCATCATTTTAACCCTCAAAGTCCTGCTCACAACCACAGCTCACCATTGCTTTAATCCTTGAGAGCCTCCAAGACATCACTATTACCACTTGTGATCCTCCTTGTCATTATCTTAATGGACATAATCACCATTTTCATCATCAAACCCACTTCACAGCAGCGCCGCCTAATTTCAGTTTTGGCGAGTCACTCTGAAATCAAAAGCTCCTGACCAGTATAACCACGGCCAACGCACCAGCTCCGCAACATTTTTTTTTAATGTATGCACCTCTATAGCAACATATTGCACAGCAAGCAAAGCAACTTACAAATAAAAATACTGCTAAACCACAAGCTGTATAAAGAAGTGCTGCACCCCGCCCATGGGCAAAGAAACACAACATGCTGCTACTGAGAGTCTTGTACTGGAGAGAAAAATGGGTCACCAAACTGAACAGGAATCACGTTTCAAATGCTGGCAGCTTCTTAGCGTGTAACAAAATAGAAGATGAAGCTAAAGAGCAGCTTCAGGGTCAGTTGTGTTTGGTTTATTGATGCATAATGCTCCACTGAAAATTTTTGAGCGCATGCAGATGACACTTTGAGGCAGCTGAGGGTAATTTTTCCAGCTATGATGCAAAATTCTCTATTTGAGCCACATTGTTTTTGGTCTGGTGATCAAATACAATCGTGGTACACTCAGCACTGCTCTTGTCTGTCACCGTAAAAGGCTCCCAATACTTAAAACTTCTGTGTGGCATTTAATTTGATTAATTGTACTTTTTCCACAGTTACAAAAATGAGATTTTATCATTAAGACCTCAAGACCAGTATCTCCTCCCAAACGTCACTGTGTGACACTGATGCAGGTCTGATTTGATGTTACTGGCTTGACAGGCTGAAAATAGAACAGAAACCAGCACCCAAGAAACCGTCTGTAGAGATAAAAGAAGCTATGATCTTTTGTTAGGATGCCAGGAATCCGGGTCAATGACCAAATATTAAGTTAAGCTCATCTCAGTGGAGATTATCTGCTGCACATGTGAGAAACAATCCCTGGGACATATACAGTATGTAGGCTAATTCATGCACACACACACCACCTTACATGGCACAGGGAAGCTGCATGTGTGTGAACATGATATACAGCAAACAACAGCATATACATTCACAATGCACAGAGCAGTGTGAGGAAGCAGGCCTGGACTCGTTATTCCCCATAGCTCACGTGGGTCTCGTCTACCTGTCGAATGGTTCAGATATGCAGCTTGGCACAGTACACCATCTGTGTACTTCTCCTTTCTTCGGTATAAGCCAGTACTTTCCACAGGAAACCCTCGGTCACAGAGGTGGAACCCACCCAGCCAGAGGTGGACGCTTGACATCGCCAGACCTCAGTGTCTCCAGACATCCATGATTACACATTAGATTTTGCAGTCGAGGCTATTTTCTGTTTAAAGAATGAAGAACTAATCCTATGGCATTATCTTCATGCACGCAGAGAAAACTTTTAGTAAATCACACTAACTTCTCTAAAATGCTCAGTAAGCTTTATTGCTGTTGGACAGTGTCCGGTCAGTCTGAAAAAAAATGTCCAACTTCACTCAAGCATCTACACTTAATTTGAAAATATTCATTTCATTGTTATATTTTGCTTTGGTCTTTTATGTTGTATGACGTTCCCGAAACAGTCACAATCAGAAGTCTGACGTGTCTCCGCCTGACTTACAAAACCTGCAGTCATCCCAGAGTGACGCCCAGCCAAGTTTTTCACACCATTTTATTTCCTCCCTGAAACCGTCTGCAGTCAACATGCATCAGTGCTGCTCATTTCTGACTTTATTGCTTATTTTCACTCTTCACTAAGGTTCTGTGAGTGGTTTTATGGCATCCACTTCTCAGCATAGTATTAATCAATTACATGTCTATAAGAAAAGTAACATAGCTCGATGTCATGGAGTGATTAGGAGAGGCTGAGGGTCACAGTCTTTACAGATACACTGCATGTCATGTCCAGCCATAATTCACATGTAGCTTTCTCAAGTGACGCGTTTTCTGGTTTATCATGAGGATCATTACTGAGAGTTTAATAGGGGATTTTCAGTTCTGTTTTCAGTAGTAGTTTTACTGTAAGCAAGGATCTGATCACTTAGACTATTATACAGTATATAAATATATTTGGCCTCATAATAAAAACACAGTTTATTAATCTGAACCTATGCATTATTAAAGTTGCATTTGTGTTGGATCAATACAAAATTGTTCTTTTTTACAAATGGGAAGGATGCCAGTGTTTCCTGAATCTTGCAATAAATGCAATTAATAATGATAGCAATAAACTATCTTTAGATATAGAAGCATAGTATTATTGTTCATAGTGGGACTTCCTAGTGCTGCACGGTGGTGAACTTTTTTCTTCACGTTGACTTCAAATGTTGCTTCAGCTAAATTAACAAAAGTTAAAGAAAGTACTAAGGAAAATGTGTTTTTGTTACACTGGATGATGCATATCTACATAACAAAATGTACACATTTTCCACTGAAACTACTTTCTACCGAAGAAATAGTCCCTATTTTGACTGTCTGCAGTCTGGTGTGTTGATCTTATCGGGCAAAGGCTTCTCATACTCATTCCAGAAACCAATCAAATCAGAAAATAAACCGGCAGATTATGCAGATGAGAGAAATTCAAACCAGAAAACCAAATGGCTGCAGCTTGACTTTCATCATGAAGCCTAAATATCCTTCCTGAGGCTAATCTACTAAAACCTTCATTCTTTCCCATCTTATTCTCTCTCCACTGATGTTACGTAAATGTAAAAACATTTTTTAAAAATGCACTGTGGTGCCGACGTCTCACAACAACTATTACATTACATTCTTGAAATATCAGTTCAACCAAATTACAGACAAAAAGCTCAGTTTCCTGTTTACAGCATCCCTACATGGTGATGAGCCGTGTCCAGAGTTTTAGTTTGGCGACATTTTGATACCGGGATATGAGGGAAAATGTGTTTCTTTGTAATTTGGACGAGCTGGACAACAACCATTTGGGCTTGTGATAATTTATAGGCTAACCAAGGTCCTTCATGACTCTCTCCTTGTCACAGCACATCTGTTTCGCTGTAACTGATATTTAGAAGTTTGAAGTTGTCAGACCCTGCAGCTTTTCACGACAACAACATCAAAAAAAGCAAAGATTAGAGAAAAGTTGAAAAGAATACACAGTTTTGTGAAGCAGAACTATATATCCTGTTAATCACCCTGTAACGCTTGATCCCCAGATTGGATAATAGCTTTTTTGGAAACATATACTGACACTGGTGAGTTCATGCTGAAATGACTGTGGAATGTGTTAGATACTGGTGTCATTCTGAGCTCAAAACAAAAATATAGGCGGAGAAGAAGTCCTGCATGGCAACAAAGTCAAATTTACCAGAGTTGCTAAAGGCTGAGGCAACCACAGAGCCTTTTTCTTTATTTGGCCATACCCTTGAGGTCATCTGGTTGTTATTGTGCTGCACAGACCGGACTATATTTACACTGGGACTAGAAAAAGCGTCAAGATAATAAACAAATGCACTCCAACACTTCAAGACTGATTTGCATGACAAACTACTTGACTCTCGATTGCACAAACACAGCACGCAACCGAGTCAAAACTGAAGCGCTGCATCCCAAAATCGTCCAGTTGGATTTTCTCAGCCAAACACGTGACACTGGAAGTAATCCAGCTGATTACTACAATGATTAGAAGCACATGAGCTGCATTGTAATGTATGGGAAATAGGAAGTGCTGAATACATCCTGGATAAACACAAAGCAAAGGGAGGTGCTCAGGTTCTCTGAGAAAACCTACAAGCCATGCAAAAAACTCTCCTGAATTTCCAAATTGACAGGTTAAATTAGCACTTGAACAGAGTCAGAGTGAGTAAGCAGCCCAAAAAGACGGAACAGAAGAGTGTGTTACAGCCTGACAACATGTAATGTGTGCGTTTGTGTGGTTGCCCGTGTGTCCTAACCTGCGAGCGTGGTTGGCGGCGTGAAGTCTCCTGATGACTTCTTCACTGAAGTCAAAGTGAACTCTTCCTCTGGCACAGGGTGAACGCCGGTACATTGCCCCGACACACACATGCACTCATGCACAACACACTACACGGCACATACCTTCACACACATAACCACAGACACATCGCAACACACCCAGCGTAAGCGTCAGAAGCGCAGCATTCTACTCTCAGATGAATGTCACACGCTGTAATACGCACCACTAGTGACATGCAAACACACCTCTCATACACTCGACAGCACGAAACTCCCTCTCACACACACAGTAGCCAAATCAAAAACAAGAGTTGCAACAGAAAGAGAGAAAAATCACACACACTTTCCCCTCACTTGAGCAGCAATACATGACTTATTCAGGTTATACAGTAACACATCTATATGACTGTTCCCTATAAAACTTGTGTCAAATAAAAAGTTACTCAGCAGATTACACATCCTCTTCAGTGGAGCAAATAAAAGCAGCAGACAGGTATCCAGACACCTTCTCCACACACTTGATCTCATGTCACAAACAACAACAGCACAAGCAGCCGTCCACACGTCACATCACGGAACTCTCTCAGCCCTCGTTCACACTCTGACGCTCTCCACACTCTCTCTGTGCTGATTATCCTCTTCGTCACAGACTATACTTCCTCCCCATGCTGTGAATGTGTGTCTCTCTGTGTGTGTGTGTGTGTGTATGTGTGTGTGTGTATGGAGCTCTGTTCCCTTTAGAGTAACCCAGCACACTGAGGAGTGGCATCTAAGTTGTGGAGTGGAGTCTCTGGAGTGGAGTCAGAATACATCCATCTCTGACAGCCTCATTAGCTTTAATTAAAGTTGGATGTGTGGAAAACATTCAGAAGTGTAAAAGGCAGACACATGGCTGCTGAAAAAAAAAAACCCGACTGACTGACTGTATGGTTGTTTTTGTGAGTTCAGCTGACGTGAATTAACTCAACAAAACCCTGAAATATTCTGAGATATAAATTATTGTGTACAAATTGGAAGCAGCTGGTTGATTTTACCCACTACTAAATAATTTTGCAGGTTGTGAATTCTGTATAAGCAATACCGGGCTGCAGATTGGACTGCGGTGTAACTAATTTTGCACTCTTTTTTTTTTTTGGTGCCTTGCAAACTCATGCAGGCTGCTTATTGTTGCATGCATTGTGCAATAATAAAAACTTTTACACTTCACTTTAAGCCCTCCCACATAGCATTTACAAGCATAAACTAACCTGCAATACATGGCTTGTAACAGACTACAATGATAGAATTTAGGTTTGAATAAGTAGTCATCACTGTCTAATATATCTGTCAATAACTACTCCCTCTGTGAGCACCTTTAAGTCAAGGCTAGTGTATAAACTGGTTATGAATGTCACACTAAAGATATTTTCATTGACAAACTGACATTTTACTAGGACTTTACAAGGTCCTAAAATCCAACAAACCCCATATCAAATGTTTGTGAAATGCTAAAAAATGTTCCTGGCATCAACACATTTTCAGTTAACGACTATAAAAATAAAAGTGAGAACACAAATTGATTGTTCTGGCAGCAAAATATTGAGCTGCTATTCATAATTTTTGCCAACAACCTGGTCCACCTTAACTGTCAGTGTGAGAAAGAGGTGGCATCTGGCATCATGGCAGGGGGGCCACAGCGTCCGGTGACACTGTACAGTACACTGATGACTGATCCCCCATTTCATGATAATCTGTGATGACAGATTTGTGATGAATAGCAGCTCACAAAAAAAAGAGGAAGAAGGTAAAGACAAACCCACACTGATTTCTGTAGAAATACGCTGAAAACTAGGCAAAAATGGGATGTCTTTCGAGACAAGTCAGCTTGAAGACTGAGGATCTATCAAGCTTTTAATTGTAACAGCCAGTCAGCATTGATAAATAATGTCTTGTTTATCCTTACTGAAATAAAAAAATAATGATTGATTGTTGCAGATGTTGGTGCATACATGTCACTGTGCATGAAAAGTTGAACAAAGTGGGGATGTAGCACCTTAGCCAAGAATGGAAATTTCCAGACTATAATAAGTAAATGGCCACAGAAGATGACTACAGAGCTGCACGAATGTACAGAATATCTAAACAGCCAAATGAGACATCAGATTGGATAATTATGAGGCAGTAAAGATCCATCTTTTTTCATATTTCTTCAATAGAAAACTAGAAACCTATAGTATAACGACATGAAAAGACAATTAGAAGCGCAAAGAAAAAAGTCTTTATTCCTGTCTTGATAACTGATTTTTTACTTTATTACATTACCTGTTATTGGAAAATGAGAGAAATCCTGACCTGTAAACACTCAACACTGTAATTAACATAAATACATGACTGATTCCTAGATAAAATGGAGCATTACAAAAAAAAATCATTGGTGTAAATTCTAATTCCTGACAGCACACTTCTCAGAGCATGACTTTTACTAATCTGTAGAAAGAATCAAACGTAAACCTCTGACATAAAGAGTGATAATGCTTGTAAGAGCAGCTCTCCTACGGTAAGTTTCACTTCTTGTAACAGAGCAGTTACGAAACTTGACAGGAAAACCCTTCTGAATGAAAACTGGAGGAGTTTCTAATCAGTAGCGTCATGACAGGACTAGTAAGCTTCCTTGTCATTTACTTGGATATGATTCAGAAAGATGACACATTATGCAGGAGCTTGCAAAAAAACACAAAAGGGGGAGGAGTAAGATCACAGAGACCAAAACTGAATCACTACTACGCTCCCACACTGCAGCTCGCCCCACTGCCTCTCAACAAACACAATGATGGGAGAATCAGAAGATGTGGTAGCCACAGGGCTTAATGTATCCTGCGCGACAAAAGCAGTTGCATTCCTCCTTAATGGCCTCGAGGGTTCACCATAGAAAATATAGATACAGAAAGAGCTGCCTCCTGCTCTATATAGTCACCTTCTTCAGCGCACCAGTAGCAACTGAAAACACTGCATAATGCCTTAAAATGTAAATGTTTAAGAAGGCAAAGATAGTTGTTCGTTGGAATATTTTGCTGGTGAAATTAATCATTTTTTAAATGCCACGCAGCCAGCATTTATTTATCGATGTGACTAAATTCACAAACTTAATGTCATTTTAATTGTACAAAATTCCTGTATTCATCAAGAAAACTCTCGCTATTTAAAATAATTCTGTGGCTTTGCATAATTTATTGGCATCACACAGTCAAATCCCTCATGAGCTCATGATGTGATCTTTAAAACTCAATTAAAGCAGACGCCAAAATTATAAATCAGTCATGTCAATTACATTTAAACAGTGCTTATTTTTTTCACTCGATCACATGTGAATTTGGCACATATTGTTAAATGGAATTACTTAATCTCTACAGTGTCCAGTACAAGTTCACAGACTTCCAGGAAATATGCAATAAATATATAAACAGCAACCAAACAACAATTACAGAACGCTGTATGTGTCTGATTTAACAAGGACAGTGAGAGCTTCTTGCACTGAAAGCATCTGACTAAACAGCAACCAAGAAAAAAAAAGAAGACTGATTGCGTTTGTAAGTTTCAGCCCTGCTTTGTTTCATTTGTTCTCCATTTTAAATTCATCAGACACTAAAAAAACATTATGTCAAGACACAGTGGCATTAGAAAACAAAACCTTGGCAACATAACAAATACTAGTTCTAATTATAGTGCTGGAGTAAAACCAGTTAATCCATTCACTCCAGGACAGGGATCCTGTATAACATTTACTGTCACACCTTTTTACAACTCTCACATCATATTATCAGAAATTATTCGATAGTTTGGCTTTCTTCTCCCTGATCTTGTGGCTGAAACAGTTTTGGGTTAAAATAAAATGATGCACGACCTGTGAGTGAACATTAGAGGGCAGCATGTCATCACGCAGAAAAAGAAACGAGCTCTCCGTGGCCTCATCTTTTAAACCCCGACCTCCACAAGATGGCAGTGTGCTCCCTGTATTTTGTCTCGCATTAGAGGAGACAAGCCACACGACTCAGATTTACAGGATGTGTGGCGTGTAAGATGTTCTACCAGATGAGCCATGCCCCATGGAAAGCCATCAGAGCCAGCATTCTACACATAGCTCTTTCATATGTTATTTCACGTTAGCTCAAAACGACTGTAATAATAGTTCTGAGCAGTTGTGCAGAAGCCACTCTGTAGGCGCTGTGACAACGTGACGAGAGCCTGTGACCTCGGCGTCCTACAGCCATAATTATGAATTAGGATGATAGGAGGGCGTGCTCTGAATTTAACGAGACGCTGGAGAAGTCAATACCTGTCTGCACAACCCTTTAATTACGCCACAGGAATCTATTTATTGACGGCTGTTAGTGAAAAGTTGCTTGAATTAGTCCCTTTAATTCAACTGGAACCCTGTGTTTGATTAACTGTTTTGAGAGATGATGTACATCTGTAATTTGCATACAAAAACAAAAGGCAAGCCGATGTGCAAAACACCACGTTTTTGATCTAAAGCTAGAGTACATATCAGCACATAGGTGTAAATGCTGTAATTACAGCTCTCCTTCCTCACATTTCCTGTCTGTTTCTAATGTTCCTTTTTAATAAAGTCATAATGCCGAAAAATGATCTCAAGAACTATCTATTTGACATCTCCAGAGTAGTGTGTCAAATTGTCCCTCCTCCAGCTTAGTTTTGTGATTCAAATCAATATCACAAAAAGGAAATAAAAAAAAAGACGACTTGATCCAAACGTCTTTAGTCTCCATGAACCAAAAAAGAAAAGCTGGAAATAGAATCGAAGATGCATTGACAGAACCTGACAGGCACAATATCACCTTTGACACGAAAGCTGTCTCTGTCATACAAACACACAAAATCAGATGAAATCAGGATCAAACAACAGCCATGATCCCCGAAAGCTATTTAAGTATAAACTCTAAAAGAGAAGCAGGGAGATAAGAGTTATTGAGGGTGGACTTGTAACTTTGTCAAAGCAGCTGCAAACAGAATGACGGACATTAACGTCATGTTTAGGGGCAGGAAAAATTAGATCTATGCCTAGTTTTTCCTTCAAAGGTTCTGCATTGATCCAAAACTCCACAATTTATTCGTGTGCATTCCAACATAACAATGCTGTATCTTTATATGCTACTTCAGTTAAAATGGAAAAGAAAACTAAAAGAGAATGAATGAAATAATTTCACTAGCACGATCCTGACTGTGAATCTGATTGCTGTAATAAATTTTCTGTTATCTTTGACCTCTGAGGACAACAAGGTGTGACTGATCTACGGAAATTAAAATGTCTTCATGCTCTCATCAGTCTGCAGGAAGTGCCGTGGGGCTGCTGTGAGTGGCCAAATGGCTTTCAGAGCAAACAACAAAGCAGTGATAATGAAACAGCCATTGTGTCATTGTAGGCAGACAATCGAAAATCTTCTTTCCAAATTTCAATAAATTCGTCTCATCTTCTAAAACCAGTCCTTAAAGAGGGGTCATCTCTAGAAAGTGAAACGATCAAACATGGTTGTGCATTGATGTTGACAAACAATGTTACTCTGTTCTCAAGCTGTTAAAACCATTAAAGAAAAGAAAAACTACAGCTCAATGTAGGTGCTTTGTTTAATCTGAAAATGTGACATCATCACTTAACTACTTAATTACTCAATATTTCTGTCCCGATGAAAACAATCCTTTCATGTCTCAAAATGAAACAAAAGTTATTTCAGACAAATGTAACTTCAACCACCCTGCCGCCACCCACAGCAACTTGAGCATACCAGCTCACTTACGACTCTACGAATAAGACTAACAATACAAAGAGCCCCACCTTGAAAGCTGATAGGATTGGTAACCAGATGGACAGTAAGTCTTTCACATGCTACTATGCTAATATGATAATGAGCCATCTCTCTCCAGAATCACAGATTCCACCTTTAATCGGTTATGTAAACTATATACCGTAAAACGGGGCTATAAGGGATAGTGGGGTAATAAGGGACATTTTTCCGGAAAATGTTTTAAATGTAATTCTGCGGTTTTTATGTTGAGCAGGATGCGGTTTTGTGTTGTTTTTATCGATTACTATCCATGAATTCTTAAAGAAATCTAGGTAAGTTGGAAATTCCTTTTTGCTTTCCTGTAGATAGAAATGTCCCTTATTACCCCGCTGTCCCTTATAGCCCCGTTTTACGGTACTGAAGACAGCCTCTGAATCTGAGAAGTTGGCCAATATGAAAGTGGCTTAAACCTGTAGCCAGCAGGGTGCAGCTCCTCTGGTTGTGGTAATAAGTCAGATTGTATAGAAGTCCGTACATCTGATTTGATTTGTTACCTTAGCAAACATTTTCCTAATGAATTTATGGTCCCAGTCACTAATTTCAAGTCACCAGCACTACAGCATGAAGTTTGCTGTGTAAATCATGTTCTCATCTAGAGTAAAATAAAACAAGAAATCCAGGGCATGTTTTCGGGCGGGGCTACCTTGTGATTGACAGGCAGTCACTGTATCGACATACAGTGTCCTAGAGTTCTCAGTCAGATCTACGACTCACTTGTAATGTCTGATTTTAAAAGACCAAGATGGTGATGGTCACACTGCAAACTTAAAGATCAAAAGCGACAACCCGCAAACCAATGGATGATGCTATGGTTGCTATGCCAACCTTTTATATTCAGTCTGTGATTGGTCATTGCTCTTTAGTGAAAGGTTGGAACCACTGATCATGTGCCTTTGAAGCAAAAAACAGCAATCGATGCACCAAATTATGAAGCAAAAGTGCCTGTCTGCACCCATTGTTAGATCTGCTTCTGGCCTGCAGTTAAGAGTGGCAGAGCATTTTGCAGTTTAAACACATCCGACCCTCTACTTTATAACAAGTGTTCTTCACAGATGTGACTTCCTGCTGAGTGGCACTTCAGCATTGTAGTGTGTTTATTATTATTATTACTACCATGGTATATTCTTCTGCTGCTCCTAAGACTACCCCACATAGTCTGAATTCATTCATGTTCATGTATGTTCACTTGTACTTGACAGGTAGGGCAATTATTGAGTTGCCACGGAAACCCTGCCTTGACGTATGAACAGAGAGCGGCGCAAAAAACAAGCAGATCTCTGAGGTTTGAACATGAACATGAGTCCATTCAGTTATTGACTTCACTTGTAGCTCACAGCAGCATCAATCCAAATAGAAAAGACAGGCAGATACAGACAGGAAGGAGATAATAAGTCCTTCCTATCTACAAGCTGCCACATTTGATTGGAAGATAGAGGGCAAATTTAAGATTCTTGGTTGTCTGTCTTGCTGGTCTTTCCACAACGCAGCTTTCTGAGTCTCCCCCACCCTCGGTCTCTCTCTGTCTAAATCTAATTCCCCTTTCTAAAAACAGGGCACTGCAGTCGTTCCCCCTGTGATTAACCTAATCCCCTCACCGAGTGCTGCTCCTGTCTGTGCAGCACCGTAACGTAGTTGACGTCAGCGGCACTCATGCTGTGATAACCAGGGGGCATGCTCTGAAAAAAATGTGAATTTTTAGCAGTGCTGAGTTTAACATTACTACCGGCATGCACTGCTAGAGAAAGCCCTCAACACAAGAGCTCAGACACCTGCAGTATATAATACAACCTGACGATAACATTGTTGGTACTTGTGGAATACAATTGCGCACAATTTAAGCAGAAAATGTTGGAATTTAAAGATACAAAAGGTCGTACTACAGCAGGTGTGACTGAGTTCTGAAAAAAGAGAAAAAGCTTCACCTCTGACAGTCACTCATTACGCACTTATGCCTCTCTGGGAAACATCAGTGAAGGGAATTTGTAAGCAAGGAAAGTGTATCAAGCCTAATATCAACAACGCTCAATTACTCTGACATTTTGCAGGGTTATGTTGTTCGCCTGTTAAAGTGACATGAGTTTGTTCGTGCATAACAGCTGAGCCTTGGTTGGTTTGTGATGCAGACTACTGACTTAATCCTTAGATAGTCAGAATAAGTCCCACAGCTTCTGCCACTTTTCTTCCTGTAGGTACAGATTTTAGGAGAGGGTTCATTGGATATGCTCCCCCTCAATATTTACAACACATGCATTGGACACCACACAATAAAATCATGAAAGAAGCAAAGGACAATGACATTTACACACTGTGCGTGAAATGTATGTCTTCCTTTACATAAATAAAGATATTTCCATCATAAATGGAGGCAGAAAAGACCCAAATTGGTCCGAAAAAAGTCATTCGAATGCACAAAATTGAAGGTTTGAGGAGAACGCCTAAACCTGAATGTCTTCCAACAAAATCTACACTTGTGTTCTGTTTACTTCTATCTGCATTCTGTTCATCATTTTGTTCAGTAAAAAGTTAATAATTGGGAAAAATTTAACTATCTAAGTCATCTGTCAGTTAGCAACCCATTGACGGAACAATACGTTTATATAGTTCATCCAAATAAACCATCAACTAATTGTTAATCAAAGTTATCTAATGATCACTGCGTTGCTGTAAAAGATTTTACATTGGTAGAAATCTTTACGCCAGACTTCACCGAAATTGAACTTTTCACAGAGCGTTTGCACTAATTAACTTCACCCACTTGAGCAGATCTTCTGACCTTTACATGTTGGTAAGATGAACGCCGTCCTGAGTGTTTGATAGAGGCTTAAATCAGTTTGGTCTCATTTAGCGGAGAGGCTGCTGTGAAATGTGTTATCTCGGCACAGGGTCTGTTGGTATTCAAGTGTGGGTGGAGGGCTGTGCAAAGATTCTGCCAAAACATGAGCAAACGCCTTCTATCAAACAACGAAGGTCTTATTTACATGTCGTGACTTGCTCACGTTACACACTGCTAAGGCTGCATTTAGATTTTCTTCAGAGTTGGAGGAACCTTCAGCTTCACTGTGAATTTGGGGATCGTGCAGAGCTAATGGCAGCAGCTAATATTAATCTAGATGGTTATGATCGATAAATACCTCCAGAACATAAGCTGGCTGCTTATTAAAACATAATCTAGTTTTGTGGTTCTGCTTGTGATAACACAGAGATGTGTGGGTGTGCAGGCTTTGGAGAATGACTTCAACTGATCTGCGCTGAGTAACAAAAGTAGAAACTGATTACTTCTGCTCTCAAGTGATTCATGTAATTGCTCCAATGAGTAATTGATTACATTTTTTGCTCAACATTGGCAGTGACATCTGATTCTAAATATGTTTCTGTGTGATATTTATGCTTGGGAGCCATGTGTGATAACCTGCATCAACAGTGACGTCAGTGCATGTGGCATTTGGCCTGTCAAAATAAAAATACGACTAAGTAATACAAAGGAGTTGACCTCTCTCCCTCAATGGTCAAACTTAATTATTTAGAGCTATACACTACCACACTGTAAAGAAAACGCAGTACATATGTCACTGCTTTTTTATACACAACCCACATTTATTATAATCTGTCATCCGTGAGTGTTTATTTATACAAGGTCATTTTTTTCCCATGAAGTCCTTCCACTGACGTGCTTCGCTCTGCATTGTATTTAGAATACTTAAGGATAAGAACACAGCAGTTGGCTTGTGTTTAGTGTTAGGGGACTTGATCCTGACATAAGAACAGAGGATGAGGATCCATAGACTCATTTTAAGGGCTGATGCCAAGTAGCAGTAATTAAGAAGTCAGGTAACAGATATTTGGAAGAAATAGAAAAATTGTTGTCTTCAAACTGTGAAGAACAACCTTAAAGGACTTTCATTAAAGATAGGCTATTGCTAAGCTATTATATATGACTGAAGACATGAGATATTGCTGTGGGTGGGACAGTGCTCGAGACAACAAAGTGACTTCAGGTAGAGAGACTTGGTTTGATCAGAGACAAAGTAGTGCAATTTATTTTATCAAGATTCAGTTAATAATGTTGCAGTATTCAGAAAAATGCTTAACAATCAATCTGATAAACATTCAGGTTGACTCCAAGCAATAAACCCACATGTGCCAAAGCTTCGCCTACTTACTTCTTCCTTTCAGCTTCTAAATGTGGCTTTTTTTTTTCTTTATCTGGTTCATCCCCACCTGTCAGGTTACAGGATCCGTAGGAGTGTTAAATCGCAAAGTGGTTCAAAACAATGACTCATTTCAGGTTTGCAGATCAAGGAGAATAAATGAGGTAACGTTCACCAGATCTCTGAACTGGCAGCTCTGCACACAGTTCAGTTGTTCAGAACATATGTTGGAGCTTCACTTTAAAAGCTGCCAGCAAACTAAGTTGCAGTTGGAATAAAGACATTTCTTTGACTTCACAGCTGTAGCTAATCCTGTTTTAGGCTAGATTTAGGTGAATTATCAAAAACAAGTTAATTCTGCCGGACGAGACTTTGCAGCATTGCGAAATTAGATTGAGTGCCACTGAAATCCCCTGAGAGGAAATGTTCCTCTTGTTGACAAAACCCTATAATATCGCATTTCACTGAGACAACCTGAGAGGCTGGAACCCACTTACTGCAGGGTTTAAACTAGCTTACAATATATCCAGAGCAGCAGAGCATTCTTTAATTGTGTTACTTAGATCCCTATTAGGAACAGTGAACGGTAATACGGAGAGGAATTGTTCAGATAGCGAGTTGATATGGGTGGAGGCGTCTGTGTAGCTGATGAGAAGAAAAGAACAGAGACAGGCAGTGAGGAAGGTGAGGACGGAAGAAAAACAAAAAGGGCAATTTTCACAGCATGGCTCGCTTCCTATGCGCTGAGGTGATTTTCTTGCAGCTAAAAGTGTCATCCGCAATTTCCAGCAGCGATCTACACACAGTACACCACAGAGCCACAACTACAAAGGGCTGCGTCTGATGAGAACAACACAGCGTCTCACTAATTTTAAACTGTAAATGTGTTTTGAAGGAAGCTCAGCGCTGTCTGATCACATTTTCTGTTAACATAAAAGGCAAACGTTAGCATTCATGTAGAAATGTTGACACAAAATGTACAATATGTGTAAAATATTTATTTTGCTTGAAAGAAAAATTGTGGTTTAATACAAAGAGAAAGTCTGCGGTAACATGAGATATAACGTTTTTAATAAAGACCCCCTTCGGTGAAAAGCAAGCTTTCTACCTTGTTAACACATCCATATGGTGTTTTATATGCTGGAAGACTGTGTATTCTCCTCATGATGTGTCTTCCACCACATAAAAAAAACACCACATGGAAATGTTAACAAGGTAAAAAAACAAACAACAACTTGGTTTTCACCGGAGGGGGTCTTTAAGTGAAACGACAATTTCTCCCTAACCTGAACCAAATGCTTTTATTACCTAAACCTAACAACACACAGGACTCTGTGAAGCCCACAGTACAACGGAAACATCTTTCTGCAGCTCTGGTGCAGTTTATAATTCACATTTCATTCAGGTGACAGAAATGCAGCCTGAGACAGGGCTACAACAAACATCCTCTAACTGACACAACCACAGCCACATTGTGAGGAGCAGCACTAACAAAGCTGGGTCCCCACTTTTCCTTTAATCTTCACATACCAAACCCAGGAGTGCCGGCGAGAGCAGAAAGGGCTGATGGGAACTTTCAGCCAGGATGACGTCATCATCATCATGTCAGTTACTCTTGTGATGAAAATCAATTTGTTTCTTGTTTGCTTATTGTTCTCTGCAAGTCTCAACTCAATAACTTACTTGATTTGATTCATCGATGATGAAAGCATCAGACGGGTATTATTGAACCGATCTTCTTAAGTAGCAACACACACACAGGCGTCGCATCCTACAAACCCACTGTGGACGGTCACAGAGACACTTTCAGAAATGAAGAAAAACTCAGCATCCGCCACTTGACAACTGCTCTCGGTTTTAATAATCAGACTGCTTGCAAAAAAAAAATCAGCCTTCATGTTCATTCCAATCTCCTCACAGGTCCTGCAGGTCAGCAGCTTTACAACAGGGCAAGACAGAAAGTGGCAGAGAACAGTCCTCATTCTGTCATTAAGCACAGAATATCTGCAGTCCTGACTAAATCTTGAAGTCTATAAAATTATTGGCCAGCTTGTTCAAAAAAAACATAACACCACAGCTGACAAAACAGATTGAAAATTAAAAATGGTAACGTTTATAATCCCATGACCCAGTGTTAATCAAAGCATCTGTTTCACTCCGGTTTTCCTCTCAGCGCCCTGAGCCAAGTTTCACGTCTCTGCCTGTCCCTTCCTTGATGAAATTGATGCTGTTCCTCTTTCTAGCCTCTGCCTCAGTTCAGGTCTGCTGGACCACATACAGGTCACATTTCAGGGATGATCTCTGATCCCCCAGCCCCAAGTAACCAGGGGACATATTTGCATGGGACACCGCAACAACTGCAAAACAATCTGACTTTTCTGGCAACAACGAAGACGGGCACAAATCTAATTATTTACGATATTCAATCTTTTTTTTGGTATAATTTAAGCATAGTTTGTCTGTCTAGTCTGGAACAGTAAAACACACTAGATTGTGTATTTGATAATGGCATTGGTGAGCCGTAATGTTGTGACAAGCTGCTTTATGTTGTTTCTTATCAGTTTCGGTGAAAGAGCAAGAATGCATCATTACTTTTTTTAAATGGCTGTGACAGCATAGTGCTTTAACTACAATACTTACGTTGCCATATTCTACAATTAAAACCAAAAAAGGATTACTATCAGCTGTGGTGTTTTTAATCAAATTTCACTCTTTAGTAAAGAGATGCAAAAGCAATCACACTCATTATTTTGTCCTCTCACATTACCCGACCACTTCCATCATAGCACTCTATGTGTCATGACAGCCATGTTGGTCTCACTGTACACACTGATTGAACCTAAACAGGCTCTGATTACACAGTACGGTGGCAAACAGTACAAACCGATAAGGACGACAGCGACATTCAGAAACTTAATCCCTGCTTTTGAAAGCAGCGCACGTTTCAAAAAGCTGGCACTACTGCCTGATGTGCAGCTTGACACTCGAGACTGCATGTATCCAATGGCATTCAGCGAGTGCAAACACCTGCAGCTGAATACAAAATCTGTTTTTACATTGGTGCCCATTTTGCTAGTCCATTCAAAGAGCTTGTATAAAACAACATGCGAAATTGCCTAGCAACAAGTGGGTTCAAAAGCACTTGACTCATGGTTCTATGTGGTCCACCACTGTTTGCTTGGAAACCTGCTACTTGGTTGCTGTGTTTAGCATTTTTTTTCAATGAAGATGACATTAAATGAATCATAAGTACAGTCAAGACATTATTAATGTGCTAAATGACTACTGTAGCTGGAAACGGCTGATTTTTAATGGAATATCTCCATAGGGGTACAAAGGAACATTTCCAGCAACCATCACTCCTGTGTTCTAATGCTACATTGTGTTAGCTAATGGTGTTGAAAGGCTCATTGATGATCAGAAAACCCTTGTGCAATTTTGTTAGCACATGAATAAAAGTGTGAGTTTTCATGGAAAACATGAAATTGTCTGGGTGACCCCAAACTTTTGAACAGTAGTACATATCTTTTTATTTGTTGCTGGGTTTTTTTATATATCAATCAGGGAATTTTTCTTTAAAGAAATCTACAGGCAGAACAGGAAAAGTTGCATTGAATTGACTGATGGATCAAAAAGATTCTACATTTAAACTAATGTTGGTAATCTAAGTACATTCTGTTTCATTCATCTTCCTGCGTCTACATCAAGCCAACCATTAATCAATAAATGGTCAGCTGTCAATCACCTGTTTGGACTGGAGCTTAATGGAGGCAATAAAATGACTGAAGCAGAATCAAGAGCACTGACCCTTAAAAATCTAACAAACTAATCAACTGTGACAGAGAAACACAGTGACATTTCTACACTGTGCTCTCATGGCTTTTATTCTCAGTGGGTATTTTGGTGAAAACATTGCAAAGCAATTATCTTGTGCCATGTAAACAAAACTAGATTTCGCAGTCACATTTTGCAGTTTTGTCAAAACCAATTGTCTGAGAGATATGCACAAGGTGTTCTTTGGCATCACCAATGTTCAGTGCAAACAGACCCAATGAGGTTTTTCCCCGTTAGGTCTCATGAAAGTTGGAATGATAGAGGAGAGTAAGTCACAAGATTTTCACCTACAAATCAGAGTTTCATATTCCATTATTTTTTTAACTTGCTTTTTTGTATTTAGTGACTACCTCTCATTTATATTTTCGCTTTTTGAGTAAGTTCGGGCACCAAAACTGTGTATTCAAGTCCAGGAAAAGATCATGGTCTCGGTAAACACACATCCTTGCACAACATTAACCCTTAAATGCGCAGTGTGGGTCAGCAGATACCCGTTTTCCATTGGATTTGGGTCACTTTTTACACATGTTGTGCATCAAAGGGTAAAGTACATGTTACAAGGCTTCATCTTGTTAGCTGAAAAGAAGCAAGACAGACACAGAGGAAAGAGAACATTTAGCTACCGATCAATGTCTATTATGTTAACCTGCATGTTGACAAATGATGCTACCCACGGAGTTCAAATGTGATGAAAACGGGTCCTGGAGAAGCAACATTGTGTGACATGTTGGGAGTTACAGGATGGCTTCCCACCCTAATCTAAATCTCAATAAAGCAACACTTTCTCATATTGATAATAAATCAAACAGCTTCCTATAATGTGAGCAGGTCTCTGGTCAGTCAGTCACTCTGGAACTCAGTGCAGCTTTTAACCTCCAGCTTATTGTTTTCCAATCAGACCTCTATGGTTGGTGCAGCTTTCCCACACCTCCAACACACAATCGCAGCCAGTAGTTTGTACCAAACACACTGAGGTAAGCCCTGATTGTTTTCTGCTAAGCACAAAGCAGAAGAGAGAATAATTTATCAAGTGATGAGCAAATATCGACTCTGATGTTGGATGCCAAACCGGAGATAAACGTGAGTAATTTAATACTTCAGTCGTTAAAAAAAAACACGATTCATTTGGGAGGATGATGTTTATGGTAAAAGCTCTATAAGAATTGTTTACAGTAAATTCTTGTTTTAAAGTCTATTTGCTCCTGGTGGGTAAAATAGCTTAATGAGGCATGTGGTAGTTATTCTTTACAACGACAAATTAGATTAAATCCCTGCCTGAGCTGCATTGACCTTATTTTCCCTGTTTATTGAACGCTGCATGTTATGGGGCAATGCATTAGGATTCGATTATTACAGAATATCTGCTTTACCGGAATCCCTCGGCGTTTCTACAACACATATTTACAGCGGACATTAAAGCAGCCACTGGACTCCAAATTGTAAAACAAACATTCTCTCTCTGTGGAGCTGAGTGCAGAACCTCCTGCTCACTGGCAAAGAAACTCACAGATGGAGTGTGTTATTCAAAGTTCAGCTCACTCATATGCACACATGCACACACACTTCAACGACAAATAATGTCAGGCAACGAGAGAAAAGAGAAAAAAGAGAGAAAATATTTCTCATCCTGAATATTTTACAACTTAATAGTTTACAGACAAACTGACTTTAAAATACCTCTGAACTTGAACTCACATCTGATGAGGGAAACACAGATGAAAGCTCTGGGGTGAGACACATTTTCATGACAATCAGGTCAGTAAGTCTGACTCCACCAGTGAACGGTGACCTTATAGTAAGCCCAATGACTCCTAATACACCTGAGACAATGACTTCACAGCATTTTACTAGAATATTTTTTTGTGAGGCCATGAGAGCTATACAAGGACAATTTAGTCAGCTTACCTGACCGAAGATACAAAACGCTTTCTATGCATTTGATTTTATATTTCCCTAATTTTATCGGTTACTATATTGTGTTTGTAAAATATTTTACATTTGCTGCTACTCTCACAACTCTGTCAGTAAAACTACAAGCATGGACCTCTTACCCTCTTTGCGCATCAATGTCAACGATCCAAATTCACACAGCCGTTAAATCTGATCCTTACCTCACTACAAATGTACAAGTTAAAGGCTTGTGTGATCCTAAGACCAAATATATTCTATAAAGCAAGAGATAAAAGTGGCCTGAAGACCTGTAGGACACAGAGAATTCTTAAATGAAAGAAAAGCTTGTAGAAAGTCACCCAAAGCAGCTGGATTGTCATTTGCTTTAAATTAAGCCACGTTTTAGGAGTAGGAGGAGGTGCTGGCTGTCTATGCGAAAGTGAAAAGAGAAGAGGATTTAGTTTGGTGGAAGACAAACCAGGCAGAGTGTTGTGATAAGGGATTAGTTGGTGGAGAGCTGTGGAAATGATCAGCGGTGTTAATGAGTAATTGGTTGGGCGAAGAACAAAGCATGAGGGAAGTGAAAAATGAGAAGAGAAGTTTTATTTCATTTTGTGTCAGTTAAGATTATGCAACTGAGATATTAATCTATACAGACCATTTCAAGGTTCCTAAAAACGATCAATGCGTTGCTCATTAGATAGACGACTGATAGTGTAGGTCCACTGAACATGTAAAATTTTAACAGATAATAAAAAAGGTAACTGAATAGTATATTACTTATTTGTGAGTGACCCTTTATAATGAAAACTCTCTTGAAATTAACATAAGTAGATATGTGTTAATATTTGGATATGAAGAGAAAGTTTATTTTATCATTTCAAAAAAGATTACAGCTCTCTATTCACCAGGATGTCATCTAATGGAGGCCAGGACTATTTTTTGGCAATATTTATCAAATGAATATATTTTAGCATGAACAGATTGTACTGGATAATTGGTGATGTATCATTTAAGCCAGTGAATTATTCACCCTTTTATTTTCATCCCTATAAATAGTGTATTAAGCTTGTGAAGGAAATTTAATGGGGGTCCTTTTGATCTGAGCAAATGTAGCTGAAGAGTACATTTAGGCGAATGCATTTAAATACCCAGTAATACATATTAATGCGGTAATAAAATGCTTTCCCTGTTAAGGTGTTATTTGTGATGCGAGACTCCCTGCATATTACCGCCGTCAGGTCACATACTGAAAGAAAAAAAAAAAAAAGGAGGAAAAGATGCTGCTCAGCTTGCTGTCGCCGCCACCGCTGAGGCTGCCAATGCATGTCACAGCCCACCACTGCCGAAGCATCTGTGGGCTCTGATGCTTCATGGCTCCCCACAGGGGGGCCGCATTGATCTCGCTCTGCTCCCACTTTCGTTGGCTTTAAATTAAGCTTCGCAGGGTGCGACATGAAACCTTTAGCCTCAGCACCAACACAGAATCTATACCCTCATTCTTCGTCAATATGTGAAACGACTGCTGTGTGATGCATTCATTGTGTAAAATATTAGGAGAACGCAAATGGGTGATCAAGGCAATGGCTCTTAATGATTTGACTTTATTAGCATAATCAGATAAAGAGATGCCAACAAAGATAATCATAATTCAGTTTCTGTAATATGCCTAATAATATATATAGAATAACTATGTTCTGAACAGTCTGGTACAACTCCAAACCAGGCTTACAATTGATGCATTATGTCCTTGACAAACAAACCAGACATACAGCACTTGCACATGCAAAAATGCCACAAAGGCCAACACTGACATCACCACAGCTCACATAACCATGTACAACGTAATTATCTCTGGGGTCCTGTGTAGGTCCACTCCTGTTTCACCATTAACAACCTCTGCTTGTGTGTGCCCAGGTCTTCCCACCTTCCCATCCATCTGCGTCTCCGCATGGCTGTGCACACTGCATGCATGCGTCTCCTCACAAGATGTGCGCATGTGTCAGTGTGCGTCTGTATGACTCACATGGTTGCTAGCAAACTTTGCTGTCAGGTTGCCATGGCTGACGGCTTCAACAAAGTCGTGCTTCAACCAGCTTCCTGTATCTCCTTTCCATCTCCGTCTCCCTTCTTTTTCTCCCCCACTGTTTTGTCTCTTCAGCTGCTGCTCCTCTCCCCCTCATCCTCTCTGTGAGGTACAAGCAGCCCTTTTCATTTTTATTGCTCGGGTCTTTCATTTTAAACATTTCCATATTCAATTTGTCTTTGTTTGTTTCTATTTTTGCCCCTCAGTCTATTGTTGTTTATCCCCAGTGTGCCTCCTGTTCCATGTCTTCAATCCTTTGTTATCATGCATGTCATTATATCATTTCCTGTAATTATATGCCAGCACCAGTTTGTGTGTGTTTATGAGTGCGGCTCTTATCCTTACCTGTGTCTGTCTTTGTATCTGAGGTGAACATGTGATTGCTTCCAACCAAGGCTCTTAGTCTATTTTTATCTTGTCTGAGTTTGTCTCCTACAAATAACTAAATGGGCCACTTGGGATTATTCCTCCTTCTAGTGGGCTGTTTCTTTGAGGTGTCGTTTGTTCTGTCTGAACTGAAGGGAGAAACAGAACTTAGAACCCCACTGATTTGAGAAGACATGGCCTACATAATCCATACTGCATTCTCGGTCATTTTCATTTTAAACACTGGACACAGCTCTTTAATTGCTTTCGGTTTTGCATGGCTCGAGCCATCGCCATCCATCTATCAGTTTGATCCATTACTTTATGCTGGACATGGCTGAATTAAATTCCAGCCTGCATGAATGCACTAAAACTGCACATTCGCTGGATGTATCCATCTGCAACTGAAGACTATGAATGTGAGCGTTGATTACACAGACTTGATGTTAGCACCAGTTTTGCACGTCCTGTTGGTTCAATCTTCTTTAAAACCAGGTTCAAAGTGCCAAATTGAACAAGGATCTGTAGTGTCTCAGTGATCTTCTTATTCGGTTTACACACAATTGCAATGCATTTTAAAACTTAAAACTGCAACTATGTGGCAATGACTGCAGGCTGCATTTAAATGAGTAGGAGGGGGCTCCACTACGAAACAGGAGCTTAGAGCTGAAAGAAAAATTGAAGAAAAGAACATGAACTAGTTTATTTCCAATCTGTGCGAGCTGAACTTTAAGGAAGCTCTTGTGAAGTGTGAACTTGCTCAACACTGTTCACACCTGCAAACAAAGCTGGAGTCCAGGAACCTGCGATAAGCTTTCTCAAGGAGACTGAACAGTATGATAGCCTGATAAGTGGAGCACACCCTCAGTCCTCCTTTAAAACAGGGACACACTTGGAGAACAAGAAGTACACCACACTCCACCACCTCCTCATGCTGCCGACTTTCATTAAACCAACTGTCAGAAATGGATAAGAAAATGTCTGCATTCACAAATTCATCCAAAACCTTCCTGCAGGTTTGACTTTATTCTATTATGGCTCCTTACTTTGTTAAGAAGAAATAAAAGCAGCCCTTTTCAGTGTGCTATAACATTCTAACCAGCCAGAGATATTAATATAATTAACTTAAACAGAGGGAGGACTTTCTACATTGAACATCAGCTAACCCCAAAACAAACATTTCTTGAAGTTTTTCATCCTGTCTTCTTTCCTGTGCTGTCCCTATTTTTTTATTTTAATTTGCTTAATGATTATTTAGCAGCTAGCCAGGGGGTGGCAAATCTTTAGCCAGTACATATGCATTTTTTCACCTTTCTTTACTCCCAAAGTTAGAACTCTGCTGTATATTAGCTTTCTTTAGAATATCTTTCATGGATTCACACCTTCAGCTATACCACAAGGAGAACAGCAACACCAACTGCATTCTTTTTAACCCATGATGCTACTTGACCAAAAAAAGAACTTAATGTCAAAAAGTATTCAAACTTTTGAAATCTGAAGGAGCATTTGGACCTGGAAATGTGATGTCATAGCACGCTTGATGTCAGACTTAATAGGCAGCAGTGCCTTGTAGTGGAGCTTTTCAAGTTCTTCAGAGATTTCCATCAGAGCAATGGGCAAGGCCTCCCCTGAGTCTTAAAAAATGAATCTTTTAGAAGTTGGGAGAGGATTTTACAGTCAGACTCATGAACTGTTCATTCTGTCTGACAATATCTCCAGTCAAGGTCAGCAGATCTGCTGGCAGCAGCACCTGGGCAACACCCTGCCTTCCCTCCATGAGTCTCTTCATGATTTCTCCAATATATTTCACATCCATCTTTTGGGTTACAGAACACAAGCTGAAGTAAATCTGTTCTCCTAAAATTCTGCTTCTGTCAGGCATACACTGCTTTAGCCTAAGGCCACAGTTGTGTAGGAAATATGAAGATACAACCTACAGCGCAAGTCTTCCAAGTGAAAAGTCAAAGAAGAGCAACAACAGTGCATCTGTGATGTCTACAAAGGTTTGTGTGCGAGTCTACAAGATATTACTATCAAGGCTCAACACTTTTCTTCTTGGGTTCTCAGGTTTTTACCACAGCATGCACTAACAATGTTATAGCCACAACTCTGAGCAGGGACATCCTAAACAGGGATGAATGTTCAAATCAAGCATAACTGACTACAAGAAAGTGTTCATCTGAAGTTAAAATTTCAACCTGCAACCTTTACATGCATGTTCTCACCACGGTGATGTTTTTTTTGTAGAAGTACAAGCAGTCAAGAGCACACAAACCCTACGAGAGTCCAGGTCACAGGATACAATTAGAAGTTTTGGGCTATGGCGCGGTGCCAGGCCAGACTCCCCTGGAGGCACCAGATTATCCTGTGTCATGGCCCAGTGACATCACTGATGACACCTATGTAAAGGGACCTATGTGTGTTTGTGTGTACATCCTGTGTGCAGGTGGGTTCCTCTTTCTGTGTGACCATTGTGCATAAAGGTAAACTCACATTCTCAGTCCACACACACACAAACACACACACAGCACTGTCTGCAACCCGAGTCTAGGAATCAAGTTCCAGCCTCTCCTCTACACACACACACACACACACAAACAAACACGACCTAGCATCTCTATCCCACACACACAGAGGCCTCTATTTCACAATAGGCCTGAGACGCATTAACAAAGAGCCATGTAATTTCTATGACACCAGCACCACATGGGAGCAGACTAGGAGGAAACCTACGTCACACTGGTTTACAAATGACAAAGAAAGGCCAGTCTTTTAGCAGCATCAGCACATGGGAGAACAGGCCTCTTTCTCTTCTCTCCCCCCCTCCTCTGTTGTGCTCTTCCTCCACCTCTCCATTTCTCATACTCTGGCTGCACTCTCATCCACTCTCCCATGCCTCCTCTCTGTCACTCACTCATCTGCTCTGTCCTCTCACCTTACCCTCCAGGACTTCTCATGCTGTATTATTTAATTGGGAAGAGTGTTTGTTGTTTGTGCACCTCTTCAGTGACTGTATGCTGTAGAATGAAAGAGCAAAAGTGCCACTGAAGGCCAAAAGTTGGGAGCTACAGATGCAGAGGTGTCCTCTAGCCAGTACTGCTGCACAGGAGTTCAACATGTGACCGCTTGAAGTCGAGTCACTGTTATTTATAAAGCACATTTAAAACAACAGTCATTGAGCCGAAATGCTTTTCAGAAGCAAAAAAGATTGGCATCGCAAATTTACCCAACAAGTTTAAATATTAAGGTCCCTACAATGCAATGTAAGATATAACTTTACCTGGTTAATTCATCTGCAGCCAGACCCCTCTCGGTTAATTTAAACACTTCATAAAATATATGGAATGCAAATTTAACTGACTAATTTAGTAATTAACAGTAAGACTCTTCAAAATTAAAACTGTAAAATTCAATGCATCAAAGAATTCCCTTTGAGCAACATCTTTGGCGACAGTAGAGAGGAAGAATTCCCCATAAACAGGAAGAATCCAGCAGAACCAGGCTCAGGAAAGGCAGCCATCTGCTTGATTGGTCGGGGTTAGGGTAAAAGTGAGAAAGAATAGGATAGCAGAGACAATAAAGCAACAGAATATAAACACTGGGCTGAGAAGGAAAGCATTTTGTCATGTGTTCTTGACTTAGTTAAAATCACTTGCATCATGGCTCTGATCATGGATGCTCACAGTATGGCACATCATCACCATATGGCAAATCAGCATTCACACCTTCATCCCTGAAGACGAGGGGAGGTTGTGAGAGAAGATGAGCCCAGTGGTGAAACAGCTTTTTGTGGGCGTTAGAGGATTGTTTCAGTCCTTTGCTGCTGCCTGTAGGTCTGTATGCTTTGCAACAGTATCCCAGCAGCTCACTGACAAAACACAGCCTGCATCAGAGTCTTCATCCTGCATAGTAAGGAATCAGTGGTCTGAAGGAATGAAGGGGTAAAAAAGAAGGGAACGAGGGAAAGGAAAATAAATGGGAAGAGAGACAAGACAAGAGAAAATGAATGCAGGGACATGAAATGTGAGCAGTAAGCAGTCAAAAGGGGAAGCGAGGGAGCTCCAGACAAACAGGGAGAGTAAAAGGATCAAGAATAGGCTGAAAGGCACGCGAGGGATCAAAGAGAGGTGTGGAAAAATAAAACCATACACGGTCTTCCTGAAAGCTCATCCAGCTGAGTCACTCACTGCACCGCGACTGCAGAGCCGAGCCACCTCTGGTCTGCCCTGCATTCATTTCACAGCACAGGCTCTGATAAATTATCAAACAAGCACAGCCACAGTCACCACAGCAGCTGTGAGGCTGGCACTAACACCGCCGTCTAACAAGCCAAAATTGATACAGATGCAGGCACATGCTAATGCGACACACTGCATCAGCATGTCGCAGAGCTGAGCGAGGCACGTCTTAAGGTTTGTACACAAACTTTGATGGGTTTTCTTGTGGCAAGTTTATTTTTCTTCCTTTTACATATTTCTAGTAAATTTAGTTTTATTATTAATACAATTTCTTTTTCAAATGTTGGTTTTGTTGGTGTGACTACTTTAAAGCATATAGCAGAAGATTAAAAGATCCATATCACTCATAATCTCCTTATAAAAAAATATGTTCACATGTAAACAGACGCAAAGCTTTCAGGCGTGAGAGTCATAAATAAGTTGTGACTTTCCTTCTTCGTTTAATAAAGCCACAGGGCTCTGATGAATGATCAAACACACACAGCCACACTCAGTGACTGTACAGTACCTTGGGCAGCACTTAGTTTGGCACAAAAACAGCTGCATAACAAGGCTGAATTCATGCAACTGCCATCCCTTAAAGTCCATAGTGCACTGGGGTAGACGGTGTAATTCTCAGACTCGTTTGTGCCATGATGCAGCAGAATCAATTACACAAAAAGCTATTTAAATGACTGTGTCTGTGCAAGTGCTCCCTTCTCTGCATCCTCTGAGCTTTAATGAGCCCCAGAGATAAGGTAGTGCTGGATTAACGACCCAAACAGCCAAACTCCTGCCATGGTACTTGCGGTGTGTAAGACAATCAGCAGTCCTCATTATTAACCACATATCGCCAGTGGTGCTTCCCCTCTGTGCCGAAACACTACAAATCAAACCCTCTTCACACTTTGTCCAGCTTAAACAGAGGGAGGGCAACCACAAAAGAAAATGGCACAAATTTCTTTAACACAGATCAGCAGGAGCATTATCACTATAGAATATCTTTAATGTGTCTAAAAAAGCTTTAAGTGCTTAAATTGTCTCCCATGGATGGCTATGAATGTCAACAAGTGACAAAAGTGGACACATTAAAAAAAGAAGTCACTGTTATACAAAGTTTGTTACACTGACTGTGATGAATACAACTAGAAAAGGCAGCCTGACACTTTCTCACTGCCTCTCATCATCACCTGCATCTGTGACATTATAGGACAAAGGGATGAAGAATGGTCTCATTGCTGTATATGCTGCAGGGGTGCTTGGCTCGATTGATTGATGTGAGTGTGATCTTCCAAAAGGCTGGGTTGTACAAGGCCAAAAAGGGCGCATCTAGCAGCACTCCACTGGGCACAATGGCAACGAAATGTAATAGACGCTATTATATCAGGCTGAGGATGCCCTGGTGAGGACTAACTGAAGTAACTCAGTGCAATACAAAAGGGGAATAACGGTACACAAAATTCCCTGTTTGACAAATGGAGTCACTGTTTGGTCAAATGCATCTTCAAACAATGAAAATATTCAAAATTCCTAATTATGAATAATTCTTACTCTAATAGTTATGACATGTAAGACTGGATATTGTCAAACAGAAAAGAGCTGTTTACTCTTAAGTGTAATAGAAATCAAATCAAATATGTCTATTAAGAGTGAAACATATTCATATTGACCATAAATTAACCATTAAAGCCAGCAGTGCAACTTCTATGTTAAAATGAGCACATAGTAATGATATATGGACTGGTATTTTATAGTCAGTGCAGGCGACAAACTTTGGGGTTGAAAAATAAAGTCAAAATGGGAGTGTCAAAAACTGCTCTTCCTCCAATAGCCACCATGTTAAAATGTCCAACGTTACAGCAAAAATAAACAATCACATAGCCTACTGCAAAAAACCCACTTTGGTCTCTATTGATAATTTCCCTGTTAATGACAACCGTGCAGAGGTTGAATTTTACACAACTCACCTGTTTAAATTGAAGATGCAGATTCTTGCTGCACAAGAAAGCAGAATAAACTCAAAGAATAGTGTGAATTAACACACACAGTGTCTGCACAGCTAACATGGCTAAACCTTCTAACATGCTATAGGTGGTGAACAACAACTGGTGCACTGCCAAAATATACCCGGTGGAGCTCATGCTGTGGAATTTTGGTTCTGCGATTGCAAATTTGCTGGCATAAAAAGATTTCTGAAACTCACTGATAACTTAACAGGGGGTATGGAACCAAGGGAATTTCACATATGACCAAATGTTGAGTACTGAAGGGTTTGGGACAAGTACACTTAATTTTAGTAAAAACTGCAAACTAAATGTGTGTGCTAATTCTGGTTTGAGAATCCTACAGTATGTTACAGCAAAGAAATGCAACAAAAGGACAGAACGATGTAGTAGAATTGGATGACAGTTGAGAAATATGATCACTCAGGAGTGCATAAAGCACTGCTACCCCCGGCACTGTGCTAGTGTGGATATTAAAAGCAGAACAAAGGCATCTGTAAACAGAAGAATCTTTATCATGATGTACAAATGCTCTTCTGAACAACACTAAAATTGCTGGAGGAAACATCACATCACTGCAATGTATGGGTCAGGTTACACTTGAAAAGAGGTGGCTTATATGATGTTTTATCTTACTGTATTGAAAATGAAGTGTTCCTAGCTGTGCTCACCAAAGGAAAGCAAATATTGTACAGTGGTAAGCACAATGTTAACAGGTATGATAGAAATTAATGTTAAAAACATATGAAAATAAGGCCTAACTTGTCATAAGTTGGAATAATCGTTCGATCGACAGTATATATAAGCAAAATTGCAAGTTCAATTTCAACGTGAATATAAACGCATGTACTTCCACGTATAGAAGCATATCTTCATGTCTGCTATATCTAGAATATATTCATGAGTCACTGCTGCTGCAGGTGGCTGGCAGTCTTCTTAGTGCTCATGTAAACCAGACAAAACAGAAATTTAAATGTTCCACAGTGACGATGAACCATAAGGAACATGTGTAGCAGTGCAGATGGTCTTACTGTCTGCCATCTTCATTGCATTCCAGATCCTGTTGCGTATTTGTCACTTTTTTTCTACAGAAACTTGTCTGTAACCAATCTAGACTGTAAACTACAGCCCGAGGCAAGTGAATTTACTACTGTGTGCTGCTGCCCCAGATGCGGCACCCAGCCTGGCTGAGTGGTTTGCAATGACAGATGGAGCCAAAGAGAAAGACACTGAGAGAGGCAGATAACCCCTCAGGGACATATTTAGGTGATAAAAATGACAACAGTAAACAAGTCTGTAATTAAAAGCTCATCTCTTTTTGTCTCCCTGGCGGAAGGAAGTGGATTGCTTCCTCCTCGTGATTTACCCTACGAGCCACAGAGCCGCTAACATTTGCAGCATTTCATCGCAGAGTGGAAGTGCTTGTTTCTTATTACATCAGCCACAGTGCTAAATTTGTCTGCAGCCCTTCAGATCGATTCTTCTGAGGTTCAGAGTTGTTGATTAGAGTTTGTCTTCTGTTGGCGGAAAGTGGGTTTCATGGTGTCACAAGTCGAGTTTAAACTTCCCAAGAAGTTGAGTTGGAGTTGAAATTCTTCACTGTGGCAAAATAACAACTTGATTAAATTCACAGATTCCGCGGTTGGCATCATCATCACCCTCACTGCCCTGATCCTTAAATAACTGCAGTCATTGTCGTTATTAGCCATCATTAGACCATTAGGGCTGTTCAGTCATCATCATCAGAGTCCTCTCCAGTTCCATCACTCTCATCACTCACTGCATGTTGATGAGCTGGAGGTGTGAGGAATGTCAGTGAGATGAACATGTTTGCATGAATCGGTGTGCGATCTGTGTGCGCACTACTGTGTTCCGAAGGGTTCTGTTGTTTTTGCTCGACACTCTGTCTGGACTCCTCACAAGGAGGACTGCAAGGACGGCGGCAGATGGCGAGTGCTGGCAGGTGCTCAGTCCCTGGTGCCAAACACCGACTGCCAGCAGGCAGAGTGGCTCATAGCTACACGGAGGCTTTTTAGGCCACACACACTTGACACAAGGTGCTGGCAGACAGGTCAATTTTAAACACACAGCAGGAGCACTAAGAAGCACATGCAGACTACAGTCATTAATACACACATGGACCCTGGCAGCCCAGACTGTGAGGTGGCCAAGACTTGCAGTGTTATAATTCATTTTGGGCCTGACTTTTCTGGGCCAGCAGTTGTAAAAGTGGAGTCTGGGATCCCCCAGAGGCGAATGTCGGCAGAGAGCTGCTCCAACAAAATGAGCAATATTCTACTCACTGTGTGTTAATCATTAGAAACTCTTTGAAGTACTGTAAGATGCTGGTGTCTTGTGGGCTGTTTGCTCACCAGCAGCTCACAAGCCAAATACAACATCTCCCCAAGGAGCTGAAAATGTCACCAAAACAGTCCCAAAACAGGATTGTTTAGAAGTTTGCAGCATGATTATATTAGTTCATGGCTCAAGTTTGCCAAAATAGTCATAAAACAACAAAGAATATGAGTTATTAGTGTTTTTTTCCAGTGGTGGAAAAATTGTTAATATATTTAAAAATAGCTACAAGCTGGGACAATGTAAAAACACTAAACAAAACAGTTCCCTGCTTTTATCAATAATGCAGATCCAGTATGTCATAAATATTGGATTTTAAATTATTTTTAGAGATGCATTAACCTGCTGACTGGAGTGAAATGCTGGCTGAGGTGGAATTCATCTGGACTGCTTTATATACTGTTGGGTAGTTTAGCCTTTAAAGTTCCCGTCTTGTCATCGAATAAAATAGCTTCTACATGAAAAAAAAAAAACATTCCTTATCTTTATATGGCTTAGATGTAGCTCGACATTGTTTGTAATTTATAAACTATTCTGTGCTGCAGTATAACAGTAATAATGATAAAACACAGCGTATGGACATGGTAACAAGGTCAAAAACGTATCTTTATCAGAGAGGGCCTTTAACAGCACATCATATTTTGTACGCAGCATAATTTTTAAAAAAAACAGTAACGCTGTCTAAATTGATTAAAATCAATGTGGAATTAAAAAGTACAGTATTTCACTACATGTCCATGACCAGAGGTTTAAACCGGTATTTACATAGATGCGAGTCACAAGTCTTTTCTTATGTATAAGATAAAATCATAATTCGTCCAGTTGCATTGTATATCAACAATAGGATTAAACATACACTTAAATTTCTTCAGAATTCTAATCAAAATTCACACACACAAGAAGAAAAAAAGTCATCCAGTCAATCATTCTGATGCCTGTTTTGGGAACAGTAATTTAGATTTTGTTTGGATGTGAGGAACAAGGGCCAAACTACCACAGCCCATCCAATTTCCTCTGATGATCTAAGAGTCACAAGGCTGCTATTTAGGGGGAGCAGGAAATTGCATACATGACCGTGTGTGTGTGTGTGTGTGTGTGTGTGTGTGTGTGGGGGGGGGGGGGGGGGGGGGGTTGGTTAAGCAGCTTTGTCAAAAAAAATTAATAACTGGAGGACCTGCGTCTGTTTGAATGACGTCCAGTTAATTTCCAAATAGCTTCCTGGATTTGTATCATTAATTTTGTAGATCCATCTTGTTGTTGATTGACAGCTCAGCTGACCAGCGTTTTAGTTCGTCTGATATTTATTGATATCTAGTAACTTTTTTTGAGTGAGAGATGCACGAGTAAGATTTAAAAAAAAAAAATCTGTTACAGAGTAGAGAAATAAACGTCTAAAAACGTAGTACAAAAATACTCACAGAAGATGAGTCATTAAGACAAAAATCTGATGTTCAACTGAGAAGCTTCACACAAAGTGATTTACAAAGACACACAAGAAAGTGATTCAGCGGATAGACTGGATGTAGCGTGAGAATAAATACTACAACTGTAACAGCTGAGGGTTTGTTGTGAAAAAAAATCCCTGTATTATACTGTGTGTCCGAGATTTCTTGGATTTGTTGCTCAAACACTGAAGCATCCTCACATCAGTTTTCTGAATTCTACGCTCAGTAGAAACAAATGAAGTCACACCATAATCAACAAATTAAAGTCAGTTAACAGTGTTATTGATGGGGAAGAACAGGGACCCTTTAAATCATCATTTGTTTAACTACATGTGACTTTTTGTTCAACTAAAATATAACGATACAGAACAGACACATTTCCATGGACTGCTACTGACTGGAGCACAGCTTTTTTTTCAACCTAATATGAGATGTTAAAAATGTGATAATTAGTCAGTCACAGCCCTAATTTTGGGAAGTTTGAGCATCTCTCAAAAACAAATAACCATTAACATTCCTGAAGCCACAGTGAGAAATAAAAGACATTCACATATTCTACTGAATGTTTAAATTGCTGTCATTGGTAAGTTTAAATGTATGTGTGCAGCTCTGCCCTTGTTAGTGAACGTCAATAGCTGAGTGAATCTTATGCAGGACGTTTTTTATTTATCATGTGCATCAGTCTAATTATTGCATGTGGATCTTGTGTCAGATCAGCGACAGCCTGGAGCATCTCCTGACAGAGCATCCAGTTCATCAGCCTCTCTCTCAACTCATCAACACCCTCGTATGGCTGTTTTCCCACAAAGTGACAACTTAATTATGAAACAAATTACTTATGAAACTAGAAACATGTTTACAAGCCTCACTAAGTAATGGGCTTGTTGTTTTTCCCTGTAATATTTGGTAATAGAAGCAGAAATGCCTTCATAAAGTCTCTCAGTTATGAAGAATTTGAAGGTACAAACAGGCTTTTTATGACAAATGTTCTCCCCCTGATCGATAGGTCAGGTACATATAGCTTTTGTTGTTCATTTTTTAGAGGTTAATCAAATCACAGTAAGCGCCAGTAGTTCTGAGATTCAGTTCTAATCAAATGTCAATACAGCACTGCAGTGGTGGTAACGAAGTACAGTATCTTTACTGCTCTAAGTGCTGCACATAAAGCTACAGTGTAAAACTTCTCTCATTTCTGGTAGTGAAAATAATGACACAAACACTGGTAATGCATGCTTGTGACGTACATGTAATAGCTACTTAGTCTACCTTTACCATTTTACAAAAGCAAAGCTGTCCAAAAGCACTGTCTGTCGCTCTCAATTGCCTTGTTTTTTGTTGTTTTTTTAGACTGGACTCCTTCCTCTGAATCCCCAGTTGTTTTGTTTTTGTTTTTTCTTTATCTGGAGCATCAGAAACTTGTCTTGAAAGCTGCTGTTACGGCTGTGGCCGTATTTGGTCTTTGTTTTGTTTTTTTGTTGTAGTTTCAAGCTGTGTTATTGTCTGGGAGTGGGTGCTCTGTGGTTTTGTGTAATCTTTGTGTGCAGGAGGCGTGATTGGCAGACGATGCTGATTGGCTGGCTGTTATTTCAAATCCTGGCGGCCGGCAGTGATGGAGAAGCCACTTTGACAGCAGCACCCTTTGTGTATCTCCCCAGCCTCCAAATCTTTGAATTCGATTAGAGTAGCAGAGTTTTTTGTTGTTTGGTTTAGTAGGGTTTTTTTTTTGCTTATTGTGTATGTTTTTGGATTGGATATTTTCTTTTGTTTGAGAGCAAGAAACGCCTCTTTAGTTTGTATCCATCTTTTTTGATGGTTTTGAATGAACAGCCCATGCAGTGGCCTCTTTAAGTTGTAGTTATATTGCAAAATAAATATTCTGGTGTCTTTTTAGAAACTTGTTAGACTGTTGTTTCTTTTGGGGACTGGGGAAATATTCGGGGTTATTTTTTCTTCTTTTTTTTTACTTTATGTTGTGCACCCTACCCCCTAGACAGGGGCATAATATAATTTGGGGGCTCGTCCAGGTTTTTTTGCACCATGTTCCTAGTTGCTGTAGTCTATTCTCCATCTATGTCGCTATAGTTGCTCCCCTCTTGAGCTCTGTCAAACCAATCATTGTTAGAGGATGTAAAATGCAAATCAGATATAAAGCTGGTTATATTTAGAGATTTACCTGCTGCTGAAAGCCCTAACCAGCACTGTAAGAGCTCATTTTATGAGGGCTTGAATGTAAGGACATTCATTTAGATGGCAGCTTTAAGTAGAATTTTTAGGTATAGCAAATGTAGATATATTATTTTACACTATTTTATCATTATACCTCACTATATTGCAGATGGAAATTTTTACTTTTTCTTAACTATATTTATTTGTCCTTTAGAATGGCTACTTCAAAGATTTTACTGATCCAAATGTAAACCCACAGATAAGTTGGTTATATAGACTAAGCTGCAGAAAGCATATTATTATAACTGAAAAGATTCATAATTACAACCCAGTAACATATATACGTATGCATATATATTATTCTGAAAAACACCATAATGATATGAACATTTTTACCAAAAGTACTGAAAGCAATAATTTTAAAACTAATAAATATACTACTTTTATTGAAGTCAAATTCAAGCACACAGATCAAAGAACACCTTGACACTGATTTCTTAATAAAAGTTCATTTCATTTTCCATTTGACTTCAAGAACATTCAGTATTAAGGCTGCTGTAAATCGCACACTTTCAAAACCTGCTCCAGGTCAGTGCATGCCATACATGGCATGCACTGGAAGCCGGGTGACGCTACACCTGACAACCTGTTATCATGGCACATCACCAGCTCACCTCCATCCATCTCAACCCATCACACTGCACAAACACACACACACACACTCATGTTAAACCCCGCGGTTTCTGCTCCTCTCGTTACCATGGAGACCGAGCAGTAGCCATCTCCGTGGACAGAATGAAATAAAGAGACGGTCCCACCCTTGGCATGTCCCCATTGTAGAAACATGTGCATGCACACTCACACACAGACACATACATACAGAAAACACACACGCGCAAATGCATCCACGTGTTGCCAAAACGACAAGCCCACAGAGGAAGTTCTTTCTCCATGTGGACACACAGTGATGCTGATTATTCTCTCAGGGGTCTGAGAGGTTGCCAGGATGACCATGAAGAGTGTAAAAACCATCCCTCCACTCACCTTCACCCTGTCACTGCCATGCTCCTTGGTGACCACACATCACTGCCACTTGTCACACTGTGACACTCTGTGTGTGTGTGTGTGTGTGTGTGTGTGTGTGTGTGTGTGTGTGTGTGTGTGTGTGTGTGTGTGTGTGTGTGTGTGTGTGTGTGTGTGTGTGTGTGTGTCTGGGGGAGAAAATGGTTCCTTGCAAGATATTTTATTGCAGATGCAGAAAAAAAAGGACCCACTGATCAACATTTTCATGTCATGATGCTCCACCCCAACACCTCGGGGGGCACACAGCGACAGAGTGGGTAGTGTTTGAACAGTCTATGGGCCCTGTGTGACACAATCAAGACTCCATTCATGACCACTCAGGACCAGGTATGTCTGATTTCATGCCTCATTACCATTAACACAGGAACACACACGTGTACTGTGCAGAATATATGTTCAACTATGCTGGCAAATACATAGAGATGGAAAGATAAATATGTTTGAGGCAAACATCAGTGTTGCACTAATGCAGTTTTCCAATATGTAAACCCAGAGAAGTGAATGACATTGATGATCAAATTAATACTACTGTCCTTCATGGAAAGTCTCTCAACCTCTTTTTATGGAACGGCTTTAATTCCATAAATGAGGCTGCATAGAATTTACATAATTAGAAATGTCCATTTAGCTGTGCTTAAACTTGTTAGACTTGGGCAATTTCTAGAGATTTTCAAAAACTCTCATAGCTATTTCAAAGGCCTGGGTGATGTGGCTGAATAACTATTCTAGGATATTTTCTGTTAATGATGTCTGATGTTTAATCATTGTTTTATTAATGAACATGTGAAAAAAATACTGGTACATTGGTTGAATATCTGATTGTTTTCTTGGTATTATATTTAAAATACTATACATTTGGACAAAACAGAAAAAAGCAAACAGATTGGTAATTAACCTTTAATATTTTTTTTTAGTATTTTACATTCACTGATTTATCATAAAATAAAACTGCGAACAAACTGGTGGTAAAAATAGTAGTATTTGTTTTTGCAGCCCTCAGCAAATGTATGAAAACTTTCATGACTTGTCAAACAACAAACTGTGCTCCACTCTTACCTTAATTGGAATCATTCATAAACAACAGAACGACTACAACAGGAAAAGGTCATACTATGACATCATGAGTGGTTGGAGTTCAATAAGTATTAAATGGGTCAGTCTAGTATGACTGGCACAGAACAGCTTTTTAAGCGGCTGATCTAACAAGTCTGACACTGTTCAGTAAGGTCAGCAGGGCAGCAATTAGTATCAAACTACTGCATTAATAGTGAGGAAAAATGACATCTAAGATCTGGGAAATGACCGTATTGATTTGCCGACCTTCATGTGATTCTTGTGTTGAGAGGTCGTAGGATGAGAATCAGCTGAGTTGGTATTGATGTGCCTTTATGGTGAGGAAGCCCTGAAGTGTCAAAGCAGCCTGTGAACATGACACGTGACAAACACCTGGATGTATGACGATGAATCAATGTCACACCGAGGTCAGTGATGGATGCTGGCTTGGGGTTTGATATATAAGGTGAGGCTCAACAGCAAAGACAAACAGAAACGCATGCGCTCATGAAAACATGTCCTGTTTAAGCAAAACTGCAACATTTTACAAACCAAAATGTATACGCAGCATATCACAGCGTAATGTGAGCAAGACTCTATGGTTCCATGTGCATTTTGAACAGGATTTAGATTTGAAAGCTTTTCTACTCAAAATAACAAAAATATGTGAAACACATCAAATGCAGATACAAGCCTCTAAGCTATTCTCTTTCTGCTCGGAATTAAGAAGTTCTCTCTCGCAAAACACAAAGAGTTTACTTCACATTTGTTTTAAAACCTAAAATTAGTGTTCTAACAGTGTGAATACTTGAACGAGGCAGATTAGTTGAATGTTTTCCATTACACTTTTATGACATTCCTGTTTTACGATGAATCATCTGTTTCTTATTCAGAAAGAATCCTGTGCAGAGGTCAGTGTGAGGTAGAAACTAATTTTGTTCTTAAACACATTAATCCAAGAACCATTAGCTTAAGTTTTGTTTGGGTTCAACTGAGAGCAGATTCTGAAATCAACCTAACCAGGACTTGATTCCACAGAAAGTGGGACAAGTAAAGTAAAAGGATTTTCTTTCTGGGCTGCACAGAGCTGTAGTGGTTAGGACTTTCGCCTTGTAGCAAGAAGATCCCCGGTTCAAATCCCAGGGTTGACCTGGGATCTTTCTGCATGGAGTTTGCATGTTCTCCCTGTGCATGCCTGGGATTTCTCCGGCTACTCCGGCTTCCTCCCACAGTCCAAAAATATGCTGAGGTTAATTGATTATTCTAAATTGCCCGTAGGTGTGAATGTGAGTGTGCTTGTTTGTCTGTATACGTAGCCCTGTGACAGACTGGCGACCTGTCCAGGGTGTCCCCCTGCCTTTGCCCGAGTCAGCTGGGATAGACTCCAGCACCCCCAGAGACCCTAGTGAGGATAAAGCGGTGTATAGAGAATGGATGGATGGATTTTCTTTCTACATTTCAGTATGACAGGGAAATAAAATGTTGGATTTACCTACTGTGGGTGGTAAGTGTAGCAGATCAGTATAACAGCAGTGTTAGGTTTTGTTTTGGATCAGAAATGTTGACTCTGATGCACCAAAAAAAGTGTATGTGATAAATGTGATTTGACAAAAACATCAGCTAAAACCTCGTAATTTTGAGGGGAGGTGTTAAATCAGGAGGCTGCTTTGTCAAACACTTGATCGGCACACTGACGCAAGCAATTACTGATCGTTACAAAGACTGACGAGGCAGGCTGTGCTAATAGCTTGCTACATGATGAACACACACATACCAGTTACCCAGTTAAATCATAGCCCAGTGCATACATGTGTTTACACTTCCATACAGCATGTTCAGCCTGTCATGAACATGCTGATCGGTGGTATAACTATATTCTGGATCACTGCAGCCACAGAATACAAATTACCTCAACATAACTGAAAAGCACATCCACAGAGAGGGATAAAGTGAGAGACTCAGGGTGTCCTTGCAGCCTTCTCTGCACTGGATTCTTGAGACTCACCTAAACAACAGAAAAAGAACTGGGCCAGACAGGCGAGGAAAGGACGAAGGCTGGTTGTCTGACATGAATAGCAAAGCTTGTGTGTTAGTATAATCGGTGTTGCTGTACATCCAACGCAGTTTTAAGTAATATAATAACAGCAGGCAGCTGTTGTACAACGCACGCATCTGATCTCTAACGAGATTTCTCGTAACACGGTGAACTAGAGGGTTCCATTCATTATGTAAACATGGCCTTTTAGCAACAGCTGGCAGCTGTGTCAAGCTTACATAGTTGAGCACAAGTAAGTTTACATACAAACACACACACGCACACAAACACACACGCACACACACCAAGGTCATTAAATAAAACCTCAGTATTGGGCATGAACATTAACTGCAGATAAAATGCTTAATTGAGCAAAAAGTCAATTGTATTTTCATAATAGAGAGAAAATATCTTTCTTTTATATTGTGGTGTGTTTAGCTGCATATGAAAGAACTTCACAAATGAACAGACCTTTGTAAGCATCGATTAATTGTCATTTCTCAGCGGCTTACAATTTCCCTAATTTTACTCACTTACTTATTAAGACCAGCTGGCAACACTATATAAGCTGCAGTAACAACATTACTCTACAGCCTGTCGATCTACAATGTAGTAGTAATCTGTTTGCATGTGTGACAGCAGTGTTACTAAACTGGAGATGAAGACTTCATCTCACTAATGTTATCCCACTTCTGTCTGACTGGAGTTGAGGGAAAGACCAACAATTATGAGAAGCATCGTTAAACTCTACAATCTTATGATTACTAGTAGAGACAATGTTGAAACTTTGATTAAGAAGTGTGTTTGTAAGCTACTCGGTTAGTCTGCTGGACCTGACTATAAGAGCTTAGGGGTATGTGTTTTGCTGAGGATTTTACAGCTTGTCTAATACCATTTCAGCTTGGATCCAGGCCCCTAAATCCATGTTGAAAAAACAAGGAAAAAAATAACCCATCAACGTCACCGTCATACCTACCAGGGAGGGATTATACACTTCATTTCACACAAATCAACTGTGGCTCCTTCCTGTCTATTTCACTACAAAGGTAAGTGCTGGGGCTCTGTTAGCCATTCCGCTGTTATCACCACTCTGCTGGCCTTCCAGATGCTTCCAGCCTGCTGCCATCCTGCGCCGGTCGTTAACGCCTTCCACAGAGCGGCAGACATCATGACTCTGCATCGTCCTACATGCAACCTTCCATGTTTAACATCATTATTGTAATTTGTTTGACCTGACTTCCATCTGATCTGTTTATTCATATTTTCACTCTGCTAATTTTCCCACTGGCAGACACTGCAGCATCCTGTTCATGCAAAATTAGTGGATTTAGTGTCTGGTCCAAAAGCTGAACAGCAGCACTGCAGTCAGCTTTACAGTGACTCAAGATTTTCCCTCAATAGGATTACAAAAAGGAACATAAAGAACACAAATAAAGGAAGCAAAGGCTAAGAATAAGAGTCTATTAACCCTCGTGTCATCCTGCGGGTCAAATTTGACCCGTTTTAAAGTTTGAAAATGTGGAAAATAAAACATAATTTCACAGTGAAACTTCCGATGTCCACATTTTCAACATTTTTTGAGAAATCTCTAAACATTTTTTGGTGGAAAAAAAGAAACGTTAAAAATATTTCTTAAGAACATTTGCAAAAATATCTACCAAAATCTAGCGAATTTCACTGGATTTTGGTTGATTTTTGTGAAGGTTCGGAAATGAAATTATTACAAGTCTTACTGATTTATATGTAATCATTTTAGATATTTTTTAGATTTTTTTAGAAGATTTTTACTCATTTTTTGAAAATCTTTACAAGAATTTTCTTGCCAAATTTGGAGGATTTTTTAAAATAAAACTTTTAAGGAATTATTGTAATTTTCTTCCAGAAGGTTTTAAAAATTTTCTGAAATTTGGGGGGGGGTTTTGCTGAATTTTTGGATTTTTTTTCAGACAAGGAAACAATATTTTTGGTGCCTGTATATGAAGACAACAGGAGGGTTAATCTAAGCGTGACAAGGGCATAACATTTGACTGGTTCAAGTAAACTCTTCTTCACTCCAGTACTGATATCATCGGCAACGAAAAATCTGTAAGTCAAATTAATGATGCAATTAAAACTTTTTTTGTAGAATTGTCAAAGATCTCAAGAAGTATTCAGACATACGTAAACTGAGGTAGACCAGTTTGGTTTAGAGCAGTTTTATTTTGGTTTGTTTTTTGAGCCTTGAAAAAGCTCTGCATGTCGGTGCCATAAGTGTTGGTGCGAAAACGTCTGTCAAAAGAATAGAAATAGCTCTTTTAGAAACATTATGAAGATCAAAACATTGACTCTATTTATTATGAGGATGCTGATATATAATTTAAACAAATCAGTTTTTTCCTTTGGTGCTTAAGCCAAAACGTGGTTTGGCCTTGTGAACACTGTGTGCAACATGGTGTGCATGTGTGGCATGTGCACCATGCATCATTTACAACCAGAAAGATTGAAAGCATAAGAGCCACCAAAAAAAATAATCGAGTCCCATCTATTGGCTCACTCTGTCATTGTAAAATACACTGAATGGCAATTAAGCAACCTCATCCTCACTTCATCAGTCTTCTCTTGTCTTTTCCACTCTGTGTCTGTTTCCACAGAGAAAGAGAAGCAGAAGAGAGCTGCACTGAGCTGAAATGAAACACATGCACATATATTTGATGTATAACATAAATACAACAGTTTGTTTTTAAATTTGAATGCTGGACTGCACTTTCATTTTTACAATACAGTGTCGGAGGTCACTCTTGGTCTGTTTACAAGCATGAGGACGGCTAACGGTTTCAAAGGGAGAAGCTCGGACTATGACACACACACAGACACAGACACACACACACACAGAGGGAGTGTATCTTCATTGTCTGCTAAGGATGCCGTTACTCTAGATCAGGGGTCGGCAACCCGTGGCTCTGGAGCCGCATGCAGCTTTCATCCCTCTGTTGCAGCTCCCTGTAACTTTGGAAAATAAATAATCAGCAGGCTGTTTAAATAAAATTTCTTTTATTTTAGATTGTTAATTTTTAAAATTTAATTCTAAACTTGAAGATTACGGTGATCTTGTAACATCAAAATGAAACGTCTTAATTTTCGTCTGTCAAAATATGCGTCCCAGCCGTCAATCTCCGACACTCGCCGGCCTGCGTGTATTCATTTGGAGTCCTGTTGATCTTCGGATCCCAGTGTTTGCTCTACATTCATTCAGCAGTGGCGGGCCACCATTCCTAAATCCTAGCCGTCGCTCCTTCAAATTTCTTTTTTAATTGTCGCAAATACACCACCACATGTCTCCGCCTTCACAGCAGAGTCCTGCATTGGGTCGGGTACTCGTGAGTACTAAGGTAAACTACGGATAATTGTCTTGCTCAGTATCTACTCTTTGATATGTCAGGTTAATACAACGTCACTCGCGAGAACACGGCTCGATGTCACGTCCAGCATCCAGGCAGCAGGTCAGAGAGTCAGAGGAGTGTCGTCTTGGAAAATAGGGCAGCGACTTACCGGAGAAAAGTTATTAGCTTAAGATAAATAGATTTTACAAGTTAAAAAGACATTCGCAAAATATTGATTTCCAGCTAACATTACGTAACATATGAGGTCCAGGAGCAAGAATGACATTAACCAAGTAAGATAAATATTAGTGGTAGGACACAATTTAAAAAAATGAATCTATCTAATTAGAGGCTTTGTAATTAATTAATCATGACTGATTAACAAGGGCATAGAGGTAAAAAAGCGATATATGCAGTGTTGTCTTCATTTTAAATGCCAAAGGGATTTTGCAGCTCCCAGTGTTTTCTTTTCTGTGGGAAACGGGTCAAAATGGCTCTTTGAATGTTAAAGGTTGCCGACCTCTGCTCTAGATCTTCACAGAGCAGATCACAGTTTGCTGCTATATTAAAACTACATGTAGGTTGAAAATCTTGCATAATGTAGCTTTGATGATATGGAGGACTGCATTTCAGATTGTTTTCAATCAACACTACATATTTGTTCATATTGTTACAGCATCTGTAAAATGTGAACGTACCACATCAGGATATGTTAGACCGTATTTTATGGTTTCTACATCAGGACAATTGTTGTAATTTCCTTTACTGAGACAGAAGGAAAGTCACAGTTGTTGGAATACGAGAGATGCCAAAAAACAATCTGAATAATTCCTATCGAAGCTGGAGCCAGAGCTATAAACCAAGGGGGTTTGATGGTGTTGTGGCAGCTCAGATGACTCAGGCGCATACTGTGTACCCGCCAATCTGGCATGCGACCTTTGTCACATGTCATCACGCCTCCCTCCCATCTTTCCCGTCTATCTTTTCTGTCAACTATCAAAGACAACAGAAGCATTGGGATTTAAAAAAAAGCACAAACAGACTCCATGTGAAGCATAATTGTTGTTATATATCACAATCAACTTACTTCATCGATCAACATTATGATTATTGGTGATGACGTGAATTTATCTTTGAGCCGTAACACTAAATACGACAGAAACCAGCACAAAGAGAGCAGCAGAGGAGCAAGAAGGCACCGCCACCGCGTCCCTCTTGGCCACAGTCGATTCTATGTCCCTCTATTGATTTCAATTAAGATAACTGTTATTAGGCAGCATGCACGACATGTAGTCGATGAACAGATCGAGCAAAAGCATTGTGCTGATGGATTGAAGTGAAAAGTGGTGCAGTGAAGGGAGCACATTGTTGCTGAGAGCTGGAAATGGAAGGAAATGGAGAGAGAAGGAGAGAAAGTGGAAAATTACATGAAATATCCTCTTAGCTCCACTGCAAAGTAGCAGCAGGTAATGTGTTTGAGAATAGAAATCCCTTCTCTAAACTCTCTAGCAGCCTGAGTGAAGTCTGAGAGTCAAGTGGTAGAAGAGAAGAGAGATTTCTTTTCTCTTATATCCCCTTATTTCATCACTCTGGTTTTTCTTTCAGTTGCACAAATGCTCTCAAAAACAGTTTGCGCTACCGTTTGTTTCACACATCATGGCTTTCAGGGGAAACCCATTTTGGAGAGTTTTAATGGATTTGCACAAATTAAGAGAATTCTTTCTTTTAAGGAAAAACTGGCAAAGCATCATCGGCTTTACAGCAGCAGTGTGTACAGGGTTTCCTGTGTGTATTTACGCTGACAATTAGAAATATCTTTGCGAAGACATGAGAATAATGGATGCCGGATACAGCAGAGAGGAAAATAAAGGTCTAGTGTTTGAATTAGTGATGATTGCAATGCAGACGCCACTCCACTGCCTGTGACACATGGACAGCAGAGGAATAAGAAGGGAGGCGACTGCGAGAAAATACTGGGCTGAGAAAATAAAGGGAGCAATGTGCTTAACATGAACAGACAGGAGCGGAGGAGGAGTGTCGCAAGGAATAAGCAGAGAGGAAGAGGAAAAGGGGAGAGAAAGAATTTAATTATCCCAGCCACTTATGGCACAGTAAACGCACAGGATACACACCAAAACGGTCCGGATCAGTGTCTGAGTGGACAAATACACACAGACATAATCACATCAGGATACAAACACACCAGAAATGATACGTTAATGTCAGCTTGTTTAAACATTTTCAGATTTTATGTAAATATGATGCTTCCTGCAGTCTGTATGTTCTAGTGAGCGAACTCTGAGACCTTTGGACAGTAGCAGACTGTTTTCCCATCTTGGTGCAAAGCTAAGAAAAAAAGCTGCCAGCTGTCACTTCATATTTAAAGCACAAGCATGCAAGTGGTGCAAATCTTTTCATTCAACTCCAAACTTTCCAACACATGAAACTATTCTTTTGAGACATGCTTCACTTGGGTTTTTGCTGGTCCAAGCCACAAGGCAAAAACATTATCATCTCAGCAACTAGAGGCCTCGGTGTGAAGATCTCAAAACAGACAACGAGAGGTTAAGCTATGAGATGCAGTCAGGAGTCATTTCCAGTTAAGCCAAAGAAGCAATCAGTAAAAGCAAGTCTTGAAGTAACAGACAATTTAGAGAAGCCAACAAATGGCGACGTGCATGTATTTATTCATCAGCAGCCTGGCAGCAGGAAGCCTGAACAATCTGAAGCCAGAGCTCAGCTTGGCAACTGGGATGTAAGAGGAGGACATCGCAGGAGTCAAACCAGCATATTAATAAAATCGACAGCTTTTGACATTATCATCTTTGAGTTGCGAGTACACACACACACACACACACACACACACACACACACACACACACACACACACACACACACACACACACACACACAGAGCAGGACGTGCTGCAGCTTCCTTATGACTGTCACTTCTTGGTGCCAATAGATGGAGAAAGTTCAGAACAGTCTGAGGCGCTGATGTAACGGAACATCCGTACATATGAGAAAGTGACAGGAGAAGAAGAGGGACACTGCTGTTCTTTGTGAAACAAAAACAAAACAGGCATGCCACCTTCAAAACTCCTGCCCTCCCTAATCTGTTTGTCTGTTGTTTTGCCACTTGTTGGCAACCTTGAGATGATGCAGAGCGACACATTCAGAGATTCTGAGGGCTGTCTGACGGCTGAATACAATACACAACAAAAAGCTTATTGTGTATTTTCCTCTGCATTGTATCATAAAAGGGCTTATGCGCACGCACACACACACGTTCATATATGCTATTGCATGTCTGCTTTGTGCTTCTTTGATGAACAGATTTAAATCATTTTCCTCAATATGGAGTTCCCTTAGATAAAATGTTTTCTGAGGATTCCAACACGTGCTGTTTTTCTGCCAAAGAATATTTCCTGTTGCTAAACTGTGGCTGATCACTAGTAACAGTAGAGCTGCAACTAATGAACGTACAAACAGTCTTTTCAATAACTTGCTGGCCATGAGGGATCAAATTAAATTTGATTTTATAAGGTCTATATATATAGTAAACATAAACATTAAAAAAACGAGTGCAGGGCATTAAAAGCCAATAATCTAGACAGGAAACTTTGCTCCCTGTGGATTTCATCTTGTTCTTTGGCTCCTTCAATTACAGACACACACACACATGAATGTGTTTCCTGTCAGTGAATGCGATCGTGTCTGCATTCATTTCTGAATGCTCTGTAGTCTGATCAGCGGTTCATGGCTCTTCCTCTACGACTGACCTTCAAATGTCAGACGGGCTCAGAGCTCGGTGTCTCCTGGAAAAAAGTAAAAAGTTGCATGTGAGAGTAGAAACAGAGGATGAAGAGAACTCGTCCAAGTCCTGGAAGACTCACAGTCAAGGAGCTAATGGGGACACAAATGAGGCAAGAAGACAAAGGAAGAGATAAATTAGCTGGCAACCAAGAATGAATAAGAAGACGACCAATGCAGAGACTCAGGCAATAAACAGAAAGGAACATTTAGTCCACTAAATTTCACCTACAGCCTCCAGTGCAGATGAAAATACAGTAAGATACAGCTCAGACCTCAGTGTCTTTGCAATGCTTTACATGTCCCTATTGACCATTTATAATCAGTGTAAAAACATTATTAATTATTAAATAGTCACACTATCTGCCATGCATGTATGTAGCTGTTAGTAGATAGGAGACAATTTTCAACTGTATTAGTGAGATAAGTACATTATCTCACCTGAAGACATATTTCATGTGACTTCAACTGTCATTCATATTTTATGATACATCAGCCAAAAATTGATTGGTGTCCATAATAAGTTGTAGTTGTTAATCAACATACTGACAGCTTTATATCCTCCTATAACTACATTGTTAGCCGTTTCATAAATGTGTAAATACTGCTTCAAAATGCAAACTAGGAACATTCTGGCAAAGTTAAAATGTTGTCACTAGTTGCATTTCCACTGAGCTGTTGTCCTGCCATTTTCAGTAATCACACAGAAACACCTTTATGGGAATTTCAAAAATCCCCCAAATCTAAAAACATCACAAAAACCAAACAAAACATATTTGCTTGGGAGAGATGGGAAACTTGGGTAAGAAATAAATGTGACAGAAAGCATTGTACAAGTCTGGCGAATAAACGACAGAAACCGCGTGACTTAAAGATCACTCACATTTTAGCTGTTGCTGAATTTGTTTTGGCGAGAGCACACACAGCTGTAATATCAGGTGTTAAAAACATCCACAGTGTTCTCCGTCACCAAGCTTGCTATCACGTTAATGCATTCATGACTTGTATTCCTTTGCTTGAGGCTTGACTTGCACTATTTGCTTTCTCTTGCCATGTCCTCTTCCTCTTCAAGTGACTGGAAATTAGTGCCACTTACCATAATGAGCTATCTCTTAATATTCACCAAACAATGGTGGGTAGAAACACGCAAAAATTTGAATTTTCTTTCGAGGATTTTCCAACTCATTTTGATGGAAATGTATTTCTGGAAAACATTTGTAATGATTAGAGAATATTACTTGCTTATTTATAGAATCTATGCTTTGATTGATATTTTAACTCTAAATTCTCATATACATCATGTACAGGTCCATGATGAAAGTGTACAATTCCATGATTGAACATTCAGGAACAATGGATGTATCTTCATCTATGTGGTAATTTGTCCTCATACACACTGAGATTCTACAGCCAACGTATCAACCAGAGGACTGAAAACGGACATTTGTGCGATTCAAATGCTGCCTTTTTCCACAGACATAGGCTGAAAGGCTTTAGGAGGCTGTAGACATGTGGGCTTCTCACCATATTATGTTTGTCTCTAACAAACAGAAACCTAAATTAAAGTTTGGTAGAATATATCTGTGTAACCTTGATTAAGGTGTGCCATTTTCCAAATTGACCATCAAGATGTTGATCTCAAGTAGCCAAGTCATGTCAGCGTTAACTGACGTGCAACGATGCCAAAGCTTAAGCAATGAAAAATTTACAAAAACACAAGTTTACAACAAGATATTTGCAAGGCAAGGCAACTGAGAGTCAGTGCACAGTCAACAGTGTCAGACACCAAGGACCCATTGTTTCTTATAGATCCAGGTAAAATAATTTCATCTGCCATCAGAAGTCACCCTATAATGATAAACTGTGGATACTGACATTCTCGCCTTGAATGCGTTGGTGTGAGACAGAGGAGTAGATACACCAAGTTAGAAAAACAAACATCAGGTGAGAAAAAAATGTAAGAAAACTTGTTAGATTTTTTAGGCCACATGTTGTGAAATATTGTAGCCAACCATTTGTCAAACCAATTAAAATTATGGTCGAAGTGGTGATGCATGAGTGTGTGTGTGTGTGTGTGTGTGTGTGTGTGTGTGTGTGTGTGTGTGTGTGTGTGTGTGTGTGTGTGTGTGTGTGTATTTGTGTTTTCACTGCTCCACTGGAATGCATTCCTCATTAACTTCTCCATGAAGTTCCAAATATATTCTCCTAATCTATATATTTTCCTCCCTACCATCAATCTGTGTGTACTTTCGGTGTGTTTCTGTCTGTGTAGAGTATGCCTCTAAATGAGTGTGTTTATCTGCATGTATGACTGTGTATCTCCGTGCGTTTCCACTGGCCTGCTGGAATGTTTTCTTATATGAAGTCTCTCCCACATACCACTGAATTATGATGTTTCCATCAACTAGAGAGCTACAGCTCTCTATAGCTCCTGGCTATACTGAGTTTAGACACTTTCCCCGCAGAAACACAGAAAGAAACTACTTATTTTCCTAGAAATGTGGCGAGTCAAAGCTCCAGTTATGTGTTGTTAAAAGGAAATAAGGACTGAGATAGAATCAGTTGCTGCATTGACTAAGCTATCTCAGTGTGTCTACGTTAGGGCTGAAATGATACCTCAAGTTATTAGAGTAATTCGATGACTAAAATCCCTCGAGGCAAAATTCTCTGAATTGAGGCTTCATTAAATCAACTACATGCTAGACCCCAGGTCACGAAATAGAGGACTGCTTTCCAAGGTCGGACCCAGACTTCATTCATACAAACCGGGTCCTTAAATTTGAGGGACGCTTCTATTTTAACCAGTGCAGCTTTTCTATTGTTTATGGCAGGAGTTTTGGAACAAAAGAGAAAGTTTGCGGTTGAGCTGCTGTGTTTATCCGACGCATCTACCAGACTGTCAAGCTGAAAGCTCGGTCACATGACCATGCAGTGACCCGCTGAAGCTCGAGCGCTGTCATGTGACAATGTTGTGGCCCGCTAGTGACCATGTGTGCAATTTTGAGATGCAGCGCGATTACATGCAGGAAAAACGCATCTAGTGGACACATACTTTCACTGTATGTTTTCTGTAAGTATTCAGGCACCGTGCCGGCGTTTAGCTCGAAAAAATAAAAAGTAGGACTACATTGCCAATCCAGTTCATCTACCAATGGAATGAGGGGAACGCAGCTTTGGCTCAACTAAACTAATATCACCAGCCAATGGGAAGTAGAGTGGGTGTCAAGGACCGCCATTTCTGTTGCACAGCGCGCTCACTTCCGCTTTTGATGCTGTAACGGGCATGCATAATGCGGAATCCAATTACTGGATTAATTGCCAGAATAATCGTTAGAATCCTCGCTTACGAAAATAATCGATAGCTCATGACCATATGCAATATTTACATCACATAAACCATTTATACATCACCTGACCACACTCATGATTCATTATCTTATAACCATATTGTAATTCCAGTCTCTCTTATGTATTTTAATGTTAGCCTAAGTTGTGGACTCTACCCACAAGCATTAAAAGCAACTACTATGACTGGGATGGCAGCCAAATGTAACCAGGTAGTGTTTTGATTTTACACAGGCACAGCCTTATATTAGAATTTTTGATCAACCGTGGCGCTGGTCTCTGACTATCCATGTCCCTGGACAACCACAACAATAATATGACAAAACAATGGTTGGCGAAATATTTGGTTCAGCATGGGTCCACCAGGTAAGCAGGAGCCAGTTGATTGACACTAACATTTACTTCCGCCAATATGCCGTATCATAGCAACCAATACATCTCAGCAGAAAACCGCTGAGACCCCAATGTGCTCTCAGTCGCTCCCAGCTGGATGTCTTCAGAAGAGCACCTGGCATAAAACACTTTGGTGGACACAGACAACTTTTAGGAATCATTAGAGGTAGCTACACTAGACTTGTGTTAACATTTTTAATCTAAGAGGGGATTTTCTTAAGATTTTTCTTAATTAACTCTTTTCCTACAAGATTTAAGTACTTCTGATGGCGGCCAACAAAGAAAGACACAGGAAGAACATCACATTTATCTTAATCTCTCAATGGTTGTGAATGTGCTTATAACAGCCACGCATCACGCTGGTATGTGCTCTGTTAAATACAGAGTGATAAAAGATCCACAAAAGCCCTTTTCAGATATGGGACACATAACATTGCTGGCTTCAGGATTTCATGTCTGTCACTGATACACAATTTACATAATTTTTATGTCACAATTCCTCACAGCTTCATTTAGACATAACCCCAAGAGAGAGAGCTGCGGTACTTGCATAGTATTTGTCATACACACAAGGTGAGACTGTCAGTACGTCAGAATCTTTTGCTTGCCTGTCTGTTGATGCAGCAGCATGCAGACTGTAACAGCAAGCATGTTAAAAGCAATATGAAAATGTTACTAAATCCTACCTAGTGAGACTGGCGTTGGCGCCTACAGAAAAGTGACCAGAGTGCTCATTCAGACAAAAAACGGACACGGTCAGAAGCCATGTGATAAATTAAATGGAGTGCATTTCTGAAAGGGACTGAATGGAATTTTGGCCAAAAAAACATCCATTGGTCCTCTAATGATTGTTTCTTAATCACAGAAAGGGAAGGGGACAAGAATATAGCTATAAACAAACTGAAACAAAGTGAAAAAATTAAGTTATGTTCCTTTTTTTTTTTTTTAACCATAGACGATAACAGTGATATGCACATGAATGAGTCCTGACTTGTGGAGGTGGCTCCTCCATTCACTAACTACATACACTGAAAATTTTGTAAGAGTCAATAATGGGCATTTAAAGGGTGGCAACCACATTGGTTGTAATACAAATACCCCTTCTAGACACTCACGTTGTGGGTGTAGGGCACCGGGGTCATTAAGGAGTGAGACCTGTGTATGAAAAGGCCTCTCATAGTTTGTGTGTGTATAAATCAATGTGACACTAACTAAACAGGCGCTGCTGGAGAGCAGGGATAATGAACAGAAATGGACTGAAGGCAAACTGAGTCTTAATCATGGGACAGACATGATGGAGAGGGGGAAAGAGGAGAGAAGGCAGGTGGAAAATTGCCTGAAAGAAAGGCAGAATAGAGGAAGTTAAAAAGGTTAGACAGAGCAGACCTGGCTCTAATCGTATCCGTCAATGCTGAATTGAACCTTGCTAGGGTCCAGAGAGTTTTAAGCAATGTTAAAAATACTTCTGTGTGATGGAAAAATGGGCTAATATTACATCAACTGGTCTCATGTAGTACACCTCTGGCACACTTGTTCTCTGCCTGTTAGTATACGAGCTATCTTCGGCCTCTGGAGGCTGTGAGACGAGGCATGAGGCATCTATATTAGACGCTCATTCAGAGGTAGCAGAATTTCCTGTCCTTTTTGTCTGACTGAAACATGAATATCAGCACAAACAGTTGCCTTTTGGGACACAGAAGCTTAGGATGGAGTTGATGTGAAGTGGGACACTTGCAAATTTGAGAGTAGCCATGGGTGATCTGACAAAATTAACACACCCCTGGGAGCCCACTCAGTCACCGGGTGCAACCGCCTGCACATGAGGACAAGGGCAAGACAGAGGGGGGATGAGGGCAGCGGCATTCGAATGTGGATGTGGCGCCAATATTTTACTGCCAACATCCCAGCATGGATAAACACTGACCACATGGCACTATGTCTCACTGTCAGGTCTACTGTGTTTAAAGTACACACGCATGCAGCAAAATAAGCAGTCGGTGGCAAATTAGTTTTCACTTTTGACTCCGAAGTTTCACACTGATGCTTATAAACTAAAGAAAACATAACTGCATGAAGGTGAATGACACACGCCAGACTTCTGTAGACTGAGGCAAACAGACAAACTGGCAGGCAGCCAAAGAGCTAAGCCAAATGCTCTAAAATGACTGCATCCTGTTTGTGGTCATCTGATATTACTGAATTAGTGCAAACAACAGCGGAGGGCAATGAAAACAAAAATATGCTTAGTTAAATGGCATTTACTCCAAAGATTAATTTAAAACTATACTAGTTCCAAGAGTTTTTCCAAAGCATTTTCATCAGTAAGCTTGAAGATAGTGTAGAGACTTGGGGGGGAAATGAAAATAAATTGGGCAAAAGCCTGGTGCAAAATGTTTTGGCTCATTGCTTAGATACTTGCAGATCTAAGTCTATTTTATATGTAAGCAAGGGACATGTCTTGGTTATGATTACACAGTTTTCTAGAAAACCTAACACCTGTATTTTGTTCAAAGGTTCTCTTCCAGGTGTCTTTGGGTGAGTTCTTTACATCCTTAAAATAACATCTAAGCCTTTTTTCTTCTCAAAAACAAAAGTTTACCCAAAATGGTCTCCGATGTCAGTGAATATCCATTCCCATTGTATGTGCAATGCCTGCATTTACTGAATACAAATAAAATGTTCACTTACAGTATAGATGTCACTATGTAAAGAGCAGATTCACACAATCCTGAGAGAATATGTAAATGTAAGATAATAATAGACCATAGTGACATAATTCAGAGACAAGCCACGGATAATGAGCTTGTGCCTGCAAAGATGCTTTTGACCGGCACACTGAGAGTGAGGATGAAAAAGAAGCATTCATCTACATGACACGATTGTAGAATTGTCTTTTTTTTTCCCTCAGTGTGTGTAAATCACAGACTTCTTCCAAATTATATTCATACACTACCATAAAATATTTTCTAAATTTTACTGAAACACAAATCAGCAATCATAACATTTTTGATTTATGCTAAATCATAATCTTTTTTTCTGATGGCAACTCTAACAATGTCCGTTATGCTGCTCTGGACTGTGTTAGTGGTGGTTGACAGAAACAGAACAGTGGCTGGGTCTTTGCCATGACCTGACATGTTCCACTGTATCTTTTAGGACACCAGTAAACAGGTGAACAATTTAAATTAAAATCCATTGCACCAAATCTGAAATGTTTCCCTGATTCCCTTGTCTGTGTTTCTGTTACGTCAGTTAGTGTGTCAGATAGTGAGCAGCATTCAAAGTTCTGGACAAAATGTTGCTCGAAGCATGGTGGTGGCATCATTATCATCATCATCATAAATGAGATTCCATGCTCCATACGCTGCCATCTTGCGCAAGCCCATCTGTTCATACAACTGTATGCAATTCAGACTTGAGCTGTGTTGAAAGTGATAGAAGATAGCTACAGAAGAGTGACCAGATTTCATTTAGATATGAAGCTGAAGTGTTCAGATGTCATCAGATTTACTGAGAGGAGCACATATCTGAAAGGGGCTAAATAGATTTTGGCCATTTCAAAAATGACAATACCAAAAACGCCAATGGGTCCTCTGATGATTGTTTTCTCAGAATGTTCCATGTTTTCATGTGAAGGATAATGGTGCTGTAGTACATGAATGGTTGTGGCTCTTTGTCTGTAAGAGTCAATCATGGCAATTTACAATGATTTTAATACAAATTCTAATTTTCTAGACACTCACATGATAGCTGTAGGGCACCATTTTACATGTGCAAACACAAAACAGAAATACTTCAAAAGTAAGGTTTGACTTAGCAAACTGAACTGGAACAAAAGAAAAAGAATAATAACAATGTTTTAGTGTCCTAAAACTACTGGACAAGATTTGTTCTTACTACAGTGGTGAGTGAAAGATTGGAACTGGGGAAAAAACAATCTGAACATTTCAGTTAAAATACTCTATATTTGAGTACAAACTACAGTATATTCAATATTTCCTCCATATAATCCCTTCTGTTTACTGTACCTCTCTCACAAACACTTAAGACACGGACACAATGCACACAAATCCTTTTATCCCCAAGCGCAAACTTAATACTGAACCATTCAGCCTCTCTACAAGCCCGATTACATTCATATCAGTGTATACACACACACACACACACACACGTTTGTACTTCTTTCTTAGTGAGAACATCCATAAGCGTATTGCATTTCCTAGAGCCTTACCCTTACCTTAACTATCACAACTGATTGCCTAACCCTAATCCCTACCCTAACCCTAACCAAACCTCAATTCATACCTGTTCTCTAAAAACAAGTCTTTACCCTCAAACATGGCTGTTTCAAAGTGAGGACCGGCCAAAATGTCCTCACTTTGTAAAAATGCCCTCACTTTGATAGTTAAATGCAGAAAATGGTCCTCACAATGTAGCAAGTACAAGAACACACACACACACACACACACACACAAGTCATGGAGTTATGCTTCCATCACTTAGAGGACATTGCATTGACTTACCCCAACCTCAAGCATATCTGCTACTTTTCTAATCCTAACACTACCCTGACCTTAAATCATCTTCATACTAAAATGTAATGATCTCTGTTGCCTTTTCTACCCATAATGTGACTGTGTAAACAGATTTAAGTCCCCACAATATGAGTGCAGACACACACACTGCATCTCACACTGCATATCAGAAAGCGTGGAGGGGGTGGTTTCCCCATAGGCCGATGGTGACAATGAGTCAAAGAGACAGGAAACATGCACGCATTCAAACACACACGCGCACACACAGACACACACACACACACACACACACACACACAGACAGAACACAGAGTGAGAGAAATCACAGACACAGATAGTCATACCGTTAAAATGTACACACAACCTCTTGAACCAAGTCAGCCCTGGTGTACACAAAGAACACAGAAGGGTAGTAATAAGGGAGCAGTCATAATAAGGTCAGTATTCATTTGTTTTAAACCATAGCAACCAAGTAGTTTCCAGGCATTATAAAACAAAGACGTAAATAATAATAAAAAAGAAAAAATGAAAGTTGATTATAAAATTGAATCAACATGTACAACATTTTCCACGTGCCCACAGGTGTTACCAACGCTTGAAAAAACTGGAAAAAATAGTGGCTTTACACACTATAAATAATGTGCTACCTACATTTTTATTTGTTTCCATACTTGTCTCCTATCTGCTCTGTGTAAACACAGTCTGCAGTTCAGCCAGGTCAGCTTGAAAGCGTCAGATTTGTCGTCATGTGACTGCTGGTCACAGCTCAGTCAGTCATGTCTTTACAGAATCCGACTGGTACAATCGATTTTTTTCGCCAAATACTTACAAATTAAATGCTTTTGATGAAACTGTTATTTCAAACTTGAGTTGATTACATCTGAATCTCATGATTCTTTGTGTTTTTTACTTTTTGTGATAAATAATATGATTTTTACAAAGTTTTTAAAGCAAATATCCATTCCAAATCCAGGTTTTAGCATCCAGGCGCTTAAATATAACATTGACTGATTAACAACCAAAATGTGTGAGAATCTTGTTTATCAGACTGCTGCACAGAGAATCTTATTGTACTGTGATTCAGACAGTCAACAGACACCATTTCCCTGTTGGCTTGATGAATATTGTGAAAATTTGACCCATTATCTTCATTACTAACAAAATGAATCCAACAATCATCAGATATATGTTTTTCTTTTGTTTTTTTAGTTATAAAAATGATGATTATTAGAGTACGATTTGCAGTTTTACAGTATGCAAACGTATCGCTGTATGTGTTGTTATTGGGACCTGAGCTGAACTTCAAAACACAGTTAAGCTTTGGGTCTGCTGATTCACATGGACTGCGAATGCCCTCTGAATATTTGTTACAGCTTTGTGCAATAGTTTCCTTCGCTAGCAAATGTCTTACTAAGAACTGCTTTTGGCAATGACAGCCTTAAAAAATAAGGATATTTCAAGGCAAGACGTTCATCTGATTCTATCTCTTGTTTATTCTTCAAGCTAAATGCTGTTCAGCCATTAGATAATAAGTGTTTATTTTCATGTCTGCAACAGAGACATCATTTAAAGGCATTTTGTTGCTGCAGACACACAACCCAGTGTTTCTGTACAGATTTTTGGGCTGCTGATTGTTAATCTTCCAAATTCCTCGATGAAAAAAAGAAATCACTCAGGGATACATGAAATGCCAGAGTTCTGTCTCAGTGAAAGCATACTAATTATTAGAAACATCCCTCGGTGTAACATAATGCAATATAATAGCACTATAGGAGTGGTGATAGAAAGCATTAATCCCATTTGGACATTTTCCTTTTACTGCTTTGCTTCCAAGTCCAGCCACAAATTCCCAATTCAGCTGAGGTACTGACTCTTGGTTCTAGTGTGTGCTTAGGGTCATCGTCTCGCTGGTAAACAAATCTCCCAAATGGCAGTTCTCTCCCTTCTCTCTTACAGAAGGTGATCCTCCAAGATTTCCCTATTGTTTTGGGCATTCATTTTACCTTCTGTCTTTACAAGGCTTCAAGAGTCTGCTGCCTTGAAGCATCCTCACATGTTGATGATGCCTCCACCATGCTTAATAGCGATGGCAGCAATGATGGCGTGTTTGTGATGATGTGCGGTTTTTGGTGTGCACCGAACAAAGCCTCTAGACTGATGGCCAGAAAGTTCATTTTTGGTCTCATCAGCTCAAAGAACCTATTTCCTCTTGACTTCATAGTGTCTCTCATGCCTTCTGGTTAACCTTAGTCAAAGTTTAATATGAACTTTTACAACAGCGGCTCTCTCTTTGCAACTCTCCCATAAAGTTTGGCTGGTGAAGAACCCTGACAACAGTTGTTAAATGCACAATCTCCCATCTCAGTTGCTGATGCTTGTACCTCCTTCAGAGGAATCACAGGTGTCTTGGTGGCCTCCCACACTACTTTCTTTCTTGCATCAGTTTTTGAGGCTGGCTTGCTCTGGGCAGATGTACGCATGCGGCAAGCTGTTTCCATTTCTTAATGTTTAACTCCTCTCTAAAGGATAGTCAGTATTCCAAGTCTATGTACTGACAAATGTTATTTCTTTGTCATACCATGCTGAAATAACTTTTGTATAGCTTCTGCTACAGTAACTTTAGTTTTCAGATGCAGCAAGCCTGCATTCATTTGATAAGATAAAGCACAATGCAGCTCTGCCTCCCCTTTGCATGGCTGCACATTGTTGCCTGCTGGAAAAAAAACCCAGGATGCTGTCATAATTCCTTTCAGTCAGTGTGATAGACAGCAATCAAGTGGTGAATAATCGCTGCTTCATTCTTAGAGCAGACAGAAGGGCACGAGGCAGAAAGGAAATGCAATGTTGCGTTCCGCTTACTTCAGAGCTTTAGAGCTCTTGTTATTAATGAAAGCTTGTGCTCGTCTCAGCGGGCTGAAAAGAATATTCAGCTGGTACTTCACACAGTCACACACAAAGGCACAGACACGCACCATCAGAAGTAATAGGTTAATGACACAGCTGTATTTTCTCAGAGATGTACAAAGGTATGCACTCAGACCAGCAAATATGTGGATGTCACAAAGACACACATGGTTGCTCAGTCGCACAAGCGTGTGTGACATGAGCATGAGCAGAATATGCTAATAGCAAAATCCACAGTTGTAGCTGCCCTAATAAGCACGCTCTGAATTGGTGGTCCTTCCACACAGCCCCGTTCTCTACCTCTGAACTGAAATGGCAACTAATTGCTCTCGTTCTTTATTTTCCTCATCCTCTCCTGCTGCTTCTCTCTGTTTCCCTCCCCCCAGTCGAACAGGGAATGCTTCGTGTCTCTAGAAACAAAGAAAAAGCCTAAATTATGAACCAGAAACAGAATTTTTTTTTTAACAAAAACAAAAAGGAAAGGCAGAATTCCCAGCATGCTAACATTTCCCAGAGCAGCAGCCGCAGCAGTGATATGAGGTCAATTATAAAACATGCCAACTACTGAGAATGTCAGTTGTAAATTGTTATCCGAAATTTAATTACAAATGTCACAGCGTTATCGGCGGCAAAATGGCAAGAGGGGCGGGGGGAGGGGTGGCAGAATAAACGAGAAGGAGGAATGAGGGAATATAATGAAGATGAATAGGTTTTCCGATGTTTCCTGAATGCTACTGCTAAAGGTCACATGGTTTCCAGAGACTTGACAGGCTCCTGCAGCTCTGCAAAGACAATACATGCTGATTTATAGAGTCAAGTAATCCAGATACATATACAGTCCACTAATCAACTATTTTGCATAGTGTGTGGTCTGTCTATGGTTTTACAATGGGTAAATTATACAGTTACACATTAAACATACATTATTTAAACAACATTCATGTTCCTCATAGGCTTCATAAAGCACCATGACATATCGATCATTCTGATTAATAAATGAAATCCCTGTGATTTTTGTTCCCCTGTTGATTCCTCTGATAAACTCTGCAGCACAATGTTTTTATCATTTTCCACTGCCTATAATTGTGTGCACTTTGCTGCTGTCATTAATAATTTCTCAACAAAGAATCAACCAACTCTCTGTAAAACAAAAAGGCTATTATATCATTTTATTAGGATTCCACTGAGAATCAACATAAATCTTGCGTTCTGCTCGTTTTTCTTTAGGTAGTCATCAAAAATGTACAAAAATGTAGTCATATTTGGGTCTATCACTGATGACAGATGATTGTTTAAGCCCTTTTGTGATGACTGAAAGCATCACTATATTATCATGTAGTGGAATTTCAATATATGTTCATTCTTGTACTATTTCTTTAGGCTTTACTAGTGTGCAAAAGACAATACAACATAAATAATTATCTATGCATGGTCAATAAACATGTGGGTATTACAATTTGTAGGCCACACACAGCAAAATGCAAAAGGGGAAGAAGTGTGATGACAAGCAGTACACTTCATCAGCTAAGTATGTTCCTTACAGTAGCTTAGAGCGACCACTAGGACATCCCAGTGGAGCGTGCTCTTACCTTCCCATCAGCCCTTTAACACCACATGCTTGCAAACTTAAATACCGCTCGAGGTAATTAAGCAGTTGAGTTGTCAACATATTGTGTCAACATCAAGTACTTTCTAGTGAAAATTTGTCTCTTAACAGGGAATTCATGACTCCCTTGTGTTGCCTTACTCGGAGTGAACATTAATCCAAACCTGCAGCGGCGGCGGGGGGGGGGGGGATCAATGAAATTACAGTTCTGGAATTCTGCGTGTCATGTATTTCAACATGTAAAAAAGCGTGAAACATGTCACCCACAATGCACCACACATGCTCATCCCCCTGAGACCCAATCTTGGCCAAGATACAACCATGTTAACATGCACAGAGACATGCGCACAGACACGCATCCCTGGCCGATCGCACTCCTTCACCCGTCCGTAATAGTTAACTTTCTGCTCGGCTGCTTCGGTGCAGGGAAAGGAGAGAGAGATGGAGGGTGCTGGACCGAGTTATGCGGCGAGAGCGAACGAAGAGGAGGAGAGGAGGAAGAGTGGTTCCAGACTTCTGAATCACCGCCCACGTCACCGAATTTATCAGTGACTCAAAAAGATCTGGTGCGGTTGCTTCACTCGTACGTGGCTGGAAAATCCAATCAGAGCTTTTGGTAGGTCGAGAAAATGTAGAGGACGTTGCTCATTAAATGGTTTAGCAGTTTTATGTTCATCAAGAACAGATTTAACAGTTTTGACATAGATAGCCTAGTTTAAGTATCTGTTTTTTTATAATTTATTTTTATTGGTATCCAGAGCATTACAGAGAACAATCCAACCATGTCACAAGTGCAAATACACAAGTAATGGGGGCATTCTTGAAGGAATAAAATTAACCAGACTGAAAAAAAAATGTTAAAGACAGTTCAGAAAATAAGCGTAAATGATGACAGAAATATCCAATTAAAGTTATCCTCCTAGCATTTGTTGTCTTTTATATACAGAATCTAAAGTAGGAAAAAAGAGAGAAGACAAATACTTAGGTATGTGATGACTTGTGTATTATCCTTCTTTAAAGAATCTGTTTACCACCAGCAGAGCTACAAATTAAGAGTTTATTTGCAAAAACAGGTAACTCCGTTTTATAAATTTTCAGAAAACTCATTTTTTTATTGTTTGTATTGTTTTTATTTTATCGTTACATTTTTTTATTGTTATATATATATATATATATATATATATATATATACACACACACATATATATATATATATATATATATATATATACATATATATCAGAACTAGGAGGAAGCTACATATTTGCATTCGAAACATAGTGTATGTATATATATATATATATATATATATATATATATCATATAAAATCTACTCTTCTGGGAGCTATATATACAGTCCAGATAAACCATATACTGGCAAAAACGTCTTAGCAAAGCTTTAGATAGTATGTCAATCTTTCCATTTTGTAAATGTCATAAATAATATCAATCCGGTCATCAATCAAGGGAGCCTGTTGTTGCAGCCATTAGCAGGTTATGGCCTTCTTACTTACTGCCAGTAAAATGAATACAAGTGTCCTGTCCTATCTCCTGTGGAGGGTTGCCCAAGTATAGAATATCAAATCTAAAAGGGTTAAGTATCTGGTTAACATGAATTACATGAACATTTTTTAAAAACACAAGACACATTGAGCATCAGAACTTGCAATTTTGTCAATCAGGCCAAAAGGGTAAATTAATGACAGGTAAATAGAGCTACTCCATGCAGCCCAACAAGTTGCACCTGTGGAGCCCCAGAAATCCAGAAGGATGATATGGATCTCGTGCACGTTTGAGAAAAAGAATCCTTCAGGACATATAGTAAAATGCAAAGAATAAAGGTGTCTATGTCGGTCTTTCCATTGTCAGTTTTGTCTTCTTGCATACAGCAAAGTGCAAAATTAAATGTATCCGTCAACTCTTTTCCGATGCATCATAAATGTTTTCCACTACGTTGCTTTCAATCCTGGCTTTCAACATTTGCTACGTTATCTCACAATTATAGTCTAACCCAGTCATCTAACATAAGAACACGAGGCTAATACATCGAGGTAGCTTGTAGCTCTGTTTGCTAAACCAACACACGAGCTACATTAAACAGCCATAGTCTCTGCATTCGCTCTCCTTAATCTAATGTCTATTAAAGGAATTGAATAATATTGTATAGAAATAGCAAAGGCACCACAGCATCTCCTGTTTAACTTGTCCTACCACAGACAACACAATTTTAAAGGAATGGCGTACTACAAACTCCATCAAAAGCAGTTCAAAAGGTCAATATGTGACATGGTAGCCAAGATTCCCAAAGAGTTTCAGGACGTTACATAAAAAGTGAGAGCGCTTCGTAAACACGAACAGATTCTTCAGGCAAATGTAATGAGAGCATTCTTACTAATTTTACAGAGGAGGAGACACACGTATGAACAGGATGCCATGCTATATTGTAATATGATAATGTCTTAATTAGATTTTAGAGCCATTTGCTCTGTGATGAAATGGTTTATCTTTTGTCTCTCCATCTGTCTCCCAGGCTCTTACTCAAGTGAGCAGTTGGCGTAAACACACTGGCTGCAGCAGTAACAATAATCACGTCAAGCCTTTCCCTGACGTTCATATAAAGATGATTTTTGGTGAGTCACGGAGGCAAGAGGAGAAGAAAACAAATCAATAGCAGACTGAGTGCTGGATGGAATAGTGCAGCAGGATGGATATTTAGGTTGACATTTAGGCTAAGGTAAATAGTCCTCTGTGTAGAGCAACCCTCTATTTGTTTTCACCGGGGCTGACGCCGCTGTGGTAAATGAAGTCTATTTCTCTGTTTATCTGTCTCTCCTTCTATATACACAACATGTGCATTTCCTTCCCTCCACCCCTTTATCTGTCCCTCTTGCCTTCTCCGGTATCTCTTCGCCCCCCTGAAAGCATCTGATGGACGTCACACACAGAAGGAGGCCAAGTTCAGCAAAATCTAACTGAGCACTCTTTCCCATTGTGGCTGTAGACAAAAACAGCCTCAAGTATTTTATGTTTCACAGACATGTAGGTGTGATTATCTTTCGCTAGGTGTTGGGTAATGTTTAGCAGCTACATGCAGTGTATATACTTAAAAGATTAATTAAATATGAAAAGTTTAGCTAAGGAATGAGGGCTTTTTCTGTCTATTTTTGCCTCTTACCATTCCCTCTTGCAGTTTCTTACCTCCCTCCAATCTCCCTCTCTCTCCTTAATGTGCTTTTTGTGTGAGTGGAAAACAGAGCGGTCATACGCCCCAGCCAGCCATCAAACATTTACATCATGTGGTGCTCTGGAGTGCAAAAGGAAGACAGACAGACGAGGAAAGACAGAAAGAAAAAGCGCCTACAAAGGAAACAAAGACGGGAGCAGAAAGACAAGAAAACAGACAGCAAGGAAGTCGCACAAAGAAAGAAGCAGGCAGAAGGTGAAATTTAGGAAAGAGACACTGAGACAGACCAAGAGAGCGTAAGAGACAGACAGAAAGAGACAAGGGAGCAGCTGAACATCTCAAACAGAAGAGTCATTGTCTGACTGCCAGTAGGTCAGGAGTTCACCAGCCACTAGTCCACAGCAGAGCCACATACAGCTACCATGAAGAATGACATTTAGAATTGATCACACAAGAAATTGGAGAAGTTGTTGCATGTTTTGGATTCTAGATTGATGACAGATTTTCACTGAAAAACGGCAGTAGTTGTGAGGGGAAAAAAAGAGAAAATTTAAGGCCTTGAACAGACAGAAAGCAAAGGAGAGAGAACAATGAGAGAAAGCTGGAGTGTACTAGTATGTCTGTCCGGATAGATCATCTCAATAATACTGAGCAGAGTGTCAGCTGCCTTCACTCAACCTGTGAAGTGAGAAGGTTTGAGGTCCAAAAGCAAATAATGAAACAGACATTACATTCTCTCAGTATGTGTGAATAAAATCATCTCGTATCTTCAAACACGTTACTTAAAGTCCAGACCAAAACAATTACTACACGATTACAAAATTGCCCTTTTGAGGAAGTGATTCTTTTTTAACCTTTTATTCTGAAATGCTGATATTTTTCATTTTGTTTTCTGACCTAAAAGTTAATCAATTGTAACCATATGAAAATCACTGGTAAAACTGTTCCAACAATTCCTTCAAATCACAAACCAGCGTCTCGCCACAGACTGTAAAACCACATAACGCTGCATTCTTGAATCTGATGGCCTTTTGAGTAGGATGTCTGCAACTTTAAAGCATAATGTTTATGGTCACAAAAATATATTCTGTCATTGGATAATGTGTAGGTGGTGAACATAAATTTCCCATCATGAGATGATAAAGACCATCCATCTATCTCTTGATGGGGTTAAGAGGATTGCAACAGATTATTTTTTGAAAAGTTGTTACCAGTTGGGAGAGAGAGCAGGAGACTGACATGCAGTAAAGGTGCAGACCAGCTGGGATTTGAAGCAGGGACTCATTAACATTTTCACCCAGCATTGCAGTATGTGTCCGAACGACTCAACTATCATGTCCACAGTGACATTTTAATGCTCTCCAACGTGATATGACAAACTTTTTAGCAAGCAATTTCCTAACCACACAACCAGGATTTGAGAAACAGCATCATCATCCACTTATATTCATGCTTGCGGCCTCTTGTTAATGTAAATCCGGCATTATCTTTATTATTTCTGCCTACCATCTCCACCGACTCCTGAGGGACATATCAGGATCTTTAACCGCTAATTGCTCATCCATGTTGTGTACTGGTGAATCACTAAGTGCGGCTGTCTGCTGTTTGGTGGTGGGTAGCTAGTGTACTGTCGGGCTCTGGAGCTTCATAAAATGCTCCCTTCTGTGATGCTAGAGCAGTGATAGTGAAACAAAAAAGCTAAATTTAGGACCGGACAGCCAAGAATGGAGCTGCAGATTCAGGTGTCAACTCTATTTTGTCTTTTGATGTCTTGTTTAACAAATGCTCAACTTCAAAATGCTGCATTCTTGAAACTACCTCACAAATATCTTCTAGTTTATGAATGAATGAATGAATGAATGAATGAATGAATGAATGAATAAATGGTTTATTTCGGTTACAAAAATTACAGTAAACAATTTTTTTTCCTTTCCCGTCTTTTCTTCTCTTACAAGAACTAAGCGACACTGTATTTTTTGAAAAGTGAGTGGCGTCTGGTGTTGCAACTGTGAAGCAGCGAGTTGCTTCTGTCTATTTAAAACACTGAAATGATAATCAGTGATAATTAATGCAGAGCTCCATTTAGCATCAGAATATATAAAAACAGAATTATGTAATGTCTTTTATTGTCACCTATCTAACTGTGGAGGAGCCTGCAAAGTGCTTATCACTAATTCATCATCCTTTTTTCATTACTTCCCCAAGGCCTGGCACAGGTGGGGAGACAATTAGGCCAGAAAGAGTGAGTGGCCGGTAATACCCGGAAGGATTTCCAGGTGAGGTGATTTTGTAAAACGGATGGTGATATTCTGGGGCAGCACACAGTGTATATAACGATAGAGCATAAAACAAAGAGTACGATGATAAATCTTGTAGCCTGGCTGGTTATTTTGCAACACGGAATGAGTGTCTCATAGAAAATAGGCATGAAATGACGTTTTAAACACCTGGTCACGGTTTTCAGCTGTCATTATCGTCTTACTTTTCTCCTCCCCGTCCTCACTGCCACGCCTCCCCCTTTAGAGATGACTGATGATTGTTCCTTTATGGCTCTTTCTTGCGGTTTCCACTCTGCTCCTTTTTTTCCCATTTTTATCTTTTTGCCTGTCACTTTCAGAGCTTTATAATAACCTCAATGCTCCACTCGAGGACGCTTTATGACCAACTTGGCTGTTAATGGGCTGGACTGGTGGTTAATGGGTGTAATGGATGTTATAGGTGCTGTCAGGATCAAGCCCGTATATGCTGCCGATTTATGAGAACAAACAAGGCAAAGGACACCACTGACATCTTTAATGGTTTCTAAATGAAGCCATGTTCCTTGTTTTTCCTCTTGAGGTTTCCCCTCTGTACCCACCCAACCCCCATAAATATCTCTCCCTCTGCTCTGAAATAGGCTATACAATGAGGGAGAGATGAGATAAAGAGACCTGAGTCCCCATTCTGACTGGGAGGAGGGAGTGGGATACACAAGGAGCAGAGAGACAATAAACAGGCTTTACATTTACAAATGCAATATGTGGATCCAAAATCCCCCATATGTACAAACATATGGATGTAGTGTCAAAAAATATCACATATATATACATATAAGCATACTCTCACACAGATTATGGCTGCACGTACACATAAAGGAGACACACATACACACACATTATCTCCTTTCCATCACAGAAACAACTCATTATGTGGACAACATACGGGACCAGATTAATATCTGGACTCATTTCCCTTTCCTCCTATTCCACAACAGAGATGTTTTTTCACCCCTCCCCATGCAAGCAGTGACAAGCCTGCTGTGTCACATTAGTTCTGATTTGCAACCAATTCCTTTTGAAGATGATGGTTTTCACCTTCTCGGATGTCACGAAATAAATAAAAAAAACCTTCATCTTCTGCTGCCTAATTTAAAGAACAACAAAAAAAGTCACCTTGAGCATGCAGTCAAACCACAGCAGCTCTTTTGCTTGCCTTTAATCCATACATTGCATAACATAGCAAGCGCTCCCTCCACATCTACTATGGAGCCTAACTGCTGCAAAATGAGGAGGTAGACTCAGGGAGTGGGTGGGGGATGGGGCTCAAAATAGGGGAAAAAAATGTAAGGTTTAAGGAAAGTAAAAATGGAAATATATTATTTTCTCTGCCCTGTTATCCTGTTGAACTGAAGAGCATTTGGGTCTCTAATATCAAGGGAAACAACTTCAGTGTAAATGACACACCAAACTGTGAATGGAACGGATTGCGTTTTCTGTGACGTCGCAATTTTGTGTTGAGCATGTGTCGTGTTATGTAGACGTCCATTTGTTCATTAAGGCTGTGAACCAAAAAGGTTAAGAACCACCAGGTTGCATAACACACCTAACACTCCCTGCACATCACAGCAGTCATCCAAAACAGGGATTTATCCTCCCTCCCCACACACAAACACACAAATTTCACCTAGGCACAGGGCAGAGACACACTACATCAAAATGGAGGACAGGGGAGTCTGCTGGATGTGATTTTATTCCATTATGTAATCCTTTAACCCAGTGACAAATTGCCACATAGCTGCCCTATGATACATTTTGACCCCCTTCTTACCACAAAATCCTTTTCAAAAAGCTGAAGCTCTTTTGTCATCTGCCTCAGGTTGTGTGCTTGTGTTATGTTTTCTCACATTCCTTGAAATGTTTTTTTTTAATTTTACAGCTTCTCTTCCCCCCAGTCACTGTGTGTTTAACCCCTTTACCTCTAAATGAATTCCTCTGCCTGTCTCCATCCCAGCTCTCACTCTTCTTCCCTCTTGTTGTTTTTCTTCTCAACCACCGCCCTCCTCTTTGCCATTATTCTCTCCCAATCCCCCATCAATTTAACCCCATTACGTCTCTTTACCATCCTTTTCGCTTCCACAGTCTCTCCCTACTTCAGCTTTTCTTCCATCATCTTAATTCTCTGTCACATCACTCATACCCTGCACATTTTTTTTTTGCATTTCCCCTTTTTCTGCGTGTCGAAACCCTATTTCCCCCCTTCCTTATATATTTTTCCCCCCATTGATCGCCCACAGGCCTTACCAGGTGTGAGCTACAGTGAAGCGTCGCCTCTGTCGGATGCTTTTGTTGACCATCAGCTTGCGAAAGAGGCGCGGGGAGCTTCTGGGTGACAGTTTGGGGGACGTGGCTCCCCTCTTTCCCCCCACCACACCTGGCATCTTTGGGGGCTCCAGCTCCAGGTGCATGTGCTCCTTGAACGTCCGGATGCACGAGTCCATCTCAACGCTCAGCTCATTGGACGACATCCCTGCAGGCTGGGTTGCGTCCTCTGGGGCAGATTCTTACGCCTCAATCAAATTCTGCCAATTTCTGTCCAAATTCAGTCCAATCAGTCAGTCATGAACAGCTGACTTAGTTCTCCTCTTGTCTCTTGCAGACACGGAGAAGTTTTCACTGGGTTGAAATGTTGCAGAGAGCCTACAGCTACCTCACGCGCGATCACTCACACAGGAAAAGGCCAGCTCACACATACCTTTTTTGTTGCTTGTGTTGCTTTGCCTCTCGGCTTTCTTCCCCCCCCCCCCCCCTCCCCGTGGCCTGTTCTTTGCAGGTTTAGAGATTAGCCAGCCACCCCTCTCCCTTTCTCCTTTTCTGGCTCATGTCCCGTGCTTTCCTGCTGGTCTTCTGTTCATCGGAGGCTTTCAGAGGAGCTTCTCCACCAGGGTCACATACAGAAGAAATTCCTCTTCTCAACACCGCTTGCCTCCCATCTCTCTCCTGGTCTCGCTGTCTGTAAAGTGCACACCCCAGTGCCCTCCTCCTGCTGCTCCCTGTGTCCCTCTAGCTCACTAGTCAATGTTGGTGCCGGCTAAATGCACACCTCAGGACCAACTCTTTCTCTCAATCCATCCAGGCATGATGATCTCCCTTATGAAAGATTCAGAAAGACTGAAGACTGCTCTCTGTCTCCTCCTGTCTTGCTCTCTCTCCATCAACCACTGCTTGACTGACCTCCTCTCTCTCTCTGCAAACAACCCCCACCTCTCCCAAAGGCACTCCCGGTGTGGCACAGAGTGACTCCCACTATGCTGAGCCTGAAGTCAGATTTCCCTTCACTCGCACGTCAGAGCGGTGAGCGGAGCACAGCACAGCATGCAGGCAAAGGCTTCACTTGCCGTTTCATTCAGAATATACACAAGGAGCTATGAGCAGGCACGCAGCGAGTGCAGGCCACGCCTCCCCGGGTGACGATTGGCTGCCGGTCGTTGTGACGACAGGCAGGCAGGCACAGTAACAGGTTGTCAGATTTATTATTTATTTTTTGTTTAGCCGGGATTTGCGGTAATGCTGCTGATGATGTTGTGACCTTTAGTGAGGCAAGCAAGTAGTGAGGACAGGCCAAGAAAAAAAAAGGCAATTTGGAAGGGAGATAAAAGTAAACGGCTTAATGGGCATCACTGAGGAGAAACACACACACTGCTCAAAGGTCAGCTGATTCAAATAAATACTGTAAACTATGCATTTGTGTCAGTACATAAAAGTAATTCTCCACTGAGAAGATAACTACATAATGATGTTTCATCCAGGGTATATATGCCAGTGTAATCTCACTAACATTTTCTGTCTGTCTCTCACGCATCCATCCATAATTCTGTCTGAATGGAAGCAATCCAACAGTGAGATTGCCACGGTGTGTAGAAAGAAAGAAAGAATGAACAGATAGATACAGTCAAACCAGAAATATATCCACAAACACCAAGGGTTACTCTGAGTGTTCAACAGAGACGAGAGAGAAAAAGAGAGTGGGGTAATGCCTTGAAGGTAGAGAGAGAAGATGAGGGAGAAAAATCCAAAAGGAACATCAGAAGAGGCAGAATGGCACCGTGACGAGTGTTGGAAATGTGAGCACTTGCTCATCTGCTCGGTGGACTGATTTGTTTTGGTTGTGAGTCACTGATGATTCTGTGCCACTGAAGCACAGAGAGATTTCTTACTAAAATTCTTGCCAAGAAACCCTTTGAAAATAGTCTGTCCAAGCTTGCATATAAAGAAGAACACACTTGTAGTAATGTGAGGCGTCACAGAAGCGCAGCAGGCTGAACTGTGCATCATGCATTAGTGGTTTAAAATCTGTGGGTGATGCATGGCATTCCCTGGCACATTTTCTCTGTCACACTCTGAATTTACATCCAAGTACTAATAATTAAGGTTTCACTAGCAAACAGATCAGTTAGGACTTGACATAGTATAACACACAGCACACAGCAATAAAAATAACTGAATGTCTCTTCCTGACTAATACATCCCGGTTGTATACAAATACCAGCAGGTGAACGTGATATTATATATCATGATATATCTCTAAATTCTGTCCAGTCAAAGTGAGAATACGAGAAGCACGTTGATGTTATCGTGAAATTATACCTCACATGGTCTCCATCTGAGGTTAGCGTATTAGCACTATCATCATTACATCAACACTTACAGTTAACACTAAACAGAAAGTACAGCCATGCTGACATTACTTTTCCAAGTGTTTAGTCATTACCCTTGACAAACATAATCTCTGGCATGATGATAATTCAAATTTTGGGACAATCCATCCTGAGATATTTCACAGGATAACTGAAAAATCTCACTGGCAGTTACTGGAAGTAGTGGGAAAGTCATGAAATCAATAAGTGTGAAAAAGAAAGGCTGAATGTAACAATATCACCATATACCTGTAATTGTCTCCTGAAAGCTGTGTTTTGTGGTTGTTATAAAACTATTTAACTGAGCTGCCTCACTCCAACTGAGGAACCAGATGTTGTCTGGCTTAAATTTTTGTATGATCCTACTGTTCCGCTGTTGATGGTAAGAGTGAAAACAAAAGTCTTCATGCACATCCAGTATCCTTGGAATTAAATTCCCAGTGGATTACTTTTACTACTCATGCCATTGTCGCCACAACAATAGGAGAATGTTTAGCGTTAGCATGCTGTGCTGCTTGTATGGCAATATTACCATCAGCCATGATCACATGCCCAAAGGTCAGAGCTCTGTGGATACTGTAAAATTACAAATATTCACAGATAGCAGAAACTTTAGGACCAATTCTAAATAAATTAGCAAGTATTTAGTGGGTTATTGTATTTTAATGTCACCTGTTCTGCCAGAGTTGACAGTTAAAATAGTGACCGGAACAGAGCCCATTAAGACTCTTCACTTCAGAGTGAATTCCCAGTTGCAGTTCTACACTGCTAAACTACTGATTTCATAGCCGCAAGCTTGTTTGACAAACTGACCATACACATGAGCTAAAAAGACAGACTGTGCTGTGAACAGACGATGTAAAATGATCACTCGGACAGAAAATTAGAAATGATAGAAAGTCCTGATCTGACTCATTCATGTCTGTCTGTCGGCTTTGTGTTGTTGACATATGCAAAGAGAGTCTTCTTCCTGAAGGAGGGGTGGACAGCAGCTGTGTTTAAAGACACTGAAACACCCTGTTTAGAACAGCCCTAAAACCAGGGGTTATAGTCTCATGGTGAAATAAACCACCTTTGCAGTATTTTGAGCTGAAAACTAAAAGCCATATTCTGGAAACAAGTGAGACATGATTAATTTGCTAAAAGGAGCACAATGTTTTACCTTTAATACTGTAGAAAGAAAGACTTAACTGAAAACTAAAACATTATTGCTGGCTTTTGCATATTAGTCAATTTTTCACAATAAAATGGAGGTTTATAATAGAGGAGTGATAATGCACAAAAGAGAAGAGAAACAACACCAAAAAAAGAATGAGATTGAATTAGAGAGTGACTGAGCCATTTAGTTCTGTGTTAAACCGGTTTTCACATCCTTGAGCGCTTGAATAAAAGCACACTATGCATTGTCATAGTTCTGGAAGAACTGCCATTTTATAACAGCCCCTGCAGCCAGCTGTGAAGCTCTGGCTGCTCCTCACTGGTGCATTAAGTCCTTGATCAAGCAGAACTAAATGTGAGGCTCTGTATTGTTGAAGAATGATTTTAAAAAAAATCCTGCTTTCTTTTAGGTGTCTTAAATATCCCAATCAATTAAACAAATATTTAATTGTCTAAGAAAGTAACTGTCTATTTGCATTACTGATTAATCTTTTTTTAAATGTGTCACAAACAGGTTCTGCTGATGAGATGACAAGACGAATATGTTAATGTGTAGCTGATACAACATTAACCATGTTCACATCTTTGGTTAGTGTGATAACATTGTATCATTTTCTAAACTGCTGTTAATCCTGAAGGCATTGGGTCATTAACCAACATTCTGACATGATAGCAGGGCAAGAAAATTTCAGGAATCACTACAGTCACACCGAGAGGGGGCATGAATTTTTGTACTAGATTTTAAGGCAATTCATCCAAAAGTTTTATTCCAGCTTCTCAAATGTGAAGATTTAAATGGAATATCTTTTTCTAACACTGGTCGAGCGATTTGAAGATGTGTTTTTGGCTTCAGGGATACTGTGATGATTCTTTTTCTCACATTTTACCGACAGCGAGACATTCTTTAAAAAAGAATCCAAAAGAATAGTCATTAAATTAGCAGCAGTCCTGCTTTGCTGTACCGTTTCTTTCTGTTTAGGCTCTAGTGACTCTGGTTTTAGCTTTATACTGAACCATGTAATATCTGTACTTTTAAAATTGTGCACCCGATGTTCAGTAGCTGGGGCTAATTTCACTCAATGTATTTTTAGGAGGAACACAGCTGATATGCTTATTCAATATCCTGACAAATTTTTGTTCTTGTATTCTTACTTTGCGAAAAATAAGTATAGGGTTACATTTTTTATAAGCATCCCTGCTCCTCCAGCATCCACCTGTCACTTTCTATAATGTCACAACATGCAAAAAGAAGAAATGCAGTCTGCCTCCTGCTCCCTTGTTTGCTTGTCTCCCACTGTGAAACCCCGATCCAGGTAATAAGATCATCCTTGGGACCTGAGTGTGTTTGGGAGGAAAGGGATCTTTCATGTCACTGAGCGTACGAGGTGGATGCAGGTGATGGGGTGTGCATGGGATGGATTTAGGTCGTGAGACGAGAGCCCTTAATGTAGCATCTCTGGTTACATAAAACCCTCTCTTCCTTATCCCCTCTGTCACACTCCATCTCTCTCAGATAAGTGAAAAACAATCCTGCATTGTGGCCCAGATTAACAGACCTGTACTGATTCATAAAGGTTCGTGAAGAAAAACAGAAGAACGGTGACTCAAGCACAAAAAGAAAGCAGATACGTGCCAAGCACAGATGCACAAGGTTAAAAAGAGCCAGTGCATTATTCATCCATGTGAATAAGATCCATGTGATCAATGCTAGCATGCACAAAAGATAGAAATGGAAAAGTCAAAATAAAAAGAGTAGAAAACATTAGAGAAGTGAATACAGGCTTCAAAAAAATCTAGAATAGCTGAAAAGAAGGCTGAACAAAGAGTATTATGATTTGAAGGTGACCTTGTTGATATTTCTTCTATGTACAATCCTAGATAACAGTGAAAGAATGATGTCTGATGCAGATTTCTCCCTGGGCTGTTTGAGTACATGCAGACAGCTAAAAAAAAGAAAAAACCCTCTCTGTCAGCTCACAGCTTAACAGACTAAACTATTCTCAGGTTTAATTCACCTTCACAGTCACACATGGGAGGATTGCCATGCAAATAAAATGTACCAGGACAGTAGCCGAGATAAATATGCCAATTTTTTTCCTTTCTCTGACACTCAACTGAAATCCTAAAGTTGATGAAGCTGTGGAGGACATGACTTCTACATTTTTACCACTAAAGCTGCATGGTATTTAACCACCCACTGACTAATCCATTGATTTTATAATCAGGTGAAATCATGACGGTTGTGGAGATCAGATCATTCCTTCTCTGTACAGATTGAGAGCAGAGTCGCAGTTTTTGCACACAATTCACAAAAGGAACTAAATGGATGGAGATGCACAATGTCTCAAATACTATGCATAATTTGTCTGAGTTTCTTTGACTGCTAAAAATGAAAATGTAAGACACAATTTCTGCCAGCCGATTGTGTGAATTACGAGCACCCAAATGAAAGCCGTCTGGAACAACAGCGGAGAGGGCAGAGCTCAACAACATACCACACAAAGCAAGTTAATACCGCAAAGACAAGTCATAATCTGACCAGTGTCACCCTGACCTGGGTGGAAAAACTCAAAAATAGTTTCCACTGAAGTTCAGAGAGGAGATAGAAATGGTAAATTTCATTCGTAAGTGAAAATTTTTAACAATATTTATCATACAAAGGACCAGATTGAACTTTCTTTCTTGGTAGTTAAATGCATCATGCAGTATTTTGGGAAGACCTGTACATACTGAATATACAGGACATACATCTCTGAAAACATTACAAAGTAAAACCACAATGAAAATACAGTCTATATCAATCTTTTCAAAGAGCATTAAATATATTTTTGCCTTACTAATTACGAATGATCATTTATTGAATTACACGCTTGTCTGACTAGATAGATTTTCACACCATGTCCAATTAACAGTACTAAATGACAAAATATCTCACTGAGCTCTCTTAATATGTTTAAAGAACACAGTATTGTTGGCATGGGTATGAGCAGAATAAATCATTTAAGCAATGCCCTTTTGTTTTGTGTAAACACTGCCACTGGCTATGGATCAGCTTCTGCTCTGGTTTGTTCAGGCATTTGAGAAGACAGGGGAAAAAGTACTGCTCTAATTCTGTTGCCAAAAGAAGGGCTCAAATAAGAGCTAGTTTTATTTCTCTCATGTTTTGCCTTCTAACAGATTTTGCTATTGGTTAATCCCTCTGAGGCTCCACCTCTGCACCTTCAGAGAGATCTCTGCACTCCCCATCCAATCAGGAGGTAGCAAGCACATACTGCATCCCCATTATAACACCCTAGTGCACCACTTTAGTCAATCCCACTTTTTACTAAGCCACTCCAGAAGAACCTTCAAGAATCTGCCACCGTCCAGTGTCGAAAGAAGTCTGCTAATAAGTCTTGCTCCATTTGTTCCTCACCACTGCCAGCCTCCAACTTCCATGAGTCCTGTTTCATTTGCTTCAGGAGTCACCAGACCAATGCCAAACCCTCCTCCACATGTGGGGGAGAGCAAGCAGGCCATTCGTGAAGGGCTTCCACTTCCTATATGCGTGCCCAGTGCAGGAAAAGGACCTGGACTTCCACCAAGTCCAAGCCCTGGATGAGTCTGACAAACACCCTGCCACACTCTCCCAGCTCATGAATAACCAGCTGGAGCAGCTGAGGTCCCACCTCCACCATCAGCAGCCTCCTCCTCAGCAGCAGCAGCATCATCAACAACAGTGCCAGGCCTCAGATGAGTGACAGAACCTGTCTGCTAAAGTCTCTGCCTGAACCTTCCTCTTGACAAGTGACCGGACACAGCGGGAGTTGCAGGTCCTGTCTGAGCTTCTGTCAGACACAATAGACATGCAAGTAGTTGTATGTCTCCTCCTTCACTGCCTCCCATTCTTCTTCACGTCAACAATCTTCCAAAAACTAACACACAAGAGCTCACACGACATGCAAGTACATCCTCCATCTATTCTAGCTCTCGGCTAATGCTGTGTTTGTCAAGGTGGGTGTTGTCATTTCTTGCGGCACATGGCTCAAGTTTCTGCAGTGGTTGGTTGTCAAGATTGGCACTGCATCCTCCTTGGGAGTGTTTGCAGCAGCAATACTGGTATATGATAGCAGGAAATGCCTCATGGCTAAGAGCAACCGCCATGATGAAGGCCTTTCTGCAAGTGGTCAGCAGAACGAGATTGCTGCAGTTAGACCTATACAATCTTTTAAGCAACACCTTTTGAGCCACTGGTGCTGATAAACCTGGAATTAGCTTCTCTTGACATAGCCTTCCTGTCAGCACTTATGTGTGCTCAGACAGTTGGGGATCTCTGTGCCTTACTGGTGCACCAATCCTGCACGTCTTTTAGCCAGGCAGCAGTGCAGCTGAACTGTTACCAAACATCTCCTTTAAGCCCACAGCCATTACTTTCTCATTAAAGTCAGAGCTATTTGGCTGAAGACATTATACCTCCACCTCATAGTTTGCGCCATGTGCCATGTTGCTTTGTGGTCCATGAGGCCGATGGGGTACCAGGCTTCATTTTTAGGAGTGTTTCAGTGGAAAATATCTGCTTAATCTTAAGCTCTAACTTCCACTTTTGTGCAGTTATAAATCAGAGACATAAATGTTCTCTGTAGCTCAATCCACAGTTCGGGTTGCATCAGGGGGATCCCTCGTGCGTAGCCCTGTAACAGTAGATTTATCTTGCCCTTGCCTGGGTACAGAGTGGGGCTATAGTGTGTGGTTGCTACTTCTTTGACAGTGAATGCAAGGAACTGTCTCGGGCTATTGAAGTGGAACTTTGAGGGGAAGGTATGAACAGTGAAGCTAAACATAAAGCGTAGAAGCTAGCATATTCAACAGGCTAACAACAGCTGTCAATAAAATTGTTGGTCAGTCCTATTCCTTGTCAAACTTCAAGCTTAATCGCATTTTAACTATGTGTGAAGAAAAGAAGGCAGGTTAGTTCCCAACCAGAGGAAGTTATAGCCACTTCTTGTCCATACAGAAATGAAAGAGAAGCCAAATGCTGATTGCACCTGGTTTAAACACACATGACCCCTGAAGCACAAACTTCTATCACCAGCAGCCATTGTTGGGAAACGGGGGAGCATTATTTAGACAATCATCACTCTTTAATAAATGGTGCTGAAAACATGCTGGATCATCCACAATCAAAAGATCATGGGATCAGTCCAAAGCAAAGGAGAACTTTGAAACCTTCAGACATCTATTTATAATTCATATATACATATGCTGTAATACCAAAAGTTTGAAGAAGATAGTCATTTCTTGAAAATACTGAGGTAGTTTATTGCATCTTTTCAAAGTATTGCAGACTACTATGTTTTCCCTGTCATTCAGACACTCGGGGACAATCAAAAGACATAAAGTAATAAACACAAAGCATTAAAAGCTTTTGTTTTGTTTTGTAGTTCAGTTTAGCTACCATTTATTTACATATTGATAGCACTGATTAAGGAAATCTAGATTAAAGCAACATCCCCTTTAACTAAAGCTAGCACACAAAAAGGTGTGATTATTAGTGTGCACACTCTGTATACATCCACTGGCTATTTCGCTCTGGCCTGTTTCTTTCTACACCTGTATTGTACATGGACAAGACACAATTAAAGACAAACATATTGCAGGCGCAGACGCTTCATCTTGATAATCGCCTCAGTTCCCCTCTGCAGCAGCCCAGCACAGGTTTTTCTGAAGCGGTGGCACAAACACACCCAGCTGCACACACGACTTCAACAATCAATCCACGAGGCACTCTGAGCTCAGAAACAATTGTGGACATCAGCAGGAAAAATAATTGAATCCGAAAATAACTTCTTGCTCCCTCCTCTTCCATCCAAACATTGACGAAGGCACTTAAATTAGTACAAGTAGAAAAGAGGGGATCAAGTGGGGGGGAGCGAGGAGATGTGCTGATGACTTGGACTTAAATTCTGTTAGAGATGGATTAAATAGAAACACATACAATGCACAAACATACACACACATCTAGCAGCTTAAGGCTTCACAGGGGGAGAGAGTAATCAGACTTGAGGACCTTCGGGATGGCTCTGGAGACCATAACATTTAGCTGCAGTGATGCCTGAAGGGGGCACAGTGTGATGGCTAAGAGAAGAAGCCCGGGAGGGAAGAGCACACGAGGGAAACATGTCTGCTTGTACCAGCAGGGTTACTGACGATTGACACACACCTCACCTGCTATAAAGCCTGCGGTTGTATGACGAAACTGTACTGCCACCAATAAACTCACTGTTAACAGAAAGAAATAACAGTCGTCATCAGATCCTATAAAAAAAATAGAATAAAATATATAGGGAGAGACGAGTTACAAAAAAAAATGCATATTTTCCTTACAATGTCCCAGAATAATATATTCTATCATATGGTATTTTTATAAAGGTCATATCAGTACAAAAACGATGTTACACTACATTGAGATCTGAAGACTGCTAAAGGCCACAGCACAATATTAACATCATTATCACACTCATTTAGCTATTCACTGAGCCTCTGCGTGTGCCTGAATTTACATTTCTTTGCTTACTTATTTCGCTTTGTCTTATATTCTGACACTAGTCTACATCCACGTATGCGGTTAGACATTATCACACTGCACTCTTGTGGCTGTAATAGAAAATGCAAGCCTTTAAATGTTCAGTAATTTATCTATACAGCATATAAAGCATCCCTCTGTATATCCATGTATTCATGGCCACAGACAATATTTAGTTTGCTGTCATGATCTTTATATAATTTGTCACCATCTTCTTAGAACAGAAATTATTTGTAATTTTCTTTTTTGGCGAGTCAATTTCAGTGACTTGTGCTCATTTCTTATAATTCAACACTTAACAATAATTCAAGTACTTGGTCAATCAGGACTGATTAGTTGGTTTAGAGAAAGCAAATCTGACTTTGGCATGATTGGACAACTGGCTTCCCACCAAGACCTGGACACTTATTGATTGCGTGCGTGCGTGCGTGCGTGCGTGCGTGCGTGCGTGCGTGCGTGCGTGCGTGCGTGCGTGCGTGCGTGCGTTTGTTTGTTTGTATGCGTGTCATCTAAAACTGCACATTGTTCCTGCTGCTGTGAAGGAGCGCCCAGTCTGTGTGTGAATGTCTGATGTAACATGAAAGATCAGTCAGTGATGCAGGGTTCTGGTGTCTTGCCTGCACTCAGTGTTACTGGGCAGCAGATTGCTTACTATTGCTCAGATTTGTCACCAATGATTAGTCGCTCGAGGTACATTTATATAATGTTTGAGTATCACTTTACGAGCTTTAAACATGTAAAACTAGAGCTAAACCTTTCTATTGTATGCCTCTGTCAAGTGTTCAAGTTGCAGTTTACATCTATATCTGTCCTAAGTTATTCAAATGTGTAAATGTTTTGTGAGGCCACGGTGAGCTTGACCTTCGATCTTGACCTTCCCTTCAGAGGTTACTATCTGACCTCTAGAGGATATTTGACCATCAAAGTGTAATCAGCTCATCCTTTAGTCCAAATGGATGTTTGTGGCAGATGTAATGAAATTATCTCAAAGTGATTCTGATATATGATGTTCATAAGAATGTGATGGGAATGACGTCACGATGACCTTAATCTTTAAACACCAAAGTCATTCTGCTTCGAGTCCAAGGGAATCTTCATGCTAAATTTCCAGACATTCAAGAAAAATCCCATTCATGAGAATGGGAAGAACGGACAGACCAACCTAAAATAAAAAATGATAATGAATTTGACCTTAAGTGTCAAACATACAGACCTGATCAAAATCTTAAGACCAGTTGAAAAATTGCTAGAATTTACCTTTTGCACATTTGGATCTTAATGAGGTTTTAAGTACAGCTACAATATGCAAAAGCAAGAAGGGGGAGTGTGACATAAAGCACTTTGAAAAACTAATTTATTGAAAACAACAAATAACCTGAAATAGGCTTTTTATCAGCTGATCAAAAGTTTAAGACAATCGCTCAAAAAATTACAAAAAAACTCTCCAAACCAGAACAAAAATTTTTTAGGACTCAGTAATGAGTAGCTCCACAGTTCTTGTTAATCACTTCAAAAATCCGTTTGGGCATGCTTGATGCGAGTGTTTCCAGGAAGCCTTTGGGAACATTGTTCCAAGTGGTGAAGATGGCTTCACGAAGGGCATCAACTGTCTGGAACTGAAGGTCATTTTTATGAACTTCCCTTGCTATCCATCTGCAAATGTTCTCTATGGGATTTAAATCAGGGGAACATGCGGGATGGTCCAAAAGAGTGAGTTATTCTCCCTGAAGAAGTCCGTGGTCAAGCGAGCATTGTGAACTGCAGCATTGCCCTGTTGAAAAAAAACAGCTGTTACCACACAGACGAGGGCCCTCAGTCATGAAAGATGCCCGCTGCAACATCTGCACGTAACCAGCCGCCGTTTGAGGACCCTACACCACCTGAAGCTCCAGTGTTCCACTGAATGAAAAAGCACCCCAGATCATGATGGACCCCCCTCCACTGTGCCGGGTAGAAAACATCTCAGGTGGGATCTCCTTGTCATGCCAGTAACGTTGGAAGCCATCTGGACCGTCAAGGTTAAATTTTTTCTCATTAGAGAATAAAACTGTTTTCTACCTTTCAATGTCCCATGTTTAATGCTCCCCGGCAAAGTCTAAACAGGCAGTTCTGTGGCACTGAAGGAGACGAGGTCTTTGAATTCGTTTTTGAAACCCTTTTCCCGCAGATGCTGTCTGATTGTTATTGCACTGCAGTCGGCACCAGTAAGGGCTTCAATTTGGGTCGAGGACCCCCTGTGTCTTGACGGACAGCCAATCGGATCCTCCGGCTCAGTGCAGGTGTAATTTTTTTTGGTCTACCACTTGACTTTTTTGTTCCATAATGCTCAGAATCTTTCAAAAAAATTAGAATGACCGTCTTACTGCGTCCAACCTCAGCAGCAATGGCACGCTGTGAGAAGCCTTGGTTATGCAGCTCGACCATCCGACCACGTTCAAGAGGAGAAAGCTGAGATTTAGCCATCAGGAGGGCATGACCGTGTGAATGGCTGACAGAAAATGAGAATTTTGAGCAGATTTTGGCTTTTATAGCCTGTGGTTTTAACTTTTGATCAGCTGATAAACAGTCTATTTCAGGTTATTTGTTGTTTTCAATAAATTACTTTTTCAAAGTGCTTTTTGTCACACTCCCCCTTCTTGCTTTTGCATATTGCAGCTCTACTTAAAACCTCAATAAGATCCGAATGTGCAAAAGGTAAATTCTAGCAATTTTTCAACTGGTCTTAAGATTTTGATTAGGTCTGTATAGTATATTCTTTACAGATTGCAATGTCAGTGCAGTTGCATCAAGCAAAGGGAACAACATGGAGGAAGTATTCAGGTGTTTCACTTAAGTAGAAGTACTAATAATACCTCATTAAAAATACTGTGTTATGAGAAACAGTTCTGCAATGACAATGTTACTCTCGCAAAAGTTTGCAACTATATTCTAAAAGAGAATTAAAAGTTAAAGTACTAAATGTGGTATATGTCCCCTTTGAGTATGATATATACTATTGAATACTGTTAATATATATTATATATTTATTCTGCTAAGAAACGCGGCGGAGTTATGGGACGATCTGTGTATGTTTATCCGTCTGTTCACCTGTTCATAACATTACTCAAAAACAGACTAACAGATTTGGATGAAATTTTCAGGGTAGGTCAGAAATGACAAGGACCAAGTGACGAGATTTTGGCAGTGATGCGGCTTATAGTCTGGATCCATAGATTTGCTAAATAGGTCTGTATCATTGCTAGATAGCAGCACGGCATTACTGTAACTATGACAACAAGTGAACACTACATCAGATGCCTGCTGACGATCACATGATTGTGATTCTACTACAAATCCACCGCCGCAGATTTATCAGAACTTATACGTCAGAAACGATAAAAGGAACAAATGATTAAATTGTGGGGGTGTTTCCGAAACCCATCATTTCCTGCTTCATGCTAAATATTTTGGTCACACGATGCATTATCCATACATAACATACACATGCATACACACGTGGACAAAATTGTTGGTACCCCTCAGTTAAAGAAGGAAAAACCCACAATTCTCACTGAAATCACTTGAAACTCACAAAAGTAACAATAAATAAAAATTTATTGAAAATTAAATAATCAAAAACAGCCATTACTTTTGAATTGTTGATTAACATAATTATTTAAAAAAAACAAACTAATGAAACAGGCCTGGACAAAAATGATGGTACCTCTATAAAAGATTGAAAACTATTTGACCAGAGTGACATGATTAACTCAGGGGTGTCATTTAATTGACATCACAGGTGTTTCCAAACTCATAATCAGTCAGTCTGCCTATTTAAAGGGAGACAAGTAGTCACCCTGCTGTTTGGTGAAAAGGTGTGTACCACACTGAACATGGACAACAGAAAGCGAAGGAGAGAATTGTCCCAGGACATCCGAAAAAAAATGATAGACAAACATCTTAAAGGTAAAGGCTATAAGACCATCTCTAAACAGCTTGAAGTTCCTGTGACAACAGTGGCTCATATTATTCAGAAGTTCAAGACCCACGGGACAGTAGCCAACCTCCCTGGACGTGGCCGCAAGAGGAAAATTGATGACAAATTGAAGAGACGGATCGTTCGAATTGTATCCAAAGAGCCCAGAGCAACCTCCAAAGAAATTAAAGGTGAACTCCAAGGCCAAGGTACATCAGTGTCAGATCGCACCATTCGTCGTTGTTTGAGCCAAAGTGGACTTCATGGGAGACGACCAAGGAGGACACCGCTGCTGAAAAAAACTCATAAAAAAGCCAGACTGGAATTTGCAAAAATGCATGTTGACAAGCCACAAAGCTTCTGGGAGAATGTCCTTTGGACAGATGAGACCAAACTGGAGCTTTTTGGTAAGGCACATCAACTCTATGTTCATAGACTCAAAAACCAAGCATACGAAGAAAAGAACACTGTCCCTACGGTGAAACATGGAGGAGGCTCAGTAATGTTTTGGGACTGCTTTGCTGCATCTGGCACAGGGTGTCTTGAAAGTGTGCAAGGTACGATGAAATCTGAAGACTATCAAGGCATTCTGGAGAGAAATGTGCTGCCTAGTGTCAGAAAGCTTGGTCTCAGTCGCAGGTCATGGGTCTTCCAACAGGACAACGATCCAAAACACACAGCCAAAAACACCCAAGAATGGCTGAGAGAAAAGCGTTGGACTATTCTAAAGTGGCCTTCTATGAGCCCAGATCTGAATCCCATTGAACATATGTGGAAGGAGCTGAAACATGCCATTTGGAGAAGACACCCATCAAACCTGAGACAACTGGAGCTGTTTGCTCATGAGGAGTGGGCCAAAATACCTGTTGACAGCTGCAGAACACTCATTGACAAATACAGAAATCGTTTAATTGCAGTGATTGCCTCAAAAGGTTGTGCAACAAAATATTAAGTTATGGGTACCATCATTTTTGTCCAGCCCTATTTCATTAGTTTGTTTTTTTAAATAATTATGTTAATCAACAATTCAAAAGTGATGGCTGATTTTGATTATTTAATTTTCAATAAATTTTTATTTATTGTTACTTTTGTGAGTTTCAAGTGATTTCAGTGAGAATTGTGGATTTTTCCTTCTTTAACTGAGGGGTACCAACAATTTTGTCCACGTGTGTAACACACGTCTGTGCTCAGCGCAAGGCCATTTTGTTTGTGGATACATCAGTATTAAATGGCCACATTCTATATTGCTGTGATTTCTGACCATCAATAACTAATAAACAAATGCTGCATTTAAAAAAATGCTGCATTTCTGACAATGCCATATGTGGGGAATGAACAACCTTGGTGGAATGCTGCGCTCTCTGACTGCTTTTCTAGTTACAAAAGCTTTTGTCTGGTCACAGGTCCACTAGGCAAAAGCTTCAGTTGAACAAATGTAACCAATACTGCCCTACTCACCTCCCTTTTAGACACCTGAAGGTACATGGTCATCATAAGGCTTCTCTGTGTCTATGAAACTAATGCAGGTGAACAGGCGCCTCTAGCATAATTACAGGAGCTACTCTGCTCACTACTGTTCTACAAACAACACAAAAACCCTTTATTCTTCCAAAAACTGAGGGTCTGTAATGAGCTAGAGCCTCCACCATGACTTAAGAAAGTGTTTATTTACCAAAAACCCCAATCTGTACAACATCTTAATCAAAGTGCTTTTGTTTCCTAAATCTGACCACAGACACGTCTCTGGAGTCCCGATGCTGTGCTTCCTGCACCAGTCATCCACCCTGACCACCTACCTGTGACTCTGGTGCACCTCAGTCATCAAAGAATTATTCCTCGCACCATAGTCCAGCCAGCAATTGTGTTTGTCATCTCACTGACTCTCAGAAAACTTTGTGATATATAAACAGAATTTCGAGGAGACAGACAGCAGGAGTTGTCTGGAAGTTTGCTGGGACCAAAAAGCTTTTTGAGGCCAACTGTTATTTTTTTCTCCCTGAGCTCCCTAAACTCCTCTCACACCTCAACTGCAGAGTACAGCTGCAGAATGAATTTGGGTCAAGCACCTCCCTGATGGTTTTGTGTAATAGATAAGAATCTAAACATCTCCAGTGCCTAAAGCTGTTACACAGTACTGTATGTGTCCTGCTAATGCTTTAGAAGTGGGGCAAAGGCACTTTAATTTAATCCAGTGCCAAATGTAAATAGAGTATTTTTGTTAAAACCATACATAGCATCAGCGTCAACTTCTCAAGAACTTCCAAAAGCAGGTGTGTGTTTCATTTGAAACAACAGAGTGGTACACAGTTTGTTTATAGCTGAAATGTGCTGATTGTCTGTTTATTCCTGTGAAGAAAAAAAAACAGCTCTGCCCTCTTTTTGACAATCCACTCACCACTCAGGATCCACAGGTGTGATGTCTATCCTGGGAGGAGCTCCAAATGGCAGCGATGTTGGCCTTGTCATGATCTCATCGTCAGGAGTCCGTGACCTTTCTCCTTGTCGCCACGACAGTGGCGGTAGCTGCAGGTTTCCCGAGAAACGGCGTCGGCCCCGGCGCAGGTCGACCCCCAGAGTACAGGACGGAGAAGTGAAGGATTCACTGAGGCAGCAATCTGGAGGCTCTTTGCTGTCCTGAGAAGAGAAAGAAAGAAACAGATGAGGCAGGAAATAATACTCATTTAGGTCTTCCCTTTCTTTAAAAATGAAAACCCCGTGTTTAATTACCACGTTGCAACATTTTTTACACCTTACCTCACTTGTTTTTCCACTAGGTGGCGCCATAGGTTTGTGACAGAAACTGGGGTTACATACTATGTAGAGCACAAACACATAAAATCTCTTTCCATTAAATGCAATCAGACACTGCCTGCTCATTTCACTAATCCCAAGCTTTAGAGTTAGGTGAATTTATACAGAACTGTAAAAATAAATCTTCAAAATCCACCATCTGTACTCAAAACTTGGATTTTTGGGGCTGTCTACAGATATAACAAACCTTTAAGTGTTGATAAGAGTGAATGAAGTATCAATTTCCATATTATGATGACTTTAATACATTTTAAGCCGGGACTGTTTACTGTAGGATAGAACGGCATGAATCCCACATGATTTTAGGAATTTTTATTTCCATTATCTCTTCACTTAAACCTCCCGTGAGGCGTCAAGTCTTCTACGTTATTTATTGGCTTAATTTGTCTTGTTAATGTGTGCTGATTCCAGGGCATAAATAACCATGTTTATTCCTCAGCTGCAAAATTTAATTTACATGCAAGTCTGCAGGACATGATAAATCCTGACAAGTGCAAATGAGCAAGAGACAGAGAGAGACAAATGGAACATGTGTTTCTGTTTGGTAGCATATGTGCATAGGAATGAAAACCATGTATGTCCAAACAAAATGTAAGTAACTCCGTCACCTTCCACCTGTCTCGGCCCCTTATCTGGGTTCTTAAGTCATACGCTGTATTTGTCATATATCTCAGATGCCATTTAACAAATTACAGTTGATATGAAGATTAAAAATGCCTGTCCTGCACACACTTGAGAAGGAGCTGAAGGTTTTCTATTTAGAGCCTTCATTCACAATCACTCTTTTCCTTACTAAATCAATTGATCAATCATCTAAATTCCTTCTTTTTCTCACATGAGCCTCCCATAACCTTGCTGTCAAATATAAGCTGTGCTTGTTATTCTCAAATTTGATGTAGGTGGAGTCAGAAGCTAAAATAGCTGCAACTGAAAAGGCACCTGGCATCACAGCATCATGTGCTCATCAACAAACTTGAGGCATGCAGGGAAAATCACCTGCACCTGCAACATGTACAAGATTTTACACGGTGCCATGGCAGCATGTAATTATCCTGTAACATGGACAGATTCTGTGCCATCTCATTTGTGTCTAATGGCTGAAATGATCAAAGTCATGGTAAGACAGCAGAGGAGACTTAAGTTGTATGAAGTCACTTTCTTTTCATTTTATTCATGGTCTAAAAATAAATTACTCTCACTTACATATCCAGTGATAAAGAAATAAAAGACAGAATTTCATTTATTTGATTAAATATTTGACAGCGGACTTAGTAATTTTTCAACTAAAAAAACAAACTTGTTTCAGTCTCTTATGTAACAGTCCAGTGAATCTCTTCAGGTTTTGCATGCTGGGGATGGACAAAACATGACATCTCAGATCTTGGACTTGTACATTGCCACTACTTTCTGACATCTCATAGCATATACTATATATGTTATACATAATGATTGTCAGCTGTAACTCTACAGTGATGCTATTCCCTGTCAAAGAAGAACCCTCATTCCTTGTTTATGTATATTCATGTAGAAAGTGTCACAGTAAATAACCATCATGTTCAACTGTGAGGTACAGTAAGTTGTTTTTTCTTTACTCTTGCACTATACAAGTCTAGTCAGAGTTGGCAGTACTTCCAGGAAAAAAAACAAAACTGAATCATTTGAACCGATTCTCTTTCTATTCCTTTTTTGTTTTTTGAGCTTGATACATACCGGGTCTCCAGTAGTAAGCAACCCTTCCAGTAAACACAGCCTCCCACAACATCACTTTTTGGCGACTTGCATTTCTCTGCCCACTCGTGGCTTTTGTGTATTACCAAACTAACTACATTGCCACTTCATTCTTCATTTACTTTTAGCTGTGTGGGTGTAGGCTTGTCACTCGGGGCTTCCTGGAGCAAATGCTAATGGCAAACGAGGATACTAAGAACTTTACTCAGCTTGCATTTTTGCGGTGCCATAACACAACACATTCACTCTCATGGCCTCCAGCTATATTCTTCCATTGCATTAAATAAAAGCCTAACCTATTGTAATTCACAGTGGAAAAGTGTTTTTTATTTAGAAGTTGTTTTTGGACTTTATCCATTTGCAGAAAACTTCACTCCGCTCGCTGTGATCCTTGAAATGTTTCTGAGTACAGATGATCTTCAGGTCAGTCAGGCACCAAAACCACTTCCTTGACTGGTCATCATATCAGTTACTTCTGATTCAATATTCAAAGATTCAATATTTTTGTGCTGTAATTAGCACTGCAGGTTGGTGTTGTGTAGCACTGTGGGTTGTGCTGGCACTCAGATCAGTTGTCTAACGTGTGGACTATGTTTTTCACTGTTTTATTCTGTTTGATTGCATGCTGAACAGTTTTGAGCTCACTGCAAACCATTTTTTTATTGGATAAAAAAGGCTAAGGTTCTATATAGGAGATTTTGAGTATTATTATAGCAGCAAACAAATATCTGCTGCTGTAAATAAAGAGGTCTTGGAGTAAAGAAGTTACACTCCCTTTGTACGCAAGGACATATATCGGTCAAAAATATATGTACAGAAATGCTAATATTTGGTTACACATCTTTTGGCAATTTTCACCTTAACTAGATGTTTTTTGTAGCCATCTACAAGCTTCTGGTTGAATCTTTGACCAATCTTCTTGACAGAATGGTAAGTTCAACTAAATTGACTGGCTTTCTGACTCAGACTTGTTTCTACAGCACAATCCACAGATTCTGGGTGGGGTTTAAATCCAGACTTTGGAAAGACCAGTCCAAAACCTTAATTCAAGCCCAATTTAGCCATTATATATGACAAAAGTTTTCTCAGAATGCCTTTTCTTTATCCGTGTGATTACCAGAAAACTTTAGTCGAGCTTTCAGGTGTCATTTCTGGAGAAAGGGCTTCCATGTTGCATGAAGCCTCCTAGGACTTTCTAATTCATTTGAGACCTACATTTTTTGTTGACTCTTGACCATCCTGACCAAATGATAGCATGTGGGGGAGTTCTTTTCCTCATCGAGGCAATGACACAACTGTACCACAACGTTGTCATGCACTTTATAGCTACAAACAGTGATTTGCACAGATGATTTTGAGATCTACTTTGGAATGGCTCCAAGTGACTTTCCTGACTTGTTCAAGGTAATGAGGTGCTTTTTCAAATCTTCGCTAAGCTCCTTAGACTTTCCCACTGTATTGTTTGTGACAGAGTACAATGAATACATCAGATGGGCCCTAATTAAATTGCCTCAGAGGAGTCAACAGCTGTAGTCAATTGTGAATACTCATTTGATGTTAAGAGGCCATGCCACACACACACACACACAAAAAAAATCAGATTAACACAGCTTTCTACACGACAATTTGAGTTGCTGTGTGTATATTTGTGACCAGCCCTAACCCTAACCTTTTTGTCATATTTCCAGAAGACTGAAAGTAAATCTATAAAACAACCAAAATGCATGACACTTTTTTGTGACAGACTCATAGGGTTCAGTGATTCTGTCAGAGGAAATTAAGTTGAGTTAAATGAGTCACTGCCAACTCAAGACTGTCATGATATCCATGGTCTTTGCAACTACATGGAACCTTTTCTTCACAACTGTATATGCCAACCATGTAAATGCAGAATGTTATGCAATGAAATAAAAAAAAACAGTAAAACTTGATTCATGATATTGAAATAGCTCTGCTACAGTGCCCTCTGGAAGCATGAAAAAAGAAAGAAAAGGAAATAAACAGAGAAAGTAACACAATGAAAGTGCTTTTTGATGCTGCTGAGAGATATTTGCCTGGAGAGATCCAGAGTCATAAGTAAGAAGGCAGCGACAACAATACTTTTTTTATGACAGCTTTGGAAGGAGATATTGTGGTGGAAATGCAAGGGCAAAGTGAGATATAATGGTGATAAGAACTAAACTGCAGAGCAGAGAGAATAAAGGAAGGAAGGAGTTTGCTGATATTAGATACAAGAAGGCTACAGAGAAAGACAAATCACAGACAACACAGAAGAAATGCTAGAGCAGAAGGAAGGATGTGTATAAAAGGCAGCACAATGGTCGGTCAGATCCCAGACTAGATACTGTCTGACACTGATACTAAACAGAGACGTGACAGAGGACTGCAGTATTATAAAACCCTGCCAATGTCTGTGTAACTCTTATGACTTTGAAGTGATTACAGCCTTTATACTAGGGCTAGACTCAAATATCCGAATATTTGGTCCTGACTGTGGAATCCAAATATTTATTTTGAGATCAGAATATTGGGACCCTCTCCCCTGTCAGACGATGTCACACAATCGGTATTTGTCTCGCAAATTCGCCCAAAGTCGGACGTTACGATATGTACCAATTAGGGATGGGAATTTCGACTAATTTCCCCACCGACTAGTCTCAGATTTTATTTGCGACTAGTCGATTAGTCTATAAAGCCAGAAAACCTGCAATTTAGCGGCTGGGGGTGGCGGCGAACCCGGTGACGGGCTCCGTGGTCGGGCAACTGGGGCAGACGGGGTGTCTCAGTCTCGCCGCTGAGAGCCACAGGGGCAGGGCAGGTACAGGGCAGCAGAGCGTAAGGCAGCCACCATGCATATTTTCAGCGAGTTTCTGCTTACACAGCCGACAGGCGACCTTGTTGTCATCTGCTGCGTCAAAATACTGTCAAACAGTGCCGATTTTCTTACGCGGGAGCGTCGCCATCTTCCCACTTCACCTTTCCAAACTTCCTTCCCCAAACTGTGTGGCCCTGCCCCCTGCTACGTGTGCGTGTGAGGGGAGGGGAGGAGGAGCAATTCTCTCTCTGGCTGCTCAGCCTGTTTACAATGAAGCCGAGGCAGAGGCGTGAAGAACAAGGTGCATGATGCTTAATGCAGCGTTTAACCGACTAGTAAAATACTAAACATTTAATAAATGAGTCGACAAGTCGCGCACATCCCTAGTAACAATCCTAATATTCGACTTGTCGTCCGTTTCTTCTTCTCCCTCCCCGTGGGACGTTAGGAGCTGAACCGAATATGTGGATATTCATTATTAATCGGGGCCGAATATCCGGAGCGCAGAAACTGCTAATCAGGGCAGCCCTACAGTATACTGTCATCGGCTAATTTACTTTGGATGGCTTTAATGAACCTGCATCTTGATTAAATGCATGTTTTTTGAGTCATTCATGACACATACCAATTTGACTGTGGAGCTAATCTGAGGCCATTGTAGGAGTCGCCACTGCAGCTCATGAATCATGATCTCTTACGGGAAGATAGTTGGAGTCTATAGAACACCACAGTTGTAAAAAAGTTGAATAAATGAATGAGTCATTTCTTCTTTTTCTTTCTTCTTTTACAAAGAAAAGGTAGTGGGATAATTGATGGACTAAGAAAAAGCAACAGGGCTGTGTGTGAAGTGAACTGAAAGTCTGAACCAATTCAACTGGTCTGATGAGTCATGCTTGTCAAAGATGTGACCAGGTTTTCGATCACATAACATTTTCAGAGAAAAGAAAGGTCCAGAAAGGCATGGATACATTAAAAGAAATTTTCTACAACTTGAGTCATTTGCCTGTTTTTTTTTTCAACTTTACGCAGTCATTTCTTTTCTTAAACTAAATTGCATTTCACCAGCTGTCTGTAAATACATTCCTGAGTCTATGTGTGAACTTCCAAAGTTATTAGTGTCTGTAAGAGCTCCTAAATTTGCTTACACTATTAAAAGGTATGAAATATCTTAGCAAGCAAACACTTTCATGACCATGTTTGTCAGTCGCAAAGCCGCGTGTGTGGTGCCATACAATCAAAAACAATCATAACTTCATCATCAGGACTAAAGGGTGATATTTTTACTTTAGTTTAACTGTGTTCATACAGCAGCTGGTTGGTAGATTTTGTTAACTTCTCCACCTCTACTGAGCACCACAGTTTTTCTGTGGGGTTTGTCTCCAACGCATCAGATAATATTTTCATTTTGAATGTTGAAGTATATTTTGTTATTTCTGTAAAATTTTATTTTTATTTAATGGCACTTCAATAAAGCATCAGCTTATATATTTGATCACAGTCCATACAGCCACTTCAAGTCAAACTGATCATATAATGGCAATGTCATTGAGCTCAGTCAGCTTTGTCACTGTGATACAAGCTGGTTAAAGTAATGATGTGTAAATCTCCACTTCTTGAACTAGTTGTTATGAAGCCATTTGCTTTTTGCTCCGTTGTTTAGAGTTTTAAGCTTTCGGAGGGAAAAAGTGTGAACAATGTAAGCAACTGGGGGTTCACACTTGTCATTGAAAAGTATCTGAAGATCTTATCTGACAATACAATGCACTGCAAATTTTTATTTTATTTTTTCAAAGTTCAGGAGCACAGCAGTGTGGGGATCCTGTCTTTTACTAGAAAACATAAACTTACAAAGAGCTTGTGAAACTAGTTCCTAAACTGAGAATAGTCAGAATAAGTTAGCAATGTGATGTCAAAAAAGAAAAAAAAAATGATGCTGTTTATTAAAAAATAAAACTACCATAAAATAAGCTTGAAAATGGACACCATTATACTGTTTCTCATGCTCTGCCTAATGTTCAAGCCTAGACATCATAACCTCCATGTTTTTTTACAAAAGTTGTACCTTGGTTAAATGATCCATAACAGACACAGGACTCCGACAGCTAAAACCCCTTTCCGGAGTAAAGCCTGAGGTGCTCAGCTTTCACTCATTCCTCCCACGTACGCCACCTGCTATCCTCAGATGACCTTCATCTGCTCTGATGTGTGTGTGCCTGAGTGTGTCTGGGAAAGGACCAGGATGGGTCAAGCACAGAAGTCCATTAGCCCATTAGCAGCACTACCCCCGTGGCCTCTTTGTTTTCCTGGGACTACTAAGTACTGAGATGGTGACATGCTCATTAATCTCACGTAGTGGACACACACATCATACCAATGAGAACAATGATTATTCCCCTCCATGGGCACACAGCACCCGGGTCACCAGGCTCCAGCTGCTGGATGAGATTAATACAGAGACGATAATGTACTGCTGCACCTTGTCAACGCTACATTTATATCAGATCATATAATACACAGCTGTCAAGGCCTTATGAGACCATCCACACCGGAAAAAAAATAAAAAATAAAACAGCAGTGCTGGTGATTTGTTCCCTTTTGCTGTCACGTGATTTATGACTGTCCTCTACAGAAAGGTAAACACCATGAGGTAAAGTCACAGATGTTTAAAAGAAGAACTAAAGCACTAAGGAGCATGGTATTTTTATACACAAAAGGTCTTTGGACTCTCTCCTCTAAGCAGTATTACTTTCAGATCACGCTAAAACAAATATACAGGTTGTCTGTGTCTATACCTCTGATTTGACCCATTAAGTGTATTGCAGTTCGACGACAGCAGAGCATATGCCATACATAAACAGTAGAAAATGACAACTTAAAAATATCTTCCATGATTTTGAGTGCTATGGTAAAGGTTTAATTAGGTTTAGGAACCTTTTTTGTTTTATCAAGATCATCGTTTGGGTCATTAATCATTACAGTTGCAAGAGATAACACTGACCATCAGGGTGAAATGGGGGCTCAACAGTGGTCTCCTGTCCAATGTTTTGTTAACCCAACTATCAACCTCGACCTCCTCCCTAAACAACTCTATAACACCTCAATTCTTCCTTTACACTCATAAATATTACAGCCACAAAATGGATGTGTCAGTTGAAAGATGTTGTTTTAGGAGCCTGTTGGACTATTAGGTGATGTCTTGCATGAGCACTAGGGGTTGACTGGTCATAAAACATAACTCTGACTTGTAAAGTAAAAGTTGCTTGCACATATAACATGAGGAGTGTCAGCAAATGCTCACACAGGTTTGATCGTCAAATGTTGCTTCAAGGTAATACGAAGAACTTCACGGGAGTACAAGCTTTCCAGTCTTGAGGATGTAAAAGTTCAGATCTTAATGTATTGAATTTGTTGTAGTGTATTGATATTCAAAAGGTTCTTTGTTTGTTTTGTTTTTTTGTTAAATCTGACAGCAATTATCGCCCAACACACCATAAAAAAAATAATCTCGACACAAATGTCTTTCGACCAAGATACATGAGTGGGACCATTCAAATGGAGACATTATTGCTAAATCACCTCTAATCTACCGTCATTTGCCTTTCTATAATGTAATTTCGTGTTACTTATCAACTTACAGGCAGGAGTAAATTGTAATTTCTGTTGTGCAGGGGCTCTCTGGTTTCAGTGCCATGGGTGCACGTGCATGTCCACATCACTAACAATGGCAGACAAAATATTACTAGAAAGAAAGGTGTACATTTCAATCAAAACAATTTATAGACAAAAAAAAGAGTAGGCCTATTGATATTTTACATCAGTACTATTTGACAGGGTTCTTAAACTAGAACAAAGTCTGATCTGTGCAGACAGCTTTCTGTTCTGAGCAACAACTACCTGCTGATGACAGTAAAACCTTTCAGTAAGTGCACTCTCCTGTGTATCAGGATCAAATGGTGGAATGGTTAAGATGGGGGACCACTTCAGAAGAGTGAATATTATTATGCATGGGCCACTCTTTTAATAACACTAAAAGGAAATTAATTTTCATCCAACACTATTAAATTAAAATAGCAGTACTTATATTATTGCTAGGCAATGATAAACAGCTTGCATTTGCTAGTGATAGTGTAACTTGAGTTGCTTTGATATTGCTCAAATCATGCTAGACAGTTTCACAGTTTAACTTGAACTTTCCAGCTCACTTAGTTTAGCACCTAGCTAGCTGATCTCAGGTAGGCATGTGTTAACTAGCATTTACTGAAATGCAACATGTATGTTGTTTAAGCAGACATCAGACTGATTTAAATTTAATTACGAAACAAGATGAGGTGTCTGTGTCAGTTGTTGACCTCTTTTTCTCCCTCCCTCACCATCCAAGTATCAAAGCCATCTGCAGCGTCTGACTGACAGGAGAGGAGGTTGATCTGGTGTATTTATACACTCTACAGGTGTAATTAGTCCAGAGCCATTAGACTGAATGGTACGAGTGAGAATGTATTTTAGTCACTGTTTGAATTATTATAACATAGAATTGACACTATATGTGACGGTTGATGCCTGTTTATATGTAAACTAATGGAATATATTTACAATAAGCCAACACTGGCCAATATATTAGCCTATTTATCAGAGTGGGCGCATTTGTGGTATGATATCAGCTGTTTACATAAAAATAGCATCAACCTTGTCTAAGTTCACTTTTCACATCTGTCAGTTGGTACATTTTTATATGTCTATACCCAATACAAAATAAAATGTGTTGTTTGCATTTTAAAAGAGGTAATCTGATGAAAAAACAAGCATCTATGTAGCATGTAAGCAGAGAAAATAACTAAAGGTGACTGCACAACACAGTTTAAATTTATGAATTAACAGAACCCAGCACTTCGAAATGGAAGACACTGAACAGCACGCTGGCTGTGAGAAATGCCAATGCTACATATATTTGAGTAATGACAACACCTACTGAAATTACAGTATGTTCAACCAATCAACTAAATTAAACTAGCAGAATCAGCTTTTCCTCTACAATCCAAATTCATTTTGACTACCAGATCAACCCAGTCATTGCATGTGAAGATAGGAGAGGGAACTTGAAATTCTTAACTCAAAGTGAAGAGAAATTAAAGCTGCTGTCCGGAGTTTGAATCGCAGCGTCTCCCAAAACGCTGGTGGTCCCTCCCTCCCTCTGATTTCGCCCCTTTATTTGTGCACGCACGCAGTACATGAGAGAAGTGCCCGGAGTGCTGCAGCATATGGCCTGTTTTGCTGTTTTCCCCTCTTCTGCATTTAGTACATTTAGTAAATAATAAAGGAATTACGTTAGAATGCTGTATTGAGTCTAACTTGTCCTAATACCAAAATAACATGAATCTGCTAGGACGAACGAGTAAAGTTTCAATATGTGATTACACTCGTGTATCCCTCTCGATGACGTTGTTTATCAAACTTAGTGCATTTACGCGTGTATATGTGTTAGATTGTTTATTTATTTCTATCTAGAGTTCAGAATTGCATGACTCCTCTGACGAAGAGTATGTCCCAGACGCCCCAACATCTTCCTCCAGAGGTCGGGCATCTAAACGAAGCCGTCAGGCGGGCTATGGAGGCCGTGGTCGGGGAGCGAGGCGAGCACCCCGACCCAAAAAACGTCCTGCAGTCTCTTGGCCTGACAAGCCGTGGGATTGGTAACTTTTCTGGAAGTTGCTGAGCCCTGATGCTCTCTCCTCCACAAGCAAAACAAATGTGCGCGCGGTTGCGTAGTGCGTAGCTCGCCCACCTCCGCATGGGCTTGCTTGCTGTGCGCGTAACCGTTGATTGACAGCATGACAAAGCTGAAGCTCGAACTTGATTGGTCGGCAGCGACCGGCGCTTTTTGGAATAACATGGGGGTCTATGAGAGGAAGGCGGAGCTCAGGAATAAATTTTCATATCGCGTTATACTAACTTTATATTATAGTATCGAACTAGACTAACCCATTTAAGCTTTGTTAAAAAATGATACATAAATTGAAAACAAACGGAAACTCCGGACAGCAGCTTTAAGTCATCAAGCAAATTTCATTAAGATGCTTCAGCTGGAATTTAGCCCTCATTCAACTAATGAAGACTCGGTGTACAAAAAAACACAACAGCGCCTTCACCTGCTGAGGAAATGGAGGCATTTTACCCCTGGTTTACACCTCACTCACTGAATCCATCCTCATATTCAACATTTCATCCTGGTACAGCTCCCTCTCCACTAAATCCAAAACAAAACTCTCCTGTGTTGTTAATGAGGCCAGCAAAATCATTGGATCACCACAAACTCATGTCTCTGAACTGTATAACAGCTCTGTGATCAGGAAAGCCACCCTGACCACAGAGGGCCCCTCTTGCCCCTTCCATCACTCCTTCCAGTTACTTCCATCAGGTAGACGTTACAAAGTCCCACTGGCCCACAAAAACATCTATGAAAAAATCCTGTATCCCCAATGCAATAACCACCCTGAATAAAATTAAATAAGACACTGAACAGTACATTTTTATTTTTATTTTTTAATCGGCTGTCATTTCTTTTAAACATTTCCTTCAGATGTCTGTACTTTGTGAGCTTCTGTCTTAAATGTGCTATGATAGGTGTTGCATTTTGGTTTTGGAGCCTTGTCAAAGGAGAATTTCTGTCGTCGTTTGGGGCAGACAATAAAGTTTATCTATCTAAATGTGAGTCTAAATTAGGCTTGGGCGTTATTACGGTAATACCGTATACCACCGGTGTTTAAAAATAGCAGCGGTATCAGTTCCAATACCGTCATGAAAAAAATGTAATGTTCTTATACAGGAGATAAGTGTTATGAGAGTGTGTGGCTCCGCTATGAGGCTCCTAGGAGAGTGAGATGTCCAAGCGACCCTGAATGCAGTGCGAGCGAGGAAGACGGCAGTCGATTCGGGGAGTAAGAGAGAAGAGGTGTGTAACTGCTGGGTGAGCGCGACTGTATGGTTAAGCCGCTGTTAATTTACAATAAAGGCTGCAGTATTCTTCAATAAGGCCGGGCTCCTGTGTCTTTGCCTTCTACGACTGCTGAGGAAGTGAAGGGGGTTAACCCCGAAGTAACAACAGTAACTTCAGCCCTGGAGAACTGTCCTCCCTCTGCTGCTCCCGACCATGCTCAGCTCCTGACCACGGTCGGGAGCTGAGCAGGAAAGGTTAACATAAGGATTAAATATTAAATAAAAGTCATTTAATGCCTAAAATTGATTCTCTGTCCAATAGCACTTAAACAGTTATGTTTTTGCCTACTTTTGGAGACTTTCCATAAAGTTTATGAACGTGACGTCCTCACGTGACAGCGCGGAGGAGAGAGAGCGAGAGGGGGGAAGATGGCAGATCCCGCACGGACTGACTTGGTGTAAAAAAAAACAAAACAAAACAAAACATAACTTCTGCAGTTTGGGAGTATTTCGGGTTCCAGGCAAACGAGAAAGGAGAGCCGGTAAATACTAATGAAGCAATTTGTAAATTGTGCAATCAAAAGGTGATTGCGAGAGATGGAAACGCCTCTAACCTAAGGACGCATCTTTGAATCAACCACCCGCTCACTGCTGCTAGTATTCAATTTCCGAACGTGACGGCACAAGCCAGTAACAGTAATAGTCACGGTAATACGATATACCCCGGTAAAATGTGAAGGAAGTTTGACGGTATCAAAATTTGGATACTGCCCAAGCCTAGTCTAAATTATACAGAATATTTTGTTGATGCACCTATTAAAATAATTACATCAACCCAAACCATCAAAAAATGTTTGCAACTTTATCTAAATCAGTAGATAAATGTTTTTTTTTTTACTTATTTTTATTTAAAACTTCTGAAAACAAAAACCTGAAATGCTTTAACACCAAGGAGAAGCTGACATTTCTGCATTGTCAAAGAGCTAGATGGACAATAAAAAAAACTTATTCTTCACACAATTCCTCTCTGAAAACATGCATTTGTGACATCTGTGAGTCTTCTCCGTCTACACACAAAATGTATTACAGGGCATCCTTTCCATTTCTCACTCAACTCCCTCGATGCTCTCGCCACTTTGACTCCGTGGCAACCGAACAACAGGGAGGAAGTGAAGAGATGAGCTGAGAAAACAGCACCTGCTTCCCATCAGTTAAAGAGGAGATGCAGAGGGAGACAGAGGGATGACGGGAAGGGCTGTTGATAAGAAACCCGAGTGAAAAACAGAGAAGGAAGGGGGGAAGCTGAGGAGAATGAAAGTGAGATGACTGATAGAGGGAGGGAGGGAGGGAGGGAGGGAGGGAGGGGAGCACCGGGAGACTGATTAGTACTGTATGCAAAAAGACACATTCATCTACAGCTGAGCAAAGAGCCTAGCAATATGCACACGTGTCTTGTATTCCACATACAGTACTGTGCCGTTTCTACACACACAAACCTGTGTAGGCACAAAAAAAACCAAGCATGGCATACGGTTTGCGGCTAAAGATGCTTGAGGCTGGTTTAAATAGATGAATAAAGCAAACAGAGACTGGTTGATGCATGTCTGTGCTCTCAGCGACAGAGTGTGTTTGTATTCTGTTGAAAAAGCAGGAATGTGTTGTCGAGCAGCTCCAGTTTGATACACCCCATTCAAACTAGCACAACATGTTGGTCGAGCGACAAATACTTAATTTAAACAAAAACGCACAATCTGTTCATTTGTACTGGGCTAAAATGTAGAGCAATAAAACTAGTCTTCCTCCTGATGTTTGTGTGTGCAGAAGGCTGAACTTATGCAGTGATCACCTGACTAAAATGACTTAGTGGTGCTTTTACTATCAGAATTAGTTCAAATATTGCAACATATTGCCATGTATTTGCTTTATTGTAATGATACTATGCATAATTTCAATTAAGTCCAACCTGATCAAATGAATCATATACTGTCCGCTCCTTAACTTCACAGTCACACAATAACATTCAATAATGCTCCTCTTATTCAATCTGTGCTGATTTCTGCTTCCTCCCGCTCATCCTCTCTGTCACAGCTATGTTCACATTTTTATTTAGACTGTAGAGTAATAAACTAATCATATTTATAGCTGGGCTGGATATCAAATTTATGCCTTATACCGCAAAAAGGACAGTTATCGCATTTCCATACATAATTTACCCATTCACACTCAAAAAAATGCGACCATTTTCTCAGGGACTTCAGAGAAATCAAACTTCACCTTCTCTTGTGCACCGATCAGACAGTTAAACCTGCAGCTGGACTCTTAACATTGAAACTCCAAGGTTAACAAAAAACATTCAGCTAATGCATTTAGTGAGTTCACGGCACAGAGCACCCGAGCGTGACAAAGCACCTGCTCACCGCTCTCTGATGTTTCTGCCTCCTCACCACTGAGCTCATCATCACCTGCTTAAATAAAGCCCTCATATCTAAGCACACTTTGCAGCATTAGTCAGCAAAGCCTGTTTCTGTTTTTGGACCTCATTTTTACTCTTTTGATACATGTTTCAGCAACGAGTGCTACATGCTCCAGCTATGATCTACTGTTCATCTGTATATAGACTGTTACAAGCCATAAAAATAATAATCCACCTGGATCTTGCATTTTTGTAAATACAAAAGTGCTACTAGCTAAAAACAGTGAAATGAATCAGCAGATCTAAATGAAATCTACAATACAAAATGACTTTAGATTCCGCGAATTGCTCTCATGTTTCCGTGCAATAACACAGATAGCGCTGTCGTCTTGAATAAGAGGGCATTTCAGGACTAATACTCCATTCATTTCAATTTACAGGCTGCTAAAAGTGATGAAATATTCCTCGGAGGTTGACAAAGGAACAGGATATTAATAAAACTGTTTGGTGAATTATTATCCCTCCTTTCTTTCTTTTATCATCTTTTTTTATCACTGTGAAATAGCCTGATCCCCGTGTCGCAGACAAGAGATCAAATAAATTGCCTACTTTCCTTCTCCATTGCAAAATGCGTGATATGTGATAAATTTAGCTTGTCGGAGGGCTGAGCACAAAAACACGCAGGGTGTAATTCGCTGAAGGCCATTTTCAAATGATTTCAGCTTCATTTATTTTGTGTGCATTCATGGCCAGTTTATTGGCGAGACAGGGAAGACAAGGCGACGTAACAAAGACTGAGAAACAGACTGAGATCCAGATGGAATCCGTCCTCTTCATCTGTTCAGTTATTTTTTCGAAGAATCATTCAACCACGACCCACAAAATTAGCTTTAATTTATTAAATCAATGCTCTAATGTTTCAATATGTTTTTGAAATTTATTTTAAATTAACACAAAATTATTTCTCATGTTTTATAGATGCTGAACAACTTGTCCATGCATTTGTTACTTCTAGCCAGACTGTATCAGGATGTCTCAGAGACTCTTTGAAAGCCTCCTGCTGATATGAAATGCTACAGTTCTGACAGGAAACAGTTAGAGAGATCATATTTCTCCCATATTGGATTCTCTTCATTGACACTCTAAAATCCAGAATAGAATTTAGAATCCCATATATCAAATTCATGTACAAAGCCCTTAACCCTTCTGTTGTCTTCATTTACGGGCACCACAAAGTATTATTCCTTGTCTGAAAAAAATCCAAAAATTCAGCAAAAAAATTCCCCAAATTTCTGAAAATTTGCAAAAACTTCAGTAAGAAAATTCCAATAATTACTTCAAAGTTTCCCTTAAAAGTTTTATTTTAAAAAATATTCAAATTTGGCAAGAAAATTCTTGTAAATATTTTTAAATACAAGTAAAAAAAATTTTAAAAATCCTAAAATATCTAAAGGGATTACATAAATATCAGTAGCACTTCAAATATTTTCTTTAAGAACATTCACAAAAAAATCTACCAAAATCCAGTGAAATTCAGTGGATTCACTGGATTTTGAGTATTGATTCACTGGATTTTGGTAGATTTTTTGTGAATGTTCTTAAGAAACATTTTTAACATTTCTTTTTTTCCACCAAAAAAATGTTCAAAGATTTCCCAGAAACGTTGACAATGTGGAAATCAGAAGTTTCACTGTGAAAACTTTTATTTTTTTCACATTTTCAAACTTTAAAACAGGTCAGTTTTGGCCTGCGGGTTAATGACCAAGCTCCATTGTATCTTAAAGATCTCACAGTACCATACTATCCTAACAGAGCCCTTCGCTTTGCAGGCTCCTAGAGTGTCCAGAAGTTTAACAGGAGGCAGAATCTTCAGTTATCAGCTCCTCTGTTGATGAATCAGCTCTCAGTTTGGATTCAGAAGGCAAACACCCTGTTCAATAGGCTTAAAACTTCCATCTTTGATAAAGCCTATAGGGTTCTTGCCAAGTCTGCCATGACTTAGAATAGCTTTAAAAAGTAATGGAACACTTTGCTGGGTCATTGGTGAACTTAATGTTGTATAAAATACTGAGAACAGTAGTTTTTGCTAACATGTTTAAGTTCTCCACCCTAAACAGAAAATCTTTCTAGGAATGACACTGAGGCATCTCCTTAGAAGGACCTGTACCTTTGATTACATTTCATAGGTTGACCTCAGCTCAGGAGACCCCAAAGTATCCCTTAGTTATGCAGCTAGAGGCCCAGACTACTGCAGGCTTCCCATGATGCACTGAGCGCCTCTGCTGTACTCTACTCTCTCCATGCATCGATGCATTTATATACGACTACTGCACGTCATTAACTTTAAGTCTGCTCTCTTCTGTAGTTTGTGTTTTATCCCTTTGGCAGGTTCCTCTGGCTGCAGAGCTACACACACTTTTCAATATACTTTGCAAATTGCAAATAAAAATGTTAAGGCATTAAAACAAGCACATTCATTTGAGCAGGTAAATTTTATTGCTTTTTACGAACACGCCTTGGTAATAAAAAGAACAGTGTTCCGTGAGTTTTGTTCTCAAGAGATCAAGATCTGTGAGCTCAATAAAAGTTATGCCTTCTTTTTCAAATGCGGGGAACAATCACTATGCAGCAGGAGGACCATGTGTGGGCTCAAAGCAGTGCCAGCTGATAGACTGACAGGCAAAGTGCAAGAGGTCACAGTTCAAATAATCCCAATGTGGCACTGGAGAAGAGTCACCGTTGCTGTGGAAACAAGCATCACTCCTTCTCAATAGCAGGAAAAGAGAAAACAGAGGGAGGAGGAAGATTACAGTGTCTGTTTAGACCGATATAGAAACAGCTGAGGGAGAGGAGATAGAGGTCAGTAAAAAAAAAAAAAAAAAAAAAAGGAAGAATGAATGAGAACAGGCCACAGCTGAGAGGAACAAGGGAGGGAGAAAGTGTTGAACTGTTGCTGGCTAAAAATCTCTCTGCAGCTTCCTATTGAAATTGGAGGATGAACAGCTGTTGAGTTTGACCCACACTCGCTGCAAATACAAGCTCAACGCTGAGAGCGGAAGAGCGAGAGAGTGTCGTAGAATGACAGAAGAGGAGATCGAGTCTGAAAGACACGAGAAAAGCTGACAGCAGGAGAGGAAAAACAAAAAAACACATGAAGAAACAAGAGCAGTGGTGGGCTACTGAAACAATCCTGCCAACAACAATCCAAGTGTCATCATGTGGTCTTGTCCCTAAAACAGGGGTGTCCATTATCCGGCCCGTGGGCCAAAACCAGCCCTTCAGACAGTCCAATCTGGTCCGCAGTATAAGCTTGTAAAGTGTAAAATTTACAGAGAAGACTTTAACAGCAAACTGTATATTTGTAAAATTATAAATTTAAAATAATTTTGAGACCATGACAAGTTATTTTGATCATAAAGTAAAATGCAAGACTGTTTATTGCTCTTTTGTCATTTTGTATGTCATTTTTATTTAATATTTTATCTTGTTTTTGTCTTTTGTCAGACTATTGCCGTTTGTCTCATGTTTTCTGTCATTTTGCGTTTCCTTTTTGTCTCACTTGTGGGGTTTTTTTCTTAATTTTTTCATTTTGTGTTTCACTTTATTCATTGTTTTGAGCATCGCTTTTGTCGGGTATTTTGTCTAACTTGTGTCGTCCAATTTTTTTTGTTTTGTTTCTTGCTTTTAGGATTTTTGTCTCATTTGTATCATTTCTGTGATTTTTTTTGTACAGTTTTTGTCATTTGTCAATATTTTGTCATTTTGTAACTTTTTTCTCATTTTTTTTGTTTTGTTTCATGTCATTTGTCTCATTTTCTGGCATTTTGTTTCTTGTTTTTGTCATTTTGTGTCTCATTTTTGTAATAATTTGTCTTGATTTGTTGTTTTTTTAAATCCTTTTTTGTCTGATTTCCATCATTTTGATCAAAGTAAAATAGTACAATCAGTTCTAGATACCTGTGACTAAACGTTTTGTGTCTTTGCAAATACTTTGAAGCCTGTGATCTGTAAGATGTAATGTGTAAATGATAAACTGGAGCATAATGTTGTTGAAATTGAATTATTTTTCTTAAATTACAGTTTGATCATAATGTTTTGTAAAGAGATAATTCCTTAAATGGGAACATTTTTGCAGTAAAAAAATAAAAATAAAATTAGGAGTCGTCATTATTTATAGGTTATTATGCTAGAATTTCACTGGTCCGGCCCACTTGAGATCAAACTCTTGAGCCTTGCTTAGCACAAAGATGACATGTTCAAAGTGGGATCTTTGACTTCCACGTGTTGTGTCGTCACTGTGATGTTCCCAGGATGAGAGAGAGTCACAAGAGCTCCTTGTCAGGCACAAAAACACAAGTCAATATGAACATTTCAGCAAAGCAACCGGTGTTCTTGTTTGTCTGGGGAGGACGGTCTCAGAGGAAAACAAGTTGCCAGTCTGTGCTAAAACTTCGAAAACCAACAGCGAGAACCAAGACTATCTGAACTACAGATAAATTAGATACAAAATTTGGCAAATCCGTCAGTGGTGTGAGCTGGCTGTGATCAAGCTTCTACACTGAGCTACATGAAACCAGTACAGTGTTCAGTGGTGAAAGAAGAAGACTGTGTGACCAAAAATGACCAAGTTCAAAAGCAAGAGATTTTAGGTAGCTGCATTGTTTTCTAGAAGTGAAGGATTTTAAACATCATCTCCACTGTCAGTCATGTTCATTTCATTGTGAGAAGCCCAAATCATCAGAGTCTACAGCGGATGCACACAATAGCAGGTGATGAAATGACATATTGTGCAGTCCTGATATTTGGTTTTGTAATTAGAGCTAAGTGAGCCTGTTAATCACACATTCTGAAAATGGTGACAGCACCTCTAGCATCTTGATTTAGTCAGAGTTGTTTGAAAAAGTTCAATCTTAACAATAATAATAATAATAATAATAATAATACAGTAAGTCTTTACAACAGCAATTAATATATGTTAAGCTCTTTAAGCTCACTGCACTTCAGGATTTCATTCAGATGGTATCTAATAAAATACAGCATTTTGAAGCAAAACTTTAAATTCAAAGAGTGTTTAATCAACTTATGACAAAGAGAGAAAATGAAGCTTAAAGATTAAATTATAGCTATAAACTCAGATGGATGTGAAACGTCTTAATGAGACTGGTGTGAGCACAGGCAAACTTTATTTCAATTCAATAGGTGGGTGCAAGGCTCAGAGCACCCTAAAGTGTGTGTGCACTTGTACAATAATGTAGAAACACACTTACATAAATATGCAGAGACACATACGGGATGACTTCAAGCACACTCATGCAAAGATGGGGAGTGGATGGGAGATCGGAGCTGGTTATCTGTGATCTGCATGGGAATGAGGTCATTAGGTCTGTGAGCCGGAGACACTTTATTTTATCCGTCCACCCGTCCGCACGCCACAGTCCAATAATGCACACAAACACTCTGTAAGGCTACAGTCAAACACACTCTCTGCACATGCTGAGTCCTAATCACCTGCACACACACCCTCGCTGTACTCAAACACAACAAACTAATCCAATCCAAATGCCAGCTTCATGATGGGACAAATCATTAACAGCCACCGGCATATCTGCTCACACTTACACCACTCACATCTAATCCTGGCTAAGCATCACCAGCTCAACCAAATCCCCTCTCCTGGAGCTAAAATCCAATAAGAATGTCTTACCTTAACACTCTTGCCTCAGCGATTCAGGGAACCCTTTACTGAAACATCCTACTATAAACCCAACGGGATTTACTCTCCATGGATAAATGTATGCACACAAGTCAGCAACAAAAAAGAACAGATTCTTGTTTTTCTGTTTTCTTGTAATCATTCGGACAAACACCACATGCTGAGAGACTTCACAAAATCCACCTGTCAGGAGCTGCACCCACTTTTCTTCTTAACTTTATGAAGGTCATTTTGTATGGTTTCAGGCAAAAAGGCATGTTCTTTATTAAAAAATAAGACAATTAAAAATATATTATATACACTGTCATTCAAAAGATTGGGGTCACCCAGACAATTTTATTCATTTTCACTTCCATTCATGTGCTAACATAATTGCACGAGGGTTTTCTAATCATCCATTAGCTTTTCAACACCATTAGTTAACACAATGTAGCATTAGAACACAGGAGTGATGGTTGCTGGAAATGTTCCTCTGCACCCCGATGTAGACATTTCATTACAAATCAGCCGTTTCCAGTTAGAATAGTCATTTACCACATTAGCTATGTCTAGACTGTATTTCTGATTAATTCAATATCATCTTCACAGAAAGAAACTGTCTTTCTTTCAAAAACAATGACATTTCTAAGTGACCCCAAGCTTTTGAACAGTAGTGTATATAGATATAACTGTATATAGAATAAATATAAACTTTCCGAAGGTCCATTAACTACTCTTCTGCAACCCGCCTTTCTGTCAGAAAACTATATTAAATCCAAGCTGAAAATTGCAATATTTAATCGACATTTTATCCTACATGTTTCATTAAAACGATTGTGGGATTCTGTAAAAAATGACGAAAATTCTATGATGGTCCTGCAACCGGGATGGTCAGCAATAACCAACAGTTGTGAGACAAAAATGTATTGTTTTGGCTGAACGATATACTGTGTTTAGAGAAGACAAGCATGGAAGCAAAATAAAAATGTGAGTAGTAAAATATCCACAGTGTGCAAAGTCCCCATTTTTTTTCATTATTGGTAACACTTGTGGGCACTTGTGCAACATTTTTCCAAATGTCAACAATTTTTGTAAAATAAACAACTGAAAAAACATTTTTAGTTAATTTATGGCATTATGACTTTGTAATGTTGTACAAATTACATTTTTGAGTTGCTCTACTTCTACCTGTTGTTCTGTTAGTTTTAAGGTAACAAAAAATAGGCCCATTGTGAGGAAAAGTGTGACAGAAAAAAAAATGCAGTGAAACAAAGTTTGAAGAGGTACAGTACAAGAGCAGAAAAAAAACATGCTAGCTTTATAAGAAATATATTTTTTATTGATTTTCAGAATTAAATTAACTTTTATTCCTTCAAAGAATGATATGAGAAGATCAATGCCACTTGCATGTTTGGGTGCTAAAAAAATAAGTTGGAGGTGAGACATGACAGCAGAAGACTAGAATATAGATGGGAGTAATGGCTAGTGTGGCTCTCTCCCATATAAAAACACTAACGGAGTTCTCGATTTAATGAGTTTTTGTCATCATCTTGCTTTGACTATCTATGGACAAACAGCAGTTTACCCATCAGCCAGCTACTTCCATGCAGCTTTGAACCGGTTGCCTGGCAACCTGCTGTTGACCAAGAAACAGAACGACCCACGTGACTCATCCTTTACATTTTTGTTTGTGTATGTAATGAACGAAAAGGTCAGCTAATTACAGCTTTGCTTTGAACTCAGCCATTTTAACTGTTGTACTCCTGCTCCCTGTCGTTTTGCTAAGTTAAGCTACTCAACACACACACACACATATATATATATATATATATATATACACACACACACATACATAACATACTCAAATAAATTTCCCTTTGGAGATAAATGAAGTTCTTGTCTTGCGTTATATTTATTAAAGTCTTCACAATTTCTATGTCTAAATCTCAAATTTTTTTTCAAAGTTTGAAGCTGTAAATGGAAAACCTAAATACACTGCTGAGTCTTACAGATGTTTTGGTGTTCTGTACTAATTATTGTACAATTTAACCTTGAGATGTACATTACTGTTCAAAAGTTTTGAGTCACTTAGAAATATCCATATTTTGAAAGAAAATCTTTTTCAATGAAGATAACATTAAATTAATCAGAAATACAGTCTAGACATTGCTAATGTGGTAAATGACTATTCTAGCTGGAAACGGCTGATTTTTAATGTAATATTGACACAGGAGTACAGAGGAACATTTCCAGCAACCATCACTGTGTTCTAATGCTACATGTGTTAGTTAATAGTGTTGAAAGGCTAATTGATGGTTAGAAAACCCTTGTGCAATTATGTTAGCGCATGAATAAAAGTGTGAGTTTTCATGGAAAACATGAAATTGTCTGGATGGCCCCAAACTTTTTAACGGTAGTGTATGTATCCACAAAATTCTGAATCTCATTTTGTTCTATCCTTCTCCACATTAAAAAGCAAACTGCGATACAGAAGAGTGTTGCCTGGAGCTAGTAAGAAGTTCACATCAGCTACACTGTATTGAGCTCTGACGTGCGATCATAAAGTTTGAGGTGCCTGACAGGTGACACCACACTCCACCCCTGACATAAACTACTTTTGATCTCACAAAGTTATGGGTTTACTTGTGGAATGTAGAGAAAATTGTCATCTGTTTGATGTGGCATTTATTCTCACTAGTTTCTCCTTATACACAGTTTCTACTGTAATCATTATGAAAATATGTACACACCCAGACACTCTATTCCAAACCTCCTCCTCACTTGATGTTCCTGATAACTTCACTGTAGTCGTCACCTTTAACACCCAATGCAGTGGGACGTGTCGATTCGTCCCCTGCTATCACATCTGAGAATATTAGACAAGCTCACTCCTCAAGGGTGTGGGAGATCCTCCAGCGATGTTCTGGTCTTTTTGTTTTTACTTTCTGACAGCACTGGATGCATATGTAATAAGCACAGATTCATAAGAAAAGGGTTAGAGGTCAAAGTTAGCAATGAGAGAGACGGTGAGGCGAAACTGAAAAACATGAGGCCATTAAGTGGGAACAGCGGTGAGGTAATTGAATGAAAGAAAGAACAAATTCAAATAAAGCACACAATGTTCAAACCAACATTGAGAGTGAAAGATGAAGATGGAGAGAGACTGAGTAATGCACACCCACACCTCGAGCTATGGACCAAGCAAAAAACACCCACAGTCACTGCAAAGTGAACCTGCATATCTATACGGGATGAGCGGACTGTAGAAATGTACAGGTGCTAAACATGAGCGGTTCTAATGCCGCGTCCTACAGATGAAGGCAACCGATTTGCAAAAAGCAATTTACATTTAGTGCAAATGGAGTGGTGGTAATGGTGTGGAGCAAAAATGGGTTTAAAGGGGATGTGATTAACAGCGAAGTGTAGAGTTTGTATTGCATACACCAGCTGATTTTTTTCTGCATTTACACACGTGGACAAAATTGTTGGTACCCCTCAGTTAAAGAAGGAAAAACCCACAATTCTCACTGAAATCACTTGAAACTCACAAAAGTAACAATAAATAAAAATTTATTGAAAATTAAATAATCAAAATCAGCCATCACTTTTGAATTGTTGATTAACATAATTATTTAAAAAAACAAACTAATGAAATAGGGCTGGACAAAAATGATGGTACCCATAACTTCATATTTTGTTGCACAACCTTTTGAGGCAATCACTGCAATTAAACAATTTCTGTATTTGTCAATGAGCGTTCTGCAGCTGTCAACAGGTATTTTGGCCCACTCCTCATGAGCAAACAGCTCCAGTTGTCTCAGGTTTGATGGGTGTCTTCTCCAAATGGCATGTTTCAGCTCCTTCCACATATGTTCAATGGGATTCAGATCTGGGCTCATAGAAGGCCACTTTAGAATAGTCCAACGCTTTTCTCTCAGCCATTCTTGGGTGTTTTTGGCTGTGTATTTTGGATCGTTGTCCTGTTGGAAGACCCATGACCTGCGACTGAGACCAAGCTTTCTGACACTAGGCAGCACATTTCTCTCCAGAATGCCTTGATAGTCTTCAGATTTCATCTTACCTTGCACACTTTCAAGACACCCTGTGCCAGATGCAGCAAAGCAGCCCCAAAACATTACTGAGCCTCCTCCATGTTTCACCGTAGGGACAGTGTTCTTTTCTTCGTATGCTTGGTTTTTGAGTCTATGAACATAGAGTTGATGTGCCTTACCAAAAAGCTCCAGTTTGGTCTCATCTGTCCAAAGGACATTCTCCCAGAAGCTTTGTGGCTTGTCAACATGCATTTTTGCAAATTCCAGTCTGGCTTTTTTATGAGTTTTTTTCAGCAGTGGTGTCCTCCTTGGTCGTCTCCCATGAAGTCCACTTTGGCTCAAACAACGACGAATGGTGCGATCTGACACTGATGTACCTTGGCCTTGGAGTTCACCTTTAATTTCTTTGGAGGTTGCTCTGGGCTCTTTGGATACAATTCCAACGATCCGTCTCTTCAATTTGTCATCAATTTTCCTCTTGCGGCCACGTCCAGGGAGGTTGGCTACTGTCCCGTGGGTCTTGAACTTCTGAATAATATGAGCCACTGTTGTCACAGGAACTTCAAGCTGTTTAGAGATGGTCTTATAGCCTTTACCTTTAAGATGTTTGTCTATCATTTTTTTTCGGATGTCCTGGGACAATTCTCTCCTTCGCTTTCTGTTGTCCATGTTCAGTGTGGTACACACCTTTTCACCAAACAGCAGGGTGACTACTTGTCTCCCTTTAAATAGGCAGACTGACTGATTATGAGTTTGGAAACACCTGTGATGTCAATTAAATGACACACCTGAGTTAATCATGTCACTCTGGTCAAATAGTTTTCAATCTTTTATAGAGGTACCATCATTTTTGTCCAGGCCTGTTTCATTAGTTTGTTTTTTTAAATAATTATGTTAATCAACAATTCAAAAGTAATGGCTGTTTTTGATTATTTAATTTTCAATAAATTTTTATTTATTGTTACTTTTGTGAGTTTCAAGTGATTTCAGTGAGAATTGTGGGTTTTTCCTTCTTTAACTGAGGGGTACCAACAATTTTGTCCACGTGTGTAGGTACAACTAGGCCCTTACCTTGAACTTTACAAAGCGGGTTACATGTTTCAATACAAGATTAGGGCATTTGTGCAGGATTCGTTAAGCCGAGGTATAAAAGGTCGCACAAATCATGTTCAAATACTAGCACCTGTAAGTTTAAAAACCACATCTGTCCACATATTTAATAACGAGAAACCAAAGGAGAGTGGATAAACGATGGGAGCTACAGAGCTAGCAAAGAGGAACTTTGTGCAAGAGCGTGATGGTGGGGGAGGAGAGAGCCAGTCAGAGCAGAGAGAAGCTGTCAAAACACTGGGAGACTGTAACATTGCAGAAAAAGTAAGAACAAGGTATATCGTTCTGTATCCTCTGTCCTGCCTCGCAGCTCCAACTCCATAGTGTGCCAATTTTGTTTCCCACAAACACTTGAATGCCTCGCAATTGTTTTGTGATCCTCACTCTTTCAAAAATAAATCTGTCGCGGTCTCTCTGAGTCAGGTATTTTTTTCCATCTGTTCCTCGGTGTTTGTCTCTTTTTCTGTCTGTGCAGTTCAACTGAAGTACATTTGTGTCTGTTTAAATGCGATAAACATGGTTGGTTCTCTGTCCATCCTGTACTGTAATGACGGCTGACGCTTCACAGCAACGTGGATGAAATGTTCAGTAGTGACATGTGCTGTCAAAAGTTGTTTGATGTCTGGTTTACACAAACTGTTATGTAACCGGTGAGATATTTTGGGGACGTGATGACTTACACTGTTGGGAGACACAGTGAGAACGCTCCTGCTCTTCCTCATCTTGCCTTGAGTATCTCCTGTGCTGTCCAGCCACAGCAGCTTCACACGCAAACCTAGAACAGACATAAAGAATGGTTTTATTGTGTTTTATTCTTCTCTTTAGAAACAGTTGAAAGAAAAACTGTGAGAATAGGGATCAAAAAACGTAACCCAGTCATGGTTTCTGGACAATCATTGCCACATCTTCACCGTTCAACTAAGAAATTAACTGGTGCAACCCTTTAACAACATCTCCACCTCAATCTAGATATTCTCCAGCTGAAGTACTGTAGTCCTTCCATTAATTTTTGTCACACTTGTACACAAATACAGACGCAGCTCCCGATACAACATGGGATTTCTGAAAGTGCCTTTCTCACTCATTTTCGTGTAGTTTTCTATGAGAAAGAGCAAAGCAAAGCAAAGCAGTAAAAAAGAAAAACAGCTTTGCCCTCCATATTGCTCCTTTGAGAGACATACATCTGCACAATAACATTGTTGTATGACACAGAATACCCCACGGTACGTGATAATGTGAGAGATATTCTTAAAAGACCCCATAAAAATAACAGTGATAGAGAGGCTGGGCTTGCTGCCCAGGCAACATGATCGTTCCAATGTTGAACTAATTTTTGTTTTATTCCGCTTTGCTACGGCTCCCGAGTGCCAGCAAAATATGGTTTGTGTCGAAAAAAATGCAAATATGTCAGTTATCTCAGTCTGATTGGTGTTGCTACGTTGGTAGCTTGAGGGCAATTAGAGCTGTGCTGTCGATGTATGAGTAAGTACAGACAGAAAATGTCACATAATTATGATTTTTATTTAGAAACCACTTTTGAAAAATGTTCCGCATGGCAACAAATTAATACTAGTCAAATGGTAAAGTGGTGGCTAATGGAAAACATGAACTGGACCAATAAATAAAATGGAAAAACAAACCCCTGGACCAATAAATACCACTGGACAAAAGAGGTAAGCCGACAATTTGGCTAAAATATATCAAATAGAGCAGAGATTAAAGCAGTCATAGTAATCAAACCAGTCTTACTTACTTGGGCAGATTGTTTCAGAGGATCAAGATCCTGAGGCTCTAAGTACAGCAAAGACAACAAGAAAAGCACTTGGAGAGCACAGTACTCCGCCAAGGCTGCTCATTTCCGACGGATGAAATCTTTAATAAAAATGACCTTGTGCTGAGTACAGGCATGCGTTATGCATGTGCATGTTAAGTATGGATACCAAATTGCATGTAGATTCCTCTTATAAAGGTGTGTTGATCAGTTCATCACTTTTGGCAAGCCTTTGTTTTGCTACTGTTAAAATAGCCGTTCCCTCCATGCTTTTATTTTTAAGCCGCATTTTTAATGCTATGGGCTTTCTTTTTGTCACCATTCCAGCGGCACAGGAAGTGTTTCTCTAAAAAGTGGTTTCTTGACATGACGAAGACGCTGCTGAAAAGTCATGTAACGATGAAAGAAAACAGTTCAACACTGTTGCTGTCTAGCAAAGGATGTGTCTAAACTTAGAAGCAGCTGGAATGGGGACAAGCTCTGAAGGTGAAGAAATTAGTGAAGAACAGAAAGGTGAATTTGTGTTCAAAATAAGGCTGATGGCTGAAGAAAAATAAAGGCTAAACATCAGGAGCTTCACCATTGTCTGGTTGGGGTTTGCTACATTGTGCGACCTAAATAAGTAGCGGGCGGCAGGAATTGATCGGACTCAGAAACACCCTACAGTTTGATCATTTGTTCCTTGTATGATTTCCAACTGATAAATCAGTCATGTTGTAGTGGGATCGCAATCATGTGATCGTCAGCTGACATAGTGTTCACGTCATGTTACAGTGACACTGTGCCGGCAGCTATATCTGGTAATGGGAAATCCTTAATAAATCTCTGGATGCAGACTGTACGCCACATCACTGTGAAAATTAAATGAGGTGGTCCTTGTCATTTCTGACCTGAACCGAAAATTACATCCAAATCCGTTAGTCCATTTTTGAGTAATGCTTCACACAGGCAGAGAGATTCATAGATTGACAGACAAACATAAGCTGATCGTCACAACTCTCCCGTTCCTTGGCGGAGTAATAATAACCTTAAATGTGATCAATAACATTTTAAAATTAGTCCCACAACATACTGTACTGGGAACCAGTGTGAGGAGGCTACAGCAGATGTGGTCAGTTCTGGGTAGAAATGTGACAGACATGCTCTGCAGATACTAAACACAAGACAAAACCTCAAAGGAAAGTTTCATGTTGAAGTTGTGCGACCACTGAATATTGTGTGTCCCTGCATGTGATCCCACAGTACCGCGATGTGCATGTCCTTTCTGGGCTTGTTTGCATGTGTTAACCTTCGTAGTTCCCCAAGTGATCCTGACACTGAAAAGTGTATCTCAGGACACGAAGATAAAACAAAGAGCAGCTCAGAGCCAGAGTTCCAACAAATACCTTAAAATTTTGTGAATTTTTCGACAGAACTGTGTGACGACCCTCCACCTGGACACCAGGTGTCTCTGCCTTCTTTCCGGAGCTGAGTAAGGGTCATCAGCTGATTGAAACACACCTGGGATCCCATGGTTCAACTGAAGGAAACCTCCCTCACTTCCAGTCAAGCTCTCTCTCTCTGATAGGAGCTGCTTCCTCCAGGAGCACAAGCAGCAGGACTTTTGGATTTCTGTCTGGTGTCTTTAATACACAGTTGTGGTTGTTTTGTGTTAAAATAAAACCATTTTATTCACCACACAGGTGCTTTGTTGCAGCTTTTGAGCCAAGCTGTAACAACTGTATGTAGTTTGGATGTAAAGACATTCATCAACTGCAAATAGAAGTGAAATATTCTAAAATATTAGCTGTCTGGAGCGCAAATTACACTGTCAAATGGCTGACAAGTGAAGTGACAACATAGCATCCTGTTGTGGCAGCAAAACAGAAATTGCAGCTCCGATGTGCTGCATTCCGCATAAAATACCGGTATGTGTCAATCAATACATACATACAAACACCTGCAAAACCACAGCAATGAAATAAAGGGAATGGAGAGACAAGAAAACAAGAATAACAAACATTGGGTTTCATGTAAATATTTATCTTTTTACCCAATGTAACAATTAGTAATTATATAGACTGCTTGGAAAATGGTATAATTAAAACCCTGGTAAAGCTGAAACAGCTGATTAAACTCAATTAATTAACCTGATCAACAGAAAAATCTGGTTTTCATACCATCAATTATTAAAATCTGTGCAACACCACCGGCGTTTTGAATTGTTCTGAATAACAAGGCCTCTGTTTTGCTGCGACCATGTCATGAAAGAATTGTAGGAATGTGAAGAAATCCCATGTTAAAAGCTTAGACAAATTAATGTCTATACTGTGCCTAAACAATATCACAGCACATCAATTAACATTCAGTTATATTAAGTGAAATTCTGTGGGTGAGTCCAAGTTTCTGCACATTCTCATAGAATGAAATGAAATGTATACGCCCTCTCTCTCAATCCATAAAGTATTCCCAAATAAGAACAAAAACAGCAACAATACAAATATTCACAAATAACACACAAGTATGTAAAAAGCCAAATGTTCAGTGGTAAGGTGTCAATATTAGTTTGGTTTTAAACACCTCCTGTCCCGTCGAGTGCCAAGTCTTAAATTCAGATGCAGCTTTAATGCTTAACACCATCTCAAACACAAAACTAGCAACTATGACATGAACATGGAATCAGGCTGAAATCAGGTGGCATTAGGCATCCAAACCTAATGAACTAATTAGAAAGAAGAACAATGACAGACATGTAACGTTCTCCTCTAATTAGGCAAAATAAGTGGAAACAACTGTGTGGGTTATTATAGCCGTTTTGTGCAGCTGTTTTGTGCAAAAATAATGAAAACATCCAGTGGATCTCATTTCTTTGATGTGCATATTTGCTGCTCTTGTCAAAGACAAAATGAGTAATCAACTAATTAATTTAAAATTAAAATAATAAAATGAAACGAATAATAAACAGCAGATCTTGACTTCTGGATTTATCAGCAGCAATTTGAGAGGCTGAGGTGATGTAATACTAAACTCCATACAGAGCAATTTGTTGTGCTTTGGAAGTCTGTGACTAGCTACCAACTATAGATTTGTGACAAAGGATAATCTCGAATGCTTCAGGATCTGTAATGCTGTCGGGGTATCAGTATTAGTCAGCGGCTGTCGGCAGCAGTTTGATGGCATGGTTTTGCTCCACTCGACCTCAGTTTGAGTTGTCACTGCAAATCAACACAAAGTTGTTCTGAGGGATCACCTTTATCCTATGATATGGGAAATGATCTGCACTTGCATAGCACCTTCCTACCTTTTTGGTACTCAGAGCGCTTTACAACGTATGTCGCATTCACACATACATTTATTAACACACCAGTGGCAGCAGAGCTTCCATGTACGGTGCCTGCTTCAGGGCTGGGGATTGAACCACCAACCATTCCATCATTCGCTCCACCACCTGAGAGGCCCACCTTTCTATCTTGACTGAATCAGTCTCTTCCTGGATGATATCCATAGGGTACTAGGAGTCACTGAATGACTGCTTGATTAAAATTACATGAATCACATGTTGTGGCATTTGTGGACCAGATCTAAAGACATTTGAACACCCATGGTAGATTTTTGACCAACATGTTGGACAGCGTTCACCACGATCACCAAAACATCAAATGAGAGATTTTCTGATAAAAGTATGGTGGTTTGGACGTCCAGGTGGCTCAACTGGTTGAGCAGGTGACCCATAAACAAGGGCTATAGTCCCCAACACAGCAGCCATGGTTTGATTCCAGCTCACAGCCCTTTGCTGGAGGTCTCTCCCCCACTCCCATTCTTCTTCTTCCTACTTTCCTGTCTGTTTCTCTACACTAACCTGTCAAATAAGGCCAGAAAAAAAGTGTGATGGTTTAACAGTCCAGCTAAAAATGCTTGAAGCTTTTTAGCCAGACATAGTTGGAACATCTTACAGAAAACTTTCGAGCTTGGTGCAGCCATATCTGTCGACCAGTTCAAATCTCTCTACTGCATCTGACCGTGCTCCTTTCTTTGTTGTCTCTTTGAATGTAGACTTTTTTATCCGGTTGACTGTACTCTCGACATCAATGTAAATGAGGGCTTGGCTTCAATGATTCCTCAAGAATGAAAGAAAGAAAGTAAGGTAGTTAAGTAAGCTCCATAATCTGCACTTTTGGCATTATTATTCCTCATTTCAGCATAGGACCAAACAGCTTCGATGGCAACATTAACTCACAGTTCATCAAAACAAGCAGTCGTTACTGGATACAACTGTGAGGTCTTACAAATTATAACAATGGAGGCTTTGCCATGATATCCTATTTGGCGAATCTGATGTTGTTGATGACAATGCTTGTGCAGAGAGGACTGGTACTTACAGGGACATTGAGAGGACAGAAAGAAGGTGCTTATTGTCCATTTAACCTGTCAGCATTTGTGTTCTACAAGTAGATTCATACAGATACAGTGGACTCTGGTGCAGGCAGTTTTTTTTCTTGAAAACTGGAACACGCACAAAAGGTCCAGGCTGCCCTGAACCGACCCGCAATTTCCTGCAGTGTAAAATTCCCTACTGTCTAGACACACTGAAGCTGTGCGGTAGCCCAACACCTTACTAAGACACTAGATGTTGGCTCTTCCTTTGATTGGCCTGTATATTATAGATTTTGCACTCGCAAGTAGGTCAGCACTTTGAAGTAAATGATGTATGTAAGGTAACTTTCTAAAGAAAACACTGAACAACACAATGAGTTCTCTGTGGTATGGCAGCAAGAAAGAAAGACAGAGAATAACAACTTAAATGGCACACCTTACTGAAAACACTTTGTGAATCTTGAAGGACTACTCCAGTCTGCCTGAATCAGGTCATTGGTTATGAAAGACACATACATATACAGTACAGCATAACAAATCACACTGCCATCCATAAGTAGCCGACAACCTTGAATTAAACCATCCACACAAAACACATTGTTTTTAGCTCAATGTAACAATATCATTTGAAATATATTCTGTAAAAAGATCACACAACCTTAATTTAAAAGCGTTTTATAGTGCAAATTACAGTGCGCTTACACACAGCTCATGTGCAAAGAAAAGAGTGAATAATAACAGATTAGCACATTAAAACGAAGGAAACCTGTGAGCATGCATGTGAATCACACCATTTCCCTCACAGCACATACTAATCAGCACCCATCATGTGTCCCTCTGCTCATCGACTGATGCTTTCAAATCATCTTTTCATCTTGTTAATCTTTTATGAGTTTTCCCTCCTTTGCCTCTGCAAATTATACTTTTTTAGAAAAATCTTTCCTCTCAATAATGTGCTAATGACACAGCCTGCTAATAAAGACCGACGCAGCCTTAATGGTTCGACACACTTTAATTCCCCCCATGCTAATCATTCAAAAGCAGCAGCAAGATTGACTCGACAGCCATTGAGCCTGTCTGTAATGAGGCAATTCAGGCAGTCGTTAAAAGACCCTAAGACCTCACATGTTCCTCCTGTGACCCAGGATGATCTCCATTTTTCGTTCCGGTATATGGAGCGACGTGGAGCTAACCTTCCACGGGGACAGAAATGAATACCAAGGGAGGTTTAGACGAGAAAACAAAAAGATGAATGAGAATTGCAAAGAGATTGTGTTTAGAAGAATAGGCAGAAATAGAATGGAAGGGTTTGGAGAATGAGATGAAGGCACAGAGAGCTACAAGCAAGCAGTCAAAGAGGATTTAATGAAATAAAGAAAAGAAGCCGGAGGTTACAGAAAGAGAGATTGAAGAATGAGGTGTGAAACTGGGAAGCAGAGGCAGAGACAGGAAGAGTCTGCTAAGACTAGATGAGATCCTTCTCTGTGAGAACAGTTTGACATTTTAGGAAGAACACCTTTTCAATTTCTTGCCAATAGCCAATCAGAAGATTACTACCAAATTCATCACTGTATAGTAAATGTATAGCTAATCAAGACAATAAGCTAGCTAAGCTTTAAGTAAAAGCGGAAACTATCTGACATGGTTCTGTTCATAGGTTACAAAATCTGCTTTTTACCAACCTCTAAACCTCTCTAATCTACATATTGTATCTGGCTTGTTAAATCCATTCAATAACACAAATGCAAAAAACAGTTTAGACAACAAAACATTTCAGGTTCGGTCCAAGATATAGTCTGAAATATTACCTTTCATGCAACAGCAGAATTTAACAGACTAAACAAAAAGAGATAATATTTTAATCAATTTGTTTTATGAATGCCAGTAGGAGATTTTCAGTTGACCATAGCCAGCAGCTCATAAAACAGGGATTGGACCAAGCTGCAACCTCTACAACTGAGAGGTGAAATTAATGTGCAAGTCACAGAAAATGCAGTTCTTCAAATGGCCACTTGAGGTCAAAGCCTATAGACACTCATTTTAAGATGCCAAATTTGATGGCAAAGACAAACATATTTACAGCCTGGGTCAAAAACTGTTTTGGTCTCTAAAGCTCATTTTCCCATTCATGGCAACTGCAAAGGAGGTGGATTTAATATAACTCACTTGTTTGAACTTAAAAAACAAAACACTGTCACAAGCAGTGCATGACCCAGAGATGCTAGCATGGCTCGCCTCAGCTCCACTCACGCTTCACCCCTTTGCTAGCTTTCTACAGTTTCTACAATGTCTACAATTTTATTTAGCAGATGCTTTTATCCAAAACAACATGCATCTGAGAATAGATACAAGTTCATTTCAGTTCAGTTCAAAATTTATTTCAAACCTGCACACAGCTCTTTTAACAACAGACATAAAAATATATCTTGGTTTGAAAAGGGGATGGACGAAGCAAAAGCTTTTAAATTTCCAACAACATAGGCAGGGATCTAGTCAGAAGAAAACAACCTGGAAAAGAGACATAAAACAAGTTCAGGTGTGATAAAAATAAAATAAAAAAAAGACAGGCAGTGTGGGAGGTAACAGGAATTTTCTCTCTTTTTTTTTTTTCTTTTTGTAGTCTGTCAAGTCATTCTTTAAAGACAGAGGTTTTCTGCAGATCGAACAGGGTTTGGTAACTCGTTCCACCACCAGGGAACCACACAGAAGACGAGTCTAACTATCAACCGGCCCTGTTGTGATGGCTACATCAGGCGCTTTATGTTGGTCGAACATAGTGAGCAAGAAGGAGTGTAGACCTGAATGAGAGAGTTCAGGTAAGTAGGAGCTGTTTTCATTGTAGTTTAGTACACAAGTTTTAGAGTTTTGAACTTTATGCGGGCAGCAACTGGCAGTGAAGTGATCTGAACAGTGGGATGACGTGCTTTAAACCACTCTGCAGGAAACCTCTGGGTGATTTAAAGGAGGGTATACACCAAGATTTCCTGCTCTTAGTTCCAGCTACATGTTAATTGTACCTATATCAAAGTGATAATGATCTTCCTTGGCATATTCACATTATAATGAGAAAATTGGTTAGCATAGGGACTCTTAAAGATGCCGCACTAAGGTACACTTAAGCTACAGTGCTAATGCGCTACATTTGAGAGACTAAGTGTTTTTCTCACAAGACTCGTAGCAGGATCTGCATGGAGTTATGGGGCTACTGAATATCCGTTTTGTCCGATTTATTTTTAAAACAGAAATTAAAGTTCAGGAAATTCAGAAACAAACAAAATTGTTTTGTGCCTCTTTGTCAGTTCAAACAAAGGTTGTCAGCAATTGGATGCGCCCACAAAGATCAGTGCTGTTTGACTTTTGCAACCTGAGGAGACCTCACTCTGTTACTCACTGAGCTGAGCTGCTGTAACACACCATGTACACAAACTCATGCAACACAACATTTTTAGCTCAAAATAGAGTAAATAAGTGTAGCAACACATACAATATCTACTTTTGCTATTTACTCTTTTCAGACTGTGAGGTTGATGTTCCTCACTTATATTTCTTGATCAGTCTTCCCTCAACAGGTGAGGAAGTGAATCATTCATTGAACTCAGATATTAGCAAAATTGGTATCAGTTTTCTTGCTGCAACTTCTAAGTTTTTCCTGATCTCAACTAAAAATGCAGCAGCAAACAGCTGAGTGTTCATGACAACAGTAGTTTTTCCTTCCCTTATCGTCACTGACCTTGACGGCCGCTGTGTTTATATTAAAAACAATGGACACAGCAACAACCACTCATTGCCCTAAAGCAACTCCAGTGCATTTTCCAAAACTATTCCTCTATTAAGCTGTATAGAGACACGGTCATGTTGCTGTGTGGAGACTGCATAATTATCCAGTTACATAATAAATGGTAAAGGACACTTCATGCCCTTGATGCAGATGAATTTTACAGCTTGACCGGACAAGTCAACCTTGAAGCCCTGAAGATATCACTACTGTATAAAATCACCACATCACACCACCTTAATACAGCAAAACAAGCAAAATCTGTACGATCACATACAGTGTTTCTGACCTACCATAAGAGCTCATGACTACTCAGCACCTTCAAGAGACAATAAATGCTCATTGAAATCCACCTTTACAGAGCCATTTGTCTGATTTCTACAGCAAACCAAACAGTTAATAGTAACTGTTGGCTGCTATTGCAAGTAAGATCTTTTCTAGGACTGCTAAAGGGCATGTGTATACATTTAAGGGCAAAGTTGCTGACTGTGAACAATCATAGCCTACATATCAAGAGTCTTGAAGGAAGTGATTTTCCTGATCTTTATTTTTTAGCCCAAATGACCGATACCAGCCAACTTTGACATGAGAATTGCCCATGCATATACTTTTTTTTTTAGAATTTCTATGGAAGTTCATTCCCTGTGAGATCATTGAATATAATGCACAAATACTAAATATTCCATTCCAATGAAAAATGTAACACTTTTATGCTGTAAATGCGTTTAAACAACTGTTGTTTTCTCCGTGTTTGGTTCGAGGGGAAGCTATTTTGTTCGACAGTAGTTGAGCTCATTAAGCCGACTGCCTCAATGACATAATTAGTTACTCTATTTAGAAATGTCTTGAATATATATTGTATTTCACAGAGGATATTAACACTGGCAATGCTTCTCTGAAGGGATGACAATCAGTTGCAGTCATCAGTATCAGAAGATAATTAGTGGGTACAGAGGAAATTTGTGTTTCACAGCAGATACGAAAATTGTGTTTGGCAGCACAGATGCAGAAAGCAGTTTATGAACACAGATTAGCGCTGTAACCTCAGGAAACGAAGCAAGGTGCTTACAGGAAAGGTGTGTGTGTGTGTGTGTGTGTGTGTGTGTGTGTGTGTGTGTTCTAATTAGTGTTACTTCTGCCTAATTAACAGCATCAGGGCAGACAGGTGTGAAGACATAAGACAAGCACACATTGACCCAAAATTCAAAACCTCCACACACAAAAACAATCTGTGTCCCTTCTTGTGTGCTGGAGCCACTTTTGTGTGAACATGCTAAACGGTTCGCCAATAACGTCAGTCACACATCCATCAACAGCAACAGTTGTGCCCAAGTCAAATTCTCCTGTGCTTCGAGGGAATGAGCGACCTCTCTGGAACTCGACCTTCCTGCTGGCTTGCACCGAGATCGTAGACAAGGTTTTCACCCTGAACACAACATCAATAACTTTTCAAAGCAACTTGCTCCAACAGAGGTAGTGACCTTGCGTAACTTTTTTTTTTTTTTTTTTTTTTTAAAAGCACACCTTCCTCATACTGTGCAAGATCAGTTCTTGCCTGCAGAGAAGCCTGAATAATGAAAGGCATTAACTTTCTCCTATAAAAAAATCAAAATTGTTAATTTATTGCACATCTGCATTAGAAAATACATTTTGTGCCTCCTGGGTTTTGTGCATTTTTTAAACAAAATAATTAAAGGAAAAATTATTGAATGTCTCTGCAAGCCATTTACATTCAGCAATAAATATTCACATTTTGTAGATATACAAAATATCCAGCATATTTCATTTGTTTTTTAATTCTATGAGCTTCAGGCTTAATGCTTGAGGTTAGAAACAAATCATCTCAGTTAATTAAATATTAAACAAGTTACTGCTTTCAACAGAAGATGGACAACAAATTTTTCCAAAAATACAGCCTTCCTCTAGTCTTGACGTAACCCAACTCTTTTAGCCTATACTTTGAAAACAGAAGCCCCTATATATGCTAACACAGGGCCTGAACCACATCCACCCAAAGCTTCTACTTACTTGCAAAGCTTTCTAGACTGGGAAAAAAGTTGACAGTATAACCATAACCCTGTTTTCAAAGATTTTTTGGAAGTTTTTGCTCAGGGGACTCTGACCAACAGGAGTAGCCAAGTAGTTTTTAAAAACTGCAGCTGAGATTTCTCAAGTCAGATGTTCTGAACAGAGCTGTCGAAAGGCTTTCGCTTGAAGCCAAGCCCACACGTTAAAGAGAGTGAAGGAAAATCTTGTGAAAATGTAACTGCGAACAAGACTAGGGGTGCAACAGAACACAAAATTAACTGGATCAGATCATGACTTTTGAGTCACAAGTTCGATTATTTGTCAGAGAAAAAAAAAACAAGAGGAGAGACACAAACACTGCCACGACTGCCACTGCCAACTGCTATTACATTGCACTGTTTCTGTGAACACACACTGTTCTTCAGTTCTGAACTTGTGAAGCCTCTGGGGGGAAAGTAAAACAATTTCAAGAACCAAGAAAAGCAACACACCTGCCATCTACTGAAGCATTTAGGATTACTATGATCTAGAACAGCATCTACGCAGACAATTGCTTTGTATCTAGTCATCGAAATTCTGCACTGGATTTTAATGAATTATTCCACACTGAGGTAGATGTACATTTTCAGAGCCATCAAAATACACAAAAACTACAACACTAAGTTTCCTGAAAATTGGCAGTGAGGTGGAGCATGGACAATTAAATTCTAGTGCCAGTCTAGATCCTTTTATTTAAATTTCTGGCATAGGGTCTTCGCCTAAAGTGTCCTTCTACTGTCTTTAACAGACAGGAAAACTGTATTTCACACTATGATGGTTAAACAACTCTACAAATTTGCAAACCAAATGTGTATCAAGCTGTCGGTGGAGATCTGTACACATTACAGATCATCTTTGGTCCGTTACACCACCAATAAAGACACTGCAGAGTATCACACTCTGCTGTGTTAGCATGAATATTCATGTAGCTGGTGGAATGTCGTATTTTCAAAGCTTGCTGCGAGTCTATTTCATTCATGACCATTTTTTGACATTATTTGCACTGATTAAATAATAATTCTGAACACTATGATACTGCTTTGTCAAAACCACACAGAAATGCAAGAATCTCTCTAAGCCAACATTCAGCCATCCAATCCATCCATCCTCTATACACCGCTTTATCCTCACTAGGGTCGCGGGGCTGCTGGAGCCTATCCCAGCTGACTCGGGCGAAGGCAGGGGACACCCTGGACAGGTCACCAGTCTGTCACAGGGCTACATATACAGACGAGCAATCACACTTACATTCACACCTACGAGCAATTTAGAGTAACCAATTAACCTCAGCATGTTTTTGGACGGTGGGAGGAAGCCGTAGTACCCGGAGAAAACCCACGCATGCACAGGGAGAACATGCAAACTCCATGCAGAAAGATCCCAGGCCCATCCCGGGATTCAAACCAGGGATCTTCTTGCTGCAAGGTGAAAGTGCTAACCACTACTCCACTGAGCAGCCCATAACATTCAGCCAGTGAATCACATATAGACAAAGATAAAAACTTCACCTGATTCCCTTGACTGCACTTCACAAGCACTTACTTTCAAATAGGAGATAATCTCAGGCATCATGGCAAAATGTGACAAGATATTCTATCTCATACCTCTCATACACAGTCCAGCTCACACATAACGCCACTAGAAAGTGGCTTCAGCAGAGCATGTTGTGTATCAGCCTAATAAGCAAAGATAACAAGCTCTCAGCTGCCTGTCCTGTTGACTGACTGTCTCAGCGGGACACCTGACAGGACGAGGAACAGCATCTGAGCAGCAGAGTGTCTACCCATCAATCTACCTTTATTCTGGTTCACTTTTCTGTAACTTCATTTTGTTACCTTGGCTCATACCCCCAAAACAGTCCTGGGAACTTTTGCTCTAGTGCCATCATCAAGTCCAAATGTTGATTTGTCCAAAATTAATGACCATCCTTCCATTCTTGGCTGTAGTCTGTGTTTAGTTCTTCACTGTGAAAGCACTGCTGCCCTTTGTTAGACTACGTTGAGCAAATTAAAACCCATTATACTGTGATGATCCAGAGGACAAAACAACCAACAGGATAGCTGAAAGACTTCGGTACTTCTAAAGAGAGTAAGTTTCCGAAAAATCCAAGATAGAAATGAAAGAAATCAAATGCTATATGAGTCCACGGAGCCCAACCAACGGGCATGAGAAGCATCCACTTAGATCTGTCAGGCTCTTGCATCATGCCAGCAGACATAAAACATATCACAGTGAGGATAAAATGTTGTGTGGATAAATCAAAGTGTAATAGAATGGAAAAAAAGGAATCTCTTGATCATATTTTCTCCCCTATCCAAATCCTTGAGATTTTTTTTATCCTCTCCTACTAATCCAATATTTATTTCCATTATATTTTTAGTGATTGCTTCCTACACAGTACAGCTGTTGTCTGTCAGCAGAAACCGTGACTGATCCTGCAGCATGATTTCTGAAAACATCAGCTCACGATGTTTTTGATCGCTCTGTGGTGCGAGTGTGAGCGAAGTGGAGACATCAACATGGAGGGCACTGATGCCAACGTGATTCCCCTACAAAGCAGCTCACCTTATTCCAAGAGCTGTTGAGTACTCTCAGTTGCTGCTCTTATATTTAGGATATTATTACACTGAAAACAACTTTATCCTCCGTGGACAGAATCCTGTCAAATCTGGTGCAAACACGAGCGATGCTTTGTAAAAACCCAAACCATAATGCAGATACAAAGTTTGTCCCACTTGTACAGAAATGAATGCAGTAGAAGATTAACATTTAAGATTATATTGAGAGAATTCTATATTTATTGAACGCCACCAACAGGGACAAGAATAAGAAATGTGATGAACAGAAGAGCTACAGTCATCAGTGAATGGCTTCATATGCTTGCTGGAGGGTTTATTATCAAAATGTCAAGCAGACAAGTTATTCTTTCACTGTTGCTGTTTAAATATTCCGTTTCAAACATCCTGATGTTTTAGGGTTTGTTTCAGCAGGGCACTGAATTTGTTCTGTAGCTTCCCGTAACTTAGTGTACAGTGGTTAACGGATACCAGCAGGAAACAAAAGCCTCACACTAATGCCTGAGTTTTAAGGGTAGTGGGAACTGGAGCAGAATCTCAAGCTGACACGGAGCAGCCTGGCAGTATTTCATCATCACTAAAGGTTCAGTTCAGATTTATTTGACATTAGGTAATGCGTTACTGGCTAGGAGGAGTACTGATGCATGAATGTGGTCAGAAAATACCAGCCAGCAAACAGACCCTGCTCCCGTTCACTACATGGCAAATGATGTGCCGAGTAGTTTTGATGCATACAGACTCAACAGCACAGCATGAAAGGATCAGATGCAGTTTCCACTTTAGGGCTGCAAATTGAGGTTCAGAAGCATTGATTCAAGGCAAAAGGTTTCAGCTTAAGCACAAGATTTGCTTCCTCAGTCAGAAACCAGGGTTCTTAGCTGGAATATGCTGCTGTATGTGTGATAGTCTTCACTATTTCTGAAAGGTAAAATTCACATCACACCTGCCGCTACAATGGAAGTCACCACTCTGGGAAATTATCAGCCATATTCTCAAATTCACTGCACAGTGAGGCTTGTTTTCTTCACCTTCTAAAACTGGCTGTAATCACTAGTAGCACATTTACATAAAATCCATTCTGTGACTATAATTAGCAAGAAAAAAAAACATCAGAAAGTGACTCACATTCTAAGTTAATATAACTAAATGTGTCCAAAATGATTACAGGGTGACTTTGTATATTAATTTGTTTCAGTTGTAAGGACACATGCTGACCCCAAGCTGCTGCTGCTGTGCCACCCATGAGCCCATCTGTGGCATGAGAACAGCGATACATCTGCTACTTTACTGACTTTACTCTGGATTCGATTAAAAAAAAAATGCTGCCAGTTGCAAAAGCTCAATGCTGTTGATTTATTTTGGAGACTGTACTCACAAAGAGGACAACAAACATTTCAGCAAAGGAGGAAGTCAGGTGGCAGCACTGAGGTCATGAAGGGAGGAGGTCAGGGTGAAAGAAAGGGTTCACAAAACATCAGACTTTTCTACAGGTGCAATCAGTCTCCCAAAAATGACATTCCCATACAAAGGTAAGACTGTGACACGGTCTAATAGGTCTCCAGTTTGAAGGACAGAGGAGAGGAGGATGGAAGAACAAGTCAGCAAAATGATTTTCAGGACACGGGGATTTGTGTCCTGTGTGTGAATATTAATGACATTTTGTTTGTTCACTTTGGGTTTTCAATGACTATTCAGCTCGGTTAAGCCACCAAAACTAGGTGGTTAGGTTCAAAAAAATATCACACTTTGGTTGTCATTTTCACAGAAATGAGTTTGATTAAGTTTGGGCATAAAAACTACTTGGCTATGTTTAGGTAGATATTATAGTTTGGGGTCATGTCTCTTAGGGCCAAGACTCTTCACAATGTACTCGAAGTTTCTAAATTTTCTGGATTAGAGTGATAATCCACCCCATCTAATAGATTATAGGCTGGCTCAAAAGAAACAGAAGTAAAGCAGTAATGGCCAACATATGTCAATCTGAAATACATTAGAAATAAATCACAAGTACATGTAATGCAGCGGAAAATACACTTCTATCAACAGTAGCTGAAGCATATGTAGAAAAACGTAATTTTTGGAAGACATCATTGATGGGATACAATGGTTCTTTTTCTACTTTAAAGCACAGCTTTTTCCTAAAATTATGACTATGATCTGTAACCTGAACTAAATGTTTTTTGCTGTGACCACAGCGATAAAGTTGCCCTAATCTGATCAAAATATGCCTCTGTGTGTTGTTCTAGTGGTACATTTTTTGTTTAAATTCAAAGGTTTGTTGGTCCTACGGTTGCTCTGGTGTTCTTCTCAGCATGTTCCCCAGGTGAACAGGAGACACAGATTCAGTCACACCTGGGTTTGTGTGTGCTTCATGTGGAAGTAAGATCACGAGACATAATCTGTGCAGTCCAGTTTGAGTAATAGGCTAATGGGACTTACCAATACTGCACAGTGGTTTGTGATATTATGAGGAAATTCTACAAAGCAAACAGTACAAATACAGAAGGTTTTGGGTACTTTAATGGTAAGGGTGCATGCAACATAACGGTTTGATTGTAGGGAGGGCAGCCTTGGTTGCATCTCTGACTTTCTCTTCTGTCTCCCTACACTGTCAAAAAACACGTTTTTTTTTCTTGTCATTTCAGAGGACCACAACAAATATTTGCACGTCATATTGACATCATTTGAATCAGTGCCTTGAGCTACACACCCATATTAAGGACATCCCTAACAAAGGAGAGTATTGCATTTCTGCACACCTACAAACACAAAGAGTTACTAAATGCTTTCTCAGAGTACATGACAAAGCTATAACTAATGGTGCAGGTAGATATATGAAAGAACCATCTCTTCATCTTATTATGAACATATATGACCCACCTTTAAATGCACAGTCTTTATTTTAGTCTCTTTAGCTATGCTTAAATAAACTTGCAGGGGCTCCAATAATAGGATTACCCGCTGAGAAACTTCAGATCTCCACCAGTGATCACCAGCTTTGGCACCGACTCCAGAGACCGGTCCACTCTGTCAGGGGACTTCATTTTCCGCCTCACAGAGATCATCAGTGTGAGACACAAAACCAGCGCTCAGGGATTCCTAATGAGCAAAGTCTCTTTATTCTGTTTTTTTCCTGTCTTTCAGTCGCTCCCTTTTCACACTCTGACGTCAATATAGTTGTGTTTCCCCCATCTGCCTGGCAACCCTCGCTTGACAAAGTCTTGGGGAGATGAGCTTATGAAGAAGTACGAGCTTTTGTCATAAGTTCTTCTCGAGACAATTAAAAGACTTGATTAGCCCAGCATCCCTCATTTATTCGCTCCCTCAAGTAGTGTCATTCTAATGAAGGGGGAGCAATCACGGCGAGCGCTGCACTCCTGTTGAGTGTGCACTGGAGAGCATAAACACTCTGAGTAGGGACTTTACACCAAATGTGTTTGTTAGAAAAAACAAGAGTGGCAATGGAGGCGAACACAGAAAAAAAAAAAAAAACAGAGTGTGTTGTGTGGTGTCGGAGAGCTTCACGGTGCTGTAGCTGCGCATAAGATGCCTACCTAATGAGAAGGTTATCCATACAGACTGAAGACAAAAGAAACACAAACTTAGAGGCAGGATTTGCAGATGAGTTTAGTAGATTTCATTTATTTATTGTGTATTGATAATCGAAATCGTCTTGTATAAGGAAATCATTGAAAATCTACATAAACCTTTACATTTTACACAGCAGAGGAGACTGTTGGAGTTGTTTTCCCTTCAAACATAAACCGTGTTCAACATGGGATTACACACATGGGATCAACCAGCATTCGTCACAATCATAAACTGTTGTCGTAGGTTAATCCCTGGTGTTGCAAAGTCTACAGCTTTCCAAGAATTCACTGCTCTTCCACAGAATACCCGCAGATCAAATGCACAGACTCTGATGGAAAGTTGTTGACTTTCAGTTTTAAAAGAGTAGTTATGTTTATGCTTATATAGCATGGAGTAAAAGCTCATTCAATCAGTTTTTCATGTCCACTGCACAGGTTCCTAAGGAAATATCAGAAGCCTGCATGATGCATGCCATGTCAATATATGCCGTTGCTTATTTCGAATCAGGTCATGGAGGCAGCAGTCTAAGCTCAGCATCCAAGGTGTTTCTATACAGTTCCTTCAGCTCCTCCTGGGGATCCCAAGTGTTTCCCAGGCCAGAAGAAGATGTATAATCCATCTGGTGTAGTTAGGATCTTCCCCACAGTCTAGTCCCACATGGGAAACGTGCAGAGGTGAAAGGTCAGAGTAGTGGAAACAGATTAATTGCACTCCATTTTCTACAATAGTTTTTTTTCACCTCTTTGTTTTTTGATTATACTTTACTGTAACTGGAGATTAACTTGAAAAAATACAATAGTGCTCTTCAAAAGTGTATTTTTACTGAACCCTCTTTTTTAAGGTGTCGATAGACATCACAGGTGACTCTGAACCTTTTTTTAAAAAATTTTTGCCTGTAATTCCTCTTCAGGAAGGCAACCGGGTGGCGTCTTGGTCAGATGTCAAAACCACCAAAGCTGGGAAATTTCAATTCAAAGGATCTAGTGTAAACTCCCTGCTAATGTCTGAGTTCCTCACCCTGTCTGTCAGTCCACAGACACTATGGAGGAAACTCATTTTGGCCACCTGTACCCACATTCCCAGTCTTTTGGTCTTTACATACATTTCATGTCCAGAACAAAAAGGTAGCTTAGCTGACAAACTGAGACTTTTGCTTTTTGACAAACTCCACCCAGATTCACATCACTGCAGACATAGCTCCTATCTCCCAGTCAGTCTCCTTTCTTATCTCATTCATGAACAAGACTCCAAGGCACTTTAACTGCTTCACCTGGGGCAGCAACTCTCTTCACAGTCAGTTTTCCAGCAGAGGACCATGAGCTCAGATGTGAATGACACACTACAGTACAGCGCTGCACAGGATCCAGGTGTGATATCACCAATCAAATGTGAGCAGAACTACTATTGCACAAGTCTGAAGAATGACAAGGCAATTATCCAATAATTCTACAGCAACCCCACCGTGACCCTGCAGCAAACTTATATTAATCCTACTGTGATTATAGACCTGCATGTTCACTCTCTCAAACCAAAAGGCGAGCAGAGTTGGAGCCACCTCGTACCCTGTAGGGCTGAGTACTGACCTGCCCACATTAATGGAGAACATGAGTTTCTTCCACATTACTGTGTCAGTCTGGGGGGATTACCAACTATAGACTTGGAGGCTCTCAATATCTGGAGCAATTTCCTTGAATATTGATTACGAAGATATTACATCAAGTAAGAAGTGAATATTGATTGGCTGCTAAGTCAATTAGAGTCCTCCTGCTGAGATGCATTGAGAACCTTCTTGACACAAACACAATAAACATTTTGACTTTTTTATAGCAAGGAAACCACAGACGTAATTAGTAATGTTAATAATGGTCCTCAGGGCATTTGTGGCTCAGAAATCTGACCTGATCACATGGTTTCTGGTTCAATCCCTCACCGGTTCATACGTCAACCGAGCCTGATGTTGCTCCCAAAAGACAGGAAAACACCTTGCATGACAGCTTTGCCACCATAGGCATGTAAGTGAATGAGAAACACTGGAAAGTGCTTCGAATAATGTTAAGGTGGAAAAGCAGTAAGTGCAGACCATTAAGCATTAAGTTGTGACATACACTACTATGGCATATCGCCAAGTCAGAATTTTAGGTTAAAGTGTCCTCTTATGACCAAATACATGCAAAACTACTGACATTTCAAACATCCTCACCTGTGCTTTGTGTTTAGAGCAAAGGTTAAAAACTAAGAAGTTCCAGGTTACAGAACTGGTGTTACTTACATCAAAGATGGCTGTGAGACAGTTTTACAAACCATGGGATCACTGGAGAATCCACACTACTAGACCTAAAAATCTTAGTTTTTGTATCCTGCATATAAGATTCCTTTTGTATGAAGCCCACGTTTAGGACCTCAAATTACATTCATTCTGTCATCGATTATACCGTGCAGACAGCAGGTGCACCCTCCACATGGAAAATGTAACAACCCAAACCTCCAACTGAGAATATAGAGCAATAAACCAAGATCATATGGAAAATAAAATTGAAACAGCTTCCACAGGAGACAGGTGGGGGCCTTGTCTGAAAAAAAATAATGTTTTCTCTGTTTTGACATCTGAATTCATGTACTCTGTTACATTCCAAAAGTACATTTTAAAAACCACAGCTCTTATAATCCCCCTCCACTCAAAAATGTGTTATGGTCAATGCTGCTTCTCTTGGATGTTTGACCTTCACTGGACACAATGATGCATGTTCACAGTTTGATTCTAAAAGGCTATTGTGAATGTGTCTCTGAACGAACCTGTCATCCGAGTTAAATAGTTTGAACTTTTCAAAGAGGGCAGACTCATGGATGTCCCAATCTGATATCATTTGCTTGAAAACTACAAAAAAAAAAAAAAAAAAGTCTGCAATGCATCAAGAAGAAAGAAAGTTACCTAAAGCTGTACCTAAATGAGGATAAAGCAGTGTATAGAGGATGGATGGATGGATGTACCCAACTGTAACAAAGGTTTTCACCAAACTTCCGGTAAAGCTTTGGCAAGCTGTAGAAAATCTGTATTCTCCACATCCATCCATCCATTTTCTACACACAGCTTTATCCTCTGGAGGAAGCCTCTTACAGTTTGATACTGTAGCAATCTGAGAAGGTGGTCATTCTGAATACAGGCAGTTCCATGCAATGTAAGACACAACAATGACAACTTTTGTGACACTTAATGCCCTTCAGTCAGAGTGCATGCATTTAGGCCAAGCCAGGATGGATTTGGACAGCATTCCCATATCCACTGACATATGTAACAGAGCCTTTGTAGACCAAACATGTGTCTTTTGACTGACACTGGAATATCAGCACAGGGCAAATGTCTACTGTGCTCAATTTGTATCATCTGTTTATCCAATACAGATTGGTAATGCAGTTGGTTATTAAGAAAACCTGTGTGACAGCAGACATAAACGAATAAATAGATGAAAGAATATCAGAGATCACTACCGCATCCCTAAAGAATTTCCAACCATACACTTTAAAAAGCCATATATTAAACACAAAAAAAGAGTAAAGAAGAAGAAAAAAAGTATGGTCATACATGTATATATTTGGACATGTGTGGAATAAACGCCGTCTTCCAAACAAGACACTCTTTTACAGCTACACTGCATCTTCAATTTCAGTTTTGAAAGAAAAGTAATTTCTACGTATAAAGGGTTAGGAGGTTGGACAGGAGGTGGAGGGATTAATCAATCCACCACAGGATTCTTGGCTCAGCAGTGTGAGGTTCACGTCCAATGTGGAATCATGGACTGAAGTTTGGTTTCACTGTTAGTTTTAGTCACCAAAACTACTGTAGGAAGACAGTATGGCTTGGATTTGAATAGGACCTTTTCAAAACATGCATCACGATTTCCTCCATTTTCTTGGTTACCAGTATGATGAGTCCTGCCCCATCTAAAGACTGAAAAGAAGCGAGACTTGCATTGCAATAAATGGAAAAGATATGTAAATATATCTGTCATACATCTCAATCAGCTGGAGAATATATTTCCCTAAAGAAATATTTGAGAATGAACTTTAGTTTTATATAGTTTCTGGGAGACAGGCTCATGGAGGGGACCATTAATATCTGGAATAACATGTAAATTCTGCGTTTTGTCTGTCACTAATGTAACACAGAAGACCAACCTCAATCCTACGCTTCAATCATTAGCTTCAGCATGAAGACATGAGCTGACTGCTTGGCATGTTAATTACTCTCAATTATCTTGCTCATCTTTTCGAGCCATTCATCTCTGTCAGCTCCAACCCTGTGAGGCTAATACGCTTTCAGTTACTGAGCGAGATGAGGGAGAGGGCATGCTTTTGTTTATTCACTCATTAAATTAATAACCAAGATCATTCACATCGGTCTGACTGTCAGAGTCAGCGAGGGAGATAGAGAAGCACAGAGAAAATGAGAGGAAAAAATGAAGAGTATTGAGTGAACACAAGACTGAATGGGAATCTTGGTGGATGCTGAACAAATGGGCCGCCCACAGATTGTGATAGAGTGACATTATAGAGGTTAGCGGGCTGTAGAGTTGTCAGCGGACTTCAGTCAGTGACTGTATGGAAAGGGAGGTGTGGATTTTAAAGCACGATCTGCTTCAGGTGACCAAATCAAAGTCTCTCCTAAAAATCCCAGCATTAATCGAGGGTCAGTGCATTTCAGATCTGACCTTACACACTCACAGAGTACTTGAAAACTGGGGCAGCCTTCATCACTGATCGAAAGCTCTAGGACAGCCACTAAATGAACTTTACAGTAAGAAAACTATAGTTTTTGATGATCAAGGACAAACCTTATAAGCTGTTGAACAGGAATTTCTCAGAAAAAAATGCTAATGTTAAAAATCTACACTTTCATAACAAGTGACTAACCGCTATTTCCTGATTAAAGCTGGTACTGAAAGCTCAAGGACACCTTCTGCACTTTGTCCTGATATCGTTTTCTGTATAAGTGCACGTGAGGCAAAGTCATGTGGTTGAAGCACCGTTTCTCCACACACATGCACTGCAGCTTCATTGTTTTTGCTTCTGAGCACACCAATAATCACGGAATATCAGAAGAATATCCTCCCTGGTATCATCCAAATACTTGAACGTATTAAATTGTTTCTTAAAGTGTTTTGGTGCCGTTTGCCCAACAAATGTAATTTCAGCTGGACCTCACACAGTACAGGTGTGCAGATGCTACGGCAGGCTATTGACAAGTTAATGATAAATGGGAATACTTTTGTTCACTTTGTACTTGACAACAAAAACACAATTATCGTGAAGTGTGCTCAGACTGTCACTGCTGTAATTACAGTTGCCCGACAACCTCTCACTGTCAATTTCTTTCTCAAATCTTGCCTCAAACTAATGCATGTGCGCACACGGCTGCCTCTGCTCTTCCTGTTGATCCATGCATCCGCCATTAAATATCTTTTCCATTAAGCCTGTGGAGCTGCGGGAATTATCCTGACATTTCTCCATCGACCAGACAAGTGAAAGCTCTCTAAAAACTTCCCACTAAAGATAATGCAATGATGACTGGATGGATCTGAAGATTTATAAACGTGTGCTGCAAGAAGAGAAGGAACGAAAGGCTGGTAAACTACGGCAACAGCAAGGCGAGTTAGATTGCGAAAGACGGGAAACGTGAGGATAAGGATCCGAACTGCGAACTGAGAGCTTACTGCAGCATCACAGTTGCACTATTTTTTTAAAAAACAGCTGTTACTTGGGGGGGGGGGGGGGGGGGGTAAATATGCATTAGGCAGCAGGCAAACCAGCTTGACTAACACAAAGGTTGGCTCTCTGACAGTGTCAGTTGGAAATGCAGTGTAATAAGCTTTTTAATTTGTAAATTCAATTTGATCAGAAATCTGTTGAAATGTGCTCGAGTAAAACATTCCATTTTAATCAGGAATTTGAGCAAGCAACTTCAGATTTTTTTTTTTAAATTTAGCTAATTTTTTATTGTTCAGATTCCTCGTACCAGCTCCACCAATTTGTCTTTAAGACCAATTTTAACCAAGCTGCTACCGTTACCCCGGCCTGTATTTTTTCTGTGCCCCACCATTCAGCAGTATCACCACCTGTCCAAGCCGCCTTTGGTCCAGTTTCGCTTGGTCATATTCCAGCATCCTGGCCCTGCTGTGGCCTCCCGTGGTGATGCAGCCCCGGTTATTCTTGGCTCTCAAGACTCCGGGACTCTTGCTGTGTTGTCTTCTACACCTCACCTCCTGACCTTGTTGGTTCTGAGATCTGCTGCATCTCACACTCAGACTAACTGCCACTCCATGCCGGTTGGGTATGCTTGCTCTTTCCTGTCTGAACAGAACAGACCTGCCCCTGCTTCTCTGGGCTCTGTTGTGTATTTTTATTTCATTATTGTTTTCCAAGATGTCCAGGTTGTGGGCAGTTAGGAATAATGCAGAATTTTATTGCTATCTGCGCACACTGCTACTCAGTTCATTAGTTGGCTGCCTGAAATTGTTTCTGTCATCTACTTTATTATTTTATTTCTGACTGTTACTGGATTTTGGGGGCAATATATTTCAGATAGAACACCGTTTGTGTAAAAAGAAATTTAAAAATGATTCGATACAAACCAAGATGCAAATTTTCCATAAACATGCTACATGCTCTGTTATGGTCCTACCAGCTGTCAAAAGTAACGGAAGTGCAATATGGTTTTTTTTTTCAGGGTAAATAACGATTATTAATAGTCAAGGAGGGCGATAAACTTTATTTGGATAAAGATACATTATACGACATATAATTGCTGTAAAAATGAAAATCTTTTTGTCCAAATGCATAACACAAACTCCTAGTCAAACCTTTGTTAAACGCTTTTTTAAAATTTATGTCTAAGATGTGTTTAATTAAACATGGAAAAGCTGTTTTATTAGGAAATGGTTGAAGAAAATCATTCAACCAATAATAATCAATTAATCCTTAGACAAGATATTGTAAAATAATAATAATGAAGGTCTGATTTAGTCTTCTAAGATGCATTGTTGTATTTCATTCTTAACAGAGCAGGAATCCTCAGAGATGGATGACCACACACACACACACACACACACACACACACACACACACACACACACACACACACACACACACACACACACACACACACACACACACACACACACACACACACACACACACACACACACACACACACACACACACACACACACACACACACACACACACACACACACACACACACACACACACACACACACACACACACACACACACACACACACACACACACACACACACACACACTATATGTAGGCAGAGGATATTACCATCATGCACAAGGAACTGCAAGAAACATTCTCTCCTGAGGATTCGTGCATAAAACTTCCCACAGCCTTGATTCTACACAAGAGGGACAGAAAGAAAACGCACATATGCATCGGTAGCAAGCATGTTATGGCTACAAAACGCAAGCCTTTGCCGATTTGTGTACACGGAACCACTCATATAGTCACCCGAAACTGCCCAAAAAGAGGGATAATTGGCTGCTGGCATGCCTCACGTTCCCCGGTGAGCGCTGGGTTTGTCAACCTGCTCTTGGAGTGAGGGAGATTCAGCAGATGCATTTTCCGTCTAATGGATCTGCCAAAAAGCATTTAACTGCCTTCCAAAAAAATTGGACAAATATAGTGCAGTGTCATTGTAGAAAACCATGCCAACATAAACACAGACGCACACAGAAGAATTAGCTGCTCCTATTTAACTGCAAAACATAAGCAGAGCAAATCGGGCACACATTCATCATCTGCTGAGCTAAACTTTAATTATATCCCTCGTGAGGCCAGAAGTGAGCCCTGCCATTGAGTTGCACTCGCATTTAATCCATATTGCAATTACAACGACAGGAAGATGGGAACAGCTGAGTGACAGGCAGAGACTAAAGGCAGAAAAGAAGAAAAGCTGGACTGTGAAACATGCTATTAAAGAAGCCCAGAGCTGAAGATGACATGGATGAAGGGAGAAAGAAGGAGCTGGGTAACAGGAAGTCCAAAATCAGATTCAAAATCCGTCTCGGCGTAGTCAAAAAAAGCACGACATGTTCCTCCACCGCCTCAACTCATAGAATTGATAAGATGCAGTGGTTTCTCCTGTGGACTGGAGCATCTTGATATGCAATAGCAACACCTTTGAAGTGTGAAAATATACTGCTGTGAAGCAAGGTGTTGTTGATAAGGACCAGATGCAGAGAGCAAATCTTCTTTGGGTACAACGTCACAGTGGTGCGCAGCTGGAGGACGCTGAAGAAAGGTGTTGACAGAAGAAAGGACATTTGAGGAGACCTAGCAAATCATCCCTTGTTAAGAAGTTGCTTTGAAACATCACCACTAAAAACTACAATTTATTATTTTATGTAGCGTGCGAAGGCTTACTTTCTTCATCAGTCATTTCAGGTGACAAAGCATCTTCATTCCTGACATCTATATAAAAAAAAAAAAAAACTTCCTACAACCATTGACCTGTCTACCTAGAGTCTTTACTTATGATTTACTACCTTGAGAAACAAAGGATGTATTTAGAGAGCACTTCATTTTATTGATGAATACACTGGGGGTTACAGAAACAGGCCATCAAGGGAGCCCTGCTGGCTGAGGAGTCAAGGAATTGACCATGAACTGTACTTTCCTTGCTGCTTGTTCAGCCAGGGGCCTTTGCTGTTTGTCATCCCTCTCTCTTTACTGTCAGCTCTACAATTATAGCTTTAAACCCTCTCAAAAATAGAAACAAAGCAAATAGGTCATGCAGTTGCAGAAGGCAACGCCTACAGGAGTAGTTTTAAGATCCTTGAGTCACAGAAGTGCTTAGCAATCCTAACATGTATGATCTGAAGCAGCTCTCGTGTATGTTCCGCAGACTTAAATAAATCATAACAAAAAGGAAGCTTGAAAGGTGTAGTCTGACTTTGCAGGGCTATTTACCCGCCGTGAAAGAAGTGAATCTCGACTTCTGGAACAGGTCAGCTCAGTCTAGCTGAGAATGGATTGCTGTAGCCAGACATAATGAAACTGTAGCTCTGTATGTACTGTACGTGTGCACTGACTCCTAATCTCGCTGGAACCATTTCTCCTGTGACTCTTTTACCGTTTACAAAATAAAAAAAGGCTGAGCGGATGGGCTCAGTTTCTTTGAAACACTCGACAAACAGTAAAAACAGAAGCTCAGATGGACGGCCGGTCAGAGACACCTGCAGGTTTTAACGAATGAGGCACTAATCTAGGCAACGCTAATGATGCATTGTGATTATACAGTGTAGCCACTTACTGGATGAATGTACAGTACATGACTTTAATCATGCTAACAGGCGGGTATGCATGCTGAGGAGAAAATACTGAAAGTACTCCAATTAATAATCAGAAGGTTTATTGTGCACGCAAATCCCACTGTGCAGCCCGCACCAACACCACACACACTTCTAATGCAATCAAAGAGCCACATTATCGAGCGCTCAATTACAATCCCAAAGTGGGTCAGTGTAACCAATTTCAGCCTAATGACGACACCAATTAAATATTTGTAAATAGCACAGTCTTGACAGTCAGATATGTTTGCTCACGTGCTGTGGAACTGAGTGTACAAGTGGCTCTCCACTTGCAGCTCTGCTCGTGGATCAATGCGTTTCCACATTTAAACATGGAGTGCAAGCAAACAGATCGATAGACTCAGAGTTTGGGATGGAACAAGTTGTATGGACACACATTTTTGCAGAGTTCAGCCATCTAGAGAGGGAATGACAGCAAGGCAAAGAATGAAGATGTGAGAGGAACTGTAGGATTGAAAAGTAAAGAAGATGAAGGCGTTCGAAGAGACAGACAGGACGGCTGTAGGGTGTCAGGACATCTATAGGGTGAAGAAATAGAGCTATAACAGAGATAAGAGCTCATATGAGAAAGACGGAGAAATAAGAAGAACAGGAGCGCCACTGGAGAGAGGAAACACCTGCCAGCAAGCCCATCAGCACACTGATTCTTTTGTTTGCTCACAGTTTCACTCACTAAGTAGGATGCCCTGCTGGTTTGGATCTGTCACAGCTGGGAGTCCCCACACCACCTCTCTGACCCGGTAACAGTTCCTCATGTACAGCATCTCAATTTCAGTTCATGATCTGAACGCATCTTCAGCCGAGCAAGAGAGCTATGACCTTTATGCTGCTTCAAAAACAACGCAAACACCCTCCTCTGTAGTACTTCTTGGTAAGCAGCGTCTGTCATTTATTCAGCAATACGGCCACATGATCTGAAATGCACATTTAGCTGCTGTCATTCAGATGAACAGGAGAAAGCTGCCGCTCTGTGTAGAGCTGAGAATCAAGCTGCCGGGCTCAGTGACAGGCAGATGTTCTGACAGCTCTCTAAATTCACTAAAATGGGGAACTTCATCCACATGTTTAAAAAAAAAAAAAGGACACTTTAGTGCAGTCATGACAGGCTTAAGGAGTTATAAGTGGAGCAATAAAAACAATGCACTTGTTTCAGACCGTGTCCTCTTGGGGTTAATGAGCACTTTTCTGCACGGTACTGAGGCAGCTGTGGATGACACTGGTAACAATACTGCTGACAAAAATATGATCCTGATATGTCTTGTGTAAATCAGTGACTTCTGCTGACAGACAGTTGTCTCTTAGAGTTAGCAGATAAGCAAAAAAACTTCAGGGGAACCATTTAAATCACATTGCATGGTCAGACTTAAATGTCTAAAATTCCTTTCATCAAATATCTTCTATGAATATGACAAGAGTGCCATGATAAAGGGGTTCAGTGGACTAGTATGAGAGGGAGCAACCTGTCAGTGTTAATAAAGTAACGGGGAACACCTGAGATCAACGCCTCCTCGGTGTGTTTAACCATTTAACAAAGCCAAACTAAAGCCAGGGCGCATCATCCAAAAGACACTTTCTTTCAGTTCTATGCTTCACTGTTGCTTGCAGGACTAAAACAAAGCACGAAATAATAAAAAAAAATCTTTAGCCCTCGTTACCTTGTGTTTTCCGCACAGCTCATCCACACGTGGGGACAAAGGGAATCCCGACGCCTTCAGCGCGTTGTTTTCGGAGCAGTTGTCACCACATCCACAACAAAACAGCCTCTTACTCCGTCTCAGCGAGTGGATTTCGCTCCTGGGATGTGTTTACTCCACAGCTGCCTCCACCGAGCAGCGTAATAATCCACGCTCTTCCAGTTGTAATTTTTTTGGTTCACATGATCAAAGGTTTCTTGCTCGTCCACTTTGAAATAAACTGACAGCAAACTGGCGCCTTCACCAAACTGATGTTCTTTTTTTTTCGTCCCTGTTGTTCCTCCTTGCCATTCACCAGCCTCCGCTCCAGGACCGAGGGGCTTTATGCTTTTGGACCGGGGGGGACCAGAGGGAGAGGAGGGTGGAAGCATTCGCGGATCAGCGCATAAAACGCATCTGAAAGTCGGCGCTCCCCTCCGATCATCCCTCCTCCTCACTCTTCATCCCTCCCTCCTCCTCAGCAGACGACGAGTGTGGACCAATTGAGAGGCAGGAAGAAAGAGAGAGAGAGAGCCGATCAGAGAGTCATGCTGCTGTGGGACAAGAGAGCTGTCAATTAGCCAATCAACGCACAGCAGCAGACTGAAGCGTCAATGAAAGGAAAAAAATATATGATGGTCATCTACCAGTCAAAAGCTAAGACACACCTTCTCATTCAGTGCTTTTTATTTATTTGTATATTTTTCTACATTGTAGCTTAATACTGACTATTAACAGTTTTTTGTTCACAACACAAGTGCTCTGCCAAGGAAGTGGAGTTATGTGACAATACATTTGTCTGCCCATCTGTTATTCCATCTGTGAGCAACATTACTCAAAAACGGACAAACAGATTTGGATGAAATTTTCAGGGAAGGTCAGAAATGACACAAGCACCACCTGATTAGATTTTGGCAGTGATGCAGCTCATAGTCTAGATCCACAGATTTCTGTATTATTGCAAGATAGCGGCACAGCAGCACTGTAACTAGGCACTACATGATTGCGATCCTCCAACAAATCAGCCACTGCGGACTGACCAGGACTTGTCCGTCCAACATTATACAAAGAACAATTGATTAAATTGTAGGGGTGTTTCTGAGTCCCATCAATTCCCATTGCCACTACATATTTAGGTAGCGCAGTTTGGTATCCGTACACATGCATAACACACATCTGTGCTCACTGCAAGGTCATTTTGTTTGCGGGTACATCTATATTCAATGGCTAGATTCTATAGTGCCGTGATTTCTGATCATAAATAATACAATACACATAAATACAAATGCTGCATTTCTAAAAAACAATTATATAAAAATGCTGCATTTCTGGCAAGCCATATGGGGGAATGAACAGCCTTGGTGGAGTACTGTGCTCTCTGAGTGCTTTTCTTGTTCCATATGCATTCTTTTATAGTTATGATGTCCTCAGTATTAATCTACAATGTACAAAATAATTAAATAAAAACCACTGAATGTGAAAGTGTGTATAAACTTTTGACTGGTAGTGTATTTGTCACCATGATAATGACTGAAGGAGATGGTGGGCAAGCAGTGGATTGTAATTATTCACTGCTACATTAAGTAACCATTTTATTGAAATAATGCATTTTAAACAATAAGTCCGACAAGTAAAATAGCATAAATTTTTATTTATAAAATCAACAAATCAGTGGATTTAAGTCCCTGAAATTGCTAAAAACTGAAAGCGCAAAATTGCAATTGCAGTCATGTGAAGCGCATACAGGATAATTAAAGTTCCTCTATGGCAGGTGTGTCAAATTAATTTTAATTCATTTCAATTTTGATCTTAAGTCTAAATTATATTATATTATATTATATTATAATGACTGTTGTTATTTGTATTATTATAATTATTATTGATATTACTTTAATATTATCATTATTTTGAATAATACGCTGTTTTTGAAAATAACAAAAAACAATGTCCATATATGTGGACAGCAGGTCTTAGGAGGATATACTAAGCCATGGAGCTTGCTGCTTATTTCATTCATGATATGTCTTTTCACATCTAACAAACATTATTTAGATTTATTAACAAGATAAGAACCGACGTTTCATTGTAGGGGAGCTTTAAAGGTCCTATACTGAGTCGCTTTTGAGCAAGTTAATTAAAGTCTTACCTGTCCCATCCTTCAGTTTTTCATGTAAAAATAGTGCAAAGAGGCTTAATTGTACTGTGACTGAATTATCTCTGGTTTTAAGGCTGTTCTAAACATGCTGCTTTGTGCTGAAAATCAGTGAGCTGCTGCTGTTCTCGCCTCCTTCAGGAAGTTAACACTGCCTGTTTCTGTGATTGACAGCCACAGCTATCAGGAGTTACATAGTACCTGGGTGGAATTGTTACTGGATAGTAAAGCTGGGAGGATAACTAGTTGTGGGGTGGCTTGAGAAATGCCAGACATAAACTCCTTCATACTGTATCATAACCGCTTTTATTTTACAACCCTAAGTTTAGAACATTGAGAAAACACAGTAAAAATGCATTTGTACCATCTAGGACCTCTAAAAATATAAATAAAGACTGGCCATATTTTAAAATAACTCCTTTATTCTTTTTCCCTTAAATTTCCCAGTAGAACTAATATATGTGAAGCTTAACAGGGCTTTCACATAGGACGCAGTATACACTGTGCTCACCGCGAGCTTCAACATACAGCTCCTGAGGACTCGGATTAGTGATGCATCTGTGCCATATTTAGTGTCAAAGCTGCTTAAAGGTAAAAGACAAATTGCATGCTTTTTCTTTTTATCATCAGTACACATTGCAGCTACCACCACAAAGTACTGCATGTATTATTTTGTGCAGTATGCATACAATTGGGACATGCTACTTCAACAGAATTAAACTTTGACCCTTGCCGTCTGTAGTGTAAATTGGGCTGTCATCTGACATGAGACACTGGAATATATGTAATGTAACTGTGAAGTGGAATGTGGGTCAGAATGGCCAAAAAGCATGTTGGTTAGCATACTGAAAAAATCTGACTGGATTTAGTAGGACACATGACATAGGAGTATTTTTTGCATACTTCTTTTGACATACTGAGTACTGGGCCAATGGATAACAAATTTAAAGTATGCTGATGACACCACTTTGATCTGTAATAGTAGTAAGGAATTGATGGACCTGCTAAGAGCAGTGAAAACAGCAACCAAAGAAAGGGGACTGCTGTTGAACACAAAAAATGCCAAAATCATGGTTGTTGACGATAGCCACGGTGATGCAGATAGAATCTTTTCTCTGGACGATGACGTAATAGAAGAGGTGGAAAGCTTCAAGCTCCTAGGTTCTGTCATGAACACAAAAGAGAACTGCACCCACGAGATCAAAAGAAGACTAGCAATAGCCCAAAGCGTAGTGCAAAACATGACCAAGCTATGGAAAAGTAAACTTCCTTCATCCTTCAAGGTCAACAGCCTTTGCAGTGGCATCATATGGCTGTGAATCCTGGACTATGAAGTCAGCAGATAAAAAGAGATTGCATTCTTTTGAAATGTGGTGCTACCGCAGGATCCTGAGGATACCATGGACAGACAAGAGAACAAATGCATCTGTACTCAAGGAGCTAGGAGTCGACAAAAACGCTGAGGGCTAACATCACCACAAGGAAACTCAGCTACTTTGGTCATGCTACCAGACATCACTGCCTGGGGAAAACAATCATTCAGCGGATGGTTAATATGAAAGAAAGAAAGAAAGAAAGAAAGAAAGAAAGAAAGAAAGACCTGCATCAAGTTGCCTTGACAACATCAGAGAGATGACAGGAACTGGAGTTGTGGAGGCTACTAGAGCTGCTGCTCACCGTAGACGATGGCGCCTCTCATTCGAACCACATCAGCATTTACTCATGCTACATGGCTTTAGAGAAAGAGAGAGTACTGAATCTCTTTCTGATGTACTATACAGTTTGGGTATCAGAGTGCACTGAAAGACTGACGTTCTCTGGTGGGTGGAAAGGATACATGGAAAAAGAAAACATGTTACCGAGCTGAACCTTGACAAATGGAGGCAGTCAGGTGATATTGTTCTATCGTGATAAAGTCCTCATGTAGGAGCTCTCTCTCCTGACAATCTACTCTCAGTTATATTAAGGGAAACACTTCATTTATCCTGGATTATGTGTGTTTATAACACATCACGATTACATTTCTTATCGACATAGCTGGGCCATTTATTTTATTGCTTTACTGTTGCTCCTTTTCATTCAAACAGTCATACAGTGAATGTTGCCGGACTTCTCTTTGTGGTAACTCAAAAAGTGAAGGAGAAGCTTCAAACAGAAAGTGAAGGGTGCTGTTTTAACCCAAACCATGATATTTCACTGAACCCAATGAAGTAATTTTGGTGCTTAAACCTGGCTAAACAGAGTGAAACAAAACTTTGGTCTAAAATTAATGATTCCACATGAGGCACAAACCCTGCTCTTCTGAGTGAAGGTCCTGTTGTATAAATTTGCTTCCACTTTCCCTCCAACTTCCAACACAGCCTTTGTGGATCTTTCCAACTGGAAGTATTTCTTACCAAGTCATGGCCTTTCCTTTTTGGGCAGGAATATCCTTGTTCCTGAGAATACAGTTTAGCTGTAGAAGAGCATAATTTTTGATAGAGACAGGGTTGCATAGGGAGGTGGAGGTCGGGGTTGATGGAGGGGATGATTAAACACTGCACTTTGTCAAGGGAGACCACAGTTCATTTCCTGTTTCAAACAAGTTTCCACTGTTGTTTCTTTTACCCATGACCTTAACAAAATACTTACTTTAGGCCCAACCTGAACCTAATCAAGTTGTTTTACCATATTATCAGAACATCTCCTTGTACTGATGTGCTTCTATAGGTCATACCAGAAGTGAGAGAACTGAGATAAATTACGTATAGTCTTTTCTGTTGGAGCAATTGTCGACTCATAATACACTTAGAAATCAATGCTTTTTCCACCAAACACTTGTGCGTAGTTGTACTGGAAAGCTATTTTGTGTAGGAATACGATAATGTGTGCAATTGAACCCAGTTACCTTACTTGTAAGTGCAAACTGTAAGCAAATTCCAGCTTAGTCCTTGATGTATTTTACACCTGAGACAGATCATCTTGGTTTCATGTTTGTGATAGCAAAGTCTGACATTTCAACTTCTCTGTTCTGAAAACAAATGAGATGAAAGATTCACAGGAGTACAGTGTCTTTTTGCACGTTTGATGATCTATTTCTAGTGATTTATCCATCAAAGTAATCTCTGCTCTGTTACAGTTCCAATTTGTTCCTTGAGATTTAGTCAATAGTGTGGAGACAAATAGGGTGAGCGCAAGGACTTGCTCGATTAAATAGCCCGATTTACAATTTCAGCCACTGGAAAACCAAATAAAATGATTTCACAACAATCTAGCCAAAGAAAATAGCCAGAAACTTACAACTTGAGTATGAATCAATGAAAACTTCAACATAGTGAGGTGGGTCTCTTGATTTTGAGCACACAGTGAAGAGCATTCTTTCTCTCCTTCACCCCTTCTGTTTTTCACTGTTATTAGTAGCACCAGGACAATTTGTAACTTTACAGGAACATGAGCTCAGTGGAGTTCCACAACCTACATTTTCCTTCCTTTACAGATGACTTTTGAAGTGATTACCATGTTGCAGTAAATCATTTGTGCTTCGGTGCTCTGCTGCTGCAGTCAACAAGACGAAGAATAATGTGGAAAAAAGGCGATATTACTCTCTTGTGAGTTCATATATTACGCTCTGTAAATTTCTGTTGTCATGTTAGGGACGTCCTCTATTATAAATCTTTGACTAAATCGTGTGCTTGTTAAGTACAGCTTTTGTGTGCGTGTGTGTGTGTGCGTGCGCGCGTGTGTGTGTGTGTGTGTGGGTGTTTGTGTCACCAGGTCATGTGTTTACACCACAGTATGATGTCTCCAGTCCTTATTCAGAGAGACTCGACCACTTTGCACGTATTTCTGTCAAACACTTATAGATTATAATATTTGTCCCCTATAATCCACGGATGCTCACACACACACTGACCCACATTAGGCTTTCTTTCTGCAGCTTTTCCACACAAGCAGCGAAAGGCATAATCTGTATGATGTCAAAATACAGCTGCAAATAATCAAAACAAGATTAAAGAATGCATGCTAACTGTGTTTGAACGTTTTGTTCCCGTAAACCCCCAGTAGAAAAAGGAATAGCTAAGTCTCCTGTTCCTCTGTTATCCGCAGTCAGGAATAATATAAGTGAACCCAACAGCTCAGCCTTGAATTATGTTACCGACAGAAAAGCTTTGTGTAATGAATTTCGACTTTAATCCAAATACAAGAGTTGTGTGCTATTTCAATGCAATAGAACAGACAGACTTTGGTGACACAAAGCTTCCCTAAGACTGAAATATGAAAATTTTATTGCTTGCTTTATACATTTTTCACTTCACTTTTCAGCCTTGAGTTGACTTTAGAGAGTCTCCAGCGACTGTGCAATGAGATTCTTACTAATATATTAGTGCTCATTATGCCAGTTGCTTTTGTCTTTTCCTCCCTTACAGAGAGATCAGGGTTTTTCCTTTTTTTGGTAAAAAGCTTCTCTCAATGCCACCACAAAGCATGTCTAATCTGCTCAAGCCACCGCAAGTGCTTCTGTTGAAACGAGGATTTGGGAAGAAGCAGCAGCAGACTGCTGACTATAAATGTTATTTACTCATTTCCGGCAGCCACATCATTGACCCTTTGTGTCAAGTATCAAGAAGTCTTCATGTGCGACAGAAAAGGATCACACATGTGGGACTGTTTAGCATTGAAGCAGAGTTATGCAAATAAAGCATTTAAAGCTCAGCATTGTGATGAAACGAAGCGCCAAGATGTTACAAGGAGGAGAGACCCGTTTCTAAATCCTTCCTCTGTTGTACAGCCAATTACAAGAGCGTTTTGTGTGTGTACAATGGGGCATCTAGTGCACTGTTGCTTGTCATTATTACACATTGACTCCTTCTAGGTCACATAAACATACTGGATATGAAGTTAGAGGGAGTCGGAAATCACGGTATTTATGCACTGTTCAGAAAGCCAAGAATGTCTGATCTGTCAGCAGTAACATTCACAGTAAGACCTGCATAGCTACGACTACTCCATCCGTGCCTCAGGATGCCCACCATTTGCCATGAAAGGCCTCAGGTCAGAAAATTTCACTCAGTCACAGTCATAAAAGAGTCAAGCTTTGTCTTGCTTCAAGCTAAACAAAACAGATTTATTAATTTTGCTGATATTCATAAAAGATTCCAAGTGTATATTAAAGCTTGTAACATTTTTTCCGTTCTTCATCATAGCACACATTTATTTAGGAGAAATGTATGCCAAACTTTTGAGATGTACTAAAAGGCACAATAACTATATTCAGAAATTTTTGCAGCCTGGTTTTAGATCTTTCAATTATGCCTCCAATTGCTCTGAACGAGTCTTTCCAATATGAAAAACATTATGATAAGTGTTATGAGGAAACCTGCAATGGCAGTGATTGCTTGGAGCCAAACAACAGCCCCACCAAGACAGAAAACAGCCGTCATGAGCACTCATCATTTTCACACGTGCAATTTAGTTTTAATTATAATTTTGACATTTGAAATAAGTTATTTCATTTGATTAAAGGAACAGTTTCCCACTTGGGAAAATCTCTCGTAACTTGCATTATCTTAGCATAAAGAATCTCATTAGACTCTCTCAAAAGCCCCGTCATACCTGAGAATCTCTAGTAATTTGTAGTAACTGAGGAAGCCATCTGTGATCTTAATTTCTTTGCAAATCCGCCATGTGTAAAATTTGTAAAGTAAGAATTCCAAATTACAAACTATAATTTTGCCAAACACAGAGGCCTTTTGATCATTTTAACCCCAATGCCAATCAGTATTTCTGTAATTTGTTGGGGTTTTTTGTCTTCTTCACCTCTCCTCCTCCTGCATTTTCAATTACAAAGTAAACTCTGGAGTGCATTTTGGGTAAAAATCCAGAGGCTGAAGTTCCTACACAGCATGGAGGCTCATTCACAGCAAGCTTAAACCCACCGGCAAAACAAAATTTCAAAGGATGGTTAGATGGATGACTTGCGTGGCAGCATGTGGTGAGAAACATTCTGCTGCCTTTGAACAGGATCAACAGTTATTATGTGAATATGTGAATGTCAGTATATCAGAGTTAAACACAGCTTATCCACTGTGAATGAGCCACAACAACACAAACAACAGGGGGTCGTTTCTAAAACACATGAAGTCCCCAGGTAATACCAGTCCTATGCGAATAGGGCTCAATCCACTTGCTAGCAACTCTGAATGTTACTAATTAACACGGTGGTTCCTGCTTCTTTCATCTGTACACAAACAAATTTAAAACTGACAAGTATCAGTTTTACAGCAGCTTATATGTCCTCATTCCTCCTCTGGTTGCTTAGCAGCCTTAAAGCCAACCCTGCAAGAAGTCACTGCAACCAACTGAGCAGTGGTTAAAACATGTAACATAAAATCACAAAGTGGTGTTTTTATGGTTGTTTTTTTGTTCATCGTTAGCAGCTTTGATGGTGGTACTGTGGCTAGCCCTGATTTCCAGTCTTGAGCGCTACTTTCACATAAGAGTGGTATTGACCTTCTCATGTGAAGCTCTCTAACTTTTGCAAAGAAAGTGAATAATCATACAGCATTCTACAAAAACAGGTTTATACAGTCATAGTAAATTGAACCCTTTTTGTTGGGAAAAAAACAAAGATACACTGTGGAGCTGTGAGATTTTGATCAATTTGCTAAAAAGAAGTAGCCTAGCCGCGCTAGACAACCCACGGCAACGAATTTAATTCTCTGCCAGGGAGGGTCTAGTTACCCTCCATAAGGCTCGAGGCTGGATTCTCCTAAAACTGGCCGGACCAATCACCATGAAGTGTAGAGTCAGAAGGCGGGCGTAACGAAGTGACGACAGAGGCGTGACGATTCTGACAGAAACAACCGGCGCACAATAAACAGTTATCTTTCAACTCGGCTTTGGCCACAGCCCTTAAAGATTTGAAGCTAAAATTCAACTTGAAAGATAAACAAAGGACGGCACTTAAGTGTTTCATTGAGAAGAAAGACGTATTTGGACTTATGCCGACGGGATATGGCAAATCCTTAATACACCAGTTGGCTCCGCGGCTCCGCTGGTTGGGAAGCTAATGGGACTTAGCCACACAATCCGCCGGTGCTCTCGGAACTACGTCAGCCTATTCGTTGCGTTTATTGGTTGTATACCTACCCAATTGCTGCAGAGGAATTTGATAGACAACCTTTTAGCCTGCCTCCCTCCCTGTCGAGCTTCCCTAGACCCTTGTGCCGTCAGAAACATGGGATCTAGCATGACTAGGCTAAAAAAGAAGCCCAATATGGGACCTCTAAATACACAACCCAGTCTCACGGGGATTCGTGAAACTGTCACGTAAGTTTTAGTTTCGGTTTCGTGCGCACCAACACGATTTCGTCATGTTTTTCGTGCCGCTCACCACGAAATGTTTTTCGCTGTGGTAATCACATGTGAAAGTGGTTTATACCGGCGGATTCATGACGATCTAAGCTGTCCATCGGCGTATACTGCTTGTGTGATCGCGTTTGCGGCCGCCGGCCGCCGGACATTCTTGAAATTCCTATGCAAATTGGTAAGTGTACCACCGGCTTATGGTTAGGTTATGGTTAGGTTATGGTTAGGGTTATGGTTAGGGTTATGTTTAGGGACGATGTCATGCAAAATATAGCGTTGGATTCGCCACGGTTTTACATTAAAAATATAATATACACATTCTTTTGAAATACGTTCTGAGTGGCACGAAAAGTCCGCCGTTTAAAATACATTGGTGCGCATTTCGTGGTGAGCGGCACGAAAAACATGACGAAATCGTGTTGGTGCGCACGAAACCGAAACTAAAACTTACGTGACAGTTTCACGAATCCTCGTGAGATCGGGCTGAAATACACCACTATAAGCCTTGAAACCATGTTTTCTATGAGAATTAATTTGTGAATGAAATCATGTCATGCTGGCAGCAATGGTGGTGCTGACAGACGACTTAAACAGACGTACTGAAGAAGAAAACCAAAGTACAATATCTGCTGGAAGCCAGCGAGCCCGAGGTGTGTTTGGTCTGCCTTTCTATTGAACAGAAACCCAAAGGGATTGCAATCTTTCCTCTTTTCTATCTGAGCCTCTGATAAGAACACATACGCACCCATTCCTTTTTCTGCGTCTCCACACACAGCTGCACACACAATGCTATTCAAACCACTCGCTTCCTGCTGGCTCAGGCTTTACACACATTGTATAGCCGGTCTGAGTCTGTCCCATCCAGTTCACGGTAATAGAGAGAAGGAGCGGGCAGAGTGTGAACATGTGATTAGCCTTTCCTTTGTGGAGCCGGGGAGCGTAAACACACATACACACCGGAGAGACACTCAGCACCACCTCCACACTGAAGATACTCATCTGTCAAACCACAAAGAAGTAAGTCGTACATGGAACAGACATGTTTACTGGAGATAAGCATTTATTTGCCAGGATGTAAGCATCGCCCTCTATGCGACAAGAGATGGAGATGAAATGAATCTATTTGGGTGTATTTATATTCTGGAGCTGAGCTGCATTTTATTTGGAGGGAAGAAAAGGATTACGGTGAATTGAAAATGCTATAAAAACAGAAGTGAATGCAAATCAATTCGGTAGCTAGCCCTGCATCTCAGTGGATTGACTGATTTTCATACTCAGACACCCCTGCGCTGAGTTAAACTGTACTATCAGTTTAAAATCACAACACATACAGGATAATGTATGTGGATAAAACCTCTGCAAAGCAGAGCTCACGGCTATGTAAACTCAAACTACTAGCACTACTGTAGCAGAGTGCTTTCCCACGATGCTTCCACACTGATCTCATTTCGCTCACATAATTCCCCTCCTCACTGTGAGAAACGCCGGCGCTGACACCAAGACAGATGAGAAATGGACTCCTCCATATTGATGAGAAATGATCCCACTGTGCATGACGGATTGTGTTTGTTTGAGCTATGACACGCTGCATTTTGTACTTCTAATTGGACGCGGGGACTTCTCTTTATTGTCGATTCCCACTTGGTCGCTTTCCTCCAAACCACAAATCCCAAGATGTCTGTTTGTTTTGTGTTTAATTAATGACTAGTGTGATTTGTGCGCATGCTGCAATGAGGTTAGGACATTAGCAGGGTGTGTGTGCGTGTCGGTATTTGTACGTGGATGCACTTGTGTGGAAGGTGAGCAAATAGGAAGGCTGCCAGAAGCGTGTGCGTGTGCTTGTGTGTGTCCTTATAAGTGTATATGTGTGTCGATTTTTTTCAACAGGGGGATTTACTACTTAAGTAACACAAGCATGATTAGGAAACATTGCCATCTGGTAGTTTGAGGGGGTGCTGAGACACATGATCATGCACACACACATGGATGCACACGTGCAAACAGGTACACAAACACACACACTCATAAATATCAGCGTGTAATAAATAATTCAAATAAGCAGAAAGAGACAGCACTGTCCTTCACTGTCTTCACATTCACACAAATAAAGCTACCGTGCCACAGAGATTTGTCATCATCTGCTGCCGATTGCAGTAAAATTCTGATCTGATTCTTCCATAAATATCATTCTGTGCTCCCTCTTGTGCTTAAAAACACACCGCAGATTTAAAGTTCCTCACATTCGCACCACTTTAGATGCTGCTTTCATTTTTTTTTCCCCTTGGTGGGAAAAATAACACCGTCTGTTGTCTCAGGTGAGAATAAAACATAACGCCTAAAAGGAAAAAAATGTCCAGGAAACACATTTACTTTTCTCTGTATTGAATTTAAAGAATATCTTGAGCCTTAGACATTAAAAAAAAAAATCATTTTCTGCATTCTCCCTGTTGTCTCACACACAAAAACAACTTCATCCTGTAATTAATGTGCTCAGCAGTTAAGATTAGTTTGGCCTTGAAAGTCACAGAGCCAAGAGGATTCAGCCAGCGGTTGAGAGCAGCTGCAGTAGGTGAGTTTGTCCAGCATTGTCCACAATTTCTTCAGTGTGGTGCTGGAATGTGTCCACATTTTAACTGTGATAAAAGTGAAGAATTTCATACTTTCTGTTGGCAGTAGTCAGAGGTAACAATCACGACCTTATCTGGCAAATGTGGTGCATTTATCTTGTCTTTGTATTTCTTTTCTTAGAGAAATAACTCAACAAACCTGTTTATTGTCACACTGGAGCTTTGGATCAGAGCCGACCTTCACCCTGTCCTAGTCATGCATCCACTGAGAGCAACGGATCTTCTCACATATCTGGGCTTTTGATTAAGCAAAGTTAGTTTGGTGCTTTTAATCGTGTGATCTATTCTTTATCACCAAGCTTTATTTGACTCTCCACTCCTTCTGTCGTATAACGGGTTTATTAGAAATCATTTCAACTACACTAAGCTTTATGTAAGGTGTGATACAAACAAACTGATATCTTGACCACTTTATATTAACCCTTGACGCCTGTTGTCGTAAATTAGCAACATAGCATTGTCATTCAGACTGCAGCAGAGATAGCATATCCATTCCACCAGTGCCGGCTTGTGCATATTCAATATGTACATCTGAACCTTTTGCAAGCACTGGTTTCTCGTGGGTACGGACAGAGAGGAGCTTAATTGTTATATGTCTGTTCTATGTGTAATAGATAAATGAACAATCTCCCCCTATTTTAGCATCACCTGGAAAGCAAAAACACGCAAAAGTTTTTTTGTAAATTAAACTGTAAGTAAATTCAGGATTAAAGGGGCTGATTGTGGACCCTTTAAACACCAGACAGAGGAGAGAGCCTCTCAGTTAATGGAAAGATAGGCGTTAAAAGTAGAGTTATAAAGAATGCTGGTATTTTTATTTCTGACTTTTATAGATGTTAACAAAATGGCAGCTAAACTTTATTTGGAGCTAATTACGCTTAAAAATGAAGTTTGTCTTCTACAGGTACACTAAGCCAATGGGTGTAGTAGCTTGAAGCTGAAGTGAAGGACCTTTCACACATTAATGAATGTCAGTTATCTTCAAGTCCTTGCAAAATGAGTTCTACAACGCTGGTATAAACTGAAAATTTCTGTTTAACGGTTGAGTATGGGATTTTTAATCTGGTACAGTTTTTGTCAGATTCAGTAAATATCTCGTCTCTGTCTGGTAGCTGTACATTCTGTGTGTGTTGAAGAAAACCTGGGTTTTCTGTCCATAGAGTGTATATAAAAGATGGATGTGGATGAAAGTAACGTGAAGGTGCCTTAAACCTGCATTCTCTCTAAAAGCCAACAGGGGGCGACTCCTCTGGCTGCATAAAGAAATTCAGTTACATGAGCTGTTGCCTCATTAAACATTTTTCTCATGAGTTTATGGTGTCAGTCGTTAGTTTGGAGCAAATAAAGGATTAGTACAACCTGGACAGGTCAGCAGTCTATCACAGGACTACATATAGAGGCAAACAATCACGCTCACAGTCACATCTACGGACTATTTAGAGTTACCAATTAACCTCAGCATGTTTTTGGACTGTGGGAGGAAGCTGAAGAACCGAGAGAAAACCCACACATGCACAGAGAGAACATACAAACTCCATGCAGAAAGATCCTGGTGATCCCACTGTGCAGCCCTACACACATACAGTATGTATGTAACCTTTTCCTTTCTCATCGACATAAAGTAATGTAAGCTGGCTGGAAAAAAGACTGTAAGAACTGTAGTTGAGATGTCCGCTGGGTCAGGTTCATTTGGTTTTCATGCCACGGCCGATGAAAACAGCTCATTTGGATTGTAGCGCATTTATCCAATTTACAGATCATGCAGTCTGCGGATATCAGTGTCAGATATTGCACCCTCATACACATGTGCACAAACATATGGCATGAAGTTAATATCCTCCCCTCTAACTGACCTTCCCTCACACACACACTCATTTAGAAAGCTCGTGCTGCTCACTTTCCTCAGCGAGCGAGGCGTGTTGAGAGGTTTTGCCTACACACTGTGGAATCTCGCTCTCTCCTCTTGGTGAGTTTGACCCGTCAGTCCTCTCAGCGTGATCTGCAGACGTGACTCACCAGCATAACCCTGCATGTGCATACAAACGCACACACAGAGGTGCATTAGCAGCAGCAGTTAACTGTGCAGGGAAATTATTTGGTGTAAAATCATTAATACCTCATATTCAATTAAGGCTCGGATGATTCCACACAGAGGCAGCAGAGCTTTCTTTAGGTGCACAGTAAAGACACCCACACACTCTAAGAGAAAACTTATACATGCTGATTTCATAATGTTAACGGAGCATATCAGAAAAAAAGGCACATAAGAAAAGATACACAACTGAATGCTCATTAAAAATTGAACATGAAGTTGCCTCTGATGGATTTATATGCTATAAACATGCATTCAGTAAAATGCAATCTAATGTAATGGCTCTGTAACAGAATATATCTTCATGAAACTGAAACCTAATGAACTTTTAAAAAGCTGTATTTGTTGCATTACTTTATTGGATTGAGTGATTTGTGCTCAAGTAGCCACAGATAGTAAATAAGTAATATAAAATATACTGCAAAATTTCAGTTTTATATAAAAGAATCCAGATATTATGCATCCGTGAACAATATATATGTTTTCTTTAAGGTCAGTATGTGCTTGAATTGCATTTCCCTCCATATTTTTTGTCCTCTGGCAGCTCAGTCTGCATAAAGAACAGAACCTTTACACATAAAGCACACTAGTTATCTTTATGGATATAATGTCTGTATGTCGTTACTGCGACTCATTTAGAAGCACAAATAAACATACGTATTCATACACGTAACTGCATGTGGGCGGAGGAGACACAGTCAAGAACATCTTCAGGAGGCCTAACAACACCATGAAAGACATCACACACACTGGACACCATCTGTTTAAGCATTTCCCATCAGCCGGGTGCTGCAGGTCAGTCCACATTTGCACAAACAGACTCCTGTTTGTGCAAATGTGCTTCCTCCCAAAAGCCGTGGCACCACCGAACTCCGACATTTCCACAGTTTGACAGACTGATGTTCTGTTATCGCTGAAGTACGTGCAATATTTATTTAAATGTCATGTCAGTCCACAGATTATGTGCAGTATTTCTACAGCAACCACACATCACTCAACAATCCCATATCTGTCACAGCACGTTTGCTGCACTTAGCGCTGCTGAAGCTCTTTTTTTTTTTGCAGCCTGATGTTAGTTGTATTTTCTATTTTGAACTGCTTTTTTGTATTTGTATTGATCAGATTCTGTCATTTTTACTATATTTTTATATTGTCTTACTCTGCCTTCTTGTTTTATGTCTTTGTATGATGCGTGAAGTCTTAAATATACTGGAAATGCATCATTTGAGGTTTACGCAACTGCAATTTTGTTGCTTTTGTTCTTGAACCTTGAATTTGACCTGCAGTTTTTTGTGGGTCATTCTGGTTCCAGAGAGAGAAAAAGAGAAAGCATCCAGGAGCCAGGATGGGTTTTTTAATTTCAGTCCATGGACAAACAGCTGGACTCAGCTGGAAACACAAAATGATGCTTTCCAGAGTATTTGTCTCACAGCTGCACAAAGACCTTTTCTTTTCAATTCTTCTCCTTTTTTTTTGCAAACAAAGCTACTAAGACCAGCTCAGAACATACACAAAACTACATTCGACCAATAACACACACAGCTACCACTTAAACAACTACATTTGTGTACATACGCTCCTGCAATGTGCCCTCAAACAAGTACGCTTTAACAGAAATCAAGCACTCACAGACCAGTGTCATATAAAACCCAAGTCTCAGACAGTGTGTAGAATCCATTAGGCGACTTACTCTGGGAAATAATCTGATGAAATATTTACAGCAGTGTCTTTGAATTTATGTCCATATATGTTTATCTCCATAAATGTCACCGTATCCTCTGTGGGATGTAACTTTAATGGCAGACAGCAACGGGACGCAGAAACTAAACTGAAACCTCATGTGGATTGATGCAGTTTGATGCTGGTTTTGTTTTTGCCCATAGAAACGGCTTGATGGAGGCATTAGAAAGCAGGCGCTCCAGTGGAAAAGGGCAGAATTTGAGCTTACTGCAGCTACTTCAACTGAATATAAAGCAGTTTTTTGGAAAGACTGTCAAGTGGTTGATAGACAGTCGCATACAGTAATCCTCTTTTTTTCTGGTGCTGGTTAAAAGATGAGGTTGGAGTTGTTTTATACTTTTCTTTATATGAATAAATGTACTGAAAAGACCAAAACCAGCAATGAAATTATTCATGAAATAAGCGCTCATGGAGTATGTATATTCATTACAGTAAACGTGGATGCTATAGTTTATCCTGGACATGCATAGTGTAGCTTAACAAAGTGTGTTTTGGTTGGAGTAATAAATTATCTTGTTTGGGTTTTTTTTGTATGATTGTTGTACTATGAAAACACAATGAGAAATTTGGGGACAACAGTAGTTTTATGGCACAGAAGCATAATGTAATTGACTGATTAACAGAATTTTATGGTTATAATAAAAGGAGAATATAACACCAGGCTTATCCTGCAAATGCATCAAAACAGATTCTATCGTATCTTTGTCTCCCACTGAGCCACTGAAATAGAAGCTCACGATTTCCCTTTAATCTGAAGGACAAAAGGCCCAAACCCCCCCTCTTTCTCCAACGGCAGAAAATCTCATAATCAACCAGATTCTGCTTTGCAACGCCAACACAACAGCTGTTTCTCCGCCTGATCATTTTATTGCTGTCTCTGTCGCCTTTCAGACAAACACATCATACTGATATTACTGCGGAAACAACAAGACAACTTTCTCCTGCGGAGGAAACGGCTCTGAGTTTTCACACCCTAACAATACATTTTCAATTCAAAGAAATCTTAGAAGCTGAAGGTTTCGCAGTCTATTCTGCAAATTAAATTTTCATTTCCCTTTCACCCCTAGAAAAATCTGTTGCTAGAATTTCCCTAGGCGGATCGAAAATGCTGTGTTGAAGCTTCTTTGTAATGAGTGTTCAGAGAGTCAGATGGTTTGCAGTTAGTGACGGGGTTGTTACCAACAGCATTGTTAGAGATGGAGAACTCTGGCAATGAAAGGAACAAAAATATGTCTTTGTCCACGCAATGTGTCTGCTTTTCTATCTTTGTGAGGAACAATCTGAGCTTAGACCTGAGGATGAGGGTAGTTCCAGTGAAAATAAGCTGACATCAGGCCTACAAAGGGCTGTTTGAGGGTTGGTTTGGCAGAGATGAAAAGAAATATTTGGAAATATGTTTATTTGCTTGTTGAGAGTTAGATGAGAAAATCAATACAACTGTAGTGTGTGCTGGGTAATTCTGAAACTCCAGCCAGGAGACAGAATAACATGGGGAACATATCGCAGTCATCTCATATGTATAATATGTGCTAAAGCCAGTGTGTAAAAACTAGATTTGGGTTGTTGAATAGAGAGACTTCAAGAAAAGACATAGGTTCAACTGCTACAAAACTTTTCATTTTTGGTTTAATTGTTAAAATTTTGTATTGATAGAAAAATGCACCTGGGAGACAACTTTGGACAAAGCCAAGCTGCCTGGTTCATTCAGCTTTTAGTCTTTATGTTAACATTCATTATGGGTCAATATATAATTGAGGGACTTTTGAAGTCCATGGGATATATCTTGCATACATTTTTATTAAAAATTTAAAAAATAAAACTAATGTTTTTTATGTTCATTATGATCATGTCTTTACAAATTCCATAATTATCTATTATGGAAGCAATCATTTTTAATAAAAAATGACTGAATATCACTAAAATGTCAACTAAATAACCGTACGAATTTAGTAACAACCACCTTCTAATTAGCTAAACAATAATAAAATGAGCTTATTCAAAAATAGTTTTGATTGTGTTCTTTTTATTAAGTTGAGATAATCGTGACAGATATTTCTTTTTTTTGACAATTTATCTAATTTTATATGTAAAATAACAAATGAATCTGTGTCTGAGAAATCACTTTCAATTAATTTACTCATTACAAAAACACCTCTCAAGGAAGTGTATTAATTCCAAATCACATGACCCGCTCCACATGATGTCATTTCCTCCTGAAGAAAAGACTGAGACTCCAAGGCTTTCTTACTTATTTCATATAAAGTAGTGTGTGTGAGTCAAGTGTGGATTTATCGCTTGTCAACAGATTTACTAAAATATCTTTATAAATAGCTTTCAAATTCAATTTTATTCAATGATATATACACAATTTTAGAAGAATCTTTCTCTAAAAATGCCATGTGGTGTTTGGTTATAGGCGGCCATATTGTTTTTAGGCCTGAAAACAGCAAAAATGTCAACTGTGTTACAAAAAGTCCTGCAATTATACACTGACTCTATTACAGTTGTTAGCTGCACATTTCTGATAATTGCATTGATTTTTTTAATCAAATTTCCAACAAGGGAGTATTTTTTGCCCACAATGTTGAACTATTTTTTAAACTTTTTAAGTGTGAAAATGCATTATGTCACCGAGGTCCCTCACAAGTACAGTAGATGCATGTGTTTTTGTCTGCAGGCTGCTCATCTATGGGATGTTTATTAGTATCTGAAGGGCATTTTTCAAGCTCATCTGAATAAGAGCCTGCAAAGGGGGAGGGGGGGGGGGATGTACAACTGGTTTTGTCATTTTTGTTATTTCTGTCTATTTTAGATGTTTAGCTTCTGTTTTACCTGAAGGGCGTTGTCATGGTGATGAAAATGAAATTCGAAGGTTATTCGAGCGCTCTGTGGACAGAAGAAGAAGAAGAAGGGGGTTTCAGGGTGAGTGTGCATGCATGTTCTCCATCCTGCTCACTAATAAAAGTATCTCGGGTTAATAACAGACCATTTGACCTGGTCATTATGTCTCTTCTTTTTTCCCATGCTGCCTGAATTTAGCCACAGAGGAATAAAAACACTGTGTGTCAGTCCTGCGATGGACTGGTGACCTGTTAGTGTCAGATGTGATAGCTTCCAGTCTTTCCACGTGTTAATGTTGTGCTCAAAACCACGCAGCAACCTCTAGAGTTAAAGGATGATGCCTTATGATGATTCTTCAGTGTCAAAAACTGTAGTTCCTCAAATGGCCACTTGAGACTGGTTTCTAAAGTGAGTCAATCCCCATAGACCCCATGTTAAAATGTCAAGTTTACATTGGAAATAAACATATTCACAGCATGGCACAAAAGATCAGTTTTGGTCTGTAGCTAATTTCCGGTTGCATGAAAACTGTACTGGGAGGGAATTTTTGTGTAACTCACCCATTTAAACATTTAAATTGTATTAAAAAAAATTGTATTAAGGCTTTATATTTTGTATAATTAGGGGCGTGGCCACTTTTGAGTAACAGGTGAGTGCTTTCACAGCACAGTCCGTGTCCTCATCTCCACTCCTCAGCGCCATTTGTTTGCTCATTTTTGAAAGGGTTCATCCATCATTACATACAGCAAATGCTCAAAAGTCATTTATACTGCCATCAAGTCGACATAAAAAAAGGCATCCAGGTGTATTCTGTGGATAAATTTCCCCCATATCACCAATTTACCAACTGAGTAAATTGTGCTTTAATGAAGCCACAGAAAGAATCTGTCCTCATATGTGGGATCAATTCACCCAATCAGCAATTCTAAAATACCACATTATAGCATAGTTTATGGATGATTTGAGAAATCAAATGTGATTTGTACAGAACACATGTTGAGTTGTCATGATACAATGGAAATTAAAATGGTTTGGTGAGTCTGCTGCCAAATGAGCTCATTTTAGTGTTTATGTTGTTCTCAGAAATGCTTGTCCGTATCAATCTGCCATCTCTGGTAAACAGAACAGACACCGGTACACTATGATGGAAGTGTTGTTGGAGGAGGGGATGATGAGGAAGATTAAGATGTCCATCTGTTGTACGACAGTCTGCTCCGATCAGCATGTGGAGCGACTGATTGTTATGACGCTTATGCTAAAATAACTGGAAATGGAAGCTGCATGAGCTCTGAATGGAAAAAAAAGGATTGATTACTATGTAGTTTATATACCAGCACACAGTGCAATAGATGTGAAAATGTCAACAGAAATCAGCAGGATCCAGCAGTGAGAAGATGAGTAAATACTGCAGGGTCAGTGTGGTGCTTTCACATGGTCCGACCTGTCTGGTTAACTAACCAAAAGAACTGACTGAATCAGTGAATGAATCACTGTATGAGTGCGTTGACCTTGAGGTCCTATGCCTCTCAAAGAACCTTTAAAAAGCAATGATTCACAATACTTTGATTACATCAAAACCAAAATCTGCTTTTAGATTTGTAAAGCTACCAGCTTTGACACTGAACCTTTTCCTATTAGGCTTTATGAGTCACTATGTTTTTGAGCACCTGATACACATGATCCAATGCATGAAGGCTTTATTTCCTCTATCTATCCTCTACACATTTGCACTGTGATGCTTAAGCTAGTAAACCTAGCCTTGATCGATTGCACATTGTTTCTACTTTTCATCTTGTCTCCTGTCCAATGTACTTATGGCACCTTCCATATTCATTCAATGAAAGGTTTTTGATATTCTTGTTGGCATCTTATGAGTCATAGACTGAATGATTGTACCACATGAAATGACAACAGTTGCATCTGCATCTTGTCATTTGCATATAATAGCCAGTGGTGGAGCCAAGCAATTTTTGTAGGTCAAGCTGGCATGGCACAATGTGTTGTTTTTTCAGTATATAGCTGTTTGGTCACTCTTTGTCATCATTGGCTTAAGCAGGCAAGACAGTCACATAGAAGTACACATGAACTCATGTACAGTATAAAAAACATTTGATGAAACTTTAAATTTAATAAAAACCTGGAATCATTGCTAAAGTTAAGCATTTTTAATTGTTAATGAAGTTTATAGGATAATTCCAAGTTAAATTACATGGGATAAGCACATGTAAGACAAGTACATTAAAAGTGTTGATATATAGTTCAGGAATCACATTATAGCCGCCTCTTTGTTCTGTGTTTTCTTTCTTTTGGCTGCAGGTTCTGGGTCTTCATTGTTCAGCAGTTTGTACTACTTATCTCTAGAGTTATTCAAAATAGGTTTCATCATTAGTCTTTAAGAGTATTATACTGTCTGAACACATTTCAGTGACAAAAATCTTTATATTATGAAAAAATTAGTGGTAATATTTTTTGATTCATCTGAACTACATGCTGGTTTGTAGTTCGATGTGGGATGGCTGAGATGTTAAAATGCATCTTTATGGGACCAACAGATGCAGAGAAATAGTTTCACTGCAAAGTTCTGACAGAAAAATTGCAGCTACAGGGTATAACTGAAGTTCTATGAGTATGTGTGCAGCCCTCTGACATGCTCACATATACTTTATGCTGTCCATGTCTATCTTATCTACTGTACTGAAGACCTTCTGGTGTTGTGGAGATGACAACTCTCATCCACTGGTCCTCAGGTGGTGGATAGCAGAACAGCCCTCAGATATGACGGGTTAGCCACGAAAAAAAGTCCAAAATCGCAGGTTGTCCTTTGGCAAAGCATAGCACCTGCTTGCCACCCATGCAGGGTTATGCGAAGATTCATTTGGGAAACAGGAATGGTGGATGAACATCGACAGACAGCTGTTTCAGTCACTGGTGCCTGTTTGTTAAGCAGACGAACTGTCAAAATCAATCAATCAATCAATCAATGAAAATTTATTTGTAGAGCACTTTACAACAACATAACAGCAGAGCAAAGTGCTTTCCATCAGCATAATAAAACAGAACGATAAATTTGATTACTATCAAACCATAGAACCCATAAAAAACATAAAACTATGAGAACCATAAAACCATAAAACAGTCCTAGGATTTGAAGGCACGTCTGAATAGGGGGTTTTCAGTCTGGACTTTAAAAGCGGCAGGTCGGTAATAATGCGAAGTTCAAGTGGGAGTGCGTTCCAGAGTCTAGGGGCAGCAACAGCAAGGGAACGATCACCCCACTGTTTATACCGGGACCTGGGCACGTCCAGCACCATCTGTGTGGATGACAGGAGGGCTCTGCTGGGGTGGTGGATGGTTAAAAGCTCAGATAGATATAAAAGAGCAAGGCCATGAAGGGCTTTAAAAACAAACGTCTAAAGTCAACAGTTGGGAAACTCTGCCCCCTTCAGTGGGGAACTGCTCCTATTATAGTCCTGGCAAGTCATCAGAGTATTTCTGCTACGAGAAATACATGATGAATTCAGATTACAGCTCCACGGTTGAAGCCTGTGCTACTCGGTCCCTATATGGTTATGATGAAGTCCCAACAACTTCTAATGAAGAAGATACTCCATATCCTTACGGACAGGTATCTTCTGATGTCAGAATCATGAAGGGACTCTACCGATCAATGAAGCTTGGGGAGCATTGCACTCTATCAAAAATATAGGTATCTCCAATTAAAACAGCAACCAAAATGAGAGCATTCAAGGCGTCAGTGGAGTCCATCTTTCTTTATGGATCTGACTCCTGGTCACTAACGGAGACACTCTCAAAAATAACTGATGGGGCTTATACCAGAATATGACAGATGATACAAAACATCTCCTGGATATCACACCTCACCAACAAGTCAACCATCACTAGGCAACGTAGACTAACCCTGGCTGGGCATGTGGTGAGACACAACGTAGCAACTGGTTGAGTACTGTTATGGAAACCTGATACTATCAGAAGGGCTGGCAGGCCTAACACAACATTAAGGAAGGTGCTGGAAGAAGACACTGGTCTGGAAAGCAAAGACTGCAATGCTGGACAGAAGGAGCTGGACGAAGAACTTTATTCATGTCACCGATTCCGTTGGATGTAACTGACTGACTGAAGACTTCCAGCTAGATCATCACAAACATCAGAGTCTGCATCTGTTGTAGGTGATTGTTGCTGATGAGGTAAAATAACACCATACTCAATAAGATATCTACTTTTCCTAGATGTAGCTTTTCATATAGAGCTGCAGAATATTTCACAAAAGTTAAAAGGTTACCTTGTATTTTTCATTTCACTGACCATAAGTTTACGAGAAGTGAAGTTTGCAAAGGGATTTAAACCAACTAAAGTATAAAATGAAACATTTGCATATTCACGTAAGTCTATCTGACTATTTCAACACAGCCTCGTTTTTCATTCAACGTTTTCCAGAACTACTTGCAAAGTCTCTTATCCACATTTAGCTATTGGACGAGTATCGGTGATAGCTGCACACTTCCAACAGCACTGACATCCTCGGATCTCTCAAGCCCATAATGTCTGTCTCTTATTCAATAATCCAGCTCTTCAGTTCTTTCCATATCATCTCTGTGTCCTTTTAAGAGCCTCTCATTTTGCTTCTATGTTCAGTTTTATCTTCAGTTTGGACTTCTTCCTCTATCTCTTAAAAATAAATCCATCTTTTCTTAAACCCTGTGCACTGTCAGTCTCTTACTCTTTTCTCATTCAATTCCTGCAGGAAAGTTTCACTGAAAATAATGATACAAAGAAGCTGATCAGTCAAAGTAAATACTGAAGTGACTCAAGTCGTCCTGCTTCTTTTATAACACAGAAATACCTCAGAAAAACAGGAGATGTACATACTTTAATATCCACATCTCATCTAATGAACTGACAGAAACGACGCGTGGCTACATTAATGACTGTTTGACTCAGACGAAATAAGTAGTAGCAGTATTGAAATTTAGAAAAACGACAACAAAGAAATGTGGATTTGTTTTTTTACATTTTAGGTTCAGAAGAAAAATGCTGCTGTCATAGAAATCAGGATAGATGGGATATCATTGATTACAGTAAAGATTCAGTCGAAGTTAATAGATAATAATTTGAAATAAAACGAACCATATGACAGGCACTGATGATAGGGGTAATAACATAGTCTCACTGGACGGTTTTGACTTCAAAGTAGCTGCCACACATTTTTATCTGACAGTTAATACTTCCATTATGCTCATTTTAATAACTTGTGTGATCTCTGCAGGTCTGCTCCTATTATCAGCAGCAAACTATACAAAGACTTGGAGATGATAACCTTTTTTGTTTGCCTTTTTCCACACTCAGAAACAGCAGCTATAACATTTATTAATCACTTGATGTAGCTTTTACTTATCATTATTCCTATCGATATATTAATATTATAGATTTTGAAAAACAGATGAACTGCTGTCTGCTTTTATCACCACACAGTGGAATTTGTAGTTTTGCTTTGCTTCAGAGCATCAAGAGAGTTTAGAGAGTTTCTGCACATGAACCTAAGTAGGATTTTTCAGGCAGAGCTTTTACTTGTAATGGAGTATTGACACTTCTACTTAAGTAAGGCCTCTTCCACCATTGTAAAAATGACAGCAATGTGATAGTTCACCTGTAACAATCACGATTCATGCAAATTCAAGTCAACATATTTACTCACTATTCAGTAAATTATTTAGGGCCTGTTACATAGGAATCAGTAAAGAAAAAGAGCGATTTTAGGCACAGGGTAGAACTGCTTTGGCAGGTAATTTTTTTTATTTTGTATCAAATTCATGGCTGCCTGTATTGATAAGAGTTTACAGATTTCTTTGTCCTTGCCAGGATTTTGGAATTGTGTCTTCTCTGATTCTATTAGAGGGAAGCAAAGCATCAAAATGTATGAATTTTATGTCCTAAATTAAACCCATCATCAATGATTTCTTCCATCTAAGTTGCCATCACCTAATAAGATATGGGCACTTTTACATATGCTATTCACTGATTATCTAAATGGTCTGCTGGTTGATCGGACAGAAGTCTTAAAAGTTCATAGTGCTTTCACAAAAAACCTTAATTAAATTTGTGTTTTCTACGTAGATGACAGCAAGACTTTTAAATAAAAAACATCCAAAGTTATGATTTTTAAATTGTAGATTCATTTTTTTAAGGCTCCACTTTGCTGCACTCAAAACGCTCTGTGCACCCACAGGCATAAATCAAAGTAAATGTTAAGTATCTTTCACTTTAGTACTCTAATGGAGGCCAAATGCTGAAGGCCAGACTTCAGCTCCTCATTTAATTCTTTGAGATGCCTTTTAGTGCAGTAATTAGGACTGCAGACCTGCTGAAAGAAATGTACGCTTTACAGTTTAATAGTGCCCAAAACAAATGTGAGGCGTGCCAGAGACTCTTCTAAAAGACTAAATGTTTTAATGTAATGTGAGCTGGCTCCTTGCATTTGGCACTTCACAGAGCAGCACTGTACTTGGACTCCTTCTTAAAATCTCATGCGTTTAAAAGTTCAGTGCGACAAGAGCAACTCTGTATGATCTGTCGGAGTCAGAGTTTATCTATCAGTAGTGGTGTCCCTATTTTGACCCTGATCTGTTATTTCCACTATATTTCAGTTTCATTGTCCTATTTGTGAGATGCTTGCAAAGTACTTTGTTTTATGTGCTTTTATGTGTATTTTAAGCGCTGGCAGCAAACCAAACTTCCCGTGGGATAGTATGGCTGAAGTTGAAGCTGGGGGCTCCAGACAGATAGGCATCAGAAAGAGGAGAATGACTGTATTTAAAAGACCAGCAGGAGGCAAGTGGCCTGAAAGAAAAGACAAGAGCAAGTCCAACTGGGAGATGAGATCAGACTTCTATCAGCCAACATTTACCCAACTCTCACATGGAGAGAGCAGCTTTCTCCTGCCTCTTATCAGCCGTTACTTTTAGCTACAGTTTCCCCACATTAGGGAGGTAAAGCGGCGCTCAGAGCACTTAACCTGTCTGTGTGGAGCTGAATTAGATTAATGTGAGAGGAAGATGGAGACAGCATCACCTACTACTGTAGGTCCAGACTGACTTACATCACAACCTTGTTTTCTATGGATGATACTGTGTGCTGTGTGGTTGGTCAGTGCACCGCTTTGGTCCAGACTGGACGAATATGGATTCTAAATAAAGAATCTGAACGATGCCGTTGATCCTCTTATTTTTTAAGTACCATCAAGGTTCTTCCGATAAATACAGAATATATTTTCATGAAATTTGGCAGATATTCGTGTGTACTTCAGCATGAACTGTAATATCCTTAGCCAGACTTTCAATCTTCTGCAATAACATCAAACTTTTAATTCGTCATTTGTGACCAAATGCCAGAGAAACTCATACCATTTCCCTCACTCTCAGCTCTAATGTCCATCCATTCTCTATACACCGCTTTATTCTCACTAGGGTCGCGGGGGGTGCTGGAGCCTATCCCAGCTGACTCGGGCGAAGGCAGGGGACACCCTGGACAGGCCACCAGTCTGTCACAGGGCTACATATACAGACAAACAATCACACTCACATTCACACCTACGGGCAATTCAGAGTAGTCAATTAACCTCAGCATATTTTGGAACTGTGGGAGGAAGGCGGAGTACCCGGAGAAAACCCACGCATGCACAGGGAGAACATGCAAACTCCATGCAGAAAGATCCCAGGCCCAGGCCGGGATTTGAACCGGGGATCTTCTTGCTGCAAGGCGAAAGTGCTAACCACTATACCACTGTGCAGCCCCAGCTCTAATGTGTCTTTGGTAAATGTTACCGTGCTAGCATGCTAAATTAATGTGATGTACATGGTAAATGGTACAATAATCAGCCACATTAAAAGCACTGACTTCAAAACCTCGGGTCCTGACTTTCATGAGGATGCTACTTTCATGCTTCTCATGGCAAATACTGCTCAGGAACAGATTGAGGAACATGACAAAGAGCTTGGATGGGATGTATCAGAACAAGCCCAGTATGTTGTGGAAACCAACCCTGTAGACCAAAGGAGCCAAAGATCTACTGCTGACCTCAGAGTGCCTGACACCACAGGAAAACCTGGCAGGTCCACGTCCATGCCTCAATGGGTTCAAGCTGTCTGGCAGCACGAAATGATGCAGCTCCTCATAAAAAAAGTGACCCAAATTTCTGGGAAATAAAATTTTATGGTAACATCCCCCATTTGTCCTCTGTAAGGTTTCATCCTTGGTGCAAAGCAGGTTGTAGATTCAACTATTCATGTTTAAATGAAAAAAATGAAGAAAAAAATGAAGCTTTGAGGTCAAAACTGAAATAACACATCAAAATCCAGATGTCCGATCCCTTTAGATTTCACCTCATTGCTCCATACATTCCTTCTTTTTCTTGCTTTTCTTTTAAGTTCGGACTAACATAATGTAGCATTTCACTTAAAGCAGGGAAAGGACTGATAATGGGAAAAGTTGTGAGTTCTTCAGTGACTCCATAAACAACAACACAATGCTGTGGATAGAGCAGAACACAGCTGAACAATCCAGTGCAAATCAGACAGCAGAACGTTAACATTTTAGCCGTGGAAGACTGAAATGACGAAGGACCTGCAGCAGCCTCCAACTGGAAACTGCATTTATACAGCGCACATAATCAGCTCTTAAAGGTCAGCTAATTTACAAGCCTGTGTAATTTTAATCATGGCATTATGGATGTAGCACTGAAGTAATCAGTCACACACGATGATTAGAAAACCATCGCGGGCACAGGTCGCATCTCAGCGGGAGTTCCTGTCTGAAGTGCCCTCGACCCAAACAATCAACCTTCATTCAGGTTCAGAGCCGCTGGCATGTCTGTGGGCTCCGGTCAGGAAGTGTTCCACAATGATAATCGCTGATCTATAACCCCCTCTCCTGGTAATTACATAGTAATGCAGCAGTTCATCTTTTAGTTATAAATGCCCGAGGTTTTTAATCACTGCCTTCTGCAAAAGATGTTTATAAAGTTACTCAGGAGATGCTGAGATTGTCTGATAGGATTGATAAGAAGATAAGACTTCCTTTGAAGTCACGCTATCACCAAGATTTCACTTGAGTTTCATCCACTCTCTGATAGGAAATGAGCTTACTGTATATTCCTCTGAGGTTTATGGATATCAGAATATCAATTCCTCTTCCTACGTCTTGTAGGATTTGTTTTTTTATCCCTCCTATGTCTCCAGGGCATCGACCAGAGGAGAACTTTTTGAAACTGCTGCTCCTGGATGAATTTCTGCCTGTGCATACGTTTTAGTCACTCGTTTCAAACTGATTACAAGAAAGGCTGCAACAAAAGTCCCAGCAGTACTGGCCTTTTAATAACAACAATAAAAACAGTCCAGAAAACCATTGTGGTTTTTAGCCAAAGCAAGCACATACAGTAGTAGGCCAGTAAAGGTACAATACAATCTGTAAATACATAGAAGTGAAAATGACAACAAAATCAAGGTCGGACAGAAGATTTAACCAAAACAGCTGAGGTTCACTTGTTTCTCTGGTAAGAGGCCACGACTTTCCAGACCCGTCTTAACGCATCCATGTGAAGCAGCAACAGCACAGAGTTGGAGAAACTCCTCAGGCAGAATCAAAAATGGTGGTCCACATAGCAGCAGCTAGCTGTACAGCTTGAAAAACGGATGGGTTCAAATGTTACAGGAACATCAAAGAACTGTTTTCAAATTCTACCATGAGAAAGTGGTCACAGCAAAAAATATATATAAAAGAAAAAGTACATAATGTGATGGGGAAAACTGGAATTTTATCTGGAAATCAATCATAATACGGTGTCAAAAACCTGACACGTGAAGCAACAACTACCTTGAAAAAATACTATCACCCCCTTTCAAGCCATTCGACCGTGCGGTAGGAAGAACACAACATATCGTTACATTCAGTTGATATTCTAGACTTCAATATATCAGCCTCTAATCGTGCAAACATCTGTAGTCTGAGAGCACGAACCCGACTCAAACCTTCAAGTTTAAAGTGAACAGCTGGCCCACTGCTTTATTAACATGTTATCAAACGTGCATATAACCGTAAGTATGATGCTGCTGTAGAGTTCAGCATGAAATGAACTGTTAAAAATGCCAGTTTAAAATGGCCATCTACGAGGTAAGGCCACTCCACTGGGGCTGGATGTCCATTATTGGTCCAGGTTGGTGTAACACTCGTTTCCTCAGTCAAAGTCAGCGCTCCGTTGTGTCCATAAAGGCGGCGGTTTGCTTAATATCCTCATAGGATGGTTAACGCAGAAAGCAAAAGCAACCTGAAGTGTACAGGTCCAGCATTGTTGAGGGTCAGTAGGGCGCCACGTCAGTAGTTCTGTGCAAGTAAAAATCTGCTTCGCTCCAGACTGCTACTGAACTCCAGAAGTCACTAAAAGTCCCAAGTGATGTCCACTCTGCTGTCAGTCAGGCAGAATGGTGGTGAGGCCTCCCTGGAATACAGATGGCCAGGTTGTGTTAGCTTATGTAACGGGCTGTCAGTGAAACAGGCCATCTGACAGACGTGGAGAGGCCGTGTCATGTAACCAGGAAAGCAGCCAGGGAGTGAAGGCGACCGTTCTTCTGTCGTTCAGTCATTGAGGCGACGGTCACACAGCTCCTTGTAGATTCTCTTGCGGATACGAGGCATGTCTTCCTGACTGAACTGCAGAGGCTGCTTCACGGAGAGACGACGGCAGTACTGACAGGCACAAAGACACACAGACAGTGGTGCAAAATAATCCACAAGCTCCATATTAAGAGTGAACACTGATCAAAGCTTTCTATTCTTGAATAAGACTGAATCTGTACAGACACCAGAGGTTTCTCTGTAGAAACATTTCTATACATAAAGGTCTCTTTGTCTGCCAGAAAACAAGACAAGTAAGGCAAGGAGAGGAAACGGACTGGAAAAAGGATAAAAATTAATGTCTCACCTCAAGGACAAAAACTCCACAGTCACTGTCATTTTTCTGCTGAGGAATACCCTAAAGAGTCACAACTCACAGTGAAGCAGGAACAGACTAGACGGAGTCGCAGTTTTATACTCTATTCACATTAATGCAACTGTATCATTACTATAGACAGTACTGACTGAAAAATATTCATGTGAAAGCAACTTTAAAGTAGCATATGCAAATCAAACAGCAAAAATGACAATATATAAAACATTACAACATTACTTCTTAAAATGTTGCCAACTGATGGATAAGTAAATGTTTAAAGAGATAAAGTGGTATTTCACAGCTAAAACTGCATTCAGACGGTAATTTTCAGTGTTTTGCAGAATTATTTTGGCACTTTCACCATATCATTTAAATAAAACAAACTCGCATCTTCTTGAATCTCTTGTTTTGTTCACTGTGCAACGAAAAATGAAGGCTGCCATCTCTGACTAACAGCAGCCGTGCCAGACTATGTGTTTTTAGGGCACAAAGTAACACAGTATAATGATTAAAATCAGGGATCAGGATTACCTTAATGATGATAACCTTCCAGCCTTTCTGGAAGGCTGTCTGTTTCTTCTCTCGGGCTTCAGACTGAAGGTACTTCATAATGTTCTGATAACACACAGAATTGTGCTACAATGACAACAGTGCAAACTGCAAACTTTCCTCAAACATTTTCCAAATAACTTAAATGTCAGCTCAGATTACTGAATACAGAGAGGACAATACAAGTACTGGAATAGATTTACAGAAAATGACAATAATGGGACCAAAAAGGTGGAATATAAGGACTCAAACAGACACTCCTCAAAGGGAAATGCTTTTTTTGTTTGTTTTGAAACAGCTGGAATTTTTATTCAGCTGTACCTAAAACTTCCTACACTGACCTGAAGAAATAAACCATTTGGTTAGCAAAAGTAAGACCATGAGCCAACGTGCATCATTTTCTACTAAACTGTTTGGGTTAAATACAGCAATGCACTGCTACATATTTTTATCTGCTAGGAGATGACATCATAAGAGCAGCTGTCCAATCAGTGACTGTTGATTTCATGTTGTGTCTCCTAAAAACCTTCCTCCTTAGTAAATAAAATCTTCTTTGTAGAGCAGTATACAATGCTTTGTATTGTTATTCTGGCACTTAAAACTGAAGACTTTGCTGCTCACAGCTCGAATCTGACTGTGGCTCTGAGGATCCTACATAGACCCCCCGTCAAAAGTTTTAGGACAGGTTCTAATTTATTTGAATGAGAAGGTGTCCTAAGACTTTTGACAGGGAATGTATTTCATTTAGAAAACACAGCACGGTAAGAGCAGTAGGACAGAAGTCAGAGTGTTTTTCTGATGCTGCAAGTGAAACTGTCCCAATCAGTGAAAATGAGACAAATTGCCTAGTTACTTTAGCAATTATTTTATAAGCATATAAGCATTAATCTAATAATTTAGAATCAAAGCAAAATGTAATCCTTCTACTTTGTTCTGGTTCATTACAGCCGTATAATACAATCCAAGGATGTCAAGAGTAAAAGCCTTCCAAATTGAAGAATCTAATATTGATTCTTGGAAGTAGTTTCTCATTAGGGATTGATTGTCTTACAATTTGCAAATAAAAAGAGCTAAAAGTGCCAAATTACTGACAGTCTTGTCTCATCAGAGCTCATTTGCAGCAGTTCAAAACCTGAAACCATAAACTGCAACGTAAAGACGTTGCCATGCACAGAGGGACTCACATCTGTGGTGTGTCTGAAGACAATCCCTTGGCTGTCGAAGTAACTGATGGTTTTGGTTGCCATGGTGACCGTGACGAGGGACCAGTGGATTTCTAAATGGATGGGAATGAGCAACAGCCACTTGGAGAACAGGTCGACCTGAAATAATCCCACAAATTAACACACAAATTTATTCACGAAAAAAAAAAAACACTGAAGGTGTTTTCACAAGTTATGCAGAACAGAGTGCAGTCAGCACACACAATGCACAAGATAAAAGTCAGATTGTTGGGCAATTATTGCTTTACATGTGATAAAGAAAACTCAAATATCACTAACTAAAGGACAAACAGGCTCATCAGCATTCCTGAAATAACTTCTGGAGTTCCTGTCCTTGCTAACTTTGACAGTAAAGCAGCTGGAAATGGCGGTTTCAAGAAATATAAAACACGGTTTGCATGGTTTGCTTTCACTGTATTTGGTTTACACGTTGAATTTAGACTACAGCTGCCAGTGAGGGCAACCAGACCACACAGAAAGGTTGATGGCAATCTAAATCTGGTTTCTTGCAGTAGCCAGGATACAGCTCTGACTCACAGTGGCAAAATGAAAGTCAGTGCTACTTCCAAAACTGCAAGCTGCTCCACCTTCCTCCTTACTTTTTTAGTCCATCTCTTCACACCATCGTAACCTTTGGCAACCAGCTGCTTGTGGAAAAAGCTGTTGAAAAAATGAACCTAAGAAAAAGAAATGGTAAAACCCATTACGACAGCCAAAAGAATGTGATTATTTTTAGTGTTTCCAATTCCAAAACTAGCGCATTAAAAAAATGACATCTTTGTTTATATGATAAATTTCCAACGTAAGCTCACAAACACAATATAGCTTACCTTGTGCTCTGTCGCTTCCATAATGAGCTCTCCATACATGTTGATAATCTGTCAGAACAAAAATGCAAAGTGAGGATGCTATTTCACTTTTGAACCTGCCCCAAGCAATATTTCTTGACCTATAGATGCAATTATGTTAAGAGCTTAAACATAATAGCGATTCCTCATTGGCAGACCGAGGAAGAACAACTGTGAGGGCAGTCCAAAGGTTTCTACGTAGCCGCGGACCCTTCTGCTCGTCCTTTACCTGGTCATTAAGCCAGTTCTGTTCCTCCAGTGTGCCGAGGTCCTCCAGGCTCAGCGTGTGTTTATTATACGTGACCATAAAGCCTGCAATAGGAGCAGAGGCCAGCCCCGCCCTGTACCGAGTCATCTCCCCTTTGATGTCCAGTCCACTAAAGCAGACACAAAACAGATTATTTAATCTTTGGTGATATTTAAGAGTCAGAATGAGAAAGGAGAAAGGAGATAACATAGGGCTGGAGGGATAAAAGTCTTCAATAAAACTGAAAGTGGCGTTGTGTGAGTTTAATTTAGGCATTTCTGCTTCCAAACTGATAAGTCCGGATGCTGTTGCAGCATGAGAAGAATGTGAAAACTGGTCTAATTTGATACATTTTTTTGTACTTTCTCTTCTTTCTGACTGATTTCACCTTTGCCCAGATGATAAAATATTTCACAATAACACACAAAGCCCACACAGTTATTATGGTTTTAAGCCCTTTTTAGACAGGACTAGCATTACCACGAGACCTCCAGTAATTTACAATAATTGCGGAGGTCACCTGTGATTTTAATCAGGTGTGAATCTGACACATCTGTAATTTGTAAAGTAAAAAAAAATCACCATAAATCAGTTACAATATTTCACCAAGGTCCTGTGACAATATTAAGTTTGTTTGAGTTGGCATCCGTGTGTTTTAGTGCAAGGATTTTTGTTGTCCCCTTCACTTTCTTTATCCTGTGTGAATCCAGTGCACATGACACATACATGGGGGGTGGGGGTGGGGGTGGGGGTGTTCTAAATCTCATGAGGTCGCCCGGTAATAACGGCCCTGTGTGAATCAGGCTTTAAATTCTGACACTGCAGTTCTGAAGGTTATTCCTGCTCTTGTGCTCATGTGAAAATACTGATAAGTTCCACATCGATGCTCAGTCTCTGTGTGCATGTACGTACTGACCTGCTGCTGAGGTCAGAGTTGCCTTTCTTCTTCAGGTGTTCCAGGACATCAGATTCACTAAGAGGAATGAAGCTGCCATATCTGATATAGAAGCTCTCCAGAAAGTCTAAGACAGAGGAAATCATTATAACGATTATATGAAACATTCGATTAGCAATCTTTATCGATTCATTCAACCGCCGATGACAATCGCAGAACTGTGACTTCAAATGCAGGAAATTCTACATATTTATAGGTGTGCAAATAACTGCTGATGCTGGTCAGTGACATACAGAGTTTCTTTCTTGCAGCAAAATTGTACTATTACTTGCAAAAAAAAAAAAAAAAAAAAGCTCATTCTGTGAGGACAAATCTAAGCAAAACTGCAAAAACTCAAAATCTTACCAAGTCTATTTGTCTTATTTTCAGTCAAAATGTCTCATCCCACTGGGTTTAAGACAAATTCACTTAAAAGGTGACATTTCAGGAAGATGGAGGGACTTGTTTTAAGACAATGCATCTCGAAAATATCTTGTTTTGTCAAACAATCTTGAAATTATCTTGTTTTGAGTTGAATTTTACAAGAAAACTCAAAATAAGTTTAATTCATCTCAAATTAGGAGGTTACATGAAAGCAAAAGTTGATTTTTGAGTGAAAAATTGTTATTTTTTTAGCATGTTTGGCTTATCATAAGACACTAAAGCTTGGCAATCCTGGTAAAATAAGAGCTTAAAATAAGTTTTCCCAGCTAATTTTAAGATATTCCAAATATCATATCTTATTTCAAGAAATCTTACCAAGCCATTTTTCACTTGTTCTATCAGCAGATTTTTTTTCACTTATTTCAAGGTAAAAGTTCCTTGACGTAAGTTGTTTTTTCTTGTTTTGAGAGGGGCATTTTTTTCCCCCAGTGTAGGTGTCACTTATTTATGCTACCTCAATATTCAAGAGAAAGAAAAACTAAATCCCTATTCTGATTCATGAATAATGCAGATGTGTAAATACCTACTGACATCTTGGTACACTGGTGTTCATCTTCATTAGATCTTTGTCTAATATATCCTCAGGCTTTGTATTAACATCATGCCAGCAGGACAGATTCATTCCACATATCATGCATATATACTGACAGTCAATAGAAATTTTGAGGTAGAAATGTACGCAGAATTCTACTTGTAGGGGGGTTGTAATTATTCATTGTAGATTTACTGATGATCTAGTGCCCTGGTAGTTGAGATAATGATGAGTTGTCATTTTGTCATGATTCATTGCACATGGGTTGGTCACTTTGCAAAAGTGAACCAAATACACACCAACCAATACTCAGTGAGTATCTGCACAATTTGAGAATGGGTTTTGAAGGCCTATATAAAGGCCCAAAAAAGGCCACCATTGTTAGTCCAGTGAACAGCATCATGCCGCGTCTATCACATGAACAACGTCTCCGGGCACTGGGTATGGTGGAGGCCGGTTTGAGCTACAGTGATGTAGCCAGGCGTATGGGCTGTTCCCAACCCACAATCAGAAGCCTAGTCCAAAGCATGCGCTGACAGATTGCTGCCTGCATCGAAGCAAATGGAGGCCATACTTGGTATGACTGTTGTGACTTTGTGTTTGGCAGGTGCCGTTTTCTTTTGTGAAATTCTTTATTTTGAAATCATTCTTGAAACTTTAGATTTTTGTTTCTGTATGCCAATATGCTAAACAAATGATTCATATGAAGAAAATCCAGTTTCGGGCTTCAAAATAAAAATTATGTTGAAAAATATGGTCTCAAAGTTTTTACTGACTGTCAGTGTATAATACTAAGCACAGAGAGCCTTCATATTATACTTGACAGTACTGTTCTCATCGAAACCACTTTGGATTTCTCTGATATCAACTAAGTTTTTTCTCCACTTTGGCTGGCAAAAAGCTACAACAAAATCTGAAAAGAATAGTTTGCAAATCGTAGAAACATCGGATAAATTCAGTTCTTTCCTTGGACATAGCTTATTTTTTGGAATAAAAACTCATTCATAAACGTTCTTAATTGTGCATCGGATCAAGCTTAAGTTTATTAATGTTTCCTGGATGATGCCATGAATAGTTTATGGATGTCATATGAGAGAAAACAAGCTGATATCGTCAGCGGTTGCTTGTTGAGTTTATGTGTAAAAACATCAATCATTGACCATTTCTCATATGACTCAACACGGAGGATGAAGAACCTATTTATGTAGAAACATGCAGTGCCACTGTCTGCTACCAAACACATCTTACCGTGGATCATGTCAGTAAGCTGCTCCAGGGTTTCTTCATTCTTTTCATCCATATCTGTTTCTTTTGACCGACTCTTACCCGACATTTCTTCCGTCTCATTTTTCTCCCATGTGCCAGGTTGACAGTACAGTCTGTGGTCTCCTAATGCCCAGTCGTGCTGCACGCTGCTTACTGTAATAGGACAGTGACTTGGAGAGGAAGCTGGATGAGTTTCCATTTCCGTAGCTGTGGATTTGTGACCAGAGTCTGTTAGTGTGGGGACATTTCCATTGGACAATGTTACTGGTAAAGAAACTTGGTCTGTTCCATCAGGGATCTGGTCCACCTGCATCTCACAGTCAAGGTCCTGGGGAGTTTCTGATCTTGAAGCATGACCTGAATGCCCTAAGATGGACAGTAGGGCATTTCCAGGTTCAGTCCCAATCATATTGTCTTCCTCCAACTCCCCTTCGGTGTCAGATAGGTTTACTGTGTCTCCATTGCCCAGTGGACATACGACTGAGCGGGGGCAAATCTGCTCTCCATGGTGCATCTGTACATTTTGGTTTTCCCCCTCCCCCAACACTGACTGATTTAAGGCATCTGCTTTAGAACTGATGACAACACCTCCTTTTATTTCAACATTAACTTCCGTTTTCGATGTAATAGAAGGTTTCACCATTCCTCTCCCTTGACCTCTCACCACTAGAGCCCCCCTGCCTGTTGTTCCCAACAAGAAAATCCCTGTGCCTCTGCCATTCCCATCTCCCTTTCCTACTGCACCAGCAACCCCTGAGGCCTCAGTCAATGTTTTCTCCTTTATTTGTGCATCCCCTTTCTCTGGAGCACCACAGTTCCTCATTGGTCCACCCTGCAAGGAGACTGTGACAGGCATGGCGACGGGGGTTTGAGGCTGAGTATCAGCCACCACTACAGACATTTCCACCTTCTCATACACGTCACCTTCATCCTCTGCTTCCTCTACTTGCTCCTTGGTCAAGTCAAAGCTCTTGATACGTGTCAACTGGCCCACTTTTCTTTTTGGGGTGTCCCCAAGGTCCTTATAAGCCCCCCTTCCTCTTCCTCTACTTCTTCCCCTCCCTCTGCCAGAGTTTCTGGCATTGTGTCCGGCACTGTTGGGGCCACAGCAGTCGCAGGCTTTAGGAGTCCTCTTCCTGCCTGATGTACGGCCATTGACTGGGCGCGGAGCGGGGTTTGGTGTGGGAGCAGAGGACCAGTCTGATGCTGGGCTTGAGTTAGTGCTTAGTGATTTTACTGTGTCTACAAGAGGAGGCTCTGCATTAGCAGGAGTCAAAGCAGGGGGCTGAGCTAAATCAGAGTTGAAGGTGAGGTCTGTGGTGAGGAGTTTGGTGGAGGTCTCCGTTACGTCCCGATCTGTAGTACAGCCAGCAGGAGGCACAAGAGGAGGTGCTGTAGCAGGAACAGTTAAATCAGGCGATGATGATGTTGTTTTCATTGGGGAAGCAGAGCCGCTGTGAACCATGACGTCCTCCTTTGGCTCTTCAACCCCATCCCCAACACCTCCTCTCTGCACGCCTGTGCTCTCCTCCGCTTTGGTTTGCTGAATTACAAGTAATGTGGTGCGTTCTTCCTCAGTTTTTATCCTCGCACTTCCGTCCAGGAACTCTTCAGGAAGCACCGTTACTATTTGTAAAAGTAGTTGTGCTCACGTCTTTCCCGCTGTAGAAATCATTGATGACAGCAGACTACAGCATGGCAGGTTTCAAATGCTCCTCAGTGGTAGAATAACACATTATCATTTCCTAATTAGAGCAAGTGCAAGATGTGAAAGAAGAAGAAAGATAAAAAAAACAAAAAAACAATGATAGACAATTAGGGCTTCATCCAAGATTTACAATTACCTTTATATCAGCAATGCAAATGCAGATCAATGCAACCCTGTCAGCCAGTTGTTGCATATTTTTCAGACGGTTAAATCAGAAATGCTGAGCTAGATGATCTTTTAGCAGGTGAGATTTCAAGTATAGCATAGAAAATAAAACTAACATCCACCACTTCCTTTGACAGGTCCAACATGTGTCTAAATCATTGACAGTATGTTGAAGGAAGCTTCAGCACATAATCACCACTACACTACCACTACACTCCAGTGGTAATGTTTATTTGCTGTCACACTGTACAATAAGCCAACTATTATGATCACCTATTAGTCCAAGATATACTGTGACAGTGTGCCTATTTATGTCTTAGTTTGCTTTACATGTGTCAATCACTGAGCTGGGGAAAATGCAATTTGCACTGCTGTGCATTCCTTGTTATATGGAACTGACAATAAAGTTCAACTTGACTGAAGTACAGTGAGTTTAAGTTTCACCTAAATATTATCAGCATGAGAATCATACAAAGTCCAGACACATGTAAACATCACAAAAGGTCCCACATGCGTCTTAAGGTGACCCTAGTTCATTTCTCTGCTGTTCACTACGACAAAAGACACTTTAAATTCAACAAGTGCATCAGTCTTGTGAAAAGTTAAGAAAAGAACGTGTGTTGTACTATAAATGAAATATCACTAACTATATTCGCTAATAAAATATTGAAGCACCGCAACTCAATTAACAGGTGGTTCACAGCTAAAATATTATTCATTTGTTGTCTTTATGTGAAATTGAAAGTTCATGTGCACATGAACCACGATGGCATGACAGAAAACATCTCACTGACATCCGTTGTTTCTTATGCTTTTAAAGCGGCGTTATTAAAAGAAACGTTACTTGCTTTAAGGACGGCTGATACTGAGCTAACGTTAGCAACATAGCAGCTAGATTGTACCCTTCCTGAGCTGCAAAATTTTAACGTCTGCACTTAAATTAATCATTAGCATATGTCAGTGACAACAAGCACATTCAATAAAGTGGTGCAGCTAATTAAAAGTACCTCGTTAGTTGAAATAATGTAAAAATTGACAACGGACAAACGGAGCCTATCCAGCCATCATTCAAGACTATAACACGCCTTTAGTTGATTTAACTGAGTCTCATATGACATTTTACAAAGTTTTGCATAAGTTAGTCATTCCCCTGAAGCTAGCTAAGTTAGCTTGCTGCAGCCAAAACACAGGCGAAAACACAAAGCAGCGACAACACACATTTCCTCCATTTTCAGGAGGAAGTTGGAGGTGTCTAAACACCAAGAACAAGCTACGGCGCCGTGTTCGAATAAATTATGACTTGAACAAGCTAAATGCATGTCAAAATGTTTAAAGGAACATCATTATACACTACCTTGTCTGTGAAATTACAAACTGAATTCCGTCTGTCCACGATTTGAAGAAACAACAATCCAAGCTCTCGTCGCTTATTGATTGCGTCACGGCGTCGGACTCATCTTCGGCTGCCTCCGGAATTTTCCGAAGTAACCTTCAAACTCAGCCCTTGCATTTCATCTTCATACTTCTGTTAACATCCAGCCATAAAACATGGCAGTGACATTTCTAAAATCTAGATTTTTAAAATAAAATAAAATCTACAACAATGTCCCTCCTTAACAAAAAAAGTTTACTTTTATTTGCACGATATAAATAAACCAGTGTTGCCACAGCAAAAAAAAACTCATGACAACTATTTTCTTAGCAGTATCAATATCAATACTGATACTTATGTTTGTGTCAATATTTTCTTGACATGTTGTTTATCATCATTTGTAGACACATCAATGACACAACCCACGCCATGTCTTGATAACCTTTAATTACAAAAAACTAGGGCAGGAAAACAATAAATAAACTAACAGTTATAAAGGAATGAACTACAAAAATATTAACAGTGGACGGTTACAAAAAGATAATATCAACATGGTAATTACTGGTTGTATGACACCAGTAGCTTCCAGCCTCTTCAAAGCAATGACAGGACATTTGTAAAACAAAGAAGTCTACCACAGGTATATTAGCTGTGTGAATGTGTCACATATAGTTGTTTAGTGAAATAGGTGTACCATTATGTAAAATAAATCTGCACATAGCCTACAATGTATAAAACAAGCAAATTTAGACACATTTGAGTAAAAAAAAGTTTTTTAACATATGAACAATATAATAAAATATTTGAGCTTACAACAAGATTTCAGCACACCAAGTCACACCCACTAGCTTCAAAGATAATGCAGCAGATTATACATTGAAATAAACTGTTGCTATATTTCTATTTGTACATAAGGTCAGTGCTATATCATTCTCTACTAGCAAAATCAAATACAACAAGCATAATAAGTCTCTTTACAAAAGTAATTTGGCTCTAGGGATGTACGGTGATTAGACTTTTTAAATCCCATCTAAACACCAAACAATGTAGCCGTGCAAAAGTCTCACTTTTCACATAAATGTCTTGCAATGCTGGAACTAATGGCGTCACCAGGATTAATTTAGGAAATGGTGCCACTTTAATGAAAAATAGGGGCATGGTTTCCACTGCCAAGACCAGCTGGTAAAAAAACCTGGCACCACAGGTACACTTAATTTTACAGTTTTTGCAAAACAATAATGACTAAGGCAAATTACCCTCGAGTCAGCTGACAGATTACTGACTGAAATATTAATTATTTCTTTCCATTAGAATAAGCTAACAAGCTTCATGATGTTCGAAAAGTGATTTAAGTGAAAGAGAACACAATCAAAGTGGGAAATACATTTCTTGTGTGAGCATACGTCACACAGAGTGACCTTCTTTATTCTGCAGCTTTAGTCTTGTTTTCTGCTCCCGAGCTGCAATGAAACTCTGCTGCACAGTGGAGGACAGTATAGAAGTGGACGATGCTGAAGATAACTGCGGTGCAGCAGACAGAGGCAGCGTTGTAGTTGGGGCCTGGAAGAGATTAAGTGAACAGAGAATGCACACAGTTGCAATTATTATATTCATTATCATTTAAAGGGATGCTTTTACAACTATATGTTTTTTGTAGAGCTAGAACTAAATGCCACGTGTTTATGAGGGAGTGCTGCTACCTATCAGAGGGTGGTGATGATAGGTGGAGTATGGATGGTCTTGGAGACGGCAGCACCACTGCTCCCCCCTGCTGTTAGCACCTGGAGCTGCAGCTGGTAAACACTGTCAGCCTGAAGACCGCGAACCGTCACCGACCGCTCAGACTGTGGAGGGAAAAGAAGGGTTAAGCTCATACACAGACACATTGCTCTGTCTATAGAAATTATTTAATTTGGTAAAAGCATAAATAATGAGATGAAAGGACAGAAATAAAAGTAGAAGCAGGGTCTATTCCACATTTTCCACGTGTTAGTCTGCCTCTCTTTGACTGTCTGTGACTCTCTGCTCCAAATTCATCCCTTCTTGCTAAACGCACAACACAAAGTGGATAACAATTTTTACTTGACTTCAAAATAGTAAAGCTAATCTTCTAAAATTGCTGGACATCTTCGTGTTAGGTAAACATTGCATTTGTTAAGGAAAACTTTCAGCCATAGATTTGTTGCTCTAGCATCCAAGAGAAGGACTAATTCAAAACATACGGCATGGTGGCTCACTGATTGGTTGTTTATAGTATTTGGACAAAAATGGACTCTGTGGCACAAAGGAACAAGTTAAATCTGGCACCAGCAACACCACAATACTTGTTATTAGAATATTTTTTAAGGATTTGGTGATTGTAAAAAATATGGAAAATCAGCACACAGTTATCCATTAATTATCATATATCAATAAGTCCCTTTTTACTAACTTTAATAAATGAATCATAAATGTTTTGGTTTTCTTGATTCTTTGAACACTCAGTTTACTCTGCAACTCATACTGTGAAAGGAAAGAGAAAATACTTTTTTCAGTTATAACTGAATAAGCCTCTTGAATGAGAGGTGAAATGTTTTTGAGAACCAAAAAAAGAAGTCCAGTTGCTTTTCACTGAAACTTCTAGAACTTGATATAAAACCACTTGTTGACTCAATGTCCACCACTGTGTAGACACATGCAGATACACACCCACTCACACAAACACACCCACACATTATCCCTCTCATATTTCTGAACCATTTTCCTCCTGCTGTTTGCACAGTACAATACTGTCACTGTAGATCTTTCCCTTTGTCTCACCGGTGCGATTGTCTGCGTCTGGGAGATTAGCGTGTCTTCCTGCTCCTCTGTTGCCGCAGCAACCTCCGATTGCAGCGTCCAGGTGAACTGGAACCCCTCGACAGCTGCCGGGTCCAGTGCATGCTGGGACATCCTCCAGCGAAACGTACTGAGCAGAGTGCCATTGACTTGTTGAAAGTCTGCAGTGAGCCGTTCGGGACGCAGTACCACCTTTCTACCTGCCAGGAGGCGCTCTGACACAAACAAAAATCACAACATTTCCATCAACTGTCACAGAACACTTACCTAAACTATTTCACGCTTAGTTTAAAATGACACTTTTTTAATGTCTTCATCATAATGACAATTATTAAAAGTTATCCAACCAGATAACGACGTACAAAAAACAAAACACTCTTTGGCTAAGCTCATAAAATTCTGCGATAACACAATGTGCACTCAGTATTTACATTATATTTTTCAGTGAAATTGTACTGATCGCTTTCGAGAGTTGTTCTTTCAATAGTCAATTAGGGTTGGTTACATAATTATTGGACACTGTCTTTACATCTGTGTTCAGTCACTCCTACCCTCATTGTTGCAGGGCAAAGCTTTGCCTCCTCTGATCCTGATGGAGGAGCAAGTCGGGGTCGTAACCCAAGCAACAGCCTCTGACCCTGGGTCAGCCTTCATTGCTACTGTGACCCGATACTTACAGGCAAACAGCAGGCCTGTAATGGTTTGATGGGTGCCCTGGAGAGAGGGAAAGTTAAGTCAAGCCAGTGATTTTTTAAAAAATGACATTACTGTATAAACTGTACATGACTGGTTGTTAAAACTGACCTTTTACAAGGTTTCTGAAAATATACATATTACCTCTATTTTCTGTCTCGGCACCTGTCTCATATAAGCAGCTTGTTAGCTCCATGTTAAAATAAACACCACAGTTTGGCAGCTTTGCAGGTTGGCAGCTTCAAATAGCGAGAACTGCTGCAACTGTTTAAAAAAGCCTGACCATCAATTAAGAGAAGATCACGTTCTGCGACCTCAGCAAGTTGCACACAGCACTTTGATATTTATCAATCCACTGCATCTGTGATCATTTTAGCTGAGAGGTTAACACTGGGACAATATTAGCTAAAGATCTAACATTGATGAGCCCAGTTTTTTCTTCATGTAGTGAACAAACAATATACAGAATACAGCTTGCTCCGTTCTTTTCTGCTGAAACTCCAATTTGTGACTTGGACTTAGAAAAGTTACATTTTATGTAGAACATGTGCACTTCTCATAAGGTTTTTTAGTGTTAGTTTTGGTAACACATTTAATAGTTACTCATTACTGCTGCAATGATTCTGCAAACAACACAGATTCTTGGTCCTGTCAAACTCTGACACGTAGCGACTTACAAATTTAACACACACCTGTACAAACTGAAGTATGAAGAAAAATTGTGAAAGTTTGTGTATTGAACTTTTTATAGAGGCATTACATCCCCCAAAAAGACATGTCAAAACACCTCAGCAAACGTATGGTACTGGTAATGGTACATGAATTAAAAAGTACTTATTTCTGCATCACGTCACATAAAAAATGTTATAGATTGTTTTTGTTAAGAAAGAAAATATAACACATAGTGTCATACACACCATGAAATGCAATGAAATATATAGCAGCCAGGGATCTGACAGAGTTATGGTATAAGTGATGGAAGACAGAGATGATGGCAGAGAGACAAAGTTACACACAGATAGCAGATGAGAGCATTCCACACTGATCTGAATTACCGTGATGAAATCTGAGCTCCATTTCACACATACACAATAGTAACACTCAAGAGAATAGCAAAACAGTCTTTGTACTATTTCATGAACACAAATTCACATAAAAACCAGCCAGGATAGCTATACCTGCACTGTTGTTGTTCTCTCCGTGCTCGTCACATTGGTGCTGCAGGTATGTGGACGCCAGCGTAGAATGTATGGACCAGGGTGTCTCTGTTTGGGAGTAACTGAAAAAAAAACAAAGAGGGATCAGACACACACTGCATAAACTGTATTTGTTTATATGGGAAGATGAATTCTTCTTCTTACACACGAAGCTGTTGAAGCCCTAACAGTGTGGAACAGTCAGCTATTACTCCAGGTAATGTAGTATATTTTGATTTTTAGTGTACTTCTCTCACTCTGATCACCATTTTAAACAAAACAATGTCTTCTCAAACATAAGTATATGAACCAATCAGCCGCCACTTGAAAACCAAATATAATGACTCTCTCATTAGAATGCCACCTGTCAAAGGGAGGGAATTATTAGGCAGCAAGTGAACTATCAGTTCTTAGTATTGATGTGTTGGAACCAGAAAAAAAAGGAAAAGAGCAGCATCTGAGCCACATTTCTTACATCTTATCATTTACATGTCCTTATTTATTTTTTCCCCATGTATTTTTATTGGGCTTTCAGCAGTTGCATACAGTCTTTTCAGGGGGATATACAACTTACATGCCCTTATTAACAGGTTAGAGGATCCACACAGTTTGCTCAGAATCGGCTGCAGTGGTTGATCGTCACATTGGCATGGCAGCAATATTACACCTTTCTTTAGTTTTAGCAGCACCGCAGCAGAAACACATGCATGTGAGCCACAGCAGAAGAGCGTGGTAGCCATCATATACAGGTGAGCTAAGTGTTACTCAGGTGTAAGAGTCTGAGCAACTTTGAGAAGGACCAAATTGTAATGGCTAAATGACTGTGTCAGAGGATCTCCACACCATGTAGGTCTGGGTTCGTTTCTAATAAGCAGGGGTTAATCCCTACCAAAAGTGGTCCAAAGAACAACTGGTGAACTGCGGGCAGCGTCATGGGCAACCCAGGCTCACTGATGCAGCTTGGGAGACATGGCTGTGCTGTGCTGTCAAAATTGTTTAGGAATGGTCTAAGGAGCATGATGAAGATTTCAAAGAGTAGATTTGGCCTCCAAAACCTCCAGATCTTAGTCTGAATGACTGATCTGTGGGATTTGCTGGATAAACAAGTCCAGTCCATGGAGGCCACACCTTGAAATCTCCAAGACTGAAAGGATCCATCTGCTGCTCAGGTCTTGGTGTCTGATGTCCAGACACCTTCACAGGTCTCTGGAGTCTAGTCCTCGACAGGTCACAGCTGTTTTTGCCAACATGAGACTGAACTAGACAGTATTAGGCAGATGGTTTCAGTGTTGTGGCTGTTAAGTAATGAGAGCAGAGTGGATCGTCCACTAATTACAGATTTAATCTTTTGATCCACAGCCCTTCCCGTCCTTCCTCTCCTGTCTAAGTATCCTTACACAAGACACTGAAGCACACATGGCTTCTGATCATTAAGTGCATCACTGCATCAGCATTCCAATGCCATTCTAAGCATTTGGAATTCTTTAGCATTCATTCCTTCTTGGCATTTTGCTCAGCTGTTTAGAGTTTCAAAACTAACTCACCATGGTAAGGCCACTTCCAGAACACCTTCACCTGCAGCTGGTTGTCATGGTAATGAGGGGCAGCGACCTCCAGCCGCAAGTTTCCAGCAGTGACAGGGTTCATGGGGGATTCAGGGTGAGGCACAGAGGAGGAGATGGAGAGGTCAGAGGAAGAAGGTGAGGAGGAGGATGAGAGAGAAGGAGAAGACGGAAGTGATGATGATGATGAGGAGGAGGAGGACGGCAGCTCATTGGAGAAGTCTTCGCCTTAATGGAATTCGATTTAGAGGAGAGAAAGAGTGGGAAAACAACACATTTTAAAATTTTACAACTTGACTGATTTGAAGGCCTTTATTTGGAACGATAAACAAAGCAGCACAGAGTAAAAATAGTCAGAATTTCAAAGCTCGTTAATAACAAATCTTTCTTTTCCCACATTTTGACAATCAAACTACCTTTAACAGACCCACAAACACAATTTAAAATGCAGGTCAGAGGTTCACTGTGTTAACTACTCTAAGCAAAATCCGCTTCTCAACTATAACTAGATAAGCAAACAGGGTAGATCAATCAATAATTAAAATGATGTTCACTGTTTTGCACAGATTGGGGACAAATCAAAGGAACAACATGAACTCTGATACCTGCGGTGATGGTGCCCACTGGCCCTGTTATACTGAACTTTACTAATGTCACTTCATACCAGTAAAGTTGTTTTATTGTGATCATATTTATTTCATGATGAAACATTTCTATCCTCGTGGGACTGGTCTCTTCATGAATTACAATGCCAGCATTCACCAAATGGCTTCATAAGTATGAAAATGAAGTGAATTATAAGCTGTGGCCTTCACAGGATCTCAACCCAAATGAACACGTGACAGATTTTGGACCAAGCTGACAGACAGCGCTCTCCACCACCATCATCAAAACACCAAATGATGGAATATCTTTTGGAAGAATGGTGTTTATCCTTCCAGCAGAGTTCCAGGGCCTTGAAGAATAAATGGCAATCTGCACTGAAACTGTTTTGGCAGCAAGTGGTGGACCAACACCTTACAAAAACATTTCATGTTGGTTTTTCCTTTAATTTGTCACCTGTCAGTATGTGTGTGTTGAGTACATGAAACCTGTTACACAGCACATGGAATTCATAATTATATTGCACCAGAGATATCATAAACTGGTAATAGTAGTGCAGCTGGTTGCTAGCTTTCCAGTTGTTTCATTAACATAGAAACATTAATCGGCTTTCTGTGCGCTAACTGACCCTCATTAGCATTTAGCCAAAGGCCAATACACAGACTGTGTGAAATATTCATTCTCCTGAATTATAAATGGCAATATGTTCCATATAAAGATGTTGGTATGTGGTTTGGTAATTGAGCTGCAGCTGGCCATAATCCCCTGTTGGGCTGACCGATAGGTCACCTATAAATACCTCGTTGCCTTGACGACCATTAACATCGCCACTTTCCGCTATACTCTGTGTTTCTGTGTGTTTAAACAGTGCAGCTGTCTGTAGACAGAATATGCTGACAGTCAGCAAATGCAGCAGTTCTAACCCTAACAGGAAAATCATTAACTCCATAATGTATGACTCTGGTAACAAATAGGTGCTGTGGACTGTGCTGTATAAACAGTATTTATTAATGTCATGACAAGTCAATGAAATGTTCTAAATAAGTGCTTAATAAGTACCATTTGGGATCGGGCTCCTTGGCTGCTAGAGGAGTCCCTGAGTTTTAGTAGTTTACACCATTTGGCCAAGAAATCTGAATTTACTGAGGACCTCTTACTTAGAATACTACATCACAAACTTTACACCAACAACTGATTACTAAAATAAACTGTAGATGTGAGAGAAAAATGGTGCAAAGTGCAGCGATGCACCTTTAATGCTTAATTTCCAACATGTATAAAAATCTACCTCTATAAAGCATGGTAATACGTGACTTAAATAAGAAACATTTGACATATTTTGGGAAATCTACTTATTTATTCTCTTGCTAAAAGGAAGACAATTCAGGAAGTCACAATCACATAGCCACATCTGATTTTTATAAAGATTTCTTTAAACTAAATAAATAAATGAGGAATGACATCTGAATTGATGAGCTACAGAGGTGGGCAAGGTGTTACTGATAGTAGCCTCATATTATTAGAAGTGAGAGTAGCATCAATCAAACTCCCTGGAAGAAACCAAAGAAACGTATCTGCCAAATGGTGAAACTCTTTGTTTAAATATTATTTGAGGTAAAAAAAACAAAAACAATAATTACTAATCATAAATCCTTCAATGCATATAAATCATATTCAAATGAGGGTAAACTTCCACTGAAATACACATGTATGTATGGTGAAATGTCCAAACTATGCAGTAAATATTCTACAATACAGATTTGAGGTTGCATCCCCCAGGCCTAAAGAGAGGATATTTTTTCTTTACCTGTATGAGTGATCGTAGTGAAAACAAGTTGGACTCTGTGACTCTTCAGCCTCTTCTGACCCCAGTAGGCCACCGTCTGGACAGAGAGGATGTAGGAGGTGGCAGGCAGCAGGCCCTGCAGCCACAGCTCGCACTGCGCCTGCAACACATCGAAGAATAGGACCAAGGACTTCACAAACTCAATTTATTTTACTTATCTGGACCTTTAATTCTCAGCGACTTCTCAATCTGTGCTAAACTGGCGTCATTTTCTAGAACTGGATTATAGAGACTGCACCAAATGACACCAATAATTCAGGTGAAGCCGTCTATAAAATGTCCTTAGATTCAGTCGCCAACTCGTTATCTACAACAGACAGTTCAAGAAAAGCTGCATCATCAGGATCACCACTATAAAACCACAGTGACTTCCACCATCTCCCTCATCTTTACTGTCAATAGAGTTTGCATAGTCATCAGCCTGAGTGTCGTGCGTGCCTCGTGACTGACAGTGCAGACCTGCTCTGCATTAGCCCTCTGTTTGACTGACAGCTCATTAACAGGCTCCTAGTCAATCAGCTCTGTCTGTCTGCGTGGATTTGAGCTAGTCACAACAAAGAGATGCTTGGATGATAAGTCTGCATGTGTGCGGTTCTGTATGTGTGTACACTTAAGACAGAATGAGACAAAAGCAAGTTAAAAGTAGTTTCTCAATGACCTACAGACAGAATGTGGTAAAAGTATTTCCATTACCCTCAAGATAGACAAAACATATGGCCTGTACAGCTGTGTGTGTGTGTATATTTGTGTGTGCGTATTGTGAAACAGAGAGAGTGAGGGAAGCCTGGATTTCTATTTTGGTGAATAATGTCAGTGGACATTATATGTAAGAAACTGATGTATATTTAAAAGCACTGACTCAGCAGGGGCTTTTTTCACGTTGGAATACTTCCTCTGAATTCCCCTTTTACCATCAGGTTTAATGCAGAATTTTTCCAGTCCTGCATAAATTCCTGATTGACAGGATATGAGTTTTATACACATCTAGGGAGTGTGTCATGTCGTGCTAATGGGAAGCAGTAAAATGTCAATGCTTTGCGTGATATGAAATAAATTTTACACCTGGAAGATATTGCATTCAGGTTCCTACCTACCTGTTGTGATGCTGCTGCTTTGTGTGTGTAGATGCAGCTGCAAGTAGGAAACACTAGTTAGGGGGGCTCATTTAAATTCCAGACCTCCCAGCCAAGCAGAACAGAGGACCAGACTACAGATAAATGGCTCCACCAGGCTCAGTCTGGGATTGCCATCACTACTTAGGATAGCTAGGTCCATATGAGAGTGCTTGCATTTTAACCCCCGAAACACTGATGTTTATGCTTCAGCTTTTTTTCTTGAACTACATGTTCGCATTATACCTCAAGAAAGTGGATCTAAAACTGAAGAATCCTGCGCAGAAAGTATGTAAATCATTTATCTTTTACGAATTTGAAAAAAAAAAAAAAAGGTTCAGTCAGGGCATAGCTGTTGCGTCAAAGCTGTAATATGTGTCTGTGTTGTTTACTGTGATTATGGGTATTTCAGTGCTGTTGGCTGGACTTAGCTGCATTGCGAATGGATTGCATCATCATCACACCTATAATCAGGATAACAAAATGGACTTCTTAAGTATTACTGATGCATTAAATATAATCTTAAAAATACACAAAAAACCCTTATAAGTTTGCAGCTGAATCAACAACGAGACAGCAATCATTTACTTTTGCAAAATAGCTCCATGTAAGTTTCTTGGAGTCTTTCTTTTAAAAACCGCACTGCATCACCATCTAAATATCAGAAATATAACACTTCCCTCACACAGATCTTATGCAGTACAGCCCTGACAACTGATACACTCAGTCACTAATGCCCTCATGCTGCAGTGAGTGGCATATTGTCGGTACATTCCCAGATGCTTTGACTTGAGTTAAACACATTATCCAAATGCAGGAGAGCCACTTCTCCCTGTTGTCAGTCAGTCAATCTACACGGTTACGTTGTCACGTTATTCCAGTGCTGTACAGGCAGCCCTACATGTTGCTGTAGCACTCCTAACAAAGTTATGTTCCACCAAGATAATGCTGTATGTATGTCTGAGGACAATATTGCATTTACAGATCCACATGGAACATATGCGAAAAGACTGCAGTAATGGAAACGCATCCTAAACAGCGATCTGAGGGTGAATATGTCAAAAACAGACCTAAAACTATGCACATGTACAGTTATTTAGTTTAAATATGTCTGCATGTAACATCTTTAAACCATACCTAAAAAAATACTTATAAATTGCAGCTTAACCAATTTAGTGGCATGCAAGTTTTACATGAATATGCAAGTTCAACTATTTTGCAAGACCATGTTTTTGTTTTTCAATACCTAGTTTTTTGCTCTTTATTTCCAACCACATTCTGAATCAAGATGTCAGAGTAGCTCCTCTGTATCTCCTCCTAATTGCCATTGGTAGTTTTTTTTATTGGCCACAGGAAGTTAATCAGGATATTGTTAAATTTGAAGAAAGTTCAAGTCTAATATTAATAATGATTACACTGGAGTGTTAAATTGAAGTGCTATATGTTACTGTGGTGTTTGACTCGTGCTTCTTGTTGAATTTCATCATGCTGCAGCTCAAACATATGCAGTATTTCACAACATACATTTTAAATGACTTATTGCAGTTTGCGTCACCACTTGCACACAGTAGCTGTTTACAGAACCTGTCCTGGTTGTGCACAGGCTTGTAAAATGACCACAGTAATCACTAGCAGAACAGAGCAGGGAATGTATGTGTGGGTGTGTTTGTGAGTGTGTGAGGTGCATGCGTTTACAGGCCTAGTAAAACTTCTCAGGTGCAGCTATAGATCTTATATGTGCTGTGTGTTTTGTTGTTCTTCAGATTGTGTAAGGCACAGTGTAGATTTAGCGCTACAGACTGGACTGAGGTGTGTTTGTGCATTCTTAGCCCTTAGAGCTCAACATACCGTGACTTAAGAATACGCAAATAGACAAGGAAGCATCTTTACCAATTTCGCAACACATTCACAGCAATTAGAAATTAAAGCTTGGCTGTAGGATTACATTTGATATTAGGTTTATGTTATGGTTTGAGCTACAATTGGAAGCTTGCAGGTCCTCAGAACAATAGAAGTACAAGTGTGCCAGTGTGTCTTTGTCATTGAAACAATTTTCAAAGACTGCATATACTTTATGAAAGGCCTTTGATTAAATCACATTTTATTTTTATCAGCAGATGCAGTTCTCATATTTAAACTTAAACTTTTACCCCAGTATGTTCTTAAAATACTCAGAAGAAAAATGGAAAAACAAATATTGTAAGTTTCAGTACAACAGAGGAAGCTTCATCTGATTAAAGTCAAGAACAGTGACTATATCAACGTTGTGATGGAACTGCTCTCAAATTCGCAATTGTTAGCTCATCATGAAGCAAGTAAAGTGACTGATTTTATATAGCACCTTTAAAACAAGAGCTGTTGACCCAAAATGCTTTCCAGTAGAGAAATAAGTCTGGCACTACACATTTATCCAACAATTTTAAATATTAAAGCTAAGCTGTTGCATTTATGTGTTTCAAACTGTTACCAAGAGAGTGAATACAAAAGACTCCAATCGTATATTCAGCGTCATTAAGTATACAGAAGTTTCCTTACCCCCTGAGTCACTCTACTGTTGCTCTCCTTTTTAGCCTGCTCTGCTGTGCGTGAGTGTGAAGGTCGTGTGTGCATGTTGTTGAGCACTGGATGAGCTTGCAGTGTGTGTGTGTGTTTATGCACTGTGTGTGTATGTCGAGACATCCAGGTGATTCTGTAGTTGTGGACAGGCAGATCTCCCTCCCTGGGGGGCTCCCAGCGTAATAAGACAGAAACCGTGACCCCACTTCCCCTCGACCTGAGGAGAAAAAGCCACAAGTCAAACAACATCACAACACACAACATGAATGTAAACAAATTCATGGTAATTAAAGTGCTTTACTTCCTGAACAGTCATGTGAAGAAGTGAATGTTTTTGAGCAGGTTCTTCTGTGTGGCAGTGAAACATATTTCCTACTTAACTGTCAGCTGCTCTCAGTGTTGGGTTTGCAATCTTCCATTTACTTTATGTATGCATAGTAGAGGTTCAGACACTTTATATCATCTGGAACAGAAGCTACAATTTGAGTCATCACCTCTGTTATTAAAAGTTATTGGAAATCTATGCTGATCCAAGACACTGGTCTGAACTTTATATGGCCTCAGTTTGCAGCATACAAATAGAAAACATACTGCAGTGTATAATTGAACAAGAATGAACTGTAATTAACATGGAGATACACAATCAGACAAGACCTGTTTATCCACCTGACCACAGTTTATGACTGATTTTGTAATGTGCAGTGTTGAAAAAATGCAAAGCAATTGTGTGATACAAGATCTTTAGATACCTTTCTGTGAACTGGGATGCAGGTTGTGACCCTGTCCAGTCCAGAGTCTGGTTGCTGACTCTGACATTTATTGGAGGTTCTGGAGGTGAAGGGTCTGCATAGACAGAAGAAGAAGTATGTTGTCAGAAAATGCATCCAACCATCCATTATCTATACACAGCTTAATCTTCATTAGGATTGCAGAGGGGCTGGAGTCTGTCCTAGCAGACTTGGAGCAAAGACAGGGAACTTAAAACATCATCCCCACACCCTGGACAGGTCGCCAGTCTGTCACAGGACTGCTTATCGAGACAAACAGTCACACTCACATTCTCACCTACAGGCAATTTAAAGTCACCAGTTACACTCAGCATGTTTTTGGACTGTGGGGGGGAAGCCAAAGTAAGAAAACCTATGCTTGCACAGGGAGAACATGCAAAGTCCATGCAGAAAGATGGCACTGCTAACCACCGATCCACTGTGCAGCCCTGCTAAGGAATCATTACAGACAAAATGATCTTCATCTTTAAAAATTTTCATTTCCACCAACAATGTAATCATCAAAACATTGAGGGTCTGGAGGGATTAAATTCGTTAGGAGATCTAGTAATAGAGCTGAACAATAATGAAAAATAACTTTCATCCACAGCAATCAGGCTTCTCGCAATGTTAGGCAATCCAACACTTGAAATGTTGCAAAGGAAACAAAATGACATCCTGCTTAAATTTGCTAATCCTAAACTCGTCTACAAATGCCTTTGTATTCAGGTTACTTTAGGAGTTTAGTGACCTGCTGGTTCCTCTCAGACATTTGGGCTCAATAACATGAGGAGTATCCAACTACTACTACTCCATCGAAAGGTGCCCTGATGTAAACCCTTATTTTGTCAAACAGCTTTTCTCTGCTCACGATATCAACATGTGGAAGTTTTTAGCAAAAGAACTGAAAGAAATCCCTGACTGGGAACATTTTAAACTCAAACAGTTTTTAAGAGGGATCAGCCATTAGGTCATGAATGATCTGCTGCTTCTTACTATGGTGCTTTGTTGTAAATATGTTTTGTGTTTGTCCGTCCAAGTTTTGTGTTTTTAATGTATGTATTTATTGTTGAGTTTGTGTTTGTCCTTTACTATTTGTCACTGAAGTTATGTATTTTAGGACACTATTTAGACTAATGAACATTAACTATAAATAATGCTGTAGTTGTGAATAAAAATGTAATTGTTTTCTAGAAATTAATTTTCAGCTTCACATAGTAAGAAACAGAATATCTTGGTTAGCATTGTCATAATTTAAATTACACAAATAATGCAAGGTGCTCACATATGACTAACTGAGAAAAAATACATAGTTTTTGCAACTAGTAAGTCAAAGAAAAGTAAACTACAAAATAAATTTGTCTAGTTTTTTGTTTAAGTGAATTCTTTGCATTTGTATATTATTTTTAGTACACTTAGAGGTTCCCTCAAGACACTTTTTACTTAAAAATTTGTGTCTGTTTAAAGCTTTTTTAAAAAGTACACTGATAAAAAATTACAATGAAAAATATGCAAATTTCTGTTATATGTTTGACTACAGCACACAGCATGTCTCTGGCTTTAACTTTTCTCATCACATTTGTGTTGCTCAATGAACAATGATGAGCTTCTAAAAAGACACAATTTGCTTTATAGTCTTTTAAATAACACACATGTACAAAGTATGTATCTTCCTTCGCAAACCTGGCAGAAATAAACACCAGCATGCAGAGCACATTAACCAGACAACAGCCTGTCACTTATTATCTGTTGTGCGTCACTTACCTATAGCTGAGTATATTTGCAGGTGGAAAGCTTAAACTTTGTCTTGCTACAGCCTAATAATTGCGTAATTTATGACTAAAACTGAGGATTATACAATTTGCACAAAAATCTCAATTTCAATTCAAAAATGCTCAGATATGTAGCCCTATCTACAGCAGAGTGATTAGCGTTGAGACTTTCCACCAGCTTGACTGAATTGTCTAATAACTCCGTACATAATGTGCTGCAGCAGAAAAAAGTAAAGAAGCCATTCTGGGGGGTAAAAGGCTAATTTCCTTATGGTCTTATTCAGGTTTACAAAGCCAATTAGATTTACAGCATCAAAGGTGAGTGATACTCAGGAAGCCTGAAGCCCTTTTCAGTAGCAAACCACAACACAGACCAAAGGCGACCACCACTAGTTACTGTTTGCCTCTAAAACAAAATCCTGAGGTCGCTGGTCTTTCAACACGGACTCTGCATCTTATTAGAGCTTCAAACCCCGATGCTGTATTTGATTAAAACTACAAAATGCATCTGATTAGAACTACATCCCCCATGGCAGGCCTCCCACAGGCCCCGGGCTGTGCTTGGCTGACCCAGCTGCAAAGATCAAAGTTAGGGCAGCGTATTGGGAGCTGCAAGACCTGGCCTGTTTGTGTGTGGTGCTTTTTGTTATAAGTAGGGTGTCTCAGTGCCAGCAGTAATTGCCAGATCAGAGCCAAAACACACGGTTTTCTCATGAGGCCCTTTTCTCTCAGTGTGTGTCTCTCAATGAGCAAGTTTTTTTTGGTCCATTTTTTCTTGAAATGAAGGCATCAAGATGAGCTTTCTGAACCAAACATTCCCTCCTAATTACTGCTGGCAGGTCCTGTGCAACGCTAATATCTCAATGAGCAGGAAAGGGGTTTTCAAATTGAGATTCTCGCTCTGGTTAGCATCAGGTCATAGTAGAGGAACTCCAACCATCTTGACATCTGCCAGCTTCCTGATTTGTGACCCTTGACCTCCAGCCCCTGACTAATCAGACTAATGAACTGGAAACACAAAACTCTGAGTGCGATCAGATGGTATTTGGAATGTTTAAGTGTCTCTTTAACCTTTAACCCTGGCCATCAAAATACGCTCATACACACATTCCATGTTGTAAAGGAATAATTCAACATTTTTGGCATATACACTTACTTGTTTGCATACATGGAGAAGGACATTATATCATCACGATTTCTGTGCGATGTACATAAGGTTGGACAGTTAGCTTAAATTAGCATAAAGACAAGTAAGTGGGTCAAACAGTTGTCTGTCTTTGCTGTGTCTAGAAATTACAACATCCACCAACTAGTACCGCTCAGTCTTTAATCCATACAAAAAAAAGCATCCAGCAGAGAATTCAGGAGAGCTACTTCTCTCAGTCAATAGCCCTACACAAAAAAACTCCAAAAAACATAAAACAATAAAACCCTACGCTAAGACTAACACGCTGGCTGTTAGCCGTAGCTTTAACCAGGAATTATGCTTTTGCAACACCTATGCAAAGAAAGGAATTTTAGCTGACAGACGAGCTGCTCTCATAAATCTCAATGTGTATTGTGGACATTCTTCTAAAGCAAGCTGCATGTCTTATCTAATATCTTGTGGTTACGTTTCTTTGCCTTTTAGTTCCCGAGTAGTGCCACAAAATGAGAGTAGCAGAGGAAATTACTGCTGAAGTTAATATCATTGCAGATCTTATCGTTGTCCTGCTCATTTACATTAACACATTAGAGTTCTTTCACATTCTCTTGACAGATGCAGTGGCTCCTTTACTCTGCCATCAGGGTGAAACTGATGTGTGATTTGTAGATTTTTCTTTACATTGTGGTTTGCCAAACATGACAACATCAAAGTGGACACGTTTTTATCCTGTTACATCTGTAACAGCATAAAAGAAACACAGACACAACTGTGTCCAAATGACAACCATATATTTTATTTATGTCTATGTGCAGTCCAGAGAAACCTAATTTAAGACCTTGATGGATCGCCAAAGCAACCAAGGAAATTTCAGTAAACCACGGCACATGTTCTAATGTTTATAAAACAGTTGGAGGCAATAAGAATTTCACCATTTGGTGTTGTGTTGCAGTGGTGGAAAATGTTATTTCAGACACCTCTTCATAATCTCCCATAAGTGTTCAGCTGATAAAGGACCTTTTTCCAAAGCTTGGTCCAACCTTAAGTCATTATTCACATTCAAACATGCTCCAGCCAATCCTGGCAGGGGATTCATATCACTAGCCAATCCTGGCGTAACACCAGTATGACCTAAGTCTGCTAAGCATTAGAGCTAGGACCTCCTACGGTGTGTGTGTGTGTGTGTGTGTGTGTGTGTGTGTGTGTGTGTGTGTGTGTGTGTGTGTGTGTGTGTGTCGTATTCTCACTTTAACCCTGTCTCTCTGACCCACACCAGGGATTTCACTCTGGCACTAAACCAACTGAATGAGTATGTATGTGTGTGTCTTTACAGTAAATATGTGCGTGTGCAGTTGTGTGTATTTTCTGTTTCCTGTCTATGTTTTATGGACTGCCTGATAGTTTTTCGGCTGTGTGTACCTTATCCATCAACTCTGAGTGAAAGAGAGAGAAAGACCAGAGAAAGAAGAGGAAGGGAAATGTTCCTGAGTTTCAGACTTTTCCTCAGGGCGGTGTAATATCTCTCATAAAATGACACAAAATCACTATCTGTGTTTTGCTCAGTGCCTCATGACAGAATATCAGAATTCACAAGTAGGTTATGGAAACACACAGGAGGAATCATCACCCTCTGTGGGACACTCATAACAGTTCTCTGAAGATAACCCAAGTATGTGTTTAGAGTGTGCTTGCATTACCTTTACTGGAGATGTAGTGCTTGCTAGGTGTGGTGAAACCTCTGCTGCCATGACTGTTGATGGCTGCTACTCTAAACTGGTACCAACGCTGAGGTCTCAGGTCTGACAGCACCACATCTTCAGAGAGAGTCTGAAAACACAAACACATCACAAATAGACACATAACAAAAATGTTTTGTTCAAGACAGACAGTGCAGTGCTTGGTATTTAAGCTTGTTAGATCTTCAGATTCTTATTCATTGCTCATTTCCATCAGGGAGGTGTCGGATTGGTCCTAAAGTCATTCTGCAGTATGACAATGAGCTCAAACATATAGTCCGAGCCATAAAGAACTATCATAAGTGACAAGAAGACAAAGAGTGCTGCAACAGTTGGTTTGATCCCCACAGACACCTGATCTCAGCAGCATGGAGCTAGTAACTGATTACTAGAAGAGACAAACGCGGAGACAAAACAAATCCACGGAAAAACTGTGGCAAGAGAAGAGAAAGGGGCTGTATTAGAGGACTGACCAAGTCAAATAATGATTTAACTAGGTTTCACTTTCTGTTTACTGCTCTTTGAATGAATTTAATTCGCAAATAAAACTATTCATGATATTGATTTTGAAACCATCCTCACTGCATTTTCAGCGCCGAATATTTTGCACAGTACTTCTTTCAAAACAAGTTTCCAATTCTGTTTTTTAAATGAATAATTTCAAATCGAGTGACTTATTATAATGCAATGCTTTCATTCATCTCGGTATTAGTTTGGCGCTTCCCAACCACCCAAATATTGGTGCAGATGGTACAAGCAACCATGACAAATAGCCCAAGGTTTAGCCTGGCCTCCAAACTCATCAAATCCCAACACAATCAAGCAACCATGTGATGATGTGTTGAAACAAGTCCGATCTATGGAAGCCCACACTGCAACCCTCAAGACCCAAAGGATCCTCTGCTAACATCCTACTGCCAAACATCACAAGACACTCCGAGAGTTCCTGTATCTATATGCAGACAGGAAAGAGCTGTTTTGGCAGCACTAGGGTGATCTACACAGTAAAAGGCAGGTGGTTTTTGTGTACAATAACTATGAACTTTATGAAGATAAAGAACATATTGATCCCAAGTTACTCAGACCTTTGCAGTTTCCCAAAGAGCACATTAAGTCCTAACATTTACAGGAATGACGGATGGAATCTTTTAAAAAACTGTGGTCTGCAGCGGTACATTTGTAGTAGGATCGCAATCATGTGATTGTCAGCAGGCAGCTGACGCACTGTTCACTTGTGGTCATAGTTACAGTGACGCCGAGCTGCTATCTTGCAATGATACAGAAATCTTTAACGAATCCAAGGATCCGGACTATAAGCCGCATCACTGCCCAAATCTAATCAATTGGTTCTTGTGTCATTTCTGACCTTCCCTGAAAAATTTTCATCCAAATCCGTTGGTCTGTTTCTGAGTAATATTGCTAACAGACAGACAAACCAACGCCGATCAGCATATAACTCCACCGTGTTCCTTGGAGGGGTAATATCAGAACCACTAACAACATCCTCCAAAAACAGCTCTCTAAAAACTATTTTGATGAAAACTGAACATTTTATCCCTGGCTGTTTCACTCAGTTGCATTAGTTTAAACTTACTGTGCTTAATAAACTGGTCGACAATTAAACATGGCGCTAGATGTCAGATGAACTCACATGAACACAGTCAGATTGGAATTCAATCTGATAATAGTGAAATTTAATGATTTGCCCAAATTATGGCTAAAATTGCCAAAAACTCACATGTTTTGTCTCCCTGACAGTGCAAATGTAATCACTGCTTAAAATCTACTCATCCACAGTCACACACACACACACACACACACACACACACACACACACACACACACAGACACGAGCTGCCATCTATTTAAGTCCATAATGAGCGTTCAGTCATTCAGAGTCAGCCGGTGGAACGACTGTGGCTGCCTGTGGTTCCTTTTTAAGCTCTGCTTATTTACCTAACCTCACACAGGCACACACACATGGACGTACAGTGCACACACACACTCACTCATACACTCAGACACACATACACATAGGGTTTACCCTGGCAGAATGGGAGAATGACTGGGGTGGAGAGGTTTAGACAGCAAGGCAGCAGACTGATGAGGTGGAAACAGAGTCTTACATCCATCTCCATAGCTGAGAAGTTTCATCATTCGAGGCAAATTGAGAGTTATGAGGTAAAGATATGTTACAAACTCTGTGGTGTTGCTCCACTGTTAAAGGCACAGGGAGCCGTTTTACAGCTCCAATGATTCTACTACCATCAACGTTGTTAGACAGAATCAGCTCACTGCTTTGCAGTTACATAGATTTTTTTCTGACTATTAGATTCTTTGGATCAGTATTTCTAAATAACCCCAATGATGAACAGAGAAATAATTAATAGACAAATACATTTCCATAAGAGTCACTATACTCAGTCAATCATTATGTTCTTTCTAAATTGTTTTTATGTCAACATCTCAAAACCTCGAATCACCCAAAGACTTGGTAGGTGGTTACTAGTTATTTACCATGGCAACAGTAGTCCATGGAGAGGCATGGTCTTCACTGGGGTGAATGCCGATGTTCCAACGAGACTGAAGCATGTAAACAATCGGCTCCACGCTGACATTGAACTTTGACACCCACAACACCTTCACATGACCCTCTGCATCCTCCACAAAACTCATGTCCCGGCGAGGCTTCAGAGGAACACCTGGAAGCGCAAAACAGGACAGACAAGATATTTACAAGATATCTGAAAATAGTTATGGGATTAGAAATGTCAAACAGTAGGTTCCTTTTGGGGCAAATTCATGGTTTCTGATTTTAAATTCATCAGCAAATAAACTATTAACATGAATACAATCGGAATGGACGAGATGTCAACACACCATCATGTCTTAGTGCTTTAAGACTTTTAAATCAATCAAACATTCTTTAAAATTGGTGTTTAATTGATCGGGCAGCAATCAGAATTTATTCGTATTCAACAGAAATGAGTTAATGCCTGGAACACCAGTCATATTCAAACAACATAGGAACTGAAAAAAAAATCCCTTAATTGCTAAAGCAAGAATATCTATGTCACTCAAACAATATTTTGTTTGTATTAAATTATTACAGCAGCCAAAAGCTGACCGCATCTGAGGCAGTTCATGTTGCTGTCTCGCTCCACACAGACTTGAGAAGAAGATGTTAACCACAATGGAACCATGTGGGACTTGGAATAAACTTGAGCAGGCAGTACTCAAGAGATCTTTATTACATTAAATTATATTTAATTCATTTGTCAGACACTTGATTAAAGCAACACACAATAAGTGTATTTAAGCAGCACAGTCTCAAAGTTAGAAGTAAAGTCGAATATTGCAAGCGCATCCTTCCCAAACAAACAACTAAAAGCATGTTCAGTGCTTTTTGTATTAAGTTCTGGCAGCTAGAATGAGGATATTGCCTACATAAGCTTTTATCAGAAAAAAGAAGAAATATTCTTAATTAGCGTCATCACTACGAAACTGGACAAATGGCATTTTTGATGCAACAACCATAAATAGGTCTCTTCTTGAAGATATTCTCACATCATTATCCAAATTATGCTAAACACAAACTCCAAACAGCTACCTTTGTATAGATTGGCTGGGGCTTGGCAGGTGTGTCCACAGCCATTGGCGCAGCACTTCCTGGGGGATGGACAATGCTGGTCTGATGAGCAGCTCTCCACACAGGCAGCAGCAAATCCTGTGGCTCGCTGAGGGGGAGGGCAGTCGCCTTGACGAGATGACCTAAGGGAGGCCAGAAACTCCCTGCTCGTTACACACTCTGTCTGTTTCTGAGAGAGAGAGAGAGAGAGAGAGAGAGAGAGAGAGAGAGAGAGAGAGAGAAAACAAAGCACACAGAGGGTATGATTACTATTATTATTACAGTTGACACAGAGGAAATAATACGCACTGTAAAAGATCACACATGAGGGCATAAAAACACAGCATAGGTGAGAGTGTTTCCTTTGGTTGACTGTTTGAAGGCAGCCCCCCGAGGGTCAGTCTAAAAGGCTGTGTGTGTTCCTGTGTGTGTATTTCTGTCTGTGTATATGGCTGCAGATATGCAATATGTAAACACAAGCTTTAGCAAATAGCTCTGAATGACCCTGTGTTCTGAACCAGTCAGCCATCCAGCCAGTAACATGCTTCAGCTATTGTGATGAAAAACTAATCTATCCGAAAACCACCACAATCGGCTCTACAAATAATCTTTTAGGGCCACACACACCCACACACAGTCATACACACAAAATACACACGTACACTCTCATGTATACATTCAGAAGCTCATAAATGTTATTTTGTAAAACATGTACATAGGCTTGCATGAAAACACACAGGAACACTCATTCATGGGACACAGTCAAAACATCTTCCTGGTGCCAACAAAAGCAAGTTTCTAGTGCAGGAATGACACTGCCACCAAGGCTGCTGTGACTTACGCAAACACCAACACACACCACGCATTTTCTATCTTACCTCACAGGACTTTGGAGACAGCACCCTCCTGATTTCCCACAGTTCTTTGCATGGCTGAAGACACTATACATAAGCAAATGGAACAAAACAAAACATGAGCATAAATTAAGGGTTTCACAGTTTACAATTTTAGTAAGCAGTAATTTAGTAAAAAAGAACAAACAAAAATGTGTATGCTACTACCTTTTTAAGAAAGGGATATTAGAGTAGTCATATTTTGTGCAGTATGCCGATTTACTTTAGGGTGAAAAATTTACCAAGATGAGAATATTAACATCACTCAGTGTGAAGCTACATTCTGTAGGTTAGCTTAGCACCAAGGCTTGAAACAGACGGAAACTGCTATTCTCAGTCAAGCAGCATGTTCCAGACTGAAAAAACACAGAAATGCCAAAAACAGTTCTTCAAAGGGCTACTTGAGACTGGCTCCAAAGGTGAGTCAGTCCCCACAGACCCCCATGATAAAAAGCCCACGTTTACATCTTAGCACAAAAAAAAAAAAGGTTCTGGTCACTATCTAACCTCCTGATTCATGGCAACCAAACAGGGGATGATTTTTTGTGTAACTCACACATTAAAATTGTGTTCAGGTTTAAAATGATCCATAATTGATGACTAGCTGCTTTGAGTGACAGATAGGTGTTGTCACAGGGCAGTCCATGGCCCAGAGACGTTTGCATGGCCCATCATTAAGCTCAACCGCTTTGCTCATTTTTGGATTAAAAGTGAAGACTTGTTAGGCACTGCCAAGATGCTGGTGGCCGGAGCTACCACACTGAACTATTGGTTCACCCATAGAGTCTATAACCTCACTTCATCCAAAGGTAACAAGATGAGCTAACCAGGACCTCTACAGTTTACGAAGTCCAGTTTAACCTTCAGAACCCCCAAATCCTCAGGCAGGTTTGAAAGGCATGTTATCTTTTAAATCAATACCAAAAAGACACCATTTATCACAAGAAATTGCAAAAACAGGAGAAAAAAAAAGTTTGATTTTGAACTCTCTGATGTCTCACATCACACATGGGTATCAGCTGTGGTGGGAAAATTAAGCACATTTAAAGCCTTCAATCTTAACATTTCGTCAAATAAAGTATTTGTACCATACTAACTAGTCTGTAAAAAAATTTAAAAAAAACTTTGTGCTCCACAGCACAACCAAGAAGCCATTGAAAATTCTGCCACTAACAGTCCTGAGGCAAAAATTCAGTGACTTTTTGGCTGAACTGCAGGCTGTAATTACACAAAACAGGTACGAGAAAAGTATGGAAACCAATTAAAATATGAGCAGTGAAATATCTATACTATAGGGAAACTTTTTTTGGTAAATCTGGGACATTTTCATCCTTCAGCTTTTGTAAAATTCACAATCCAAGAGGTTCAACTTAGATTTTTTTTTTTAATCGAAAAAAAAAATTATGATTTATGACTCAATGATTTTGTTACAGTGCACAGAAGATTTTTTGGGGCTCTTTTTTATTTCTAGTCATGGCTGTGCTTTTTTCAAAGAGGCAGGTCTTTATATTGCAGTGAAAAATGAGCCCACGTGAGGACAAATGTAAGAGGAGCAAAAGAACACCCCATTGTGGTTCAAAGGGGTAATTCACATAAAAACCAATACAGAGGTGTTCATAACCACATTTTATTATCCTCAGACTATGTCAGGACTACAGCAAACTATGTTAGCTGTTTTCCAGTGTCTGTGCAAAGATAACCTACTTGTGAGTGCTGTTTAATATTAAAGGGTGCTTATGAGAGTTTTATGCATCTTCTTATTTAATCCTTTGCCACAAATTAGCAAATTCACCAAAAATATTCCTTCAAAATAACTGAGCACTAAAAAAAAAAGGAAGAAATTGTGTAATAATGACAATAAATAAAGTGTTTCATGGTTTTAAGATTGAGATTAAGATCGATCTGCAAGCTAGCAAAAATCACAAAGGAAACACACACACTCCCAAAGCACACACTCATCTGGTTTGCCACCTCAGTGAACTGGTGAATGATGGCTCTTACTAAATTAAAACCAGACAACATATAAAAACTGCGGTTTCACCCTGAACCTCCTCCCCCCTTGCTCTTTCTCTCTCTCTGTCTGTCTCTCTCAGCTCCCCAGCGTGCCTGGCTTCAATCATTCCCCCCAATTCATTCCATCTCACCGATTCCAGAAGAAGAAACAAAATCAACTAAATGGCTTGAAAACTTCATCTTTGCACAAAGAAATGGCTGCTGTTGGATGTAAATGACTTCAGCGAAATCCCATCCCAGATTGTGTTAAATAGGCTCATCTGCAGACTGATGGTTCCAGACTTTAAAAATGACAAGTGTGTGGATTAAAGACCATTTAACATTTCATTCCCGATAAAAAAAAAAAAGGACAAAAAAACAAATCAGAACTTGTAACTGGGTGTATGCGGCATCCACAAACCAAAGCAAAACAAGACACATGTGTCTGGTTACTTAACCTGCAAGACTTAAAAGGAAGTCTCAGCGTGAAGCACGATAACTTTGAATGTTGTAAAGCCGGTTCATTGCATTTAAGTCATGGAAGAAAAAGTTTAGTGATGCTCCACCCAAAATCCCTCCTTGGAATATGAAGCAGGTTTGTGTCAGGCTTGAAATGTAGCTGTCAGTTTGTAGGTTTCTTCTGCACAGGAAACAACAGCTTCAATTCACAGTTTATGATGGAATTACACATTCACTATAAAATTCTAAATGTCTTGAAATCCATATGTATGTTCAGACTACCATAGTTTGACTGAAATGTGTCTTGCTGAGCAGCATGTAGCTTCAATCTGCACACACATCTCAGTTTGAGAAGATGCATGGACAGGACACAAGAGTCATTTATATTTCAACAGAATAGACCTTTCCAGAAGCTGTAAATATTTTGATTAAAAACATGAATTGGTCAAATAATTGCCAAGTTTATCAACAACCAAAAAAGAATCAAAATTATGGTTTTAGTAAGTTAGTTTACGACCAAAACTCTTGCTTCTCAAACGTGAGGATGTTATTTATTTAGTTGTCAAACATCAGATTAACAATCAACAAATAATCAACGTAATAAAAAAAAACACTTCTTAGTTTCAGCCCAATTTAGTTTTATGCCCTAAAAAATTCATTAGTGAATTATGAATACATTTTTCTTAAGCCCTTAACACACACTCACGAAAAGCTTGGATGTACTTTGTTAGTTGGACTCGGACAGCAAAAATCGTGAGTATCACACAGCGATTCTACCAGCATGTGCCCCTACGGATGACAACAAAAGGTAAGAAACCACCATTTTGCTGTGTACACACTTTAATCATAAAGTACTGATGATGTAGAATGGACCGATGCTATTTAAAATACAGCTGCAGAATTTTCACGTGGCTCGTATTCAGACAGTTGAGTGTTAAAGGTTTAAATTCTAACAATATTCAGTCAAACTAAACACACTGCATCATTTAACATAAGCCTGTAGCTTACGCTGGATACTTCTTACAGGCAGAAGAGGTAGTCAAGATACAGAAGCTGGGACAAGCTGACATGGGAAGCAAACGTGACAAACTTCCTGCTTCTCAGAAGAGTTGATCATGGATTAATGCATATCAATTTGTCAAGCTGCCATCTGTGCATGGTTTTACATAAGAAACAACAGACGCAGCTGTACTGACCTCAGAACTGGCAATAAAAGCAGCTACTACAAGCATGTTGCACAGCCCAACCCTGCTCCTCCATTCAATAACATGAGCACTTTGGCAAAATGCATTTTTTGAGATTGGAACACCCTGACTGCAGCGCTTGAATGGACAGAAGTGATGTGATGTGCGTTGGACTTTACAAGTTTGTAAGGAAATTATGATATTTCCTTATACTATGAAAACTTGTCACATTCGAAGTCGTTAAAACCACAATGAATCCAAGCAACCGCACCCTTCATCTCCATGAAGAATTAAACCACAAGGTTTTTACTGCCACTTTGAAGCTTTTGTCCATAAAAAAATAACTTTGGCGAGAAGTGACACTTTAAGCCATTTCCCGTCGTTCTCCTCTGTTAGTTAATGATGCATTCTCCAAGGAGTCACAGTATGAAAACATATAAAGATAACACACGCACACACAAACGCACACAGATGTAACGAGATCCTTGAGTTTGATGTGTTTCTTCATCGAGCTCCCATGGGTCTCTTCACTCGACCACGTGCTTCTCTGAGCTTATGGTTGTCAAAATCTCCCCCAAAACACCCACACACACCACCACCACTTATATCCAGATACTCCCCTCTTTCCTCCTGTGTTGACACTGATTACTTACAGAAAAGCAGAATTTTTCATTCTCATCCACTCACAACCCATAAACCGTGTTTTTCCAATTCTTTCTAACCTTTCTATTCTCTTTATCACACCTTCACATTATCAGTCCTTTTCTTCATTCTGCTCCCTTTTATTCTCACCTCTGTACTTTTTTCCCCTCTTTTTTAATCACCCTAGTAACTCTCCTCTCCTTTGTCTTCTTCTCACCCTGACTTATCGTCCTCTTGCCTAAAGCTGAACCATTTATATCCACTGAAGTATTTTTACAAATGTCTTTCAGTTATGGACAATTGTAGAAACTGTGCACATATACACACATAAATATAACATCCTGGTGTGTATATCTTAGTAGTAAACAGAGTCCGAGTAATTTTCTATACAATAAATAACTTTTGCAAATACCAATAATATCTCCTCCTCTTCTATTTACAAAATGTAGCTAAATTAAAAAAATTGCATCTAGTATTGCTAGTTTACAAAGATGTATTTTTTGTTTTGATGAGATATCTTTTTAGTGATTTTTTGGAACAAACTGAAGTCAGTGCACAAGTGTTTTACTGTTTTGTACACTGGTGGTGGAAAATACAGAAGTGTATTTACTGAAGTTCTGCACTGAACTGGATTCCATTTCATTCTACTTGATACTTTTTCTTCACATCATTTCAGAGTGAATGCTACACTTTTTTGTCTCCCTTTTAATTAACTGCCAATAATGAATAACTATTGGACCCTATATAAACATGCACAACATTTAAATATTGCAGATATCTCTTGCCCTTATTTTTATTGTTGTAGTATATTTCTTTAGTCTTCAACTTTCACCTTATTTTTAGTACTTAGTTTTAATGTCTTCCTGATAATTGTACACAGAGAGCTAAGATTCACCAGAGTGAAATTCTTTGCTTGCATGTACCAACTTGGCCAAAAAAAGTTGTTTCTGATTCTGGTATCTTAATGTACCTGTAATGATAAATAGTATATAACATAACAGGTGCTCTGCAAAAGGAGTATTTTACCATTTATGTAAGTGTTGTTAGTACATACAAAAGTACATCTAAGTCAAATACTTTATCAATCTTTGCAAGGAAAGCAAGTATTCTTTTTTTACATTAGTAAAATAGGGAGTGAAAGGGAAGAAGAGGAGACAAGTGGGTCCAAGCAAATGGTTTAAGCTGAAAACATTCATGGTATGAAGGAAGTACACACCTTACACACTCAAATATCACTCAGAGGTTATAAATCATTGGAAAGTACATGTGCAGTATTTGTGTAAAAGGAGCTAAAGGCAAACAGACACCTCTGGACTTGAAGGTGACGTGAGTTATGTGTGTGAGAGAGAACGCAGTAGACACAGCTCAGGTCAGAGGTCAGAGATGTTACTGTTTAACACACTGTAACAACAGAGTGGAGATTAATGACTGTAAGTGTCCGTATGTGTGCACCGTTTACAGAAAGCTCCTCAGATATCTCTGTAATAATTAATCACGCACACGTACGCACACACCTTGTCTCCCGGCCCTCCTCTGGTCTCTCCTGCTGTTTTATGGCCTCACCTGCCACAATAGAGGGATGACAGCCACACTCAGCAAGAGGGAGGAGAGGAAATGGGAGAGGGAGGGGAGGAGAGATGTGGTTTCGGAGTGGATGGAGGGGGGGAGAAGTGAGTGTCAGTTGAAAAGGGGAGAGGAGATGAAAGACAAACAGTGAAACAGGTCCAGAGAAAGAGAGAGAGAGAAGGAGAGAGAGTGAGAGACAAAGGAAGACAGCCTCCAGATGTGTTCACTCTCCATACATGGCTAGTTCAGTGGATGCGATGTGAAAAACTATTTGCGTATATTTATGTGCTCAGTTTGTCGTCAGCATTTTCTATCATGTGAAACATTAAGGATAGCATTTATTATAGTTCTGATGATTATCTGAATAGTTTTAATGCCAAAATAATACGGGAAGAAAAAAAAACAATGATTTACTTTTTTTGCGCAACTTTTTAATTTGCACAAACGTGCTTTTTCTGCAAGAGAATTTATCTATCTAATTAACTGTAAAATACTTTCTACACCTGTACATGCTTCAGCTAGCAACAGCTGTAGGACATCAACAGAAATCTCTAAATTGAGACCAAATTTCAGCTAAACTTTGTTGTCCATCCACTGCAAAAAAATGATTTTTCATCCAGAGTGAAACCTTTGTTCAGCATCTTAAAGACAAAAAAATAGAACCTGACTGTTTCATCAGCTTCTCTCATGTCGAACCATGAGCTATTTTGAGAACGTGAAAGCTCTTTTTGAAGTAAAGAATAGCATCCTTTTCATGTTTTGTCCTGCAAAGCAATCCAGCAGATTTCCTGCTCAGAATCTAACACGGTGGCCCACATCGTAACACTGTGGTATAGGCAACAACTGACCTGTTCAGGCAGAATAACTGTCAAACCCCGCATTGCATAATGTAGTAAGACTCTATCCAGCTGCAGTAATTTGTAAAATGAGATTCTACAGATGATTTCAAAGGCTCAAACAAGTTTGCTTTATATTCTCAATATACACAAACATCCACATAGGCACACACTTCAGGCTTTGTGGTACTCGAGTGAAAAGTAGCGGAACAAGTTCCAAAAATCCCATCGAAAAGCATGTTAGATTTTTGCCAGACCTTTGGAAAAACATGTAAAACAACTACAGCTAACTGAAGTCAGCAGCTTGCGGGGGGACTGTGAAGGCTGGAGGAAAGACAAAAGAGGAAAAGAAAGCATGTGGACAGAGACAAATGAAAAAGACAAAAGCTTGAAGATCATTCAGTGCTTAACTTCTTCGCCTCTCGAACCACATGTGCCCACTGAGACCTCAAACTGAATCCTGCCAACACTTTCTCCCTCTGTGTTTCCCCTGATCATTGCTTTCTGTGACCTCTCCCTGTCACAGCAACAATAAAAACACAGCAACAAAAGGATGCTGGACTGACTGACTATCTGGGACAGATCAAGGAAGGAACAGACAATGAAGACATGGATGTGTTGGTGACAGGTGGTGCTAAAATATTTACATGTTTGTGGTTAATGCAAAAACAAAAACATAAGGTTTCATACAGTTAGCTGGTTCATTTACTCTACTATATGAAAGCTCATGTGCTTGTCCAAATGGTATGCAAACATGAGTTGGCATTTCTGACAACATTTTGACAGAATTAAAGTTACGGCCAAACAAATGACACAAATATCAACCAGACATCATATTAAACTATTTGACAAGTCTGAGCAGGCAGAATGATTGGAGATATCAGTGGGAAAGGATGAAGAAAGCTGAATGTCAAAATGGTGCCAGCAAAAGATGTGCAGGCTTATACAAGCTGTTGTTTTCCAGCTGCTGCACTGTCTGGTGCAAATTAAGCAATAGTAACCGATCTACTTTCAAATCTAAAGAGGAGGGAGTTTCAGACGGGCCAAGGGGATGACTGTCTGATAAATGAAAGTCTTTCTAAAACGTCCTCCTCTATCACTTCCTCCTTACTGTGGCCCCCACCAAATACCGAAAAGCTCTGCAAGAAAACATCGGAGGTACTCTGAATCTCAGTTGGGGTTGTTTTGGGAACCCCCAGGAGGAGCTGGAGTATGCAGCAAGGACATAAGGACTACTCTGCTTAACTGTGTGCCACTACAACCCTTATGAGTGAAGGGAAATGTATAGGTAAAGAACATTCTCAAAAATGCATGAATAGTGAAGTGACTCATGTCAGGTAGAGGAGACAGCTCTGAGGAAAGGCTGTGCATACGAAGAGAACTATGCCAAGTGGTTAATGAAAGTCAAGTTAAAGTAAGGTCATGTAAATCTCACACTTTCCCGGAATATGTATTTTGAGTTTGAGCTCAAAATACTTTGTATATTATTAAATCTACCATTCCCCTAGTTTTAGTGCAATTCCAAATGAGCTATCTAATTTGTGAGTCTCCATATCTGCAGATCTTTAGTCATAGTAAAAGTGATGAGGTATACAAATGATTGTTCTTCCCAAACAAAACACAAACCCAGCAGGACAATGCAGGGGAAAATGCATTTTAAAGTTACCTGTGAGTGACTAGAACTGGCTTCTCACTCTTGTGATTATCACACATTTGTATAGTTTTTTGTATTTTCAGTCAAATGTCTCAATAGGATTTGGAGATGTTCACAGGTTTGTTGACTTTTGTAGTTTGCTGACTTCTATAAAGACTGTAATGTCACAAACTGTGATTCACTGAGTAGCTGGTAAAACTCTCAAATTATTATTTTTCCTTTTTTTGATAGTAGTGCTTGTTTTCAAGTATCATTTGCTGTCATTGTAGTGTAAGCCATTCCTTCTTTTTAGGAAATTGGGATTATGCTAGTGATTGGCAGAGAGGAGCCCAGATGAAAAGAAGGAGTCCTGTTGTGACATCGTCCAGGGACACATTTGATCTATGCAGAAAGGAAAGAAAACACGAGTTTGCCTTGTGTCATTTTTGCTGGATCTCTAGACCCACTGGGGTCATGTAATTATGTTTAAAAAAAACAATGAAAAAGCTGATTTTAAATAATATGGCCCTTTTAAGAGCAAGCTTTGAGTAATGGAAGAGGAAGACAGGATAATAAGAGGAAGAGTCAGAGATTTGATACCCCTGCTATTTTGCTCTGCACCAGACCTGTTTGTTGTTGGACATCCTGCTGACTTAAACACCTGGTACACATTACTGCATCTACACTGCATGTGTGTGTGTGATCTGTAAGTGTATGAGAAGGAGAAAGAGATAAAAGAAGGAGGAGACAGACAGATGGAGGAACTGAGTGAGGGCTGGAGTTTCGTTTTTGTGAACTCCCATGTGTGTTTCCATGAGAGAGAGAGTACTGATGATGTGACACAAACCATATGTGTTGGGGCAACATCTGCCTGGTGTGTGTTTGTATGTCTTCAACAGAGAGACTGAGCACTGATGCAACAAAGGAGCACAGACACATAAAAGTCATCTATACCTGGTGTCTCATTTCTTTGATTCCTCTTCTTATCTCTTCTCATTTGTGTCGTAAAAGGCATTCCATTCACTAGAGAAGTAACTTTAGAGAAATATAAAGCACTGTGCAAAAGTTTACTCTCAAAGTAAGAGAGGGCATTTTCAAAATGTTATTCCATTAATAGTTTCTAATTTCATTCATTGTTATTTTTACATACTTGTGTTTTTTGCTTTTTCCATGTGAAATAATGAATTACTGCAAGTTCCCTAAGTGAAATAGATAACATGGGAAATTAAACCGAACCTTTTGTTTCACGGTTCACCACTTTGCGTGGGTGGGTGTGTGACAGCGAGGGATTACACTGACTATGTGCTGCACATGCTAAAAGTTGGTGAGAACAATTTGTTTCTGCACTGGTCCAAATCTGTGCAAGGACCCAAAAAGGAGTTAAGGGAAAACAATATGAGTCCCCAAATTATTCTGTAAAAGTCTCTGTCAAAAGTTATTGAACACGTCTCACTGCCAAAAGGCTTTATGAGATCCTGCAGTGTAACCCGGGTTCAGAATAAGTCACATTTTTTTTAGATTTGCCTGACTAACAGGGTTTAGAAATTTAAGAAAAATGTAGTTCCTCAGAGGAAAAGCCTGACAATCTAACTACGCAGACATGTTTTTCTTCAACAGATCAACAACTAATGACTGGTGTACTCATGGCTACTTCCTCCCCTCTGATTTTCTCATTTCCTTTTTCTTAAGACCAATTAGCAATTTCCAGTATGCACGCAAAGGAGCCAAAAACTGCAGTTGCGTAAACGGCCACTTGAGGTCAACTCCAGAAGTGAGTCAATGCTCACAGACCTCAATGTAAAAACGGTTAACTTCACAGCAGAAATAAACTAGTTTATAGCATAGTACAAAAAATGGATTTGGTCTCTATAGCTATTATCTCTCATTCATGACAACTATATGAAACAGTCTATGGTCTTCGCCGGGGTTGAGCACTGACAGGTGGCCACTTTGACTGACATTAGCTTATCATGCAGATGTGCTGGTGTTGGTGAGTAAGATGAGACATTGCAGTACAGATGTGGTGGAAGAAGATTAGAAGGAATAGTGTCACCTTCAAATTATTTTTACTGAGTAGAGATCACAGGATATTAACACTGTAACATGTTTCCTGGCCAAAATTAAATAACAGATCTAAGGAATACTTATCATGTCTGTTTTTAAAATACTGCTGTACTATTGGATATTATATAATAACATCAAATAAAAAAAAGCTTGCATTACATATCTGGTCAGATGTGTCAACTTGCTTGCTTTCCAAAGAATTAACATTTCTACTTTCCCCACTCCTTTGCTTTCTATTTGACTGTACTAGAACTAAAAAAAAATTGCAATGTTTAATCAGCATTTTACGGGCAAAATACTTGTCTGACTGTTTGGAATTATAGCCTCTGTTTATGTGTCTACAATTATCTAAAAGTACCATTCTCTTTTGATACTAGTACAGACATTCTAGTGTCATACTAGCAACTGCATCTATAGGACTAAGAGTTGACAGAAAGTGCAAGCAACTCTGTTAGGTGATATAATAGTGGTGTTTTGAGGTTAAAGCATAGACTATATATAAGACTTATATACGTATCTTTATGTACAGTCTATGGGTGAAAGCTAACATAAAGAACATGCTGAGGTTGAGCAGGAGTAATATCTCTCTGCTTATGTAAGTATGCGAACATTTGCTAAAGAAAACCAAAATACAAAGCAGAGCAGAAGCTGGTGGGAATGTCATTGGTTTTGTAGGTATGTCATAAACAATTCATCCTAACAGGGGTGGGGAATAAATGCTTGTAAAAACTTTCATGTCAATCTATCCAATGGAGCTTCAAGACATCTCACAGAAAACCACAGATGTCAGTGTCAAGGTGGCACTGGAGATCAAGTCATAGGCTGCATATAAAAACCAGATGTAACCTTTGGGTCAGAAAATGACGACAATGTGCACTTGCTTTAAACCTGCATTCTCTCTAACAGTCACCATGGGGTGACTCCATTGGTCGCAAAAAGAAGTCTGATAGTGTCAAAGTCTACAAGAAAAAGAGCCAACTTCTCACTTTAGTGGTTTCCTCTCTGAACATGCGAGTTTAAGGTATCAGTCGCTAATTTCATGTCCTCTTCCTTACAAAATGCTGTTCTTTGTGTAGGTTATGGTCACATTTGAAGTAAAGAGCAGAATAAAGCAGGGCTACTTTGTGACTGACAGGTCTCTACTGTATCGACCTGTGAAGTGTCCTCAGTTTCTCTGTCATACCCATCCCTTGCTCATGACATATGGTATCAAAAGAGCAAGAAGGCATTTGCCACGTGCCAAAGTCAAGGCTTCAGAATGGTAGTTCACAAACCAATGGATAACATTATATCTGCTCCATCCTCTTATATACATTCTATGGAGGACACCCAAATCATTAGGATACATCTCATGTTGTTGATATATTTCCTTCTGGCTCAGAGACTGACTAACATTACCATATCTGGAGCCGCTATCCTGCCCAAAAAATTTCAAACAATATCCAATTGTCTGTCTTGTTATACTTCACCGTAACCTAGTTTTGGGATATGTGGTGAAATAGAGCAGAGCACAAAAGCACCCTGGTCATTTTTAGCAATAATAAAACAGTCTGTGTAGAGTTTATAGTACTCCCAAAGTGCATAATCAATAAAAAAAACATCAAGCGCTAAACATCTCCCACATATCCTGTTAACAAATACACACACCTTGAGAGCATTAAACAGTGCTGGACTTCCTCTGCTGTGTAATTCATTATTTTGATTAATCTTAGCAATTATGACTAAGGACTAGGACATGAGCTTTTCTGTTCTAATTTATTATGGTTGGCCTGAGCCGGTGACTTTTACAAATTGGTCTGTATCCACTTTCAACAGACTGTAAAACAGTAAGAATTAATAACTTTTCAAACAAGCAAGAAGAGACACTGTACATGTCTGTGCAGTATCAAGCTGTCTGATAGGAAAATTGCGGTTCATACAGCGTCAGCCTCTGTTGGCTCATTTGACAGGCTGTTGTTTGACTTTGGCTACAGCACATCCCTACTTTGGTATTGATGCATGGACAACAGCAATCCATGGTATCAAAGTTTAGACATTTTGTTAAACTAGCAAATATCTTCCACACTAATACCCTGTGTCTTTGCTCAAGATTAATAACAGGAAAAGAAACAAAGGAAGAGAGAAAATACAGAAAATCAAGGACAGAACGGATAGAGATTAGTTTGGGTAAGGTCAAAAGAGCTGTGTGTTTGTGTTTTTGGTTTGAGGTGGCTGTGGGGGTAAGTATAGCTGAAAGCTGACGTCTGATGTTTCGCTTAGTGTGGTATCCCCTGCACCGAGATGTTGGTGGAGGTTTCTGGGGGGCATGCTCTTGGCTGCTGTTGACATTAACCCCTGCTGACCCCATTATAAATGCATACACACACTACTGAAATGCACGCTACAGAAAAAAGTTTCTCCCTTTTACCTTATCCAACTGTCATGTGAATTTGTAGCAAAGCTTGGAGATGTTGTAAGAAGCAAAATACGAGTCAGGTGTGCTTCCAGCTGGGTGGAAGCTTTTAGATAGGTCTGAACCTGAACGAAGAGTTCAGAAAACACATCAATAAGAAGCTAGACAGAATCTTTCAAGAAGTCATTAATACTGAGTGAGTTAGGGTCAGTAAGTATAAGGTCATGGCGAACAGATATTCAACAGACTTTTTTTTGGCTACAGATAACACAGAATCATTATTTTTGTCAAGCCATTAAAATGTTTTCTAACACTGCAAATATTTCCCTGAGATTAGGTTTTCATCGTTTAGCCTCTCTGATTTATAACATGATAATATGCATCAAAACATGGACACCCAGTCTATGTGTCTGCTATGAGACCAATGGTCTAAAACACCCTCAGTAATGTTCAGAAAGCTGTAACAAGCTGGAACCACTGCAGAGTGGACAGACTAACAGCTAAAAATACTCCTGCATGGAAACTCCTCTTGAATCGAACAAAGAATTAGCACGCACACACACTCACTGAAGGCTCCTGGCAGGCGGTGTTAAGTGAATACGCAGGGGCTAATTTTTGCCCCGTGGAGGATGGGTAATGAGGACATAGGAGGACAGTATTTTAACTGAAAACAACTTTTGCTATTACAGGAGCCACAGTGGCTTTAAAGATTCCATAGAGACATTAAGGGAAGGACAGACTCACTGTTTCATTGCCTCTTGAGACAGAAGCAGACAAGCTCCGCTGTTGTACAGTTGTGGCATCTAATTTGCTGTTTTAGACTTAGGATATCCTGTTGTGTTTTTGCAGACCCGTACTTACCGAAGGTAAATAAAAAACAAAACAAAAAAAAAACAGTGTGTTCAGATGTTTGTTTACAGCTCAAAAAGGAAAACACTTTTGTTATCATGATAAATGAAATTTTTTGGTTCTTGTAAATGGATGTAAACTGTAATCCCCAAAAATACTTGAACAATTTTAAAATATCATTATCCCACCTACAGTAACACAAACAGCAATAGCTGCATGTTTTATAGTAAAATTAGATGCAGAGAAAAATGGTAGTTCCTGCCCTTTTCCATAGATGTATATAAAATGTAAAAACTCAAAAATTAAATGCAGTCTATTACTTTTTATGTCGTCTATAGGGGCACATACTTGCTGAATCATGGCATGAAAGAGACTATATCTTCTGTAAGACACATGAGCAGATAAATGCTTGCATGCTTTTGGGCATTTTTGATATAGACTAGGGTGAAATCATAAGATCTATGTATTCATAACCAAGGACAAAAAATAAGGATAAATAAATAAATTATCAGTCAACAATTTATTTTAGAGTCTTTGAAAGTTTTAGAGTTATTTGTAGTGCCCAATCTCGTCTCTGCTAACACTATAACATTTATTCAAAGTTCCGGAGCTATTTCTTTGTGGAAATTAGGGCTGAGCACCGAACTTCGGTTCTTTAATGGCACTGACCGAAATGTTTCGATAGTAATGAGTATCGAAATAAGCCTCGTCTTTCGGTTCCATGTTCCGGTACTTATCACGTGACTATGATAAAGCAAACCTGTGATTGGCTGTAACATTACACCTGATTGCGGCAAGCCGGAAAAAAACATGCTGTGGTGCGCCCCGCCCGTTCACAGACAGGTTTCACGTTAGGTACACTGACTTTACTGCAGTTGTGTAGCGTGTCGTCGAAGTGGGAAAAGATGCCTCTGAGGTCTAAAATGTGGCTCTACTTTTGTAAAATGGACGCCAATAGTGTGCGGTGCAGCATATGCCAAAGCGGGTGGTAAACTCCATCTAAGGCTAAAAACCGGCACGAGACCGATAGTCAACAAGTACCTTAACGGAAAGTTGAAAAGAACTTTGAAGAGAGAGTTCAAGAGAGCGTGAAACCGTTAAGAGGTAAACGGGTGGGGTCCGCGCAGTCCGCCCGGGGGATTCAACTTGGCAGGCCAGGGGCGGCCGCTCAGTGCAGGAGGATCCCCCCGCGGGACCTCTCCCCAGGTGCGGGCCAGGAAGGTTCCGGGGCGAAGGTGGCTCAGTATGTACTGAACTGTACATTGCTTGCAAATGTTCTTTTGCACTGGAAATCACTGGAAAATTAAACTCAGATGTGAATGTGAAAAGTAATGTGTAATGCAATTTTCATTCTGTTTGAGTATATATTGTAAAACTGGTATCGAAAAAAGTATCGTTTAGGAACCGGTATTGAAGTGAAGGTATCAGTATTGGTACCGGTATTGAAACTTTTAGATCGATACCCAGCCCTAGTGGAAATACATATAATAATAACTGGTTCGAGTGGCCACTACAGAAATAATGACGAGAACCCTCGTCAGATTCTCTCAAAACTTCTAAAGTGTTTTTTTTTTTCAAACACATAAATAAGTTGCAGGCAGCGCTGCGCTAGAGACTTGATTAGAAAGTTATGGTTGGAGTTCTGATGACAAAGATTAGCCCATAGTAGTGCTGGACGGTCTTTGGTAAAACTGAAGCTAATAAATGGAACTGTGTACAATTTCCTTATAGTAGTAGGAGGTTGTGACTGTGTCTGCTTACCTGAGCGCAGCGTCTGTGGTTTTCACACCAAACCAGAACTTGGTCACTCTGGAAGAGATGCAGAGGATGTGGATGGATTAGGACAAACACATAGAGAAATAAATCTTTCACAGACAAATCCTGGGTTTGACATATTTTTCCCAACATTTGACTAATTCATGTGAGACTACTGTTGAACACACAAAGAGAAAGAAAGCAAAACATTGTTCATAAAAGGTCAATGGCTAAATTACATAACTAGAGTCAACGTGACATACAGACACACACACACAAACAGCCTTTCCTTATTTACATAATTATCGTCTGGGTGAAAAATGACTTAACACACTGTGTTTGTGGCTACGGAACCAGACAGTGACCACGTCACTTGGTGAGATGTATGTCTATGAGTGTATCTCTGAGTTTGTGTGTGTGTGTGTGTGTGTGTGTGTGTGTGTGTGTGTGTGTGTGTGTGTGTGTGTGTGTGTGTGTGTACACTTAATGGCTAAGTGAGTCAAGACCACCGGTAAACATGACTGCTACAACCACTGTGACAGACAGAGGGAAACCACAGGGACAGAAAAAAAGATGGACCAAGCCAACACCAATCTCAAATCTCTCTCCTAAGCTGACCTTTCCCGATCACTGATGAAACCTTTAAAAACTTATCTCTGTGTATCATTTTCCATGAGAATAACCCCTTCCTGCATTGAAATGGCCTAGGAGCAAATTTGCTGTTTCATCTAGAATGCGCAGATCTATGAAGTCCCTGCTTCTCTTTCCATTCATCCCACTGCCACTCTAATCAAATATTGTATTTTGAGCTACACAAGCTGGCAAACTGCACCTAATGACTGATTTTGAGGAAGATGGATAATAAAGAATTTCCCACCCAGCCTTAGGCTTGCTACATATAAAAGTTCAAAAGTCAGATGAAAAAATGAGAAGAGAAAGAAAATAAATGTAATGAACACACTGCATCATGTAAAACTGAAAATACATAATACACAAAAAGACTAAAAGCAGAATACAGTATTGACTGAAAAGACGAAGGCTGAAGCCCAAGCTTCTGTCATATAAAACAACACCTCTTACTAGAGGGTGTACAAGCGACACACAAGCTACACTCCAGACAATAACCAAACACAATTTGGGACTATTTTATTAATAATTCATTTATTGGCTATTTTATGATTGATACATTAGCTGTTCAATGAAATCCCAAAAAACGGAAACGGTTTCCATCATAATACATAAAGTATAGCATTTAAATCAGAAGAAGCACATGATAATTAGCTTAAGATTTTTCCTTTAACCGATTAATCAACAATTTCGTTGTTTCAGGACAACCTTGCATAACATCCTGTTGATCTCACAGTGTGAATGTCACTGCTTGTTTTTTGAATGCCCTTGTAGTATCCTTGAGCATCCCGTTACATTTTTATTAGACTTTTTCAGCAGTAATTCAGGGATTGTGAGCCATTTTAATGCTTTAAAAGGCAGACTGAAAACCTGTCAGCTGCTTTGAACATCTTTTACTGAGACAGACAGTTGTGTGGCAACCGAGCTGCTCTTCTCTGAAATGCCTTGTCATCAGCAGCACAATCATGATGCCATTATGCAACATAAAACATCTATTAGAATACTTGTGAGTGCACATTTGTGTACCGGCCTGTTGTCAGGTGTGCGCGCCTTCAAAGCATAAGCCTCTAGTGTGTGTGTGTTGGATAAGCCCCCTTAACGACTCTTAAAGCCTCTCCTGAGTGAGCTGTATTTAGCCTGAACCTAGCTCATCTCCACACACACACACACACACACACACACACACACACACACACACACACACACACACACACACACACACACACACACACACACACACACACACACACACACACACACACACACACACACACACACACACACACACACACACACACACACACACACACACACACACACACACACACACACACACACACACACACACACACACACACACACACACACACACTCTTCAGGACTTCTTCTCTTTAAGTAGCCATTGTGCTTCTGGTATGATGAGGGTTACAGGGGTTAGAGTTGGGGTAACAGTGCTAAGGTTAAAGGTTATAGATTAGGGGTTAAGGAATTTCACGGTACGGAAGTTGCTGCTTGACTCTTTCACTCTTAACATTCGACACAGATGCAGATTGGCTGTTTTTAGTGAAATAGTGGTAGCAAAACCAGAGCTTGATGCATGGAGGGTTTCTTGTACAGCCTCCAAGTCTTGCAGTGATGAAGTTACTGCCACTGGACCAGACCTGGATTTTTGCCAAAGCTTAAGAAGGAATTAAGCCTGCGACATACTTTTAAAGAAGTGTACAGACAGGTCAGTCAGCACAGTTAAAAGCTCCTTTCTGACAATGTGATGGGGAATGATGCCTGAGCTTTCTTCAACATTTCCAAAACCAACAAACTGTAAGCCACACTCGATTTCTGCAGCGATTGCCCATGTGTGAAAATGTTCAGTTCTCCACAAATTTTGTTTGCCTCATTCTTCTCATACTCTCAGCCCTGTCCATGTGCACTGCTACAGCTGCTTACTATTGCCTCGGTCATCCAGCTGTTGGCAGCAATGAAGAATTAGTCAGCTTTCCAAAAAGAGACACACACAGAGTGAGACTCAAATGAAGATTTTCAATAAAGTTCCTGACAAATATGTTCAAGTCTATAATAAATATCTAAAATAAATATTATTGGATACAATCTTGGAAGAAAAGCAAGGGCATTCTTGTTAAAGCCAGTATGCCTTTAAAACTAAATGAGCACTGATTGGGTGGACACCCTTGGCTTAACAGTAATCTGTACTAGTTGTTAAAAAGGATCATGCTAAAGCTGCCTCCAATAGGGAAAGACAAGAGAGAAGAGAAAGAAAGCAGTAGAGCACTGAAGTAATGGTGTAACCCCCTGATGAATAGATTAGTATCAAGTCTATGGGGACGGAAGAATAGAAAGAATAGATGAGAAGAGAAGCAGAGGAGCTGCTGTCATGGTATTACTATGGAGAGACACAGCACTTTCCTCCCTGCCCACATTTTCAGTTTCTTCCTCTCTTCAGGGAACTCTCCGATTAGAAAAAGAAATTGTTGTCAAGGTGCAAGTGATTGCGGCACAAATAATCCAGTTGCCATAGATACATGTTTTTATAGTATCAGGGAGAGGTGGAGTCTCTTAAATGTTAAAATTTCTTAATCAGCAGCTGAGAGGCAGCTACATTCTCCACTTATTGTGTCTGACAACATAGTGGAAACAACCTGACATACCCAAGCCTGAGATAGTAAACAGATACCAATTCTCCTGTGTAAGTGTCACCAGCTTCATTTCTATGTTCTGGATCCACAATTCAGGCAATGAAAAACATATAAAAGGTAATTATCGTGATGTAGTTATGCTGCAAACAGGCCTTATGTTCAGGTTCTTTGAAAATAAAGTAAAAAGCCTTTACAGGTTTTAGTTGCATGTCTCTCTCAAGTTATGTGGCGCTTTCGTGTTTCTGCTTAACATTCAGTGTTATTCACCAAAAACCTCACTCTTTACTTTATTACTTACTCGAAGTTTCATAAACACATAAAACATTTTTGAACATTTAAGATGCTACATGGTCGACATTCATATTTGCTTGCTAACAGACTTCTTCTTCTGTGTCGTTTTATGTTAAATACGTGAACCACCATATAATCAGCAGACTGAAGTGAAACCGGCAGCTCGAATGTGCATCTATGCCTGACTATGCATACACAAGGTAAACAATACTAGAATCCCCTGACAAAAATACTAGAAACACTTCACAAAGTGATCCAACAGGAGTGTATGTTTGCATGAATGTGATTGTCAAACGCAGCACATGTTGGATGATAATAGGCTTTTACTGGATGACTGTGCTGTTATGCTGGAGCCCTCTGCATTGGCACCCTCAATGCATTTACGGTCTGGCTCCTTTCTAATTAATGAGAACGCTTTGTTTTTTATGTCAAGCTACTGTCAGTCTTAATATAGCATGGCGTTTCTTTACATTAGTGAGGCAGATTTTGCTGGAGCAGTGGAGCAAATTCTACTCAGACATCCTTTCAAACAATCCATTTGTGATGTTCAGTCAACTCCAGGAGATATTTTGTGATGGCATTGAATAATTTGCTGCTTTTACTACTTTGGCTTCTGTTCCTCACATTTCCCAGAATGTCTTTTGAAAGCTGCCAGATGAATGTACCTGAACTTTTACATTTTACGGTGGGTTTTATTGAGAGACTCATAATGACAAGATTACGGGTGAGAGAGTATTACAGCTGCACTGCAGTCAGGTCTGTAAAGGTTTCTGTAAGTATAAACTCTGTACTTTTCCCTGTGTGACTGTTGAACACTGGAACAAAATTATAAATCTAAAGTGTTTGCAGTTTCAGTTCTCTATCAAACATAGAGCAGGAAAAGGTTTTGCTGATCATACAGCATATTTTTGTATTTAAAAAGGATGCAGACTCATTAAGACAGGTCAAACCATTACACTGTTGGAATCTGGCACATCAAATGGTTTTGAATCTATCTCATGTCTGTATTATCCGCAAAATCCACATTCCAGGGATTGTGATTTTGGCAGGATCGCTCTGCTCTTCTCCTGCATCCTTAATCAGGATGGGTTGAACATTCGTCCACCAGCAGAGGATATAGGATAATTCAATTCACATTCTCTTCCTTCTCCTGCTGCTACCCATTCATATTACCGTCCTGTGGTCACTCTGTCACTCCTTCTGTCTTTCATTTGGACCCTCTAACTCCCCACATTTCTGCCAACTCCTGTAAAAATGACAGGAAAGGACCTGAAAATGACGGTGATGATAAACTGTGGATGAATAGAGCTGAGGACAGTGTAGAGGCCAGTTAAACAACTCCAGACTTTCATAGAAGAGATATAAAGCAGTGTTTCTCCCCTGCTGGCCTCACATCTTCATCCTCTCTCTTAATCTTCTTCACGCTCGCTTTCTTTTTTTGTCTTCTTTGCCATGACATCCCCCAGTCTCAGTCACTCAGCTTCAGCCTCCTCTGCACATTAATGCTCACACATATGGATGTACACATATACACATTCATCTCAAGTCAATTTCATGGGACATATTTGCTGTCAGAGCCAATTAAAGCAGTTTGGATGGGTCTGTGTGCTGTATGGCTATTAAACGGTGGTCAAAGTGAGGTTTTGTAGGGTCTCAGAGTGTATGTGTCTGTCTGTGGCAAAACAGCTGCACATGTTAAAAAAAAAAAGTCTGAGGGAGAAAGAAAAGGAAGATTGGCAGAAGCTGGCTGGAAGAAGAGAAAAGAAGTTGGATGTGGGAGACCAAGAGGAAGCAGAAGGGAGGGAGGGTACTGAAAAGAGCACAGGGACACATTCTAAAGAAGTGGAAATAAATATTAGTTAATAGGAGCAGGGAAAAGATTGGAAAGGATGGGAAGCAATTCTAGTTGTGAAACAGGACGCAATAAATTCTGGCGACTGCTGTTCATCTGGCTGACGTTTAGTCTTCAGGATTGTTATATTAATGGTAAGCCAGCATTTAAAGACTATATTTTTATCTAAAGTGGAAGAACATTGCAAAATATATTTACAAAACTCACATAAAAGAACTGCACGTGCTTTTGTTGCGTTTTACGGTTCAAGCACCGATGAAATTCCTGCACTTTTGCACACAAGACACCCTACATGAAAAATATCAAGAGAATTTCCCTTCAAGCCAGCATATGATGTATGACAGCACAAAAACTTGCAAGAATCCCATTTTATTTTAATGATGGATTTCCATATGGTTGGATTTCATACCAACACTAAAAACACAGGGTCTTAAACTTTTTCTTTCCTTAGGCCTGGGATCCACAAGAGAAATTTGTCACGAGAGAGTCTTTAGAAAGAGAACTGACCCACGGAGTAAGAAACACTTGCACTAAAGGACTTCCACATGGCTGTGATGGTTGCTAAGTCCACAGCAATCATTGTTGAAGAAAAACAACCTGATATTAGCCATTGACATAAACACACACACACGCACATACACACACACAGAAACACGTGCACCATGGACATGCACGCGCACAGCTGCACACACCCTTCAGTGTTTGAAAGAGAGTGAGATATAAATCTCACTTCTGCCAGATGCAGTGATAAAAAGTGTGTGCAGGAGAGACAGAGTAGGAGTGTGTGTGTGCGCGTGCATGTGTGTGTGTGCGTGCGCATGTGTGTGTGTGTGTGTTGTGGTCAGTGTTTGTGGTGAGATGCAGTAGAAAGTCTATTTAACACGAGGCATTAACTCTGCTAATCACACCCATATGACCAGGAGCAAACACGGCTATGGTGTGTGTTGTGTGTATGTTTGTGTGATGGATGTACCATGACTAACTTCCACACAGCAGAATATAAAGTTTTTCCCAAAAAGCCCACGTTGAGGTCCGAACATTCCCGACAGAAGCACCTAATTACGCTACGTGTGTGCGCCTGTGTGCATTTCCGTGACTGTGTGTCAACGTTAGTGTTTGCGGTGTCCAATATCCTGTAAACAACCAGCGTCATAACAAAGTGGTTGTTACACGGTCCTGAACCTTCAAACCTCCAATCATTACGTCTGCACTTTTCTTTCTGTTTGGATCCATCAGTAAAGAACACTCACAAAAAATTCAGGAGAAGATCATCATTTAGAAAAATATAAGCTTATTTGCTTTCTTGTCGGGAGCAATAAAAGAACGTCTGCATTGGACGTAAACAGAGACATTTTAAAATGGAAACCCACCATTTATAGTGTGATGAATAAAAAAAAACTATGACAGAATCTTTAATGCCAGTGATGATGGTTGTAAGACACACATGCTGCCTTTTCCCCTCAAAAAAGTCTATCACGTTGCTGCACTGATGTGAAGCAGTACCATGAAAGTACGTCCATGTGTATTTGATGTGTAACTTGTGTAGAACAAACACTTTTTCAACCACCAAACTGTCTGATAGGTTTTTTTTTTTTATTATCAATTTTACATATGATTCCATACATGCAGTTTTTAAGCCCCAGTGACCACAAAAGTAATTTTTACAGAGGTGTTACCAAGATGGCCGCCAAGTTTCGAGACACGTTAGGGAAACTCTGATATGAAGCTCGCAGCCAGCCAACTTAGCTTAGCACAAACGCTGGAAACATTCAAAGCTACTTGCCGGCCAACCAGTGTGGACCAAGAAGTAGCCTGACATATAACCCTCAGTAAAACTCTGACTTCTTCAATTTTTAGCTTAGCACAAGTTTATCACATGAGCCTTTCATTTCAGGCTAACTGTTGTTCCCATCTCCAGTGTTGGTCAAAGAGCAACCTGCAGGTTGGTCATCTCTGTGAATTACTCTGGAGGAAAATGTCAGAAAAACTCAAACCAAGTCTACACATGTGCCTGAGTAACATGTAGACTAGTTTTTGCAATTGACTTTTATGTCCACCTCAAAAAAACGTACTGGTCATGATGACACAAAATGAGCTGCAGCCAACAGTTGTTTGACACCGAAGATGTCAAAAACGTATATTCACACACGTATGACACACCATGACTGTATAATTAGGTGGCACGGTAACCAGGAACAGATTGATACAAAAAATAATGGCAAGAAATTGGAAAAAAAAAAATGGTGTAAAGACAACTGGTGGAGAACTGGGCAGGTGTCTTGGTGAGTGTCCATTAGTTGGTAATGTTAACTAACGGCATGTTACATAACATCTCTTGTCAGGACACAGCTTGTGAGACATTAAGTATAAATTTGTGAGCAAGCTGATCTTTCAGTTTGCATGCTGTTGGTTTTCCCTTCATATTTAAGGTGCAGATAATGTACATGATAATGATCCTCTCATCTAACTCGTGAGAAGAAAGTAAATGGACATTTTTTAAATGGACTTTTCCTTTAAGTTCAATTCTGATCCTGCTAAGAAAAAATAAAACTGTGGTGGGAAAAAGAAGAATGGGTTTACGTGTCACCTATAATATGCCATCACAGTTCTGATGTGGTAAAAGAATCTGTCTGTCTAGAGTAACAAAGCCAAGCCGCTCAATGCCTTCCCATTACAGCTGTGATTTACTGTCTCAGAATTTCTTGTCCTGGTTTCAGGTGAGAGTAACTCCTACACCACCACAACTTTATCAACATCTATGCCTGGTTCTGCCGATCAAATGACAGGGCAGTCACAAAGCTGCAGAGGTTTTATCTCAGAGGTGAATCAAACAAGTCTTTGTCTCCTGCCGTCACTCACCTTTATGCCTGTCTCTCTCTACTTGCCTGTCTGCCTGCATATCAGTCCACTTCTTTAGTCTGTGTATCAGTTCACCATGTTGTCTGTCTTCATGGATGTCTATCACACCTGTCTGTGTGTCTACCTGTCCACTCTCTCTCGTCTTTCCATCCTTCTGCTTGCCTTCGTGACCGAGTCTGTCTACCTGCCTTTATCTCCTCGTCTGTCTCTGTGCAACCTGACCTGGTCGTTGTCTCTGGTCTTTTTCAGAGCGTGACTGGTTGACTGACCAACCTTTGGGCTGATTAGATTTACCTACCGCAGAGCAGCTGGGACGTACAAATACGCACACATACATAAACATGAATGCACAGGCAGCTCATTCAGCCTCGCACTGGCCCTCAGCCCTGGCTCGAACCCCTACGCCATCCGCTCATCACCACCACAGACCTGTGAGTGTCTAAGACACGCAGTCTAATCTGATCTACTACGTATGTGCAGAAAGATTCAGCTCCGCAGGCGAGGCTGGAGTTTTTTTCTTATTTTTAGGAGTTTGCATCAAGGAAGAATTTGGGAATATGACAACATACCAACACATATACACATTTGTACACACACACACACACACACACACACACACACACACAAAAGGGCTATAATTACACTATTACACCATACAAGGGAAAGTAGTGGAAAACCCAGAGACGCAGCAGAAAGAGAGGTGTAAATAGAAAACTGGTGACTCACATTCTAGTGGCTACACACCAGCCACACACACACTGAGAGAGAGAAAGAGCCAAAAACACAGGGTTCACCCACATGAAGCCAGAGGAAGCAATGTGTGTGTTTGTGTCTGAGTGCGGTGACAGAGGAGGATGAGCAAAGCTCTGGTTGGCCTCACTGATGTTGTAGTTACTGAAGCTGTTATCAAAAGGGATTTTTTTCTTTTAAACGTTATGTTCTCAACATGAATGAATGCTCTAACAGACAGTCTCTTCCACCCATCAATCACCCTGTGTGCTCTCTAAACTGTCCTATAATAGGCTCAGGGAGTGATGCTATTTCCCAGGATGTGGCAGAGAAGAAACTTGTTTCCTTGTTTGCTCAAAGTTTATATGTTCATTTTATTTTGGCATCAACACACAGAGTTTTTGAGGTTTCTTTATAATTTAAAACAGTGTCTGAGTCACATATCAACACTTTTCTTTCTGATTCATCCTGTTGATTCATAATGAATCAGTGTTGACTTCCATTTCTGATGTGTTTTAATTCAAGCTGTGTTAAATCATCATTTTTAATCACTGACTGACCTCTTCATTATTTTTTGATCAAATAAACAGTTAATCCAACACTCAGTTTCCCTGCTGGCATCTTAAACCACTGGTCTAAAATTCACTTTTGAGAAGTTAGAAAAAGCAAATCTATTAGTTGAAATATTATTCACAAATAATATTCAGTTTACAATGTAACAGAGCTGAGAACAGTACGGTATCTTCACATTAAAGAAGCTGACGCAAGCAAAGAATGGAATTTTTGATTGATCAACTCACTTTACAGATTATGAAATGAGATGTTTGTTCACTGTGAACTGATTAATTGTTAATATTTCAGCTCTAAAACAGTTGATTAGTAACAGGTTCTTGTTGGTTCTTTTTTCTAATTTACATAGTATCACTGAAACTAGTGAAATCATCAAAACAAACATTTTAATAATTATATTTTAAAATGACACTTACCCTTACATGGACAATTTTCTGTTCAAGCAACAAATCAGGTACATAAACCTTTTTTGTCTTTTTGTTGATTGAGGGATATTTTCTCTCAAGTCGTCGTTGTCTGATTGCAGGTTCAGACAATTCTGAAGGTGGAAACACACCATTCATGTTCATGTCAAAGTGGAAGGCAGCATTTTGTTCACTTTTCAAAGTGAAACCCAACTGGAACGTCTGGTCTGCCTGCTACCTCCCAGTCAGCTGGTTTGATTTCCATCACTGCCGTTTGATGCTACACATTTGACTACTGCACTCCACTTCATAAAGTTTAAAACAAATGTTCCCTTTCTTACACCTCTGTTCCAGAAAGACCACCACACACACACAGACACACACCAACACACACACCTCAGTGTTACAGAGTCATCCAGGGGCCACCCTCATTACCCAGCACACAGGTGGCGGGGTCTATTCTGGATGGGCAAGGACCAGACCAAACCTTTGTTTAATGCATGAACATATGCAAACCCACACACACATACACACTTTCTTCTGCACACCTCAGAGCCACTGGGGCTGAACTCTGTGGTTAATGACTTTCCCACCCACTACACAGCATGCACATGTTGAAGCCGTTAACGATAAGTGGCTTTTCGAACTTGGTAACGTCCTAATGTCCCCGTTAATCTCACATTCCTCACTACAAAGGCCACGGTACATGGGCCAGCAATTTCAGTGAGATGAGCTATTTTGTGAACTACTAAAAACCAGAATGCAAACTTCTTTTCAGCCTGATTTTGGCCTTCTGAGCGCTGACATGGGGCAAGCTCAATCTGAGCAAGTTTGTAAACATTTGTCCAAAGCTTCCTGATGGAAACACATGTTGGAAACAAAATAGTTTGAGTCCAGATCACAAAATTTATCCTGATGAATAATATAGGCAATAGGTTCTGTTCTGAGCTTTTCTATCCTACATTACAGAATCGCTTTCCTGATTTAAAAACTCAGTGTACAACACTACATTGAGTGGCTGTTGGTTATGCACGGACAATAAAATACATTTGAAAGCAAAACATGGCAAAATGTATTTAAATAATCCTTGATGATAACTACACTGATGACTATGGCTACTCAAAGCGAGCAACGCCCTTCTTGAGAGGAGCACAGCTTAGGAATTATTTTTTCGTATATTGAAATGTTTTAGAGAAGCCTAGTGATAAAATTTACAGATAATGTCAATATCTGACTGAGTGCAGATTTAACCATTTGCAGACAATGCTGCAACTGCAAATCCACTGCAAGATCACCATGTGTATAATGACAGAATTATTTTATATTTATTGATTACTGACTGCAAATGACTGATTCAAGATCAACATTGTGCTCATGTGTTGCCCCACTTCTGTTAGTTAGACATTTTAATACTTTCTTTTGTGTATTCTTGAAGGATGAGCAGCTATGAGTGTAATAAATATATGTTTGCTCAAATAATAAAACAGCACCAAGTCAAATTACGTTGCTATCAACTATTGTGTACCACAAACAAACTCTGCTTGTCGCACTGAATGACAGCATATTGATGCAGACTTATAGAGGTGCAGTAGCTATATGTTGTCAACAGCTCAGGCAGTGACTTCAAATGAATTGCAAACTACTGGAAACACATTAAACGCAGCTTCCAAGCAAGGTTTTTGGGAATAAAACTAGTCTAAAAGAGCCTACTTGTTAGCTTACATTCATTCAAAGGTCACATTTTTGTGTCTCGGGTCAAGTCAACCCAATAGTCAAACTGTCAAATAGTGTCAAAATGTGTCTGTCTTCTCATATCGTGGCTTAGAATTTATTCTGTATGAACCTGTGTTCATGTTGAGAGCTGACAGAAGGTGACAGGCGGCTTCAGGTAAACAGGCTGTGGGGTAAATAGCTGCTACGTACCTGAAGGTGTCTGAAGGCGGCCGTTAGCTGGGTCATGTGCAGAGTCAGGCACCTGGACGTGCATCTGGCGCTGTTGATTTTCTCCTGGACATCCTCCTGCTCCGGTGAACTCCTGCGAGCTCCAGTCGCCGCCAGCATGGCGCACAGCAGCACCAACCGGACTGACATTTCACCAGGAGTAAACAGCAACGACGTCAAATAAACTAAACAAACGGCGGAGTTTTCCCTCCTCGTGCGCGGCTTCTCGGCGTCTTGCTCTCGCGACCCTGGAAGTTGAGAATGAAAGCATCTGCGCTCGGCTAGTGCCTGCGCGGCGCGAGCAGCGAGCGGAGCGGCTCTCTCCCCCTTCTCACGGACACGCCCACCGAGCACCGGCACAAGTGTTCTTCATCTTCATTATCCTGATGATCATCATCATCGTCACTCAGACCGTCACTCCCATCACTTAAGGCGCAACACAGCGGTCATTATCATCATCATCCTCTTCTTCATCATAGTCATCTGTTTCTCCTCCATCTTTGGCGCTCATGCAGCTGAACACCTCCATCATTATTATAATCGCTTCCAAGGTTTTCACCCTCACTGGCATCATTGTACTTTAAAAAGTCATTCAAGGGAGCTTTTCCCAAGATCAAATTTACTGATCATTAATTAAATGAGTTGTGTTGACATAATAATGTTGGTAATTGCATCAACTCAATATTGTGTGTGAGATGAACTCAAACTTCTGTATTGGTTAATTTGAACCCCTTTTCAAGGTGAAGTAAGGTAATGGAATTGGCTTGGTGACTTTGTAAAATATTTGTCACTGTCCAGTCCCCTCCCCTATAATGATTTGAGAGATTAGGGCAGTTAGAGTGGCAATTAAAAAAAATAAAAATGAAAAAAAAAACTTTGATTGTAGAAAATACAGAAAAAATAAAATATGTATAAATATTTTCACATCTAGAAAAGAATATATATCCACAGTAGTGCAAAACGACAAATGACTGTAAAACTACTGTAAAAGATCGATGCAGACTGTTTTGTTGTTGTTGTTGTTGTTGTTGTTGTTTGGAGACCAAGCAATTTTTATTTATTTTTTTACTATGTACAGGATCTACATAGGCTGTAGTCAGTGCAACAGATCAGCACCCAGGAGCAACAAGATATGTGCATTTGTTTACAAGTATAGTAAAGGCAAAAAATAAAAAATAAAAAGTTCAGTTTTAGGGTCCTGGCTTTGTGCATCACAGTTATCATCTTTAAATTTATCATTTTCCTCTTCTACAACATGATGATGAGTCACAACAATGATCTACATCTTCATCATTAATGCTTTTTTTTCTCTCTCACTAACTAAGTAACATTTGATTTGTGTTTTTTAAGTCCTTCTCCAATCATTGATTAAATCATTAAATAATCCCTTACATGTAACTGTGTTCCATTACTTCCTCTAGAATGTGCGGATCTATAAAGTCACCAACTCTTACTCCTCCCCACTCACTGTTGCTCGAGCACACCAGCTCACCAACATCTCTGCTCAAAGGCTGTAAAACTACTCAACACAACACAATGGCACATTGTAAGCACGTTGGAGTAATTCAGCCATACGTGTTGGATGGAAGACAATTTATGGAAGAACAATGATGCAGAAAGCCCAGTCCCGCAAGTTGACAGGATTGGTTGTCCAGATTTGTTCAGATTTGATTTGTTAGAATCACAGATGTGTGAATCTGTGATTTTGAGACTATCATCAATGCGCTGCAGTATCAAAGTATAAGACAGAGAAGTGGTTGCATGAATTCAAAGCACAGAATTAAAAATAAAAGACTATAATTATAAATGTGCTGAATATTGGATATGATAATCAGCCGGTCATTATCTTCACTCTATTGTCTTCTTAGTCACCATCACCATCATCATCATCATTATAGTCTCACATACCAGCAAATTTAAGTCACCACTGTGATATAATCATCTTCTTTTTATTTCTTCTTGTGCTCATCTATTTTTTCCTCCTTATCATTATCTTTATGATCTACTTTCCTCTTCAGCATCATCTTCACTTCCACCATGATATCGATCTGCATTTCAAAATCATTATTATTGTTGTCGGAACCATATGGTAATCTTCTTCCGTATGTCAACAGCATTGTCACGATCATCATCCTGCATATAAGCATAATCTGTGCCTCTGAGATATTATCATCTCAGAATGCAGGACTCCAAAGCAGGAGAACAAAGAGGCAGGTAGATCAAAGGGAAAGGAGCGGGATTCAGGAAGGCTAAAAATACAAGCAGAGAACAAACAGTCCAAGGAATGCTGGAAGGCAATGGCAGAGAGCACAAAGACAATCTGTCACATGGTGAATGTTGAACCAGTGGTTTTAGCACTGAGGGGACTAATTAAGGAATAGATTGCAGGTAAATAAAGAGGTCAGGTGACACTACTGGTGGGAAAAACAGGGTGGCTGGGAGTGGCAGGTCTGCAAAAAGTGGAGAGTTAGATGATGGGAATCCAGGCAGCCACACTAAATAATATTGCAAAACATGACACTACTTCCTCATAAATGTATTTCTTAAGTCACCTTAACACATCTGTCATCTATATCATTCTCATTTTCACCTTTACCCTCTTCTCTAACAGTATGAACATAAGCGTCTTCTCGATTTCAATCATCATCATCTTTAGAAATGTCTGGAAGATCAAAAGAAATCCAGCTAAAAGTGGATCAAACATCCGTAGAAGCACTACAGTGAAGTAAGAGAAAACATTTATAGCCTAATGGTTTGCATGGCAGGCTATGGTTCTAGGCCTATTAACACTTTATCATTACTGTTATGAAAAACAAACTTCCCTTTATAGTCTGGGAAACCTCTCCAAGGGTAATTATTGGACTAATAAAAGAGCATTTATTAATGGGAAAGAGAATTGAAGAATGTGTTGAGGTAGGTGTCTGTCACAGAGCCAGTCGGTGTGTTAGTCACCACTTTTTGACAGGAACTACAGAGCCAAGTGGGCTTTTCCAGGATCAGGGCCAAGTTCTACATGTTTAGGACACAGGGTTGAAAGGCCTATTTGTTTACATGAAACTGTAACCCAGCATAGGAGTCATCTCTTCTGGCGATGAGATGTAGAAAGAATCACCTAGGTTTTGATTTAGGGGAAATGGAGTCATATAAATATTAGTAAGTACTGGCAGGAAGACTGCTGTTGGCCCTTTAGTGGAAAGCAAACTTTTCCCTTCGTCCTGTATGGAAAGGCATACATAGTGTAGGTTAATATCTAACAGTCTTGGCTTGTTAACCCTCAAAACTAAGATATCCAGTGCTGTAACTAAAGATGATTATCATTATGTTCTCAATTAATCATATTTTAATTCCCCACAGCCCAGGGTGATGTATTTCTATGATTTAACTTGATTTATTCTAAGAACAGTCCAAACCAAAAGATATTTAGCTTAGTTTCATTTTATGTATGAGGAAAGAAATAAATGCTGACATTAGAGAAAGCTGAGCCAGAAGAGGTCGTTTGTGGTTGAAAAAGTGACAGAGCCAATTAATTATCAAGAAAAATGCCACTTAATATTTTGTCAGTAAACTAACTGATGAATACTGGAGCTAATCATTGCAGATTTGAAGAACAGCTACTAATGTGATCCCTTGTGATGGACTGTGTGACCTCAGTGTGAACCGTAGACTGTGTATAAAAGATGGATGTAACCTCTGGGTCTGAGAGGAGCAGCCAACCTGGAAGTGCCCTAAACCTGCACTCTTTCTAACAGCCAGCAATCGGCGACTCCTAGAAATGCGCAATTATATAGAATTCTTTTAAAAACGACTCCACTTCCCTGTCTTAGTAAATACTTTCCTGTTGAATTTATGGCCTCAATTGCTAGTTTCAAGACTGTTTTAATACACCATGATGGTCATTTTGTAAATTATGGTTCATTTTGGAGAAAAACAGCCATGCTAAAGGTGAGGGCAGGGCTACCTTGTGATTGATGGACCACTACTGTATCGCAGTGCAAAGTGTGCTCGAGTTCACAGTCACATCCACCTCTTATTAGGACTCTTTTCAAAAGAGCCAAACAATGCAAATCACATTCAAAACTGTAGGCTTCAACACAGTAGTCCAAAAAGCAATAGATGGCGCCATGGTTCCCACATCCATCTTTGATATACAGCCTGTAGTGTGGACATGTTGTCAGCGTTTCAGTCAAAGACTGATATTTCTTCTCCCAGTCTTTCATTGGAATGGCTTGAAGGATTCAGGTAGTAGTCAGTATTCCATGATATTTTGAGAAAATACACACAGTTTCTCCCCTTCTTTTATCATTTGTGATAACAATCTGAGGGGAGTCCCGGCCTCCAGACTGAGAACCACTAGTCTAGATAGTACCTGCTTTAAATCGCTTTCCTACAACTGTCAGATGAACGTAGTTGTCAATTAGAATGAAGGTGACAGAACACTAACTTAGTAATGTGCCGTGAAGCCACACTGTCTCCATAAGCTACTGTGTTCATGTGTGCATGTATACACCTCACCTCAGAGGACCTGAGCAGTCCCTAAATCAGAGAGCATGAAATCAGTTCACACACACACACACACACACACACACACACACACACACACACACACACACACACACACACACACACACACACACACACACACACACACTGACCATCTCGCAGACGCACATGTTCACACAGTAGTTGCCCATGACTGAAATAATATTTTCATATTTTCATAAAACACCCTACTCAGGTTTCTGAATAAACCATTAGCGGACTAAAGACCCTCCCCAACAGATACTCAAACATCAAGCACATGTGCACATTAACATACACGTAACAGAAGCATTCCTCGTCTGTCCAGATCTGCCCACTGATTGAAGCCAAATGTCTTTGAAGGGACTGTAAAGGCAGACAGAGAGAGACTAAAAGGGATAGAGAGAGAATTCAAAGAGACATAAAGGAGCAGGTAGACGAACAGACAGACAAAGAGAAACATCTAGAAAAATGAGCTGTAATCTCAACTGTTCAACCTTGTTCTGTTGAATCCTTAAGCCTTATAATGAGTCTAAGCAGCGTCTTACTCATTGATGGCACACTGGCCAGAATTCAAGTAAAGAAGAGTGACAAAGTAAACAACTTACCACTATAATGCTCTTCACATGCAATACCTATTTAATGATAACACCATTAGATAGTTGTTATTCTAGACCAAGTAAGGTTGTTAGGCTGAGTGTATTTATTGAACAAGGAAAGATTATACTGTCTATGAATTCAACTTTAATTTGAAAGCAGATTAATGTGATATTTCTTCTCTTAAATGGGCTTTAAATCTCTTGACTGACGCTATTACAAGAAAGCTCATGAACTAACTGATGATTTTCGCCCTGATTTTATAGCCCAATTACACTACAAGCAGCATAGTCTCGCCTTGTTCCAAACCTCGGAATCATTCCCAGCACATCATTTTAGGTTTGTTGTTTTTTTTGTGCAGCAATTCAAACCGAAGTAAAGACATGAAGGCAATTCAGTCTGATTATTAGTAAGATCTTTTGGACGTGCAGGGCGTGTGTTTAAATCACTGTACAGTCTGGCCTTCTTCACTAAGAATGACATAAGAACACATTTTCACTTGAGTAATATCTGTTTTTCCCTAAATGTTCACAGAGAAGGTTGGCTTTCATGATTAATGCTAATCATTGAACGCATGCTGCTACAAGTAGCCCTCTGATGATGAAATCTTATAAATGGAGATCTGTGTGAGATCTGACTTCCAAACCTTCATCATACCACATAAACACATTTTATCGCAGCAAACTCAGCAGCATGAACTGTCTCCCTGAACGACAAAACAGAGAAGCTGTTTCCAATTCTGAATATAATCTTTAAGTATTTAACATGTCATTGATCTGATCCAAACTGTGTCATCTGCTGAATCCTTGAGCATTTAGCCGCTGCAGTCACAATCCCTACATGCTGCTGTCGTTCCTGTCCAAGATTACTGAAGTGGTCAGTTATTATTCCCTGCAGCTGGTACCACTCACAGCTCATCTGTTAGTCGTCTCATTTCTGTCACCTTTAAAGTCTTTACCAGCAGTGTTTCTCGAGCCGTGGTCCAGGGACCCAAAGATGGTTCTTTAATAATGCTTAGTACCAGTGATGGAAGAAATATGAAGTCATATTCTTAAGTAAAAGTAGCATAAATATAATCCATAATAAGTCTCAATCCTGCATTTACAAGTACATTTCTTTCATTTACAAGATCCCCTCTTAGCATATATGATTTAAAGATGTGATTTTTTTTTTAATCATTTGTCTGTATTTTTAGAATTTTTCAAATTGCATCTACTCCAAGCCCCTAATTAATTAAACTAGAATCTACAAATATACAAATACTTTTCATTTCCACAGTTGAACTACTGGAAAATACGTCTCCTATCTCCATCACCTCCTCACTAACAGTCAATTCTTACTGTTCTTGCAAAGCAGGCTTCAAGTTTCCACATCACACTGTTCCCCGCACCATCACACTACACATCTTCTATTTGACCTGGACTGACTTCTGAACCAGTCGATGCCACAAATCTTGCATACAGGTACACAACTCGGATTTTTAGGTGAGCTCAGAAATACTTTCCACTCTCAGCAGAACAATCTGAAACGAGCCTTTCAGCGCCAAGCTCTGAACATATATCAGTTTTCACAGCGAGGCTCAAACATTCAAGAGAGGTAACCGAGACAAAAACACATTTTTAAGTGGAGGGAGACTTTGCATAAAATACTAAGTGTCAGAATGTCCCCTGTAGTATTATATAATTGATTATTAGTCATGTGTTTGCTGGTTAAAATGGAGACAGTTATAGGAGCTGATTTACAGGTGGGCTGTTATGCACGCAGATCATATTTTGAAATTGATCTGTTGGGGTTTTTTATGCATAAAGTCTGAATCTTCAAAGTAACAAGAAACAATTGCTGCCAAATGAAAGCAGGAGAGAGAAAAGTACAAGGTTAAAAAGTAAAAGAGTAAAAGTATGAAGTATCATAATGTGGAAATATTTAATTAAATATAATAATATAATAATAATTAATATTTAGTTAAATATAATAATACTTCAAATGTATCACCGGGGAAGCTACTTTTCACAGCTCCAGAGTACAGTCAGCCTAAGTCCAGAGGAAGACAGGATGTTTCTGGATGGAGCTGCAGTGTCACTCTGTGGAACATAACGGCAATTACTGTTTCATAAAGGACCATAGTATATAAATTATCCTTATAAAACCTGTACAATCAGTGACAGCTGTATTTCAAGTGTTGGCTTTTCAAAACTGTGTAAATATTAGGTTAATGATGCTGATGGCCATTATTGTTTGTCTAAAATCACTTTCTTGCTCTACTTCCATTAAAATGTATGTGATGGAGTCACTTCACACTTTTCTCCTCGGGTTAACTGAATTTGCTTAACTTGAAGTCACATCAACACTTGTGCACTATGCACACGATTGTATAGTAACACAACTAAAGGATCTGATTTTAAATTTTTATATTTAAATTCAAAGAAAGTTTATACGTATAGCACATTTCATACTCAAATCACATACATTAAATGTTATAAATATTAAAGAAGAAAGATGATCAGCATACAAACGGTGTGTGCAAATTAAACATATCATTTCTGCTGGAAAGTTCTGCATTTGAACGTCACTGGGGGCTGACTCACTTTTAGAAGCAACCTAAGGGACCCTTTTGGGAACTGAGATTCTTGACATTTTACAAATTACAGTGGCACAGCAGTTTCAGAACAGATAGAACACCACACATTTCCTCAGATAGCTTCCATACTTAATAAGTTTTTTTTTAAAGAACAATGGATAAATATGAAAAAATGCAAAGTTGTTTTTGTGCATTGTTAAACCTCATAGCATTCCACCCAAATAATACTTTCTAACAGACAACTGATGGATTTAAAGATTTTTATCACCCAAAATGCTACTTCTTGAACAAGTACTTGTGTTTTGAAAGGTTTATTCCACCCAAAATCTTAGTTTGTATTCAAACATTTATATTTTCAAATGTTAATTCTAACCCAAATACTATATTCTGTTCAGTCACTTGTATTTTCAAGTATTAATTCCACCTTAAATACTACATTCTGTCTAAGTACTTATAATTTTGAAGATTGGTTAATTCCATTCAAAATGTGACTTTCTGTTCAGGTACTTCCATTTTTAAGGATTGATTCCATCCAAATAGTACTTTCTATTGAATGACGTATGGGTCTAAAGATATACTTCACCTCAAACATTAGTGTCGGTCCAAATACTTGTAGTTTTAAAGGTTTACTTCACCTAAAATATTAGCTATTTTTGCCTTTCAGTTGTATGGCAGTCAGAAGCAAGCGTTTGGTAGACACAAAACTGACTAAGTTAACATCTGTGTGGCCCGAAAACATGCTGTGACCTTGGTGTGAAGACTTGTGTGGGAAGGTTGGCTCATGCAGTACACAAGGATTAGATTGTAGGGAGGTCGAGATAAAACACTAAGGCGGATCCTCCTCGCTTTCACTGACCTTAGACTGTTCACTGCACTTGTCAGCATTTTTCTCGCTCTTTAGAAAACTTCAACGCTGTCTGTTTCTTTTATAAGAATCCAGTATGTATTTGTCAGCAGTCTATTAATTCAACGCAGACCTCCAGTCCGTGTGGGGCGGAAACACACCACTGAAAGGAAAACAGAAACAGTAGAAGAAGAAAAACAGGAAAAGCGGCGGATGTTTTGGAAAACAGTCGGCGTTAAGGTAATACATTACCTGTACTTACTGTTTGACCTTCTTGATCCACTTAATTGTTATATGTGGACTTCTGCCGACCACAGAGAAGACAGTTGGAATGTATGGCGGTGGTTTTGTAGTTTGTTTTCTGAGCTAGCTTAAAGCTAACGGTGAGACTTAGCTTTAGACTTGCCTGTTGTGTGTTTTGAGTCTGACAGTCCGTTTAAAACTTCAAAAAAAAAGTGTTAGAATATCTGAAAAAATATTTAAATTATTTAAATGTGGAGTCCGGTTATTTCTTTATGTAGTTATGTTTGTGTCATTACAGTCCAATGTGTGTTAGAGACTAATAAGTGGCTTGCACTTTTGAACTGACTACTAACGTTACTACACAAAAGATAACAAGGCCGCCACGTAGAGAGGGCATGTCATCATTTGAATCATTTATTTTAAGTGATGTTTACATGTTTTTTCCCCTTTGTTTAGAGAAGTTTGATTTTGTTTAACTAAGTATGACTACCATAGTGTTTTTAGAGATTTATCTCAAGAGCCAAAGGAAGTGATGTGCAGTTATAATCAAGCTAAATTTTACCTTTAAGGAGTTTGTATAATTACTGTAGTATAGTTTGTATAATTACCATGTCCACTCTTTTAACTTACCTTAACAGGAAAATGTCCAAAAAGTCAAAAAAGAGAAGACACAAGAAGTCTTCATCCTCAAGTGAAGAAGATGAGAAGGTAAGGAGAGTATTTATTTATCAGCTGTGTTTACTTTATTTGTTTATGTTACTTCAGGGATGAGACAAAACTTTGTATCATGATGCTAAGATACAGTGATATTATAAAGTTGCTGTAAAATTACCCGAAAAAGTTGTTTGTGGATAAAATAATCAGAAAAGAATGCCAGTTCTTGGTTAAATCCAGTAATTAAAAACCAAACAAATCAATACGCTTTATTGCATTCTTGAAAAAAATCACATACAAAATCACCAATGCCATAAAAGGGTCCTTCTCATATTCAGGAACAGCTACCACCATATACACGCAGTTAATGTGATGATTGTAAGTTGAAACGCACTGACGCCTTTATATCTTGGAAGCGTCCTCTCAGAGGATGGACAACTAGATTGCCAGATCTCAAATCGTGTTGCCTCCTTTGGGTGGTTGTACACTCGCGTATGGAACAGCCACCTTGTCAACTAAGATAGCTGTCTATCAAGCTGTAGTCATCAACACTTTATTTCTCAGAAAGAAGGAATACATATGCTCAGCATATCAAGCAGCTGGAGTCCTTTCACCACTGTTGCTTGGGCAAAATCTCACATGTATTCTGGCAAGACAGAGTAACAAACCTAGACATCCTCTGTAAGTCAGACTGCCCCTCAATGGAGGATATGATCGAAAAATAGCGGTGGACGGGTAACTTGGTAAGAATGTAAGATGACAGGTTACCTAAACAACTGTTCTGTGCCAAGCTTGTCGAAGGTCAATGAAGGACTGGAAGACTGAGAAAATGATTCAACGACTGCTCGAAGATTGTGGAATTGACCTAGAAACTTGAGAATCGATAGCAAATGATCGTCTCCTATGGTGTGTCAAGTGTCCTTGGTGGCATTGAACGCTTTGAAGCAGAACGTTCAAATTGCGTCACTCAGAGCAGGCTCCGCAGAAAAGATCTTTGGTGTGTCATCTCTGTTCAAGACTGTGAAAACAAGGCAGGGTTTGTCACACAAAATATGCCCTGTCTTTTGGAGAAAGAAAGGAAGGGTTTACTTTTAAGTTACAACAAACTGTTGCAACAAATTGTGAGATTTTCATATTTTTTCCTTTTTCAGGTATCAACGGAACAAGATGGCAAGAGAAAGAAAGCTGTAAAGAGTCACGAGAGGTTAGATAGAACATGCGTGACTGTTAACAACAGATTAATTTGGATAGCTGATCATCATTCACTTAATTGTTAAGATTTTTTAAAATTGATTTCTCACTGTTCTTTCTTTTGTTCCTTCAAAATAAGGAGCCATAAGGAAAAAGAAAAATCTTTTCCCTCTACTGTTAAAGATGACTCCCAAAGCAGCCGCCAGATCAAAAAGCCTGTCTACAGATTGGCAAACACACAAGCAACAGAACAGAAACCCATTAAGAAGGAAGAACAATGTACTAAAACAAAAAGTGTCTCTGCGCCATTCCGTGGGGAAAATTGCTCCAGCAAAGCAAAACATGATGTTTCAGGGAAAGGTAAAACTGTCAGTGGAAGTAAGACTGTGGAAAGGGAACCCTCAACACACTTGAACACTAGCAGTTTACATACACCTCCTCTGAGAACAGAGAAGACGTCTAAAGACAGGTTAGATGAAAAGTCTTCCCAGAGGAGCCCATCCAAATTAAGGAAGTGCTCAACAAGTCCCAGTTCAGTCTCTGCTGAACACAAGCGGAGGCACGATTCACACAGGAGGAAGCATATAGCTAAGGAACCGTCAAGAACCAGAAATGACAGTAGCACTCACAAGACCTGGGAACCTACCTCTTCTTCCTCCAAGGATTCTCTAGAGCAAAGAAGAAGGGAGCTGGTCAAAGATGAGCACCACAGGCTTCAAGAAAAGGAGTCAAAGGCCAGAAGGAGCTTGTGTGCAGAGGCAGAATCTTCCTCTGCCTCTGTCCCAAAGACGTCTTCCAGCTTAGCCAAGCATACTTCTTCAGAGAGTTACTCTCAGGTGCTGAAGAAAGACACTTCAGTTTCATGGACTGTCACATCAGGGTCACACAAAACAGCTCAGTCATCATCTACTCAAACACAAATACCTCCACTCATACCGTCGATGCCTCCTGATTTTAAGATACCAAAAAAGGTTCAGCCAAGACAAGTTGATGACAATAAAACAATTTCCACAATCACAAATGTCAAACACGGAGTTAAGCTCTCAGACTCAGAGAAGGTTTCAGTGAGCAGCACGGAGCAGGAAACTGTCCAACAAGCTCACAGCTGTTTGGATGTTGCACATAAGTTTGAAGGACAAGATAAAAAGTCGTCTTTGCCTCACCAGCTCCCAGCCACCACCACTAAGCCTTGGCATGACCAGGTAATAAAAAGCATTGCTCGTTTAATCCAAACAAATTGGTATAAGATCTGAACAAAGCATTTTGGTAGCTGGTGTATTAAAATGGTGTCATGTGTTTGCTTAATATGAGGATGCATGATTGTGTTTTTATTTGAAAATGTATTACTTTGAAGATGCAAGTGGTTGAAGAGCTTCATCTTGCTCGCTCTGAGAAGAGACTGGAGGTCAGTATCATGCAGAGCTATGGGGAGCTCACCTGCATGGACGTAGATTCTGAAGGAGAACCACCCGCAGATACACAATGTAAGTTTCAGTGTTTTTCTTAAGACCCTCCAAATTTTATATATCCATGTAGCAATACAGTATTGACTTGTACACATAAAGTCTGTGAAATGAAGTTTAAATACACCACAAGGAGGCACTATTGGTCAAATTCCAAGTTGCATGCCTTGATATGGCCTGGCTTTGTGATTTACCTGGAACGTCATGTTTAAAAGATTTGATTTTGCTTCAGAGTGACACATGGAGATAAAGACAAAGTAAGAGCTGATTATTCACATAGCAATTTATTAAAATTTTTGTTTCAGTGAGCTTAGTGTTCCAGTTATAGGCTTTGAAGGAACTCTAACTACCACTGCTCTGGACTGAAGGCTCTGACTCCAAAGACATACTAAGCAGTCAGAACAGTGTTTCCAAAAGCTTCACACAGGCCCTTTAGAAGTAAACACTTGTCCGTCATCAACAACAGCAAGGGCCATGGAGATATGGGGAGCATCGAAGTCCTTGTGTTTTTTTAAAATAATAATTTGGGAAAACTTAGTAAACCCAATGAATGTATTAAGAAAACTGTATTTGCTATTTTAAAGCCTCATAAAGAAAAGTCAGACATTTCATATCACGTCCTTTTCATCTTAGTTCAACATATCTGATTTTTCTTGATCCATCTTCTGTCTAGTAAATACAGTTTTTAACTATTTTTCTTCAGCCTCCTGAGTTTACTTGGTATGAGCTCATTTAACTTACCAGCTAAATGTTTCAACTATATGTAAATGTATCTTTACAGGCAGACGGCCTCCTCAGCAAGGCCTGATCCTCGTTCTGGACACCAACATTCTCCTCAGTCACCTGGATTATGTGAAGAAGATCAGATTTCATGGCCTTGGAGGTGTTTAATACATACTACAGATTATTACTTAACCCGTTTTTTAAATTATATCAGTATTTTGTGTTTGTCTGAATGATTCATGGCATTTCTTGTGTCATATAATTAAGTGCAATTAGATCCACTCCCAACTGGTCCAATTAGAAAAAACAAGCAAAAGATGAGTGCATCAGTGGATAGAAAAAGGTATACTGGGTGCTCTTTTAGGAGCCTCGGATCTCTCTTCTTCTTTTTGGTCCAATTAGAAGTTAAACACTAGAAGTCACCATGAGATGTCTTAACTCTTTGAAGCTTTTCTGTCTCTGGTAAAAAAAAAAAGGAACAATACATGTTGACCTGTCGCATTGTTCCAGGACTATTAGGAGAACTGGAGGAGCAAGTAGAACCTCAGTCTAAACAATATGTCATATTCTCATTCAGTAATCTTAGCACACTTAAGGAGCATAATTGTAGTCTAAGTTTGTGGACCACAGTAACAAGTGTTGTGTCACCAACAAAGAGTTTAATTGCAGGATCATTATAGCTGAGAACATTACTCAATAGTAAATTATAATTTACAGAAGTGTAAATTCCAAGAAAGTCAAAAACTCTATGTTCACCATTTTGGAATTTATTTGTGCCATGAAATATGGGCTCGCCACTACTTGTTCTGTCTGCTTCGTGTTTCCTTAGCCCTGGGCTTCCCTGTCATCCTGATCCCCTGGGTGGTGCTTCAGGAGTTGGATTCCCTAAAAAGAGGAAAAGGCTTTGCAGGATCTGTGGCCCACCTGGCAACTCCTGCTATCTCGTACATTTACAACTCGCTGAAGAGCCGAGAACCCACCTCTGGGGGCAGTCGATGCAGCAGGCCGCTGAGAGCATCAGTAAGTGCCGGTTTAAGGAAATTCATTGATTACAACCAGGATGGAACCCACAAATGAAGCGTGTTTTTTGGCAATCAGCATTTCACACAAAACATTAAGCACTCAAGTGGAAGGTGTTTCCTTTCTGCTTTTTCTTTGAGTTTACGCTTTCTAACAGAATAATCTACTTGTCATAACAACACTCCAGTCCTTCTGGACTTCATAGCTGTAAAACCTGAATTTATTTAGAGCCTACTTATTAGTTTTCAAAACATATTAAGATGCGTTGACATGATTTTTATTCTTGCAATCACAGCCAACATTCTGCTATAACATTTTTTAGAATGAGCTTTCTGTATTTTATTTTATATGTGGGAGATTGGAGCCCGTCAATGCTTGAGGTATTCAAAGCTCGACTGCTCACTGTACAGGCACTAGGGGGCAGTAACACTAAGCTGTTCATTCCTCTTCACAACACATATTGTGTGCTTCTCAAGGGCAGGTTGCATTCATGTAATGTTAACTGTATTGATCAGTCAAGTGTTTCGAAGCATAAAATGATGTAATATTTCTTTTAAAATAGATATGAAAACTCCTTGTGTTTTTTACTTCTGAATCTCGCTTCTATAAAACCATGTTGTGTTCTGTTATATAATGTTTTCTGCTTACCATGTACTTTCAGTGTTCTTAAGTAAACCTAACTTTCTGTCCTTGGGCGGACTGAATTGTTTATCTCGGTTACTCTTGTCTTCATGGCCTCACCTCTGTCTCTCTGTACCTACTTGTCCCCAGATGGTCTGAATGCTGAGAATAATGATGACAGAGTGCTGCAGTGCTGCCTGCAATACCAGAATCTGTATCCAGAGTGTGCTCTTATCCTGTGCACGTGAGTTCCCCCTCCCCCCCTACAGTGTACTGCTGCTGCTGCAGAGTGTGTGTCCTCTGCTAATAATGCACATGCATGTGACTGTGAGTGGGTCCAGCCAGATAGTTCCAGTTGGGATGAGAGAAAGGGAGCCAGACAGTTATTGGCAAACAATAGATGTGCTGAGCAAGGAATTCTGAGTTTAGTTCAGGAATTTTCTTTGGCTCACATTCGCTGTGGCATTATATTATTTAATTTTCTTTATCCTTTTGACCTATTTTTAAACAATTGTCATTTTTCCACACTCTGGTATTAATTATTTAGCTAAACCGAAGGGCATACACGAGGGATTAGAGCTGCACATTAATTTGGTCAAATAATTCTGGATATCTGTAATGTGAATTGCCTTAATGTTCTTTGTGTTGTCACTGCCATCTGATTTAAAAATGTTCCTTCAATTATTTCTCTCCAGCAATGATAAGAATCTGTGCAGTAAAGGTCTCCTGAGTGGGGTGCATACCCTCTGCAAGAGTGATTTGGAGTCAAAGGTTCAGAGATCCAGACATGGCCTTGACATGCTGGAAAACATTCAGGCTCCCATGCTGCCTCACGTCAGCCCCCAGGTCTCATCATCAATGCTAAGCAGGAGCAGCACACCAGTTCAGCCACACAGTCAAGAGAAAGCAGGCTGTTCTGTCGGACTCACAGAGAAGGGTGAGCCAAGGATTAATGTGTTCTTCATGCAAAACAGGAAGTAACTTGCCATGCTCCGTCATCGTGCAGCAGCTAATAGTACATACCATCCATGCTCTCACCGTGTCCACCCACTCTTTCCTATTTTCCCTTTTTTCCTTCACGTAAAGGCAGCTAGTTTAATTCACCACTAAAACTGTTCTAACAAGAAATGGCCAAATGAAAACAAATAAAAATGCCAGGAACTCATCCCCTACACACACTGAATTAGTATTACAGATACCAAAAGTGCATTTCCTTGTGAAACAGCTTCTTTAATTCATATTGTGTAGATTGTGCTGACATGCTCTTACTAGCCCTTATTCTACACATACATACACATATTTGCCCTCATGTAAAGGGCAGTAGATGCTCTGCTTTATGTATATATATGTTTCTATACTTACATATGTATACAAATATGCATCTGGCCACAGATATCAAGCGGCTCGGTGAAAGAGACGAGGAAAAGGCAAAATGGGACCTTAGAAGAAATGTTTCTGGACTAGAGGACTGTTTACTTGAGGTGCTGTCTGATGTGTTAGAGGCGGAGATGAAGGCTGCTTACGAAGACCTCTGGATAGAGGTAACATTTATGCTGTCAGTGATGTGCTTTTGAGACTAGATTTTAATGTCCAGTAAATCAGAATCAGCTTTATTGGCCAAACATGTTGCTACAAGCATCAACAATAATCCAAATAGGTTAAAATAACTGTAAAGATTGTATGAATAATTTCATCTGTTACTTTACATGGGATAGGTCAACGTGTATACTATATGTGTGTATGCTGATGAGCCACAACATCAAAACCATCTGCCTGATATTGAGTAGGTCCTCCTCTTACTGCCAAAACAGCTCTGACCCATCACAGCATGCACACAAGACCACTGAAGCTGTCCTGTCTTTAAATTATAGATCACCATTATTAGCCAAATATGTTCCTGTAAAATAGAAACAAGAATGCAAATGCTGCTTGGTCTATAAAATTGTTTAGATGGTTGATGCATGCTGAGTAACACCCACATGAAGACCTGGAGATAAGAGTTCAGTGTCATTTATGTTACCCGTCTATGGTTTTAATGTTGTGGCTGATGGGTGTGTATTTTAGTGAATGTCTTTAGATCATTATCAGCTTTATTGGCCCAGTATGTTTCTGTAGAATGTAAACAAGAACACAGATACTGCCCCGAGCACAAGTAGTGCAAGAGTAAAGAATGTAAAGACATTTTAATGGATTACATACAGAATATGCATGCCTAGGCATGTCCATACAGTTTATACAGCCTACTGAGATTTACAGCTGACTATGACTGGTGATATGTATTGAGCTCTTTTAAATACCGTAATGAATAATGACTAGTATTATTTTAACATTCTAGGCCTTTGTTTCATTGTATTTTCCTTTCTGTAAACAGGTAGTTTATCAAAAGCCACCCTGGACTCTGAAAGATGTGCTGCAGTGTTTTAAAAAGCACTGGATTGCTGTTTTTGGGTTCTGTGTCCCACGCAGTAAGCTGCAAACTGTTTTGAATCTCATCAACTTCTTTAACTCAGGTATGTGGGTATGTAAGGGGAAGAAACAACAGTTGATATATCTTGCAGTGGTTACGTACTGCCCTCTAATGACCACATACTTCTGTGAACACAAAGTTATTTTGGATCTTGTGTGCTAATTTCATTATTTCATTGTTTGTAATAACAGTGTGAGCTTTCTGTCACAGATCTTGCAGCAGCTATGACTTGCACCATCTGTGTGTGCACTACATTGCCTCTGACATTGTTTAATTTAGCATAGCCTCTTTTGCTCGGATTGTGGAAGGCTTGATAATATCATCCTCTCCAAATGAAAACATTTGATGCCAGTTTCCTAGGACCTGATTTGAATCTTTCTTTGAGTGTGAACAATAGATTTTGAAAAACACTGATAACCTTGAGATGCTGAACATCCAAACTGAGCTCCCTTTTGTGTCCAAATACTGCAGAATCATTGTTCCCTTGTAACTATGTCAAATCCATAAGCTCAGCTATACTGATGGAAATTGTTAAGTTGTCTAAAAAATATGACATTGCTCATTGCTGAAAGCTCAGATATCCAAAAACTGTGCATCAGTTAATTGAAAAACAGTGTTTTCTTTTTATTCTGAGTCATCCCTCAGATAAAACCCCCACTCCATGGGGGTATGACGTTGTCTGCCCTGCACTGCGCTAGAACCCTACAGAACTACATACAGAATCAGGTCATCTGCTAAAGTGGGAGACTCAAATGTGTGTCAGAAAGCTGCTGAGTCGCCCACTGCAGCACTCCTCGGTCTGGATCTCATTTCTGGATCCACTTGCTGTATGCTTATCTTGCTAAATGTGTGTGTGTGTGTGTGTGTGTGTGTGTGTGTGTGTGTGTGTGTGTGTGTGTGTGTGTGTGTGTGTGTGTGTGTGTGTGTGTGTGTGTGTGTGTGTGTGTGTGTGTGTGTGTGTGTGTGTGTGTCTCAGCCTCTCATTCAGGCTCTGTGTCCACCTGTGTGGTGGTGACTGCTACACCCGTGGCACAGTCATTTTTAGTCCACCCAAGAATGCTAATGGTTTAAACTGTGGGGTTTTGCCCTTGTTCTGTTTATCCTTGGTTCACATGCATGAGTCTGGATCTTGTGGTACCACGCAGCCTGGCTCTGTGCCAGGACTCTGAGAGTAGGGCGAGGAGGAGGAGGAGGAGGAGGAGAAAAAGGAGGAGGTGGAGGAAAGGAGGAGGTGGAGGAAAGGAGGAGGGATAAACTGTATGTGAGGCTAAAAACAAATCTAGGAGTGGAAAAGTACTGCATGCGATTCTCTGGTCTCCCTTAAGCACGCTGTGAAATGTGTGTGTAGTCACTTGTAGCTACACTTGTGAGGACAGACTTTTCAAATCCACCTACAAAGTAGCAAGGCTAATTTTTAGAGCTGCAGCTGGAGCTAGAAGTCTAAGAGTAAGATACGTAAAGGCAAGAGACTTGAATAAATAAAAATAAATAGCATTCTCTCTAATGTATAGCAAAAATAATGCATTTTTTTGATGTCCTCCCTCCTATGTGTATAAATGCATGTTTTATTGTAACTCGAGCCTATTGTGCACGGGTTCTGCAAGTCTGAAAACAGCATTGAACAAAATAGACACACACACATGCTCATAGTCGAAGAAGCTGACTTGTTTTTGGCCAGAGTGTCCCACTGCCTGGCTTTGCCTTCCATCTTTATATTTATAGCAGTTCTTGACACAAGGTTGCACACACTAAGAATCTGCTCATAGACATCCACTCCCCTTTGGCTCATTTTCATATTTTTGTGATTTATATTATGTGTGCTTTTATACCAAGTCCCCATATTGTTAGGAACACCTTGCTAAAACTAATTCAGTTTATTACAACAGCCATGCAATACTAACATAATGTTTTCATTTAGGTTGAAGGGATTTATAGAAGTGTTGTATGAACTTCATTTTCAATGCTACCGTATTTGGTGCTTTTGAATTGCATCTTATATGTAAATGAGCACATTTCTGTCAGTTAGATGTAACTTGCTGACTTGCAACTAAATGTATATATGACCTTTATGTGCATCTGTGTGCATAGCTAATACTGCCTGAATCTGTGTGTTCTCTCAGGTGAAACAGTGGACTGTAGCACTACCTCAGTGGCAATTCAAGAAGCCAAGGAGCTTGTGAAAGCTTTCTCGAAAAGTTCGACCCTTGTTCCCAATGCCATCTTTGTAATGGACGACATATTCAATAAGCTGCAATCTCAGGTCAGCTGGAGCCCATTTGAAACCTTAGGGCTCAAATTTCCACTTCTGTTCTCCAGGGGGAAATCTGCTCCTTTTCTAGGACTGCACTATCTGACTGTTATATTTGTTGTGGTGGTTTGGAAGCACATAAACACCTAAAGAGATTTTTATTGTTTTGTTTCCATATTCAGAGAGCACATAGAGGTAGTTAGACTGTTTTAAATCTGACAAAACAGCTGTGTCCGTTTTTGTAGAAGACACAGCATTTAATCGGTTGGATTTCTGAAACTGTTTTTCAATTTGGTTAACAGCTGCATCCATCTGCGGAGGGCGAGTCTTCTTCCTCTGATGTTGTCATGAATGATGATGATGAAGAAGAGCAGCCCACACCTGCTCAGGTTTCTCACCAGGAAGTGTGGGCTGTGTTTGAGGGCATCTGGTCTAAAGTTTACCCAATGAGGTGGGTGTGATGAGAATTTTTAATGAATGCAGTGTTTGGATTCCACTTGTGATGATACTCCATATGATGTGTTTCTGACCTATTTCCGCAGATTTTCTTGGATTTGTTTAAAGGATTAGTGCTCTTTATTTAGCATCTTTACTTTATGCCAACATGATTTCAGAAATTGTTGTTTCCTGCTGCAAGAGGACACTGCAGAAAGTACAGTGGCAAGGTCTTCTGCAATGAGGACAGCTCAGTAGGAGTGTATAATGGACAAAAACGACCAGCTGATTATACGAGAGAGTCTGCTCCAGCAATTAAAATGGCAATAAATGGTTACATGCAATAATTTGCTGGAACAGAAAGAACACTTTAGAGATGAGTTTGTGTATTTAGTTTCCTCTCATTCCACTGACCCCTGAGGTCATTTTTTTCTGTCACGTTACAGCTTGGAAGTGTTCAAAGCTCTGGGCTTTGACCCTTACACCATGCAGAGTGCTCAGCCAGTGGGAGGTCCCCCACCGCCACAGGACGCCGTAGCCTGTTTGCACAAACTGTCCTCCATGGTCTCACAGCTGCTCCAAGCCTTCAGCAGGTATGTCGGCCCACTCGTATCACTGCTGTCAGAATAAACACAACGCTGGACATTTTGCTCATCTGCGTTTTAGCCTCAGTGACCTTGATCTCAACAGCCAGTCCCTTGAAGAAATACCTTTTAAACTGTCCTTGGCTTGTCCTTAGCCAACCATATCCTCCCTGTGTCTTAGTTATGTGTGTGTTCTATGTTGGCATGGCTCTGAGGTTCTATTTGGCATGTAGCGTTGGTCAGGCTGTAATCTGTTTGACCTTGTCCTTTGCTTTATCACTTTGCCTGTGACGCAGCAGTGAGCACTTCGCTGTAGCATTGTAAAGTTTCTCACGGTGCCTTCAAGAAGCAAAATCTTACGTCAAGGACATCTTGACATTCTGAAAAGTTTGCCACTGTATCTGTATGAACAGCTGAAAATAATAGGCTTTTCAAGAGGTGTGCAATCATCCACTAATCACACTGGGGCATGAAATTGAAGTGATCTTGGGTTGATTGTAATGAGGACCTCATAAAAAGGCTGCAGGATGAAATATCGTCAGAGTTCTTGATGACTAATGTGCTTTGCGAGCTTCTACTAGGATGATGTCAATCTTTCAAGCTAATACGAGTGATGTCAGTTCACTTCACTTATCTGGCATCCCAAAGCAGAAATTTGGCTTGCAACACCAGTTTGCAGTCATTTCCTTGTTTAACTGTTTTCATTCTGTCAGTGTTGATCCACATGTCTGCTGTGGCACGTGTCGGGAAACATTTAATCACAGATCCTTTCAGACCTTTTACAGTATCAAAACAATGTGTAAATAATACATTTAAGCAGGTCATTCCAGATGCCCATTTTCCCAGCAACACTTTCCAGTTCCTTCTGAGGAGATCATTTTACATACTTTCGCATTCACCCGTTGACATGTATACAGTAATTAAAGAGGGTCTGCTCACATTCAACAACTCTGCTTTTATTCTCAGAGTACTCAGTTCTTCCAAAATAGGGGCAACTGGTATTCCTGCTATAATAACTAATTGAGTCTGCAGTGCTCCAGCAGATTACACATCAATATAATTGAGAGAAATTACCATGCTTCTATCTTTAATGCTGTTAGTTGATTCACCAGTATTTCATTTTATTATTTTTAAAATGTGATCTCTCTTTCATTGTTGCACAAACCAACCCCCCCATCTTTCTCTCTCACACAGACATAAAACATCTAAATATCACACAAACAGCTGGTCTGGTCATAGTCACTGCATTATTCATTTCCTGAACAGGATTCACTGTGACATTTAGGTCTCTTTGAGGGTAAGTAACATTAAACTCCTGCCATCCAAAGGGCAGAGTGTCTGCTGAGATCCCTCTGTTTCATCCATGTGTCACTCTGAACTCCTGCTTTTCAAGTCTACAAAACCAACATAGATGACTTTTCCTCTGATGGTGATATGCCCCTATAAAGAATCTTTGTCTGTTGTGAGAAAAAGTGGACATGAATTTAGTTTGGACAGTATTTAGTTTCTCCTTGAGCTAAGGCAGTCCGTTGCTACTTCTCTGCACCTTCCAGCTCCTTCCTGCTGTGGCTTGCATTTGATCAGAAATTATACTTGTGATGTTATGTTTGTAGACGTGCTTCATTTCCTGTCTTCACTTCTTGCTCGGTTTTTGCTGCTCCCAGCTAAATCTGTAACATGTTGCATCATACAGAAAAAGCCTCATAGTGCAGACTGTGTTCTACCAAACAGATGTTAGCTTTTTGGACACTAAAGATAAGATTGTTTATGGTTCTTTATTGCTGTAATGATGGAAGACAATAGCTTAAAAGAGACAAAGGAGGCCTCTCAGGTCACTGAACTTCTAAATGTGTCCTCAGTCCATTTATTACCTCTGAAACCCTCAAGGCCTCTCGGTTCCTCTTTTTATTGTCTGTGCTGCACAGTTTAGACCAGCATTTTGGTGTTTCATTACCAGAGGTTTCACTGTATCATACTACCCGGATGTTTTGATTATATCACATGTACTTACTATGTGTGTTCTGTGATGTTTATCTGTAATTTCACATAGAGTACATCGTGTGATGGTCCGTCTGTAGGTGCTAAAGCGTGTTTTTGGGTGATGTTAATCAGTCTGAAGAGGTGAAATGGTGTGTGGTGTGGCTACTTTCGTGATAGCATATTTGTAGCTCTTTGTGTGTAGAAACTGTTGTTGTTGCTGAAGCCCTGAGCTCAATCAATACCTCAGTCTGGTGAAGGTGCAGATGCTTACTCTGCACCCTGAAACCTTTTTTTAGATCTTGTTTTTCTCTCAGGCTTGTAGCTATTGTGTCTCTGTATTTGGGGTTGCGGGATGCTCACAACTCTCACTCTTAATATATAAATAAGTATATAGTAAGCAGACTTGCATATTTATCAGTGGGGAGGCAGATGGAGGTGTATACACCAAAAAGTAAGATGCTGATAAACCAAAGTGTTCTAAGTAAGCTCATGGTGGAAAAGTGGAGAATAAAATGGCAACGTGAATGCTACTACTTTGGATTAATTTGCCCAATGGTGTGAAGCAAAATAAGTTAATTTGAGTCATAATATATACAAAAAAAACTCACTTAAATGTTCAATGACAGGAGAGTCATTATTCTATAAAATACACACGGTATAAACATTACTGTGAAATGTAGTGTTTAATGAGTTCGGATAAGATTTCCTACTATGTTCCTCCATGTGCAGGAATCTCGGTTCCCTGTGTACACTCTGTGTGGATATCTGCACCTGTCTCTGTGCATGAAGTGTGTATTGGGCTGCCTGAGCACCGTTGTCTAGGAGACAGCCAGACTCATTTTCACGTGTTTGAGCAGAGCTATGACTCATTCCATACGGGCTATCTCTCCCTGTCTCCCCCTCACTCATTTTTCTCATTCGGTGAACACTAGACATGGATAATTTAGATCTCTGCTCCAATTACCATTTCCTGTTCCTCATTCTTCTCTCCTTTACCATCATTACTTTCAGCCTTTTTGTCTGTTACTCTGTATTTTCGCTACGCCGTCAGAGCATCCTACTGTGATGCTGTTTTTGACAGTGACGTGGGTTTGCGTGTGTGCATTTTGGTGGTGGATGGATTTATAGCTAAAGCATCAAAGAATTAAATACTCATTTTTTGTTAACTTTGTGGCAAAGGAGAGACGGATATCAAATAAATAAAATTATCTTTATTGGTATTTAATCCTGTAAACTCTAAGATCAGCCAGCAGGTTTGAAAGGCATGTTTATTTTTTATAAATCTCTAAAATGGCACCATTGATCAGAGCCAGTTGCTGTAAATACTGTAAAAATCCTCAGATTTTCAGCAACAGTCATTCAATAACTAATATTTTGCATGTGAGTCTGTCTGTAAAACTCACCAAATCTTAGCTTATATTTTATCAAAATCACTTGTTGTGTGCACCTCATTGAACAAATTGTAAAAAAAAAAACTCTTTGTTTTAAGCAGATGCTGTAAAGAAATTTTTTTTAAAATGGAAAAGTCATGAGTGACTTAAAAGTGACCAAAAGTCCCATGACAAAAGCTTGGCTGAACTGCAGGCCGCTATTACACAGAGCAGATAGGAGACGAGCATGGAGAGCATTTCGAACAATGGAGAGGAAAATAAAACACATTTGAACTATAAAGTAAATAGAGCATGTCTCAAAAACGGTGCACAGTGGAGCACACTGTTGGAATACATTCAGCATGACGAAATAGCTTTACAGAGCTTAGAGATGTGCAGAATAGTGTGGAAAAATGCAGAGTTTGTCGAGGCTATGAGAAGGCAAATAGTGAAATATCCATAGTTTGCATAGTCACCATTTTTAGTAACATCTGTGGACACTTTCTTGTTTTTTTTCAGTTGCTGGAAATTGAGTCATCAAAGAAAATCAACTTTTGTTTTTGTTTTGGTATGTTTTTCTTTTCTTCTTTGTTGTTTTTTTCTTCTTTTTTTGACATTAGTCATTGTTTATGGCATTACTTACAAAACTTGCGTTAGTTCTTTTAGTTCTGTCTACTTCTAGCCACGTTTGTGTTGTTTCCACAGAGGTGCAGAGCTTTACTTTGCAGTTAAAAATGAGCCCACAGTCAGTAAAGATGTGAAAGGAGCAAAAAATGCCTTGAAGCTGCCTGGGGTTCAGAGGGTTAAAATGCTCGTTTACACTGTTAAATACACACTTACCCGATCTTACTGTCACAAACAAAAGCTTTTTTAGTGCAGAGTCACTCATTAGAAGTTTCTTCCAAATTCAGGTGTAGATTTGACTCGACGTGTTTCAAGATTGATCTCATAGATTTGTGTTTTTGTTCCTCAGTGTTTTGTCCTCAGCTCCTGGTTTGGAGGAAGTCCAGAATCTGCTCAGCATCATCCAGTCCAATAAGGTTGGTATCATGTCTCCGTTAATGAAGTAATTTAGATGACTGATGTTTTAATGAAACATATTTGACCCTTTTTCCTCACAGTGGACTTTGCCAGGTTGAGCTCACCTGAATTTGCTCGTTTTTAACTGGGTTCATATGCCTTGTGTTTCAGCTTACTAATGAAGAGTCCAGACTAACAGCCAAAGACCTTCTTGACTGTTTCTTACAACCAGACTACAGGTAGGGCGCATTCGTTTACATAACAGTGATAGTTATTTATTTACGGTGATGAAGAATGCGTACAATTTGGCTGCCGCTACACTGTGCACTTTGTGTCCAGTAAGTCAGAGGGATTTGCTGAGTTGAGTGTTGATGTGAAGTGATGGATGTATTTAGCAACGCCTTCACTTCTCACCAAATACTGCAATCGCACAAGTTCTCAGAATTCTCAGCATGCCTGGGCAAGTATGTGTGTTTTTCTAGCGTTGTAGCCGTTACCCTGTCATAATAGCCCTGCTTTTAGCTATCATCAACCGACCTCTCACAATGATGGTGACCATGCCAACATTTCCAAACAATTGTGACACTCATTGCTGACATATTTCTTTGAAAGGACACCTCAGTGATCAGCAGGCTGGTGTACAATGGAAATGCTCATTTGCAGTCACCTGATTCTTGTCAGGTGTTGAAACATAATCACATTTTGTCTTGGAGGGGGTAATGACTTCTTTGTTGCACTGGCGGGACTTAATGTTGGTTCTACACAAAGGCTTAATGTTCAAGGGGCAGAACGAAGAGGAAGTAAATGTTAAGTAACAAATCGACTTTATCTGAACCATGCAGATCTGGCAGAGCTCCAGCATGGCCTCTCATAAAGTAAAGGAAGCGTTAACAAGCTTAACCAGGATCACAAATAAAGTCAGTTATGTGTCACTTCGTCAGGTTATAGTCACTGCCATCTGGCTAACGCAACTTATTTTTACATGAGGCCTACAGCTCAGCATTATTAAGTTGCAGATTGTAAGTATCTTATGGAAGGAGACGGGATTTGTAGGCAGCCCAAAGAAGAGCTGAATTTAGGACCACAAAGTACCTTCTGCCCGTTCAGTCTCTTGTCATGTAACAGGTTGTATATTTACATCTGGTCTTACGTTACCACGACTGTCACAAGTGCCTTTTTTAATATTTACACATAATAGAACACAATGATCCCATTTACTTTGCTTATTTTTGGCTGCATATTATCTGCTTTTCACCTTATATATAGGATGGTTAAACTTAGACTGCTATTAGCGTTTACTGGATGTGTCAGGTAACAGTGGTGCCACTGATAATTTCATGTTGTTTGATAATAGACAATATTGTGAGGGTGTTTTAAAGATCTGAAAGATAATAAAATTAAACTGTTAATGAGTCATTAAACCTGTTAAAATGTACACTGCTAATTGATTATTGGATAGTTAAAGCTGGGGTAAGCAGTGTTTTTGGAGGTGTAATTAAGTAAAAATTCCGTACTAACCTTACAGCATATAGTAATTCAGTTGGTCAGAGAGGACACTAGACATCTGCATCTCTTCCTCTTGATTCTGTTTTCAGGCTTCAGAAAATGCTGCATGTGACAGGAGATGTTAGCCAGTCACAGAGCTTTATCCAGATCAGGTAGGACAGTATAAATAGCAACAGAAGACGTTCACTTGGGAGGTTAGAGTTCAAATCCCTGTGTGGAGCCACAAATAAATATCGACTTTAAGCTTAACTTGGTAATATCGACCGTGAACTCGTCTGATGGCAGGGACATAAAGCAAAAAGGGAAGGCAGAAGAGAAAATGACAAGTCATTTATTGTTGGGTCCAGCTCTCAAATGTAACCACTTCATGTTTTTCTGCGTTTTTAAAATGCAGTTATTTTGATTTACTGTCCTTGAAATTCTCTTTTGTGTCTGTGACAAGTATCAGGTCAATATATTCAACCACAACTGAAAATACAGGGTGTCCCAAAAAATTTGACATCATTTCGCAGGCCAGTAATTTTGGCAATTATTGTTGAAATAACCTTATATTCTCACAGAATGTACAGAAACACGTCAAGATGTTTTAGCTAATGTTTTATTTTTGTTCTGTTTTCAGGTTGAGCCATGCCGTTCACTCCCAAAGAGAAGTCCTTTTGCATCTTCGAATATGCTGATGTTGGTGATGGTCTACCAGATCCTTTAGCCCTGCATAAGCAGCCTTCCTCTTTAAATTTTTGGTACCAAGTCCAAATTTGTTTGAGAGTTGGTGAAGTTTTTCCAAATTTTGCATTGAAGGCACACTGCTCAGTCTTGGGTGACTGTGTGCGAGCATATTCCAAGACGCAAAATGACTTCTCTTTGGGAGTGAACGGCATGGCTCAACCTAAAAAAAGAACAAAAATGACACATTAAATATAAAATCTTTAACTGTTTCGATACATTCTGAGAAAATTAGAGGTTATTTCAACAAGAATCGCCAAAATTACTAGCCAGCGAAATTATGATGTCACTTGGAAATTGAGATTAAAACTAGACAGATAAATGAACCAGACAGAAATGACAGCCTAGATTAAGGTCAAAACTGTATTGCAATGTTTGTCTGCTCGACATCACTGAATAGTTCATCGTCCAACTGTAAAATGTCTCACCTATGATGTACATCAGTCACAATGAAAACAACTATTCAACATAGCAACTTTTTTCATGTTTGTATGTCAAAAAATTGCTGTTAGCTGATTGTTTTCTAGTCTCTTCACTCTCAAATTAAAATGTCTGTGTTGTTCTTAGATATAATTGTATATCTATAAGGAAAACACAGACAGTGAAACTGGATTTTTAACACATCATGCAACATTTAAGGACCTAACAATACAGTACAAAAATAAATAATCCATAATAAAACTACTTGCTGCTCTGATACTTTCTTACACTCAACAAAAAATATAAATGCAACACTTTTGCTTTTGCTCCCATTTTTTTATGAGATGAACTCAAAGATCTAAAACTTTTTCCACATACACAATATCACCATTTCTCTCAAATATTGTTCACAAATCTGTCTAAATCTGTGATAGTGAGCACTTCTCCTTTGCTGAGATAATCCATCCCACCTCACAGGTGTGTCATATCAAGATGCTGATTAGACACCATGATTAGTGCACAGGTGTGCCTTAGACTGCCCACAATAAAAGGCCACTCTGAAAGGTACAGTTTTGTTTTATTGGGGGGGTCCACTCCTCTGCAATGGCTGTGCGAAGTTGCTGGATATTGGCGAGAACTGGTACACGCTGTGGTATACCCCGATCCAGAGCATCCCAAACATGCTCAATGGGTGATTTGTCCGGTGAGTATGCTGGCCATGCAAGAACTGGGACGTTTTCAGCTTCCAAGAATTGATTTGTGAACAATATTTGAGAGAAATGGTGATATTGTGTATGTGGAAAAAGTTTTAGAACTTTGAGTTCATCTCATAAAAAATGGGAGCAAAAACAAAAGTGTTGCGTTTATATTTCTGTTGAGTGTACATTACTTGCATTACTTTTCACTTTCAATATTTGTTTTCCTCTACCATTCAGTGTAAAGTAACGCACATGCAGTATTTTATCTGAGGTGATTTTATTCAGCTCCTGTTTGTGTTTATGTCGCTTTTGTGAGGGAAAAGCAAACTTTAATTTCATACCCTGATAAAGCAGCAACAGACTGCACACATCCAGGGATGAACAGAATGGCTAAGCCCCTCATTCCATCGTGATATAGTTCTCGAGCTAAATTGCAGCCATGTTTCTGCCTGCAGGTTGAACTGAGCAGCTGCCATGGAAACAAGCCACAGGTCTATGTACCAACAGGTTATTTAGTTCCTGCTGACCATGTGTCTTCTCTTAATGCTGCTGTTTGACTGTCAGGAGCTTTTTCTGATAATTTCATTACCACAGTATGGGAAATATTGACTTTCACTGTTAGTAGAACTGATTTTCTCACTCTTCAATCACTTCAGATAAATTACTCTAAATTGGTTCTGTGGTTTCTGTTACTAATGATTACTTTATCATTACAGCCATATAGTAGCACCGTTGTTAAAAAAAAATGCTATCTTTAGATAACTGGAGACATAATTTCCCTGCATTCCAAGGAAGTAGTTCCTTGCATGGAATAACACTGATGTGAAGCCATAAATGAAACCAGCAGTTTATTACCTCCGCCAGGAGGTTATGTAATCATCGGAGTTTGTTTGTCTGTCTGTCTGTTAACAGCATAACTCAAAAAGTCATGGACGGATTTTCACCAAATTTTTACATGGCCGTCAGGCCATCTCTCAATTGTACAGAGTCCTTCAAAATAATCCTGGATCCAGACGATGATCTGGATCACCTCCAAAATCTAATCGATTGTTACTTTTGCTCTTCCGGACATTCTGTAAAAATTTGGTGAAAATCCGTCCATGACTTTTTGAGTTATGCTGTTAACAGACAGACAGATGGCCTGGCGGAGGTCTGCGCTCTCCGAGTGCTTTTCTAGTTTAGTATTAAAGACAACATCTGCTGTGTCACTTTGCTGAAGAGCTTTGCGGGGCACTTACCAGTCATGTCATTCCAGCTTTTGTTCTGACAGGTCACTGCTGAAAGACAAAGTTAAGCCGACTGTGTTGTGATTGTAAATTTTTTATTTGCTACATTAACTGTGGAGTGATCTGGGCCTTTACTTAGTGACCGCATTATCAGCGGTGTTAAATATTTGATTTCCGTACTGAGCGCAGTTGCATGATGTCATGAGTTATATAAGGCCTTCGGGAGGCCACGCTCCAGGATCACGTTTGTTCAATGGCAGTGTTTAGTCCAAGTGAGCAACAGCAGATAAGTTTTAATAATGACCGATTGGAGTGTTCTCTTTGGTTTACCTTTCTTGATAACAGATGCCTGTCGACTTTATAACACTGTCAACAGCACATTACAAAATGATCAGCTTGAGACCCATTGGCATAGGAACACTGTGTTATAAACACTTAGTTATTCATTTAATGGTTCGACTGTGATTTGCAGTTTAGTATTATCTATACAGGAGAGCTGTTATGTGTTTAGAAGGCTGGACATAGTTTTCAGCACAATCTGACAGACACATTTACTTCCTAGTCATTATATCTTCTCTTAATGCTGCTGTTTGACTGTCAGGAGCTTTTTCTGATAATTTCATTACCATAGTATGGGAAATATTGACTTTCACTGTTAGTACAATTGATTTTCTCAGACTTCAATCACTTCAAATAAATGGCTTTAAATTGGTCCTGTGGTTTCTGCTGATAATGATTACTTCTTCATTCCAGCCAAATACTAGCAGTGTCAGTTTTAGATAACTGGAGGCATAATTCCCTGCATTTCAAAGAAGTAATCCCCATAGCATGGAACGGCACTAATGTGACGCCATAACATGGTTGACAGCATGACATGTATGCACTTGTGGGTTTACATAAACCATTTTCTGACAGCCATCTCAATGTTAGTGGGTTTTTTTTTTAAGAAAAAAGGGAGAGAAAGCATCAAAACAAGTTTTACTGTCCTGTTTTTGTGAAGTCTTGAGGCTCAGCCCAGTTTGCCTTCTGCCACAATACATTCAGGTCTAATAAATATTTCACTAAATGCAGCCCTGCATCTGTATTCTGTACGAGTGCCTTCTTTCTACAGCATGGGGATATTTTCTCTACATGTCTGCTTCCTAAACTGTCAGATTTTCCTGACATGTACACCCTTGGAACACCTCCTGTGATGATTCTATAAACTGTATGAATGTGTGCTTGTGTGTTCAGGGTTGGTGGTTACTAAGTTGCTCAGGCAGATCTTTCTCATATTGTGCGTATATGAATGCATGATCACATGTTGCCGATCGTGGTTAACCTGCATATCATTTCTTACATAACTCTCTGACTCACACAACCTTAAAGCCACCTTCTTATATTTTAACAGTGACTCCTTTTGGCATTATCTTATGTCATAATATTTACAAGGTGCTTTTATGTAACTCTGCCGAACAGAATGGCACGGGGGGGGACAGTGCTCTGCTATGTGAGAAACCTATAGGGAACAACACGTTGTTCAGTGGAGGGAAGCCTATGCCTTGCTTTACTTAACCCTCCTGTTGTCCTGATTTACAGGCACCAAAAGAAATGTTGTTTCCTTGTCTGAAAAAAATCCAAAAATTCAGCAAAAAAATTCCCAAGATTTCTGAAAATTGACAAAACCTTTAGGAAGAAAATTCCAATAATTCCTTAAAAGTTTCCCTTAAAAGTTTTATTTAAAAAAATAATCCCCCAAATTTGGCAAGAAAACTCTTGGAAATGTTTTCAAAAAATTAGTAAAAATATTCCAAAAAAGTCCTAAAAATATCTAAAGTAATTACATATGTATCAGTAAAACTTCTAATATTGTCTTTAAGAACATTTAGAAAAAAAATCAACCAAAAATGTTCTTAAGAAACATTTTTAACATTTCTTTATTTCCACCAAAAAATGTTCAAAGATTTCCCAAAAATGCTGAAAATGTGAACATCAGAAGTTTCATTGTGAAAATATTTTTTCCCACATTTTCAAACTTTAAAACGGGTCAATTTTGACCCACAGGACGACACGAGGGTTAATTTTCTGTTCATTGTCATAAGAAATTACCCTTAGGAAGAACTGCTTTCTGTCAGTCATATGGATGGATTAATCAGAGCCAGGTGAGACGTAGAAGGGCAGACACACAAAAACTTTTCCAGCCTCTATTTTGTATCACTTCAGCACAAAACAGTTTCAGCATTTATTACTATAATTAGACCTCGCTAAAGGCCTTTGCATATCTTTACATATGTCAAACATTTTAAAAAGCAGCCCGGTGCCACCTTTCTATCATTAAACTCACATTCCTTCATAAGCCTGGGCTGAGTCACACTCTTAAAGGTCAATACTTTGCTTCAAATGATTTCAAAGTGGAAAAACTCACTTTTAATGAAGCCTTGCTTTCCTCTGAAAGCATAAGATAGTGTGAATAAGATTTCAACACAGAAGCCATCCCAGTGTAGTTGCGGCATGGTGTGACATGATGGAATAATGTTGTCTCATGCTTATTGGCAGGAACCTTACATCCAGTTAAAAAGAGAAAATCCGAACGCATGTGCAAGAGACCAACCAAAAACTAAAGAAGAATACAACTAACAGTGAAATCTGGATTGTGGAGATGATCCATGAGTCCACAGCAGCAGTTCTAGCCAAGTCGAGAGAGAATGAAATTGGAGGGAGTCCGTTCCAAATAACGACATGATTGGCTGGATGAGGACCGTTAGCAGTTATGTCATCTCACCAGATCATGTGGTCCAACATTCAGTTCAGCGCAAATCATTACTGTCTCCTGGGGATATCCATTAATTACCTGTCAAACACATGTAGGCTGTTATGTAACGCACAGAGGCAGCACAGCGTTGCCTCTTTGTGTATACGTTGTCGATCTGGGTCAGTGACTGCTCACAATTCAAGTGCGTCACTGACTTTGTGTGACTAGATCAGTGTTTGATGCTCTTTGACACGACCAGTGTGTCACAACAGTGAACCCACAGCTGTCAATGTAAACACTTTGACAGGAAGCCTTTCATGCACTCCCTCTGTCTATGGAACATGCTTGAATGAAAAAGCACATTAGTTGTGACAGACCAGCACATCCTGGGAATAGCCTAAACCCGACAAAAGGGAGCAGTGGGTAACAACCTGTCGTTTCTACACGTAATGAAAACACACAGCTACATGTTTGTCTGGAGAGAGGGAAGTGGATGGATAGATGCAGGATGAAAACAGGGAGCGTCAACGGCCAGCAGATTCTTTTCCTGCTTTCCTTCCTGCAGTTACGCAACGTTCCAATGGAAACAAAGCAGAGGAGGAAACAAACAAGCAACAAGCTCCCTCGGTGTCTCCGCTGCCAAGCAGCCGTTGCCAAGACTGTGCTCGTGGTGAAGACTGGCTGTGTGTTTTTCTTGTGCATTTGCAGCTGGCTGGATGTATTCGGTGTTGTAACCAGAAGAATGCAGTTCAGCTGGGCAGAAATGTGCATAAAACGCTGCTATTGAAATCCAGAGTTTCTGGAAGCTTCAGTGTAAACAGAAGCTCTTTTGTCTGTGATGGACATTGTGTCCTGAACATGATCAGCACATAGAAAGCTCAGTCATCAAGATGTCAGATGGATTCATCCAGATACTACAACGGTGAAATCACTACTGGATTGTGTTACATTTTTAGGTTTTAAAGGTTTTCGCTGCTTCTATGAATGATTTTGTCAAGTAAGAAAAGGACTAAACAGACAACAGAACCAACCAGCAGGCTGTGGCCTCCACATAGGTCAACAGAAGTTACTTAACCAGAAAACAGAAATGTACATTGTACCACCACATGTTTTTCTATCTCCAGACTGGACAACTTGTGCTGTGTATACATACAGTATTGATTCTTGTGACGTGCTCCACAAATGCATGACGATAAAGCCCGTCAACATGCATAACAACTTTTTCCCAGAATTAAGATTTCATTTTGAAGAGAGGATGGTTGATATTGCAGAATAAAAGATGGTAAAGTCCTAATTATAAAGAGCAGAAGAATAGTACCACACCTGTCCTCCCAGAAATCATGTTTTTTACGTAGCTAACATGTCCATGAGGTGCTTTTCATATGCTGGAGGACATATTGTATAAACAGGGATTAGGACTTCCAGAGTTTCTTGCATAACAAACCAAAGGAACCCATCCTTTCAACTTGTAAGGTGGGGCTTTCTGTAAAGTTCTTTTAAAGTTCTTTAAAATCGGTTTCCAGTTCAAACATGTGTTGCTAAATCACTCCAATGCTACAGTAGTAGCTTTACAGTGTTTGAGCTGATCAGTTGAGCTAATGTGCTTCAGCAGCGAGTTGGGATCGATGAGTTCAGATAAAGATTTAAGGAAGGAATGGATTGTTTTTTAGGAGAAATTTTTATGAATATGTAACTCTGACACACTGAGATGAGTTTTAGGGCTTTAATCAGTGACCAGAACGGGACTTTAACATTAGCAGATTTTCAGAGCTGGAGACTGGCTGTATTTAGCTTAGCTGAGCTTAAATGCTAAAACCAAGGTGTACTTTTCCTTTAAAGCACCACTTGGTTTAAACATCCACCTGCAGAGTCCAGGAGGGCAAGATGGCAGTTGTTGAAGGAACATGACATTCAGGGCCTCTGCATTCTGGACATGTGATGCGTCCTTGCAAATAACTTCCAATAATGTAACAAGAAATATGGAACTGATGATGAAGGCATTCGAATGAAGGTTCAAACTTGACATTACATCATCAGTCTGTCCTTTCTTTCCAGCCAGCATTTTAGTCTGTTTTATAAAAGCCAAACAGCTGCAGGAGTTTAAGAATTAATGTGAGACTCACATTTTCTGTTCAGGCAGGTTGTGGCTCTGAGTTTTTAAAATGAGCCGTTTCACATTTGGGAGAAGGAGACATTTAAAGGTCTTTCCATCTGTCAAACACTCCGATGCATTCATGTCTTCTGCTGTCTTTGCGTCCATTTCTGTGTTTTGTGTCTAATAAATGTGTTCTCCCGTGTTTCCAGGGAGAAGCTCAGAGTCGGAGGGAGCCAGTTAATGGAGCTGCAGCAGGCCTTGGATCGTTGTGTCTGGGCCACGAGTCAACACACCACCTTCCCCATGTAGCGCTGACTGGACCTGTGTCGGGACGTTTGCTCATCAGCCGAGCAGATGCTGGAATACGCGACGCTTTACTTGGACTAAAAACTGTAAATTAAAGGCGTAACTGCTCAGACTGAGCCTCTTGTGACTGGACCTGTTTACCTCTTCATCCTCCATCCACACAAAGGTTGATTTCAACAGAGACTGTGTCCTCTGAGTGAATGGACGCCTGTGGATGTTCTCCATCATTCTAAAGGTTTGTTAGACATTTTGTTTCCTGTTTTCCAATATGTGGAATTCAGTGTTGCTTTGAGCATTCTCCAACAATCATTCAGCTATTTTACACTTGATTCTCAGATCTCCTCTCAATCTTCCAGTCACAGATGAGCAGCGAGTTTTCATATTTCATCCTTCACAGAGCATTTTTACATTTTAAGTAACATTTAATGGAGAAATGTTCAAGTACCTTGAATTTTACGCATATAATTATTTAAAGAGAGCCATTAAATGACTGATCTTTATCGCAGCTTCTTACAGGTTATAAATTTGAGAGCAAAATATGTTTTATGTAAGAGTTTGATGTTTACAACAAGAAACTGCTGCATTTAATGATTATTTTTTTCATTTTGGTTGAAGTCAAATGTAAAAGAAAAATGAGAATTTATTTTAAAAGAGTTGTAAAATATTTTGAAGCGTTGTCTTATTATTAAAGACTTATTTTTCTTATGTGCATCCTTTGCAGTTGAAGGGATTTCTAAACCGATTCATTCTTGTGGTAGTTCTGTTTTAAGGAGAACCTCACCTGCGTGGTGATTGATAGCCTGAGCGTGGCTGCATGTGTGGATGGTGATGACTAAGCGGATTAGGCGCAGGTGACGCCAGCAGACGGGCCGAGATTACACTTGCCGCTAATGTGACACAGAGAGAGGCTGAAGCGTCAGGCGTCATGTACAGAGAGGTGAGGGGAAGACGAGGACAGTTAATGATGATCTGAACTTAGTGTGTCGTGAAGTCACTGCAGAGCTTCTATGAAACATCTTGTTGGATTCACACTGTTCTGTTTGTTTCATAGCTTATTAACTGTCTCAGAACAACTCACTGATCATTTATTTTCATAAGTGTGCAGTACATTTCCTCTGTTACTACAAAATGAAGCCGTTTTTGTTGTTTTGTCTGAATTTAGTTTCCTGTGTTGGTTGTACATTGTATTAGGCCACCAGGGGAGATTCAAATGCTTTAACACATTAATAAATACAACTAAGAGGAGGCCACCATAACTTTACTGTTTTAGGTAGTGGGATAACTGGACATCAGCCTGCTTGGGTGTGTCCAGACAACGGCCCCTTTGTTTTGTTTTTGCCATACTTTCAAAATGTTGGAGCGATCGACATTTGTGTCAGCAGAGATTATCGGCAACTAACTTGTGAATGAGCACAGGCGAGGGATTTAACCAGCTCTGGCAGGCAGTCGGTGATGTCTGAGGTCATGCAGATGCAGCCACAGCTCAGCTGGTCCCTTTTCAACACCTCCACAGCCCACAGTGACTGTCGTCATCCCTTCCTGCTGAGGTCTGTTAGCCAGCTTAGTATAATCTCCCCGAAAAGACACTTGAGCCAGTATTTTTTTTTCTGCTCCTCTCAGTGTGGTAGTCTGAGGAAAATGGTGGCAATGAATGCACAGACAGCAGCGATGAGGACGCAGTTACTATTGGACTCCTAAAGGAGAGCTGAGGTAAAGGCTAAGTTTAGTCACCAGATCAGCCGATGGTCATTTCATCACGTTTTGCAGCATCTGGTTCAGCCTTGTAAAAAGCGCATAACACAACCAGTGTTACTCCTGCTTGAAGAGCCCAACACCTTACTAAGACACTCGATTTTTCTTTCAATTTTCCACCTTCCTGTTTCTTATTTTCACTTGGAGCCACATATCGACATGTTTAGAAACTAGACTGAAGACAGAAATCAGATTTAAATGATTTATTAATTAAGAAATGTTACAAATCTGATAATTCTCGCTCTAACATTTCTTCCAGAAGAATCTGCCAATGCCTGACACTTTAAAAACACAAAAAAGAAAAAAAAAAGGATTTTCAGTAAACTGCATTTCTACATACATCAATTAGTTAAATCACAACAACAAAAGTTTGGTTAGCAGAAGCATGGTTGTGCGTGTGTGGTGTGTGCACGAAAAAAAAAAACTAAATCTGGCACTGGTTAGATTCATTGACTTGAGCTGTCTGCTACTACTTTTATTTTACTGGTAAATCAGTGTATAAAAAATATAAAAAAGGCCATCATTTAAGATTCAAAAAGCAATCCAGCTTGTTTAAAATGACACAAAAAGCCATGAACAGGAGTTTATTAACTCGCACTCTGAGTAAGGCTTCAACCGCTGACCTTTAAATATGTGAGCAAAATTACATTTCCACAACAGAAATATTCTTAAATAAACTTGAAACTTCCAAAATTCAGTCGTCACCACTCCATACAGCCACCTTCCATGTGACCAATAGTAGAAAGCTCATCTGAAAACCCTCAAAGTGACAAACCTTTAAACTCTAAGAGAAAAAGAAAAGCACTAAATGTGTAGTAAATGTTGGCATATGACAAAAAATGAGGAAGAAAAAATATGTACAGCACGAAAAACATTTTATGCAATATGCAAAGGCGTCATGTTGCTCTGGGCAACAACCCTCCCCTCCCGTCCCACTCGCCAAATATAAGCCAGTCTTCACTGAAGACCCCTCACCCCGACGTCCCCCGTCCCCACCCACACATATCCGCTCACACACACACACACACACACACACACACACAGAGAACATCACGAAACACGATTACGTCACTAAGCCTGTTAGTTTGGAAAAAGGTGAAGCACTGTGAGACTCCCCAACCCCGTCCCCTGCCCTCCCCCGTCTCCCCCTTCTTCAGTCAGAGAGGGGAGATAGGGCCTTGGTGCAGTCGTTCCACTCGTCTGTCTCGGGGTTGTAAACCTCCACGGTGTTGAGGAACTCGTTTCCGTCGAAGCCCCCCACGGCGTAGATGGTTTCTCCCAGCATGGCCACGCCCGCATTGCTGCGAGATGATGTCATGCTTCCCAGCATCCTCCACTCGTTGCGGGCGGGGTCGTACGCCTCCACGCAGCGGAGAGCGTGGGAGCCATCGAAGCCGCCGACAACAAACAGTTTGCCTGTAATAAGTGGGAGATGTTGGCGTTAGCAATACGTGACAGTTACTGGAATTGGCTGATAAAGTCACCATTTTCCCCACAGTTATGCTCTCTTGTGACAAATACAGCACAGAAACTCCTCAGCCGACATCTGGCTCCATCATTTCCACCTGTGTGACGTCGGTGGGTTTACCTGCATGGACAGCAACGCCGGCCCCCCTGCGAGCCACGTTCATGGGGGCGATCAGAGTCCAGGTGTTGTTCTCAGGGTTGTAGCGTTCCACAGTGTTCAGGCAGTTCCACGACTCTGCCCCTCCTATCACGTACATGAAGCCATCCAACTCACACACTGCTGCCTGGTGCCGCCCTGAAAACACGTTCAATGAAGTCAACTTGTCTTTTCCCCCACAGGGTGCAGAAATCTAAACAGGAAGTTGTGTTTTTAATTCTTAAGAACATCTTAAAAACATCTGTGGAACACGTACTGATGTTAAGGGAGGCACAGTTGGACCAGGTTTTGGTGACAGGGTCAAAAGCATCACAGTTCTTCAGGCCCTTCTGCCCGCAGGGGTCCGACCCTCCCACAACGTAAAGTTTGTTGTTCAAGGAGCAGACACCTTCAGACAAAGACAACAGGAATGAGTTCAACTAGCCCCCAAGTTTTAATTTCCTGGAAACAATTCTTAAACTGATGACTGCTGCACGACTGACTGACCTGCATTGCAGCGGTTTGTCCTCAGCTCTGGCACTTGAGCCCACTCATCAGCATGTGGGTCGTACGTCTCCCCGCAACTCAGCTCGTCAGAATGTCCGTTTGAACCTCCAATCACATACAGCTGGCCCTGCAAGAAGTGGAAACGGAACAGTTATTAAAAGACGATGCTTCAACCTGACACTTGCTGCTTTTATTGCCTTACAAACTTGGAACTACAAGGGCCTACTAAGAGAAGTTCACAAGTCAGGGATCCAACCACTTACACATGGAGTAGATAAATATTTAAGTATTTGCACAGGAAGCTTGAAGCCTGTTTGAACAGCTGCAGGCACACTCCTTGGACAATATTCAAAATGTCAGTTTATTGTAGAGTAAACAGATCTGAGATAAAGATGAATACCTCAGCTGCAGAAGATAACGGGCCTTTAATTCTAATTCTCTCCGTTTATTAACTACACCATGTCATATTTTACTGCCAAGCCTCATTTTGATTCTATTTCTAACAGATACACGAGGCACCAGGAGTTTATCCAACTAGATATCATCCCTGGGCCTTTATCTGGAAGCCAGCCTCCACCACACCTCAGCTATCATTGCAGGTCTGGCTTTTGAATGACTACCAGTTTTGTTTTACAAAATAAAAATGGTAAACTCTACCATGAGCACGGCCATCTGGAATCGAGCCCTCGGAGTCCGCATGGGTGCGATGAAGGTCCAGCGGTCCTCTTTGGGGTCGTAACACTCCACAGTCCTCAGACATTCCTCTCTGTTGTAACCTCCTACAGGATCACAAAGAGGCACCATGGTTAAAACTTCATACCCCTTACAAATTTAACATAAACCCCACCGGATTGAGCAGTCAAGAATTGTCAGCCTCATTCAACTAGTCCTACAAAAATCTGGTTTTAGTTGGAGTTTTGCGAGAAGTGAGCTTTAGTCCCCGTTTATTAAGCCAAGAAAAGCTTGTAGGTCTCACTGAACTGCACCACAACCTACATTAAACAAGCAAGTATAGATCTGACATGTGATACCATACTGTCACCCAACATCAACCCCAGCCTCCTGTGACCCTCCAAAGAACAGGGGAGCTATTGTTTAAATGGATGTCTTCATGCTATTCAGTGCCAACCTGCTGCGATGAGTCTGCCGTTCAGGCCTGCGGTGCCCAGGCCAGAGCGAGCGTAATGCATGGGTGACAGCGGGTGCTCTTCAAGCTCTTCAGGCTGGGCCTCGAAGCTGAGGCTCTTCATCAAACAGGGTGTGGCAGAAGGCGATGTCTGAGGGCTGCTGCGACCGTGCAGGAAGATCACACACAGCACACTGTCCAGCACAGCCAGACACAAGTAGGTGTTGTCTATGAGATAAAACAGAGATGTTAGAAGCTTCTAAATTCACTCAAGAATTTTTTCAAAAGGAAATTCTGATATTAACCTTACCCGCTGTAACAACTATCACAGTCTATGACTTTCTCACCCTCAAAACGGAATTCTTTGCAATTGTGCTGCAACTCATGACATGAAGTTAATAAACCTGCTTACTTGTGGTCTTCTCGGAGGCGATGTACTTCCACTCTCTCCTGGCGGTCTGCTTTGGGGCATTTGCTGCTTGGTTGGAGGGTGACAGGCTTCCTGAAGAGCTGCAGCTCATCTGTCTCTGGCTGCTCTCCCGAACCGGTTTCTTCTGCAAGAGCACAGTGCAGCTACAGAAGCCAAGCTTCACCACTGGCCCACCGGCGGCCAACGCCAGCTAATCACAGCCCAACCTACGCTTTGATCCAACTGGTCTAATGTGGACGTGGCTTAATTGAATCTGCACTAATCTTGTTCAAGCATGTGCTGAAATCCCACGCCACTTGAAGCCGACAGCACAGCACTGCAAACTACAGTCTCAGACCATGCTACACTCACATCTAACAGCACACAAGTCAGTCACAAGTCAAAACGGACGATGGAAAGCTAAGGCAGCCCATACTGCCCGCCCTCAACTGATTAGCTTTAGGAAAAGTTATAATAAAAATGTGGTTGTAATGTACACTCAACAGCATAGCCAGGCAGGCAGTCTAGTTCATTTCTTGATAATCTGACAATAGTCTTTACAGTGTTGTTAAATTACAGTATTAAACATCCATATATACTTCTAGCCAGGCACAGGCTGTGTAGTATTTTTATGCATGGCCAGGCACAAAAAAAAAACAAAACATGGCTACACACTGCCAAGCACAACGTTGTAGAGACTTCATCACAGTGAAGCCAGGCACAAGCTGCTGAGTACCTGCACAAACTGAAGGTGGTCCTCCTCGCCACCAAACACCTCACTGTGCCCCTCAATCACCAGCCCTCCATCCACCAGCTTGTGGTCAGGTGAGTAGTACAGCGTTTGCACCTGAAAGACAAACAGGAACAACATACCCATGTGGCTGTCTCCATGGCAACACACTCAGAGCCCCAGCATAAGAGGGGAGGGGGGGACATGAGGGAGGAGGAGGAGGGGAGGCAGTGCTGTGAAGAGGAAGGGGGGGGGGGAAAGGACGAAGCTCCCGGATCTTCAGTCGCTTGGATGGAAAGCTTCCTTTAAAAAGACACACATTCTGCTGCCACCGCACTGAGTGGGTTAATGGTTTGAGCTCAAGAAGATAGCTGCTGAGCACGCGACGGGGAAACTCCGTAATTTGCATCTATAAAAGAGGGAGCTGGTGAAAATTGAGAGATTGCATCTGGAAAGATCTTCTGTGAAGAACGGAGGGGAGGAGGAAGAGCTGCGAGTCGCCCTCTCCCCACCTCGGCTGCTTGGTAACCGGTCCTCTAGATGAAGAAGTCATTGTAGTGGAAGCTACAACAGGCAGTCAAATCCAGATGACTAATGACTGTAGTGCTGCACCGACCACCAGCTAATGCTGGAACATTATTCCACAATAGAAGGAATCCAGAAAGATCCAAATATATTCTGATGAAATAATACAATAAGAAAATGTGTGAAGTAACTCAGCTGCCCATCTAAGGGGCAAATGTTAGAGAAAAAACAGAAAAAGGTGCATTTTTTAAATATCAGAAGTTGCTGAAAATGCCAATTTCTCCAGGAAGGTTAATAATTTGGATGATTTTTGAATATGTTAATGGATGGATGGATCTGTATGAGAATATTATGTGTAGTAAAGGGACTTTATTGATTGCTAAATGTTTGGGAGCAATGTGTGCTGGTAAATGCAGAAATGGGATTCATCTGTATGTATGGCATGGACAGATGGGGGCACAGTGTTGCTTGGCTGCAAAGACAAGCTGCTGAGAGGCAGTAGTGCTCCTCTCCTCCCTCTCTTTTCTCTGACTCATTACCCTGGTGGCTCAGTCCTGGCTCCTCAGTCTGGTCTCCTGCTGCTGCTAATAAACCTACAGGAGAGATAAATCAACGGGGAGGAGTGCCTGTTAGTGCTGGAGCAACAAACACGCACCTGTTCAGACAGTAAAGTGGCAGTGAGAAAGCAGAATCAAGGGTCACATCTTAGAGAACCTGTGAATTTTTGTGTTCCAGAGAAGAGCACTGTAATACTCAGATGGGGTTGTACGTAAACCAACCACACACCCAAAACAGGACAGTGGAAACAAAAAAAACACAAGAGCAAACAGCAGCTCTTTCTTGGCTCACCTCTAACTTGTAGTATGGTTCAGGGGTACAGAGTTTCTGACTGCAAAAACCTCAACAAATCAGAGGAAAAAAAAAAGAACAATCCTGACATAGCAGCATGACAACGGCATGCCATTTCTACTTCAGCCCCCTTAAAGACCTCTTAATGTCAAAAACAGGAGGAGTCAGAGGGAGGGGACGGAGCAAGGTAAAACAAAGATTGGTCTGAGGGTTGAGAGTGCACACCCTGGTACTGACCTCCTCCATCAAACGTCCCAGTTGGTCACCATTCTCCCAAAGGCTACGCTGCACCCAGTTGAGCACCTTAGAGTAGAGCTTGCCATTGCTGGGCAGGGTCAGGTTGTCTTCTAGCATTACTTCTAACTGTGAACACATCAAAGGGGTGAAACAAGAGTTAAATGCATGCACAACAGGAATAAGCTGAATGCATAACAGGAAATTAATACCATGACCTTTACTGCTTAGCGGAAAACTTGATCATACTGACGGATCATTAATTAGCTTGTGCCTCAGGAACACCTGAATCATCACTTTGTGCCTGCTTAATGCTACCATCGTGACAGGACGGTATCATTAAGTTGCTCGAGAATCACCCGCATCCTTTATTAAGCTGGTACGCTCCAAGTTCAAGATGAAAGATAAATTAAATGAAAGAATAATAAATTTAACTAATGGATTTTGTGTGAATGAAATGCATTTAAAGTATCCCAAAAGGGAAAAAAAAGTTAACTAAGCCCAAATTAAAGGCTGAGGCTGGTTTTATAAATGGCTGGCCTTCCTTGGAAGCAATTACCTAATGGGCCGAATAGCTGCCAGTCACTGATGTTCAGCATAATGATCAATATCAGCAAATTAACAGGTTTGTGTTTTATTATCCAGTAACTGAGCTCCCAACTGCGAGATGCAATAAACCAAGTAAACTAATACATATATGATGCAAAAACATGTTTTATTCAACATGAATAAATTGTTGGTATAGATATATATATATATTTAAACTAATATCCTAAAAACACTTGTTTGTAAATGCTATAGCGTGTGGCTTTTTGCTGTTGAACACTGACATGGAACTAGAGAAGCTGTAATTAACAGATAAAATATTTATTTGACAAAGTCTTTCATTGTTAAATAAAATCCTAAATACTACTGATTAGTTTGAGTTACAGCTCAAATGCAATCCTAAATCAATCAAGGAATAGCGTATGCTTCTGTATTCAAACATAACACAAATTCAGAGGATTTTTTTAGACTTGCTTAAACTCAGCCTGAGGGTTAATTCAGTAGATTCTGGGTCAGTCTGAAGTAAAGGCTCCATACTGTAACCTGCCCACACTAGGCCTTACTGTTGCATATGTTTTAAATCCCCTGCTCTGAATACAATCTCAGGAGGCTTTACCTGCAGCGATATCTATAAGAGACACGCCCTCATACTCTAAGTATTGCGAATCTCAAGTCAGTCAGGTAAAATACAAACCTTAATCCAGTATGTGTTATTTAACCTAAGACCTCCATCACCAACTACTCTAAGTGCAGAGTGAGGGGCAACTAAACTAAACTAGATAGAAGATGACCTGTATATACACTATGTACGTATGTGATAAGTTGTTGCTGCAGGCATAGCCTAATTGTTGGCGATAGGAGAAAAACCTCCAGCTTCTTGATCTAAGAGTACCAACTCTTTCAAATCACTTGTAACTTAGCGGTAACAACTAAAACTAGTCAACTTGTGCAGGATTTTTAAAAACATTAGAAAATGCAGTATGTGTACATCAATGTTAGTACCTTGAGGCGGGGAAGTTTAAGGAAGTCTTCCTGTTCAGACACTTCCAGTAGATGGTCTTGGATGAAGGCGTCCACCTTGGCCAAAACTCTGCCGTCTCCCATGGAGCTGGCGAAGTTTCGAAAGGAGATGGCATTCTGGGAATCCATTTTAGACAGCAGGTAGTCCCCACAAATCTGAGAGGTGAGAGGAAGTCGTTAAGATGGAATCGCTTTGAGAACACTTAGCATTTTTGAGCACGAGAAGCACACGTGTTGAAAGGGAAGATGGGTAAAAACACACCTGTTTGACTCGCTCCATCTTGAACCTTCTGGCTGCAGAGTAAACTTCCTTGACCAGCTCTTTGTCTGCCTTCAGCCTGAGTTACACAAACACAAAAGTTGCCAAATGTTTGTTAAAAATGTGAGAATCCTGTAGATACAAAATCAGCAGCAACAAGTCAAAAGTGCTACTCACTGGGCAGTGTAGGCATAGTTAAGCAAGATCTCCACAGCTTCTGGGTCCAAGTCTTCAAAAGTGACATGTGAGACTCCATGAGGCTCAAGGTCACTGTTGAAGATCTCAAACAAGTAGGGACTACAGCAAGCCAGAACCGCACGGTGAGCCATCAGCTCATGACCACACACCTGGACGAACAGAGAGAAAGAAAGAGGCTAACCGTCAGGATGTTTCAGAGTTTGTTAAAGAGAAAAGTTACCTTGAATGCCTTGAGACTATAGGTTAAGGCAGGTATAGCTGATAGGTGAACAAGTGAGTCAGCGTCAATAAAACTATTTTAGTTTAAAAATTAAAAGCTTTAACAGCGACAACATTTATCTGAAGTTCAATTCTTGGATGAGTGCCAAAGTCTCAGATATCTGTATTGTACAACAGGTTCTCGCGTCTGACATCCAAGAGCAACAGCAGCATCAAAACATACATTCAAAAGGAAATATTCAAGTCATTTTCCAAGACTCCTACACGTTTTCAGTACATTCATTACTCACACCAAGCGACGGTAATACTTGGTTCTAACCGGAAGCTCTTCTAAATACACAGACATTTGGCCCCACAGGTTATACTGGTATCTGAAGTACCTCAAGCAGCATTTCCCAACAAACATGCTTGTCATGCTGCATGGCATGTTAGTGTGTGTCTTTTCAATAGACCGTACCTGCAGCCTAACATCGCAGAACTGACCGCTCTTTCTCAGAGCGTTCATTTTGGCCACGGTAGAATCCAGGAAACTTTCATCCTCAAAGATCAAATAACCGTTTGGAATCATCTTGGTGAATTTGAATGGTGTTCCTGAAAAAGAGTCATAAAACCACATTTAGACCCAGTAAAGCAGCAACACTTGCCCTGCACGTCCTCTGCACTCTGTCCAACGTGCTTTCAGCTGTGCAACACGGTAATAGCTGGCTTTATTCATTGATGACTAGAGACAGGATTAGGATTAGGTGCCTGTAATGTGCATTGTGCATTATAATCTGTCTCATGCATTAGTCACAGCCTTACCTAATAGAGAATAATGCAAATCCGGGAGGCACCACTGCTTAGAGTAGAACAGGAACCAAATGTGGGCAATAGGCAAAGCAGACTGAGATCACAGTGGAACTGAGACTTCTTCACCCAAGGAGAGGGACAGGAAGTTGTCAGAAGAAATGCCAGTCGACTTCAGGGGCGTGAGAAGAAGGGAGAGGGGGAGCAGCCGCAAGGACAAACTATCAGGCTTGAAGCGACTGTAATCAAGTCCTCGGGATCCCGTTGGCTATAGAGCTGTACTTATTCTCTGTTGGTCATACATTATAACCTAGAAAGAAAAACAAAAACAAAAAAAGAGAGTTGAGCTTGTTGTTTTGAAATGGGAAAAAGGGCAAAAGGCTGATTTTGAAAATGATGCTGCCTGCTCTTGGCACTGGAGCAATGTTAGCATGAGTCACTTCCACGTGGTAAATCAAAGCAGCCTCACACACAGGGCAGCACTTCCAACGCTCTCCCTTCTCCTCTTCCAGCGTCCCTTTTAAAATCCAATTCTGAAACGCCCAATAGAACAACTGAAATCGTTTTCATATTAATCACAAGACTGAAGAACAGAGCATCTGATTCGGGATATACTGGTCACTTCATCCGATCACAGCATCCACATTAAAGAGGAAACCTGGAATTCAGCTGCAAAGCACAAAGGCAGACAGAAATGGTCGTCCACCCTATGACACTCCTCCCTTACAACTCCATTTAGCTTTTTAAATCTCATCACCTGCTGCTACATCCCACCAGGTCAAACAAGACCGTATAATCCGTCTCATGCCATCAACTCCGTCTCTACTCTCTCAGAAGCAAGGCCTCCTCTCCAGCTCTATCTTATGTGACAAGCCTCCCAGCCTGGCTCCTCCCAATAGGAACCCTTTCATTCAGGCATAGACCTATAAGGAAAATGCAGGAGGGAACAATCTGTGGCAGTGTTCAACAGCCAGTCAGTTGGCGGGACTCAGTGAGAGGCTGGTTTTCTTGCACAACACCACTATAAATTCAGGCCGGCCATCATTCGTCCACTGCACATATAACCCATGTCAAAACCCCACCCACAATCACATCCGATAAAAACCATGCCCTGCCTCTACGTCTCAGATATTTTACTCTGGTATTTAAAAAAGAAGTTCAGATTTCAAGAGAAAGGGAAGCCCAAACTGACCTCAACAAAAAGACATCAGTCTCACCTGTGCGATGGAGATCCTAACATCAGAACTGAACACAAAAGATGTCCCACCATGGCTGACTAACGCACCGCTATGCTATCTACAGACTAAAGCAGATTAAATAAATGACACTGCAATTCCATTTTAACACGATTCCACATGGGGAGAGAGGACACGATAGACCCCAGCAGCTGCCCAACAGTCTGAAACTGTATCCAGACTCATGTGACGAGCATTCCCTGGACAGCCTAGTCTTGTGGAATCACCAACTTGGATGAAATTAAAACCAACTCAACTGCTCCACATGTACTTGACGCTTTAGCTGATGTCTCTGGCACATTTCTGACACCAGCATGGAATTTTTTACTTTTTTTTTTTTTTTTTAATTTGAATCTTTATGATATGTGCATTATTTTTTAGCTATAACAGATTACTGCAGGTCATACCTTCTCAAAACCTTTCAGAAACGTATTCAAATGCATGTCTGTCAGAAGTGCAACAAAAATATTTAAAGATCTTTGTTACTGAAACTATCCATTAGCCTTGCAGGGGCTTTATCTAAAGCAATTTCAGCTTTGGTTGTACTATGCACAATCAATGCATAGACTTCAGGTTGCAAAAACACTGTAGCAGACAAACAGCCTTGTCTTTGTAAGCTGAAATAACTGTCTTATCAATTGTTAGTTACGAGGGAATGTATACAAACACATTCAAGACCAAGACAATGTGTGAACAACTCATCTGTACTGAAATAATATTTTTGCCAAGGTAATCACAATGCCAGTTAGGTGGATAAAAGGCAACTTTACATATTACTCGCAGCAGTATAGTGCAATGTTATGACTTGTGTTCCAGTCATTTCAAACTACTGCCCAATGTCTCCATCCAAACATTTTTTAGAAATCACCTTCAAAGCACAAATGCTTGTGTGTACTTGGCCAGATCAACCAAATACTCAAATCCAGTGACCTACTAAACTCAAAACCACACTGTGCACAGTATTAGTTTAATAATAAGTCAGGCATCAGCAGGAAAAAAAAAAAAAAGAGGAATTACGTTCAGACGGGATTACTTCTCTTCAGACAGCATTTAGCAGTTTTTCTGCTACCTTTTTAACAGAGCAAAGAAAATAAGCAAATGTGCAGGGAGAGGGTGATGGCTGTGTCAGTCTGAAGAAGCAATAAAAGGAACCATGAAAAATTCATTGCTTTGCTCTAAAAGTACCTAGCACTATGTGGCAGCAGTCACCACGTCATGTATATGGGTGCTACTTGTGCAGTATAAAAGCTAAATGCTTATGAGACATATGTGCATGCTGTGCTGCACCACTGTTTTAGTTATAGGAAGGATGGAAAGGCAAATGCGTACAGCTACCAGCTTCTAACACCCATGAAGTGAGCCAAAGATTTTTATGGCTAAATGCCCCGGCATGATGGCACACGCTACAAAATGGTCTCTTTATATTTAACTGAACAGCATGTACAGGATGACTGACTGAAAAATATACTTCACCCCATCTGTGTGTGGATGGAGGGAACACTGACCTACTTTTGAGTTGTTATGCAACATCTGGCAGAAGACTCCTTGTGAAGGCTCAAATGCCCAACTCCTCCACATGGCCCAGTCCACCACACTGGCCTGTTGCCTTGTTCCCCACTCATTTCATTTGAACCCAAAGCTGTGGCAGCCACACCACACCCTCAGCTCTCTAGATATTTCTTTAACAAATCTTCATCATAGCTATAATTCAACCAAAATCTTCTGTTAACAGATAAGACAACTGAGAACCCACAAATGCCATTCAGGAATGAGGCTGGCTACATGAAAAATGAGTTGTGGAGCGTATCACACACTGAAAAGGTATTAAATTGTTGCCTGGTTGGTCACTTGTGTGGATGCAAGTTTCACAACCAAAAATTAGACAAAGAATTAGGGGATACAGTGTCCACATCACAATAGCAATCGAGCAAATAAGAGTATAACAGCGAGGCAGGCTTGACAAGCTGTATGTCTATTCGCTTGACAGCCGGGGAACAAAGGAGAGAGCATCAGCCTGAAAGAGAAAGAGTGAGACTGTTCACAACTTTGTCACAGAGGGTAGCTTTGAATGTACTTTCTCTCTCCATTTTTCCATCTGATTAGACTGGCACAAAAGTGCAGGTCTGAGGCTGAACAATCAATGCCTGTTAGACACCCCTCCAGTGGTGAAGAGGGGCAGTGCTGAATATTTCACCCAGTTTTACTGTGTGGAAATTTACTGCTTAAATTTAGCACATTGCAAAGGGAATCTCATCAGGGTGTGACAATAAAAAATGAATGAGGCCCTCAACAGTGTTAGTTCAGTGTCTATAAAATATAAAAAACTCGCAACCAACATAGTAGCAGGCCTCAGATGTTACAACAGACTCTACAGAACAATGAAAATGAGGAAGAAATCAAATTTGTTACAGAAACACCTCCATCCCTCCAGTCAAAAACAAACAAATCATTTCTGTACCACTACAGGAAATATAAATTTGAATATCTGACAGCATGACCACGACTTTCTAAATTTAACATCTGCTAGATATGCCTCAAAGACCCAGTTAAGTCTATTTTTATTCTTTCCATTAAATCACTAATCTACGTTATGTTACTTGGGAGTTTTCCACGTGGTTGCCAGTCGGATTAACAGTACAGTAGGTCAGACACTACCATGGCATTAAGTAGCAAGCAGCAGGGAGACAATGTACACTCCAACACCACAGGAAATCAGCTGGATAATTTCGTATCGATTCAGTGCAACGCTCAACGTCGACAGCATCAATACCGGTCACAGCCCATAAAATCTAACACAATATGGCACCAAATGTAGGGGTAGTACAGGACAACATGTACCCACGCTACCCACCCTACCATCCCCCAGTGGTCAAGTCTTACAATTGGAAACCAAGTATCTCACGTTAGTCTATTCGCTGCAATGTAATGTCATTCACTTCCCAGCCTTCTCCTCCACTAACCAGAGTAACATAGCAGGGCCATGATGTCTGGCGACGTGCCAGGAGTCATAAAGCTAGTCTGTATATACATCCCGCCACCAGAAACTGGGTCGGAAGCAAGACCCCTATAGCATCCGATAAGATTGACTTGATTTTTTGCGCGGATTACAAACACAGACAACACAAAGACGTGTTCATGCAAAGCGGCCAGCGACCCGAAGAGAGGTCGGTCAGAAGCTAACGCATGTTAGCCCTTTAGCTAGACAACCTGCTGCTTAGCTGGAGACTGGGAGCCACGAGACAGCCACACCGGCTTCATTAATTAAACTGAAACAACGCGAATGAATTTGGTCGTTGGTTTGAGTCTGGAGTGAAGGTAATACTAGTAATAATAGTTTTACTGTTAGCAGAGCTAAATATTGTATTCGCGTCACTAGTCGACAGTAACGTTATGCGGAAAGCGGCGGTTTGCGTGACATTGTCCGCGCCTGAATCGTTCAGCAGTCGCGGCATTTCCAGTTTCCACCACGACTCATAAAATACAATAATTACCGTTCATTGTAAACACTAAACAAATGTATAATTCCAGACGGCACATTAGCACCGATTGTGACTGATTTAACCGTTTCTCCACATGTTAACGTCTAACTACTTTAAAAAGACACCAGGCAGCATCAATTCCTATGTGAAGAAAAAAATCTTACCTGAGGCGTTTGACAACAAACGATATTAGACATATTTAATGCGAATTCAGAGTGGGTTGTTTCGTGTTAAAGAAAAAACGCAACGCGGCTACAGGCACGGCTTGTGGGGCTGCTGGTCGTAGTCGGATCCCTCTCAGCAGGAGAAGCACGTCCACTCTCCTTCTGCTCTGGACTCGCTCTGAACAAACGGCCGCCGGTGACGAGCAAGCGCGTTCCCGACGCTAGCTGTGTGACCGCCACGCTGCCTATGATATCAGCGGAGGTGGGCGCGGCTAACCCGCCCACTCAGAGTGATGAAATCCACGGTGGAGCTCAGTGGCTGGTTTAGCATGGGGAAAAATCTTTAAGAGGGCAGCTGGAACAGACGTTATTTCCAGGAATGACACCACACCAGTATATCAGTATTCCTGTGTTGACATACATTTCGTTGTAATGGTGTACTCAAGAAGTGCTTAAATTCAAGTGTGTAAAACTATTCCATCACAAGCCCTGTGTTCAATTTTTTTTTATTAAAGTAGATGTTGGGGTATTATCAGCAAAATATAGCTAACTAAAGTGTCAGAAATTAAAAATACTCATGCAGAAAAATTATTGTTGGCAGCCAAAGCAAAAACACACTCTGAAACAGTCCTGCAATAAATCACGGAGAAGAAGAAGGCTTTATTTGTCACAAATACATCACAGCACCATAAAATTCCTATTCCTATTCCCCAGTTGGGGTCAGGCCGGAGGATCGGCCATTATATGACCCTTGGTTATAAGGGTTTGTTTTTATTTTACCCGCAAGAGAGGTGCTGATTCAACTTTGCAGTCATTTTAGAGGCTGTAGTCCATGTTGTTGAATTATATTGTGTTGTACAGACATTTCAGTTTCCAATACTGTGCTTGAACACTTCTCTAAAACATTGGGAAAATGGTAAAGAGTATTTACTAGTAGTCATTCAGTGTCATTGCTGGTAAATATGAAGCTGATCTGAAGTGGATTTTAACACTGTTGGATAATTATAACAATAACAATGCATTATGTTTTATGACATTTGTGTGAAACTACTTTTATCCTGTTAATCACTTACTACTATAGCTGACAAACGATTTAATGAGAGTATAATATTGTCTCTCAAATTTTGTATAGTTGTAAATAAACTATGTGTCTTTTTAAGGTTTCTGGTATTTTACTGTATAAATTCTAACCCAGAAAATTTCTTTTTTATTGATTGTTTGCCTCATAGTGACCAATAATTGAGTTTTCTTCAACAACTACTGGAAACAGTTCTGAAATCCTTAGAAAAAGTGGTATAATTGTTAAACCATAGTGGAAAATATGACATTAAAAGTGTTCTAACACAAGATCTGCATTTAACCCTCAAGCGACCGAGTGGGGTCATTTATGACCCCAGCCATATAATTATATTTGCCGTTTTCATATCTTTTGTCTGAAAAATGTTTCCTACCATGAATTTGTCAATCTACTTGTCCTACAGCTGCTCATAGTTTTTGTAGAGATCGGCCAACTGGTGTGACAAGGATAATGGAAACTTGTCTGGGGTCACTTATGACCCCAGAAAGATGTATAGGTTTTTCAGTATTGTAGGCCTTAGTTTTATTGATTTATTTCTACCTCTAATTGCTATATTTCAGTGTTTTGCAGTGCACTATAGCTGGTAGACCTACATTTTTAGCCCTGCCCTGGGGCAGACTGACTGGCTGCCAATTCACTCCTACAACCCCTCTGACCACCACCAACATTACACAGCATACACATTCATACACCAGTGTAAGTGGCAGCACTGGAGCTAAGGTGGGTAAAGTGTCTTGCATTGGACGAAGGGCTCTGCCACCTGAGCCACAGCTGCCCCTAATATAAATACTTCTCTGCATGTTAGATTGCACACATACAGACAAGATGTTTGTGTAGATTTTGTTTTTATGTACTTTTGATTTACTATTGAGGAAACAAAAGGAATAAAGTTTTAAAAGAAGTGGCAGACAAAGTGTGTCTAAATAAATCCTATTACATTCTTACAATGCATCATATTGTTCATATGGTTTTACTTTATCTCTGAGTCAAAAATGATTAAAATCCATGAATAATTACAGAAGGTTATTTTAGAGAATCCATCTTAAAATGCAATGGAGTGGAATAGGTAAGAAAGTTCAAAAAAAGGCACTAAAGTAGACATATTCCTGTGTAAAATATAGTGGGGTTATAAATGACCCCAGTCGGTCATTTTTGTCGCTAAAATAGCTTGGTCGCTTGAGGGTTAAAGTTGTCCTTAAATTTAAAAAAAAACAGAAAATTTTTGACAGAAAAACATACAAATATTTATAGTTAAAGTGAAAATTAAAGTAGATTTTCATAGAAACCTTTTGTCTCAAACTTTGCAGATTCTCAAACATTTTAATTAGGTGAAGAAACATTATCTTAAATAAGCTACTGTAGCTTTGTTGAGTTTAAGTACATTAAAAACTTTGTCCTGAATTGTGGTGTCAAAAAGCAGGTCAACGACAGAGCTAGGATTCTGTGGCTACTTAGCAGGACTCAGCAACTTGCCTGGGACGCCTCAGCAGGGCTGATGCTTGCTGACAAATGAGTTTAACGCGAGTCCACGTGGATCTTGGTCTAAACTGGAGCCGTCTTCCCTCACCTGCTCTTTGCCTGTCATGCCAGTGTGAGATTCTCGGTCTTTTACAGGTTATGTCCTCTGTCTTTTGACTGCGCTAGCCATTTGAGTTCACTGTGCCAAATCCATTTGCCATTTTTCATATTCTCCTCTACATGTACCTCTGAGTCATGACAGCGGGCTGGAACAAGCACCACTGCATAAGTCGTTTGGTGTCCATTAAGAAGGAACATCCGGGCTAAACCCTCTGCGCTGCTGCAGACGTCATTGTAGAGGAGGAAAAACCCATTCACCTGCCTTGCCTCAACAGAGCTTAGTACTACGTCAGTAATTAGATTAGAGGATGAGAAATGCTTGGATACCAATGTGTCAGCCGGCCTTTGTATCTGCACTGTGAGTAAGTGTGTAACAGTTTGTCTGCATGTGAAGCTGTTGGTGAAATCTTGGAATTAGATGTAACTCAGTAACAGCAGCACAAAAGCATTTAGCCGTAGCCTTTAAAGCACGCCGACCTTTGTGTTGGAGACCACAGAGATATCAAACGCAACCAGGGGTCCAGTCAACACATATCAGGTTTATCAACACTAAATAATCTCTTCACAACACTTCATGTGCTGGTATTATTACCACAACACGCTGTGCTTCCAGCCACGTGGTTAATGACATTCCTGACAAGGTGAAACAAGTTATTGCTGGTTCACGGTCAAGAAAATGAATGGCTAGGAGCCAGGGATGGACACCTGCATCATATTTCAACTCCATGTCTTTGGTAGCTCTGTCCATGTGTGCCTGGACTGTAGAGGAAGCACTTCCATGCAGGAAAACCAGGAAAGACCAGTTTTAAGGTCACATCATTTGTTTGAACAAAACACTATGAACTATGTCATCACTGATGCATGTTTATATCCGGGACATGCAGAGGAACCGAAAAGACGTTTCTCTTTTGGCATCTTCTTGTGAGAATTTAGATGTAAAATCCCAAAACTAGAGCAACAATAATTACTTGAATTTCTAAAGTACAAACTTTAACACCTGATTTCAGCAGTGCTTTCTTACTCTCAAGGTACAATTCGATGCTCATTGTAAGTTTTGTCTCACAAAAGCTCTTTGGGGCCATCTGTGTGCAGCACTCCCTCGACAGTCTGCAAAGGTGAATGAAGCTCGCTTGGCAAGCAGTCTATCTCCTCAGCAGTGTCTGGAGCCTCAGACACAGATGTGGCGATTATTGCCAATGGAGTGCAGCCAACCAATTCAGCCAACTTATTAGTTTCTGAAGGAGGTGTTTTTAGAAATTGGCTTGGGAGCTAAAGAACCTGACAAAAAGAAACTGAGTAACTATTGTGGTGTGGTCATTCAAATTCAGAAGGATATATTTCTGAAAAATCCCTGTAATGAGTAGTATCTTTGTGTAGTTTACAATGTTAAATTTTTGTTGAGAGTGTGGATTCAAGGGTAAGTTCAAAAAATAGTAGCTTGTGGTGTCATATTGGATTGCTATATTTTGCCATTTTGTCCCTATGTCTTTAATAGGAGTGAACAAAATTGCATGAACACTTTAAAAAGTCATGTAAAAACAAGATCAACAAAGAGAAAACGCAATTAAAACTTCAGAATTATAACAAATCCAAAAATACATTATTTCTTGTACAGCTTCAAATATTTATTTTCAGTTGCACAAGTGTTTGTACCCTATAACACACAATTTGAATACTTACGTATGGGATTTCAAAATATCACAAGAGGTCATTCTGTGGTTAACAATGTAAACATTTGATAGATACTACCATAAGCAGCATCAACTCATTGCATCGGAATGACACTCATAATGGTACTCAAGCAAAAATAGTAAGATATTTAGCAAATACTCATATTTGGAGAACAGTGAAATTCAATACCTGTCCTAGAAAACGTACATAACTGCTCCATCAGCGCTTCCACTGCACAGCGTAAACAGAGGCTGGCAAAAGCAGGAGCAGAACTGAGATAAGATAAATGCATACCAATGTATTTATTATCATTTATTTATGCGACTGGTGGATATTTTTCTCTTTCACACCACTGCAACATGGATAAAACGACATTTCTATACTGATCTTCATATATCATTTCCAGCTTCTCTTCTGCAAAAGTACATGACTCGTAACTCCACACTGGTGACTGTGGTTCTGTTTTGTGTTGCACTTGTGACTGCAATATCACATGCATGGTGGATATCTTACCCTTGCAGATGTATTCTATCTTTGACTTGTTATCAAATAGTGAACTGAGCACAAAAACACTGAGTGAATGTGTGTTGCCTTCATCTAATTCCAGCACAAAGGCAACAGCCTTCATTTTGCTGAGTCATCTTGTAGACTCTGGCGCCCCCTCATTCTACAGAGATTTGTCCAGTGAAGCTGCATTAATGTGTTCTGACAAGGACACTATGAATATTTTAGGTATCTGGGCCCAGCAGTAACACGTGGCTGCCGCTGCTGTGTGGACGGGGTTGGATGCCAGCAGAAGGTTCAAGCCTTGTCAAGAATTTAGACTGCTGTGTTAACTTCTCTACACGCAAAATCATTTTAAAAGACTTCATGCCAGCATTGGTCTTACCAACGATTTCTTATATTGTCAAACTTCAAATTCTGTGAATTTGTCCTTGTGTAGATTGCATGAATTCAATGTCTAGAAAATATTATTATTTTGCAATACAATAGTTGTATTTGATAACAGCTTCCCACTTTTTATGTGCTTCATTTTCAGTCTTCAGTCTTTGTGGTAAATTGTGGTTGAAGCAACAAAGCTGTGCGTGCCACTCAGAGTTATTTAACTGGACAGATGTAGAGTTTTGTTTGCTATCACCACCTCTCTATCCCTCACCCCTGGGGCACTGAAGAATGAGAACAGAGCCACGTGAGTGTAGAGTTACATAGTCCTCTGATAAGGTACTGATAAACTGTGAAACTCGTCAAGCTAACCTTCTCGTGACGGATCGATGACATTCACAAACATGAGGCAGTGGACTCTCAGTGGAGAGCTCTCAAAATTTAGTTTTAGCTTTGTGCATGTCGTGCTTTATGCCCTGTGAGGTCTGGGACATCACTCTACTGATGCATTTAGAGGCTGGAATGACTTCCTGGGATTCCAGCCTGTGATGTTTTGTTAACACAGATATGATCTGTGCTCCTCTTTTTCTTATCCTGTCTCTTAAAGGAGAATAGCACTCAGTGTAATGAGATGAAACGAAATATGCTATTTGTGTTTCATCAGAGTTTTGCCAAAATCTTCTGTTCCAATCCTGACTGTTTTCCTGCCATGGTTTGAGGATATGAACCAACCAGATGCCTCAGATCCCATCTCTTAGTTGTTACCCGCACATAGTCTAAGACTGACAGCCAGGCTTTTAATTTTACTGTCATTTCTTATACTTTTTCTCACTTTTAATTTGATTGTTGTTCTTAGTATTTTATTTTTCATAAATAATTTAACTTAACACTTGTTTTAAGTCTCTTTGTGTTCATCCTGTGAAGTCACGTTTAGTGTATGGCTTGAGTTGTATAAATGAAGTTTGCTGGACTGTATAAACATGTTGTGCTCTGTCCTAATTGAAGAACTGTGTCAGTTTGACACGTCAGTTAATAAGGACTTAGGATGCAAATTCTTCTCTCTTGTGAATTGAGATTCTTATCTGTTTGATATCAACATATGTCCATCCATTATCTGTACACCACTTAGTCCTCTGCATGGTCTCAGGAGGGCTGGAGTCTATCCCAACTAACTCAGGGCGAAGGCAGGGGACACTTGGACAGGTCACCTGTCTGTCACAGGGCAACAACATCTGTACACATCTTAATTTCATTTGCCTATGAGATCATCTTTGAGTCCTACCACCCTTGTTTATAATGTGACCATGATATGATATGTCATTGTTCTAGCAGTTTGAAAGAGATTTTAATGTTTTTCTTTGGTAAATGACGCAAAACGGAGCTGTTACTTCAAGCATGCACTGCTTTCTAAAAGGTGCATACAACTAAATAGAGCTGGAGCTTAATTTGAACATTGTACCACTTCATAATCTGCAACCCACAAAACTTAGTCTGCACAAACCTGCAACGTGTGCTATCAGCTACTCTGGAATGGTGAGTTACAGCTAACACCTCCCTTTGCCACTGATAATTATGGGGAGGTAAACACACAAAGGATCACTGTAGCCGAACACCTTTTACCGTCTTTCCCACAGAACTGTGCCAGGCTTTCCCTTAGTCCCTCAGAGGAGGAAGAGTCACACAAGTCCAGCTCTGCCCCTTGGAAGTACACAAAACCATTCTCTACCAAGGAGTCTCATTTATCAAACCCTCCACCCTCCTGTGGTTTGTCCCACACAAGGAAGTGGGTCAGTTTAGTGAGAATAGAACACACATACACCCACGTCTGCAAGCTCGATTCTGTTGGAATAAAAGAGTTGCTTGGTTGCCCACTGAGCTGTTATCTTAAGTGTTGCATTGATCGAATCAACTCAGAAACAACAACCTGTGTGTTTTGCTTGGACTGCATCATCAGCTTCACTCTGTTTTTACTCTTTCACATCAGCCAAAGTGCACCTGTTGTCAAATTCAATTTCAAATTATGTTTTACAACATATAAATGCTTCTATTTCAACCTGACACCAAAATAGGTAGCTTTCTGTACTGAATACATTCACGGTTCATGTTGAATTTCAATCTCTCATACGTTCTTCTTGCTTATACAGATTTCTTTTGGAGGAACTATGCAGCACTTCTTCATGTATGACTACTGTACAGTAGGTCACTGAACCTGAATCACATCATGTTTTACCTTCTGACCCTTGTTTTCAAAGGGTGCCAGATCAGTCTTACCACACCTGCTTGAGGTATTTTAATTAATAAAATTGTGACATTAAAGCCAATTAAAACAACCAATAGTATCTCGAGCTAAACAACAGGTTTCTCTGTTTTAAAGGAATGCATTTGTCTTTAGAGATGCTCCAAAGTTGGAACAATTTTAAAGATTCCTCTGGTGAAACAGTTTTTTCATCTCGTTAACATGTCCATGTGATGCTTTTTATGTGTTAGAAAACACATCATGTGCAATAAAAAGGCAGGTAGCGACATGAATAAACATTAACACTTTAAAACTATGGTGTACCACACTTTCGGGTTTTCAAATGTACCAAATTATGCTAACCAGTCCTGTCATTATTCTTTGTCAGAATTTTCTTGTGGTTCAAAGATGTGTTGCTGAATTAGTCTAAATATGTAACTTTGATTCACAGCAATGAGGTTTTAATGATTTACTCAATGACCAGAGACCAACTTTAACAGTGTACAATAAAGGTGACCACAACAAAGAAAAATTAGGCAAAATCATAAAGTCACTTTTAAGTAGCTCAGTGTTTTTGTTGTTGAAAAATCAATAGCCAATCAACAAACTGCTGCCTAAGAGCTGCATAAACACTGGACTATTAATAACTGGGTCACTACAAACAGTCAGTGACTTTTAAGATAATCACATTAACATCCAGTGATAAATTGTTGAAACTGTGGTTGAAGTCAGTGTGCACACATTTGTGCGTCTATACAAACGATTGGATTGTTACATAGAAGACTAAGACAACACATGATGGCTTATAATGGTCTGCTGACCTGAGATGACGACAGTTTACCAACATGCAAATCTGTACACTTTCATCTGACAGTAGGTTTTAGATGATTCCACTCACTGGCCGCTCCTGTGTCTCTAGCTTCTCTTTCATTTCAGGTTTTAGTTTTAGCCCATGTTAATTCCCTTCTCTCTTTTTGTGAATAAGGCTGATGTCTGACAGTCTCTTAGATGCTCGTTTCTTTGAAATACATAAATAGCATCAGTCATCCTTTTTACTTTTAAAATCACTAGCCGGTATTTTTAATCTGATGCCGTTTCTCAGTGAGCTCTCTTCTCTTCTCCTCATGGCTATTAAGACAGGATTATCTCAGCTGAACTCATAAAACCTCATACATATTACGCAGAGCCAGGAGCAAGTGTTGCTGTGATCCATGGAGTTTAACGAGATAACATAACATTTAAAAAAAATCTCAACATCAGCATCAGGGACATCACATGGAAGCCTCAAGCCAGTACTGGAAAGGCAGAAAAGGACATCTTTACAACAAGACATTTTTGAGGTATCAATTATTTATAATAAAATAAGGCTTCAGTTCTCTATTCCCACAGGGGATTCCTCTGAGCTTTGTGTTTACTCCAGGGCAAGTAGCAGAGGGGAAATAGGGCATAAAAAACAAATAAAGCTGAAAATGTAAATGATACTGTAGCTCTATCAAAGGTCGAGTATGTGATTCTCATGACTGGATTTTATTCTCTTAAAGGTGTATGAGGCAAATTTGGTCGTCTCTTCACGTACATAAGAGATGCAGACATCCATCGAGCCCAAAATTTGTATCTGTGCACATGTACAGAATAATGTCTTTCAAGCAGACCTCTACCAGAATAAAATGCAGCCTAGTAAGAACTATGCATCCTTGTTGACCACAGTTGCCTATGTACACGTTCGCAAAGGACTTTAGCTAATGTTTTATGCTACTTTCTGCTCCACACTGAGGACTCAAATTGTTGAGTATGAGCACTACTCCTCCTGTAATGTAACTTCCACCCACCCATCTGTAGACTCTTAACAACATTTACAGACCCACACAGATGCGGGAAAGTGCAACTCTGGTCTCATTCAACATAGCTTTTTGTCAGCTTTCTGTTCTGTGTGTGCACTGGATAAAAAAATCTGGTCTTTTTGCACAACATCAAGTTGGGAAACCCATGGGCAGGATGGATGGTGGGAGAGGATGAAGGTAAATAGGGCAGTGGAAGTGAGAGGGACATTAAAGCTAAGGTGGGCAGTATTGTTTTGCATCACTGAGCAAAGGTCCATGTTAAAACTTCAGTATATTGAAATTGACGTGGTCCTGGTGGAAACTATAGCTTAAACCTGCTTCTGGCTCTAAAAAATCTAGCTTTGATGGGAAATTTGAGCTAATGGCACAGTTTTTCACCATCAGATCAGACAATACAAACATCAGTAAAGTCCATGATAAGAACAGGTTGGGTGGGACAGTAGGTTAGATGGATGATTTCAGACAAGATAATGGGGTTAGAAAAGCAGGTGGAGAAACAAATGAGTTGACTTTTAACCTGACTAGTTTTGGACATGCTAATCTGGAGAGAGGGCTCTAAAACAAACCGGGAGGAGCTGCAGGAGAAGAGGTGTATGCTTTCTGATTCTAGTGGGGCTTTTTTTTTTATTTTAATTTCTGAGTTTTACCTCTGCCAGACTCCTGTCAACTCTTTCAGCACACTTTCTGTGGGATCACAGACTCCACTTTTAAACTTTAATTTCTCTTGGGCATTCCCATCTTTGTTTAGACTATCTTTACAGTCTTGTTAGTCTGCTGTGTGAACTGTATTCACCACTTTAGAGAAGATATACCTATACTACCATTCAAAAGTTTGGGATCACCCAGGCAATTTCATGTTTTGCATGAAAACTCACATCAGTTGCTAACATAATAGCACTAGGGTTTTCTAATCAGCAGTTAGCCTTTCAACACAATGTAGCATTAGAACACAGGAGTGATGGTTGCTGGAAATGTTCCTCTGTACCCCTATGTAGATATTCCATTAAAAATCAGCTGTTTCCAGTTAGAATAGTAATTTACTACATTAACAATGTCTAGACTGTATTTCTGATTAATTTAATGCTATCTTCTTTTTTTTTCTTTTTTTTTTTAAACTGCTTTTCTTTCAAAAATAAGGACATTTCAAAGTCACCCCGAATTTTTGAACAGTAATGTGTGCATTCACATTGTTTAAAAGCCACAAAATGTCATAATTTTAATGAATCTGGCTTTTTGGTTTAAGTCAAAAACTGAAAACTTCACTTTATCTCGCATTAAACTCCAAGGACTAGCTGACCATTGAAGTTTTATTCCTTTGTGCCCGTCGTAACGAGTTTTTAATATCTCATAGCTTTCCTCTTAACACTCTTCACCCATGATGACAGCGGGGTGTTGGGAAAGGCTGCCAGCAATATCTAATTAGTTGCATACCAACGTCCAGTTCATCACACCAAGCTCTCCGTAATGAGCTAGTTAGCAGCACAAACCCCTTTGAGGAATAGTACACATTAGTACACTGCCGGCGTCGATAGCCTGTTTTCTGAGGCCACAGTGAATGCATAACATTATCAGCTGCTTCTTGAACATACCTTTGCATTATAGGCCTCCCTGTCAACGATACTGAACTGTTATCAGTCTTTTATTTTAATTCCCTTCTGCTGTCTGAGCAGTAACACGAAGATATGTCTACTTCCTGCACTAGACAGATGGTTTAAATATAACAATAGAGTTAAAATGCAGCAACGGATTGCACCGCGTGAATTTTAATCATAATTCTGTTCACACCTAGAGCTGTGCAAAGGGAATTTTACAATTTTAAGTGAGTAGGTTAAACCCCAACAACTGGGGCAGGAAGCAGAACTGCTGATGTTGCAACAGGATTCTCTCTGTTTGATCTGTTAAAGGGGTTAAACTCTGAAAGAGGTGGGCATAAAATGCAACCTAGATAACACCACAGGCCAGGCTTCAATAAGACAGAGCAAACACATGGAAACACACATTTGTCCACACACACTGTGGCTTGTTGCCATCAGTACAAGCGTCCTAAAAAGGTTTAACTTTTAACTAATGTGCTTCCACATTTTGACCCCTGTCACGTTTCGACCAGAGTGAATCACGCTATTGGGGTCACAGAAGAAGCAGAACTGTGTTAATTCTGGAAAGGAAACTGCTTTGAAGAAAAAATACAACCAGCAGCAGAGTAAACACTCCAGCATTGCTTACATTCTAACATTTCACAATCTAAATAGTCATAAAATTTGTTTTGAAGCATTTTACCTGAGTTTGACCTCTTATCTGTTATAGTTGAGGAGCTGCAGTCGGAATTAATCACGACCCCAATAACACAGTAAATTCAACCATTGCTTAGTTCTGAGCTGATCAATGTTTATATACAGAGTAAAATTCTAGTTAAAAGGTGGGAGCTTCAGAGCTGAGTGCCAGAAAAAGCCGGTAGGCACATCTGCATCACTGTCCTTTCGAGGGTAGTTGACCTGGTTTCTATATGCTTTTGTCCCTTCAAGCAGAAATTGGGCTGCAAGTTTAAGTTAATCTCTGGATTTTTATACCAACAATTGCAAAATGTGATCCTATTCTCGTGTGGAAATGTGGGACAAATTATGTCCTGTAATGTGGGGCCCAGTTTTAATATTTATAATTATTTCTGAACATGTTTTGTGCTCTATATTCAGATGATTCACTCAGTTCTATATTCACCAGCAAAGTTGTGCATTCTCATTTTGCAATGAATGAATGAATGAATGAATGAAGTTGCCTCTCAAAAGTTTCTTGGACTTTCACAGTGAGTCTTTCTTTTTATAGCTTCACTGTTGGTGTTTAAGGCAAATGAAGGTCTAACTGAGCAGACAGATGATGCTGAATTATACATCCACCTGAGAACTCCCATAACAATAGAGGCTGTCTAGACATTTACAGCTAGAAAATGTCCAAATTAATGATGCAGAGCCACTGCATTGGTAATATGTGGTTGTTCTCAGTCTATTTTTCACTAATGTGTGTGCACTCCAGACAAGGACATGCACATGGCGTTTTCAGAGCAGCTGTAGGACTAAACAGAGGTACAGAATTCAGTTGCAAAAAGTGGCACTGATGCTTCTTATTTAAATGAAGCAGCCCACGCAGAAAAAGAGACAGTGGACACGAGCGCATGTCTGGATTCTGCACAAGCATGTAAAGATGAGAAAGTGTGCTCTCGCGGAAAGTTCGTAAATCGTCTTCCCTGTTGTCGTGTTATTCGAGCAGCTTTTGGTTCATCGTTGCTGTGGTGAGTTTTGTTGTGGCACCAGCAGCAAATGTCAGCAGGCATATTCTGCCGTGCCAAGCCACAATATTTACTTTGGAAATGGGATCAGAACAAATCCATAACTGTGTTGCTCTAAATGGCATTAAACATGACAGTGAACCTGGCACAAATGTGCAAACATAACACTGCTTTTAGGGAAATCGCATATTTATGAGTAATTATATAACAATCTGCACACTGAATGTAAAAAGCCTTATATAATGCATACTAAATAGATTATGTTGCATGTTTGATTTTGAAAAAATCTGACTTGTGGTTGATGGTTCAGTATTGTACCTTTTAAAATATCAAAAGCAATTACTATCTATGTCAAAACTTTAATATACACTACAAGTGAATGCTTTTATTTATTTGTATTATTTTATACATTGTTGATTAATACTGAAGATTAACGCTTTTTTGTGACTGGTAGTGTATAGAGTATCTAAATATGCATGTTAATGACAAAGAGGTGATATCTGAAAGTGTCTACATGCTTGTTACTAATAGAAGAATAGCTACTATGAAAGAAAAGATTGTTTTCTCCCTATCAAGTACAAAGAAGAGAGTAGAACTCAGTGGACAACTTACAACAGTGGTGCTTCTTTTCCTTGCTTACATGAACAATGCAGCTGCTTCAGATGGAGTAGCTTCTTTAAAAAAATGCTCCCATACTTTCACATTCCAGCGGTGAAGAGCAGTGTTGATATTTTGACCATGATCCTGTGTTTCAGCCAAAAACACTTTTTGGAATCCTTTCTCTGGCCTTTCTAAAGGTCTCACAAAGCTGTGTTCATGTTAAATAGAAAAGTCAAACAATGTGAGGCTGAGGACACGTCGCAGCTCAACTGAGGTCAGCTGAGGTCACTCATGTCTTTACTGCAGTAAAAGCAGATTAATAAGCAGCTGTAGTATCTCATTTATACCCAGCCAGTTTAGGACATGTATTCAGTGGCCCTGAGGTGTGTAATATAGCATGGCATTAAATATTGCAGAGCAAAACTGGAAACACAAAAGAAACAAAAACACAACTACACACCACAGACCACAGCAAAACAGAAAACACACCATTTCTGAAAACAAAGCAAAAATGGAAACACAACAAAATAGAAAACACAATATTAAAATATTAAAGCAGAGAACAAATATCACAAAACAAAACAGCAAAAAACCCCACAACATTTCACAAAACATATCAAGAAAACAGAGGACACTCTCAGTTCACACATTTCAGAAAACACAATACTCAAAACACAATAAAAACAAATGGAAACCCCAGCATTTCAAAAAACACAACATTTCATTTGACAGTAAAAGTCAGGACAACATCATTGGTTTGCTACTGGACAGAATCCAGGTTCCTGGCATCAGTTCAATGACATCTCCTGTTTCTACTGTGTACAATCAGCAGCGCCCCTCTGTAAATTTTAAACTGAGTTTGAAAGGTTATACACAAAACTGATATCAACAGGGAATATTTAAACAAACGGCCTTCATACCATGAATATCCTACTATGTCTCCAACATATCACAACAATACAATGTCCCTTTAAAAGTTGATTTCAGGACCAATATTGAAAATCATAATGAGCAATCAATAGGACTGATAATCAATATTTGTAATCAGTATAAAAGCTTGCTGTCAAATGTTAAAACAACACAAACTCCAGCACAAACCTTTGGTGGAATGCTTTTGCTAATTTATGTTTCATTCAAAGAAACATTTCAACATTTATCGCTCAGTGTTTACAGACTATTCCTCGTGACATAGAACCAATTAGATTGTGCTGTCATGGGACAAAGCTGGAGATCACACAGTGGTGACTACAGATAGAGAGAGGCAGCTGCATCAGAGCCAATATGCTCTGTTGGAATAAAATAACTGGAGGGTCAACTGATAATCAGACAGGCTGATCATCGGTTGACGTCTGCCTGCAAACCCTGAGGACATGCTCATTATCTAGAGTCTACTTTGTTCTTCCCATTTATTTCTGTTTTTCTTTCCCCCTGTACCTTCAGTGCCTGCCTGTTTGTAGTCGCCTCCTGTTCAATTTTGTTATCATTTTTCTTGTGGGTCTTCAGTTACATCCCTGATGTGTTTCCCTGCCTCTGTGATTGCCCTGGAAAAATGCCCCTCTCAAAACAAGAAAAAAAAAAACTTATTTCAAGGAACTTTCACCTTGAAATAAGTTTTAAAAAATCTGCCAATAGAAGAAGTGAAAAATGTCTTGGTTAGATTTCTTATAATAAGATGTGATATTTATAATATTGAGATCTTACAATTAGCTGGCAAAACTTATTTTAAGCTCTATTATACCAGGATTGCCAAGCTTAGGTGTCCTCCTGTTGTCTTCATTTACAGCACCAAAAAATATTGTTTCCTTGTCTGAAAATAATCCAAAAAAATCATATTATGATATTTAATTATTGGTATAATTTGGAATATTGTAACAAAGGACATTCATAAAATGGAACTCCTGCTATACATTCAGTGTATTAGGACACTAAAATGTTTCTTTCAAACCCTAAAAGCATGCTTAAGAGAAATAAGCCTGAGGAGACCAGACAGTGAAGTGTTACTGTGTTCTGTGAAATGTCTTGTTTTTCTGCCTGTTGTTGTGCTTTGGTTTTATTGTAGTTGGTTTTTTTTACACTTCAGGGCCACCAATCACCTTGGTGCTTAGTGGGAAATAAATCAAGAAAACCACTTTTTTCATTGACTGAGGTGAAATGGAGCCGTTTAACCTCTGACCCCGTAACAACCACACCACTGATGACTGCCACAGAATAAATGGACCTGCCCAGTTTATTCTGTGCTGGGTTTACCAAAGGTGTTTACACAACGTAACCAATGAACAATGAATTTTTTGGTAATTATATGGGGCAAATAGATGGAGATTTCTGGTTTAGACAGGTAGTCCTTTATTCTCACAGTGCATATGGGTTCACAGACATGCTACAGGGTAAATAGTCTCTTAGCAGTGGGTTGGATTTCAAGCAGTTAATGGAGTCATTTATGAAAATGTATATAAGGGATGAAATTCCATAAAGTAAGGTAGACCAAATGCGACATAACACTTATTCACAACAGCACAGTTACCATGGAATGTTACAGTAGCAGGGCATTAGCTTCAGACAGCTGGTGTGGATTCTATTTTGGTAATAAAATGAAATTATAATAACTTAGCCACCCAAATAGCTGTGATAAAAACAGTTTGTAGAAAATGAAAAAAGATTAAAAATCTAAATATACAGATGCAAATATTCTAAACAAGTATTAATTTGGTCACTGATCAAAGCGGAGGTACAATATCTGGCAGAAATTAAATGCAGGTAGAAGAATATGTATTAAAAATTGGGATTCAGAATGATACACATGTGAGTTCAGAAGCTCACTATGTTCCTGTAAAGAGAATTAGGTTTTATGGCTGTCTTTGTGAGGATCAGTTTGCATTTAAGCCTTCCTCCCAAGGATATTTTGGGAAAGTAAAGACATTTTGGCCGATCTTCTCACCATGACACACTTTCAGAGGGTTTATGTTTCAGGTTAGGGTAAGATTAAGGGATCAGGTTGGACATTTAGCTGTCATGGTTGCAGGACAAAAAACAAAGGAAATGTTTCGTCAATTATTATCCGGAGTAAAATTCTGTCATTGGAGAAAAGGACAAGCAGGAGAAATACACAAAATATAAACATGCATAAAATTCTTCCTTTACTTCTCGGTGCTCCTCATGTCATGTGCCGTCCAGCCTCGTGCACGTAGGCCGACATACACACTCCATCCTTTGAGAAAATAAATCCTTGCCTGATGACCAAGGTCACTGCACTGATACAGCCACTATAATACTGCAGCACAGTTTCCTTGTGCTGTCGGAGCTTTTTTCATTCATTGTTCCTGGAAATTTTTCATTTAGAGAAGAAGCAACGATACAGGACACATTGCGGGTCATCTACTTTACCGTGATATTATTTATTCAGTCTGCCACAACACCCTGTATATACACATATACAGTAAACACACACACTGGCGCCCAGTGTCACATACAACCCAGTCTGATTAGGAAAACCTGCAGTGACCTTGTCGATACACCTCGCAAGCCTTCACTGCTATGTTGCCATGGTGAAGTATATTAGTAATCTGAAGCCCGTACACACGAGTTTCTGTGATACCAGTGAGGCAGAGAGGGTTAGAATATAAATTTGTCTTTCAAATACAGTATGTTGTGATAAAACTATGTGTGGCTGTTGACTGAATGTTTGTACATGCTATTATGTGAGAGTGTGCGTTGAATTTATTATGCATGTTTTTCCTAGAAACTGATTCAATAACACATCCGTTTCTCTGGAACTGATCAGAAATGAGGAAAAACTAATAAGATGGATCTGGAGCATATAAAACCATCATTTAAACCTATCTAGCTTTAAAAGCATATTATCATTACTACTTTAAAACATGATTCTCAACATCCAGGTTCACAACAGTCAAGCATTGTAACAATAGTGCTTTTATTTGTTTCATTTTTAAACCATTAAGTGGAAAAACTTGCCTAAAATCAGGACTCTGGAACCAAAGCACCTGTAAGTTTCAGCCATCGTTAATTTTATTATTTTCACCTGTGCTTTTCTTACTATGATGCATCAGATGTCAACAAGTTGCTAATATAGCAAGAAATTATGTTAATATTAAACAGTTTGTGCTTTATTTAGTTTGCTCAGAGCCCATACTAGTTTTCTATTAACTTCATGGATTTTTATGACAGTTTTCAAAGTGGCACAAATCAGTGATCTTTAACCAGCACCTGGGTTAATGGTTTCTTCTGAGAAATTTACAAGCAGGTAAGGTTATTTGTAAAAGAGAGGGAAAAAATGAAATACTGTGAAGCTGATCTCATCACTGGAGAGAATTTATTTTATCTCTGAATTTTACTAAATGAGTTCAGGTAACAATGATGAGTACTTTCAACAGAAGCAGTTTTTGTTCCACAAAATACAAGCACAGGCTAGCAAGTGTAGCTAGCTAATATCGGATGTGCTTTTAAGAAACTGAGTATAGTAAGATTAAGTCTATTCTTTGCTTGTCACCAGCACTAAAATGACTGTTGCAATGTTTATATTTAATAAGTGTCACTGAAATGATTTGGAAATTTCCTAGACTGTAAATTTGGTTTACATACTTAGCTACCATGCAAGTAGCCACAGCTAACATAGCTCCAGAACAGTTGATATAAATTAGCTTAGCTACATTGGTCTGGGATTTTTAAATGTAAAGCCAATTTGGTCACTCCTTAGTCACTAAAAGATTGTTAGGTTACTAGTCTTTACTGCATATTCTTAATGTTGTATATGAGATATTTCTTAACACCATTATCTAAAAGCAAAATATTTTCTAGTTTTTTCTGTATTCGCTGTTGGAGTAAATTCAGTACTTTTGCATAAATAAATTTATATTTTATTGACTGATTAATATGACAGGCATAAATATAATTTCCATATTTTTTTCAAATCATCTAACAAATGTGATTTAATCATTTTAATGGATCTCAGTCACTGCTATACCTGGTTTGCCAGAGGCTTAGTTAAGATCTTGAAACTTTGGTGGCTCAGGTCAGCCCAGCAGTCATTAGATTTGAACCTCATAATTGCAATCATTTAAAGTTATTTCAGAGTAAAATGAATATGAAATGAAGATTAAGTGTAAAATATTGTGCTCTATGCAAAGTAAGGTCATCCCACTTTATTTCCTACTTTATTTCATATCACAATGATACTTCTGTTAAGTGCAGGTTAACTGTGCCAGTGGTTCTTAAACTGTGCGTCTTAGTTATGATGATTTACACAGCTATAATCATGTGTAAAGGTGTGCTTTGGAAATATTTGTTTTTATTAAGTTTATTTAGTAAAATTTGCTTTTAAGAGTGCAGCATTTGTCATGAGAGACAGTAAGGAAATATGTGGTGGGAACTGTGGGCACAATTGTATGAATTCCTGCAATGATTTTATACAACCTGTGGTTAAAAACTTTGTCTTCATGTGTAGATGTCCCATGGTGGAGGTTGTTTATTTTATCTCTGTTCAACTGTAAAGATCAAGTGTTTCAAACATGCAGACATAGCAGCTTCCCCTCATGCGCTTATGTAAGATAAACATCCACATGTCAGCTTCCTCAAGGCCATGGGAAGTGAGACTTGGTGATGAAACTTGTCTGTTTTTTTGACTGATGTGTCCTTGTGTGGGAGAACAATTTGAAAACATGTTGTCCCTCCCTACACAATAACAGTATGTCTGACACAAACACTGATGCATTTTGTCCAGACATAGGTGGGCTGTGAAATACTTTCTTTTCAGAGAACTTACTGTGGTTATGGCAGTTCAGGAGGAAAAGGTCAGGGAAATGTTTTGAGAAAAGGATTGCATGGGAAGAGACAAAGGCTTCTTTCTCATAATATTCTGCTGCTCTAATTTTTGTTTCTATCTTGTTGGTGTGAACACGTGGGGGCTGCTTAAGTGACTTAAAAAAGAGAGGAAAAGACCATTGATAGTCATCCAGACTGAAAATGACAGACACCGTCTTTGTTGCATAATACACTTAACTGTCCACCCTCATCCTCCCCTTTCTGTAAGCCACCACTCTTCAGCTTAAATCCCTACTCACTCCCCATCATCCCTCCATCCATCCCAGCATCCATTTACAGGTAAAAGCCAGAAAATTAGAATATTTTCATAAACTTGATTTATTTCCGTAATTGCGAACAAAAGGTATAACTTTTACATTATATGTAATCATTGCACGCAGACTGATGCACTTCAAATGTTTATTTATTTAATTTTGATGATCATAGGTGGCAACAAATGAAAATCCGACATTCCGTGGGTCAGAAAATTAGAATATTGTGAAATGGGTCAAGTTTGAAGACACCTGGTGCCACCCACTAACCAGCTGATTAACTCAAAACACCTGCAAAGGGCTTTAAATGGTCTCTCAGTCCAGTTCTGAAGCTTACACAAACATGGGGAAGACTTCAGATTTGACAGCTGTCCAAAAGGCAACCATTGACACATTGCACAAGGAGGGCAAGACTCAAAAGGTTATTGCTGAAAAGGTTGGCTGTTCTCAAAGCTCTGTGTCCAAACACATTAATGGAGAGGCAAAGGGTAGGAAAAACTGTGGTAGGAAAAAGTGTACAAGCGACAGGGATCACCGCGCCCTGGTGAAGATTGTGAAAAAAAACCCATTCAAAAATGTGGGGGAGATTCACAAGGACTGGACTGCTGCAGGAGTCAGTGCTTCAAAATCCACCACCAAGAGACGCATGAAAGACATGGGTTTCAACTGCCGCATACCTCGTGTCAAGCCTCTTTTGAACAAGAAACAGCGCGCAAAGCGTCTCACCTGGGCTAAGGAAAAAAAGAGCTGGACTGCAGCTGAGTGGTCCAAAGTTATGTTTTCTGATGAAAGCAAATTTTGCATTGCCTTTGGAAATCGAGGTCCCAGAGTCTGGAGGAGGACAGGAGAGGCACAGGATCCACGTTGCCTGAAGTAGTGTGAAGTTTCCACCATCAGTGATGGTTTGGGGTGCCATGTCATCTGCTGGTGTCGGTCCACTCTGTTTCCTGAGATCCAAGGTCAACGCAGCCGTCTACCAGCAAGTTTTAGAGCACTTCATGCTTCCTGCTGCTGACCTGCTTTATGGAGGTGGGGATTTTATGTTCCAACAGGACTTGGCGCCTGCACACAGTGCCAAATCTACCAGTGCCTGGTTTAAGGACCATGATATTTCTGTACTCAATTGGCCAGCCAACTCGCCCGACCTTAGCCCCATCGAAAATCTGTGGGGTATTGTTAAGAGGAAGATGCAGAATGCCAGACCCAAAAATGCAGAAGAGCTGAAGGCCACTATCAAAGCAACCTGGGCTCTCATAACACCTGAGCAGTGCCAGAAACTGATCGACTCCATGCCACGCCGCATTAATGCAGTCATTGAGGCAAAAGGAGCTCCAACCAAGTATTGAGTACTGTACATGCTCATATTTTTCACGTTCATACTTTTCAGTTGGCCAACATTTCTACAAATCCTGTTTTTGTATTGGCCTCAGGTAATATTCTAATTTTCTGACCCACGGAATGTCGGATTTTCATTTGTTGCCACCTATGATCATCAAAATTAAATAAATAAACATTTGAAGTGCATCAGTCTGCGTGCAATGATTACATATAATGTAAAAGTTATACCTTTTGTTCGCAATTACGGAAATAAATCAAGTTTATGAAAATATTCTAATTTTCTGGCTTTTACCTGTATAATTACTTTAGCTATGGCACGTCCCTTCACTGTTTTTCTGTTGCTTGACTTCCGCAGAAGTCTACAATAGCACATTCACGCTTTGATGGAAAAAAAGGGAAGGAGTGGATAAGAAGTTTTTATGACCAAGTTGATAGAATGGAAACAAGGATGGATGAAAATATGAGTGCAGTAGAGTAACAGAAATATCTTCTCTTTTCTTCTCTTTTAGACCTACTGTTTAGCACTGCAGACAGATTGATTCACAGACGGACAATAATCAGTCGCCACAGGTCGATTGGTCCATTTATCAGGCTAGTAAAGAGAGGAAGCTGTAATTACCCAGATAGGACAAGTCATATGACTGACCCAGATTCCCCCTCTTAGGCCTAAATGTTACATTAGCATTCAACATCAGTTTCACATCCTCCTAACAGCTCTGGTGTTACTGTGCATCCTTTTCTACTGTGGAGAATTTGTGTATGACGTCTGACAAATCCACGGTCCATTGCTTTTCTCAAGCCTTTATATCTCCAATTTCAATGGTTTTAACCACAGTGATGATGCAGTAGGAGAAATGTTTAGCATTTTTGTTTGAAAATTCAATTTAATTAAGTAGATAGTTGCAGATAAAATTAAGTGAAATCAATTTTTGGTTAATCAACTATTCCATTTCAATTGCAGTTGCATGAACACACACACAACAGCATGTATACCCGCTGAACTTGAACATTTGCTGACAGAGGTCATATTGTTCTGCTAACAAATCCATTTGCCAGATTATCATGGGGGTGTCATTTAATCTGTTCTTGACCATAAATAACAATCATGCTTTTAACTTACTTGGCCTGCAGCAGGCGCATAACCGTGACCACGACAGTTCTGTGACAGATGCAGTGAAATGGAACAAACAGGTGCATTTTAACTTGTAAATGAACCACCAGAAGTCCAAGAAGGTCACAAGCCTTGTCCTTGCACTTGTTCTGCCTCTCTCCTCATTCCTCACGTTCCTCTCACCCTTGTTGTCAGTATCTCCTTTTTCGCCCTCTGACACGCCCAGACGCTCACTTGCACACATGCACGTATGCACACTGTTCTCGCACAGTCTGTGAAAAACAAAGGCTGAAAGAGCCCTTAATTATGCCATCAGCATGAACTGCGGTCTTTGAAAGGAGGAATGTGCAAACCAAATAGCACCAGAGCCCATAGTGTCAGAGAAAAGTGCAAGGAACAAAGAGACGAGATAGTCAGGCAGCAGTCCAGTTTAATCCAGTTAGATCTCAGTATGACAGACAAGAGTCTTCCTTCCTGATTTGTCTTTCTCATTATTACGTGCCTAATACAAGTTTTTTTTTTTTTAAAGATTTATTTCAGCGCACTGTCCTAAATAAATAAGTAAAAGTCAGATCTTGAAATCCTCATTGGGCTTTAGCTTCAGGAAGAAGTGTAACACTTAAGCTGAACTAAACTAACTTTTTTATATATACTTGGCGCTTATGTCATCTCTCCTTCTCTGTGGTTTTTGTTATTTACAACAAACTGCAGATAAAAATAGCCTTTGAACAGAGGAGAGAAAAAAAAATCCTGTCACCACTGCCAGTGTGTTACTGCTGTGTGGGTGAATGACAGTGTGAGGGAATGAGCACAATTGTTTGTGCCCACAAATGCTGGTATTTGCGTGGTTACCCATGTCTATATTGTACTGTATGTTTATGAGAGGGAGAGACCCAGAGTGGGAGAAAGAGATAAAGAGAAATAATGGAGAGGGATTACGAAGGGCATGCCAATGTGTATGTGCAAAACCAGTGAGCCTCATTGGCCAGATGAGTTGTGTTCACTACAAAGGACGAGACTTTAGTGAGATGAGAGGCAGTAAGCCCAGGGATTAGGTCTGTTGGGCAACAGAGCACCAGGCCCCAGGGCGGGCTTTCTGGTTGGCTTACTGGAAGGATGGAGCACATGTGTCATGTGGATCTTGTTTGGGAGACAGAGGGGCTGGTGTTTTGTGTTCTACGGTCACGCTGGTCCTGTGAGCCTGTGCTCAGCAGTCAGTAATTTGCAGTTTACAATCTGTAAAGAACTCCAACAAAGGCAGAAACATGTAAACAGAAAGAGACCCCAGCAAGTGGTTTGACTGGGTTGTAAAAATGTCATCTGTGAAAGGATTATCTTGAAAAAGATCACAAACAAATGCATCACTCATGCATAAAAGCACACTCCCCTATTCTAGCACCTTCTAGCCAGTTACTCATCCAAGGTGTTTTTGAGAACAGTGGAGAGAGTGCGACAGCAGGGAATGAAAGATGCCGATATGACTGACTGCTGGAGGCAGTGCAGACAGGAGGAAGATATTGGTGTGAAACTGTATTTTAGCTCCACTCTCTACCTCCTGTCATTACCTCAAATCTCTTTCCCTTTGGGCGTCCAGACAGCTCAACTGTGCGGGCGGTCCATGGACAGGGTCTAGAATCCCCGACGCTGTGGCCTGGCTTTGATTCCAGCTCATGGCCCTTTGCTGCATGCCTTCCCCACCATTCTTCTCCCTACTTTCCTATTTACTCTCTACTAAAAACTATCAAATAAAGGCAAAAAAAATTTAAATCTGTGCCCCTCTTAGTGGCTTTTTTACATCTGTTGCTGACAGTGACAAAATACTTAATGCATATTTACCATATAATGTATCATATATTTGTCTAAATATGATTTCCACTGCCCTTTAAGTGTGGAAAATTAAATATAGCATTCTCATTGATCTCCCTAGACATGTCCTCCTTTCTGTGATAAAATCCGCCGTCTTTTTCTTATATTTCTGAACATTATCCTTATTTTGCAACAATACAATACCTTATTTAATTTTCAATGGCCAAAAAAGACTGGAATATGTAATTTTACATTTCTTCAAGTCCGTGGCGGGAAAATGACAAATGCATATGGCTGAGAAGTAATTTGCAGTTGCCTGTAGCTAGCTGGTATGAGATCTGTTACTGTTCCATTCCTAGTCTGAAACATAATGAAATCTCAGATAAGATGAATTACATTTTGTTCACTTTCCTCTACACTCTATTCTCTTATTTTTCTCACACTGTAGGGAGTCGAGGTGTTGTGTATACCATCAGCTTATCTGCAGTTCGTTCAAATCTGTGTCATGCTTCATCTTTCTGAAACGTGGAAAGGCAATATTTTCAAAGCATTTCATTTTTCAAAGTAGTGTAACAATACAGCAACAGTGCAGGTACACAAAAACAGTGGAGCAGCATTTGCCACTATATATTTCTCTCTCTCTCTTTCTCTCATTTCATTTTCTTGCTGTATTTTCTGAAAAGCACTGTTAAACTGAGGTCTAGTCTAATGTCAGCTTTTGAAAGTTAGGTCGTTGTGAAATTGTAAGAGAAGTTATGCAACTCCAGTGTCAAGTCCATCGGATTATTTGGTTTTGTCAGCCTTTGTAAGTCTTTGGAGCAACTACCTCAGGCGAGTATATTCCTGCCAACCCCCCAAACTTTGCCAGCACCTAAAACCGACAGACTGGTTGCCAAAACTTGTCCTTGTGCATTTTTGCTTTTGGTGTAACTGGTGAAAAGAGACGGTGACGCAGCATTTTCCAACAGCACCTGCAAGAGCAGACAAAGGGGCTAATGTTCTGTTGTAAGTAGCAGTTTGGAGTTCTGAAAGCTCAAGCAGGAATAAAGTTTTAAGAATAAAAGAGGGCACTATCCACAGAAGCACAATCACAGGAATATCACGTAGACTCTTAGAAAAGTCAAAGCAAAGGAGATCAAACAAGAATGCGATCTGTTACGTCACTGTGAGGCAGTATGGTACAATGAGAACTCAAGATCCATGCCTGCTGGTCAACTTGGTAAATCATTGATTTGTTGTCTTCGCATTAGAGCTGTGTTGGACTGCTGTTGCCTTGGGACAGTGTTGTGTCAGTGTATAAATATTACATTGGTACAAACCGTTCTACTTCTCCCGTAGTAATTATTAAGTAAGCATGTCAGGTGCTGCAATTTTTGCTTCTAAACAGCACTCCAGTGGAAAAGAAGTCAAAATAAAAACCATATGTTGAATTTTATGAGTGGGATCTTACAATTAGACTGAATGCCCCACTATAATAATAAATCATTATTTGTCCCATCTCTTTAATCATTTACTCATTTCTAATCACAAGGTCACCAAGTTTTATTTGTTTGGCTGCTGAACTGGCATGTGATGTGGAAACAAATGTACCAAGTTCTGCTGACCTCAAACAATGTTCAACTCTGTCTGCACCTGATAAAGCATCTCTCAACTTTGTCACTTTTTAATCTGGTTTTGGCCTCAAAAACAAGTGAAGGCATGTGGCAGTGTGTCAGTCTGGATCTGTGAGGCAATCCTGTGTGCTTTACAGTAGACTCTTTTCTCATGCAGTACCTTCTTCACTTTCTGCTCTCTGTCTTGGCTTTCATATCCCTTCATCTTATTTCCAGAGAACGAGGGTGTGGATTCCCTGTGTCAACATATCTGCTTCTGCAAACTGCTTCGAGATGAGTCAATCTTATTACGAGCTCGCCTTGCATAGTAGAAAGGAAATGAAATTAGTATGTAGGCATGTGACTGCATTCACAATCCCTTCAATATGTTTCTCTCCTGTAAGAGCTTGTTAGGGACAGGATGTGCTTCTCTCTGACTTCTCTTGTTCCTGCTTTTGAAAAGATGTGATTTATTTATGTTGGGAAACGTGTTGTGTAATCACTGCCTTGCTGGATTTGCCATGGTGCATTTCAGAAAGCTTCAGCCTCCCTATTTGTTTGCCATGCAAAAGTCTGATCAGCAGCAGCTCTCTTCCTACATCATTTGAGCAAATCTCGGTCAGTGAGGTCTGGATTCTTATTTGAATGTTTCCATGCAACTTTCCGTCCACATCCTCTATTGCAGACCTGCTCAAATTACCTTCACGAAATCCACACTTCATTAATACCAGTCTATTTTAGACAGTCATGTGTTTTGATTTTCATATCTTTCCTGAACATATTATTTTTTTTACTTTATACAGTGAGTTTCCCTGACCTCTTATTCTATTTGTGCCCATGATGATTATCAATGGCTGACTGGCTCCCCCTAGTGACACAACATGCTAATTGTTTACAATGGAGAGCGTTTGACAGGACTGAAGAACAAAGTTTGCCCAGAAAAATCCTCAGCTGAAAACAGCAACCTCAATACATAATGTAACTTATATTTTAGACAGTTCTTAATATAGATGGGGAAAATATCTTAACTTAATTATTTTTTTTTTCTGGTTAAAGACATGTAGAAACAAGATATTCAAATCAAAATCCACAAACAAGCATACCAGTTGCATGCTGATAAAAAGGGAAAACTGTACATTAGTGTAATGCTCGTCACGATCACCCTGCATAATCAAATAGTAAAGTCTATTCCAACCAAAGTTTTTAACTTTTTGGCAAAACTAAATTATGCCAAGGCCGTATGAAAATCATTATAGCATGCACTGAACAAAACTATAAAAGCACCATGCATATGTTGTTCTTTTCTGACTTAGAGAAAATGATAAAAAATCTTGTTTTTGTTTTTTAAAAAAAGACTTAAATATTGGGAAGCGGGACAATTTCTTAACCACTGAGTTAATCCACATTCTAGTCAGATGATGTTTTTAAGGACAATAATGAGGCACGGTGACCAGTACAGAGGCACGTCTTTGACCAGCGAATATTAAGGACCGCCTTGTCAATTGACATGATACCACAGACTAAAAAGGAAAGTCAAGAACATGCCATTGTATTACTGGCATGTCATATAGAGCTGTACCCAGATGCCTGAATGTGCACAGCTCCACTATTTGTCCTGTAAGAAGTCATTTCAGACAGCTCTGGATGTTCGACAACATGATCCTGTCCCCCAAAACGTCCACCGACCTCACCAAGTCGCTTGAGAATAGTGGGACAACATTCTGCAAGCTCATTACCTTTATGTGTTCAGATTCAGATTCAAACTCTCCCTCTGCCCCCTTATCATTCACAAAATATTGTGTACTTGGTTATTGCATGACGCCCATTCTCTATGTTAAAAAGAATGGATTGAATTTAAGAAAATGTGACGTGTTTGTTTTTGTTCAGTAGTGGCACTGTGATTCTGTATGATTTGCTAGAGCAAGTATTAATTATTAATTCATTAAATTATTCTCTACTTACAGTTCTGCAAGCCTCTTTCATCTAATTTGTCACTGAGGAATCCTACAGGTTGACATCTCCCACGAGGAAAAACATGTGTAAGTAATAATATTAGCTACTGTTAAATTCCACTCTGCTGTTTTTTGGTTACAGGTTCCTTGTTTTGTACATTCTGGCTCATTGATACACTGTCCTGTCATACTGGAGAGCTAGAATAGAACAGAGCTTTGCTGATGAAGATAAACCTCTGGGCTTTTTATTATGACCACTCAGGATGTGATCTGGAATTAGACAATGTGAGGCTGTAGTCCGTTTCAGAAGCTGGTCAGGAGGTTGTACTGATCCTCTATCTGTCAGTTATTGTCTGTGGAGTCTCCTCACCTTCGACAATCCTCTCCACTTAATGGCTTAAAGGCCTTCAGATTGTGGAATGCCAGAATGATGGTGAAGATTAGATGGAGGCCTGGATTACTGGAACGTCAACAGGAAATTACAGCCTAGTAACAAACCAGCAAATGTGACAGACTGGATAGTTTGGGTAATTCAGTGCAGAAATGATCACTGAAAATCATCTGCAAGTTGACTGTTTAAAAAGGTTAATGATACAAAGACTGAGTGCATCCAGTGCTGTTTACATGATCTGTGTTTCATTGTGTGTCCAACTACATCCACTTCACTTTGGAGCAGTGGCCGATAAAGATCCTTTATTTAGGTAAATGTACCAATACGTCAAAGTATAAATACATCAATACAGATAAAAATCCTGCACGAAAAGTTCTACTTAAGCAAAAGTACACATGGTATCAGCAAAATGTACTTCAAGCATTAATTCTTAAACTACTGGCTATGCAATAAAACATCCTTATTATATGACATTATCAATTGCTAATAGTGACATATCTGGTGGAGGTGCTGTTACATTAAACTGCTTTATCTACAGTCAGGAAGATTAGTCCAGTGTCTCCCAATCCAAGGCTCAGGTCCCTTTAAAGGATCACACAATGAATCTGAGGGGTCATGTGATGATTAATGGGAGGGGACAGAAGAAACAATACAGTTTTGATACACACTCATTATCTTGTACTTTTCTGTAATCTGTGCTGTTTTGAAAAACTCGATAATTTGACATTTTTTCTTCTTCTTTTTGACTTCAATTACCCAAATTAAACCATGTGAGAAGTTTATAGAGGAAGTGTGTGTTTATTAGAACTGTTAGGAACTCATCTGAAATGCTTGCTTGTTTGGAACAGAACACGAGCAGAGAAATTGTAAAGTAGTGGTCTACAAGTGTAACAAAGCGCTTTATTTTAAGATGTTTTGGTGTAAAATCTTATTTTAAAGTAACCCCAGTGGTCAGATGAATGTAGTGGAGTAAAAAGGTACATTATTTGCTATCAGGGGAGAAGATCTAGAAAGCAGCAGAAGACACTAACACTGAAATAAAGTGCAGCAAAATTGTGCTTAAGTATATTGGTTGAGTATATTATTTGAGCAAATATTCTCTTTTACTTTCCAGGAAATAATGGTATTTTTTCATGCCCCTGTGCACCAAGGATGAATTAAAACTCTTTCTAATGGGGGTTAAAATATGAAAAACAGTATGCTGTTGCATGTATATCTATCTATCTATCTATCTATCTATCTATCTATCTATCTATCTATCTATCTATCTATCTATCTATCTATTTTTGTTGTTTTAGCTTTGTCTTTGGCACAGAAAAAAAGTACTTGCCTCCTGTTAACATCTCATCACAGTAGACATCTATTACATATTAGCCTGTAATTTATCAATAACACTTTTAACACTGTGCTATGGAACTGTGTGAGATCAGTACAACCGCTAGATGGCAGTACAGGGATTTAAATCACCAAAGAGCTGTTTTTATTGTCTGCTCTTGCGTTTCTTCCAGTTTGTCTCACTTATGTTCAGCATTCATAGTTCGACATTAAGTTCTCTTCAAATAATTTGGATGTAATCAGTGCATTATCCACAGTTTTCCATTCGTGAGAGCTGCGACAAATGTACAATTTGTGCATAAATCTGCCACAAAGCCGTTTCATAACCGTTGTGAGACTTTAGCAGGACATATTAAGGCACCGTGGTTCTTTGAATAACGCAGAAACGTGACTGAGGTGAATTAAATCAGGCACGCGGTCTCCCAGATTCACCCAAAACATCTCGTCCAATCATAGCTCTGCTATTGTGCATGGTATGGGGCCGTGGTTTGCGCCTTGGAGACTTTCTGCCAGCTGAGAGGTGGTCTTTGTATGACAGAGCTGAACAAGGGCTCCTGACTCTGCAGATCTGAGAGAGCAGACTCTGCCACAGCTGCTGGGATCAGAAGTTTAGCTCACAGAGAAGTGAGAGGCTGCAACAAACTGCAGAACAAGCCGGAGAGGCGCACGGAGACAGCAGCAGCACGGAGGGGCTCCTTTATTCCACCGTGTTTATCTGATGCTGGCCACTTCATAAACTGTTCTAAATAACTTTCTGTCCATGTTTGAGAGCCCGATGTCTGTGCCTTTATCTCGAGACTCGACCTAAAGTTCCCTCTGGCGAGAACAACATTTCCAAGAACTCTGCCCGAGAAGACTCTTGGATCTGAAATGGGCACCAGACTGATGTGGCTGCTGCTGCTGCTGCTGTCAGCGGCGGTTACCGGCGGCCAGGACGCAGGCACCGGGGAAGCAAAGAAGGACATCCCGGAGGGCGCATCCACCCTGGCATTCGTCTTTGATGTGACCGGCTCCATGTACGACGACTTGGTCCAGGTTATCGAGGGGGCATCCAAGATTCTGGAGACATCCCTGAGCAGACCCAACAGGCCTTTGTATAACTTTGCCCTGGTGCCCTTCCATGACCCAGGTAATGCCAGTTAACATACAAGCAGGGAAAGCCTAAATCTGTGGTGGTCACTGTGATTACTTTCATTTTTGAGCATGACTTTTTTCTGCTTTTCAGTAAAAAAAAATGTGCCTACGTGTTTCGTGATTATTAGGAGTTTACTATTTACAGTCGCAACAAAAGCGGGGAGAAAAGTGAGAAATGTGATAGTTTGCTCACAATCCGTCCTTTAAACGCCTAATGCTCCTCACACATCCAGAGGAGGGACTCTGGGGGATTTGGTCTCCGTACACAGATGTTCAGCCTGGCGGTCACTATCATTAGCATTCCGCCAGGGTTAGTGTGTGGCTTTAGGTTTGCAATGCAGCTTGATGATTATCATCACCCTTGGGTGCTCTCTCATTCTGAACTCTGATGCCTAGACAATATGTCATTGGGCCATTTAGCAGTAACTCTGGCTTGTAGGTCAGAGGCGCAGCAACACTGTCATGTGAGAAAAATATCTCCAAATAATCAGTGTTAAATATTCACATTTAGCTGGAATGGAGTGCTGGTGGAGTGCAGTCTGAGAGTGCAGCAATCCAAACAGAGCTACTGGAGAACACACATCAGTGTGTTTATCCTTACAGTAATTACATCACTTACAGAATGAAATTCTTCCTTGCAGACACAATCACAACTTTACTCAAGCCGACTTTTGAAATTTCAAAGGTTTTGCAATGCAGAGACTGCCTAAACTCCCTGTAATAGTTTTAGTCTGAGAGAGCAGAAAGGAAACTTATCTGCTTACAATAACACTATCCAAGGCTGCTGCCATGCCAACTCATGGGTGTTTGTATGCCGATTAGGAGATGAGAAGTGGAAGGTGTCCACCTGAGAAAACATTCATTCATCAACCACAGCAAGACCTGCTGCAGAGTGTGTACTGGGAGGGAGTTTGTGCTGCAGAAACTTCACTGAAACACCACAGCAGATCTTATACTGTACATTATACTTTAGCCCTTATAACAATAATTTGTTGCTGTTGTTTTGAAGACGTTTAGTATCCTTCAAACATGCTTCATGACTGTTACTGTGCCCCATTCTGCTTTATGATCTATATGTTTAAAATCTTCTTAGTCTGGCCTAAAAATAAACTCAGTAATTCCAGAGACAAACTGATCCAGGAGATCTGAGGGAGAAGAACAGAGATGAATACACAGATGTGATCTGTGTGGTGAAGACACAGATTCCTATTCCAGATGTTTTTTTCTCTGCAAAATTTCACCATGTCACAGATTCTTATGAAGCAAATTTCCTTCACCATTGATTCAGTCTGCCAGCTCTGTGGCTAGAATAATAATTATGTTCAAGGAAGAAATATGCTCTGTATACGCAAGTGTGACAAGTGATGGATTAATTATTGTGTGCCTCTTGAGGGAAAGTAAATCTTGGATCATGAGCAGATGATAAAAGAGTTATGGTGTACTGTACCTGAATAAAGCAATGGTAGTGAAAGAATCCTGTGATTATAACACATATTTAATCTCTAAACTTAGTTCATAGGAAAACTTGCTCTCACTCGGAAGTAATTATAAGAGTTTCCTCTTACAGTCAACTGCAAAAGCGTAATTCAATTCAGAGCTTCAGTGTTGACTTCTCTTTAAAAAAAAACCTCTCTTCTTTGTATTTGTCTGTCACCAGCAAGTGACGTTCGTTTGCTTCTTAAAATGTTTACGAGGATGTCAGAATGTGTTCTCCAAAACCCCCAGGGGAATAGAGGAATGATTAGCACAGCACACTGCGAGCAGGGGTAGCTGAAGATTTTGCTAAATGTTGTTCTGACCCTATCTCTCTTACTCACTTTTTGCCCTTTTCCAACAATAGCCCAGACCCTTGGAGAGAATCAGTTTTGTTTTCATAGGAACTTTTATTACGGGTTTGTTTCGTTCTGACACAGATCCATTTTCTTTTCATACAACCCAGTGCGATAACGCCGTCCCTCCTGTTTGATTTGGCTCCTTTTAAATCACAGCTTCCCTCTTTATTTACACTGCAATCTGACACAGTAAACAGAAGAGTGTGTGTCTGTAATCTGTGTTTCTGCCGGTGTCTGTGCGTGCTTGCCTGTGAGTGTGAAGCAAGAGTGTCAGGAGGATGCCTGGATATTGGGGTCAGGCCTGTGTAGGAAGATCAGTCAGGAAGCCTCCCCCCTTTCCTCCATCCTGCAGAGAGAGAAAGAAAGAAAGAGGATACTTCACAAGTCATTTTACTGAGGTATGGGGGTTAGCTATTTCGCACTACAGTCTGAGAACGCTCCAATGAAAGAGTGTTTGGGTTGAACTTCAGCTATCCTGTTGTGTTTTTATTTCATATTCTGGTTACCAGTGAAAGGGAGCATGTCACTAATAAATATAGGGGTCTCTGTATGTGTGTGTGTTTGTTGTTTGTGTCATTTGGATGAGCGGTTCTTGAGAAACGCGCCAACAAAAACACACAATGACAGTAGGTGACTATGTTAGAGCTGGGAAAACTCACTGATATAATCTGTTACATCCATTATGACAACAGCTTGTCTCAAAGATGACTGTCTGGTCAAAGCACGAATTTCCCCTAAAAGAATTGTAGAAGTTTTTTTTTTAGTGTGATCATTTGTTGTGAGATCCTTTATAGCTATTTTTTCTGTTTACTTGGGGTTGGGTAATGGTGGCAGCGGGTTACCTTTCGCTTCCAGATGTTCGTCACCCCAACAACACTTTATAGTTCTTTCTGGACCATCCCAAAGTGAGCCAGGTCAGCTGAGATATGCTACCCTTCTTGCAAATTCTGGATCCATGCCACGGTCTCCTTCAAGTTGGGCGTTCCTGGACACTCTCCAAAGGACCCTGCCGAGGAGACATCCTTATCGGTTGTCTGAACCACCTCAACTGACTCCTTTCAACCTAAAGGAGTAGCCACTCTACCCCAACATCCTCACTCTGTCTCTAAGGCTGAGTCCATCCACCTGATGAAGGAATCTCATTTCAGGAGCTTGTATTCTCGACGTCATTCTTTTGGTCACTGCCCACAGCTGAAAACCACTGGTGAAGGCTGGAACGTAAATCAACTGGTAAATCCAGAGTTTTGCCTTCCAGCTATTCATCGTGATGATTTGCCACAACACACGCTTTACTGCTGCCACCACACCAAGCTGCCTGTCCATCTGACGCTTCATTTTCTGTTCAGTCATGAGCAAGATTCCGAGACACTTAAATGCCTCCACTTGGGGCAGCAACTCATCCCCCACCTCATAGGGTTGTTATCCACAGAGCCATGTTCAGGTTAACGCTCTCTCTCCAAATGGTAATGGTTATACAAGATGAGGCATCAGCTAACGCTTTAATGCGGAAGCCCTTTCAAGTCCTTGATCTGACCTCTATAAACTCATTTCAAGGCGCTGTTAGTGTGTTGGTGGTATAGTGGTTAGCATAGCTGCCTTCTAAGCAGTTGACCTGGGTTCAATTCAAATCCAACGCAACCATTTTTCACAAGGCTCCTTTGGGATTAATAGAGTTCTTTCGGATCTTGTCAAAGTGACATATTTAGATGGGGTTTTTTTTGGAATGAAAATAATTCCTTTCCGTCTTAAAATGATTTAGCTGTTGGGGTGCCCGGATAGCTCAACTGGTTGAGCGAGCAACCCATGTACACAGCAGCCTGGGGTCAACTCCAGCTCACGGCCCTTTACTGCATGTCTTCTCCCTGCTTTCTTGACTGTGCCTATCAAATAATACAAAAAAAAAAAAAAAAACGGTTTAGATGTATCTCTACTCTTAAAATGAGCAAATCTACCAAGTTCCTGCCACCTTTTCCGTTACCCTTCCCTGCATACCGCAGCTGAAGCACATCAGCTCACCCACGACTGAAGGCTCAAACACTGTAAAGTTATTCTACAGCTGCTCCACCACTACTAGTTGTAATATTATAGTAATTCAGCCACACATGTTAAAAATGGAAACCAGTTCAAAAGAAGGGTAATGATGTGGAAAGCTCCAGCCTGAGAGATAGCACGGATTCCTTTGATTTGTTGCGTACAAAACCATGGAAGTCTGACCCTGTGTTTCTAAGCGTTTCATCAGTACACAGCTGTTCCAAGTTAGAATTAACTTCTTAGTTTGTTAATGAATTTTTGCGAAGTTGTATAGGAATCTAATTTTATTTTGTACAAATATTCATACTACTATATGTCTTCTAGCATCTTAAGCAATTCTTCATCTGAATTGGTTTGGTTGGTCAGTGATATTGACAATTGTCCTGTTCTGGCACATAATGAATGAGTTTACTTATGGAGAGAATTCAGTAAGAGAGCCCTGGACTGTGTATAGAACAGCTGTGAACATGAACATCTCTCATCTTTAGCTGCAGTCTAGAGGATGATGAGTAATGTGCCATTAAGGAATTCCGTTTTTCACTAAGAAGTCAAAGGTGTATTACAAACAGACCCACTAGACTCACGGAACATTTATTTGAGAGTTTACAGCCAAATAAACGTTATTTCACAACACTCCTACCATTCCCAAGCCATGAAATACAGCCTCTACCCCAGGACTAATGCCAACTTGTGCAAGTTCCAATTCAACGTCAATAAAGAAGCTCTACCATGTCTACAAATGACATGAAATAAGATAAGTGTGTGTGTGTGGCCACAGATTTGCTTCCTGTGTCCACTGGGGTTCTGCATTGCCATTTTCACGACTCTGCTGACGTCCTTACATACACATGCTCGTCCTTGTAAATACTACCTTGCTGTGAGAGGGTGTGTTTGTGTGAGTGTTTAATTGTCTGAGGTTGAGATGGGTCAGGGTCCAGCATCTTGGGTCAGTGGGGGACCGAACACACTCAAAATAGTTGGAACCATTGAGTGTAGTCAGAAAGTATTAAAGCAATGATGCTGTTTTGTTGGTGTTGTCTGTGTACTCCAGTATGATGAACATAAAATGACTTTGAGGTTTACGTTCTGGCTGTTTTAATTTGAGACTCTTTGCATCCACATCAGATGGTATGTGTTGGCCCTTTGAAACAGTGTTTAGCAGTGTCCTTCAATTTGAGCAGACAGAAAGTACAAAACAAGTTGACATGAAGTTACACTACACTCACACAATTAAGTCATTATATTTAATATTTGGTTATAAAATTCAAGTCTATGATCCGTTGTATCTATCCTGGTATTTGTTTGCCAGGTTTGTCCTGCAGCTGTCTTCATTTCTTGCTTGTTTTGGTTGCTTTTAATTTGGTTTACAGCAAGTGAGACGGGTCCTTAGCTAGACTGATTTCGGGTGGCTGTCTAACAGAGCCATGATGGCACTACTTTATATTTGTTCTGTCTTTGTGTCAGGATAAAACCTACCACTGAATGTTAGCACTTAAATCTAACAGTCTTTGTTTCATTTCAAGTCTGATGTGCTGGCCTTTGAACTAAGAGTTCCCTTTCTTTAATTTTCTGTTGTCTGTGTGCACCTAGGCTGTGTAACAAATTCCTAAAACATGCCCAGTGTACTGAAGCATGAAGACAAACCAGTAAAAACATCATAACATCTCCTGAATTCCATGAATGTGTTAGTGGAAAGGTGCACGCTAAAAAGTGAGAGAGTGAGTCATAGACAGATTGATTAGTTTAGTGACTGAAGCCTGCTTAACAACAGTTTGCTCAAATCAAGATGTTCAGACTCAAGATTGCGACATATCCAAATGAAACCAATCACTAGCATCTTGCTCTGGAGTTTTACTTCTGTTTTGATAGTGTCCAGCGTTCTGTTGCACTGTTCAACTATGTGCTCTGAAAATTTGCTCCACTGAGTTGATGTCCTGCCTCGCTAACCTTGTCCTGCCAGCTAGCTGTAGTTACAAGGAGATGGATCAAACCTCTGGGTGTGGAATGATGAGAGGAAGTGATGGGATAGCTTCTACCTCCTCACCAAGATCAAAGGCGCTTGTCTTAGAGCTTCCTTTGTTGGTGTTCAGTGCCCTTTTCTAACATCCCCTTTTCTCTTTGTTTCTTTCTTTCCAGAACAGCAGTTTTTTTTTTGTCTGAACCACCCCGCCCATGTGAGATTACAAGGAGCCTGCGTTTAGCTGGACAGAGTCAATAATGATGCTATTAGGCAGGAATGCCAAAAGAGAGAGGTAGAGGTTTTGGAAAATTAGAGGAGTGTGGCAGACTACAATGCCTGTCTTTGTGTTTTATGATCTAATAGACCTACCTTGGAGTATTAAAATGGCCATTAAATTTTAGGAATCTAAATTCACCTTCTGACTTTCTGATTTTCTTAATGAAATAGTTTCACGATAGTTTAAGTTGTACAGCTTTGGTAATTTTAAGACTATATATAGTTAAAGCACATTGTTGGTGTTTACAAAATAAGCATACTGATGACCTTTAGGTGCACTGGCTGACATTGGTCCATTTGGAGAGAGTGACCCATTTAAGAGGCATTTGTCAAATATTTTCTCTTTTCTGCCATGTTAGGTTCATTTCCTTTTAGGCTTTGTACTTGTTTTCAACCTCTGTTGAACTTCAAGCCTCATTCAGAGGCTTTTAGGTGTCATTGCCCTGGTTGTGACCTTCAGGTTTCTTTGACATCATGGCCTGGGCTCTTGCCGATATCCTTTTGACCTTTTGGCTGGATTTTTTTTTTTTTTTGGGCAACTGTCCAAGCATGAAGATGTGAACCTGGGACCGAAAGAAGGGTTGAAAAGCAAAGAAACGCACACACAGATGACATATTTGCCACATGTGCTGTCATCTGGAAGGGATTTGGTTGAAAAGTCAAGTACGAACGCACATCCCTGGTTAATTACTTTGAATACATTATTCCTAGAGTTTGTCTTGTGATTGCCGTGACCAAAAACAGACCGAGTGTTTCTCTGATTACTTTCCAGATCCTAATCTATATTTCATATAATTACAAAATTGTTATAAAACCTCAATCATACATTAAACAGTTTAATTAGACTTCTTTAAACTTTAATCCTACTGTTATCTGATTTTCAAATTTATTAACAGAGATATATTTCTAATATGACGGATTAAAGAATACTTTGTTTCTGAGAGACTTCACTTCACAGACGAATTGAACATTACGCTTTGTCTGTTTGTAGAATTTGACTTGTGTGTCATAGTGCATGTTTTGTCGCACATCTAAGATGTGTTTTTCCTGTTCTGGAGCAGACATGTTTAACTGACCTATCCCTAACTCTTACCATGTGTCCTCAGCATAAGCAGAAAGCCACTCCGAGTCCATTTATTTGGCAGGGCCGAGAACCCGAGGCAAGTCAGGTGATTTTGATAACAGCTGCCACTGGCTGCCTTTTGTTGGACCTTTGGGAGCAGCTTTTAAACGCTGTTCTTGCAGTTTGGTGTGTCTGTTGCTGTAATGGGGTCGTGGCTACTGAAGTCTTAAGCTGCCTTACACATTAAGAATTTTCAAGCATAGCCATGATGAATAAGATACTGGTGATTTTTTGTGCCTCTCAAACAGAACTTCTATCCCAAACCACTTTGTCAAGCTCACTACCCTAGAAGAAGCCAAGTGGATAGTTTCCAGCTGCTTGTTGCCAGCGATACCAACTGCAGACATACGTACACTACGTTGGATATTAGTATTTGCCAGTCAGCATTTTTACTGCTTTATTACCCTTAATAATAAGCAGCAGCCTCAGCACTTTTATGGTTGCCCCCTCAGTCAGGGCTTCCCTCAAATCAGCATTTTCAGATTGATGTCTAGACATTATTATTGAGGAAACCTTTTTTTTTTTTCAGAAAGACTTTCTTTTTTAGCACAGATTAATTTGATTTCATTGTTTTACATCATACTTTTAGAGTCTGGTGAAGTCATTTGGAACACATTAGATTTACGTCCATAAAGACCCAATGCCAAACTTTGAACATTCCCAGGGTTTGGTATGGCATGACCTCATGTTGGCTGTGATTTTGAAGGCTGTGTTTTTTATTGCGCTTAACTGTGTAAGCTGTTCATGTATGTTTTAGTCGAAACACATGTAAAGTTTCAACAGTGTAAAAAATGACATGTTAACAGAGTGATGTGTGTCTTCCCAGGGAAATAGATCGACGACACACTTTTGGGACTTTTCAGTTTGAGTATTTGTTTGAGTTGAATTACTCTAAGACACTGGTTGCTGTACAAAAATGTAGATGTCGCAAAGCAGGAACTGAGGGGTTGAAATCATTCTTTTTGTGACAATACTTTATTTGTTTGTTTTAATACAGATGATATGTATCTGAATTCTTAAAGCTGCCCTTTTCACTACTTTATCAGGACAATAGATAACAACCACACACAGAAGTAGTGAGCCCACAGAGAATTATTACTCAGTTCAGCAATTTAACGTCTTTCATCTTATTGCTCTGGTTTTAATACCTGTAATGTTTTTGTTTTGTTTTAGTCCCCACAGTCTCAACAGAATTGTTTCCAGCTGCGGCAGACGGCTCTTTTTAAAACTTCAGATAAGCATAAGCACGGTACCACTACCAGCTCCAAATTGCATGTAGTTTGAAGCAGTTACTGGAGACCAAAACAGAAGTGAAAGCAGATTGATATTTGCCTTAGATGTGTCATCTAGACAGACATATGACTCTACAGGAGTGATAATGTTGGTCCACGTCTATGAGATGTGAAATTGTTTGCTAACACGTTCACCACAACAATTTTATGAGGTGATAATCTGTCAGTGTTATGTTTACAGCTTGTTAGCCTACCTCAAAGTGGCCAAAGAATATGTTATTGCTGCTTGAGTAAAATTCTGCCTGCTTGGCCAAATTTGATTCACTGAAAAAGACCAACCAAGGTATTACATCCTTGTAAAAGGCTAATGATGTTATTACAGCAGGACCACAGGTTTATAGCTGAACACAAGCACACAGGTTTTTCAGTGACGGTGTGCACTCTGAACTACATCAGAAAACAAACTATCTCAAAGGTACCCGTGAAAGAAGCAGTCATGTTATTATTTAAGAAGGATGCATTATCTAATGCAGAACATTTGTCTGTGGCACTGCTGGCAGGGAGATAAAAACTCTGCAATGCATTCTTTACTCATGATCAAAACTGCTTTCTTGCTGTGCTTTGCTGCTCCAGCGCTGCCTTTTACAGATAGATAGTTTTCCTTTTTGTAGAGGTCATCTCACCATTTACTTCTTCTGTCTGCTTCTCTGCTTTTTGTTCCCTCTTCCTCCAGAGAAACCTTGTCTGCAATGCTGAAGCATTTCCTGAAAGGGGGCACAACTGGTGGCACATTTATGTGTCTGTACCAGAAGAACAAAAGTTAGAAACAAAGGATGGAAATGCAATTAGAACAACAAAGCGGTTAAAAATGTTTGACTGACACAGCAGCATGTGTGGGTTTTTACTTTGGCAAATGTGTCTGGACCAGACAAGTGTTTAGGGAATCTGAATTACAAGCTGCAAGGCTGAAGGTCAGGCTGTCAGTGCCCTTTACTCCCTGCTTCTATGAAATATGTGCTGGTGAAGTCACGTATCATAGAGACCGCCTTAGACAGTGTGTCCCAGAACTTCCGATGCTATAGCACAATTCCTGTTTCAAAACCCATACAGCATATGTTACAAAATAATACACACATGTTCAGTTGTGTTTATTTCCTACAAATATGATGCAATTCAGTATGAAACCTGAGCTTAAATTGATGAACCTCGTATTCTGTGATGAGCACATGCTAAGCTCATGATCAGTTGTGTTATAAACCTTCAAAGCCAAAAAGTAATCTTTCATATATCACTTATTTCTTACTGGGAAAACTAAAGACTAGGCCTTAACAAATAATGTAAAGAATATCAAAATCACAATACGGCCAAGGGCAGCATCCAAATTGCATACCATTATAAATGTAGCATTATGATGCTACAGAAAAGTCTGTAAACACATTTTCCAGACCTTCGAATACACTCTTGATTGGTACAAATCAAAGCACAAATCACATAATCATTTTTAGATTTTTTCTTAGTGAAAAAGAAACAAAATTAATGACCTTTCCCACTAACGCAGTGACTCATATTGCAAAATCTGCCAAAAACAATCACAATATGGTTTTTTGTTTTTATTTTTTTGGCTTTTTAGCGTGTTGTTCTGCTCTACTAAATATGCTTGCGTGTGTCGTGGCGCAGTGTTTGCAAATCAGTGTCTCAGACATCTGAGCATGCATCTGTGTGTGATCGACACTGAGGTTTCTCTGTCGACTTCAGCATGAACAATTAGAGTTTCCTCAGTAAAACAAAAATTCACACAGCATTATTTGAAATTCACACAGCATTATTTGCATGTATACACTGAGTCTGGATGTCTTTGTCAGTTATTCTTGTAGAGCTTTATGTTTGAAATACAAACCAGATTCTTGTGTGTTGCTTGTCAACATTACCTCAAAGTTCAAATTAAAATTCCATCTAATGTAAAACACTCCAAGATTACCTACATTAAGATGTATTCAGACATGACTTAGTTTGAGTTTTAAAGCAAGTAAACACAAAAGATTTCATAGCTGTGCTTCAGTGAAGCTTTTATAGTCAGAAGGTTAGCAGTATAGGCGGTATTTGTAGAACTGGAGAGGCCTGTTATGGGAAACATCTGCTTTTGAAAACTGCTGTGGCATACTTGGCTCAAAATTCAAAACCCCTAGTGCGGTGTTTTATATCATACATTGAACTAAGACTAAAACTGCACCTTAATATCCCTTAGGAATGAATGTAATAAAAACTAGAGCCATCTTGTGTTGACGTCATACCAGCCTCAACGGCCAACGTTCCAAAGCATGAGTGTTCAGTAGTCACTACCACATTATTACACGATTACATGAGTTCTCATGATTTGGATGGCACCCATCTTCAAACCCAGCCTTCATTTTAATCTCGACTACACACTGGCATTGTTTTGTGACTGCGTCTTGCATGGTTGCAGTGCTATCATGTTTATAACATCTGTCCATAAACAGACAGGCAGACATATAAACACCTGCCAAAGTACGCAAAACCACCTTTGTGGTACTTCCTGTTAGAGTAGATTTTTCCAGAACACCAGCAAGGTACAAACATACACTAAAACACAGACAAATTTACAAGGTGAAAACAATACCCACCATGCTGCCACAGCTGGAAAAAGGAAAATACAAAAAACTCAAAAATGCGACACTTAAAAAAATAAATAAAAATTGGAATTTGCAAAAAAATCTAGAAAAGTAAACTGATGTGCTCAAGATGGATTAATCTGTTGTTTCCGCTGTCAAGACCATATCCAGAGTCCAGTTATTCATTTATAGAGGTCAAAAGTCAGTCTTGAAAACATCGTCAGTCAGGGTCTGAGAACGTCATAACTCACTCATCCTTTTTTCCTTGAATCCAGTCAGGGAACACACTAAGACAAATTAAAGGAAAAACACAAACCCTTGACCCCTACAGTTAGGAGATCCAGTGGCACTTTTATGTTGTGAGCAGCATTTTGCTGAAATGGTTTGAGTCCACTCGTCTCCTTAGAGGGAAAAGTCAGTGCAAATAAATACAAGGTTGTTCTGAATAATCTCCTTTATCTGACGATGAAACATTTCCATCCTGATGGGAGCAGTCTCTTCCAGAATGACAGTGCTGCTATCATGAGACAGCAAAGGGTCAGTGAAAGGTTTAATGAAAATAATGTGAGTCATATGCTGTGACCTTCACAGTCACCAGATCTCAACCCAGCAGAAAACCTAGGTGAGATTTTGAACTAGTGTGTTCAACAGCGCTTATCCAAACCATCATCAAAACAGCAAGTATATGAATATGTTTTGGAAGAATAGTGTTCACCTCGCTAGTAGAACTGTTCTAGACACTTGTTTTGGTTTCTCTTTTAATTTGTCTGAACATCTGACCTTTAGCCAAGCCAGTGTATTCATCATTTTTTCTGACACAGTACAAAATGCAACCTGGACAATAGAAATGTTATGTCCAAAAAAACTGCAAAAAAGCTGTCTTAACATCTGTCTTGTTGAATGCAGATATGGTGTTTGTCAGCACTGTCTTCATTAATGCAATAAAGTATACAGTCATTTGTGTACTTGTTGCCAAATGTTGCTTTTTATTTTGTACAATAAATTATTTACTTACTTTATTCTTCTTCATCCCTCCATATTCTTTAATGTTCTTCTGTTGTGGCTGGCATTCAGACACAGAGTGTAGGCTGTCACGCAACCACAGCGACAGATCACGTTCAACTCCCTCTTTTATGTTTCACTGCTTTAAATCTGCATGTGACAGTAAGTCATATTAAGCTTGTGGTGTGAATTACACAAAAGGATCCAACTGTCATCACGCAGCAGCTTTTATATGGATCCTCACCAAGAAAACCTTCCTAGAGTCCACTCATGTCATCTCCTACCTCCTGTTAACCATGTAAACGGAGCATCAAGTGTATGCAGAAACAAGCTACGTTGTGCATTTATAACTTTTAGATAGTGTTTTTAAGGCCACTATGTGAGGATACACAGATGGCCCATGTTGATAGATATTTTTCATCTTTTCCTAAATCTGTGGTCAGCCACATACAATTATATCCTCACATAATTTCAGTGATTTACAGCTGTTGAAGACATTAAAAAGGCTGTGGAATTTTACATGTGCAGGCCAGAAGTTTTCAGCAGACAGGAGAACATAGTTTTGAAAGGGATAAAACATCAGTTTGAAGTTAACAGAGAAAAATGTAACATGTTGAGCATCACAACATATATAATAAATGTTGAATTTACTTGAAAAAACATGAACTCAGTTACTTTAACTCTATTTCTATTTTCCTGGAAAGAGGACAGCAGAGGAGCCTGAGAAACTATCTCATATTGTTGTTACTTTTTGCAGCATTTTTTCCTCAAACTGCCAATGTTCCCTCAGACAAATGCATCTTTGATGAACAAACTGTAATGACGTCACCCATAGATTACCTAAACAGCTGTTTTGAAGCTCATTGTGGTGGTTGTGGTTGTTTTGGCAGTGTCTGACTCCTTCTAATACAAAAATTAACAAAGAGGTGGAGCTAAAGCATCCATCCATACGTCTATCTATTATATTTACAACGCTTAATCCTCGTTAGGGTCACAGTTGGCCGACCGGAGTCTATTCGAGCTGATTTAGGGCCAGCTAAGGGAACACCCTGGACAGGTCTCCAGTCTAACACAGGGCCATGGAGCTGAAGCAGCCGATGCAAATGCTTCTGGGCTATGATGACACCACCTAAACTCAAAGCCACAACTTTTAATCTTGCAACACTTTAGCATTAATGCAATTTAAACAGGTCAGTTATATACAGTTTTGCTCCATGTACAGTTGTCCTGAATGGAGAAGTTAGCTATAGAGATCAAAACTGTTTTCTACCATGTTTATTTCTGCTGTAAAGTTGGCTTTTTAAAATAGGAGTTTATGGGAAACAATGTGGTGTCAAGTGGCCATCTGAGGAACTGCAGTTTTGTGGTCTTCTGCACTGGCTTCGTTTTTCAGCCCTGGAGGTTGCTGCTTGCATTGGCACCTATTGGACTCTAACCAGGCAAACAAGCCAGAGATTTCCATTGCTGCAAGGGTCCCGGCTCCTTGCCTGCATGAATGGCTACACCACGGACCGCCACATTTCCATTCATGACTCTCTTAAATTTGCATACAGACTGATGCACAAAGCATGCACTGAATCCAGACTTTCCCTCCTCTGTGTTCTGTCTCCAGCACCAGTTATCCAGTCAGACAGATGACTGGGTTCAGAGCTGTCATCTGTCTCTGGAACATGCTCCCCATCAGGCTGTGCATCTGGGAGGGATTACATGTGTGGTGTGTGCATCAGTTGTGTTTCACTATTTTATTTGTGTGTGTGTAGTGCTGTGTGTGATCATTTGAAGTCATGAGTGCCATTAATAGAGATCTGCGGGTTTGTGGCCCATCAAGCCAAGACACATTCAGTTGTGTTGAGTGAAATGAAACAGGAGAGGCAGGGTCACGATTAGCGGAGCCTAAACTGCCTGGTGGTCCTTCTCTTTCGCTCTCTGTTGGTTGTGGTGAGAAGTTTCCATCACAAGCTCAGTTTGTGGTGTTTTGAAATCAAGCCTGTTGACAGCTAGGTTGCTCCAGGCTAAACCTCAGCCGTTAGATGGCAGCTGGTGAAGTCATGCAGGGTAAAAAGATACAGCTTAGAAGAGAAAAGGTAAGGAATAAAAAATGAAAAGCAGACTGGTGTTGCAAAAAAGGGCAAGAAGAAAGTGTAGTAAAGAAACAGAGGGGCAAAGCAGAAAAACTGAAGCGGAAGGAGCCTGCATTGTACAGCTGCTCTGAAGTTGTCAGGTTATTCCAGAAGATGGTGTTAAATGAGTCCCTGGTGGTTCTTGTTGTCTCAATGAGAATACGCTGTATACTAACCATATTTAGAAATATGTGGGACTTACTTTTCAACTCACATGCTTTCTGTTGTGCTTTATTTGACATGTTCTTGAACTGCATAGTGCACTTACTAGAAGATGAAAAGATAGAAGCAGATGATGAAAAGATGAACTTCAAAAACTGCAGTGTGGTGTAATTTGATGTTGTGACAAGAATCTCATAAAATATCATGATTTTTGGACTTTTGGGACAAAGTTTGTTGAGAACACGTCTGAGTTGCGCTGCAAGTGTGCTTATTGCTCTGGGGCAGTGGGGACACGCTTGTGTCACGTCAACACCAGAGACTTTATTTGCAATAAATGAGGATTATTATCCCGTCAGAGGGACTAACCACTTCCTCTCCATAATGCTATCCCATTTAAAATAGACAGCACAGAGGAATTTAGAAAAAGCAGGGATTAATTTTTTACAAGCTTGCAATTTCCTGTTTGGGAAAATCTTTCGGGATGATTTCATCACTGGTGTCTCAGTAAAGCGAGCCAATTTGGGCAAATTTAGTTAGAGGTTCAGATGTGTATCAAAAGGCAAGCAAAAAAGAGGAAAAAATAAAAAGTTAACAATGAATAATGAAGTAAATAGTGGTAATAGTTAAAAGTGATGCAAAGAAAGAAAGAAAGAAAGAAAGAAAGATTCCCAACAAAGACATAACATATGTATGTATGTTTGCACTCTGTTAGCTGTGATGGATGCACATACTGAAGTAATTACAGAACACTATGTTCTTGACCTTTTATCTGTAACACTATGTTTGCGTATGCTTGTTTGTGCATTTATTCCTGCCTCAGATTGCTGTCTGCACACGTTTGCTCCCGTGTATGCAGTATGTTTATTGCTGGACTCACCAACACACACACATTGCCCCATGTGCTGTTTCTCATGTGTTCTCCCAGTGGGGTTGATTAAGTGAATTATGCCCCATAGCTGACTGTCAACATGACAGCCACTCTCATTTTGGCAGATTTTACCCTGAGTCAGCAGAATGACAGACAGCAGTTTTTGTTTACAGCCCCTGCTGCTGTTAAGTGCTGTAACAGCGTTGTGTTGTGTAACCTGTTGGATTTTGTTGGCTGGGGAAAAGCCGCAGAATCTCGTTTACCTGACCAATTTTATAGTCAATGAAGTGGGGCTCACACTAGGAGGTTTGGGTAGACCTACCCTCCAGGAGAAGTCTGGTTTGGGACCTTGGTCTGAACCGATGTTGGGGCCAGATCGTCTGCTAACGTTCGCGGTTTACAGATCCAGTCAACCTTCTGAGCTGCTTGCCAGCAATTGGGGCTGGTCTGATTATGATATGTTAAATTTTTACGAGTTAAAATCTGGATGGTCAACGTGTACTCGTAGTGTACCGTGCAGTGGCTAATTAAATCAGTTTGAAAAATGTGGCACATTTTTTAAATAAAAGTCTTGATCCATGAATGAACCAGTGACTGTAAATAGGGAAAAGGCCACAATCCTCCACTGTCGTATTTTGCTGCTGGAATTGATGAACAGAAGTTACGCTTGAGAGGCTCCTCAGGTCAGTATTGTTTTGCATCACCACAGCAGTGGGTTTCTGGGGCTCTGTGATTAAGCTTCTATAAACCAGAACAACTGTGACATTTTCAGGTCTTTGCCTTTAGGGAGGAAAAAATGAAAACAAATGTTGACTGTAAATGTGATTGCTGGCACTGCTAATTAAACTCTGTGGCAGAAAGTCTTGGACCAAGTGAGCACAGAGCATATGTAGAGCATTTATCTTTCCCAAACTGTCACATGAACTCATGTCCACAGCTTTACAGAAACGTCACTAAAGAATATGAGAGTTATGACAATGTTTCCTTCAATTGTCTGTCATGCATCAGCTTCAGAACGCTTATTTATTGTTGCCAAAATTGGAGTTTATTTGGTCAGAGGACACTAAGGGGTTTGAACTGCCCATGGATCAGCCTTGGAATTCCTTAATGCTGATGTTGTCAGGAAAGAGAATCTCACTGCACAGTAAATGCCCGAATGATTCAGAGCAAATTACCTCAAGCCTGAACGTCAGAGGAGGTGAAACTGTATTTACCATTGGACAGTTGCCCATTCCATTAGATGTTCTGTTAGTGTTTAAGCTCACATGTGATTTGTAGATTCATGCTTGTACAGGCATTGCAGATAAATGCTGTAAAATGTTTTGAGGGCTGAACTCATTGGTTTAATTATTTGCCTTGAATCATCGTGTCAACAATTAGCACCACTATCAGATCAAGAAAACAGAATGCAGTGCGGATCCTAATTATATTTAGTTGTGATAGTCATTTTCTCACCCGTTGTTCCTTTTGTCACATTTTTTTTCACAGCAACTTTATTCGCTAAACCATTTTCACAACCCTTATGTGTTTTTTGTCATCACTGAATAGACTTTAAGCCTACTTTCTATGTGGAAGCCAGGAAACTGTTTTCCTTATGTACTCTATGTAGCCACAACATGTGGTTTTGCATTCTCAGTCCTCAGATATGTGTTCATAACACTCAAAATGATAAATGAGAGGAGAACATTTTTGATTTTATGCGTATGCAACCTTTTCTACCTCCAAAATCTGTGTTTCTATCTGAGAACAACAGAATATACTGTTCAAGTATGAATAATGGCAAGCTGCACCATCTCCCCTCTAGCCTTCACCATGGCAATGGAATCAACTGATCAACTGGATATCCAAATGCGTTGTAGGAATACAATGCATGAAGTGCACAGATCTTGACTCTGATTGATGCTTACATGAACGACTGACCACTTAGACCCCAACTGTTACATGTACAAAGCATCTAGTGGAAAAGCTTTTGTCAAACATCAAGTAGGTATGACTGAAGTTTGACCTCAGTAAATCCATAAGAGGAAACTTACAGGCCAGAGATTCTACAACCTCGACATATCCATTCCAACAGTGTTGGAACTGTCTGTCAAGAGCTTTGGTCAATGGTACAATGCAAGCTTTAGAGACACAGATTAGAGTATCCGCAATCTGCTCTTCTGCTTGGAGACATTGTAGATCAGGTACAGCTTAGCAGAGGTGGTTTTGATTTTGTGATGAGATGTCCCACTTGACACATAATAATATCAGTCCAGCAGCAGAAGCTAAAAGTTATTGAGGTCTGCCAGCAGGAAGAGACCATGCAAAATGTAAGGGAAGTCTCATGGGCCAAGTAGAGTCAATGGACATCATGGGCAAACCTGGATCATGGCAAACTCACCTGGAAGGATCTATGTGGGTGGAAGAAGGTAGAATTAATGTTGGCCGTGGCTCAAGAGGTAAATGTCCATTAATTGCAAGATTGACTACTTAGTCCCATCGGGCAAGGTAATTGTCAGAAGTCTCTTAGTGTCACACTAACTGGCTTTGGCTGAGGAGAAAAGATCTGGTCCTGGCTCTAAGGTCACCTATAGAACAGGATAAAAACAGAGTGGGATGCACTTGGATGAGGCCTCTAGGAGTGTTGTAGGTTTATCAATGAAAAAGCACTGAATAAAGGTGTCCATCTGATGACTCTAGCAAAGCAAACACGCCTACCACCACCACTCAAGAACTCAGGGGAGTTCTGTTTAATCTAAGGGATAGTTACAACAAATCCTTTGAGCTCAACTTTGATTCTCCAGACCTCCCACAAAAAATGCTTTTGGGATTTTAGCACTTTCATAATTTCTCTGTAATCTAGTTTTAATGAGGTGCCCTATGGCACATAGCTCTCACAAGTGAGCAGTGGACTTCTGGAACAAAGAAGCTTCAAGACATGACTGTAACTGTGTGACTGGCATGGTGCTACTGGAAAAGCACAAACATCCTCTTTCAGGCTTCCAAATGTAAATAAAGATATTCATTTAAAGAGAAAGGCAATGACAAACAGTAGCATTATCTTTATTTAATGTCAACATCTGAGATCATTACAACGCTAGAGTTTAAAGAATCAGATTTATTTCATCTCGTATAATTTAGAAGTCATTTTAGCAATGGTTTTCCACATCGCTGGTGCAAAGAGGGTGGCAGTGGTTAGGGGCATCATAGCCAAAACAGTCTAAAGAATAATTACAACAGCCATGGGAACTTCTCCCATAAGGAAAGAGATGTCAACTTTTCCATCTGTGAAAAGCTTGGCCCAAGATACATGTTCCGTTGAGAGCAGCCAGACACATTTCCATGTTAGTTTTAAAAAGCGTCTCTGATCGCCACAAATGTTCCTTCACTCCACCTTGAGGATTTACAACGAAGCCAAAATTTGGGTCATTTGGAAAAAGACTTCTTGCTTCTTTGTGTATGTTATTTTATAAATTAAAAATGCTTGTAAAGTGCTTTTCAAGAAGAAATACAAGGTGATGACAGCTACATAAAAAGTAAATAATGACTCTACATTCCATGTGGTTTAGGAACACGATAAACTATAAATGGTTAACTTTGAAAAACAAATCATATAAGAGGAACAAAGAACTGAAATTTCTCCATGCTGAAAATGTTTGGGAAGTCACAACACTCCACCAAAGAGCGAAATTTCTCATTCGGCCCCTGGCCTCTAGGCAGAGTTGAAGACTGTTGTAAAACTGTTCAAACTGTATCCTTTTTCAAAAGTCAGGGATCCTTTGTCTAATTGCCCTCTCTTAAACAAGGGAACCCTTGTTTTCCAATCTGCTTGCATGAGCAGGACTGCGCTGTGTGTGCATGTGTATGTGAGCGTGATTTTTTTGCAGCCCCTCATCAGTCTCATTCCACAGCACAGCTGCAGTGACTGAAGTCACACAATTTGACTCAGGAAGGGGCTTAGCAGCTCATTAACAGATAGAACAAAGTAAGCTGAGAAACATCAGCGACTACCGACACTGGCAGAGGTAGAGGAGAGGCCATGTTGTCACTATGTGGTGGTACAGCAGTTTTATGATACAGTGGAAGGTGGCGTCATTTGCGCCAAGTCCTACTGACACAGCAACATCACAACAGCTTAACTGAAAAGTCTTTCTTCTGCCACCACAGACACTAACACAACAAATGGCAGGGAGGGTTTTATATGTCACCTGTGTTGACATATAAAGATGCAATGAATGGTTAATTAATTAGCTAGCCAGTTGAGATATAAATGGCAGCATTTTAATATTTAATTTGCTATGTTAGTAATTTTACAGATAACTCATTGGTTCTAGTTTGATGTGAAAATGTGATGTTTTGATGTGTATTATACTACACAGTGGAGTTTTGGATTATCTGTTGCACAAAACAAGACATTTGAAGGCTTTATCTTTTACTGAAAAATATTTCAGGCAAAATAATAATTTTGAGGAAATATTCTCTACTTGAGTAGATAATGGAAACAAATTGCACGCCTTTGCTTAACATACTTTATATATAGGTTTTGTGTTCCATCGTCTTGTTCTCAGTTTTTCCCATCCAAGGTTTATTTCAATAACGTGATTATTTTGTACCAGTTGGAGTCTAAATATGACAGATGCATGTCGTACAGATTAAAAAACCCTGCACTATGCTATAGATACTATTGACTGTTTCTGTTTCTCAGTTTGTAGTCAGTACACATGTTATCTGTGTCTTGAAGCATTTTAGGACTATGATAACGCTCTTCCGTTATCATTCCTAACATCGGCATGTATCTTTCTCACATTGTTTTCTTTCCTTTCCTCTGCTAGTTAAATATATCTTCTTTCCTGAGGTTTTCTTCACTACAGTTCATATTGTGACATTTTAATCTGGACATCCGTAAGCACTTGCCAAAACTAATATTTGGCTCAAAAGTGGAATTTAGGAAATAAAAATTCTTTCAGTTATTCATCAGATGCAGACTTGAGCCTGTGGCCCTATTAATCACGCAGCCTCTTTTGTGTTGTTTCTTTTCAGAAATTGGACCCGTAACAATCACAACAGACCCAAAGAAGTTCCAGTATGAGCTGAGAGAGCTGTACGTTCAGGTGGGTTCAGAGATCGCATTCATCAAAATGAGGAAACGGCAGCAGTAGCCTGGATCCTCAGGTCATCTGGCCTTGATAAAGGCAGCAGACTGTGGTCATGCCAGACGTCTGGGCAGGAACATTTGTGAGCTGATTAAGAAGTTTTGTCAGTCGTTCTACGCTGGAAGATGAAAGAAGTCTCAAGGGGAAATGTATTTTGCTTCACTTTTACAAGAAAATTTTGAGTTCATTTTCATAACTAGGGAATCTATTATTACAGGGTTTGGTCATATGTTGGCTTCAATGCAAACCAAAAAAACCCTCTTCCCTTTCTTTCCTTCCTGCACCATTACAAACAAATGTATAAACAAAAACATACATTGCCTGGACAGCTAAACAGAGAGCTGCCAGCTCCAAATTTTTCTGTAATTACTTGGAGATAGAAGGGAAGTTGTGCAGGATTTTTCTGGTGTTTGATTTGAGCAAAGAACAAAAGCTGCAAAACTACATATATTTAAATACAAGAATGCAACCAAGAACTACAAAGACACTACCATTCAGAGATCCTTTGACAGCAGACTTTGGCTAGTGTCTGTGCATCCTTGGCATGTCCTATTGTTAATCTGGTGTGCGAGCGTGTTGTGTGTAGCATGGAAGGGATCCAGTTTCCTCTCACTTGCTGCTTCATTCCTGAGTGTATTTTTTCTCCCCTCACCTCTTCACCTGCAAAACTGGTGAAGAGATTTTGGCCCGGGAGCATGGAAAATATGCTCTTTGGAATTGACATTTTTCTTGAAATCGAAAAGTTTCTGTCATGAATGCAGTTGTGCTTGACAGAAAACAAGAAGAAGTGAGGCAACATTTATTTTTAAGCTTTAAGAACAAAAGTGCACAGAGAGGTTATCAGGCTTAGTTTCGTTGACAACAAAGAATCATGGGGGAGTGGATGGGAGATGTTGGGGTTCACACAAGAAAGAGGAGTCCTGTCTCTTCACCTTTCACCCCACTCCCTGACCTGAAATCATGGGTCACCCCATTCCAGATGTTTCTCTTGAGGGAGATGCATCCTATCTAACTACTGAACCCCTCAGACAAACAGAAGTGTGTCTTTTGGAAGGCTGCAGAAAATATTTGTTTTTCTCAGACTAGACAGAGACGGGGTGGTAGCAGACCAGAAGAATGAACTTTCACAGATACTTTCATGCATCTTTGTTAGTTGTTCATGTCACTATTGTTGGAAAACTATTCTATTTTCACTTCTTTCTCTGTTTCGTTGGCTGGATATTATTTCAACTCCAAGATCAACACCGCAATCAGTCACAACATTAAAACCACCTGCCTAATATTGTGGAGGTAACTCTCACTAACCATGGATGTGGGATCTCTGGGGGTGTCCCATGGCAGTGAAAAATTTTGGATCCTGTAAATTCCAGAGTAGACCCTTTGGGGCACCAGTGTGTTCTGGTGCATGTGCAGATGCTCATGTGGATGGAGGTCTGCGAAATTTGGAGGCCAATCAATGCCGTAGGCTCTCTGTTGTGTTCCGCCATTTGTGGAGCACAGCTGACGTGGGAGGCTTGTGCTATGTTTGTCGCAATTTTATTGAAGGTGATACAGGAAGGACATTTCCTTTTCAGATATGGGATAGTTAACCTTTCTAACCCTATCAATCCGTTAAAGGTACAACATTCTGTAATTCAGACATTGTTGAATTTTCTGTTACATTCTTCTCGACTCTAATCAGACATACCACCCACAGTGCTGGAGAGAGCAGCTCTTTGTCCTTCACATAGATTAGACTGCATCCCAAGTGATGTATGTATGTATGTGTATACCAGTGCAATAACAAACAAAAGACTCAATCTAAACAGATTTCTTTAGATAGCATAATGTTGCAAACACATTTGCTTTTCAAACCAGATACCTCTGCTGGGAACTTATAAACTCACACATTAAGTATGCCTGAATACATGAACATGAACACTGTTTGCTGATGATTTTCTTGTCCCTCGCAGGGAGGTGGGGACTGTCCAGAGATGAGCATTGGTGCCATTAAGATTGCCTTGGAGATCTCCTTGCCGGGATCCTTCATTTACGTCTTCACAGATGCCCGTTCTAAAGATTACAAGCTGACCCATGAAGTTCTGCAGCTCATTCAGCAGAAACAGTCACAGGTTTGGGGGCCGCTTTCTTTAATCCACATTATTTCAGGTTCAGAATCAAACAGACTGCTTTCTCATATCTGTGTGTGCATGTTTGTAGGTGGTGTTTGTGCTGACGGGGGACTGTGATGACAGAGCTCATATCGGCTACAAGGTGTATGAGGAGATTGCCTCTACAAGCTCTGGGCAGGTCTTCCATCTAGACAAGAAACAAGTCAATGAGGTAAGAGCATTATGGAGCAGAAATCTGAGACATACTTCTGATCTCTTTGCTTCTTTTCAAGTACAAGTTTTCAGGTTTCCGAGTCAGAAGCACAGCATTTCTGGTCTCAAGATACACGTCTTGGTCGCAGTGATCAAATCATTTAAACTTGGCCTGAGTTTCCTTCCTAAGTCGTGTAAATAAAATAACAGCAGAAGATTTTACAGCCTCTCATTTCTTCTGCTGTGCCCACGTTCATGTCTGGACTCCAGATCAAATGTGCAGGAAGCATTTATTTGATTGATGCCTACCGTTGCTCTTTTTAACCTTTCCAAGAAATGTAAATCAGCAATCTTGGACTGGGGAAATGAGTCAAAACCAGAAGCTTGAACGGTACTGCTGCTTTACTAGTGTGAGACACGATTCCTTGCTAGTGAAGGAAGGCATCTAGATTTTTAACAGTTTTCTATGAAGACTGCATGAGTCGCTCTACAGTAATTTTCTATCTCTTGGCCGATGAGCAACATGTTTTACTAAAAACATTTTCAAGATTAAAAGCAGCACCGCTCCTTTTCTAGTCACTGCAAACAGGTCAGATTAAGATGCAAGCAGTAGAGTAATGAAAAAATGGTTTTGTAACTGCTTTTGAGAGATACCGTTAATTGACAAAAAAAAAAAAGTGCAAAATGAAGAATTTGAATACATACAATTCAAATCATTTATTTTTTCCCCCTGCATCCAGTGCTTTGATTAGTCTTTTTGAGATGAATGTGTTGTATTACTCTCTTGGTACAAATTCCCATTCCCTCATAAATTCTGGATAAAATAGTTTCTGGGCCTCACACAGTAGCAGTTAGGTTCACCATTGGGAGTGAGGAAATAGAGGGGCAGATCACAGGGGGAGTGTTGGAAACGTCCTGATGAAACTTTCACATGTTTAAGATACGACCTTGCATGCAGCTGGCGGGATAAATGAGTGTGTTTGTGAGTGTGTGTTAGCTGGCAGTTATTTAATTAATCCATGTATTATTGAAACTGTCATATGAACTTCATTGTCTATTTAGTGTCAGGTGTTTTAATAGAGATACAGCTTCTATACATTACAGAATCCTAGAGCACATTTCACATGACATAAATTATGTCTAATTCTTTACATCTCCTTTACTGTAGGTTCTTAAATGGGTAGAGGAGGCGGTGCAGTCTTCAAAGGTCCACCTGCTGTCCACCGACCATTTCAGTGGGGTCAGCAACACTTGGCAGATACCTTTTGACCCCAGCCTCAAGGAAGTCACAGTGGCCCTCAGCGGCCCAGCACCCAACATCGAGATTAAAACCCCCCAGGGTATGATCAATGTTATCATATATTTATAGAAATGCCAGTGAGATTCTCAAAATGATCCATTTTTCAGATGGATTTGTAGCATTTGTGCTGCACGTAAGCTTGCAGAATCCACCAAAATGGACATTTTTTTATGTTTATTAATTAAATTGAAAGCTTAAATGTGAAATACAGAATTGATATGAATCTTCCATTTTACACTTTGAAACACAAATACCGGATGGCATTTTTTTCTGGGTCTGTTTTGTAAATAACTGGGCAAATGCTGCATCAAGAAACTTCCAGCACAGCAGCAATGGAGTTTAAAAGCAGATCAGTACATCTTGGACAATCTTCACCGGGCTGGTAGGAGGTTAGGCTACAAAAACTAGGACACCAGTAATTGTAACAACTGAACTACAGTACACAAGGCAATGTGAAGTAAACTGAGTACACTGCATTTTTCTCTCTATTATAGTACAGATTCCAACAGCATCTGGGACACATACCTAGACCACATGTTCTTTTACTTACAGTATTTTAGTGGATGTATAAACTCTACCTTGTGCCTTTGTATTCCCCTTTTAGTGTAAATAATTCAGCAGCCATTCACCAAGAAGTGTAAGAATTAATTTGTATCAGTCAAAGCTGCAGAAAAAGTAAATAATTGCCTCAGTATCCATGTTTGCCCTCCAGGGAAGCTTGTGGGGAAGAGTGACGGCCTGACTGAGCTCTTGCACATTCCCAACTCTGCCAAAGTTGTCAACATCAAGGACCCACAGCCTGGGATGTGGTCTATCAAGGTAAACAATTCACTCTTTACCTGGAAACACGTGTAAAATTACAGGCTTCTAGCAATTCCCAGAGCTGAGGCGTCTCTTGAAAAGACCTACTGCAAAATAGTTTGGTAGTATAACCTTGGAATGAGGTCGCAGCTCACACCCCAGGAGGGAGCCGTGTCCTTGAGGAAAGTTCTTAAGCTGAATTACTGCAGTAATATATCAGCATGTTGAGATACGGCGATATGTAATCAATTTAGCATGCGTGTTGTCTGGTGAAAGCACATCCCAGAACAAAAACGTGACTAGAAAGACACGTTTGAGACATTTTTAGGACAGCCCTGGTAAAGATAAAACATGTCCAAGGCCTCTGCTGTCAACACAACCTGCTATGTTTCTATGAAACTGGTGGCACCCTGCGGCCAACATAATGCAAAGAAGGTCACGCATTTGACTGCTGCAGTGCCAGAGACAGATGTTGGGAAATGACAAGCATTTTTACCTGAGTGATTTGTTGATGGGGCTTCGATGGCCCCTGTATTCTCAGTAGGCCCCTGGTGGGACACTTTACCTCATGTCTGCATAGCTGTGTTATGGTCAAGAACCCGGTTGATTTACAGGGAAGAGGACTGGATGAAAAACTGTATCATCTCAACATTCCCTCTCAAAGCAAAGCATTTCTACGAGCAGATAAGAATGCATGTATGGACTGAAATGTTTGTTCATTCGCTCTAGATTCTTTTACATTAGTTATGACATTCATTTAATAAATGGCATGGTCTTTTCATCCAGTTGTTGCCTACAAATCCATTTCATTTTCTATATTACTTTCGAAGTGAGTCTTATTTTGCCACTTCTAGTAAACACTGGATTCACAAACACTTTTTTTCTATTACTTTCAAATATTCTGTCCTCGTGCTCATAATGTCATTAAATAACCTTTTTTTAATCAAACATGTGGGACCAGTCACACATTTTAGTATTTAGCCTGACCTTCATACAGTCATCTGTCACAATGCAAAGAGCTTTTTCCCTTTTCTCACAGAAAAACTGGCAAAAACTGCAGAAACATTAGTCATCTTTTTCCTCCTGTGTGACAGACTAGAAGACCCTCCTTAATATGCAGCTTTACCTTTGGCAGACCTTTTTCAGCTTGTGATTGATTTTTTACATTAGCTTTTTTTGTGGCTATATAACACTTTTTTGCTCTGTTGACGTGCTGGTAAGTGAACCTCTGGGATTCAGAGATGCTCTGTGGTGAATAATCTGTAGTGCTCTGTTTAGTATCTGACTAAATGCTATATTAGAGAGCTTTGATGCTTTCGGACATCAACAATATGGTGACCTGTTCAATAGGGATAAATGATGTTAAACAGACATACAAAAGGAGAGACACAGCATCGTCCTCTCTTAATTTGGTAATGTTTGGCTCTGTCTTTGCTCCCTCGCAGTCTGTCTTCTTTAATTCTTCTCTGTCACTTGGTGAATCTTTTTTTCTCTTTCCTCATGTATCTTCCTCTCAACGCATTTAGTCCACTAGTTCTGTCCATCAGAGATACACAGAAGGCTCTCTGTGTTGTCTCCAGACATCTTGTTTTTCCTCTTGGACACGGCCTCAGGTCCCCACGCCACTCTATCTGGCTTAAATACTTAACTATCTCCTTGTCATCTGCAGCTGTGTTTCCCAGGGCATCCAAAGAAATGTGGATAAATACTTGAGGGGGATTTAGCTGTTCTGCCATGCTGGGTTTCAGTAACACTAATGGCCCATGACATCCCAGTGTAAGGACGAGGGCATAGATTGTGTGTGAAAAGGAATTTGATCCTTTTTAATCTGCCTTTAATTGGATATTGTCGTGATACGTAGAAAGCAAGTTCACTCCATTATCACCCCCTGCTTCTTTAGTGTTGCCCACTGCTCTTACAGTGTTATCTTTATTTTGTGGTAATCACATTTGATGCCAGATGTAATTCCTGTCTAAATACTGTATTGGCAGTTGGGATAGAAGATATACAATATTTTTTAAACTTGTACCGAGAGAAAGTGATACCAGGTGTGATCAAGCCGCGATGCTGCTTGAAAACTTTCTAAGCTGTAAGCTCATGTGTTTCACCAATGACTGACTACCATCATGTATTTCTTGAGATGTCACAGAACCATCATGCTTCACCTGCCTCATAAGTTTACATTTAATATCAGCAGAGCTCCTGTATTTGTGCATCACTTACCATTAGAGTCTTTCAAACCCACATTAAAAACTTTGTGATTTTTGTGTGCCTGTTAACATTGTTAGATGCGAATCATTTTTACATTTCTTGAATGTGAATTACTGCAGCAGTGAAGTGGGTGACTGTACAATGCTGCCATAGTGTGTATTTGCTCTACTGACAGTTATCTCGTATTATGTGCTGCACTGACCTCAGCATTAATGAGAGCATCCAAGCTTCATACTCAGTTTTGTACCTCATGATGATAGTTTAGACTTTTAAAGCATGGAAACAGCTCAAAAACAGAGCAGTGCTGGTCACCTTCCCTTGTCTTCTTCTTTGCTTACATTTTGCTCTTCATGTGTTTGCTGTCTCTCTTTTCATTCTCAAACAATGGGTATTTTTAAAGGAACTCAAAGCGGCTTTTGCAAAAAACAGAGGAAAATTCACATGAGAGGATGCAATTAGATTCATCTTTGTCTGACTCCCTGGATAAAGACTTTGGATATAAGTCTGCCATTTCCACCATCCTTTTCACTGAACTTTTCCCCCTGTTCCATGTCTGATATTGACATGTTAATGTTTTTAAAACACCCTTTACTTCAGGAAGCAACATTAATATCAAGGAGTAACCTACATGCTGAACATGCTCTGTTGATGATTTTGCTAAAGCAATAAGCCAGGCCTACTCTTTTGATGATTTATCGCTTTCAATGATTGTCTATGCATGACAGTTATCCCCCAAAACGATTCCTGCAGTGTTTTTGCAAAGGGCATTGTTGCTGCATCCTGGGGTAAGCATCACCGAACTGTGGGAAGCTGTGGCTCTGAAGATAGAGTGATTTGTCTCCTAATTACATAGTTGATGGTTTGAGCCTCGTCTCCGCCTGCCAAACTGTCCTTAAGCAAGATAAAGCTGGGGTTACATTGTAGAAGGCAATAAATTCTGCCAAAGTAGAAAAGTGCTATAAAAGTGCAGACCATGTACCATTTCCCCTCAAAGAATGCAGCTTAGGCTGTTTCATTGTCATTGACATTGTTGTCATGGTGATGTCAACTGCTGTAGGAAGTGTATTAACGTTGCACCAAAGAAATTGCAAGCAACTCCTAAATAACAAATGCAGAACATGTTTTATTTTCTCAAGCACACAATTTCTACAACTGGTGTAAATGAGGTGTGAAGTTTGTGTTGTTATCATGCATAAGAATTCAGGAATTACATTTTATGTTTATTGCTTTTATAGTTTATTCTTATTATTTCTGTGTTTGGTGGTTTACATGCAGGTTGTTTTTTACTCTTTTCTTTATATCCTGTTCAACGCTTTGCAGCTTTGCTGTAAGATATTGTACAAAGATAAAATCTTACTTACTTACTTAGACTGATGCAACTGACTGCAGGCAAATATTAACATGTTATCTTATTACCACAGGTCATTCTGGATGTCTTATGCAGAACAAGAAAAGCTCTCAGAGAGCGCAGTACTCCACCAAAACTGTTTATTTCTCAATTTGGGTATTCAAACATCACAGCAAAATAGAATCTGATCATTTAATATAGACCGACCCACAAACTAACTAACTAAATAAAAAATTACCTTGAGTGAGCACAGGCATGTGTTCGAACTGCGTGACCAAAATATGTAGTGGGTCGAGTGATCTGATGCAGTTAACTGAGATGGCATTCACTTGTTGTCATGGTAATGGTGATGCTTTGCTGGCTGCTATATCTTGCAATGGGAAATCCTTAACAAATCTGTGGATTCAGACTATGAGCTGCATCACTGCCAAAATCTAATCGGTGGTCATTTCTGACTTTCCCTGAATATTTCATCCAAATCCATTAGTCCGTTCTTGCATAATGCTGGTAACAGACAGACAGATTCACAGACAAACGTACACCGATCGTCACATAACTCCGCAGTGTTTCTTGGCGGAGTAATAAAAACAACTTTGAGTAGTAAGTTTGAGAACCAGTGTCGTAGAATATGGCATAAGCGTTTAGTTTTCATTATACTATGGAGACATGGTAAAATAAAAGCACATCTTTGTTTTCATGCCATGTGGCATTTTGAGCCTGGAAGTATGAAAACCCTCATGAGAAACATTTACAGCTCTACAAAGTATAATTCTGTATAATTTACAACCTCATCGTGCGCTGCTGACCTGATTCATCTGGGTGATGGTGTACCCAAGGCCTGGGCAGGTCAGTGTGTCTGGGTGGGTGTGAAATTGGGAAATGAGTGGTTTTAATAACAGGCACTCTTCTTGTCTTGTAAGAGCGTGACCTTTAAAGAACCTCTCCCCTAATTATGGCCTCATTTACAACGAGCCAAAGGCCCTGGATAATTCTATGGCAGCTATTAGGGCAGGTTTAACGGCCATAGCATGTATTGTGTTTCATGATGGCAGGCATTAGCATTTAAGACTGTGCCTCATTGTTTTAGCAGTTTCGCCTCTAGTTTAGCAGTTGTTTGCCATTTGACTGTGAGCATCACATTTCTCTCTTTGGTAGTTTTCTCTTTAGAGAGATTCCAAGTTTAGAACTTAGTCACTGTAGAATCCACACATTCTCTTTCATTTCAGGCAGTTGCAAATGACAGTTTAGGTTTGCGTGCCTCGCTCTGCAATGTCAGTCAATGTCTGTGTAACCACCAAGGTGTTTTACCTAAGGTGAGGAGTTTCCACCTCTCACCAACATACACTTCATTGTAATTACTCTGTCTCTATTGCTGCAAAGCTTCAAAAGACCTCCACATGATGAAGACCTGACGAGCCATTACCCACTCTCTGATTATAGTGGTTGTGTTTGGTTAATTTCTATATGAATGTCAGACGGAATGGGTCATCTGTGAATGTTGGATGTTTCATAAGCTCAGGTGTGAGATATTCGACATTCAGTAGTGACTTACCTAAAGTGGCATGTCTGTACATGTAGGGATTGTTGGCACACAAAAGGCTGTTAAACAACGATCCTAAAGCTGTGTCTGTCATTTAGCCCACTCAGCGCAGCCTTTGATGCCACAACTCCTCTTTGTTTTGTTTTCTCAGTTCCATAAAGCTTGTCCTCATCAAGTATCAAACCAGGCCTTAGGACAATATAATCCTGGACCAAAAATCGAATACTTTTTATTCAACAATTTTAAAATAAAGAAGCTTTGTTCAATAATTTTTTTCTTTTTTCCCACGGCTTTTGAAGCAGTTCTTTAAAATCATGTCAGAGGAACAGATTACTAAACAGTTTTTCTGAATCAGATTACCGTATGACCCAGGATCTGGACATACACACGTGGACAAAATTGTTGGTACCCCTCAGTTAAAGAAGGAAAAACCCACAATTCTCACTGAAATCACTTGAAACTCACAAAAGTAACAATAAATAAAAATTTATTGAAAATTAAATAATCAAAAACAGCCATTACTTTTGAATTGTTGATTAACATAATTATTTAAAAAAACAAACTAATGAAACAGGCCTGGACAAAAATGATGGTACCTCTATAAAAGATTCAAAACTATTTGACCAGAGTGACATGATTAACTCAGGTGTGTCATTTAATTGACATCACAGGTGTTTCCAAACTCATAATCAGTCAGTCTGCCTATTTAAAGGGAGACAAGTAGTCACCCTGCTGTTTGGTGAAAAGGTGTGTACCACACTGAACATGGACAACAGAAAGCGAAGGAGAGAATTGTCCCAGGACATCCGAAAAAAAATGATAGACAAACATCTTAAAGGTAAAGGCTATAAGACCATCTCTAAACAGCTTGAAGTTCCTGTGACAACAGTGGCTCATATTATTCAGAAGTTCAAGACCCACGGGACAGTAGCCAACCTCCCTGGACGTGGCCGCAAGAGGAAAATTGATGACAAATTGAAGAGACGGATCGTTGGAATTGTATCCAAAGAGCCCAGAGCAACCTCCAAAGAAATTAAAGGTGAACTCCAAGGCCAAGGTACATCAGTGTCAGATCGCACCATTCGTCGTTGTTTGAGCCAAAGTGGACTTCATGGGAGACGACCAAGGAGGACACCACTGCTGAAAAAAACTCATAAAAAAGCCAGACTGGAATTTGCAAAAATGCATGTTGACAAGCCACAAAGCTTCTGGGAGAATGTCCTTTGGACAGATGAGACCAAACTGGAGCTTTTTGGTAAGGCACATCAACTCTATGTTCATAGACTCAAAAACCAAGCATACAAAGAAAAGAACACTGTCCCTACGGTGAAACATGGAGGAGGCTCAGTAATGTTTTGGGGCTGCTTTGCTGCATCTGGCACAGGGTGTCTTGAAAGTGTGCAAGGTACGATGAAATCTGAAGACTATCAAGGCATTCTGGAGAGAAATGTGCTGCCTAGTGTCAGAAAGCTTGGTCTCAGTCGCAGGTCATGGGTCTTCCAACAGGACAACGATCCAAAACACACAGCCAAAAACACCCAAGAATGGCTGAGAGAAAAGCGTTGGACTATTCTAAAGTGGCCTTCTATGAGCCCAGATCTGAATCCCATTGAACATATGTGGAAGGAGCTGAAACATGCCATTTGGAGAAGACACCCATCAAACCTGAGACAACTGGAGCTGTTTGCTCATGAGGAGTGGGCCAAAATACCTGTTGACAGCTGCAGAACGCTCATTGACAAATACAGAAATCGTTTAATTGCAGTGATTGCCTCAAAAGGTTGTGCAACAAAATATTAAGTTATGGGTACCATCATTTTTGTCCAGCCCTATTTCATTAGTTTGTTTTTTTAAATAATTATGTTAATCAACAATTTAAAAGTGATGGCTGATTTTGATTATTTAATTCTCAATAAATTTTTATTTATTGTTACTTTTGTGAGTTTCAAGTGATTTCAGTGAGAATTGTGGGTTTTTCCTTCTTTAACTGAGGGGTACCAACAATTTTGTCCACGTGTGTAAATACCTGTAAAACAGATTTCTTTCATTTTTTTTTTTACAGACCTCTAGTGAAGGAAGACACTCAGTCCGTATCTCAGGACTCAGCACCATTGACTTCAGAGCTGGATTTTCCAGGAAGCCCACCCTGGACTTCAAAAAAACGTCCAGCAGGCCGGTCCAAGGTCAGTGTGTTTAACCCTTCCAACCCGTAAAAAAATGACATTATCCTAGTTTTATTTAGTTTCACCTGTTGTACTGTGCTGTCATATCAACTTTTCAGGTATTCCCACTCACATCCTTCTGAACACCACTGGACTTTCTCCTCCTGCTCGGCCTGACAGGCTAGAGCTTCTCTCAATTACTGGTGAAGTAGTGAAAACCTTACCGATCCGGTACTACCGTGAGCGTGAGCCGTATAGTCTCTGGAACATCACTGAGTTCATTCCACCCAATGAGGCCTTCTTCCTGCGGGTGACGGGATACGACCACGATGGTTTCCTGTTCCAGAGAGTCTCCAGTGTTTCCTTCTCCAGTATTATACCGAGTGAGTGGAGCAAATTGTTACCTACATTCTGATGAAAGCTCCAGGTTCCTTTTTAATGCCACTATTAAACTACCTGACTGAGTGACTTTAATTGCTGCTTTACAATGTCTCTCTATCAGTTGCTCCTACGGTGTTGATGCCACCAACAACTCATGGTTACTACCTTCAGAGAGGGGCTGTCAGGTGTCAGGTAGAGAGCTTGATCCCCTTCACTCAGCGCTTTAGCAGGGATGGAAGACGACTTGGGGTGGACCAGCTTTTCAGGTGAGTGTGGCTGTTGAGGAGTGGATGCATCATGTCAGGGACTTTTTTTTTGTTTTCTGCAAAAATTCAAAGACCCAAAAAGGTCAAGCAGCACTTAGGAACAGTCAAAATATGCTAAATCCATATCATGTATATACTTTCAATATGAGTGAAGTTCTCCATGTTCTATTACCAATTGGTTTGAAGATGGTTTTGGCATAACTGGGCAGAAAATTAATACTGACCTTACAGGATTTTGTGATTCAAGTGGTCTGTGAGGAAATAAGCTTTAGAAAATATAGACAGTGATTGGAGATCTCATCAAATAGCAACTATTCCTTTCCAGAATTAATGAAAAAAATAACACATTTTATGACTGTACCTGACATAGGATATACCCTAAAGACCTAATCACCTTCTACAAATAGTTCTAGCAACATGTGGCCAGTTTGTATTTGTTAACAGGTTTCTCTTCTGCTATAGTGTCAGGTTTTGGAAGAAAACATTTACAGCTAAGGTAGTATGGGTTCAGTATCAGTAGTGTTTGGTTATTGGTGAGTCTTAACTGGCCTCAGATAGTAGTGTGGGTGTGAACAGTTGTCTGTCTTTTTATGTTTGCCCTCACTGACAAAATGTATAAGGTGTACCTTGTCTCTCATCAAATGTTAGCTTGGCAAGCTTCCACCCCCCTTGTGACCCTCTACAGGATTAAACCTGTGTATCTGATGGATGGATGATAGTCTAATCTCTCCTTACATGCTGAGAAACTGGAGCAGTGAATACTTTTTTCATTTTGTGTTAATACCTCTTGAGAGATACAGATATTTCCTTTCCAAGTCACCTATGATTTTTTTGATTCTAGTGAGTCTGACAATGCATCATGGGAAATACCGGAGGTAACCCTGAAGGATGAGGGCTACTACGAGTGCATTGCCATCAGCAGTGCTGGAACAGGACGAGCTCGCACTTTCTTAGATGTATCAGGTAAGCAGACATCCCAACACTTACACAGTGGGATTCAGGCAGTTTGGGTATTTATCTGGCCATTCAAGTTTACTGCACCTTAAAATAAAATGATAAATCAATCAAATCGTAAAACACAAAATATAAAATTTCTCATAAACGGAAATTTTTAGTAAAATCATTAAACATATGAAAATCAATTTAAACAAAGATAATTTTCAGGACATATATATATACAAGATTATTACAGCGTGTCAGAATGAGTTGACTTTGGTCAGTGGATTCGACTAGGGTGCTGTATGTTAATTAACAGTTCATGGAAAACTACCCTCCATCACTGCATGAAATGAGCCAAGACTGTTAGACAGGAATGCTTACGGGCTGGCAAACATTAAACTCTCAGCAAGTGTAATTGATGTGTGACGGATCGCCTGGCAGGGCAGTGAGCAATTTACAGTATCATTGCATTTAATGTCCTGGATCATGTTTAGAAAACAACAATCAAAAGTCCCACACATACAAAGACTGAAAATACCACAAGTGAAATGATGCAGCAAGATGACGTTAATGTCATGCTCAGTAGGTTTACATACTCACACACACACACACACACACACACACACACACACACACACACACACACACACACACACACATAAATGCACTGCTTTTGGACATATGGTGGGTATCTAAGTGGCAGTGGATGTGGGTTGACTTTTATAGGGTTTGACATTTCTTGCTGTTGATCCCATGCAGAGACGCTGCACACAGTAGAATAGATATGACCTTATGGAACATTTGCCAGCTTACAGCATGATGTTGTAATCCATGCCTCACAGCGATCAGGACACGGCCTCTATGGTTTTTCTGCCTGATTTGCAAAGAAGTCGACTGTAGATATGGTGTAAGATGAGAATACATGTAAAGTTGTAAATAAGCTCCAGGCTTTACACAAACTAAAAACGGTATGGTAATGTTTTCAGTGGGTATACAGTAACATCAGGGCTTAAACACAGATTCTCAGCTGTCTCCACTTTAATAAACGTGAAGCGACTTATAATCATGCAGACATTCAGAATTCAAGAAACACTTTCTTGAAAATCATTTTTCTGATCATCATGATGTCAGCACATTAAGGATAAAATCAGAGGACTCATATAATGATTTATGCCTTTAGTCTAACCAGTGTAATTTGTGCTGTTTCAAAATCATCTGTAGTTCATTTAATTTTCAGTCCGGTCCTTTTCCGTTAAATGACACCAGAAATTACACCACATGAATCTACATGCAGTTCTTCTTTTTTGTCCGGTCTTTGTTTTCCAAAAAACTCTCTGCTACATGCTACTTTCTGGAGTTTCATGCACATGATGAATGCCAGGCAGAAGGGAATAAGGTGGAGAACCGAGAAAAAGAGAGTGAGAGGGAGTTGAAAGACATTTTGTGAAACAGAAGAAGGGGGCCAGGCAAGGATCTGTGTAATATATGAGTGTGACTCATTACTGTAAGTCAGCTGCTGTGTTTGTAGTCCAAAGGTGCAGAGATGACTTAGTTTGTCCCACTGTTACCTCTTATGATGTCTCTAAAATAAGGTGAAATTATTCCTCCTCAACCACAAGTTCAACCTTTGTTAGTGGGCCAGTTATATTCTTAACAGTCTGGCAGGCCCGTGCATTTTATGCACACAGAAACACACACTCATAATACCGACTCAGCTGCCAAATTTATGTCATCCTAATCCCAAGGAGCTATGCTGAAATCCCCAGCATCCTCCCTTTATCAGAGCCAAAGCCCCCGCTACCTCCTTTCTCCCTCATCTTGCCTTTCTTTTCCATTTTCTCTCCATTCCTCTTTTCCCTGCTTAGCTCTGGTTCAACTCCGAAAAAAAATGATTAACAGCACACCAAGGCTCAAGAGATGAGTGTTTTCGACAAAGTGACGAGAGAAAAGACAGACATAGAGGAAAAAACACAGAAATAAGAGAGGAAAATGAGATATCCGTGGCTCTGACGAATGATGAACATCGTTTTAATAGAGGGTGTTTCAAAAAGGAAATGCCTCCTGTACACAACTAGCATGAGCTAGAAGAAATACCTTTAGAAAAAACTAAGAAACTCAGACACATGCAAGTAAAAACAATAGACAACAACTCTGACATATGAGGCTTAGACAAATATGAATTGCTGGATTTGATGGAGATATGGGAGATTTCTACCATTGATTCTACAGGTAGAGGTTCTTAGCTGACTGTCATGGTCGGTGTCTGGAGAGAGCTTTTATGTCTCTTGGTCTTACGCCCTTTTTAGATATGGGACATGTATAATCATCAGTCTGTTTAAGTGATTGCATTCTGCCATTCAAAGTTCACTTTAACATTGTTTCTCACAGATTTATTCAGACATATCTGCCACAGTGACAAGGAGAGCCATCATATGGCCACAGTATGTGCTATACATGCGAGACTGAACAGTAAATGAAGTGATATTAGTACAACATGAAGCAGAAATAAACAGAAGACAAAATCTAAACTAGTAACATGCTTATCAAACTGACCAAATAACTTCCTAAGCAATGAAAGCTCTGTTCATCTGTGATGATAATCTATTACTTTACATATGTTCAAAAAAACGTCCTGATTTAACTGCAGCTTATAAACAGTGTCTGTGTATGACAGCTGTCTAAAATGAAGAACAGAACAGAGTCTCATTAATCGGACCTGTCACGGACATTTCATTTCAGAATAGATATGAAATTTTCGGCCTGAATGAAAAAAGGTGCTTTGTGGTTTTGGCACACAAAGTGTGATTTTTGTACTCTTTGTGATGTTTTTGGACCAATGTTGGTGCTGAAATGGGGAAAAAAATCCTTCACTAAATCACTTTCTACAACTCAAGCGATGTCACCAGTTTATTCCTGTCTCTAAATTCATGTTCAGATCTGTGCCGTGTTGAACGTGACACGGCACCAGGCCCATCCTATGGAGATGGCCATCAGGACTTTTACAGAAAAGTGACCATCATTGAGACATGAAACTGACATGTTCAGATGAATTAAAGGAGTCCATAAATTAAAGTGGTTTTAATCTGTAACCCCGAGCATTTTTGTTTTAATGTTTGTTTCTGATATAATTAAAATCTAGTGTCATAACTTTCTTTTGCCTTTGAACTGATAATACTGCAATGAGAGTTATTTACCCTCTGAGCTTGTCTGAATACCTGGCAATAGCCTGTGGCTAGATTTAACCACTTCAACAACTTCACAATAAAATTAAAAGAAAAAGGAACAATTTTTGGTCTTGTTTGAATAATTTGATAGCAGCAACATCCATCCATCCATTATCTATACAGCGCTTATTCCTCATGAGGGATGTGAAGCGTCTGGAGTCTATGCCAGCTGTGAATGTGAAGGCAGCTGACACCCTGGACAGGTTACCAGTCTATCACAGGACTACACACTGAGACAAACAAGCACACTCACTTTCACACCTCCAGACAATTTATAATCACCAAATAACCTCAGCATGTTTTTGGACAATGGGAGAAAGCCGGAGTACCCGGACATGCAAACATGCAAACTCCATGCAGAAAGATCCCAGTTCCAGGCAGCGATCTTTCTACATAGAGTTTGCCAGGGACCTTCCAGCTGCAAGGCAACAGTGCTAACCACCGAACCACTGTGCAGTCCTTAGCAAAAATATATTTGTACTTATTTATATTTTTTATCATCTCACAGCTCTTCGGTTTTAACTTGGAGCTGCCTGAGAGACCACAAACCACTGGTCTAAATGCTATTTCGAGGCTTTTTAACATTGACACAAGCAAAAACTTGAAGTTTGTGTTTTTAGGGAAGCAGAGCAGGAAAATTGAGGTTACAAAAACAAATATCAACCTGACTCCTAAAATCTGCATTTCTGCATGTCTCTGCTTGCATAAGTGCCAACAGGAAACTAACTGCTTGCGCTGCATTTGCGTTTATTTTCTTGTGTGATGTTAACTTTCCAGCAGCTGCCAACAGCGTTCATTCTGCTCTCACCCTGCAGAGCCGCCTCCAGCCGTCACAGTCGAGGGTAACGTAACTGTTTCCCCCGGCTCTCCTGCTGTCCTCACCTGCCACGTTGTTAGCACCGTCAACTTCAACCTCACCTGGCTGAGAGGAGGCCATGACGCCCGCCTGGACCCGCGGGTGAACATCATGAACAACCTTTCTCTACAGGTGTCCGCCGTGACCCCCGATCATGCAGGCTGGTATGAGTGCATCGCTATCAATGAAGGAGGGGTGACTGCAGAGCGGATCTACCTCACTGTACAAGGTGAGGGGTATCTCCGTGTGTTCAATATGAGTGTAAGCTCTAATGTATAGAAAGGACCTCATAAAAAGTTGTTGGGTTTCCAGGAAAGAAGCTGCTGTTTTTTGCTGTGTTTGGTTTTGTTGGGGTGTGTTGTATATGCTTCCACGTGTGTGTTTGACTTGGTGTTAAGTATGTGTACCTGTTTCTGCAATGTGATTTACACTGTGGGGGAACAAGAGTCTTGGCAAACACACCGCCTTCCCAAATATATGATGACCTCCCATATGCCCCTGCCCCTCTTTCCTCCCCTGCTCCCTATAATTCACCCTAATGCTTTATGAGACGTGTGAAAATTATTTATGTTCCACTCACAGGCAGCACTAAAGTAGAGCTTTTCCATCTCCGGACAGGTCGTATAGCCGTGTTCCTAGCACTTCACTGACACTGAATCAGGAACACTTTGTTGTACAGATGAAAGAGTATCGCTGGTTATCTGGCACGATCCACAGAGCATCGGCCAGCACTTGTCCAGGAAATCACGATGCATTACAACTGCTAAAATCCACCATTAACAGAGGATTTCAGCCAGAACCAGCTGAGGAGAATTCAGGAGGTATAAAGAGGCAAAGAACTTTGTTTTACATAATCCAATCTGTCCAAATCAACATCATGTATTAGCTATACAACCATCAGTCCCAGAGGACATTAACTCAAAATCCATATGCTTCTTTCTGGAGTCTAAGCTCCTCCTGTCTGCATCTTTCCACATCTTACGGTTTAATTGAAAGCAAACTGTTATTCTTCTTTGTTTAAACAAACTGGTCCATGTCAGTACTGTAGCTGACTTTTTTCTTGACCTAAATTTGAATAATTGAAGAGTTCCTTGTGATTTTCCCTTGGAGTGAACTGTTGTCTGTTCAGCAAAGCCTCAGCGACACAAACTGAGAAGTTGAAGGCTTAATACCAGGGCTGCCGACAGGTTGTGAGGTGAACTCTGTCATTTGACTCGTGTCACTGAGTGATAAGTTGCACAGCTGACCTTAAAACATTTTCTGCACTTCAACTGAAATCTTCTTTTCGCCTTATCTTCTCACTGGTATTTTTTTTTTTTTTTTTTGCATGACCTTGTCACAGCTTTCTTTGTTATTCTTTTTTAAACCAGTTTCTTACTGTATTTTCAGTTCTTTTTCTATTTTTTTGCCTCATCTCCTTTTCTCTCTAAAACAGCTGTTAGCAAGCCCTGGGGGTTTCCTAATTATCCACGTTTAGTTCCATCCTAGTCATTAGTCTCGCTTTGAAGTAAGTCAAGTCTGCTGACATCTCACAACACTTGGATATAACACAGTGGAACTAAGGGCATGTCCACACTATGTTGTCAAAATGTTCTTTTAATTTTGCTTCTCTGTCCCTCCCAATTACATGACATTATATCACACAGTTTGGGGTGGCATTGAGCTACGTTTATTTATTTGCATTTGTCAGACAATTTTTCAATCGTTCGATAATTTCATTTTCTGCAGTTTTAGTAGTTTAGGAGCAGAGTTAGAGAGATATGTAAATCAGAACAAATGAATCGTGTTTGTTTCTTTTGAGAGCTGGAGGGTACAGAAATGAGTTGTGGCATCCAAATGCTGGATGTGAAGCACAGTTCTGCAGGTTGTCAATCAAAATATAATGAAGAAAGGATGATTTGTACTAGTTATGTGGAAGTTTCAGTGGTGTTTTTCTCCATGAAGGCAAGTCATCATTATTGCATCAGTCAGGCTAATGCGGACATAGTCTGAGAAAGGGATGTAAAGAAAGACGGTAAGAAGTAAAGACATAGAGGAGCTTAGGAGATGTTCAGAATACAAGGAAAATGTTGTGTGAGAGACAGTGAAGACAGATGAGTGAAGGTGGAAAAAAGAGGAATGATGGAGCAGGTGATAAGGGCGGCATGGCTCAGTGGGTAGAGTGGCTGTCTTGTAACTGGAAGGTTGCCGGTTTGATCCTCGGCCTGTCGAACTCATGTCGGGGTGTCCCTGAGCAAGACACCGAACCCCTAATTGCTCCTGGTGGGTCGTGGTTAGCGCCTTGCATGGCAGCTTCCGCCATCAGTGTGTGAATGTGATGTATCATGTAAAGCGCTTTGGATAAAAGCGCTATGTAAATACTACCATTTGATAAACAAAGTGCTGAAGAGAAACTTCTTCCTGACTTAGTAAGGCTGCTGCTGACACTGAATCAGGGTAGAAGAATGTATGTTCCCTCCTGGGAACCTCCTCTTTTCTGAACACAGAGTTGTCTCTGCCCCCCTCAGGGCAGAGTGACCTCATGAGACACAGGTGAGGGGAGAGCCTGGTTTAGCTTTATACACAGAAAAAAAGGGCCTTACGGTTGTTCCACTGCCCTAATTTCTAACCTTGTCTGTGTAGGTGTCATTAAGATTATGATCGACATGATGGAAAGCTCAGGCATTTCAATTTGTTTTCAAGTCAAGGCTGTAATATATCAAAAATATCCCCTGTGAATTTACTGACAGCATCTGGTTAATGTGCTGTATATCGTTTAAAATGGGGCGTCTCTGGCGATTGAAGTCGAAGCACCAGAACAAAACTGTACACATTCCTTCACACTTGCTGTACTCACATGTGCCTCGTCAACCTTTTAAACTTGTAACTTATGGAACTTAATCACCTCAGCACATATTTCCTCCACTAATCCAAAGAGACTTTCATACAGTAGTTAATCGATGGTACACAAGGACAGACAAGCTTCCTCCCTTTAGCCAGGGGAAAAAACGAATCCCTCAGAATTAATTCCTCTCTGGCATCTCAGACGGACACCAATTCGAAATTTGTTGTTTTGGAAGTGTGTCTCCATTGAAAAGACTCTCACACGGATTTTTATACAAGTTGGAAAGGTCAGAGACGCTGGAGAAGACTGCAGCAGTGGGGATAGAATAGAGAAAACACACCCTTAAAGAGATTAGTTACACATCATGAATCAATTGGAAAATCTCTCTGGATTCAACAGCTTCTCGGTGTCTGGATTCAATATTCCTTCCTGTTTTACCGATAAAGAGGAAATGATGGTGAAAAATATGCTGTGAAACTTTATTAGTTGTCGTAACAGCCATCATTCTTTCTGCAACACTGACAATAAAAGTTTGTTACGACTTGTGACTGAACCTAAATTCATCCAGCATTAAGCAAGAATCCTTGCCTTAGGTGGTTCACACAGTATTTTTGTCAAGAGCTTTTCCTCCTGATCACTCCATACCTTCTCTTGAAATGTTTTAACCACTGATGCCAATGTGAACATTGAACTATCTCCAGTAAAACAAATTAGATGGCGATTGATTGATTTGTTGACCAATGAGTTCATTTACTTTTATTTTATCCTCCTCTTTTCTCTAGAGGTGCCCAGGGTGTCAGTGGAGCCCCGGAATCAGACCTTCAGCACAGGAGAGGACATGAGGATCAGGTGCTCAGCCAGTGGCTATCCTGCACCCCGCCTGGTCTGGACCCACAATGACATGTTCCTTATGGCATCCAGCAGGTGAATTAATTTCCTTTCACATAAACAGATTTGATCACTTTTTTTTTAGGTTAAAGCTGGGGTAGGCAGACATCTAGGCGAGGCAAAACAACAGAAAAGCAGCAGTATTTGAAAATGTAGCGCTTTTTTTTGCTGCTCTTCTTTACTCTTTCAGATTTACATGTGACGTCAAACAGGATTTGAACCTGGTTCTCCTGAGTGAAAATCCTCTCTTAGTGTCACTTTATTCTGTCGTACCGCTCTGTGTTAAAAAGGCATGACATTGACAAAGTCTTCAGGCCATGTCTAGATTTTATCTCCAAGTCAGGAGACAGTGTGGAGATTTTGTTTCCTCTTTGACCATACAGCCATACAGCCATCATCTATACACCATTCAATCTTCATTAGGGTCACAGGGGAGCTGGAGACTATCCCAGCTGACTTAGAGTGAAAGCAGGGGACACATTAGACAGGTCACCAGTCTATCTCAGGGCTACACATAGACACAAGCAATCACACTCACATTCACACCTACAGACACTTTAAAATCTTCAGTTAATGTCTGCACATTTTTGGACTGTGGGAGGAAGCTGGAGTAATTGGAGAAAACCCACATGAACATTTCATCTCCATGCAGAAAGATCCCAGGCTGGAATGCGAACTGTGGATCTTCTAGGTACAAGGCAGTGCTAACCACAGCCTTCTAGCTTTACCTCTACAGGCAGACATCAGTGGTTTCCTGCACTGAGGTGATGAGTTCTATCGTGGGATTTGTAGTACTTAAAAACACATGCTTAATTTGTTTAAGCAGTTATCTGAAAGCACTGAGCCATGGCTAACGTCCTGCTGTTAATCCGCGTTAAAAAATACAGAGTTGTGGATCTTTATTTCGTGTTTAGATACAGAATGACTCCTGATGGCAGTCTGATAATAAGAAACATGGAGAAAAAGGATGGAGGAGTGTATGGCTGCTTGGCCAGCAACCAGGCAGGGACGGACTCTATGACCTCCATCCTCACGTACAATGGTGAGTTCCACACACAAACACACACAGTAAATACACTCACGATAGAAGTACAAAGAACATTTACTTTTTATGTAGCATTTATACACATAAAATATGTACTGCAGCTTTGGTTCTTTCCTTTGTACTGATGTTTTGTCTGTGTTTCAACAATGCTCCTTTTCTAGAATCTCCTGTGGTGACTGTGGCATTGAGTGAGATTCTCATTGGCATTGGAGAAACCACAGTGATGGCCTGTTCAGCATCTGGAGTCCCTCAGCCTGAGATCTGGTGGTACAAAGGTAACACCTTAGAAGCTAAAAGGAAGCCTCAACACATTTTTATACAACAAAGAAAGAATGAAATCAACAACATATCCAACGCTTGGTGTACAACTAGATCAGAAGCCATTTCAATTCTACAGAAAAATTGATTTCATAGAAACACTTACGCAGTCATTACTGCACACCCAAGCTAGCCACACTCCACTGTTGTATTTGCTCTAATTTCAAGGTGACATCCGGCTGCACTCATCGTCCCTCTTGGAAGTGGACACACTGGGAGGGACAATGACCATAAAAGAGACCCAGAAAGCTGATGCTGGAGGTTACACCTGTGTGGCTGTCAATGCTGCTGGAACCTCGTCAGGAAAGATCTCTCTTGATGTAGGAGGTGAGAGTCGCTCCAAGTTTAGGATAAAAGCACGATGGTGTCACTGCCTGTTTCTTGTGCTGCAATGTTGGAAGTTTCATGACAGGATGTACTGACTTTCCTGTTTGAGCTTCTGTTCTGGACTAAAATATCTCTTTTAAGTGATGAATAGCTTAGATTTTACACCTATCTAAAGAGTGACAAACTAGAAGCCAGTATTAGCTTTTCAGATAGATTGACAAGACCTTCTCTGAGAAAACACACTGCAATCTAAAGTTTGCAAACAGAAGCTACCTCAGAAGTACACTGGGGTCTTACCTCTGTGCAGTGGCTTCTGTTAGTGACTTTATCGCCTCAGTGAACTCATGTGTAGCTGTGAAACTTAATTCTGAGGCCAGATGTATAAATGATACAAGCATATGTTCTCTGAAGAAGGTGTTGTTACAATGCTTGCTTCCTCACACATACTTTACACGATGCACACACTGTACGGAGATGAAGTGAGTGTGACTTGACAATGAGTGAGGGAAAGAATGAATGTTGGCAACGTTTTATCTGGAGCCTTAAAACATCAATGTGCTAGCTGTTAAGTTTCACAGCCTGCAATAGACTGCTGTGTGTGGCTTTGTATAATGACACAAACACTCCTGTTGTGCTATTAATGAATGATTCTTTGCCAGACCAAAAATGTGTCTGGTTTACACCTCAACAGGGTTACACAGGGCTTTATTCATATCCATATACGACTAAGCTGTATACGTTTCAAAAATAACATTTTTAACACAAACACTAAATACCTAGAGGTCTTTTGTTGTAGAGAACAACTCAAAGCAAACGCGATGGACACCTTTATTATCTGTAGAATTCACCACAACTTTTTGACTATTATCATCTTCAACCCTGACCGTTCTAGCTGCACCCAAGTTCACCAGAGAGCCGTCAGATGTGGCGGTGGACATTGGCTTCAATGTGACCTTGCCGTGTCATGCCCAAGGTCACCCTGAGCCACAGGTCACTTGGCGGAGAGAGGACGGCTCTAACCTTTTCAACAGGCCCCGCATACATGGCACTATTTCACAGAGCAAAGGAGATCTACATATCTATCGTAAGTTAAGTTACATGTGTGGTTTTACATTAAACACACGAATACACTTGGCTTACACATTATTATCCCTGTTTTTGTCAGACCTTTGGCTGGAGGATGAAGCAGTGTACATCTGTGAGGCCCAAAACCACTTTGGCAGGATCCAAACCCAGGCCAGAGTCACAGTGACAGGACTGGGTAAGATCAGCTTATGAAATGTTTTGTTTCTTGCATTGGATGTTAATTTTCTGATTCTCTGAGAACAAAAGCTCGTTTTAACCTTCAGATATAAGCTAGTGCTGATTATGCATCAAAAAACAGGCATTTGGACACATCATGGACTGAACAATTTGCTATTTTTATAATTACCCAGGAGAAATCAATAATGGTGTGCATGCACAAAATTGAGTGAAGGCATACTGAAGTGTAGCTGAGCGCTGCTCAGATAGTCCTGTCCTCTTCAAAAAAAAAATGCACTTCAAAGACAAAACCCTGTGAACCACAGAATGCATATGCACACTCTCACATACTTTCTCTGAGTTTGTCTAATCATTGCCAAAGATCATATCTCCTTTTCATGCCAAGTGCATATTCTAAAGCAACATACGGTACTTTGAGTGCATACATCTGTCTGTATGTCTTTGTGCATGTGCTCCCTTTGAATTTGCCTACGGTATATATTTAACCGTGCTTAATATCTACTCTGTAGATACCAGATTGTAAGCATTTGTCCTTTTATCTTCATTCTGTGACATCTGTTTAGCCATTTTTGAATGCTTTCTTGTTGTCCTGTCAACTTCCTTCACATAACCTTTGTGTACTTGTTTTCACACTAACTGCAGTTTCACCTGTCATTGCAATGAGTCCTGCTGTGCTCAGTGTGATCGAGGACCAGCAGTTGACTCTTCCCTGTGTGCTGCTGGCCGGGAATCCGCTGCCTGAGAGGCAGTGGCTGCACAACTATGGCCTGGTGAGAACACCGAGAGAAAATTCAAAGTTTTTTTTTTTTAAATCTTGCAAGCCTTTAAATTGTGTCTATGTGAAATAATCAGGACTTTATTCAAATCTAATTTATCCTACAATCTGTCAGGTGACGACAGACCAATACGTGACGGTGAGGAGGGATGGCAGTCTACACATTGAGAGGGTTGGCTTAGATGATGCGGGCGACTACACCTGCTTGGCTGAGAATGCTATTGGAGCCACTAATCATACAACCACTGTCAACGTTTATGGTAACGTACGCGAGCACACCGCACAGACATGTCTGGAAAACTGAAAAAAAATCAGCTGTTTAGTGTCAAACATAATTTGTAAAGCTTCTGAGCACTGGCTGGGCCTCATATAGTGCATCTTTTTGGGACACACTCACAGTGTCAAACATACTGATACTCAAGAATCAGGGAAATGTGTCATTGATATTGATGATATGTTGATATATCATTCTATTAGTAAATTATTTTGAAGGTGTTTTTAGTTTTGTCTTATATTTGTGGTTAAAAGAGGATCTCATTGTCTATAATAGTGGGTTTAATGTGACTAAAGATATCAAATATATTATTATTAGCATAATGTTTTATTTTTATATCATTTTGTTAAATGGAAACTAGTTGAACTGAGCTGAAATGAGGAACCTCAGAGAGACAAAACAGGCATATAGACAGTATCTGGACAATTCTTTTCTGGAAAAGAATCCTGAAAGAGTCTTGGATACTATCAAGAGGAATTACGTCCTCAAGCAAACCTGTTGTGACAGACATTTAACTTTTGTTTGTGGATGACCTTAATCACTTTTTCTCACATTTTGACACTGGGATATGTGTGGATTTGTGCAGATTATTACACCTACAAGCACAGAAAAGATTGTCTTTCTTGCAGATGAAGTAAAGCGCATCTTCCAACCAACCTGTACCAACTCAAAGAAGGCCTGTGATCCTGTCTTATGTGGCGCTCTGGTTTTGAAATCATGTGTCAGTGACCTGTCCCTGTTTGGTAATCCATTTATTAGCCTTGTGTTAATACTCACATTATCCCTTCAGCCTTGAAGATCTCTCCTAAAGGCTCCTAAAGACTGCCATTAATATCTGCCATCAGCACTTACGTATGTTGTTATTAAATCACTTGAAAAGGGAGTAGTTCAGCATTTCAACATAATACAAGAGGGGTCACAGTGCAGATGCAATAATCACACTTATTTCCAAACATCTTGACAAACTCAAAATGTTCAAGCTGCTTTCCTGGACTTCTCGTTAGCATTTATGCAATTCAGTGTGATTTACTATGGAGGATAAAGGGTCAGTTGTAGTTACATTTGTATCTTATTCACTGTCAAAATTCTTCTTGTGCAAATAGAACAGTTGGTAAAAGTGAATGATAGACTTCCTTCTTGGAGAGCTAATGTAGTGGTGCCTCAGTGCTGCATTCATTCACCTTTACTATTGTGAAAATGCTTATTCATACACTGCTGATTACAGCACTAGTGCAGTAGTCAGTTTCTTTCAAACTACTTTCCACTTCTCTGTCCCTGAGAGAGAGAGTTGACTCCTACTACAGAGTGGTTAATTGAATGGTATGACAAAGATGCTCTTACTGGTAACACCATAAGGAAAGAGGAAATTATTCTCAGTTGTAGCAGTTACCCTTAGTGACAACTCACAGTGCAGATCCTAGACATTGTATTTTGTTGTTTTGGTACTCGTCCTCTGTCATGGACTTCTCGCACAGCATGCTTAATTTCTTCATAGGCGTGCATCTTTTTGAACTAACAGATGGCTCTCCTGGTTTTTTAAATCAGTGTCATTCTGTGTTGCAGTGCAGCCTGGTTCAGCAGTCTGTCTGTGAAACTTAAAACCAAACTATATAACCAAATCCATATTTGTTCAAAGGTTATTGGCTAAACTTTGGAACACTCTTTTCAGATGGCTCACAGAAAGAGTATGTTCAGAACTGCTAATAGTGTCTCTTCTGATCTCTCACATGGTAAACAAAGAGTACAAACTTCTGGCCTCAAACAGGTGATTTAGAATCCATTATTTAAAATATCATAGGCTGAAGAATTATACAGCTGTATCAGTCCTTTCTGCTGCTTAATCAAAATTAGCATGTTGCCACATGAGATTCTCTGTTTCTAAAACGTTGTCTATGTAGGTTTTACAATACTGCTACATGATTGTTGTGTATGTTCCTGATGGGGTGAATTATGTGAAGTTTTGTGAAGTCATGATGCAAAATAATGATGCAAAATTTGCAATGAGGCAGAATGAACCTCAGTGTAAGATTACAATGAAGTTGTATTGTCTCATATTATACCATATCCTGTTGAATCATATTGTATGTGGTAGTATTGTATCATATTGTATCCTATCAAGCTGTGTCATAACATATCGTGTCATATTCTATCTTTTGGGTCGTATCGTGTCGTATTGTATTGAGTGGTATCGTATCAAGTTATATCGAGTCATATCCTATTATGTCTTATTATGTCCTCATATACGTTATCATATTGTTGTATCAAATCTTATAAGATATAGTTGAGTCATAGGGTACTTTATAGTATTGAGTTGTATCATATTGTTTCGCATTAAGTCTAATTGTATTGTATTATATCATGTCATGTCATATCATATCGCATTGCATCGCATTGTGCTGTATTGTACTGTATCCAAGTTTCAGGGAAGAAAGACCATAGGAGACTTTCCTTATCCTTCACATAAAGCCAGTTAGGGTGACATTTTCAAGAAAAATGTGCCACAAAAATTGCTCTTATCTGGACCACTGTGTCTGTAATAACAAAGTTTTTTTTTTTTTTTTTAAAGTTCTATATCCAAAGGCAATACTCCTCTTGAAACAATCCAAGTTTTTTTTTAAAAAAAGGAACCAGTCATAGTAGGAAAGCTCAGATGTGGTTAATATGTCTAACAGTGGTTGATTCTAGCTCCAGGTTCTTGCTGTTGTACACACTGGCTCACTGGGACATTTAATGGAACTGAGCCACAGTTAATGTGAAAAAATGCACCTGTGCTTTTTCTCTTTTAAGTCTCAATGTCTTCAGTGAAAGCTGTCTCTTGCAAATGTTTTATGAGATATAAGATTCCCCCTATGTCCTTTTTTTGTCTTTTATTCTGTTATTTTGTCCATTTCTCATTGCCTTTAAAAGTCTCCTTTACACGACGAGGACTCTTAACCTCATGAACAAGATTATCCCTGAGGTTGCATTAAAACCAGGAGCTGCTGAGCGAAAGGCAGAAATGTGTTCTCTATTTATGCTGAAGTCAGATGTTGCCAGATTCTACCAACTTTCATTGGAAATCTTTGCATCATGTCCATAAAAGCACTGGCTCCCTCGGGTCTTGAAATTAGGTCAGTCTTTTTCATATAGACATAAACTGTGCAGGTCAGTGTATAGCTCAGTTTGCTGTAACCTACAAGAAAGACTTTCCATTAAAACTACCAGCAGTGAAGACAGAGGTCCACCATGCATTGTCTTGTATTGTGTGCACTGTGTGTGGTTTTGTTGTTTAGTTAAATTTTGTTTCCAAGAAGATAGTACAGGCCTCCAAGTGCTGATCTTTTCTACAGGCTCCTTGGGTCATAACAACCAAAAGGAAGACAGATTGTGAAGGAGGGACAGAAAGCTTACAGAGTACTGTGTGTTCAGTTAGCTCCAACCTTTTTCCAGATGCTACTGAGATGCACAACAAATAAGTGATGGCACTATTGCAGAGACAAGCACTCAGTCGATACGGAGTATAAATTATGATGAGTCGAGGCTGTGACTTGATAGAGGTGTGTATTCACAAAAAACTTTCTGAACTGTGTCATATTTTGTTTCTGTGTTTACAGTGATTCCTACCATTCAGTACAGCCCTCAGGTGTTTAGCACGATTGAAGGAACGCCCATCTCTCTGCCCTGTCGTGCAGCTGGTGTACCAGCTCCTGACATCACCTGGACCAAGGTCTGTGTTGCCATTATCTCACCACATAAAAAGGCTCATGAACACGACCTTTTCTTTCTTCTATGCACTGAGCATGAATAAAAAAGCAGATAAGAGAAACTACACAAAACAAGGATGCAAGTGAATCAAGAAAAAGAAATTTAGGTTAGCTAAGATTGCATATTATCACCTAATGAGGCTCCATAACATATTAGATGAGCTCTGTCACTGAAATAAGCTGTGACATGCCTCCTCAAAGTCTAATCCAAGAACCATTTAACAACATCTCCACTACACTCTTTCGCTCTCTGGATAAATTGTAAGTGAATGCTGTTATCCAGTTTATTTGGATTTTATTTGGATTGTAACCACGCAGTGTTTGTATCCATGATTCGTGGTTGTGCGGTTTTGGGTGGTGATGAGCTCCTCTTGAAAGATTCCAGCTGTGGATACATCGTTTTCAACAGCAAGGCAACAGGCCCTTGTTTCGTTTCATGTCGGAGGTCAGGATCACTATGTGTTTTAGTGCAGCGCTTACTGATGAGCTCTGACAAGACAATAGCACTTGAGTGGAAAACGCCTGTGTGTGTCTGTGAGGATACATGTGTGTGCTGCACCATGAAATCAACTCTACCTGTGTGCGTTAGCTTGTGCAACGTGTTCAGCCTTCAAATGTGCACTTTTGTGTATCAGTCTGAACTGTAAGCCAGTGTGTGTTTGTGGATAGTCCCTCCCTCTTTTCTGTCTTTTACACTAGTTTCTCTGAGTTGTAAAAGCCTTGCTGTTAAAGTGAACAGGGCTACAGGGACGCATGAAACTAGACCCTGCTAAGTTCTGCACCAGCTGTTATAATGTGATTCCCTCTGATTTCTTTGCTGTTCTCCATAACATCAATCAAGTCAAGTCCAGTTAGTTACATTGGAGCCAAAAGAACAGTCTGGATAAAATGCAATCCTGATACACTAGCATTATATGTGCCTTGTGTTTTGGTTCATTTCATTGTAGGTGTTTTATTCACAGCCTTTTCATATAACAGCAGGGAAGAGAATCAAATCATAAATTTAATAGCAGGTCAAACCACAAATCTCAGGAACAGCGTCAAGTGTTAATAAAATTCACTTATTGAAATAAACTCTGGACCCCGCCCTTTCCCTGCTGTGATTTGTTTTGTAGGGTGGGGTGCTGCTTAACTTGGGTGGTCCAGCTTTTTCCTTGGATTCAGATGACAGCCTCTTCATCACTTCCCCTTCTGGAAACGAGACAGGAGAGTTCATCTGCACAGCTACCAATGCTGCCGGTTTTGCCTCCAGGAAGGTCCAGCTCACTGTCTACGGTAAAACTCACGACCAGCTAAAGCCTTGATGAAATCTGTACAAAAATAAAGGGGCTAAATGTAGCATTTCACATCAACAGTTTATTACTAAATCATTCTGAGACATTAGTGTAATTACCATGATCATGATGTCCAGTAACCTCTAGCAGCTGCCACAACACATTTCAAATTGCCGCTGTGTTGGATTTGGTAAGAAATTGATTTACAGCACAAAGATTGATGCAAACATTACAGAACAGAATTTAATTTCCTCTATTTTGACCTAGTGGTCCCAACTTAATTACAGTTTACTTCATCCATGTGTGGATCTTATGTCCTCAATGACTGTTAAGGAAACACTGATTAATTTGTAAACCAATCTTCAGGCCACATTTCTAAACTAGTACCTCCTGGATTTCAGCGAGTTTTCTCCACTTCAGGCCTCACAGTTGTCATTTTGTTCATGCTCTCTGCTGAAGTGGTCCGATCACCTCTTTGTGAGTTGTGACAAAAGTTGGGGTGTTTTAAAAGACCAGCTGTTTTAAATATGAAGCCGCTGGTCTTCCACACACTTATAAATTGTGGCCACCTACTTCATGTGCTAGCTTTAAATTCCATGTTTACTTTATGATCACTGGTTCCAGTGTACTGATGTGGTGGAAACCAAATTGTATGACTTTGGTTTTTTTGAGCACATATTTAAATTTGCTCATCGTCTCATGTCATATAACAAATTAATATGGAGTAAAGATGGCAGATTTCAAGGGAGGAATGAGGAGTACACAGAATCAACTGAATCTGTGTCTGTTTGGCCTGCCCAGTCCGACCAAGGTCCAACGCTGGTGGTGCAGGAGGCTCAGCAGACCCAATGAGGATGTCAGTGATTGAGGGCGAGGATGTTGTTCTGCCTTGTGATGTCCACAGTGTCCCACCTCCCACCATCAGCTGGGCCAAAGAAAAGCAGCTCATCTCTCCGTTCTCTCCCAGGTGAAACACAAACTGTTCACACATACAATATTGAAGTTGCTCATTGGATACAGTTTTCTGCCAGTTTTCACTAAAACCGCTACTGTATATTTCCAGACAAAACACTACACTGTCTTAGAATAGATTCAAATAGATCCTCATGAATAAATATTCCCTTAAATATTGTATAAATACACATTTGGCAAAATCCTATTTTCCTGTCTGTAACCCGAAAGTAGGAATTATCTCTGTAATTCTAAAAGATGAAGACAACCTCCACGCTGTCTACATTTCTGTGCTTTGTCTCCATTTGTCCGTGACCTCAGGGTATGGTTTGTGGGTTTTTTAAGACGACTGAGTAATCATTCTCTTCCTTGTGATCTGTTGTACTTACTGTGAGGCTGCCACAGCAGCTGTAATTATGGTTGATGGTGGATTAGTAAAAATTACTGCTGTATCTGTTTACAGTAATAACTGAATAAGTCACTGAGTGGAAACAATTAGTGTGTGTGTTTTTTCTGTATTTTGGAAGCTTTGCAATCTTGAATGGCAGCCAGACTTTCACTTTACAGGCTAATTTATTGCTGTTTGTTAGCTGGTGGGCATGTAAGATGATGAGTTCTTGTTGCTCTCAGGCACACCCAGCTGCCCTCTGGGTCCATGAAGATCTTGGAGAGCAGAGTGTCAGACAGTGGGCTCTATGTGTGTGTTGCCTCCAATATTGCTGGAAACCTAACACAATCCATTGAGCTGAGTGTTTTGGGTAAGTTTGAAAGACCACAAATTCTGACAAAGACTTATTTGGGGGATTAGCAATGGAGATTTTTTTCTACCACAAATACAAATTTTCTTGTTTTCAAAATCTACTAAAAGTTAACATAAAATTTAAAAAAAATCATACAATGCAAGCTGAAATCATTTGAATCAAATTAAGTGAGGAAATATATGTAGTTTGTGTTTTTTTTTTCAATTTAAAACAATCTGAACTACTTATTCAGCACAATTACCTAAACAAGAGGTCAAACATATTATCAGTATGGATTACATACACACTATCACACACATACTGTAGTAACAATATTGTAAAGTCCTGTGATAGAAATGGCATAAAGATCCAGAATAATACACTTAATAAGTCGTGTCCTCTCTCCTGCAGTGCCCCCTAGTATTCAGGCTGGTCCCCGGGTAATGAAGGTACAGGTGGGTCGCCCTGTGGAGCTGCCCTGTGTGGTGAGAGGAGTCCCAGAGCCGACACTCACCTGGACTAAGGATGGTAAACATTACCCGGTGTCACCTGACGGCAGCCTGGCTCTGAGGAATGTGGGCCTAGATGATGAAGGAACCTACATCTGCACAGCCACCAACACTGCTGGCAGAGATGAGGCTGGAGTCCGGCTTCTCGTTCAAGGTTAGTTTGTGACTTGTTCTATACTTACTATACCTACACTACCGTTCAGAAATTTAGGGTCACCCAAGCAATTTCATGTTTTCCAGGTAGACTCACACTTTTATTCATAGATTAATATAATTGCACAAGGGTTTTATAATCATCAGTTAGCCTGTCAACACTATTAGCTAACACAATGTAGCATTAGAACACAGGAGTGATGGTTGCTGGAAATGTTCCTCTGTACCTCTACGAAGATATTCCATTAAAATCAGCCGTGCCCACCTAGAATAGTCATTTACCACATAAACAATGTCGAAACTGTATTTCTGGTTCATTCAAAGCACTGAAAAAATGCTTTTCTTTCAAAAGTAACATTCCTAAGTGACCCCAAATATTTGAATGGTATTGTATGTGAGTTAAAATGTTAAATTTTGGATAGAATATGTCTGTATGGTGCTTCATTTGTTTTTGAAAGACATCGATTAAGTAATATATAGTATCCTACTTTTTCTTTGTCATGCCAGTGGTAGCATGCAACTCAGATCTTTAGGGAAATGGTTCTTGTGCAGTTTTGTTGAATGAAATACATTTTGAAGACTATTTCTTGGCAGTTTTTGTCTTTATTAGACCGTGACAGTAGAGACAAACAAAACTTAAAGCTGCAAGCAGCGTTGGACAGGTCCTCGCATCCTTGCTGGTCAGCGAATCCACACACGTCCACCAGGTGGCGCTGTGACCGAGAGTGTATGTCGGCCTATGGATGCCACCAGGAGTGGACTCCGATCACACATGCAAAATTTCGGGCAGATTGAAGCAATTTTCAGGCTAGTTTTAGAGCATTTCCTGTCCATCCAGCAGGTGGTGCTGTGACAGAGAGTGTATTTTGGCCCATGGATTTGATCAGGATTGGTCTCTGATCACACATGTAAAGTTTCAAGTAGATCGGAGCAAGTACAGGCTAGTTTTAGAGCATTTCCTTCCATCCAGCAGGCGGCGCTATGACTATGGCTTTAAATCAGCATGTGAATGTGATCAGGGCAGACATTTATCATACATGTAAAGTTTGAGACAGATTGGAGCATGTTCAGGGCAGTTACACAGCATTTCCTGGTTCATGACGAATTGTAAATTTCCAGGGATCACCATTTCTCTGCCCTCAGACTTTTGCAGAGCATTCTGATAACTTTTGATCACTCATGCCTGCTGTGCATCCTGGCCAAGTTTCAGCTCTGTTGGAGTTACCCTCTTTGAGTATATAGCTTTTGAAAATATGTCAAAATGACCGAAATCGTCAAAAATATGACACAGAATTCAAAGTGGCCAACTTCCTGTTTGTTTTTGGGCATGAGTGTCGATTACATTTTTGTGCCTCTTGACCAGTTACATAGGCCTACCAAACTTCACAACTCTGGATGACACGCACTGGCCGTAGTAAATGTTTGAAATGTTCCAGGTGGCGCTGTGGAGCCATTTTGCCACAATCAGACGAAATTCCCCTAAAACATGAAAAAATTTTGGCAAGGTTTTGAGGATTTTTAACCTGTCAAAAAGTACTTTGTTTGTCATGGCAACGCATCGTTGCTATGACAGCAGCGTTTTATGAATTGTCAAAATCTTCATACTGTGGCATCATCTAGGTGTGAACACTGAGCTGTCCAATTTCTAGAATGATATGACAAAGTATCGGGCAATGGGACATGCAAATGTAATGACAAGAACTTCCTGTTGCCAGTAGGTGGTGCTATGAGTATTTCTAAATTCATGAGTGTGGATGTGTTCTGACCTGGACTGATGTCCATCGTATGAAGTTTGGTTCAGATTGGACCACGTCTAGCTGAGATATAAATAATTCCATTTTCATGGCGAAACATCGAAATTCGCCACGCTGCCACAAACACGCCCTTTGATGACGTGTCACCATTTTCTCTGGAAATCATCATCAACATGTTTAGGCTTATGTCACCAAATTTAAGGTGAATCTGATCAACCTGCTGACAGTAGTACATCAAAGTGTACAAAATGTGTATTTCCTGATACCATAAGGTGGCGTTATGACTGTGAATGTATATAACTACATGGATGTCGTCAGGAAGGACTGGTGCATATACTGGCCAAATTTGAGGTCTCTCAGATTTACCCCCGATGAGTTATTAATCAGAAAAAATTTACAGCTAATTAAAGACAACTGACTTCCTGTTGGGTTTAGGACGTGGACGTAATTGACTTTTTCGTGTGTCCTGATGTGTTGCATATGCCCCCCCCAAAAATTGTGGCTACAGCTGAAACGTCGTGGAAGTTGGCCAAATGACCACTTTTTCAATTTTACAGGGGGTGCTATGGAGCCATTTTGCTACACGTGCGTAACTCCCTTAAAATATCAAATTTTTCACCAGTCCTGATGTGCAAGCAGAGTTTGCCGCATTTTGGGGTATGTTTAGGCTGCCAAAGTGGAGTTTGAAAAGATGGGAAAAGAGTGAAGAAGAAGAAAAAGAAACTGTAGGGTTTCAATAGGGTCCTTCGGCACTGTCGGTGCTCGGACCCTAAATATCAGGAACACAGGCAAATAAGATACAGTGAAGCTACAGTCAGTAAGAATCCAGACCAAGGGTTCAGATGCTGAGATAATTTTATCCATGTGTTGTGCATCCTAATAACACAGCTATTGTGTCACAAGGTTTAGTTTTGAAATAATTAGAAACTATTACTGTATAGATCAGGCACAGAAATATTTTACACATGCTAAAGCAAGACATACTGTGTCGTGTACTCAGTCTGAATGATATCTGGTATAGTGTCATATAGTTTTTAAAAGATACATGCTAAAACTATTTTAAAAAGTGCTTTGTCATGTGTATTTGTCATTGCTTGTGTATTTGAATCTTTTCAGTGCCCCCTGTTGTCGACGTCTTGGAGCCCCCCTTCAATAGTCCCCTGCAGGAAAGAGTTGCAAACCAGCGTATTGCTTTTCCCTGCCCTGCCAAAGGTACTGCACTATCTCCTCCTATACCTTTCAGCATTATGAACTGATTACATTATACCATTTAGTGATTTGATTGAAATTTGATCACGTGTGAGTACATTGCAATTAATATTTTTCTAGTCACCAATGCTTTGCGTTTATTTGTACTACTGTCTCTTTCTCCATCCCTCCTTCAGGTCTTCCTAAGCCAGTGATTCGCTGGTTGCGTAATGGTCAGGAACTGACAGGCAATGAGCCAGGTGTGTCCATCCTGGAGGACGGTACGCTGCTGATTCTGGCCTCTGTCTCACCATTGGACAATGGAGAGTATGTCTGTGCTGCTGTCAATGATGCTGGATCTACTGAGAGAAAGTACCAGCTCAAAGTCAATGGTAATTGACCTGTCCAAGTCATTTTCTGACACTTCAGTGCACCTCTGGTCCTACATTACAGAGTATATTCATCACCTCTGACCCCTCCACAGTGCCTCCAGATTTCCGTGACGGTGAAACGCCAGGCAACATGTCAGTGGTCCAGAGTCAGCCGACCAGCTTGGTGTGTGACGTCACGGGTAGTCCGACCCCTGTCATCACCTGGTACAAGGATGGGACTCCTGTAGGTGAAATCCAAATAAATTCGCTGTTAACACATCTTTCATCTTTCTACTTTTAGTATATGTACAAGTGTCACTATAATGTGCACATTCTGATTAAGTAACATGCAGCCATATAATTTGGGTAGTCTATACTTAACCTGTGGTCAAGTGAGTCCTCTAATAAACCTAATTCTTTAACATGCGTAAAAGTAATGAAAAATTATAATGGCCTTTCCTTTCATTCGTTTATGAAAGCACTCATAAAGACTTAATCGGGTCTGATCACAGGGTGCAGCTTCCAAGAGAAAAGACTGAGTGTATGCATGTGTGTGTAACAAACAGCGGCCAGACCCGCCTCGGTTGTTCAAAGCTGTAATGATAGAATAATTATGATAAATTGATGCAAGAACAGAGCGTTAGCGCACACTTTGCTGTGCCATCCCAGTTCGTTGACCGCTTTTTGTTCCTTTGGCTGCAGTCTTAATTTTTCCTGCCAGGCCCAGATGGGAAAATCAGAGCGCGTACTTTAATTTGCTAATTATGAGTAATCTAAATCAAGATGTTGTGCTCTTTGAATGTGTTTGGCTCTGAGCAACAATTGAATGCTTTTCATGTTTAGTACACCATTTAAATTGTGTTTCTCAGCTCAGTAAGTCTTTGTCTCTCTGTGGACCACAGTTGTTTTTCCAAACTGCTTAAAGTGTAAGCTGCAGCTTTCTGAGTTTAACCTCTGTTGTCGTGATGTCTTACAGTCTGTCCAACAATTACTGTCAGTCAGCATTTCCTGAACTTTTAGTTATGGTGTTGTTTTTGTGTTTGATTTAATTTATTTGTGTTGATCGACAGGTTGTAGCCAGTAGCAGCGTCCAGTTTCTTGATATGGGAAAAACTCTGAGACTACTGAAGACAGAAACAGCAGACGCAGGCAGCTACAGCTGTAAAGCCATCAACATCGCAGGCAGCACGGAAAAATACTTCTTCTTGGATGTACTGGGTGAGTGAAGGCAGGCAGCAGTTATCTCGCTGCAATACACACACACAGAGAATGCATGCTTTTATATCCAGCAGGTTACTGTAAGGCTTACTCCCCTGGTCTTCCAAAATATGTTTCAGAGCTTTGCACCATGACTTTAAGTTAAGACCATCAGGAGAGAATGCGTTGCTGATAAGATCTAACAATAGCTGTTAGCTGTTAGTGTTAATATAATTTTATGGCTATATTTTATTATTTATTTTACTGCATTCATGTGTTAAAATGATCCTTTTCCTTTCACTGATGTCAGTAGTTGTCTTCTACTTATTCAATCTAGCTTTATATACTTTTATATTATTAGGCTTTTTCTTATTCCTATAATTTCTTTTTTTCACGTCTGCTTACTGTTTACCCTTGAAGTGCCCTATTATCACCTAATCAGTCACCTGTAAAACACTTACACTCATCACTTAATTACACTGACTTGCACAAAAAGGTTCAACGATTTTTTGACTGAATTATGGAAGCTTCAAACACTGATGTGAAAAAGCTTCACTGATCAGCTACAACGTTAAAACTGACAGGAGACGTCAATAACATCGATCAGCGAGTCCTGGCATTTCTGCTGATGCTACATAGTTATATCGCTTGTTGCCATCAACATAAGGATGAGGAAAAACACGTTTCTTATTTTATGTTATTTTTTCCTGATGAGATGTTTAATAGAGTGATTCTATTCTCTTTTCCTCAGTCCCACCAACAATTGTAGGATCAGGCTCTCCTCAAGATGTTTCAGCGATTCTGAAGCAAGATATCACTCTGGAGTGTAAAGTGGGAGGAATGCCCTTTCCCACGATCCAGTGGTACAAGGACAGGAAGTAGGTGCCCTCTGAAATTGTGGAAACAAAATGGTAATACTTGGCTGAACACTGTTCAACAATACTGTAATCCCTCTCATTCTTGTTCCTTTCTAGGCTGGTGTTCCTTGGCGATCCCAATCTGGAGGTCACCAACAGAGGTCAGGTTTTGAGGATAAAAAGTGCTCGTCTTGGAGACCAGGCCCACTACCAGTGTAGTGTCATGAATACAGCTGGAAAACAGTCAAAGGACTTCAACCTCAGTGTCTATGGTGAAAATCTATTTTAAAAATACTAAGCAGTCAAGCTACTGAGTGCAGAACCAGCAATTTACTATAGTTATTATACTGTTTATAACTCTGTTTACACAGCTAACATGGCCAAATATTCAGCTGAATTATAAATTTCAACCACAAAAATGTATTGTTCTTGTTCAGTGCCTCCCTCCATCAAAGGAGGCAACTTAACCACGGAGGTGACAGCGCTGCTGGACACGATGGTAACTCTGGAGTGTGAAGCGCGTGGGGTGCCACTTCCCACTATAACTTGGTACCGAAAAGGAGAGGTCATCCTGTCTAACCGGCAGGCTCAGTATGTGGAGCGAGGCCACTACCTGAAGATCCCTCGGGCGCAGGCGTCTGATGCTGGTCAGTACAAGTGCAAGGTGACCAGTGTGGCCGGGAGCGCCGAGAAGAGCTACGAGCTCGACGTCTACTGTAAGAACCTGACATTTAACACCACAGATGTACTCTACATGCATTCCTGTTTTCATTGTGCTGTGTGTAAACTTGACACAAGAGCTTTTAAAAACTCATTTAACTATGTCATTTATAAATTTAGAGCACATTATGACTCTATATCTGGATTTCAAAATGAAGGAAATGAGAAACTTCTGGAACTTAAGCCCCCCATTGTTTCTGCTGCACCCAGCTGATGCTTGTTGTTGAACTCTAAAGCTTTTTATTGTTTTCATCTGAGCTTTAGGGCATTTGGGTTTACTCACACAGCACAAAACATTTAAGCAGTCAAGAATAATTTCAATCAGCTGTGAATATTTGGGAGACAATTTAATTTAAAAAAAAAACTTGATCATTAAAGACCATAAAAATACAAAGACTGTAGAACTTTAAGCGTAAAGCAATTTTACATGTTGTTGACTGAAGAAAGCCTTGACTGTTACATGGAGATAAGATATCAGTCAAGCAGAAAAGTCAATGAAGCTTTAACTGTTTTGATCTGTTACTTTTTTGGCATCTTTCCCCACCAGTGCCTCCCACCATTACAAGGGGGGATGAGGGGCCCACCGAGAGGAAGGTGGTCCTCGGTAAGTCTCTGATCCTGGAGTGTGAGGCCGGGGGACACCCTCCTCCTTCCCTCACCTGGCTGAAGGACGGAGTTCCTGTGCATGATGGGGAAAGCGTCCGTGTGCTCGAGCAGGGGAGGAAAATCGAAATCCTCTCAGCCACTGTCTCAGACTCGGGACGCTACATCTGTGTGGCTACGAGCATCGCTGGGGAGAACGAGGTCAAATACGACGTGAGAGTCTTAGGTATAGAAATACACACAACTTACTGTAGTCTACATTAACTTGTACAACACACACACAGTCCTATGTCTTTGGTTTTTATTGATACACTGTCACAGCTAGATCCAAACTAAGAAGACTTGACTTCAGAAAAAGGCCTATCTATCCTCTCAGTACCTTTTTTTAATTTCTGTGCATAATAACTCAAGGCGGTTGGCTTGCTTGTGGACATGCATTTAGCAGCAGTAATCCTTTTGAAGGTCTTATTCTTATTTCCACACCAGCTTCTTTACTGTACTTGATTTCTTGTAAGTTTAGTCACTCAAGAACAAGTTCTATTACCATAAAGTTTGATGCTAATAGAAGCTAAATATTTGATTCATCCACGTGAAACACATGAGCAAGTAAAGATTTGTTGATTAAGTGCTTTCTCAGTTACATGTGTTATATAGCTTCTAAGAGTTGGGCCGTTTGTTCAGGACTTATCTGGGTCCAGGTTACCTCAGCCAGACTGTAATGTATAGACTGATGTAACTGGACAAACTGTGTTTAAACACTCGATCAGTAAATGCCAGCAGAAAACACTATGCTTTCTTCTGTGCCAGAAACAAGTAGAATTTACCCTTGCAGACGCATTGCATACAGGAACAACTACAGCCTGTTGTGTTCAGTTTACTTTTAAACAGTCTGACAGCTGGAGAAAATATTTGCCGTTGTCGGCAGGATTCGAACCTGCGCGGGGAGACCCCAATGGATTTCTAGTCCATCGCCTTAACCACTCGGCCACGACAACTCATGTGTAACTTGATCTGAGGCTGTTGCTTTGTGCTGAAGCTGCTGCTATCGACAGCATGTGTGCATTCCACGTGGGAAACTGACACCTCCCACTTTACCGTCACATTGCAGAGTCACATGTAAACTTCACAAATAATAGAAAATGTAGATACAGCCGGGACTACACCCAGAGTATTTGTCTTGTCTAACAGTTTACCAATGTTTATTTAATCCAATGCATGGTAATATTACTTCTGAAATGTATTTTTTCACTCCTAGTTCCACCTTTCATCGATGGAGCTGATGATGTGACAGACAGCACAGTGGTAGTGAACAGTCCTTTGGACCTGGAGTGTCACGCTACTGGAACACCTGCACCTGTAATCACGTAAGATCTCCAGCTAATGAATGCACATTCATGCAAATAAAAGCAGATATTTATGCACACAAAGTCGCTGTAACAACTGTTTCTGTCCAGGTGGTATAAGGATGGAAAACCAGTCAGACAGGGTGAAGGGCTGCGTGTTGCATCCAGCGGGCGACGGCTGGTCCTGTCCCGCGCTCAAGTCTCTGACACAGCTCGCTTTCAGTGTGTGGCCACTAATGAGGCAGGAGACCGTGAGAGGGACTTCAATGTGGTTGTTCAAGGTAAAAAAAATATATAAGTCCTTTCACATAAAATGAATCATCTCAGTAGTTTTGAATTTGTTCTAAATATACTTGATGTAACTTACACTTTGAATACAAGCTGCTGGAAAGCTCCCATTTTGGGTAAATAACTCTCCCTACCTTTTTGTACTTTCCTATTTTCCCTCATTTGCAATTGCAAGTATGTATAAGTTTATCCTCTGTCCTTCTCTAGTTCCTCCATCCATTCGTACCACTGGACCTGCAGAACGTTCAGTGGTTCTCCACAAGTCCACCAGTCTGGAGTGCATCTCCAGTGGTATCCCTCCTCCCAGCATTACCTGGCTTAAAGATGGGCGACCTGTGGACACAACAAAGGAGCACCTTCAGGTTGGCGTCCTGATTGATTGACTGTGATTTTGTTAGCTTTGAGATGATTTATCAGTGAAGCATGCACCTCTTCAAGCAAACCATAGATGCAGACTTTTGCTTCCGACATGCACCACAAACATTCATAAGTTGTGATGTTAAACCCTCGCTAGAGCTGACTTCGATTTTTTTCTTAGAAAAAAGGAAAGGCAATGTTCTTAATTGTTTGTTTTGGGCTGTGATGTATCTTTAAGAGCTGATGTCTGCATATAGGCTTGAAAAAACTCGTGTTCAAATACACAGAGGTGAAAATATTGTATAATATTTAAGAGTAAAACTATCCATTTCTAGTTACAGAGCGCTGTTTTTCCCACAGAATCACAAACTCACAAGTTCTTTTCACTTGTAGAATATATATTTACCTCATTTTAGTATGAAACGTATTTACCAGTATGAATTCTCTGGCTGCTCTGTGTGTCTCATATTTCTCACAGCTGGAGTCAGCAGGCAGAACACTGAAGATCGCAGAGGCAAGACTAGAAGACTCTGGGAGATACACCTGTCTGGCCACCAATGCAGCTGGTGAAGCTCAGCAGCACATACGACTCAGTGTCCATGGTAACTGAGCAACACACAAATCATTCTCTGTGCATGTTTGTGTCCCTGTTCTCAGTCATCACCTGGTTTCTGTAATCCGTCTTTCTTTCTTCCGTCTGTTACCAAGAGACTAGGTGGAGACATGAGAGTATCATCTAATAAATTGTTTTTCTTGTGTGTAATCGTGTGCTGTGTGTGTCCCTCAGAGCCTCCCAGTATCCCTTCCTCTGGAGAGATCATCAACCAGACCATCCTGTCAGGCTTTCCCACCGAACTTGAGTGCAAGGCCACAGGCAGCCCATTACCTGGTACGATGGCTCACAAACTTCCTCTTCAGTCCTGCTGTCTTTGCTCAGAGCCTGAAGGGCGTACTTTCCTCTGACCGCTGAGCTGGAGTTGGCTTTGCTGCAACTTTCCTTAACTTTAACCATTAAAGGAAGAGTCAGAAAATTGATCTCAGATGACTCCCTACAGGCAACTTCAGGTTTTTTTTTCCACACTCGCTATCTTTCAATTTGGATGAACTGTGCAAGTTCAGAACAGATAAGCACTTAGATTCCATTGCAATTAAGTACTCTTTTCCTGAGATGTTTCTTCCTTTTTACAGCAGGTGTTGCATTCCAACAGTATGACATCTAGAAATGATGTTATATTTAAACATTTTGTTATATATTTAGTATTGTTGCAGTTTTTCTGTTTTTAGCTGTTTTTCTTCTTTATTTATATAAATCATTAAGACGGATAAGGTGTGAGAAAATGAAGAAACCCTAACCTTGTATCTGTGTCCTTGTGCCCTTTTATTTACAAAATCATCCTGCTTTCACTTGTCTAAAAGCTTGGAAGACAAATAGTAAATGCTCTTACTGGTTTAGAAAGAACAAATAACTAGAACTAATAAATAGCAGGCTTTATCTCTTAGAGGTACAAAACAAGACAAGAGCATTATGTTTATATCAATCATATAACTAGAAATCTTTAGAAATCTCTAAAATTTGCTTTACAGAGCTGGTTTTTAAATGTGTTGTTTCTGCACTGTAACTACACTCCTATCTTAACATTTTTATCTGTTATTGTCTTCATTTTTCATTTTATTAAAATATGTTTAAATTGTAATTCACGTATTTTTAAAAATCATGTTAATTCTTTTTATTTGCTTCTTGTTCATGCTTTCCTTTGACTTGCCTTCGTGCCTCAGCTATCACCTGGTACAAAGATGGCCGACCTCTGACCAGTGCAGCTGGAGTGACATTGCTGAAGCGTGGTCAGGTGCTGGAGATTGAACGGGCACAACTGTCTGATGCTGGGATATACAGATGTGTAGCTGTCAACCTGGCCGGAGTCGCTGAGATATCGCACAGACTGCAAGTGTTCGGTATGATAACTAGACATCCTGTCAGTACCATCATATATATATAAAATCAGTGGCACGCAGTCAAAATGTGCTTCCTTATCCAGCTTCTCAAAACTCCACCAGCATTGTACACTTCTACTAGGTTTGACTGATGCCATGCACTAATGAAATTGATGTTTCCCTTTATTTTTGTGTCTCACAGTGCCTCCGATCATCTCCAGCAGGGGTGGTACGGTAACAGTTGTGGTGAATGAGGCTACCAGGCTGGAATGTGAGGCCGCCGGTGTTCCCCTGCCCAGTCTCACATGGCTCAAAGATGGCAGCCCTGTGGCGAGTGTTTCACATGGCATACAAGTAAGTTAGAAGGTGGTTTTGCATCCTAATTTTGCTCAAAAACAAAAGCAAGAGCATAGATGCACACACATTGTGCCTCAGATTTGTATTATTCCTGCATCTGTATGGAACATGTATCAGGAAGTGCTGATTTTTTTTGAAGGCTGTGTGTTGTGTGTATTTGGGTGCGCTGAAATCTTTCTGTCTCCCTCTCAGGTGTTGTCTGGTGGCAGAGTTTTGTCTCTGAACAGTGCACAGGTTAGCGATACAGGCAGATACACCTGTGTGGCTGTCAACGCCGGAGGAGAACAACACAAAGAGTATGACTTGAGGGTTTATGGTGAGAAAAGATCTCTTTTCGTCAGCTGTCTGTGCATACATGTACTTAATATGAACATGTAATATGTATTCTGTACATGAACAACATGAAACATTGTCTTTATAATCACAGTAATTCATATATTGAAATGCGTTTTTGGATCTCTAACAATGCTTAACGTTCATTTTAGTTCAGTTGTGTTAGCAGAGATTTGGTTGCAAAAAATGCACATTCAAGGGTTTTAATTGTGAGGAAACTTCATGGAAATAAACTTTTGACATAATCCGAAAACAATAACAACCTAAAGTTTTAGTTTTTTTTTCCTGATCTTAGTCTGAGTAGTACAAAGTGTATAATAGCAGGTTTCAATCCTTTGTTTTGACTTTCGGTGGTGGGTTTTCCTTCTTATTTGCCTAGGATCACAGGTGCAGCCTTTTCTAAGCCAACAATGACATAACTTTCATCATCATCATGACCCAGACTTTAAAAAATGCTGCACTATGTTGCAGTAATGTTAAGCCTTAGATTAAAAGGGCTTTTAATCTTCTAAAGCTTTGAAACGAGCTTCAATTTGATCTTAAAATATTTAATTTCACATGTGGTTTTCAGGCACTGATTCCACACCTCAGGACAGAACCTCATGTTTGTGCCTCTGATGTCTTTTCCTTCTTCCCCCTTGTTTTACTAAGTGATGATTATAGCTGACTGCAGTATGTCTTTCAGCAGAGCGCCAGATTGAGCACAAAACTTGAATTAGAATACCGAAACAATATCTGACAAAGGCCTTGAGCAAAACATGTGCACAGGAAGCATGGTTTGAGTTTAGCATTTCAGTAAACCTTGTCAGTTCCCTGCATAGCGCTGAGTTTGATGGCAGCTCAGTTGTTATACAGGTCTAATCACAGCTAATGTCACTGAGGTAACAGGAGACAAGTAGTTTACATATATGGAATTACGAAATCTGTCCTTGTATGAGTCCATGCATGTATGTGTGTTTGAACATATCTATGGAGAATACAAACATCCGCATGATGTGTGTTTCCTCAGAGAGATCAAACAGAGCTTGTCCACAGAAATAAAAGCAGATTTGTTGTGATAATTGCTACCATTCTTCAGCAGCTTCCTGTGTCTGGTCAAATACCAAGCTGAAGACTTGTTTCTGTCCTGGTTCAGTGACTCAGGTCTATCTGTCCAATGCAAGTGAAACTGGCCTGCAGTGATTCTAGATTTACCAGGAGACGGAGACTGTGCCATGAAAAACTCAGAAACAGAAGCTGAAAGTGTTGGTGGAATTTAAGGATGTGTGTCTGAAAGTTGTCATTTAATTTTTTCCTATGGGTTGCTTGTCTCAGCCTCATCGGTGCATACTTTGATCCACAAATGTTCACTGCCAAATTCACAAACTGTGGGACTTTTTAGTACCACCAGTCTTGGGTTGATGACACAGAGCAGAAAAGAAAAGTTTCTTTCTTTTTTTTTAATCCTAAACTCATCATAGATATATGTTCAAAAAATTCCATGGAGATTATGTTTCATGAACTTCTGGGAAATGAAACTACTCCAATTTTTAATACCACAAGCAAATGTTGAACTGGTTTAGTGCTGCTGTCACTGCCCAAGATGGAATTTGTGCTTAAAGAGCACCAGATGCCCAGCCGAACAGAGCCTGTACATCTCAGGAAGCAATTATTCTGTTCACTCATGAGGTAACCTGAAGAGTATACAGCACTTAGTGTGGCTTAGCGGGATAAACTTCACATTAACTGACCCTTAGTGTGATGGAGCTGTAGTTGCTCTGTCATTGAAACACTCTCAGGGGCTTGTCTTCATGTCTGCCACAGTGCCACCAAACATCAAGGGTGAGGAGGTGAATGCTACGGTGATGCTCGGTCGTCCGGTGGAGCTGCACTGCCAGAGTGATGCAATCCCTCCACCTACCCTCTCCTGGCGCAAAGATGGCCGTCCACTATTTAGGAAGCCTGGTCTGACCGTCTCAGCAGATGGAAGTCTGCTCAAGGTACAGCTCATTAGAAACTGTACAAACACCTCGTTTATATTTGAAGCGCAACTTGTACAATCCTGTTGCGTCCTTTTCAATAATGGCAATTTTATTCTCTCTGTTACTGTCTTTGGTACTGTCTTTAGAGTTAAAATGTAAGTGCATATCACCAGCTTTCACTGATTTGTTCATGAATTGAATTGGTAGGTGGATAGCGCCCAGGTGCAGGATTCAGGCAGGTATACCTGTGAAGCCACGAATGTTGCAGGAAAAACAGAGAAGAACTACAACCTCAATGTCTGGGGTGAGTCTGTCTTTATTTTTTATCTGTATTTCTATTTGTTTCATTCTTTTTGTGAGAAGAATTTTCTAAGAAGCTCATTTAATTTAAATGTGCCGTTCGTTTTAGTTACAATTTGTATCTAGACCAGGGGTGTCAAACTCAGTTCCTGGAGGGCCACTGTCCTGCATGTTTTAGATGTTTCCCTCTTCCAACACACCTGATTCAAATGATCAGCTTGTCCTCAAGCTCAGCAGAAGCCTGATAACAAGCCTGATCATTTGAATCAGGTGTGTTGGAAGAGGGAAACATGTAAAACATGCAGGACAGTGGCCCTCCAGGAACGGATCTTGACACCCCTGATCTAGACGTTTCACAAAGCTGAGCCGTCTCTCTAAAGACTGTTGTTCATGAGTAGAAATCATGTTTAGTGTCACACCCTCTCTTTCTTTGTTGTCAGTGTGGGAAAATAGATGCAAATGGATTCAGAGATACTTCTGTCAGGAGCTTTAATTGTTTTTTCAGAAACACAGGGTCAAAGCTTTGATTTTGTGCTAGCAGCTGACCAATACCACTTCTGCTTCATTCAGTTTCAATGAAAATGTACAAATACTCATGAATGTGATGTGAGCACCTCCTTTTGGTGTCCTGCTGCTGTTGCAGTTTCTCCCAGTATCCGTGGCTCCGAGGAGGTGTCTCCTCTGACTGTTATTGAAGGAAGTCTTATCACTCTGGTGTGTGAGTCCAGTGGCATCCCGCCTCCCAGCCTGACATGGAGGAAGGACGGTGAGTCTATGTGTGTTTGTGAGAAACATCAGGACACAAAGTCGCAGTAAGAGCAGAAGAAATGCACTATACAAACAAAGTGTGATGCACTGAATACTGTGAAAGTGGCATGTTGTAGCACTTTAACTAATCTGAAGTGTCTGTTTGTTCCAGGTTCTGAACTGAAGTCGGATCAGAGGCTCAGGGTTTTGTCAGGAGGTCGTCAGCTGCAGATCTCCACCGCTGACAAGACAGACACTGCCTCTTACACCTGCACAGCTTCCAGTGCAGCTGGCACCACCTCCAAAGAGTACAGCCTGCAGGTTTATGGTACATCCACATCCCTGAACCATCTAATGATCAAAGCTGTTTCAGTTGCTATTGTGCCTTTTGTTACTGGAAGGTAATTGAAATGGGTCTCATTTCTGTATACAATGTGATGTTTTTTACATTGTACAACACTACTATCAGAATCAGAAAATTACTACAATATAGTTAAAGTGACTGACAGTGTGACAGTACTGTATGTAATAATGTGAAATCACGTACAGTATCTACACAACATAGTGTGTCTGTGCTGTGCGTTCTCAGCATCTTTTCCATGACGCACAACTCACGTGCTTTTCTCACTTCAGTCCGCCCTTCCATCAGACGCAGTGAAGGTGACACAGATGATGTCACTGTGACAAAAGGAGGTGATGTGACTCTACAGTGTGCTGCAGAGGGCGTGCCGCGACCTGCGGTCACATGGCTGAAAGACGGACGGCCTATCACAGGCCAGCATGGTGCCAAAGTCCTGAACGAGGGGCGGCTGTTGCAGATTAAAGATGCAAAGGTGTCAGACACGGGACGCTACACCTGTATCGCTGTTAATGTGGCAGGACAGGCTGACAGCAAGCATGACGTCAGTGTACATGGTATGAATTCATGATTATTTTGACTGATTTTTGCTTTTGTAACAGTCTTTCTTCACTCTGGAGTGATAGTGTTAAAATATCTTTCCATCCATTCCCCTCTTTCCCTCTTGTCTTGTTCAGTACCACCTAGTATAATTGGTCAGGTACAGTTTCCAGAAAATGTGAGTGTTGTAGTGAAGAACCCAGTTGCTCTGAGCTGTGAGGCCTCAGGCATTCCTCTTCCTGCCATCTCCTGGCTGAAGGATGGGCAGCCAATTAAAGCCACTAGTTCGGTGCGCATCCTCTCAGGTCAGTACCTATTTGAGTTTCTGGCTTTTTCTGATGTTATGAGGAAGTTTTTCTTTAAAGGTATAAAATACATATTTATTATTTTTAATAACTGTATGTGGTGTCAAATGTTAGTTAGTTAGTTAGTTAGTTAATAGTTTATTTCAGGCAATGACTTTCAGACAACATGATTTCAATGCATAGTCCAGACAGGCAGACATCTGCAAGAGGCACAAAAACCTGCAAAACACAAACACTGAACACTTTGTTGCTCTTTATGTTGGGCTACATTTTCTAAAGAATGAAAATGGAGCCAAGAGGAGGTCCATAACTCAATTTTCTGCTCAAACCACTTGAAAATATTGTCTACTCAGCTTTAAAGATCAATGAAATGTTTTCTTTCTGTCCACTCCGGAAAGCGCTCAAGTAATTGTGAGTGATAGTTTGCATTTTCAAAGGAGCAACTTGAACCGTTTTGCTCACAAGTTAGGTTTTAAAGGCCAAGCAGGTCTGATTCATCACCAGTAATAACATGTAATAGGATCATTGCTAGTGGGGCCAGAGGCAGAAGACAGACGTCTGCGAAAGAAGACAAACAGAAGCAATTGCTTTGATTTGTGTTTTCAGTCATCTAACAAGATATCTTGGGTGTTTTCTAAGCAATCCATAGTCCCTGAACTTTAACTTGCCACCCAAGCTGCCTTTGCAGATTTAAGTGCTGAGTGAGTGAGAAATAACTACATTCATGTTGTCAAAATCTCAATTAACATATATGAAGAAAGTATGATTAGTTCAATGCACTGTAGAGTTTGCATGGTGTCTGTACTTGCCACTTGTTTTCTTGTGAGATTCTCATGAACCCTGGTAGGTAGACACAATTAGTCCCAACTGGTTTGTAAATACTGTAACAGCTGTGAGCCTAAAAGTTCAAATTCTTTCTGTCAGTTGATCCAAATGTTCAAATAGGAGCAATTTAGTTTTAACAAGCTTAAAATGCTGTTTAGATGTTTTGGGAATGTTTGTCTTTTCTGGAGAAAGGGGAAGGAGCCTTTGAATACATTCCTTGATGGCTATAGATAAATGATAACTGACCTGCCTCACCTGTAGGTGGTCGCAGCCTTCGTCTAATGCACACTGCAGTAGAGGATGCTGGGAGGTACACTTGTATCGTTTCTAACAGCGCTGGAGAGGAAAGGAAGAGCTTTGACCTTGACATCCTGGGTAAACTGATAGTAAATGTCTTGTACTGTGGTTTTAGTTTTGTGGCTTAACATTGTTGAAAAATGTCCAGATTAAAGTCACTATTCAGATGTAAAAGATTTGTATCATTAAGATGTTCATGTTTATGTCCAACTTGAGTAGATACAACAAACAGTCAAAACAGTGAGAATCATTTAAATGTTTTTGTTGACAGTTCCACCAAGGATTGTGGAGGAGGGAACTGTGGTGGATACTAAAGTAAAGGAGAAACACAACATCACTCTCACCTGTGAGGCATCAGGTAAATTATACAGTGCAATCTACTAGTAAAAAATGTCTTGATTAGTCCTTAACTTAACCCTCGTGTCGTCCTGCGGGTCAAATTGACCCGTTTTAAAGTTTGAAAATGTGGGGGAAAAAAAATATTTTCACAGCGAAACTTCTGATGTCGACATTTTCAACGTTTTTGGGAAAGTTTTGAACATTTTTTGGTGGAAAAAAAATGTTAAAAATGTTTCTGGAGAATATTCACAAAAAATCAACCAAAATCCAGCGAAATTCTCTGGATTTTGGTTGATTTTTTTGTGAATGTTCTTAAAGAAAATATTAGAAGTTTTACTGATATATGTGTAATCACTTTAAATATTTTTAGGATTTTTTTGAAAGATTTTTACTCATTTTTTGAAAATATTTACAGGAATTTTCTTGACAAACTTGGGGGATTTGTTTTTAAAAATAATACTTTTAAGGGAAACGCTTAAGGAATTATTGGAGTTTTCTTCCTGAAGGTTTTGCAAATTTTCAGAAATTCTGGGAATTTTTTTGCTGAATTTTTGGATTTTTTTCAGACAAGGAAACAATATTTTTTGGTGCCCGTAAATGAGGACAACAGGAGGGTGAAGTTCCAGTAAAGATAATCTCTTTGCTTTGAAGTTCTGTTAACCTCTGTTAATAATTTTCCAGGTAACCCTGTACCAGAGATTAAGTGGCTGAAGGATGGACAGCTGTTGGTGCCTGACAGGCACCACCAAGTTTTGTCTCACGGCCGTTTCCTCCAAATCTCTGGGGCTCAGGTTGCAGACACCGGCAGGTACAGCTGCCTGGCATCTAACAGCGCAGGAGACCGCAGCAGGCATTTCAACCTCAACGTCCTGGGTGCAAAGACAGCTCTTCTTATATCATTCAGGAATGTTTCATTAGAGGATTGCAGTCATTTCTTAAACTGATAAACTGTTTGTTTTGCTCTTTTCCTGCCCAGTGTCTCCCACCATTGCTGGGTCAGGCCCTGACATCTTCGCAGAGGAGGTGACAGTAACCCTGAGCAGCCCCACCTCACTGGTGTGTGAAGTCCAGTCTTATCCTCCCGCTCTGATCACCTGGCTCAAGGATGGCACTCCGTTTGAATCCAGTCGCAACGTCCGAGTCCTCCCAGGTGAGAGATCACATGTGCAAAGAAGAAACTACAATAATGTTTGAATAGTGGGCGCCCAGATAGTTCAACTGGTTGAGCAGACAACCCATGTATGCAGTGGCCTGGGTTTGATTCCAGCTCACAGCCCTTTACTGCATGTCTTCCCCTGCATTCTTCTCCCTGCTTTCCTGTCTACCTCTTGACTGTGTCTATCAAATAAGGCCAAAAAAATGACTAAAAGCAATATTAGAATAGTGTGGTACGTTTTTGACGCTTTCTCATACAGGTGGACGGACACTGCAGATACTCAATGCTAAAGAAGAGGATGCTGGGCGGTACACCTGTGTGGCCACTAATGAGGCTGGAGAGACGCTGAAGCACTATGAGGTCAAGGTTTATGGTGAGAAAAATGCTGTGTCTCTGTAGCACAAAACTCACCATATGACAGATCTCAAGTCTATGCATATGTGTACAAATACATATATACATATTTATTTAAACTCACACATAATAGTTAGCTGTGACAGTTTTTGAGCAGTAGCTTAAATACATACTATATATATATATATATATATAAATATAATCTGTAAATCCTAGATAAAGTATAACCACATAAACATACCTAATTATGTCAGTGTGTTTTAACTTTAAATATGTTTTTTGACTCCAGTTCCTCCACAGATTAATAAGAATGATGTCCCTGGTGAAGGACTGGCTCCTAAAGAGGTGAAGATCAAGATCAACAGCACACTGACTCTGGAGTGTGTAGCTCAAGCCTTTCCTACCCCAGCACTGCAGTGGTATAAGGATGGACAGGTAACAGCTCAAAACACCTGACTTGTTCAGACAGCTTTTACATCTGTAGGACATTTTCCTAGAAGGAAAAGAGAAGAAAGTTTTTCTAAACAATTTTTTTCTGATACATCTTCTCCACAGATCCTGCGGACAGATGACCATGTGTCCATCACAGCTAACGGTCGCATTGTTCTGATCAAACATGCTCAGGTGTCAGACACTGGCCGCTACACCTGTGTAGCCACCAACATAGCTGGAGAGGATGAGAAGGACTTTGATGTAAATATACAAGGTGAACTGGGTTGACTGGTGTGACAACTGCAGGCAATACTGAGATAAATGCAGATTCCATGCGCTTTGTTATGTTTTCAACCACACTATGAATAAAGTTTTGAAAATGCTTTAAAAAATAGGATTTAAATGTTTTTCCTCTTTTTTTCCAACTCTTTTCAGTCCCACCTAATTTCAACAGAGCTGGTGGAGATGGTGATGCCACGTCTCCTCCAGGCTTTGGAGGGGACGTTCGAGATGTGATACTTAACAATCCCATCTCTCTGTACTGTGAGACCAACGCCGTCCCTCCTCCAACACTCACCTGGTACAAAGATGGACAGCTGCTAACCTCTAATGACAAAGTTCTGATCCTGCCAGGTGAGACAAGCAAAGTAAAGATAAGAACATTAGTGAGTTAGTTCAGGTAGAACTGAAGATCCTGAGGTTCTCTTTGGGAGTGACCAGGATGGATAGGATCAGGAATGAGTACATCAGAGGGACAACACATGTTAGAGGCTTTGGAGACAAAGTCAGAGAGGCCAGACTGAGATGGTTCGGACATGTCCAGAGGAGAGAGAGTGAATATATTGGTAGAAGGATGCTGAGTTTCCCACTGCCAGGCAGGAAGCCTAGAGGAAGACCAAAGAGGAGGTTTATGGATGTGGTTAAAGAGGACATGAAGTGTGTGAGACAAGAGGACGCAGAAGACAGGGTTAGATGGAGGCAATTGATTCGCTGTGGTGACCCCTGAAGGGAAAAGCTGAAAGGAAAAGAAAAAGCGTTCGTACCAGTTTTTTACTGTGTTGTTGTCATTTGTTCTCAGGGGGGCGAGTGCTGCAGATTCCCAGAGCCCAGGCTGAGGACTCAGGCAGGTACACATGTGTGGCTGTCAATGAAGCCGGAGAGGACTCCATCCAGTATGATGTTAGAGTGCTATGTGAGTAAAAACACTTTCTTGTAGCACCAGTATCAGTCAGTCTAGCAGAAAAAGTGTTCATAAACTGTGTACGTCTGGCTTGAACTAGTACCTCCAACCATACGGGGAACAGACAGCGACTTGCCTGATGAAGTCACAGTTCTGGTGAACAAAACTACCCAACTGGACTGTCATGTGGATGGAAACCCCGCCCCCAAGATCACCTGGTTTAAAGACAGCCAACCAATCATCTCTAATGGGCCACATAGAATTCTGTCCAATGGGCGAACACTTCAGGTAACAACCAGGAAACAGATTAGCTCAGCACTCAAAATCACAAACTTACTTTTGTCTTTCAGTAGGTACTGCAACTGCCCTCACGTATTACTTTTGCATGCAGTATGTATTGAACTAGGATATACTTCATCATAATATACAGCCTGCAGAATGAGATTATCTTGTTGTGTACTCCTTTGGCTCAAGATCGTGTTTGAGTGGGACATAGTGACGTACGTGATGAATCTTCCATGACATGAGATGATTGTGGGTTAAAATGGCCAGAAAAGCATGAAGGCTTGCACGCTGCAGAATAAGACCAGATAAAGTTGGCCATGATGTTGCCATATTGCATTTGACATACTCTGTTTTGGGATATATCTTTCCTGCTATATATTAAGGTGGTATTGGTATTAAAACGCACCCTAAGTTCCTGGGTAATTACACCTTACTTGTTGCTTGTTTATCAGCAGGCCATGATGTAGACATCCCAAAACTTACAGATAAAACAACTGCAACTCAAGGAAACAGAAATTATGTTGAATTAGGAAGAATTAGGAATTTTAAGATAAAATGTATGACTGAATCTACGATTTTCAAAGCACCTTCTAAATTTATAAATATATAAATATTTAGATTGGCATATTTAGCGTTCCAACTGAGCTGTAAACATGAAATTTATTTTCAACGTTGCCAAACTGTTCCCATTGTCTTACTATCATGACCATGCAATGTACTGTAGTTCTGTATTCTTACTTATTATATACATGCCTCATATTTTCTCTGTCAGGTGTTAACTGCTCAGGTATCTGACACCGGGCGCTATGTGTGTGTGGCTGACAATGTGGCTGGAAGTGCAGAAAAGTCCTTTAATCTCAATGTACACGGTGAGTTACAGGAGAATCATCTGAATTTACTTCATTCTTCTTTCCTTGTGAATAAACTGTCAAGTTGATGTTGGATTAAATCTTTGGTTTTTCTGTACTCAAGATCTGTGCTTTCTTTTTCATGTAGTTTCTTTTCTTCCTTTCAGTGCCTCCTACTATCATCGGCCTGAGTCCTGAGAATGTGACAGTGGTGGTGAACAACTTTGTGTCTCTCGCTTGTGAAGCTACTGGCTTCCCTCCTCCCACACTGAGCTGGTTAAATGACAGGGGACCCATTCTGGCCAACACCAATGCACTCATCATGCCAGGTACTGAGAGAAATTATCTCCTCCTACAGACTCACACTAAAAAACAATCTGTATTTAGTGATGGAAAATTAAAGGCATATTGATTGTAAAAAGCAATAAGGATGCCTAAATACTGGCATGCCATGAAAAATGAAGATAAAGATCAAATCATAAATTACATTCAATTCTGAATATGTCTGTGTCTCCATTTGTGTCTACAGGTGGTCGCACTTTACAGATTCTAAAGGCAAAGGTTTCAGATGGTGGGAAGTACAGCTGTGTGGCCATGAATGCAGCAGGAGAGGCTTACAAACACATCTACCTCACTGTGTTTGGTCAGTTGGAATTGTACACTACAATCCTGATTTTTGCTTCATTTTCATAATGAACTGACATTACATGTTTTCTCTCTCCTCTGCCTTGCAGTTCCTCCCAGTATCCGGGACAACAGTGGGGATTCTCCAGTGGTGGTGAATGTCCTTGTTGGGAAATCAATAACTCTGGAGTGTGAATCCAACGCCGTTCCTCCTCCCACCATCACCTGGTACAAAAACGGCAGAGTGGTGTCAGAATCAGCCAACCTGCGCATTCTGGCAGAGGGACGACTTCTTCAGATCAAAGAATCAGAGGTGAGAGATGAATGCAAGTCAGCGATGTCATGGAGGACTCGTTTATCTTTAAGTGCAGTCAATAGCTGCCTCAGCCATACCACTGCCTACCACTTCTAAAACAAATTGGGCAAAAGATTTTTTTCAAAAAATATCAGTTATCTGCAGGCAGATGGTTGCATTAAGTTGCAGTATGACTGTAAATTTTATTTTTAACATTTTGATTTTTGCATTTGCCTCTGTTCTTCAGGTGTCTGATACTGGACAGTATGTTTGTATGGCCACCAATGTTGCTGGACAAGTGGACAAGAACTTTCACTTAAACATCTATGGTGGGATATTCTAAATATGAATAAATGAAAATTTAGGAAACTCATAATTTGAAACAATAATATGAAACAGTATTTAGAGGTACCATATCTGTCTCTCTCTCTCTCTTCAGTTCCTCCTGGTATCGATGGCCCAGCAGAGGAGAGCGTTGTGGAAACCATCAGTAACCCAGTCACTTTTGCCTGTGATGCTACTGGAATCCCTCCACCTTCTCTCATTTGGCTAAAAAATGGACATCCCATAGGTACAGCTGTGTACAGGATTAAGTTAGCTGCAATGAAGGTTTCTTTGTTAAGCAGGAACACTACTAAAAAACTACTGTGCATGTTTTCAGGACAGGGGGGATTACACAACTAGGTACAGTGACTTCGTCATTATCAGTTTATTAATAACAAACATGAATTCATGCTTCCTTTAGAGAACTCGGAGTCCCTTGAGATGCACATCTTTTCAGGGGGCAGCAAACTGCAGATTGCACGGTCGCAGCTGTCTGACAGCGGCACTTACACGTGTGTGGCCTCCAATGTGGAGGGGAAAGCCGAAAAGAGATACCACCTCACCATACAAGGTACAAGCATACCTTTAAGGCTCAGCCCACAATGGAAAATGCTCATTACTTTGTAGAAAATATCTGCACAAGAAAGAAATTCTAAAACTTATGGCTGTACAGAGAATTATGCTCTTCAAGCTTATTTAGACATTTGTCACACTGTTGTCATACATGCACTAAATCATTTTTCCCCAATATGTGCAGTATAATAAGTTGTATGTTCACTGACTGTAATATCAGAGTTTTTGATGTTAACATAAGCATGTCTAAAAGCTACCAGCTAACACAAGTAATTCTCTGTTAGTCCCTCCCAGTATCTCTGGATCAGAGATGCCCAGTGAGATGGGAGTGCTGCTAAATGAAAGCATCCAGCTGGTCTGTCGAGCCAGGGGAACCCCATCTCCGAGCATCCAATGGTTGAAGGATGGAGAAGCCATCAAGAATGTGGGACAAAAAGGACTCAGGTACAATACAAAAAAACTGAGCAACAATCTGACAATAAGCAAATCCAGACAAATAGAAAGAAACTATTTCACGCTGAGCCATGGGAAGACATACTAATTGTTGATGAACAATACTGTATATCATACATAAATAAAATCAAGACTTGGAGACAGTTTTAGAAAGAAGGTAATTTGTGAAAGGTAATGAATAAAGATATGAGGTACCCACTATTACTTGGTAGCTTTTAGAAATGCGGCATGTATCATGGAAGAGAGGAAAACCACACTATGTCTGCTAGAGAGGATACTTGTTTTAGTTCTTGTTAAAGGGTATTTGCTGTTTCTATGATCAGGATCAGTCCAGATGGCAGCACGCTCACCGTCACTGGAGCTCACACCACCGACAGCGGCAAGTACACCTGTGTGGCCACCAACACTGCAGGGGAGGAGGACAGGATATTTAATCTGAATGTGTATGGTGGGTCTAATTAATATTTTTAATACATAGGTCTCTCCTTTGTTCTTCATAATGACTTTTTGATATTTCATATCACTGCCATTACTCTCTGTTTGCTCCCCCAGTGCCTCCTGTGATAGATGGCAACAGTGGTGCTGTTGAGGAGCTGACCACAGTTCTGGACAGTTCTGTCAATATCGAGTGTGTTGCTACAGGCTCTCCTCTGCCTCAGCTCAACTGGCTGAGGAATGGTCTGCCGCTGCCGGTCTCCTCCCACATTCGACTCCTCTCTGCAGGACAGGTGCTCCGGTAGGTCAGTGGACAGGGCACATGGAGAGGATGGTCAAGTTGTTTTCCTGTTTTAAATATGAAAAGGCTGATCACAGATGAACATTGTTGTATTTGTTTGTTGTGTAAAGTAAGCAAACGGTATTATTAACTCCGACTGTATCTTCAAAGACATCTTAGGACGTCATGTCTTATCGCAGTATCTCTTATTTATTTTAAAGTATTTTCTTCATAAGAGGTTTTGTTTATGAAGTGTTCTGCTTAACTGCTTGTATTCGCTTTGGGGGACAAGTGCAGTAAATAAACAGTGGGTTAAAACTTTCACATTTAGAGATGAATGTTGGAGAAAAAAATATATGTACGTATAAAGCAGTATTTTTAGTTAGATATTACACATATTTTGTGAGACTTCAATTCTTTTGAGAAATGCATATATTGTTCTTTTGAATTCTCAGGATTACACGAATCCAGGTGTCTGACGGTGGAAGTTATACCTGTGTGGCATCAAACAGAGCAGGAGTGGACAACAGACATTATAACCTACAGGTGCACGGTGAGTCTAAGAAGTTGGAAATGATGATCAAATATGCGTTTTGGAGGTGTAAAGTTTTCATGTTTATTCATAGATTTCAGACAGAACTGAGAATCAGCGGCTAGTGATTTGTTATTTTTCCCTCTTCAGTCCGTCCTGGTCTGGATGGAGCAGGAAGCACAGAGGATGTGACTGTAGTCAGAGGAAATGTGGCTTCTCTGCTGTGTATTGCTGATGGGACCCCAACTCCCATCATTTCTTGGCTCAAAGATGGAGTGACACTAGCCCCTGACCGTCACCTCATCCTCCTCAACCTGAATACCACCTTACAGATTCCTCAGGCCCGAGTCAACGACACAGGACGCTACACCTGCATGGCCAACAACACAGCTGGTCACGCCAGTCGTCATTTCAACCTGAAGGTTTTGGGTGAGTGAAAGCGGGTTATTGCTCTTTTTATCTAGCTTCGGTTTTTCCTTCATAGATGAGAAACAGTTTTTTTTATTGGTTTACATTTTCCTTCTCAGACCCTCCACGCATCGAGGGCTCTGGTGTGCCAGCAGAAGTATCGGTGGTGGTTAACAACGTCCTGGAGCTCCGGTGTGAAGCCACAGGTATCCCTACACCCTCACTGACCTGGCTGAAGGACGGACGGCCGCTTCCACAGACAGACAGCCTGCGCCTCCTCCGTGGAGGAGAGTTGCTGCGTGTGGCCTCAGCACAGGTTAGCGAGTTTCAAATTTTAGGAAATTACAATGTTGTCCCAATAAAACATCAAAGCCACACTTCTATTACATTCTGTACATGATAGCATGAGTGCAACAAAATGATTTTAGTCTTTTTCCACTGTTTTTTTTCTCACTCTCAGCTGGAGGACACAGGCAGATACAGCTGCTTGGCCAACAGTCCAGCAGGAGATGATGACAAAGAGTTCCTGGTTCGAGTGCATGGTGGGTAATGTAGAACTTCCTTTGTCATGCATTTTTACTTATATCTGATAAGATTGTAAAAATGAGACTGAACTGTAAAATTCACATTAGTTCCTCTTTCTGGTCAACACATCTCAGTTCCACCGAACATTGCGGGAGAGAGCACGCCTCAGGATGTGTCGGTGCTGCAGAACAGACAGGTGACTCTGGAGTGTAAGTCTGATGCTGTTCCACCTCCAACTCTGACCTGGCTCAAAGATGGACAGCTGCTGCAGGTCAGAAATCAAACAAAATAACCACCAACACAATACTAAGATAATTCCCAGCATATATCTGTAAATGACTTGTGTTGTTCCTTTATGAAGGCTTCTGCTCGTGTGCGTGTTCTGTCTGGAGGCCGATACTTACAGATCAACATGGCAGAGCTCAGTGACAGAGCTCAGTACACCTGTGTGGCAAGTAACATCGCTGGCAAGACAACGCGACAGTTCAACCTGGCTGTCAACGGTACAGTTTTATTACTAACTAGTTTATTAATGATGCATCGATTGGTTGATATTATCGGCCGATATTAGCCTGTCACAGATATATTGATATCAGCATATATATTGTTCTCATATGTACCGATATGGAAACCTTTTTAGTACATGACATAAGTCAGAAAGAGATGTGTGAGGTAATTTAGAAGTAGTGTCATATAGTTTTTTACAGTGCTATCAGTACTACTGTCTGCAGCGCATGTAGCAAAGCCAGGCAAATTTATCTGTAAGTGCAATTCATACACAAGGTAGTTCAAGGTGCTTTATAATGGTAAAGAAATACATTCAGAAAAGTAATTATGAAGATGATTTAAAAGTAGATATTAAGATCTTACATTAAAAACATAGAAGTAAAACATGAAAGTGCATTAAAAGTCAAGATTAGCAGTGCTTTAAAAAAGTAGATTTAGCATCTATGAGAAAGCTACAGTAAAAAATAGAGTTTTGTGATTTGAAAGAGCCGACAGATTGAGCAGACCTCAGGTGTTCAGGAAGTTTGTTCCACAGGTGAGGAGCATAATAGCTGAATATGTATTACAGATTCATTTTATTTGATTTAGCCTTTATTTAAACAGGTAGTCTCATTGAGACACTGAGTCTCATTCCCAAGAGAGACCTGTTATATTACAAGACAACATTGAGTTACTGACAAGCAACATCAAGGAACCTACACTAGACAATATAACAATACAATATAACACTAGGTTCCAGACAAACAAGGTCATGACAAAAACACAACATAGACAATAAAATGAATAGGTAGTATGAAGTGTCTTCATGGTTTCCTGGTAACTAAATAGTGACCCCATCATTGTACCTTGTCAGTATTACTCTAACATATGCATGTGTATTTCCATAAAGACAGCCAATATAACAACATTGTTATATTAATTACTATTTAATTCATCCTAAAACTTCAAAAGAGAAAATTGAACGTTCTTTTAATTTGAACATCTGCCTCCTCAGTCGCCCCGACCATTAAAGATGGCTCCCAGACAGTGTCAGTGCACATCAACAAGCCAGCAGTGCTTGAATGTGTAGTGAGTGGAGTTCCACCACCTCGGGTGACCTGGAGGAAGCATGGTGCAATACTGGCAGGAAACAACCCCAGGTAAAGCACACAGCATACAATGGTAACACCCCTGTCTCATACCACTATGTTTTTTAACCATATGTCACATTCAATGCACAGTGTCAGATTCCGTATTTCATGCAGCTTGTGGACATGTGTGCAGGTACATGTTTGCAGAGGACGGCTCGTTACACATTCGCTCTGCTCAGGTGACCGACACTGGTCGCTACCTGTGTATGGCAACAAATCAGGCAGGGACTCAACGCAAGAGAGTAGATCTGCAAGTATATGGTGGGTGGTAAATATGCACAAATGGTATAAGTTACACAGAACCATGGTGATACAATTAGTTAAAGATCTCTGCTTCTCATTGTTTAGTGCCTCCTTCCATTGCTGACAGTCGCACCAATGTGACGGTTATAGTCAACGTTCAGACCACCCTGTCTTGTGAGGCCACTGGCATACCCAAACCCACTGTGAGCTGGAGGAAAAATGGTCGAGCCATCAGTACTGACCAGAACCAGAATATGTACAGGTTGATCCAGGTTTTATCCTTCTCTTTTCTAATTTATCACCTTTAAAGATGGCATATGTTATGAATCTGTGCTATAAAAAACATTGAATTGAATTGAATTAGATTACAAACTCATATTGTTGCTGAAAAGTCAAAGCTGGAGCTTTAAACTCACTGGATGCATCAGTTATCCAGCTTATTTAATGTTTCTGTTGCTTAAACAATTACATGGTATTATCTTTCATAAATATGTAATCTAATACATTTTTACATGCTTCTAGGTAGTAGGATATGCAGTAAAACTACTTCTCAGTACTAACTTTACTTCTTTTAATCATTTCCAGATTACTGTCATCAGGCTCTCTGGTAGTTTTAGCGCCCACAGTGGAGGACACTGCAGTGTACCAGTGTGTGGTCTCTAATGAGGCAGGAGAAGACTCCAGATCTGTCAATCTCACTGTCAATGGTGAACAGAACTATATTTACAGATTAGACATTCTTGTTACCAATATTCAACATTGCCTTATGAAGTGACTTAATTCCGATATAGATCATCCATTAATGGCAATTTCGAATATTTTCATTCCTTGTTTTGACTCATTTTACTGTATTTGTTCCACTAGTTCCCCCATCTATAGCAGATGAACCCACAGATCTAGTTGTAACCAGACTGTCCCCAGTGGTCATTGCCTGTACTGCATCTGGAGTCCCAGAGCCCACAATCCACTGGAGCAAAGATGGCATGAAGCTCCCCAAAACAGGACGAGGATACAGCATCCTGCCAACAGGTCACAGTCATATCCATGAAGATAATTTCCAGAAATACACTAAAGTTAAATTTATCTCAAAAAATGTTCACACTTCACTTGATAAAAGAATAAATACATTTACTTTGTTGTAATTGTGTAATTGTAGGTGAGACACAACAAAATTAAAGATAATACTCTATTAGTGTCAGCTTGAATGTGTTAGATGTGTCAGGTTACTTTAAATGAAAGTAGAAATAACAAATCAAACATTTTTTTTGCTAACTGTCTATAATTATATTAAATTGTGTGTGTAATTTCTATGTGTTGATGTGCTTTCAGGTCCAGTAGAGATCACCTCCGCTGAGCTCGCTCACTCTGGACGCTACTCATGCACTGCTAAGAATGCTGCAGGCTCAACCCACCGCCATGTGCAGCTCACAGTGCAGGGTAAAAACATCCAGATAACTGATTCATCAGGAGACACACTGCTGTTTAGAGGCTGTGCAGGATACAAAAAGCCAAAAAGATTCACTGTGTAAACTGACTGACAGACTTATATTCTTTTTTTTGGTTCATTGTTTAATAAGAGGACATTCTTAACTGTAATAACTTGTATCAGAAAAACATAACTCACAGTATTCCTAAATTCAGTCATGCAGGTTAGCCAGTGATTTTTGTCATTCACTCATAGGTCTTGACAATAACTGCACTCTATTTAGGTGAGCTAGTTGCAGGGTGTTGGTATTGTGAATGTTGGCTTTATGCCATGGCTTAATTGGACACGATATGAAACAGACTGACAGTATGCACAGTATCTGATCCCTGAAATGTAGCATGTCAAAATATCTTCAGAGAAAAGGTACATTACTTTTTACCCTCATGTCGTGGGGTAAAAAGCTGGTCAAAACTGACCCGTTTTAAAGTTTGAAAATGTGGAAAAAAATAATATATTTTCACGGTGAAACTTCTGATGTCCACATTTTCAACATTTTTGGGCAATCTTTGAACATTTTTTGGTGGAAATAAAGAAATGCTAAAATGTTTCTGGAGAACATTCACATAAAAGTCAACCAAAATCCAGCGAAATTCGCTGGATTTTGGTTGACTTTTATGTGAATGTTCTTAAAGAAAATATTAGAAATTTTACTGATATATATGTAAGCACTTTAGATATTTTTAAGATTTTTTTGGAATATTTTAATTCATTTTTTGAAAATATTTACAAGAATTTTCTTGCCAAATTTAGGGGATTTTTTTAACTAAAACTTTTAAGGGAAACTTTTAAGGAATTACTGGAATTTTCTTCCTGAAGGTTTTGCAAATTTGAAGAAATTTGGGGATTTTTTTGCTGAATTTTTGGATTTTTTTCAGACAAGGAAACAATATTTTTTGGTGCCCGTAAATGACGACAGTAGGAGGGTTAAACATCTGTTTCATCTACTGCATGACTATGACGTTCCTTTAATTTGCTATTTAGTTCTTTTGTTTTTAATCTTTGTGACATCGCTCTTTTCCAATCCTTCTCCTCAGAGCTTCCAGTGATCCAGTCTCATCCGTCCACCCTGGATGTGATCCTCAATAACCCCATCACTCTGCCCTGCAGGGCCACAGGCTCCCCCAGACCCACCATCACCTGGCAGAAGGAGGGCATCAACATACTCACCACAGGTAGATAAACCTGCCTATGTGTCTCTTATATTTACAAGTAATCTGTCATAACACCGTGTCTCTTGCTTCATGCTAGGTGGTAGCTTCACTGTTCTCCCTAATGGAAGTCTGCAGATCTCTAAGGCCTCTTTGTCCGACGCTGGAACGTACATATGCGTTGCTCAAAACCCTGCTGGCACTGCACTGGGCAAAACTAAACTCAGAGTACAAGGTAAGAGGAAACCTGATTAACAGTGACTGGATTTAAATAAGTCCTCGGGTACTGCACTTCAAACACCTTTGATGTAATTGCAATTTAGTTAAGTATTTTCATGTGATATATGTTATATTTTGGAGGCAAATACAGTGCTTATTCAGCCCGGTCTCACGGGGATTCGTGAAACTGTCACGTCAGTTTTTGTTTCGGTTTCGTGCGCACCAACACGATGTCGTCATGTTTTTCGTGCCGCTCACCACGAGCGAAACCCGCTGTGGTAATCACATCTGAAAGTGGTTTATACCGGCGGATTCATGACGATCTAAGCTGTCCATCGGCGTTTGCGGCCGCCGCCGCGGCCGCCGCTTCGGCCGCCGGACATTCTTTAAATTCCTATGCAAATTCGGCGGATTCATGACGATTTAAGCTGTCCATCGGCGTTTGCGGCTGCCGCCGCAGCAGCCATTGCAGCCGCCAGACATCCGGTTGCAGCAGCGGCCGCGGTGGCGGACAACTTAAAACTTAAATCGTCATGAATCCGCAGGTATAAACCACTTTCAGATGTGATCCAGCCGCTGTTGTGGCTGGATGTCCGGCGGCCGCAAACGCCGATGGACAGCTTAAATCGTCATGAATCCGCCGAATTTGCATAGGAATTTAAAGAATGTGCGGCGGCCGAAGCGGCGGCCACAGCGGCGGCCGCAAACGCCGATGGACAGCTTAGATCGTCATAAATCCGCCGGTATAAACCACTTTCAGATGTGATTACCACAGCGGGTTTCGCTCGTGGTGAGCGGCACGAAAAACATGACGACATCGTGTTGGTGCGCACGAAACCGAAACAAAAACTGACGTGACAGTTTCACGAATCCCCGTGAGACCGTGTTGGCTTATTCCACTATATTTATTTGAAAGCTTTACGCACTGGTTATTTTTGCTGATTCTTAATATGAGATATAAACTGACATATTATGCTATATTATTATAAATTAAGGTGCTTTACAGTTTATAAAGTAATTTAAATTAGCTCCATCTCCAACATTAAAGTGATTTACACATAAATGAGTCAATATTGATAATTCAATAATATAAAAAACATTCTTTTGAAATGGGCCATTTCATAATTAGTTCTTGCAATTTTCTTGAGTAGTATTTTGAAAGCAGGGCTTATTTTTACACTACAATACTGCTACTTTAAAGTAAAGGATCTATATACTTCTTTCACCACTGTTAGCACGATTATTATTATTTGTAAAAGTCAGATATTTTTAAAGAGGAATAAGGAGAACACTTTACGATCAAATACAGTCTAGTACAAAAACCCTGCAAAAAAATCAGAGTGGCTTTTTGGAGTTGCAACATCAATGGTGCGCACGAAACCGAAACTAAAACTTACGTGACAGTTTCACGAATCCCCGTGAGACCGGGTTGAAAGTTATCACGCAAGTCTAGCTAACTTGTCCATATTTTCTTTCTCCTGTTAAGTAAAGGTTATGTGACTTACACGTGAAAGCCTGCACTCCCTTCGGTCATCTAAAATGAGTTCTAATTATAACCACAAAAAATACACTAAATGTATTTACTACACCTCATATTTCTGTCTTCAATGTGTCCTGCAGTCCCTCCAGTGATCAACTCAGAGACTCAGAAATACGTGGCACCTGTGGACTCCTCTGTGACGCTGCAGTGCCAAGCTGACGGCTCCCCTCCTCCCTCCGTCACATGGCATAAAGACGGGCAGCAGCTGCGTGAATCTGTCCGTCAGCGGGTCCTCAGCTCAGGATCGCTGCAGATGGCCTTCATTCAGCCAAGCGATGCCGGACGATACACCTGCACTGCGGCCAATGCAGCGGGAACTGACAGCTTGGAGATGAGCCTGACTGTGCAGAGTAGGTTTCTGTCGACGGAGTCTTGATTGAATACATCACTACAGTTGTTACTGCTTTATGTTTACATGGTGTCTTACTTGTACAGAAATTTAGAATGACACCCAATTCAGCTAAAAACAGCAAATTAAAACAAAACAGGGCAGTGTATTGTAAAATAAATCACACTGATTATGATGCCTTGATGTGGGGATGTGTTTTAAAACCACATTTTACCAGAAAGTCTTAAATTTTTCCATAAATACTGCTCTAGTTTCACCATCTGTAATTGTGAGAAAGCTTTATTTTTTATTATATAGCATTTTAAGCAAATATGGTCTTCTACTTACACTTACACATACAAGGATAACAACAGCGCCCTCCATAATTATTGGCACCCTTGGTTAAGATGTGTTCTTTAGCTTCTAATAATTCATTTTTTTCTAAATAATATAGAACCACATTTTTTTTTAAAAAAGAGGAAAATCCAACCTTTAATTCAAGTGCATTTATTCTGTGGGGGAAAAATCACACATTAAGAAATAATTCTTTTACATCAAATCATGTGTGCCAAAATTATTAGCACCCCTGATGTTAATACTTTGTACAACCCCCTTTTTCCAACAAAACAGCACCTAATCTTCTCCTATAATACATTTTTCTACTATTTTCAGTGTGGGAGTATGCTTCTGCAATAAAAATTTAATTTATTTTAAGGCTTTCAACAAATCTTAACCAGGGGTGCCAATAATTATGGAGGACGCTGTATACCAATGGTGTATAAATAATGAAAAATTTCACAGAAACTAGCAATTTTTGAGTGACTTTAAGCTTTGTTTTTATCCTCTTTCACCTTTTCAGTTCCTCCCTCCATTCGTGAGGGAGAGCAGGAGGTTGCAGTGGTGGAAAACAGTCAGACCCAGCTGCTTTGTGTAGCTGACGGCATCCCTCAGCCTACCCTCTCCTGGGAAAAAGATGGCAGCCCTCTCAGTGAAGGTGCAGGAGAGTACACCATCCTACCCTCCGGGGAGCTGGTTATTGACATCACTCAGGTAAAGAAAGAAATAAGACCGACTGCTCAAGGATCACTCTAGTTGTTATATAACTACAATGCTATAGATTGTTTACAGATCAGTTAGTCTTCTGTAAAAAGATGCATTTGAGAAGCTTTTCCTTCATGCTCCACCTGTCCTGTCATCCTCTTTCCTCCTCCAGCCCGAGGATGCTGGCAGTTACACCTGTGTTGCCACTAACTCAGTTGGGCAGGACAGTTGGACGGTGACTCTGTCGGTTCATACTCACCCCATCTTCACTGAGCTGCTCGGAGATGTGGCCCTCAACAAGGGAGAGCGCCTCCTGCTGGCATGTGGGGTCAGTGGTGTCCCCCTGCCCAGAATCACATGGGCCTTCAACAACAACATTATCCCAGGTATGGCATTTTAGTCGACTCTTGTGTGTTTTTTTTTAAATATAGTGGTGCGTAATTTATAAAGTTTTTCCCCTTTTTAACTGTTTATCTCTTGTCTTTTACTGACTGTTGCTGATGCTTTAGTTAACTACGATCACATGAATGGCCACAGTGAGCTGGTGATAGAGAGAGTGAGCAAAGATGACTCTGGCACCTACACCTGTGTGGCAGAAAACAACTTAGGAACCATCAAATCACTGGGATTTGTCTATGTTAAAGGTAAACAGTCCCATAAAATGTTTTGACTCCTATGTCTCACCTTTCCTGCTCACAACTTTCCCCTAATTAAGTGACTTGTATCTAATATCAGGGCAACTATTCTGGTTTAATTCCTATTTGTCTGTTCTCCAGAGCCTCCCATCATTGATGGAGACCTTCACTCCAACCGTATTGAACCTCTGGGTGGTAACGCCATCCTGAACTGTGAGGTGCGAGGAGACCCTCTGCCAATCATCCAATGGAGCAAAAATGGAATAAATATTCAGATCAGCAACCGAATCCGTCAACTGGACAACGGCTCCCTGGCCATCTACGGCACAGTGGTAGGAAAACACAGGACTAAGATCTTGTTTAAGTAATATTTGGCAAAAACCGCTGATAAAAAGTGTGATTGTTGTCACATTTTTACTAAGTGTAGGCAGTACAAAATGCCCTGCACCCGTATCTCTCTAGAAGTAGAGAACTCCAAAATGCCTTTTGTGCTGAGTCACAAATTGGTTTGAAGTTTTGCCTTAGAGTTCAGAATTTGTGTGAATTTTTACAGAATCAGCTGCAAAGAGTGATTTTGATGTTAGGCTAAGATTCTCTTCTGAAAGTTAAAAACCCGGCAATTCTTTCTGTTTTTACAGTTTCTGTCCAGGATAAATGGTGCGGTTTTGGTGATTTTTTTAATAGATAACCTGTATTTTTAGAGAGATAAGCTAATGTCAGAACACAAAGCTTTTCCTTTGTTGTTTGTTTTCATTGGGGTTTTTATTTTGCAATTATGATGTATATGACAGAGTGAAGATGGAGGCAACTACATGTGCGTGGCAACAAATGATGCTGGGGTGGTGGAAAGAAGTGTCACTCTCACCTTGCAGAGTAAGTGTTTGTTTGCATCACTCACTTTGGCATTAATTCTAGTACTTTTTGTGTAAAGCAAATGTGTAGTGAACATTTTTTAAAAGTGAGGGTTAGATCTAACAGAAGTACACTGTTTCTCCAGGTGCACCCTCCATCATTGTGGAGCCGGTGGAGACAGTAGTGGATGCTGGAACCACATCTGTGCTCAACTGTCAGGCAGAAGGTGAGCCTACCCCGATGATAGAGTGGTCCCGACAGGGACGCCCCCTACTGGGCAACGACCGCTTCTCCACCTTGTCCAATGGTTCCCTCAGGATCAGCAGCGCCCAGAAGGAGGACACGGCTGAATATGAATGTGTGGCCAGAAACTTGCTTGGATCAGTGCTGGTCAGGGTCACTCTTACTGTACGAGGTGAGCTGGACATTGTGCACTTTTTTTTATTGTGCCATATTTTTCAGTTGGTAAAATCAGTGACAGCTTAAGGACTTTATGTGACCCTCAAAATCTTTATATCTAAAAAAAGAGAAAACAAATACATGTCCAGATGTACCACCTGCCAGATAACAAAGTCCATTAACTTGTTTTGCAGTCCATGGAGCATACTCAGAGTGGGCGGAGTGGGCTCCTTGCAGTGTGTCCTGTGGTGTTGGTGCTCAGAACAGGCTGAGGCAGTGCAACAATCCTCTACCTGCCAATGGAGGCCGACACTGTGCAGGATCAGACTTAGAGACACGCCGTTGTCAAGGGAAACCCTGTCCAGGCGAGAGTGTTTTTCAGACAGAGGATTCGTCTTGATCTCTTAACACTTGTCAATAATACTTGTGTGCAAATGGAACATGTGGTAACAACATCTGTACCTTTGTCCCTGTGCAGTGGATGGGAACTGGTCAGAGTGGTCTCTGTGGGAGGAGTGTTCACGTACCTGTGGTCAGGGCAACAGAACCAGAGTCCGAACCTGCAGTAACCCTTCAGCCCAGCATGGAGGCAGGCCCTGTGAGGGAAAGGCAGTGGAGGTCATCATGTGCAGTGTCAGACCATGTCCAGGTGAAAAGAATGCTATATAAAACACATTTTCTATAGTACATACCTAAAAATTGCAGTGACTGTCAGTGATCTAATTTCCAATGGTTGCTGCTGTGTATGAATGGTATTTTTGCATAAAATTTAAAATGTGTTTGACTAAGCAGAAAAAAAAGAATTGTCTCAATTTGGTAGTTGCATATGGATCACTGTTGTGTTTCTGCAACTGCTGTTAAAAGATTTACCCTGCAGTTAACGTGTACCGTGTGCATTAAACTTTGTTTATGCTCCAACAGTGGCAGGTAACTGGGGCTCTTGGCTACCATGGAGCCCATGCAGTGAGACCTGTGGTAAGGGTATGCAGTCCAGGATCCGGCTGTGCAACAACCCCCCTCCAGCATTTGATGGGCCGCAGTGTGAGGGCACAGACACACAAACACAAGTGTGCAAGGAGAGGCCATGTCCTGGTAAGGGCATTACTATGCTTTGAGAAACATTTTATTGTTCGCCAAGTGGATGTAAGAGTCACGGCTAAAAGCAGATTTTAAATAGATATTAGATGACTGAACCTTCTGAATCATATCTTCGGCTCTTCAGTGGATGGAAAGTGGTCGCCCTGGGTGAGCTGGGGAGCATGCAGTGTTTCCTGTGGAGGTGGGACCAGACAGAGGACACGCCTCTGTGCCAGCCCCACACCTCAGCACAGTGGCAGGCAGTGTGAGGGCAACGATGTGCATATTGACTTCTGTAACAGCGACCCCTGCCCCAGTGAGCTATTTTTATTATTTATTATTCACACATGTCCTGTATATCTTATCCTGTCTTTATATCCATTTCTTTTCTTCTAACCTTTTTTTTTACCACTACTTTATCTCAGTCAATGGTAACTGGGGTCCATGGAGCAGCTGGGGCAGCTGCAGCAAGACATGCAATGGAGGTCAGATGAGGCGCTACAGGACCTGTGACAATCCCAGACCTGCTAATGGTGGGAGAGCTTGTGCGGGTGCTGATACACAGATACAGAGATGCAGCACAGTCAACTGCCCCGGTTAGTCAGCATGTTTATGAGTGTCTCAGAGTCAGAGGTCATATATGCTCAAACAAATGCTTAAAATGAAAAATGAAGTGTCTGTAAATGATACTTGTCAACGGAATATGCCTGTTTTTGTTTTGTTTGGAAACACGTAGAATGTGTTTTTAATTATTCAGAATTATAAACTGTGTGTTCATAGTTTTGAAGGTATCCCAAAAAGACTGAACTGCTTGTCAACCGTTTGCGTGATGGTATGTACACTGTATTACTGCTTGTACAACTTACTTGCTATGTGTTTACGGGGTGCATCATTGCAGTTGATGGGAACTGGGCTTCATGGCAGCCTTGGGGACAATGTTCTGCTTCCTGTGGAGGCGGTGAGAGGACACGTGTTCGGCTCTGCAATAGTCCGTCTTCCAGTAATGGTGGCCGGTCGTGTCCAGGAGACTCCACCCAGCTGTCCAGGTGTAACACTCAGGCCTGCCCAGGTAAAGCATGTCATTAAAGTGCTGTAAGTGTGTCTGGTTCTTTATACACTTGCAGCGTTTACACTTAAATACCTTCTTTCGTTGTCAGGTGGGCCCCAGAAGGCTCGAGGAAGCATCATAGGGAACATCAATGATGTTGAGTTTGGCATCGCCATCCTTAATGCCACCATCACAGATAGCAAGTCTGGCAGCAAAATCATCAAAGCCACAATTTCTAATGTACCGAGGACATTAGGTCAGTCTTCCAACGGTTTCACACCACACTGCCTCAAAAAGTAAGTTGTTCTCTTGCACTTTCTTAATGTGACTAAATTTAAGACCTTTAAATTCAAGGACCTGCAATGAGGAAGCTCATCTCCATCCTGAATCCGATCTACTGGACCACTGCGCAGGAAATAGGGGAGGCTGTCAACGGCTACACGCTAACAGGAGGCGTCTTCAGGCGAGAGACGCAGGTGGAGTTTGCTACAGGTATGAATGTTTGTGGGTTGCTTATGAAGTAATGAAGTCTTTGCACAAATGCCCGTTAGATTAATAGGTTGACTAAGAAGTATGATGTGATTGGACGTTGCCAGGTGAGATCCTGAGGATGACACACTTTGCCAGGGGCCTGGACTCTGATGGAGCGTTGTTGTTGGACATTGTAGTCAATGGACACATCTTACAGCTGCCTTCACAAGCTGACATCAGCATCAAGGTACATGGATTTTTATCAATTTTTTTCCAGAAAAAAGACTGTAAATGATTTATCTCTGTTCATTGTTTTTGATTTACGAAAACTGCACTGACTTTTTCAGTTGTGATTCCACCTGCTGTTGCTGCCAGCATTACTATGACCACAACTATAAACAGCAAAATTAAAAAGAATTCTTTGTTTGAATATCATTGCTTAGAGAGTCACTACAACAGCATAAATATTAAAGAAATATTTTGGCTTTTCTTGTAATTTAAGTAACATTTATTTATTCAGCCTGTTGTGCTTACCATGATTTTTCATTTTGATGCCCTGCATTGTGTTTTATTACAATGCAGGCGGTTTAGGTTTTTTTAGTACAGCATGGAATCGATTCACAGGCACTTTAACTATGCAACAGATTAGTATTCAATGACAGTGAACACTTTTACTGGCAAAAAATGCAATCTTCTGTGCCCATGTAAGGTTTTTCAGCCAAATCTTTTACATCTGAACTTTGACTGTCCGACAGATAGTGACGCATTCTTTTTGGAAAATGTCAGTAACAAAGTTAAGGATAATTACTGTAATTAGCCACAATGTAATGTTTACAGTGGGTACGGAAAGTATTCAGACCCCTTGAAATTTTTCACTCTCTGTGTCATTGCAGCCAGTTGCCAAAATCAAAAAAGTTCATTTTATTTCTCATTAATGGACACTCAGCACCCCATCTTGACAGAAAAAACAGAAATGTAGAAATTTTTGCAAATTTATTAAAAAAGAAAAACTGAAATATCACATGGTCAGAAGTATTCAGACCCTTTGCAGCGACATTCATATTTAACTCACATGCTGTCCATTTCTTCTGATCCTCCTCGAGATGGTTCTGCTTCTTTATTGGAGTCCAGCTGTGTTTAATTAAACTGATTGGACTTGATTAGGAAAGGCACACACCTGTCTATATAAGACCTTACAGCTCACAGTGCATGTCAGAGCAAATGAGAATCATGAGGTGGAAGGAACTGCCCAAGGAGCTCAGAGACAGAATTGTGGCAAGGCACAGATCTGGCCAAGGTTACAAAAGAATTTCTGCAGCACTCAAGGTTCCTCAGAGCACAGTGGCCTCCATAATCCTCAAATGGAAGAAGTTTGGGACGACCACAACTCTTCCCAGACCTGGCCGTCCAGCCAAACTGAGCAATGGTGGGAGAAGAGCCTTGGTGAGAGAGGTAAAGAAGAACCCAAAGATCACTGTGGCTGAGCTCCAGAGATGCAGTCGGGAGATAAGAGAAAGTTCCACAATGTCAACTATCACTGCAGCCCTCCACCAGTCGGGGCTTTATGGCAGAGTGGCCCGATGGAAGCCTCTCCTCAGTGCAAGACACATGAAAGCCCGCATAGAGTTTGCCAATAAACACATGAAGGACTCCCAGACTATGAGAAATAAGATTCTCTGGTCTGATGAGACCAAGATTGAACTTTTTGGTGTTAATTCTAAGCGGTATGTGTGGAGAAAACCAGGCACTGCTCATCACCTGCCCAATACAATCCCTACAGTGAAACATGGTGGTGGGAGCATCATGTTGTGGGGGTGTTTTTCAGCTGCAGGGACAGGACGACTGGTTGCAATTGAAGGAAGGATGAATGCGGCCAAGTACTGAGATATCCCGGAGGAAAACCTCTTCCAGAGTGCTCAGGACCTCAGACTGGGCCCAAGGTTCACCTTTCAACAGGACAATGACCCTAAGCACACAGCTAAAATAACAAAGGAGTGGCTTCAGAACAACTCTGTGACCGTTCTTGACAGGCCCAGCCAGAGCCCTGACCTAAACCCAATTGAGCATCTCTGGAGAGACCTCAAAATGGCTGTCCACCAACGTTCACCATCCAACCTGACAGAACTGGAGAGGATCTGCAAGGAAGAATGGCAGAGGATCCCCAAATCAAGGTGTGAAAAACTTGTTGCGTCATTCCCAAGAAGACTCATGGCTGTACTATCTGAAAAGGGTGCTTCTACTCAATACTGAGCACAGGGTCTGAATACTTTTGACCATGGGATATTTCAGTTTTTCTTTTTTCATAAATTTGCAAAAAATTCTACATTCCTGTTTTTTTCTGTCAAGATGGGGTGCTGAGTGTACATTAATGAGAAATAAAATGAACTTTTTTGATTTTGGCAAATGGCTGCAATGACAGAGTGAAAAATTTCAAGGGGTCTGAATAATTTCCGTACCCACTGTGTCTCTCTCACCGGGTTCTCTCAGGACTACACAGAGGATTATATCCAGACGGGCCCCGGGCAGCTGTACGCTCTATCCACCCGAATATTCAGCATCGACAAGGAAAGTGTGCCCTACTCCTGGAACCACACAATCTCCTATGACCTGTCCAAAGGGAAGATGCCGTATCTGGTAGAAATGCTGCAGGCCACAGCCATCAGTGCTCATTATCATCCACTGGAGGAGGTGCTGGAGTACAGCATCCAAGCTAGTATCACCAAAGGTGAGTAAAAATACTGTATATTGAGAGACTTCAAATTGTTTTTTTTTGTTTTCGACCACTTTAAATTTCCTTTCCACAGACATACATTGCAATTCTTAAAGGTTTGGTAAAATCTTTTTTTTTTTGGTACCAAAAACAGAGTCTTTCACAACAAAACAACACCTATCTTTGATATTCCTTCATCTGCTGGAGATCAGTGGCAGAGCGCCCACCCAGAGAGAGGTAGTGTTTGGCTTTTACTGAAGCAGCAGTAATGCCACTAATGTCAGAAACTTTCAAAAATCCTTATAATCGTGGTGAAACTATTCATTTGAGTAACAGTTATTTAAATGGTCCCTGCAGAAGAGCCAGTTGTTATTTTAAATCTGTGAAATGGTGTCAACAAGTTCTTGTGTCTGTCTGATATGATAGGGGTTATCAAGCTGTGGTGAACATTCAGCTCACGTATGTAGGGTGGCAACAGTCAGTCAGTTCAGCTCTCTCTTCTCTGGTTTCCATCTTGTTTGCTTTTACTTTGGGTGCTGTCCCATTTAGTTTCCATCTGTAGTGTCTGGCCTTGAGCCGGGTTACGACACTGTCTATCTATTATCTGTCTATTGCTTCAGGTATATTAGACGGATCTAGTCACTGGTCTCTTCTTAGCCAGCTGTTTGGGCACCACTGTTTGCAGCAACCTCTTCACTAGGTCCAGGCCTCCTGTTCTGATCAGAGTCCTGGATAACTCTGTGACCTCGGCTGTGTGTGTCCAGTAAAGGTACTTCAGCTCGGCCTTCGCTTCATCCTGAGGATACGTCTCCTCTGCCTTGCAGCTTCAGCTGGACAGTCAAGAAGATGGACAAGAATAATGCTAGACATGCCACAAAGCTTATAGACCTTTTCGCAGTGACGTCAGAGTCTGGGACACGTGACCATACCTTCCTTAGCAACGCACGCCGCCATTTTAAGAGGGGGCAACAAAGTCATTAGCAACCGTGATTTGACCACCGAAACCATGCGGTTTTGACCCGGAGAAAAACGTCTGGTGATTATTTCGGAAATCTTGAGCCAAAAGCCAAGCTACGGTATAAAGAAAAAATAGAACTGGTTGGTTTGCAGTCATGTCCGTCATGGGAAAACGACCCTACTACGTGTCCAGATCTTCATTGGCACTCCATTTACGAGTACCTTATCAACAGCCCAGGCATCCACGCAATGGAGAAGATGAAGACTTATAAAAGCCTGGACTCATATGTTTTCTTTGAGGTATGCTTATATTTATACGTTTTTGTGCATACAGGTCAATGTCAGAATGATAAATGCCTTGTAAGATACGGCTACACCAGCTCCGCTATGCTAAGCTAATGTTAAGCTAACGGGGTGAGCCATTACACCTTTTAATTTCAAGTGGAAGTAGTGTATGTATATTAGTTAGATGTGCATTATCAAAACTAAGAGTCAGATACCTGTAAATGAGCTCTACCCACCCTAGGCCCAAGGGTATGAGGTGCTAACAATAATGAGGACAATGCTGCTGATTACAGCATAGTAGTTAGCAGAACGAAAGGGAGGAGAGAAGGTTTAAAAATAGCAGTGTGAGTAGAAAGACCCCTGACTTTTTGTGGGAAGCACAGCTAGCACTAGCCTAAGCTAAGTAGCTAGCCCTCAACATTTCAGATAATTATAGACATCATAAGCTGCAGTCAATTCCAGCCACTTTCAGTACAAAAAAATCGCTAATATTCTATTTGTAAATAAAAATATGACGAGAAATACAGGGAATATTGGACGCGCATCGCGAGGTGCATTTCCTTGAAAACGACCTATTCGTGGATTATATACCGACTTCAAGATATGTTTTGGACAAAATATGTTACTGGCTTGTTTCGTCTGGATGTCCAAGGTTGGATTATGGCCGTTTTTTGTAGAATATTTTCATCTGTGTGTAATAATGAATCCGGAAATGTGAGTCGCGCTGTGTATGTTGAAGCTGGGTATAGAGAACGGATGGATGGATATTCGTTGTTTGTCGGACAAATGTGTTTATATTACCCGCAGTGGTAATCACATCTGAAAGTGGTTTATATCGGCAAATTCATGAGAATCTAAGCTTTCCATCGGCGTATAGTGTTTGTATAATCGCGTTTGCAGTTTCAGACATTTAGCAAATTGCTTATGCAGATTTCAAAGTGTACCGCGGGCGGGACACTGAAGCGCAACTGGTTAAGCTTATTAATTAATAATTTCAGAAAATCAGTTAAGGGGTAATAATTTCATGAAACACAACATACCATTGACGAAATGCTGACTGCAAACATAGGACCTTTTTGACTGTGGGCTCCATGTGGTTCCATTATTGTTTATCCGCCTCAATGCTGTGAGCCATAAACTCCTTTTCTGGCCCTTTTCAGTCGGAATCCTGTAAAAGGAAATGTTCTTGTTGCTCCATGACTGAGAACAGCCAAAAACAGCGCAGGTTTTGGGCATATCTGCTTTTGGTCGTTCAAATCAGGAGGGAAACGTGGGAAAGTAATGGTCGTCAAGGCAAAGCATACCCCTCTTAAAATGGCGGAATCGCGTTGCTAGGGCCGGTGACCGGCGGTGACGTTCGATGATGACGTTTCGGAAAAAGGTCTATTGCCAAAGTAACACGTGGCATTGGTGTTTGACAGGCTAACAACCAAATAAGCACCAAAGGATGTCTTCAGCAAAAAACATAAATAAGTCTGTTTTCAGGTCCAAAGCAGGTGGGCATGTGTAAATCCTGCTCACAGAACTGCATGTGAGAGTAAAATTCGATCCTATCACACTTATGGTGTAGGTTTAAGGCTTCAGGTCCATCTGGTCTGTGGCTTGCTGACCATTAAGCAGAAAAATCCCTCGTCTTCTGTGAGACTCTGGAAGGCCTGCAGAAAACTTGTTTCTCTATACACACGTGGACAAAATTGTTGGTACCCCTCAGTTAAAGAAGGAAAAACCCACAATTCTCACTGAAATCACTTGAAACTCACAAAAGTAACAATAAATAAAAATGTATTGAAAATTAAATAATCAAAATCAGCCATCACTTTTGAATTGTTGATTAACATAATTATTTAAAAAAACAAACTAATGAAATAGGGCTGGACAAAAATGATGGTACCCATAACTTAATATTTTGTTGCACAACCTTTTGAGGCAATCACTGCAATTAAATGATTTCTGTATTTGTCAATGAGCGTTCTGCAGCTGTCAACAGGTATTTTGGTCCACTCCTCATGAGCAAACAGCTCCAGTTGTCTCAGGTTTGATGGGTGTCTTCTCCAAATGGCATCTTTCAGCACCTTCCACATATGTTCAATGGGATTCAGATCTGGGCTCATAGAAGGCCACTTTAGAATAGTCCAACGCTTTTCTCTCAGCCATTCTTGGGTGTTTTTGGCTGTGTGTTTTGGATCGTTGTCCTGTTGGAAGACCCATGACCTGTGACTGAGACCAAGCTTTCTGACACTAGGCAGCACATTTCTCTCCAGAATGCCTTGATAGTCTTCAGATTTCATCTTACCTTGCACACTTTCAAGACACCCTGTGCCAGATGCAGCAAAGCAGCCCCAAAACATTACTGAGCCTCCTCCATGTTTCACCTTAGGGACAGTGTTCTTTTCTTCGTATGCTTGGTTTTTGAGTCTATGAACATAGAGTTGATGTGCCTTACCAAAAAGCTCCAGTTTGGTCTCATCTGTCCAAAGGACATTCTCCCAGAAGCTTTGTGGCTTGTCAACATGCATTTTTGCAAATTCCAGTCTGGCTTTTTTATGAGTTTTTTTCAGCAGTGGTGTCCTCCTTGGTCGTCTCCCATGAAGTCCACTTTGGCTCAAACAACGACGAATGGTGCGATCTGACACTGATGTACCTTGGCCTTGGAGTTCACCTTTAATTTCTTTGGAGGTTTCTCTGGGCTCTTTGGATACAATTCGAACGACCCGTCTCTTCAATTTGTCATCAATTTTCCTCTTGCGGCCACGTCCAGGGAGGTTGGCTACTGTCCCGTGGGTCTTGAACTTCTGAATAATATGAGCCACTGTTGTCACAGGAACTTCAAGCTGTTTAGAGATGGTCTTATAGCCTTTACCTTTAAGATGTTTGTCTATAATTTTTTTTCGGATGTCCTGGGACAATTCTCTCCTTCACTTTCTGTTGTCCATGTTCGGTGTGGTACACACCTTTTCACCAAACAGCAGGGTGACTACTTGTCTCCCTTTAAATAGGCAGACTGACTGATTATGAGTTTGGAAACACCTGTGATGTCAATTAAATGACACACCTGAGTTAATCATGTCACTCTGGTCAAATAGTTTTCAATCTTTTATAGAGGCACCATCATTTTTGTCCAGGCCTGTTTCATTAGTTTGTTTTTTTAAATAATTATGTTAATCAACAATTCAAAAGTAATGGCTGTTTTTGATTATTTAATTTTCAATAAATTTTTATTTATTGTTACTTTTGTGAGTTTCAAGTGATTTCAGTGAGAATTGTGGGTTTTTCCTTCTTTAACTGAGGGGTACCAACAATTTTGTCCACGTGTGTATATCTCTGCTCTACTGTATTCCAAGTCAAGCTGGCTCCAACTCAAAAACCTGATCAGTGAGGGTCTTACTTAGATTTATGCTTTAGTGAACTTATAAGCATGACTGATCACAGAGTATGGCTTGAACAAAATTACCTTACTGTTCTACTGTAATACAGTTGTCCAACCCCTTCAATAAACTTTTACTAAAAGCTGTCTCATCCATGACAAATGAACATCAAATCCATCAGTTTCATGGAGCTAATATATAACGCAGCAGCTCATTTTAGGCACTGATATTAGCTCATGGGCAATTTTTACCAACATAACTAGCAGGTTACACAGAATACATAACAATCTGACAAATACTCTAGTATGCAGAACATGTAGGTCTCCTGTTATTGTCAACTTACAAACAGTTTGGTAGACAGCTAACACAATTCGTATGAGTGAACGTAGATTACCCGTTAGCCGTTTGGCTAACGTTGTTAGCTCGCTAATGTTAGCACAAGTCAATTCGGTTAACAATACCACAGTTTAGCATAACGGCTAGCTGCCTCACGCTAGAAGTTAACTCACCAGCGTCAAGTGTCACCTATTAGCGGAGAAAACAGCGTCGAGTCTCTCTAGACTCAGGTGGAAAACAGCAGGAGTCCAGATCTGCAGCTCCTCTATCACAAACTCAACAATGTTTCACTGTTGGGGTCTCAGCTCTGCTTCTCTGATCGTCAACCGACAGAAAGATCGACACAATCTGAGGCGGAACAAACACCGGTATTGGTTACTGAAGTAAAACCACTACATTCACAATTGGCTGCTTATCAGAGTCAGCAAACTAATTATTGTTTAATTATCACGCTTTCAAATTATTTTACATGTTTGAAGCCTTTTGGATTTTCATCCATCCGTCTCATATTTTAGCTAAAACGTGTTGGGTGAAGCATGTCATTCCACTCGTTGCCTGGCAACCACGTAAATGTGGAACGTGACGTCAAAGCCAATCAAAGCACAAATGTTGTGTTTCAAAAAGATTCGAAATAGGGTAGAATTCAAACTGTCAGTAGGTGACCAGAAACAAGGTTGACAGTTTCCTGAAGACACTTTAGAAAAAAGGACACTGAAGACGACACTCTCAGCAACATTTGAATCAAGCAACATGGCGAAAGACCTCGGAATTAAGAAGGGAAGCAGACTTGGCAACTGCCACGTGGTCGAGGATATCCTCGGAGAGGGCAGCTATGGCATTGTAGCCAAATGCCGTAATATGGAAACTACCAAGATCGAAGCCATCAAGGTGAACAAAAGCGATGAAGGCGTTCTGGAAGTGGCGATGGATGAAATAGCCATCCTGAAGCGGCTGCGCTGCTTGAACCCAGACACGTGCAACATCATACGGTGCAATGGGTTTTTCTTTGACAAGGAGAACATATGCATACGCTTTGAACTCCTTGATCTCAGCCTTCAGGATTACCTGCAGGAGAAAAACCCCACAGGTCTAACCGCTAGAGAGCTGAGGCCTATACTGCACCAACTGGCCACAGCACTGTCTCACCTACACTCCAGTGGCATTATACATGCTGATTTAAAATGGGAAAATGTCATGGTTGTAAACCGCCATGAGCAGCCAGTGAAGGTCAAACTTATTGACTTTGGTGTGGCACGTCTCGTTTCAGCAGTAAATCAAGGTGATTGGATGGGGACCCTCCATTATAGTGCACCAGAAATGCTACTTGGAGTACCATTCAATGAGTCAGTAGATATATGGGCTCTGGGACTACTGATGGTGGAGTTGGCAACTGGGTACCAACTCTACCCTGGAGAAACGGAGTACGACGTCCTCAGATTTATCTTTGAAGCTCAAGGCCAGCCACCTGATAACGTCCTTGACCGTGGATGTTACACTCCTGATTTTTTCTTTGCCCAGGAGTTTGGCAGCTCACGCTGGAGATTCAAGACTCCAGGTGAGTATCAGCATGGATTTTGTGCATCAGAGAGGAGGAGCATGAAACTCAATGCTCTTGATGACATTAAGAAGTATATGGTGCAAGACCCGGGATACGAAGAGGATCAAGAGATCTTGGTCAGCTTGATTAAAAGGATGCTGTCCCTTGATGCAGACAGAAGAATCACAGCTCAGGAGGTTCTAGAGCATCAATTTTTTGCTCCCAGCCTCCATCAGAGCTCAACAGACTTCAATGTCCGAAGTCCGGTTCCTCCTCTGTCTGCTGCGTCATGGGAAGAAGGCATAGACTTTAAGCACCAAATTCCAGCTTCCTGGCAGTCGGCTGCATCATGGGACGAACGTGAGGACTTCAACTACCAAAGTCCAGCTTCTTGGCAGTCAGCTGCATCATGGGAAAAATACACAGACTTCAACCACCAAAGTCCTGATCCATACCTGTGTGCTACATCATGGGAAGAGCACGGAGACGTCATTAACCAAAGTCTGGCTCCTATTCAGTCTGCTTCGTCATGGCAGCAATGCGTAGACTTAAACGACCAAAGTCCATCTCCATGTCAGACTGCTGGAGAAGTCTGTATCGAGGTTCCAGATGACACCAGCACAGAAAACATCGGCTGGTTCAGTCAAACTCCGGCTCCATGTCAGACTGCTGGAGAAGTCTGTATCAAGGTTCCAGATGAAACCAGCACAGAAAACATCGGCTGGTTCAGACGTATTATTAGGAGGATTGTGAGGTTCTTCCACACTAACATCTGCTAGTGGAGCAGCTACCAGCTAGCTTTCTTCACACCCTACCCTCATTCCTCCCTCCACCCTAACCTCACCCCATCCTACTGTATCTACCTTATCTTCACCCCCTTTTTCTACCACCCCTCACCCCTTCCTCACCCGTCTGTCTGTCTCTCTGTCTGTCTCTCTCTCTATCTGTCTGTGTCTGTCTCTGTCTGTGTCTGTCTGTCTGTCTCAACCCGGCCGGCCAGCAGCAGATGGGTCCCCCCACATGAGTCTGGTTCTGCTCAAGGTTTTTTTTCCCTGTTAAAAGGGTTCTTTCCTTGCCACTGTCGCCTTCAGGCTTGCTCTGTGGGGGTTCAGGCCATATGGGCTCTCTCTCTGGTTGTTTGCACAAGTAAACACACAACTGTACCAGATTCTGGTTGCTGGTTGTTGTTGTACAAACACTGTTGGTTTTCAAATAAACAACTAAAGCTTGAGATTTGGCGCAATTGGTTTATCTGTCCACTTTCTATATGAGACAAGTAGAATAAAATGGTTTTACTGAAATATCACCATTTAAACTTAGATTTGGCTAAATTTTCCTGATGGAACTGTAGACCATATATGATTTGTTCAGGGATCGTTGCAAAGTTCAAACCAGTTTCTGACTTTTCTGTAAATTATGTAATTTTGGTCATTTTTAAAAACAGTTATAAGCATTTATACAGCATATCTAAATAGCAAAGGGGCTGTGGGAAAGTACCTGTTCACTATTGTAATACTTCTGTACTTTCAAACCATTTAGAGATCCTGCCCGTGAAACACTAGCCAAAAGCATTGGAGATTTTTTTTCATTTTTTGTAAATGTTTTATGGAACTGCACAAATAAAAACAAGTGGCATTAAGGCAACAAAAAAAGTCATTATGTCCAGTACTTGCCACATTGACTAGATTTTCCCCATTCTCTTCCAAAAATAACACTTATGTTAACACCTGTGAACATTTTTCAGATCTTACATTTTTCAGTCAATATATCAGCTTTAAATTAGAGTTATATTGACAGAAAAAAAAGAAAAATGGCTAGAAGATGAACCTGGTATCAAAAAATAGGTAAAGAAAAGAGATCTACCATATGTTATAAATAATTTTGAACAACTACCTAATCCACATGGTGATATGACCGTGGAAACATTACCCAGCATGCACCATTTAAAGTTATAAAAAACATTTTACTGGAGCAGTTATGCTACTGAAGGTATGATATACCTATTGATACTGGGTGACAGAAAAGCTGGTTAAAGAAAAAAAACACGCTGAACAAAACAAGGTTTTTACTTTAGAGTGACACCAGGGGTGAAATCTGTCCTTTTTTTTTTACTGGTGTAGTGACTAGTATAAAATATTAATGTAATATTTTGTGGTCACAGCTGAGAGATGCAGAGAGGAAATCTTGTCCTGGTTGCAGATTATCTAATGAGGGGATATACTGGTAGTTTTTTAATTTGTTTTTTTTTTAAATTCATTGCAACTCAGATAATTTGTTCCGTATATACTTATGTACACTAATTTGGTATTTTCTATTCATAGCTATTTTGATGACTACTTGTTTTGCAAATTAACAGTACTTTTACTTGTGTAATCAGACAGAATAGATGTCACATGCATTCAGAATGTTCACTGTGTTTCATTGAATCATACCGGTGTTTTTCATGCGGTGGCTCCTGCACTAAAATCAGACAAACTTACCATCAGAAATAAATTTGTTGTATTAATTCAAAAATATTTTGTCAATATAATACAAGCTGGTTAATTTAGCTGACCTTCACATTTTTTAATTTTAGCTAACAAAGTACAGTTGTATAAAACCTGCTGACATGAAGAAAAGAGAAGTTAATGAGTACTTTTGTTTCACTGTATATATATTCAACAAATAAATTACAGTATCATACTACAGATGAGGATAAAACATTTTTGAGCCCCAGAGAGAAATTAAAAAACGACCCACAAAAAATTATATAAAGTAATTAAATTGCCTTTACCAACTCCAACTTTAAAGTTCTGAACACAATAATGCATAAATACTAACACTCATATAACTACATCATTCTTAAATATGCCATTCTGCATAACAACTTGAAGTATATTTTGATGCAAATTATGTTTGTGCTTTTACTGAAGTATAAATTTACAAGTATTTCTTGTATACCTTGTAGAATAGAAAGATACAAAGAAAACAAACAGAAAAAATAAAATAGAATACTTCAACAGACTGTTTACATCTATTTTATAATACTAAAATATATTCCCGAGTCAGCTGGGATAGGCTCCAGCTCCCCCCGCGACCCTAGTGAGGATAAAGCGGTGTATAGAGAATGGATGGATGGATATTGTCAGGAGGGAATGTCCCCTCAAATCACGTTTACTCTAAACTACCAGCCATGAAACAAAGGTGCCACCTAGTGACGACAACAGACAATTGTTTGTATAAAATACTCAGTATTGACAACTAAGCACTTTTACTTAAGTAATGAATATTTCCATTTTATGCTTCGATATACTTCTGCTTCACAGGATTTCAGAGGGATATTGTACTTTCTACTCCATTACATTCATATTTCAGTTACGAAATCAATATTAATATACAGTGATCAGGTATAACATTTTGATCACCTGCCTAATATTGTGTTGGTCCACCTTTTGCTGCCAAAACAGCCCTGACCTGCCAAGGACTCCAGTGAACCCCTGAAGGTGTGCTGTGATATCTGGCACCAAAAAGTTAGTAGCAGATCCTTTAAGTCCTGGAAGTTGTGAGGTGGGGCCTCCATAGATCAGACTTGTTTGTCCAGAACATCCCACAGCTACTGGATTGAACTGATATCTGTGGTATTTGGAGGCCAAGTGACTTGACCTCAAACCATTCCTGAACCATTTTTGCTATGTGGCACAGCGCATTATCCTGCAGAAAGAGGCCACAGCCAACAGGGGACACTTTCCATGAAAGGGTGTAGGTGGTTTGCAACAATGAGGTTGGTGGTACGTGTCAAAGTAACATCCACATGGAAGGCAGGACCCAAGGTTTCCCAGCAGAACATTGCCCAAAGCATCACACTGCCTTCGCTGGCTTGCCTTCTTCCCATAGTGCATCCAAGTGTCATGTTTCCCAGTTAAACGACTCACATGCACTCGTGATTCATCAGACCAGGTCACCTTCTGCCATTGCTCCGTGGTCCAGTTCTGATGCTCACATGTCCATTGTTGGGGCTTTCTGTGGCACACATGGGTCAGCATGGGCATCCTGACTGGTCTACAGCTATGCAGCTTCATACGCAAAAAAATACGATGCACCTTTCTAGCAATCTGAGCAACAGTGGCTCGTCTGATGTTGGATTGGACCACATGAACCAGCCTTCGCTCCCCACATGCATCAATGAGCCATGACCCTGTTGCCGGTTCACCACTGTTCCTTTCTTGAACCGTTTTTGATAGACACTGACCACAGCAGACCAGAAACACCCCACAAGATGGATGGATGCTCTGACCCAGTCATCTAGCCATCACAGTTTAGTGCTTGTCAAACTCACTGAAATCCTTATGCTTGTTCATTTTTCCTGCTTCTAACATCAACTTCGAGGACAAAATGTTCACTTGCTGCCTAACATATCCAACCCACTAACAGGTGCCATGATGAAGAGATAATCAGTGTTATTCACTTCATCTGTCAGGTCAGAATGTTTTGCCTGATCAGTGTATGTAAGTTGTCACTTGTTGCTTCTGTCTTCTTTATATAATAACTTTCATTTTCAGTGCATGTGTGTCAAACATAATTTCAATTCAAGCATCATGTGCTCTCATTTCCAGGTGATCGCAGTAACCAGTGTCCTCAAGGCTTCACTTTGGTGTCGGCGGGTCCTTACTGTGCAGGTAATGCTGATCTCAACACATTTTTCTCTTCCTTATTCAGTCAATATTCATAACAATTCAGGTAATGTTACTTTAAAATATGCCTGTTAATTGTTTCCACTTTGTTTTTTGTTTGCGCATCATTTATGTTCTGCAGATGAGAACGAATGTGAGGTTGGGAACCCCTGTTCTCATGCCTGCCACAACGCCATGGGTACCTACTACTGCTCCTGTCCCCGAGGCCTCACCATCTCAGCTGATGGCAGGACCTGTCAGGGTAAAAAACACACAGCTGCATGCTGTGCTTTAGATTCAATGTAAGATCTATGGTCACACAAATACTCACTTAATCCACTGCTCTCCTCTCTCTTAGACATTGATGAGTGCTCACTGGGGGGGAAAGTGTGCCATGATGGACAAGACTGTGAGAACACCATCGGCTCTTACAGATGTGTCATGCGCTGTGGCCGTGGCTTCAGGAGAACAGCCGATGGTCTCAGCTGCACAGGTACGTCTACAGGTGTCAGTAAGCATTTTGTTTCTGATTTGTTTTTACCAAGTATTTTTAAAATAATATGGAACATGTTCTTTGTTTCTCAGATGTGAATGAATGCCAGGAGTCCAATCCATGTAATCAACACTGTTTGAATACCATTGGTAGCTACCGCTGTGCCTGTGAGCCAGGCTTTCAGCTCAGGAACAGACGCTGTATAGGTGAGACCGCTGCTCTTCTTTAAAGTCTGAACTGTAACTGTCAACATGAACACTGCATGTGGAGCACAAATACCACATATACTACAGTGTGGCTGCAGACTTTTATTATATTATATCTTTTGTATCTAAACTAGAACTTGCATTATTCTATTTTATTTCCTGGCAAATAAATATTCTGTTGTTATTTTTGATTTATTCTCTATTCTCTCTGTTCACCTCAGATATAAATGAGTGCAGACAGAGGGTTTGTCGTTCAGATCAGCAGTGTAAAAACACACGGGGTGGTTACACCTGTATTGACCTGTGTCCCAATGGCATGACCAAAGGTGGGAATGGAACATGTGTAGGTGAGTGTGTCCAGCAACTTTAAAGGTGAAAAAATGATGTCCATTATTATGTTATGTGTTAATTTTAAACTTGGAGATGCAAGGTAAAAGCTATGAAGACATTTAGTTCTGCCGTATATTTACTGTATTTTAATACAGCTGAATACCCAACAAGAAAAGCACTCGGAGAGCACAGTACTCTTTCAAGGCTGCTCAGTTGTTGTATGATTTCCGATGGATGAAATCTTCAAAAAATGTGGTCCGCAGCGGTTGATTTGTAGTAGGATCGCAATCATGTGATCATCAGCAGGCAGCTGACGTAGTGTTCACTTGTAATCATAGTTACAGTGATGCTATGCCGTTATCTGACAGTGATACAGAAATATTTAACAAATCCATGAATCTAGACTGTAAGCCGCATCACAGCCAAAATCTAATCTCCTTGTGTCATTTCTCACCTACCCTGAAAATTTAATCCAAATCGATTATTCCATTTTCGAGTAATGTTGCTGACAGACAGACAGACAAACCAACGCCGATTATCACAAAACTCCGCCATGTTCCTTGGCAAAGCAATACCATTTACATATTTTCTGTCTCTGTTGTCAGACAACAGTAATGACTGTAAAATATTGACTGAAACAGCCCATTTAGACCACATGTTAACCAGCAGTCACTTCAGAGCCACTTCTAAGTTGCTGCTTTTATAACTGCAATGTTGTCTGACAACTCATTATACACGTGATTTTTAAACAACAGCTTTCTCTCAATTTGGCAGTATTTCCATGTGAAATTATCGCTAGAATAATGAATAGAAAGGCCTATTCTCACACACACAATTTTATCTGTCAGCTGCCATGAATTTAGCTGTTTTTCTCAACTCAGTCAATCACACATGCAGGCTGAATCCCAAACCGCCCCCTACACACTCCCCCTACACTACCGAGTGTCACTCCAAAAGAAGTCACACTCGCAGCTGTGGAGGGCACTTTAACTGAAGGGGGAGGGTATAAATACGATCGTCAGGAATGGGATGCCCTGTCGCCTCACCGGAAAACGGAAGACGTCATCGCCATGGTAACACAAAGACGCCTACTGTGCATGGCTGTAGCACTGTGGCACAGGTTGCAACTAACAAGGATCGCTGCTGCTTCCAGAAGACGAAAGCATCCCACTTTTTTTCACTCACATTTTTCCAATCCTATTATCTGGCATTTCAAATCCAACAAATGAATGAATAAATGAATTCTGTCAGTTGTGTTCAAATTTTAAGGTGTCAGGGGGTGCACAATTAAATCAAACGTCAGCAGAGAAGAAGATTTGTTTCTTTTGTTTTATCTTTTTTCACCACTCTTTTTGTGATGTTCTGTCAGTGTGAAAAGGCGTGGGAGAAATAATGGACGCATGTGGAACTTACATCGATATGTTGTTTCCTCCTCCATTTTGACGTTGCACTTCCTGAAAAAGTTGTCGAGAGTGAGCATCGATGCAGACTCGCTTTTTAAGGGCTGAACAGTCCACTCCCCCTCCGCACTACGCAGTTTGGGACGGCCCTTAATATGGAGGACCCTCCGCGGGAACGCGCAAACGGAGGGGTAGTGTGTAGGGATAGTGTGTAGGGGGCGGTTTGGGATTCAGCCGCAGTGTCTTCTTCCTGAAGGGGGTGTGGACAGTGTCAGCGCCTTCGTTTACTTGCTTTTATGAGGAATCCTGAGTCTCAATTATCCTTTAACATTTAATGTGCATTGGAGAATTGAAAGCATGTACATGGACTTTCTTGGTTTGGAAAACCACAGTTCTTTGTGACTAATGCACAAGAGAGCTGCTGTAGCCAACTTCCCGAAAAAAGATGCCTAACTTAATATTACAAAGTGTTCTGTATGAGAACGTGCCTCTGTCTGATTGGTCTACAGTTGAGGGAATTTGTGGTTTAAACTTCAACCCCACTGAACATCTTCTGTCTTCAGCCAGTCCAGGCCATCTTCACCCTAAAGGATGATGTGTGAATGTAGAGATGTTTCTACTGTGTTGTGAGGACTGAATGTGGTGCGTATGTGAGTACCTGACGACGTGGAAGTGAGGTGGATGTGGTGCCTTAGAGTGGCCTTGAGTATTGAGTGTGTGTGAGCGTGCAGTGAGCGTACATGGGTGTATGTGTGTCTACGGATGTGCTTTTCCATCTGTCTGACCTGGTGCTATTCAGTTTGTTTTATCCCAATTCACATAGTGTGAGGTAATGTTTATGACCCTTTCATTCATTCACAGGTCAACACAACTCTTTAATGTTGCGTATAGTGCAATGTGTATATCAGTATTAAGTCAGCTGTGTGTTTAATAGAAATAGTCAAAATAATAAATCCTAACAACAGCAGCTGCAGTAAATGCTACAGACACTGAAACAACCTGACTAAAACCAGGGATTGTACAGTCATGGTGAAAGAAACCACCTTTTCAGTATTTAGAGCCAAAAATGAATTTTTGAAATTGAAAGATTTTGAAAGACCATAAATTTGGAAAGGGGCACAATATGGGACCTTTGAACAGGGTAGCTTCTGCAAAATAACAACTAGAAAGTGAGACAGACTGGGAGGTTTTAGTTTTTACATGCTGAGCTACTAAGTCTGGATTCATAGTCGATTGTTGACGTCTTTATCTGTCTCTTTGTGACCTGTTGCAGACATTGATGAGTGCAGAGACGGAACCCATCAGTGCAGATACAACCAGATCTGTGAGAATACCAGAGGCAGCTACCACTGTACCTGTCCACGGGGCTTCAGGTCTCAGGGAGTAGGACAGCCCTGTGTTGGTACGTACATCACTTGTGTCAGCTTTTCACTGTCAGCACCCCATCAGAAATGGGCAAAGCATAAATACAGATATTCAGAGAGCCTCATTTGCAGTAATCAGACAGGTCATACCTCAGTTTGCTCCTGTGTCATTCTGTGTACCGGGCTTTGCAAAAGTTCTGTTACACTCGGTTTCATGATCTTTAGAGACGTTTACATGTTGGAGTGAAAAATTCCATTAAACAAACTGAAAGTTCTACCTTATAGGCAGGTGTCATTAATACAAATTTGTTCTCCGGTGAAGTTGTATCAAGATGGAAGTCAAAAGAGTTGAGATATCTGCTCTCCTTCGTGCTGGCCACAACAAATCTGACAGAGCCAAACAGCTGAACATCAGCCGGATGACCGTCCACAGAGTCACGGAGAGGCTCAAGAATGGTGAAGACCTGAAAGAACTAATGCAAAGCCCGGTAGTTGGGATATTGACCTAAGCATACTGTATGTACAGCAGTTATTAACTTTGAAGGATTTTGCACTGCTCTGCTCTTACTCTTCAGCTTGCTTGCATCTACCAACATCTTTTTCTTGTCGGTCGTGACTCACCACCATGCAACGTCTTTAACGTCTGCTGCCAGCTGCGTTATATCATGTCAGAATGTCCTGTCATTGCCTGCTTACATTACTAAATGCTGCCATAAAAACTGCTGATTAACTCTTTACATTAAATGCAAACAGTCTCTTGTTTTTGCAGAGCTGCACTGCATGGTCTCAGATCCTTTAAAACTCATCTACACTGTTAGATAACTGTTAGAGAAAAGGTTAGGAGGGAACAGAAACTGAAAAAACAAGGCTCCTCCATCGGCACATTGACCATAAAAAGACCAGCACCATCACCTCACACCTCTCGCTGTCTCTCTGTTTCCTTTCAACTTCTTCCAGTTATGACTTTTCAAATGGTTTCCAACATCTTGATGTTTGGATCTGGCTATTTCCTGGTTTTGCTTTGTAATGGCATTCACTGTCCCCCCGTGACATTAACACCGGACGACGAGGTCTTTTCATCAAATACTGTATTTAGTATATTGGGTTTTGTAGCTTCTATATTTCATATCTGATATAATTTTTCAGATAAAATGTGATTAGATTCAGTCATTCAGTCTTTTTTTATATGAGAAGTAGCAATTCTCTCATTCAATTTACATATATGTGAATAGTTTCAATACATTTCTGTCTCAGGGACATGAAAATGTATTGTTATGAAGTGGGGTAATTGACATATCCCCTTTCTTCCCCTCATCCTCATCTTTCTCCTCTACTTTCATTTGTTCCTGTTATCACTCTAAATATCTTTTCTTTTTACTTGTGCGTTCTTTTTGCACACTATCCCCCCTCCAACCTTCCTTTCTGTCCTATCTTTTCCTGGTGCTGGTCTTTCTTTGTGTCGGTGGCAGACATAAATGAGTGTGAGCGGCTTCCACAGCCTTGTGCCCATCAGTGCTTCAACACTGCCGGCAGCTTCAAGTGCACCTGCCCACCGGGCCGCCACCTGCTGGGGGATGGCAAGTCCTGCGCTGGGCTGGAGCGGCTGCCCAGCTATGAAAGTTACTCATACGGCTACCGTACGTCTCAGTCCTCTCCCGAGCGCAGCGCCAACCAGCGGCTCTACCACAACCTGGCCTCTCACAGCTACCACTCCTACGCAGCTGCCGCAAGGGGGCGCTACAGGAGCCGTAGCCGCAGAGACACTCGCACACACTCCTCACGACAGGGCCGCCTGGCTTGTCAGCAGGGCTTTGAGGCCAGGGCTGGCCGCTGCTTAGGTAACTATGGAGGTCAGGCAGGGATGAGATGAGGGAGAGGATGAAACTGAACTGATTCTGCTGCTTAAAGATTTGCTGTAAATATGGACTGAAATGGATACGTCATTTGTTTGCTGATGTTCTCTGTATCATTCATTGGCCCTTGGTGTTTTTGTGTATGACACCAACAGATATTAATGAGTGTGAAGTGAGAGACACCTGTCAGCATGAGTGCATGAACACACCAGGAAGCCACAGATGTCTGTGTCCTGCTGGGTACCGGCTCATGGCCAACGGCAAGACATGCCAAGGTGAGAACCTCACACTGAAGGATGTACTACAAGGTTTAATGGGTGAGCAGGTACGTCACAGTGTCACAACGGCTGGATCACCATGGTAACTTAATGTTGCACAGCCAACCTGCTCAGGAGGAGGTTCTGTTCAGAGTTTCAGGAACTGAAATCAGCCATAAAAAGTCGAGTCATATCCAATTTAACAGTACAGATTCTCAGCAGTGGTGTTGGAAACACCTAGAGAACTGATTGGTCTATGGGGATTTATGACAGAGGATATTCAGTCAATATGTGAGTTTCACTTTCATTTGGCCAAATATCATCATGGGGCAGTGACAGTCTTCAGTGCACTTCTTCAATACAATGTTTAAGGAGATAAAGTTCAAAGTTTAAGAGCACTAATGTGCATGTTGGAAACAACCAGCTATATTAGAAGTGTACTGAGTGGTAAAATAAATATCTAACCTTATATGACTGACAGTTTTCTACCAGCATTCTGCCACTGATATACCACCATCATGACACCCATTATCCTGGGTTTTAGATTTTTTTCATGGCAACCAACAAAGAGAAAGCCTGGCTATGTTCAGCTTGCTTTGTAGTACAGCCCTCAGTTTTCTCTGAAGTCACTCTGTTGACTCATTCATGACATGAGCAGTGAGCAAAGTCTCCATACAAGACCATGACCTGTTGTTCCTAGCATGTAACAGTCCCTGTATGATGAGCTGTTTTCTGTATCTACAGACATAGACGAGTGTCTGGAACAGAACATCCAGTGTGGAGCGAACCGGATGTGCTTCAACATGAGAGGAAGTTACCAGTGTATTGACACACCCTGTCCACCAAACTACCAAAGGGATCCAGCCACAGGGTAAACCGTCACAGAAATACACTTTTAGCACTTAGTGAGCCCATTAAGGAGATACAACATGTCCACAAACCAAAAGATGCATTCATTCTAAGGGGTTATTTTCCTCTCACATGACTATTTATATTTTTGGTTCACTTTAGAGAAGCAACAATATAAAAACTTGTATGCATATTTTGTGTATCCTGCATGAAAGAGTACAATCTTTTAACATTCAACTGTCTGTTTGGCTAAAGCAGGGATATAAGCTTTGTAGAATGAACAACCTGTGCTGTGTTTTAAACTGACACCAAAACACACATTCTTGGAACAAGTGAGACTTGTTAAATAAGGGTATAACCTGCAGCCTTCAAATTTCAATGTATCAGTTCATCGAAGTAAAAAATCCCACACAGAGGCATTGTTGTATCGATTTATGCAGATTATTTTGGGTTTTTTTTGCAGAATGGAAAGTAGTGTTCATTTAGTACATGTGTTGATGCGTTTTGGTTGTATTGAACCTTAACACAGCATGATTTAGCTATCATGATGCAGTCCATACATCCTTTAATCAAAGTCAAAGCATGTCAAGTGTGCTTTTGGTTTGTTTATTTTTAACAAAACTATTATTTTAACTTTGCTCCCCCACACCATATTCAACTAAAACCCCCTTTGTTATAGGTTCTGCCTGAAGAACTGCCCACCAAATGACCTGGAATGTGCGCTGAGTCCTTACGCTCTGGAGTACAAGCTGCTGTCTCTTCCGTTTGGCATCGCAGCCAACCAGGACCTCATCAGGCTGGTGGCCTACACACAGGACGGGGTGATGCACCCCAGAACCACCTTCCTGGTAGTGGATGAGGACGTCACGTTACCTTTTGCCCTCAGAGATGAGAACCTGAAGGGAGTGCTGTTCACCACTCGGGCGCTACGAGAGCCCCACACGTACCGCATGAAGGTCCGAGCCCTCTCCTACAGCGAAGACGGAGGCATCGAGTACCAGACCACCTTCATTGTGTACATCGCCGTCTCTGCCTACCCCTACTGAGAGCACTTTCAATGAAGCAAAGGTGTGGTAATGGATTGCACCCTCCACATGCAGCACCACTAAGAGAGGGACATGGTGCAGCGAGCACGTGTGGTTTTGGACAAGTGACCACATCAGTAAACAGACTGGAAAAAAGACTTATATTGAGTGTGTGAGCGAGGCCAGTAGTGCATGGAGCCCTTAAGATGAAAGGAAGTAGAGTGAAAGTGAATCTAAAACAGGCTGCTGGAGGTTAGCAAGAGGAAACTTGGATAAAACTGGCTATTTTTTGGCTTAAATCCCGGGAAGCCTCATTTCAGTGTGCGATTTTTCAAATGCTTGATGTTTTGTCGTGTTAAGTTTCCCACCTCCTCTTCAAATTTATTTATATGACTAATTAGATCTGACTCCTTAAACCCAAAATGTCCACTACTCTGAAAGTAGTTTTTAACCCTTTTTAAGAAACCCTCGCTTGTCTTTTTACATCTACCTATCATTAACTTATTGGGAAGTGCTTGAACGATAATAAAGGAGCAGTTCCCACCTTTGTTTAGTCCTTGTGTCATTGAAAAATAAAGTTGAGGTGTGACTGTGCAGATATGGTGCTCATTTTGGCAAAATTAATTTCCCTGTCACATATTGTGCACCCCCAGGTAGCGGCCCATCATACACACAAGATAGAAACCCCGTCAGTTGATGCTCTGATTCCTTCATCAGGATAAAGCTACGATGTTTCATCTGAAAGCTGATGCCAAGATGTATTTTATTTTTTTGGACTTGTACATAAGTGTTGTTTTTCTCATCATGTACTTGTACTTACTGTATCCATTTTGAAATCAAAATTGTAATAAATGAATACACTGAACTCAAGAATTATGTATGTTTACAGCATGAAACTGAACTGATCCGCACTGAGCTGGTCACATCTGGGACAGACCTCTGTAAATTACACTCAACAATGTTTTTAAAGAGTTAATTTAGGAATTAAAGAAGTTTTGAAGTGTGATAATTAAGACAAATTTAAGAAGCTGCTGACATGATTGTACAGTTAATCACATGCATCCTCTGAGAAGGAATAGCAAATCAGAGACAGAAGATTTACCCTCCATCTGCCATGATGGTCTTAAATACAATCTTCAGCTTTTACTCAGTAAGACCTCATTTTACTTTTGTGAAATTATTCATATCTCCAGTAACATTTTGCATGTTACATTATGATGGATGGATCTGTAATGTATGAATATCAAAATGAAATAATATTTTGAAATTGGCCAAAATAAAAATCAAAAACTGGAGCAGTAAAGAAATTCTGCTGCTGTCAAATGAAGAGACTTTTTTTTTAAATTATAGTTGTGACTGAAAAAAAGATCACAATTATGACTTAATTAAAACAAGAATAATACAGCAAAAATCAATTAGCTGATGAAACAGTTTGTAACCAGTTTGCATCTGCAAATCTGGAAAATACAAATGTAATGACAAAATGCCAAACATTCTCTGCTTCCAGCTTTTCTTGCTCATATAACTTTGTAATATGGATCCTACTGCTGGGCAATATGGAAAAAAAAATCATGATATGGATTATTTTATATCACAACAACGATATGTATCACGATATACCACAATAGCACAAGTTTTTCGTGGGGCTTCTTTAGGTGATAGAAGAGGTTTGTTGTGTTGGCATCGGGCACGGGAATAGTCTTGTAGCATAGTTTGCATATGGCCATCTTCTGCTCTGTTTCGGTCCTCTTGAACCCAAAATGTAACCAAATCACAGACGTACCCCCTCTTTTCAGTAAAAGTGCTTCTTCTTGGGCGTAGCTGTCTCTGTCTGTTGCAACTCCAGGCATGAAACCTCAACCTGTAGTGCGTCCATCGTTCAGCATTCATGAGTTAAGTAACGTAAAGCATGTCTCAAATCCGCATCAGAATCAAAGAACATAATTAAAGAACGTAGTTATTCTCACTTATATAAACTCAGAGTATGCATAGTGACAAGAAAACACTAATACAGTTGTCGCAGGCTATTTAATGATATATTTGCTGTAATAATTGATAGAATTAGGTTGGACTTCTACATGAGAGCTTTAATTATTCTTCAACTACTTCATGAAAAGTTTGGTCAATAAAAAAGACAAAAACTAATATTTTCAGCTGAACTAAAGACAGACTTTGTGATTTTTCTGCTCACATGTTGTGTTGTTGTAAACTTACTCTTTCAAATAAATAGCCGCCTAACCCCCGGAAACCAGCGTTTGTCCTGTTTTTGTGTCGCTCTTCAGTGACCCCAGACAGCCGGGTGTTAATATTTTTTGAGCAATACACCATACTATGACGTTTTTACAGTGAGGGTTCTGCTATGAAACCAGTTTGACATGTTCAGGCGTTCTATGTGTGAAAACTCAGATTTCAGGTATTAGAAAGTGGTTTTCAACTTTCTTTGTTAATTTTCTGCTTTAACTGCAAACTAAATTTACTTCACTAAGCCAGCCCTCTGGACTTCCAATAAGCTGTGTTCCTATTGGGTGTCCAGGTGGCTGCTTGGTGTTATCAGGAACATCTGAGCAGCTCATTTGGTTGTAGTCAAACATTTCCTCTGCTTCTCTTCACTAAACCGGGTTTGGCTCCATCTCTTTAGTTTGTTCTTTAGGCATTGGCTTGCAGCTTCCAGCAGTAAAATGGTCTTTAATGTGTTTCTTGGTGTGTTTTAGGGCTTTGTACTGGATAGTTGTCTTAGTAAATGTGGTTCTTTAGCCACAGTTAGTACATGGTGCTAATGTGTGCAGTGATTAGTGGATTTGGTGCAGCTGAGTTGTGTCTTTATCTTGGCTGTAGTGAGTCTTTAGAGGTTTTTGGTCAGACACATTCTGTATTCTTGTTTGTGAGCCAAGTTGGTTGTCCAGAAGGTAAGAGTTCCTGTCCTGATTCTCCGTTTAAAGAGGTTCTCTGGTAGGCTGCAGGACACTTTAGTGTTTGGGTTGTGCTAGTTTGGTTTTTGTATGGTTTCATTTGGACGACTATCTTGAGGCCCCTCCATGTGGTTTAGTTAGGTTACTGCGGTCACGTCAGCCGTCTTTCGTTTTCGTGTGGTCAAGCCAGCTGCTCCAAGATCTTATGTGCGCTCCTCGTACAGACTTTATGGTAAACGCACAGAAACAATTGGAAAAGTCAGTGTAACTTGAAAAAGCTTCCGGGTTTCAAAATAAAACGAGTGAGTAAAAGAGGTGTGTGTCATAGAGCAGGCTTAGATCTACTATCCTGTGTTGGATTTGAGCCAAAAGATCACATGACCTGGGAGCTATTGAGCTGAAAATTGCAAAATTTACAGTTAAATATTAATATAAAATATACAAAGTAACCAAAAGGAATAAAAAAAATGGTGTCTTGATCACCCTTTACATTCCTGTCAATCAACTTTGGTTTGGAGCCTGTGGTCACATGATCTGGAAGCTATTGAGCTAAAATGCTAATATTTAATGTAAAAAAAATATTGTTAAAATTATTAAGTATCCAAATGGAATAAAAAGTGGTGTGTCTTGCTCAGTCTGTGTCATACTATAATCCTGAATACATTTGGAGTTTCTAGGTCACATGACCTGGAAGCTATTGAGCTAAAATGCTAATACTTACTGTAAAAAAATTATACTAAATTTATTAGGTGTCCAAATGTAATAAAAACTGGTGTGTCTTGATCACCCTTTACATTCTTGTCAATCATCATTGATTTGGAGTCTGTAGGTCACATGACCTGGGAGCTATTAAGCCAAAATGCTAATATTTAATGTAAAAAATTGATATTCAATTCATTAAGTATCCAGATGGAATAAAAATCCAGTGCATTTACCATAAAGTCTGTACGAGGAGCGCACATAAGATCTTGGAACGGCTGGCTTGACCACACGAAAACGAAAGACGGCTGACGTGACCGCAGTAGTGAGGTTTTCTGTAAGAGTTCTAAAAAGCAACCTGCAGCAGAAGAGACTTTGAGCATTTTTAGGAAGTTCTGGAGACCAGACTTTGGAGCAGCAGAATCATTTGTCAGCAGTTTGAGCAGGAGAAGGTGAGCTTCAGAGTAGAAATGAGAAGGAAACCTTCTTGACCTGTGTGGTGAGGTCCTGTACCAAGAGTTTGAGCAGGTTGTGAAGAGTCTGTAGTTCTTTGGTTTGAAAGCACCAGAAGAGTCGACTCATTAAAGGAGAAAACAGGAGATAGCGTTGGTTCTTCTGTCGCTCTGCAGTTTCCTTAGACTGAATATCAAGTTTCTATTTGAAATGATTTACCATGTGAGCCCAAGAAGACTTCAATAAACTCCCTCCATCCCCTGGACACAACATATTTTATTACCATGTTAAATCTTTTCTTTTTAAATGTTTTTGAGTTTTACACATAGTTTTAGCGTAGTTTTTTTCTCTTTGATTATGTAGTTTTGTCATCTGTGTGAAAGGTGCTAAACAAATAAAGCTGAATTGATAAACTGAATAACTCATGATTGTGACAACAGAAGTATTTTTATTGTGATTTAAGGAGTAGTTTCATTTTTAAGGTTGGGGTTAAAATCTTGACAGAAAAAATTAAAGAAATAAACTATGTTAAAGCAATTAAATCAAAGGAAAAAACATTTAATACAATAAAAGTTTTAAAAAGAAAATTAAACATTCAATACAATTAAATTATATTAAACAGACAAAATATTTAATTAGGTAATTAGAAGATACAAAACAATTATAAATTGAACATTTTTAAACAAAAATATTAAACATTAAAGGTGAAATATTTTGGATAAACGTTTAAAAAATACAATTAGAATATTAAACATTTTAAAAATGAAAGAACATTTAATTAGATTATTAAACCTTTAAAAATACAAAAAATTGAATTAAAAATTAAATATTAGAAAATCTAATATTAAAGAGAATAAAACTTTAAATAGGAATTAAACAGAAAATACAATGACGCATTTAAAAAGAATATTAAACATTAAAAGGCGGTAAACATTTAAAAGGAAAAATCTTAAAGATTTAATCTAAAAATTAAACTTTGGGAAAGAAAATGAAATTTTTCAAACAAGCCGATAAAATATTTGAAAAAAAAATTAAAAATTAACAAGACAAAACATTTCAAAATCAAATCAGACATTAGAAAAGACGAAAAGGTGAGAAAAGAGCAAAACTAAACATTTAAGAAGAATCAAACTAAAGAGAAAACATTTGAAAAGACACCAGTTAGACTTTAGAAGATCAATTTAAACAGAAGAGACAATAAAATGATCAAAAAGAGCAAAAACAGATAAAGATCTTAAAATGTTTTCTAGTCTGAAATGAAAACATCAAGTTGTTTCTTCAAACATTTCCTCTTTCTATGTTCTTGGTTTGATTGTGGACAGATTTACTAAGAGCTCATTTCAGAAAACTGCTTTCCAGATAAAGTCTACTAGTAGTTGAAGGCATCGATCAAACTAATGTTACCTTCTGATCTCCACAAACTTTACTGTGCAGTGATGATAATCAAAGTTTGTTCAGGATTTCTAAAGAACCCACAGGTGAAGGTCTGAGAAGAACTCGGATGATCTAAATGTGAAATCAAGACTCATGGTCACAAGTTTTAAGGCTTCCGTTAACCAGAAAGTTGAAACTAACAGAGACGTACTGAGAAACTTTTAAAACTTCAGCCTTCAGACTGTCTAAAGGTTCAAACTAACAGTGAACTACTCAGGAACTTAGAAAAGTTCAGTCCTCGGACTGTCTGAAAGTTAAATCTAACAGAGATCTACTGTGGGACTTCGAAAATTTCAGCTCTCAGACTGTGTGAAAGCTCAGGTCCTGAGGACTCGGGAGGTCTGGAGGCTTTGGGAAGTCTTGGAACTGAGGGTTCAACCCTCCAGCACAAAGGTTGAAGTGCAACCCCCTGAGAAAAACGGTCGAGTCAAGCCTCAAGTTTAAAAAAAAATCGAAAACGGCAAAAAATAGATGATAAATGTGCAAAAAAAAGAAGAATTAGCATCTGAGTGAGTAGCTCAGGGGGTAAGAAGAGAGACTACCAAGTGGAAGGTAGCACATTCAAGACTGTCACTGATATTTTTCTTTGTTTGCCTTTCTCAGGATTTTCAAACGATTTAAGAAGGGTCAGGTTGTGAACCAGCAACCTACAGCTCCATAGGCATATCCTTAACTCACTGAGCTACATATCAGATTAAAAAAGACATAATTTTGTTGTCCCTTTGTCATCGTAGTGTCCAAGTGACCACATGGGTGGAGCCAAGGTGGAGTCTGGGTGGAGAGTAGGAGGGGAGGTGGGGGGCAGCCTTCCTCCCCTACCTCCCCCACCGCCCACCACACCTTCCCCCGCCCGACGAGTTTTTCAAAGATCCAAGTCTCGTCGGTTTTCCCGAGTTTCTCGAGTTTCCACCAGGTTGGACGCAGAACAAGTTGTCATGAAGAGGTGTTGAAGTCGGCGAGGATGGAATGACTTTTTACAGCGACTAGAAGGAAGACGACTAGAAGAGCAGGTCTTTACACCACTATCCCTAAAATCCACAGTCAGCTCCAGAGAAATGAAGGAAAGTCAACTTTTATCAGCCTCCATCCAGATGTTCAACTTGGTATCTTTGAGATTTTTAGCACCACAAACCTTTAGAATCACACTTTATCATCATTTATTAGGACTTTAATGGAATCCAGCAGCAGATTGTTTTTGTTTACAAACTTTATTCTTGTCGTCGTGGGACTGCAGGATTTAAAACTGTTCCTTCTATTTGACCTCATGTTTATTTGTTTTAGTGGAGAAAGTTATAATTGTCGATTAGCCTCGTAAAAATCAAATAATAAATTGGATTAGTCAAAAGGTTTAAATTTCTTTATCAGTTTAATACCTACAGGCCCTTAACTAGATTTTATTTGTGCGCATAAAACATTCAAAAATCACCACAAAGCTTTGATGAGCATTCATACTTTTTATTTTTTTTCAAAAAAGCACAAACATAAAAAGGAATAGTCGAGTAAGGCAATTTGTACATCAGTTTGGTATGTTCCATTGTCTTCTGGCCCTCGGCTAGAAGAGCATCTCTGACTAGAAATACATGAAGATGTCATCAGACCGCTGTCATGTCTGTACTCATGTAAATCTAAGGTATCTAATGTCTGGATGCATCATCACTGATGACAGTATTCAAACATGATAACCCATGTTTAAATATCCACGGGTGATAAAAACAACTGTGATGAGTTGTGTTTTCTGAAACGCAACATCCATTGAGAAAGTCCATGAGTGACCTCTACTCAGTGTTTGGAAATGAGCAGGACCAAAATAAAACACTGGAGCTGAATTCCTCTTGACACTGACTGCATGAGGAGCAAAGCTGCAACACACTTTTCTTTGAGTTCATTTTCACCACTGTGTCTTCTCTAAACACACAAGCTCGACTAGATCATCAACGTAAGCTACATTATTCCAGAAAAGCAAAAGAAATCATTTGGCAACAGACGTAGTCTACCCCATGAGGCAGATAAAAGACTTTACATTTTCAGTCCTCCCTATTATACAAAATGAATTCAACTTTCAGTCAGTTCACGTGAGAGTAAAGGTTTGTCTTCCATCTGCAAGACAACACCTGGATTAGCTCTGAAAATCCAACAGCATGAAATTAAACTCATACAAAAATGACTGAATTCTTCCAGAAGAGAGATCAAACAAGTTCAAAAGACAGGTATGCAATGCTTTAGTGGAAACTCAAACTCAAAAGTGGGATCATGCAAACTATAGATTTTAAATGAGTTAAATTCCTTCTCCTTCTACAAAAACAGACATTTTCTTAGCAACAAACACGTCCATATGGCCAAGCCTGTGAGCAGTGTTTAGAACGTTGGCCGAGTAGGGATTTCAAATCAATATTACTCAAAATAATAACAGAACAAAGAGGATAATGTTTAATCCTAGATTTTTTTTTTCTGTTAAATAGTAAAAAAAAAAAAAAAGAATCTGAGCACATATTTTTAGGGTGTTTATCCTGAAAGTACAGAGAACAGTACCAGCAGAGCCACATAAAGCCCTGTTCAGTCGCATGAGATCGTCAGACAGACAGACGGACGCTGTGAGAAACACCAAAGTGGGATTAATGAGAGTGGCGGTGGAGATGCATCGAGGGTAATAATAATCCTTAACTGGGGCAGCAGGCAGCGTGAAGCCGTGAATGGATGGATGATACCAAGCCCCTCCTCCCCCACCCTCTCCTGGGGTAAATAGTGAGCCTCCTGCGAGCAAATCCACCACCCTCCATCTGTGACTGTGCTTTTCATGGAGACTCCCGCCGCTCAAGTGTCGCTGTGGGAGGATTTACTGACACAGAGTCGGGTTTTTATTCCACCAGGAGCCCTCCGGAGCTGAGATAACGCAAGAGAACGATGGAATCTAAACACTCGGAGGGTTTTCCTGAGAGGAACAAAGCTGAAACCTTCTGTGTTTGTGTGGAGGATGCATTACTAGAAGTCATGCCTGTGTTTCAGCACACGTGTGTTAGCTCGTATGTACATCAGTGGTGCCCAACCTTTTAGATTTTCACTGCTTAAATAAAGGGAATCCACTAGTGTCTACTGGTTTTATGAGAAAATTTAAACACGAAAAAAGCAAAAATGGAAGGAAAACCTACATGACTGTGTGTTTTATGCGTCCACCCTTAGGTTGGAAACCACTAGCATGCAGACTGAGCACATACTGTACAGTGGTGTGAGTCAACACGGACACAACTTATCTGTAGCATCCAGCAGGAGTATGATTTAGGTGACAATCATGCATAGGAAGAAACAGGAAAACCCATTTTGAACTTCGTACCACACAGATTGTATGTTCTCGTTTGGGTCCGATTGAGTTAAAAATCAGTTTTTCCTTTTAGTCCCTATGCCATGTATTGCATGAACAGCACAGTACAGTGCATCCCCCTCGATCTCTTAGTGATGTTTGGTGAGCTGCTCTTCTTTTAGACCGTCTTCCTCGCCGTTAGCACCCTGACGATGCTGCCTACTCCTCCAGCTGCCAGAGCCTGAGGACACAGCAAGCAAAACACGGTCGGGTTATTTTTCCATCATTGAAAATGTTCAAATCCGATGCAAACAAAATCCCGTCTAAGAAGTTTCAGCTCACCGTTTGGCCACATTTTGCCTATCTCAACCTAGCCCTCACATTCCCTGCACTGCCTTAAACTGCAAATCCCTTTTATGGAGAATAATACTGATGTTCTTTGATTCTTAAAGCTACAAATCTAAGAACAAGACAGTCCTGGATGTGATTTCTTGAGTCAATACCAACTCCTCAAACATCCGTTTCTGCATCAGTGTTTGTCTATAAAGCTCAAAGTTAACAGCAAAGTCTTTCATCTGCTTGTATCATAGACAGTAATGGTATTGTTAACAAGTGCTGATCTCATACCCCCCCCCCCCGCGACCCTAGTGAGGATTAAGCGGTGTATAGAGGATGGATGGATGGATGCTCTGATACCAGCCACATAAGATTAGAACTGCAAGGATTAATTGATTATCAAATATTTTGAAAAGCCATTTATCACTTTTATGTAAGAGTAGAATTTCTCTAATTCCAGCTTCTTAAAATTGAATATTTTTAGGTTCTTTTTCTTTTTTATGACAGTAAATTGAATATTTTTGGGTTGTAAATAAAACAAAACATTTCAGGACATCATCTTGGGCTTTTGAGAAACACTGACCGACATTTTCACCGTTTTCTGACATTTTATAGACCAAACAACTAATTTTTAAAAAATTGGAAAAATATTCAATAAAACAAACAAGCATTAGTTGAGTCAAAAACATATTTCAAAATATGGCGAAAAGTACCAATGTAATTAATATTTTGACGAGTGGAAAAAAAGAATCCTCCTGTCACATTGGACAGCGAGGTGGAAAGGTTTACCTTTTCGTGCCACTGCAGCAGGACGGCGCTGCTGTTTTCTGACGGCCTCTCAAAGCCTTTGTAGATGTATTTCATCAGCAGGTCCACGCCGTTCTTGTCGAGCGACTGCACTCCCTTCTCGATGTCGCTGCTCTTAAAGGCACTGAGCACCTTCAGCACCAAACCCTCTGCACGCTCCTGGACAGAGGAGAGAAGAAGCTGAAGACCAGAGCTGGCAGGTCATTTCTAGCCTGCATCTAAAATGCCACGAGTCTGCCCAATTTCTAACCCGGTCGATGACACAAATGAGCCACGACTTCAACGTAAAAACACAAAAGGTCCTCTCCAGAGACAGCGTTTGGTTTGTCTCTTCTGGGCTGCTGTGGTGATACTAGTGGTTGGTAGTTAAATGTGACTGCAGATAAATGAAGGCGCATTTTCTGAAAAACACCTTTTATTTTTGATAATACATCTCCCTAAGCTGCAGACGTTGTCCTGCTCTGTGCTGATCAATATTTCTGCTGTGTATTTCTGAGAAAAAAAATTTTTTTTTGGGAGGAACTGACGCACCAAAGGTCGTCACTAATTTCACCATTCAAGAGCTCGTTGGTTCTTAACGTGGCAAAATAAAATGTAGCGACGTTTAAAACATTACTGACAATAAAAAACAAACTCACCTTAACGTTCTGGTTCTTTGTGTTGATGGGCGGGTTCTTCAGGACTGCATGTAAAGCCTCCACGAGGTTTCCTGTGCAGGGAGGGTCAAGGATGCAACACAGAAAAGGAAAAGCCCACCGCCAAATCACAACCTCTGTAAAGATAATTACTGGAGCTACAAGCGTCAAGAGATTTCAGAAACAAAACCTTCTCACTAGAATCCAGCAGTGTTTTTAAAAACTCCACTTTTGTTCAGGGCTGAAGAAGTTCTTTCTGAAGAACGTAAGAGAGGAAATTAAATAAAGTTATTAAGTGGAGTCGCAACAATTAATTGACAGCAAACTATTTAGGTTTTGATTAATCGGTTTCAGTTAATTTTGAGGGAAAAACGGTCAAAGTTCTCTGATTACAGGATCTGAAATTTTAGATATTTTCTGTCTTATTTCCTCCCATGTTACAGTAAAATGAATATCGTTGGCTTCTTGACATCTCCTCACTGGCATTGCAAAGGTGTTTATTATCTCTTTTTAATGGAAAACTCTTTACTTACAATAAAACACGCTATGCCAATAAAACGCCATTTCTCTTCACAGTGTATCTTCAGTGGCCTGCTGCCCAAATGAGTAGCAGCAGAAGAATGAATTTCCCACTAAAAACACTAACAATTGGTCTGAATCAAACTGCGAAAGCCTCATATTAGCTTCAGCAAGAGTTGGGGAAAAAATACTGCGATTTTTCTTACTCATTCCAATTTAATCAGTAATCTATTTTTTTTCCAAGTCAAATTTCAGTCTAATACCTTCTGTATAAAAGATATACAGCCTTATTAAATACGATGCCATTAAAATAAAGGTGTGAGTGTCCCTTGAAGAGGATGGCATCAATTAGTAAAAGCACAATCAAAAGGTTCTTATTTATTTGAATGAGAAGGTGTCTCAAAACTTTTGACCAGTGGTGTACAACTAAGGGTTTTTGCACTGAACAGTCCTGCAGATGTAATCTCCGGTTACATACACAAGAGAAGAAATGATTTCTTGTATTTAAAGGAAGAATAGATCAACAGTTCTTTCAGTATGGACATGTGAGGTTAATATTGTTGATACTGTTATTTACACAGGTACTTAACAGTGATGAGCCATACTGGACCATATCTATGGACATGAGCTTTGGTTTTCTGTTGAAATTCTCCTCCACTATAGGATGAGGTTGGAGGACTTATCTAATGAGGAAGTGCTGCACTTTCAAGCCTTATAAGGCTCAGAAGACTGAAATTAAACTCCATAGCAGCTTCCATGATAATAAAAATCAGTAAACACATAAAGAGAAACAGATTTCTAGCAGGTGAGCCAAACCTCCACTCATCCTGCTAAGCTAACTTGCAGAAGCACAGCAAAGTTGCAGAAGCATTTAAAGGCACTGGAGGGCTAAAACCTGAAGTGGCTTTTCTGCAGACGAACAGCAGCGTGCAGTGATTTTTCATTACACACGGCCTAAACCTGCTCGGAAGCAGAAATCCCTGGAATGTGGCTGAGAGACAAGTCTGGACAGAGACTGGCCTGCTAGCTAAACGCCGTTCAGACAGCAGCTAATGAAGCAACGAGCAGAGAAATGTTGGTCTGAACACAACCAGGCGGCTCCGTTTATAATCGAGCAGGCTAACAGCAGCCAGCTAATCATGAGAAGGATATTGTCTGATGAGGGAGTCCACTTCTGCTTCGTCAGGACCCAGCTGGTTTTCTCCTCCGTCCTCTTCGTCCACGAATTTGTTCTCGTCGTACTCGTCCACGTCCACTCGCCTGAAGCGGGCCGACACGGTGTTCTTCGACATGTCGGCGGAGGTTTGTTCGTCTTTTCCTGAACCACGGAGGACGACAGCTGAAGCTGCAACCCGGCCTTTTGCTCTCTAGCACTGCTTCTCTACGGCTGTCAGAGGCTTCCTGGCTTCCTCCTCTTCTACGCCTCTGGTTAGTGCGGATCAGTTTGCAGCGCCTGCTGGACACAAGCTGTAACTGCAGGTCAATGGCTGTAATCTATGTTTTGGCCGATAGAGGGCGATCCAACCTAAGAAATGTAACCATAGACAGAGAGCGCTCATCTACTTTATTCTATTTTGTCTCATTTATTCAGTCACAAGTCAGCTCAGTTAACCCTCCTGTTGTCCTCGTTTACGAGCACCACAAAATATTGTTTCCTTGTCTGAAAATAATCCAAAAATTCAGCAAAAAAAATCCCCCAAATTTCAGAAAATTTGCAAAACCGTCAGGAAGAAAATTTTAATAATTCTTTTAAAGTTTCCCTTAAAAGTTTTATTTATAAAGTCCCCCAAATTTGGCATGAAAATTCTTGTAAATATTTTCAAAAAATGAGTAAAACTCTTCCAAAAAATCCTAAAAATATTTAAAGCGATTACAAATATATCACCGAAACATTTTCTTTATGAACATTCACATAAAAATCAACCAAAATCCAGCGAAATTCACCGGATTTTGGTTGATTTTTATGTGAATGTTCTTAAGAAACATTTTTAACATTTCTTTTATTCCACCAAAAAATGTTAAAAGATTTCCAAAAAATGATGAAAATGTGGACACCAAAAGTTTCACTGTGAAAACATTTTTTTTTCACATTTTTAAACTTTCAAGTGGGTAAATTTTGACCCACAGGACACCACAAGGGTTAACATAACCACTAAAAAATGCAGATAAGCAAACTTAGAAAGCGCCCCACTGTTATTTATTATAACCTGAATTAAAGTGAAAATAAGAAAATAACCATTTTTGTCTTCTGACATGTTGCTGCAGAGCCCTCTTTCTCTGCACTGCCAGGTAAAATGTAAAGGGAAATATAGTATCTGTTATATTTCTTTACTTCTGTTTTTCTTTTTAAAAAGCATAAATATTCTATCAGATTTTGCTTAAGAAATATTAGTGAAATTTAAAAATGCATAGCATGTGTAATATTTGTGTATTTGTATGTCTACACTTCTTTCTATTTGTTTTTTATTACACTACACACGTGGACAAAATTGTTGGTACCCCTCAGTTAAAGAAGGAAAAACCCACAATTCTCACTGAAATCACTTGAAACTCACAAAAGTAACAATAAATAAAAATTTATTGAAAATTAAATAATCAAAAACAGCCATTACTTTTGAATTGTTGATTAACATAATTATTTAAAAAAACAAACTAATGAAACAGGCCTGGACAAAAATGATGGTACCTCTATAAAAGATTGAAAACTATTTGACCAGAGTGACATGATTAACTCAGGTGTGTCATTTCATTGACATCACAGGTGTTTCCAAACTCATAATCAGTCAGTCTGCCTATTTAAAGGGAGACAAGTAGTCACCCTGCTGTTTGGTGAAAAGGTGTGTACCACACTGAACATGGACAACAGAAAGCGAAGGAGAGAATTGTCCCAGGACATCCGAAAAAAAATTATAGACAAACATCTTAAAGGTAAAGGCTATAAGACCATCTCTAAACAGCTTGAAGTTCCTGTGACAACAGTGGCTCATATTATTCAGAAGTTCAAGACCCACGGGACAGTAGCCAACCTCCCTGGACGTGGCCGCAAGAGGAAAATTGATGACAAATTGAAGAGACGGATCGTTGGAATTGTATCCAAAGAGCCCAGAGCAACCTCCAAAGAAATTAAAGGTGAACTCCAAGGCCAAGGTACATCAGTGTCAGATCGCACCATTCGTCGTTGTTTGAGCCAAAGTGGACTTCATGGGAGACGACCAAGGAGGACACCACTGCTGAAAAAAACTCATAAAAAAGCCAGACTGGAATTTGCAAAAATGCATGTTGACAAGCCACAAAGCTTCTGGGAGATTGTCCTTTGGACAGATGAGACCAAACTGGAGCTTTTTGGTAAGGCACATCAACTCTATGTTCATAGACTGAAAAACCAAGCATACGAAGAAAAGAACACTGTCCCTACGGTGAAACATGGAGGAGGCTCAGTAATGTTTTGGGGCTGCTTTGCTGCATCTGGCACAGGGTGTCTTGAAAGTGTGCAAGGTACGATGAAATCTGAAGACTATCAAGGCATTCTGGAGAGAAATGTGCTGCCTCGTGTCAGAAAGCTTGGTCTCAGTCGCAGGTCATGGGTCTTCCAACAGGACAACGATCCAAAACACACAGCCAAAAACACCCAAGAATGGCTGAGAGAAAAGCGTTGGACTATTCTAAAGTGGCCTTCTATGAGCCCAGATCTGAATCCCATTGAACATATGTGGAAGGAGCTGAAACATGCCATTTGGAGAAGACACCCATCAAACCTGAGACAACTGGAGCTGTTTGCTCATGAGGAGTGGGCCAAAATACCTGTTGACAGCTGCAGAACGCTCATTGACAAATACAGAAATCGTTTAATTGCAGTGATTGCCTCAAAAGGTTGTGCAACAAAATATTAAGTTATGGGTACCATCATTTTTGTCCAGCCCTATTTCATTAGTTTTTTTTTTTAAATAATTATGTTAATCAACAATTCAAAAGTAATGGCTGATTTTGATTATTTAATTTTCAATAAATTTTAATTTATTGTTACTTTTGTGAGTTTCAAGTGATTTCAGTGAGAATTGTGGGTTTTTCCTTCTTTAACTGAGGGGTACCAACAATTTTGTCCACGTGTGTATCCTTGATGCTTTGGCAGTTTTGTTAACCTAATATTAATGCCAATAAAGCATATTGAATTAAAATGAATTTCTCCACATGACAACTACCTAGCTCACCCCACATTAAAGCTACACCTCTTATTTTACTTTATTCACCATTATTCATTGTGCTTTTCTAATTTCTTACATATTATTATAAACAATGTTTCATTTGTCATGGTTAAACTGTTTTAGTGCTGAAAAAGAAAGAAAGAGGCTAAAATGTGAGACACTCTGATAGATGGTTATTGTCAGAAAAGGTTTTGATTCTATAGTAAATGTGATGCGGTTGTTTGTTAGTAGTCTGGTCCTTGACCATCTCTCATAGTCTTTGGAAATATTCAGATAATAATAAACTTTTTTTTTGCTGCAATAGTTTAGTAAAACACCAGTTCATGTATATCCGTAAATATAATTATCTATTATCCTTGTACATTTTGATGTGTATTTCTGTCTTTAAATGCCAGGCTGTGTGGCGTTCTTATATGTTCAACAAAAACAGTTTTTATTTCTCTGTAGATACATTTCAATTAAAAAAAAATCAATAACCACCTAACTCATTTTCTATTGTATGTAAGCAGAACAAACTGAACAGAACAAAAACAACAAGAAATAGAATATGTTTTGATGAAATCTAATAAAAATACTAAGAGAGTAAATTAGAATAATTTGTTTAGATTCATCTTTATTGGTGCTTTACTTGCGTTCATTTAAACATAGTTACGTCATCCTAAAACAGGGCAGCTCGCATAGAAAAAGTAACTACAAGCTGAACAACTTGTGTACAAAGTTCTTTTGAGATGCAGAATCTTAAGGAAATTGGTTTTAAAAAGAGACAAAGAAATAACTGAGTAAAACTTTATGTGGTTTAACATTATGTTTTGCTGAAACGTCCCACCTTTAAGCATTAAAATATCCACACATCCTGAATATCTCTTTTAAGTTTCACAGCTGTTTTTAGAAGTTTGTCTTGATTCCTTGATTTGATGGAGCAACATGATCTCTTCATTTACATCCGCTGCTTTTTGTAGCGAAATTTACTGCCAGAAAATTGTAAAGATAGTATTGCTGATTAAACAGAGAGTACTTATCCTTTTGTAGTTCACATTAAATGAGTGAATTTACGGGAGCATTTAGTATTATAAATGTTTTTCCAGTACAAATGGCATAATGGATACTGAACTGGAATTGGTACACGGCTTGTGTCATCGACTTAACAATCCACAGGCCTGGATGTGTGTGATACTCCTGCATACTAGTCACATAATTCACCCCTATGATAATACGGGCATTTAGTTTGATAGCACCCAGATGCTTCTGCTCCAGTGATGAAATCTTGGAATTTGTTGGAATCCAATGCAATTAGCACCACTGTGTGTGTGTGTGTGTGTGTGTGTGTGTGTGTGTGTGTGTGTGTGTGTGTGTGTGTGTGTGTGTGTGTGTGTGTGTGTGTGTGTGAGAGAGAGTGTGTGTGTGTGTGTGTGTGTGTGTGTAATGATTTTAAAACTATGCCTTTTATATAAATAAAGTTAATACATGTGAAGAATGTTGTTGTTTCTGATACTACAGTTCTTGATAAACATCTAATATTAGCGCATGCAGTCAAGTAAAGTCATCCAAGCCCAGGAAGAATTTGGAGGTAAATCCAATTTATTAAGTGAATTTATCCAAAACATTAGAGTTATGTTCCTGAAAGTTGTGAAGAAAGTCTGAGGGAAAATTCACTTTGTGGTGTTGTTCAGTTGCTGGCAATGGAATTCAGAGCTTCTCTTGGTATTGCCTTAAAAGAAACATTCTACTGTGGTGGAAAGAACTTTTCAGACACTCTTAAAATGTGACACAATCTCAAATAATAAAATGAAATGTTTGTGCTAAAATCTTTTTTTGTGTTTCAAAAGGTGTGGCTGCATTAGACAGACACAAATAGAAATGATTTTGTTGTTTATTGTTTACAAGAAAAACTAACGAAACTAAATTCTACCAAAATGACCCAATATTCAAAATGTCATATTTTTATGGAACCAATCGATTTTAAATTTTTCATGTCTTTTTGAGGATTTGTTCAGTACTACGACTGTGATTGTACTAAAATAACTGCGCTAAAACCTACGAGTGAATCATAATGCAATATTTCACAAATGTATAGTGTCTGAAAACTTTCTTCCACCACTGTACATGTGTAGTTATATTATCAATCAATCAATCAATCAATCAATCAATCAATCAATCAATCAAACTTTATTTATAGAGCACTTTTCATACAGTTAGAAATGCAACAAAAACATTAAACATTATTTTAAAAAAAGACCCTAAAAGAACGTTTCTTCAGAATGACCAGAGCATTGGTCCACTGGGTTGCCGGGAAACTCCACCGTTGATAAAGTAGGTTTGTGTGTGTGAGTGTGTGTGTGTGTGTGTGGGCTGTTTCTACAGACCATTTAACTTCTGCCTTGGAAGTATTTGTTTTACTGGACCTGTAATGGGTGGCCTGTGGTGAGTCCACCGACCACCACGTCAGCCCTTGATGTCAGGGTTTTCCTGCGTCATGTAAAAGTGCATTTTTCCTCTTTGCAGGAAACGAGACAGACTCTCCATGCCGTTAAAGCACACACTCATCTTTACTTGCATCAGTGGAACAAATTAGAAGAAGCACAAACTGATATATCTGTTTGTCAAACTAACAAACAGGCGAACGCTTTGGTTCCTCCAGATCTTTCATCCTCAAACTCGCATGAGCTCATGTTCGATGCTGGCGGGGAGCCCTGTGATGTTGCCAGGGCAACAGGCAAACCTGACAAAGAAAAAGTAGATCATAACACATAGGCCTTTTCTGGGAAGTCAAGAAGGCGGGACACACCTACATTTCATTTATGACCTTTTTTGTTAGAAGTGGAATTTTTAATTTCCTTATCTGTCCTGTCTAGACTGCTGGTCCTGTGCCTCAGAGGAGAAAGGAGAACATTGGCTAATGGATTTCCTCCCATTCCCTCCAGCACACTGATGAGATGTATGAGAAAGTGCTGCTCACTGAACTGGACATGTCTATGTATGTGTGAAGCTGAATAGCACGACCAGAATAGCAAGAATGTAGGATTGTGAAACAGGTGAGTTTCATTCAACCCCTTAGAGACTCTCCACGCTAACACGCTGTTAGCACACTGCTCTCAGTTAATGAACACGTAGGAATAATAGCATGCATACACATTTTCTTTTCCTCCCCTCTCACTTCATTACTTCCACTCCCTCTCTCTCACACATTGAGCCTTGCGTGCATTGGTCATGAGTGTCCTCATTGCAGGCTTTGTGGAGTGCCCCAACCTGTCTGTGCTATGTGAATGACTCAGCACATCAAAAGGTGAGGATGCAGGCGCATACATGACCCTCACGTGAATGTGCAAATTAGCAAACCCTGGAAAATTTCAATATGGAGGACGTTTCTTCTCCTGCAGTGCACTCCGAGACAGTCAGGCCCCGCAGAAGAGATGAAACTTTAAAAAAAAAAAAGGCTCTTTCAACGTCTGAGCAAATCTGCATGGCATCGGGCCAAGTGCTTCCGTGCCAGAGAAAAGGACTAACAGAACAGCAAAGTACCCTAAGCACATAATTAGTACTCTCATATGAAGGGAATATTGCTCTTGGATGATGATTTAATTGGGGAATGTAATGATTTAGCGGGTGCTGCGTTGGAGCAGGTCTCCAGGCTGGGAGAGACTGTGGGTGGCTTCCTTCAGTCTGTAGGGGAAAGTAATTCTGGTGTGTTGTTTTGTAACATCAATCTGAGGTTAAAGTTGCCCATTTAGGCATATAATGATGATGTACATGTTTCTGGTTTTGTGATTTATTAAGTAATATATATCACTCATCATGAGACTCCAGACTGAATATGAGGCGAACCAGAAGCTGTTTTTAATCAAACCGCTGATTAAAAAACACGAGTTCTATGTCTAAAACACTCCATATAACAGATTTATGTATTTATCAATAAGCGAAGACAAATCTGGTTTAACATGTGTAGATTTTGAGGTGTCTAATTTTGACAATTTTTCCTATGAAGCACATGTGCAAAATTCCTATTTTTGCCTTGGTTCTCAGATTTCTCTGGAAGTGATCCGAATTGTTCACAGCACTACTATTTTTGAATTTTCTGTATAAATACAATGGAAGCTGACTGAAAACTTACACAAGTCTACACAAGAAGTTTCATCAACACAGAAGATGAAAACTGGATGGGAAAAAGTCAGCATCGGTATGTTTTTCTCTCTCTGGGAACAAAATCCCTTTGGATAATTCTTCAGAAAAGGGAAGTTGGAACTATTCAGGGAAGTATGAAACACTGACAGTTGCCATTAATTAAAAAAAAATCCATTCAGCTCCATTGTTCTGGGTTGTCCACAGAAATCTCAGACTGAATTCCATTATTATTAAAAACTAAGCTATCTGATCCATTAATACTATTACTCAACACTTCTCATTAACACACTAATTAGCTACAACATTCAAGTTGGAGTGCATGAATTTCACATATAAATTAACATCCGTTTCATGTAAGTGGACACAACGTTGACTAAGCCTTTCAAGTAAATCTTTCTGTAATTTCCAGCATACCAGGCTGTGACACTGATCCCACATTGCTCCACTGGTAGTCATAGCCATTTTTAGTCAACTGGCAGTGATTAGTTTGCCATGGCTGAAGAGGGGAGCAGCTGCAGCGACAAACTGTGCGGACCAGAGAAACTAGGAGGATGGTGAAAAGGCAAAATGATGAACTCTACAGGGTTAAAGCCATGCACACAGAAGTATAGTGGCACTTGTCATGGGGTTGGATATATTATCAGCATTACATATTGTTTTATTATGTTAGCAAGTTGGCAGTCACTTCTGAAGTTGATGTATTGGAAGCAGGAAAAATGACCAGTGGCAGGACCTGAGTGACTCTGACAAAGCTTGACCACTGGGTCAGAAGATCTTTACAACAGCAGGTCTGGATTAAGATTAAGAGACTTTATTGTCATTGCAAGGGTACCATGACCATTTGGCAACATCTCTTGTACACTGGAAATAAATGCTCCTCTCAAAACAAGGAAAAAAAAAACTTATTTCAAGGAACTTTTGGCTTGAAAAAAGTGAAAAAAAATCTGCCAATAGAACAAGTGAAAAATGGCTTGGTAAGATTTCTTGAAATAATATATGATGTTTAGAATACTGTGATCTTAAAATTAGCTGGGAAAACTTATTTTAAGTTATATTTTACCAAGATAGTCAAGCTTAAAAGACATGCTTAAAAAATAGCAGTTTTTCACTCAAAAATTGATTTTTGCTTTCATGTAACCTCCTAATTAATAAACCTAATTAAACTTATTTTGAATTTTCTTGTTCAATACAACTCAAAACAAGATAATTCCATGATTGTTTGACTTAAGATATTTAAGATGCATTGTCTTGAAACAAGTCCCTCCATCTTGCTGAAATGTCACTTAAGTGAACTTAGCTTAACATTTTGACATAAAATAAGACAAATAGACTTGGTAAGATTTTGAGCTTTTGCAGTGTAGCAGCTTGGTGAGTGTGTGTGGTTCTTGCAGCAGTCTCTTCACAGCCATGGGAAAGAAGCTGTGTCTCAGTCTGTCAGTGTGGGCTCTCATGACTCTGAGAGTTTCCTGGGTGGGCAGAGTCATTCTGGATCTTTGTAGCCCTTCGGAGGAGACGGCTGGAATAGATCTTCCCTAGGTGTGGAAGTGGAGAGCGGATGATCCACTGAGCCATCTTGATGACTCGCTGCAGTTGTTTCTTTTCAGATGCAGTGCAGCTTGTGGGGTGTTACTTCTTCTTTTCCTTTCGGCTTTTCCCTTCAGGGGTCGCCACAGCGAATCAATTGCCTCCATCTAACCCTGTCTGCTGCATCCTCTTCTCTCACACCAACTACCTTCATGTCCTCTTTAACCACATCCAGGGCCGGACTGGGAAAGAAATTCAGGCCGGGAGATTTCCAATCAGTCAGGCCACTTCCGTCACCTCAAGGGTTGTGTCACGTGGGCTAATGCACCAAAATTTTGTTTTTTTTCCTTCCAAAAATATGCCTTTTACAGTTATGTTATAGCAATTGCAACACTACTAAACAGACAGTAAGTCTATTAAACACAACCATAACAACAGCTCCATACAGTCAAGTACTTTTCTCTTCTGTAATCTCTTCACTACCCTCACCAATTTTTCCAATGTTTTCATTTTCCTATTATTTATATAACATGTGGAATTAAAAAAATATATATTATTTTGTCAGCAAATCATTTAGATGTCAGCTGGTCATAGCTAATAGTATATGCAAACGCCAATGTTCATTTTATAACTGAAAATTGTAAGTCAACTGCCTATCCTACCTGAAGAGGGGGTCTCAAACGTTTTCAGGCTATGGAGCTTATTTGGGCCAGACATTTTTTATTATATTTTGGCCTTTGAAGTCTGATGATGCATTTGTGAGAAGAACCGACCGTTTGTAAACTTACTTGAAGTAAGAGTGCTCCATAATCTCCGCTCCTTCCACTCTCTGGCCTCACTCTCATATCACCGCTCTGCAGTTCGTTCTCGCTATGAAGAGGCGGGCCATAAAGCAACTAACCAATCATGGCACGTTTCTTCTAAAAAAAATGTCTCTTTGACCAATCCCTATCCTTCTGATTTAGAGCTCAGAGCACTTGCTTTGTGTGAGTGACAGGAGGGTGGGCGTGTACTCTGTAAGGCTTCTAGCGCTGCTGTCTCTGGCCTGTCTGCCAAAAAGCCGATCAACTTTTTTTCATTGGCCTGCCAGTCCGTGGCTGGCCTGTCCAGGCAGGCCAATAAGGAGGCAGGCCACCGGGAAAAGTCCCGCCTCTCCCGATTGCCAATCCGGGCCTGACCACATCCATAAACCTCCTCTTTGGTCTTCCTCTAGGCCTCCTGCCTGGCAGTGGGAAACTCAGCATCCTTCTACCATTATATTCACTCTCTCTCCTCTGGACATGTCCGAACCATCTCAGTCTAGTGTCTCTGACTGTCCCTCTGATGTACTCATTCCTGATCCTATCCATCCTGGTCACTCCCAAAGAGAACCTCAGCATCTTCAGTTCTGCTACCTCCAGCTCTGCCTCCTGTCTTTTCCCCAGGGACACTGTCTCCAGACCAAACAACATGGCTGGTTTCACCACAGTTTTGTAAACCTTTCCTTTCATTTTAGCGGAAACTCTTCTCTCACACATCACACCCAACACTTTTCTCCAGCCGTTCCAGCCTGCCTGTACACGCTTCTTCACCTCTTTTCCACACTCTCCACTGCTCTGTACTGTACTTAGGGTCAACCTAAGTACTTAAAATCCTCCACCTTCTTGATCTCTTCTCCCTGTAACCTCACTCTTCCACTTGGGTCCCTCTCATTCACACACAGACATTCCGTCTTGCTGCGGCTAACCTTCATTCCTCTCCTTTCCAGGGCAAACCTCCATGCCTCTAGCTTCTCCTCCACCTGTTCCCTGCTCTCACTACAGATCACAATGTCATCTGCAAACATCATAGTCCATGGAGACTCCTGTCTAACCTCATCTGTCATCCTGTCCATCACCATAGCAAACAAGAAGGGGCTCAGAGCTGATCCCTGATGTAGTCCCGCCTCCACCTTGAACTCCTCTGTTACTCCTACAGCACACCTCACCACTGTCTTACAGTCCTCATACATGTCCTGCACCACTCTAACATACTTCTTTGCTACTCCAGACTTCCTCATACAAAACCACAGTTCCTCTCTGGGCACCCTGTCATAAGCTTTCTCCAGATCTACAAAGACACAATGCAGCTCCTTCTGACCTTCTCTGTACTTCTTTATCAACATCCTCAAAGCAAATATTGCATCTGTTGTACTCTTTCTTGGCATGAAACCATACTGCTGCTCACAGATGTTCACCTCTGCCCTTAGTCTAGCTTCAACTACTCTTTCCCATAGCTTCATCGTGTGGCTCATCAGCTTTATTCCTCTGTAGTTGCCACAACTCTGCACGTCTCCCTTGTTCTTAAAGATGGGCACCAGCACACTTCTCCTCCATTCCTCGGGCATCTTCTCACTATTTAAGATCCTGTTGAACAACCCAGTCAGAAACTCTACTGCTACCTCTCCGAGACACTTCCATACCTCCACAGGTATATCATCAGGACCAAGTGCCTTTCCACTCTTCATCCTCTTCAATCCCCTCCTCACTTCATCCTTACTAATCTTTGCTACTTCCTGGTCCACAACAGTCACCTCTTCTATTCTTCGTTCTCTCTCATTTTCCTCATTCATCAACTCTTCAAAGTACCCTTTCCATCTTCCCATCACACTATTGGCACCTGTCAACACACTTCCATACTTATCCTTTATCACCCTAACCTGCTGTACGTCCTTCCCATCTCTGTCTCTCTGCCTTGCCAACCTATACAGGTCAGTCTCTCCCTCCTTACTGTCCAACCTAGCATACAAGTCATCGTAAGCCCCTTGTTTGGCCTTTGCCACCTCTACTTTCACCTTACGCTGCATCTCCCTGTACTCCTGTCTACTCTCTTCAGTCCTCTCAGCGTCCCACTTCTTCTTAGCTAACCTCTTTCTCTGGATCTGCTCCTGCACCTCCTCATTCCACCACCAAGTGTCCTTATCTCCTTTCCTTCCAGATGACACACCAAGTACTCTCTGACCTGTCTCTCTGATCACATTTGCTGTAGTTGTCCAGTCATCTGGAACCACCTCCTGACCATCCAAAGCCTGCCTCAACTCTTTCCTGAAAGTCATACAACACTCTTCCTTTTTCAGCTTCCACCATTTGGTCCTCTGCTCTGCCTTTGCCCTCTTCATCTTCTTCACTACCAGGGTCATCCTACACACCACCATCCTATGCTATCTGGCTACACTCTCATCTACCACTACTTTGCAGTCACTGATCTCCTTCAGATTACACCGTCTACACAAGATGTAGTCTACCTGTGTGCTCCTATCTCCACTCTTATAGATCACCCTATGTTCCTGCCTCTTCTGGAAGAAAGTATTCACTACAGCCATTTCCATCTTTTTTGCAAAGTCAACCACCATCTGTCCTTCTGCGTTCCTCTCCTGGATACCAAACCTGCCCATCACCTCCTCATCATCTCTGTTTCCTGCACCAACATGTCCATTGAAGTCTGCACCAATGACAACTCTCTCACTTCTAGGGATGCTCTGCATCACTTCATCAAGGTCCAACCAGAATTTCTGCTTCTCCTCCAGCTCACATCCTACCTGTGGAGCATACCCACCAACAACATTGAACATCACACCTTTGATTTCTAGCTTCAGGCTCATCACTCGATCTGACACTCTTTTCACCTCCAGGACATTCCTAACAAACTCCTCCTTCAAGATAACTCCTACTCCATTTCTCTTCCTATCTACACCATGATAGAACAACTTGAACCCTGCTCCTAAACTTCTAGCTTTACTACCTTTCCACCTGGTCTCCTGGACACACAGTATGTCCACCTTCCTCCTCTGCATCATGTCAACCAGCTCTCTACCTTTTCCTGTCATAGTTCCAACATTCAAAGTCCCTACTCTCAGTCCTTGACTCTTGGTGTTCCTCTTCTCTCTCTTCCTACGAACACACCTTCCTCCCCTCCTTCTTCGACCAACAGTCGTCTATTTTCCACCGGCACCCTGTAGGTCGACAGCACCGATGGCAGTCGTTGTTAACCCGGGCCTCGACCGATCCGGTATGGAAGTCATACATTTGATTCGCATGTCTGATTTGGCCAAGGTTTTACGTCGGATGCCCTTCCTGCCACAATCCTCTGTATTTATCTGGGCTTGGGACCGGCACAATAAGACACTGGCTTGTGTCCCCTTGCGGCTACATTTTGTGGGGGGTTACTGCTATGTGGTTAATATCAACACAAAATGACCCAAGAAAGGACAACCAGACTACTGACAGGGTCACAGACACCCATGACTCACCGATGTGCATGGAGGGTGATGGTGAGAACTACTGTAGCACTGTAGGCTGTGATAGAAAGGTAGAACAGAGTGCAGTGCATCATAGCTTGCACAGTGTATTCACAGACCGGTCGGAGCACCCAGCCTGACCCCTTCCACTGTCACAAATTTCTATTGCACAAGAAGGCAAAGTTTGAAATGTAACACCAACCTAAATATGGGAATGGTATTCTCTGACGGTAACTGCCTCTCTCAGTGGGATAATGTGTCACACTGCAAAAAAATGTTCAATAATGGTTTGAGGAACATGATTTTTTTCTCTCTCTGTCCTGTCTGGATAAGTTCTCCTTTGTTTCTGAATTGTGGTTTCTGGCTCCTCAAACCATTGTAATGTTTTGTTGTCTTTTGTTTCTTAATCTTCAGCTTCCCACTCTCAACGCAGATGGCCGTCTACCTGGTCCTGTTGGAGGTTTCTTGCATTTAACAGGTATTTTTTCTTCCTCACTATCACCAAATGTCTACTCAAGAGGGAACCGCTGGGTTTCTCTCTATAATAATTTGATTTCTCGTGCTGATTCCACTTCCAAATCCTCAGATCTCAGTCTAATCAAGCGTCTTTTGGGTGTGTTGGACAAACAAGTCCAGTCAATGGAGGCCCCACCTCACAATTTCCACGACTTAAAGGATCTGCTGCCAACGTCTTGGTGCCTGATAGGACAGGACACCTTCAGAGGTCTGTGGAGTCCAGGCCTCGATGGATCAAAGGTGTCTTGGCAGCATGAGGGGGGGAACTACACAACACAAAGCACATGGATTGAATATTGGGTCTGAATGGTGCATCATTCGGATGAACCAACTCTTTGCTACACGTTCCATGGTACATTTTATAGACTCGAATTTAGTCATGAGTTGAAACATGCTGCTGCAGTAATTTAGTATTGCTCACAGTTGGAAGAGTTACAAGAGTAAGATTAAAGAAAAAAATTATAAAAATCAAAGCCACAGGGTTATTCTTAAGCAATACAACCACTTCTATGTGAATATGCAAAACTTTCAAACTTCATGCTCAGTATTTCTTCTGTTTCAAAAACGTCGTCTCCAAGCCCAAACTGACATAAATTTGAAGACATTATTAGTTTTATTTTCTCAAACATTAAAGAGCTCCCTTCAGAGTTGTAAAAGACATTTTAGAACCTTTTCAGGAGTGAAATGGTACAAAAGTAGCTGTTATAGGATATATTTTAAATTGTCTCACATTTGCATCAAAATGAAAAAAACACTTCCAACATGCTCTAAATAGGTTTCATATATGTGTATAACATTAGAGATTAAGTAAGGAAATGTGTTTTTCTCGTAATTCCCGTTAACCCAGCATTTCCAAACATGTTTGAAGGTATTTATATGCAAGTGCTAGGAAATAACATCACAGAGGGCACATAAATTCCAAGAGAACGATGTGGTGATAGGCAAGTCATAAAGCTGGAGGGAAAACACTGAAATGTCACATCTCTGTTCTGAATTACCGTCAGAGCAGTTACTAACGCCAACATTTTATATGCTCGAAGGGTCTGTCTAAATAATGGTTGGAATTTGAGTTGAGATTAATCCAATCACGCAAAGTTTATGAGCCAAACAAAAGGAAAAAGAACATCAAGGAGCTGCGACCCTGCACTCTTTCCTCGGCTGCTGTGTTATTTCAGGATTGGTCTCAGGGATGAGGGTTCCAGATTAGTTAACAGAAAGCATAACACGCAAGATAAGATCTATCTTTTATTATTGTCTTTTAACAATGTACATAAACATGATGTATGTCGTGTTGCCAGTCATAATACAGTTAGAGTATTTATGTACATATCTGAATTCCCTAGAACTGACATTGTCAAAGACCATAAAATGCAATATATAAAAAATACAGAAAATTGTTACAGTTCATATTTTCTTGCTAAATGAATTAAAAGCAAAACGTAAAAGAAAAGAATAAATGTACAAAAGATGTAACACAATCACTCACAGAAGTTCACAGGATGTCTTCACAAAATGATGGATGCCTGTTTTGTTCTAAATAGAACTTCATGAACTATTTTGGGAACTTAATCACCTTCATGGGAATAGCCCATATAGACCTATCTATACCATATTCACATTAGTCTGTTATACATGAGGTTACAGCAAACAGTTGGTTCGTCAAACTTAAAGTGATTATGATTCATATTTTTTATATTTAATCTACTATCAAATGACAAAGTAAAAGCAATTTCATTATTCGAAAGTTGCTGATTGTTGTGATGAACCTGAACTTCACAGGGTTGAGAGTGAATTTTAGTTCGTGTTAAGCTCTTAGGGAAACAATTTTACTGTTTTGGTTCATTCTTGACTCAAATTCATTTGTTTTTGCCCACAGCAAGCAGGTGTTTACAGCAAAAAAAGAGGAAAAACACTGTACACAGCACCAAAGAGGAGACAGACATAGTTAGCAGCTACAGCAACAAGCTGGTAAACACAGCAGAGCCTGAAATCTCCCTCGGAACTTGGTAGAGACCAAACACAGAGCTAAAAAAGAGCGAATATTAGACTTGTGGCCAAAACTTCAAATTAATCATCATCATGCTTTGTAAAAAAGCACAACTTGCTGTCCAGTTCACATTATCTGCCTAAAGAAACATATAAGTTGTGTTTGCAACGTTGAGTTTAAGAACTACAAATAGAAACTAGTTTGCCCATTTCTGCAACAAAATCCACCCTGTAACACCTGTAAAGCTCAAAAATGTAAATTTATATGTGTTTTTTTTAAAATTCATAATTACAGTTTTTGTACATTTGGACAACTAACAAACTAGCTGTTTCCCCTTTTTCCAATTGCTTGCTTACATGTAACTTACAGACATTGGTATTGAAGTGAAATATTACCCAAATTTCCGAAACTATTTCTTGCATACAAGAATACTATTACTTTTTTTTTTTTTTTAAAGAAAAGGAAGAAGAAGAGAGGCATCATATTAAAATTCACTAATAGGCAAACTACAAAGGTTTCATGGTTACAAAACCCTGCATCAAGGTTACAGAACACTTTTTCTCGTTTTTTCCCTCGACCTACATTAACATATAGGGGTCGGGAATGGTTCAGTGTAAAATTCCACTTCTTGTCGTGCAGTCTTCGGGCCCCTGCAGGTATAGGTGTAGTGTGTCAGATTCCAGGCCTCCAATGCTGCAGGTGTAGGTGTAGTGTGTAAAATTCCACTGAGTGCTGCCGAGAACCACCGTCTCAGCTGGAGCAGGTCTCGTGATCGCTCCCCCGAGTCTTTCCTCACGTTGACCTAAGCACCAATCTTTCTTCAAAATGTCCGATAGCAAGTTGGTTTAGTTGGAGGAGGAAGTGGCCATGGAAAAACAAACTGTATCTGTATCTAAAAGGCACCCTGAAACAACATGGTCAGGAAAATAAACACACCTTTATCCTCTTGGAGAGAGAGAGGGAGAGTTAGCAAGGAGAAGCAGGGCTGTTTCCATGGTATCAAGTTTTGTTTTTCCAAAATGGTGGCTTTAATATGAGACACTCCCTACAGGGGTAACAGGGAGTGCTCCTTCCCTGTAGGTGGATAAACATCATTGAGATGTTTGAGGTATCCAGACGGGGTGCACTTGGCATGTTTAGGAGTTGCCATCAAACAAAACCAATGGTTACGAGCTGCTCATCCACGTTTTCAAACAGGATTACATGTTTAGACCGGCCATCCGGGGGAAAAAACAAAAACACGGTAATTTGCATGCTCTGTAGTCACACACAGAGTTCAGTTCATAAGCAGGTACAGTGCAGGTGAGGTTTCTCATTGTGTGCTTGCACAGCACTAAATTTAGAAGCAGCGAGACTGCAGGTCATTGGATAGATGCAAATGCAGCTTCTCTCTAAGCAGCATAATAGCCGAGCGGTGTCCATGTGGACTGAGAGTGTTGCAACCAGAGTAGAAAATTCACATGATGCAATAAAGTGAAGTGAATAAGCTAATTCTAAGTGGACATTTCTTTCATAAGAAAACCAAACCACAACTCACAAACAATCTTGTGTTTTCCATGATGGATGTGATAACAATCTAGTTGCTCTGCAGTGTTTAGTAATGTTGGTTTTCAACCCCCAGTCTGTCATAGGAAAGTGAATATCAGCTGTTTGTGGTCAATAAAAACAGTTTCTCCAGCACTCACATTCGTGCAACTAAAGCCAGACGAAAATTCTGTTGTATATGAATGCAATCATAAGGCTTTTACCAGAAAATGTTAAGGTTCTTTACAAAAGCCCATTATCAGACACTTATCTCAGATCCAGAGTTTAACAAACCCATCATGATTGAAAGAAGACAAAGAAGAGATCAGCATTTTCCAAATAGAAAATGTATCACTTAATGGCTGAGTCAAAATAAATCCCTAAAAGTCCTCTTTTTCAAAGTCTTAGTTTTAAGCTACTGTTTATCATTTCCAAGGTGATTCCAGGGTTTAGCATGATGATCCCTTTTGAGAAACTTTTTCTTTGGGATCTCACTGAGGGAGAAGGGACGGGACAGGCCTGAGGGATTCTCCTTCCGGGTCACAATGCAGTCCTTGATGGCTTCTTTAATAACCTACGGGGGACGAGTACAAGGATTCGGTTAATTTAATTCAATTCAATAAAGCTTAGTTCAGTTTTTTTATATGGCATCAGTTTACAACATATGTCATCTCAAGGTACTTCACATAGCAGTTTCCTTTGGGTTCCCTTTTAACAAGTACTGGAAAAGCAAGAAGAGCATTACGGACTTATGGAGTTTCTGGATGTTACGGCTGTGGCTGTATGTTGTAATATTGTGTTTGTAGTGTGAACTGTTTTGTTATCTGGGAGTTGAATAAAATCCAGTCAGTGAGGACAAAATCAGCGATCTGAAATCTACTGAGCTACACTGACAAGGCTCAGACAATTCTGTTAAAGTCCCTCTGGGAATGAATAAACCCCTAAAATTAATCTCTGCATCAAAGATATATATCTAGAAGCCACTTTTTAAATAAAAAATAATTCCTTCTTACCTAAAATGACATAGACGTAACTGCACACTGTAGCTCCACCTAGAATGTGAGGCTCCATGAAGTCCCTGCCTCCTTCTCCACCCATCCCTTCCCATTCACTGCATCTCATGCACACCAGCTCACTTACAATTCTGCTCTGGCACTGTGAAATTACCCCAGGCTAAACAAGCAATATGCAATACTGAGGGTAATTCAGCCATACATGTTCGAGCTGATTCTGAAGAAGAGTAATGACACAAGTTCTTTAGGTTTGCTGAGTACAAACATCTGGTTTTGAGATTGGCATCAGAATGCTGCAATTTCAAGATGGAAACTCTCAGCCATGACGTTGTCTACTTAGACATGATGTGTCTTTTAGCATATAAAAAACCCATATGGGCATGGTGTCAAGGTAAAAAACTTGGAAAATTCACCAAGGTTTATTTGTAAGAGGGCTGATTTCCAAACATTAATGTCACCAAATTACTGAGCTCAAATCCAAATGGGCTGAATTATTTAAAAACAAAGACTAAGAGGCCACAGCAAGCTATGGATGTGTGACGGTGTTCTTTGGCCCAGCAGCACATTGAGCTAAACCATGTCAAGTTTAGTGTGTTGTCATGGAAACACGCTAATTCACACCAAGTACAACTGACATGACATGGAATTCAGTTTATTTTGCAGTTATTTGGTCACAAACCAAACAACTGGACAGAAAAAAAATTGACCTCAAGATGGCGCTACACATAAAATGAAGAGGTCATGACAGTTATAATTGATGCTGTGAGAAATATGAAGGTCGACTCTGAATCAAATTTAATGCGATGCTCTTCGATATTTAATCCAAGATGTTTCAAAAATCCCAAACATCAACCTCATGGTGGCACTACAGTCAAAGACATATATCTCAAATCCATATTCAGAGTCATTAGAGTACTATCAGTGTCTGTACAAACTTTTACAGCAATCCATCAAACAGTTCTTAAGCTATTTCAGTATGAATTTGTTGCTTTAGATAAAAATTAGACTGCTTTTGCCTTAATTATTTAACCCTTTAAGCTTCAGTCAATTCCAGCCGTTTTCAGTACAAAAAAATCGCTAATATTCTATTTTTAAATGAAAAAAATTACGAAAAATACAGGGAATATTGGACGCACATCGCGAGGTGCATTTCCTTGAAAACGACCGATTCGTGGATTTTATACCGACTTCAGGACATGTTTTGGACAAAATAGTTTACTGGCTTGTGTTGTCTGGATGTAAAAGGTTGGATTATGGCCGTTCTTTGTCGAATCTTTTTTTCTGTGTGTAATAATGAACCCGGAAATGTGAGTCGCGCTGTGTGCGTTGAAGCCGTGTATAGAGAACGGATGGATGAATATTTGTTTTTGTCGGACAAATGTGTTTTTCTCACCCGCTGTGATAATCACATCTGAAAGTGGTTTATACCGGCGGATTCATGAGAATCTAAGCTTTCCATCGGCGTATAGTGTTTGTATAATCGGGTTTGCAGCCGTCGGACATTCTTGAAATTCCTATGCAAATTAGTAGGTGTACCGCCGGCGGTACACCTACGACGCACTGAAGCGTAAAGGGTTAAAGATCAGCACACAAAAATATATTTGCGTTTGTCTTGCCTTTCAATGTCACCTGATTAATACTGAATAAGTGATAAAACTTTGGTGTTGCTGGGCAGATTTCTTTTATAATACTAACATTTCACTGATGTAACATGAAGCTGCAAAGTAACTTTCCGCATATTTGCAGTGTTGCCAGACTGTGCTCAAACCTGCCAGAATCAAGGCATTTAAGAAAAATATTGTCATTGGCAGTATATTTGTGTCTGAATGAGCTGCCTGGCAGATGAAATCAAATAAATTGCATAACGTTTCTATCCTTACTCAGCAGGGAAGTGACTCAGCTACAGTCAGTGAAAGTCAGCCTAACCTCACAGTGACACACCTTCTGTATAGAAGCCAATACTTGCACCATCCGATTGTAAATGGGCCTTTTGAGAAATTAGAAATTTTTGAAATTGCAAAATTAAATCTGTGTAGTGACGCTGCAAAAAAAAGCAAAACTTCCACACTGACAACACTTAATGAGAGACATTAACAAGGACTAATGGAGGAAGTGAAAAAACATCAGTCAGCATATGTGACGTGTTTGGGCAAGGCCATCACTTTCTAATCCTTTGACGACCTTCAGTCACACAAACTGCAGACATCACCCTTTGCTTCTTGTTGCTTGGTGTCAGAACTGTGATTTACCCTGATTTTGCAACTGCACTGAACTGACCTCCAGGTTGTTGAGAGTGTTGAACTCCATGAGGTCATGAAGTCGGGTGAATGCCTCGTTGGAGTACTGGAAGTTAAAAGTGGAGAATGGTGTCTCGGGGTCGTCAAAGATGTCAAAATCAGCCAGCTCCTTCTCCTTTTCAGTCTCTCTGGGAACCCCTGCACGTAAATTCATGAATAAGAAAGTCAGAAAAAAAAACCCAGAACCACAACGACTGACTGATTCCCTGGGATGAAAATTGGTATCAGAGACAAGTTCACTCCAAGTAGGGGCAGTTTTTTTTTTTTTATAGCTTTTGATCATTCATGTGACCATCATCAAGAGATGGATGAACCACTTTTGTCCATGTTGGTTTAAATGTTGAATTTCCAAACTCATTCGGGCTTTTTTGTCAGCTATTCCACTCGAACATTAAGTGATTCACTTACAGATACAGCCCACTGAAGAGGACATATTGCAATAAAAATCATTGTTTATAATTTTCAACACTCCATAAGTTTAAGCAGAAGTTTAGAAAGCAACGGCCAAAAATCTGCTCCTTCATTTTTTAGGTACATGACTCCATCCACTAAACTCATAAAAATAGAGTGACCTGATAATCCAAAGCTTCTTTTGCTAATGCAGCTGATTTCTTAACAGCATTTCATTGTTGGCACTGGATTATCGGAAAATTGGCAACTGAAGGACATGATTTGCAAAAAAAATTTTAAGTAAAAATCTCTTTTTATAGCATAAATTTTTGCTGATCAAAGTAATATTTAATACATGTGTTAAACTACCGCGTGCAAATGTATCAATAAATTACACAGCTTCATTTATGTGCACTTTGGACATCAACATACATTCATACGTATTCATGCAAAGTATTTGTTACAAATGACATGAAAAACTGCTGTCTCGAGCACTAACAAGGAAAAGGCATGTATAACCCTGATGGATCAACTGCTTTTTAAAGAAACTGGAACTTCTGCTTCAGGAAATGGAATCATCAGTAGTGAGCTAATACCAGAAGTCCATTTTTGGTGTAATTCCATCAGATGACTTTTGGGTTTGAGAGGTAAACCATCATGTAACACCCATAAACAGACTGCGGAAGTATGTGGGCGAGTGACCTACTGAATGTAAAGAGGCAGCAGTGGAGATGGGATGATAGGGTGTCTTTGTATGGCTCCTGATGTATGGCCTGTTTATACAAAGAGGTCTCCTACTGGAGCGAGAGATTCCCTACCAGCACCTGGCTCCTTAAGGAACCATATTTCACTTGAGCAGGTCATAAAACGCTGAACATGCTGTGTTACACTTCTGCGTGTGCACACACACTCACACACAGCAAAGACACAACATTTCCACCACAAACCACAGTGACCCTGGACACAAACTGTTTCCTAGGGTCGCTCAGATGATTGGCCTGACTTTCGGCAAATCTGAAAAACCCTGTCTGCTGACTAAATATGTCTAAATTCCGCAGCGCAATTTCGAGGAAGAGAAGCCTCATGTGCCATGGCAGTAAAATGACATTATTATGATAATACACAGAGCCTTGGCATATTTTCCAACCACATACATGCTGTGGAAACCTTCACGCATGCAAATACTTACCGGGCGCTTTGAATTTCCTGAAGTTGATGTTGACCAGGACAAAGTGGATGACAGTCGGGCAGTTCCTTTCGCCTTTTCTTGGTTTGAAAACGTAACACTCCTTCAGACCCTCCCGGTCAAAAACTTTGGGGTCGATCTTGGGGAATGGGAGCTTGTTCATTCTGGCCCACTTCTCTGCGAGGAGAAGCTCCTGTGGTGCACATACACAAATGGGAAAGCTTTGTTAATGATCTTCTGTGAACAATAATCATTTCTAGTAATTCTTGACAGCAAAAATTCTGACCTTGAAAGGAGGGCTGGAATCGCTGGGTCGTGCAGAAAAGTCAAAGGAGATGATGAGGTCGACGCCACGCTGCGGCCGCAGGATGAGAGGGTAGGGAAGGTTGTAGGTCAGGCCGCTGTCCACCACATGGATCTTCTTACTCTTCACATCCAGAGGTTCATAAATACGATCAAACTCATCTGGATCTAAGAGAATCACATAAAATCTAGTTAGAGATGCAGGAACAAGAATGGGACTTTTTTTTGTCTGCCACCAAACATAATCCAACCTGATTTACCAAACTCTTTTTTGTTTACCTCCACATCTACATGCACCAAAAAGATAAAGTCAATTAGCAGCGAGTACAGTGAACATAGTGGAGCTTTTAGCAGCTTGAGTAGTTCCCTCAGGAGTCGGTGGAGACCAAATCAGACCAAAAAGGACACCATCAATATAAATGCTACAGTTGGTTTCTGTCAACTAACAGCCTCCAAAAGATTTATTAATACCGTACTACTGTAACAAAAGAAAACAGGCAAAAACAAAGAAAAATTCAAAACACATAACGTATTGAAAAGATTTCTTAAAATTACAGTAAAAAATGGAGAAAATTATGATCGAGATTTGGTCCAGCTGGTGCAATTGGGTCAGTAGAGAAGGTATGTGGAGATCAGGTTTAATAAGTAACCTTAACTGTGTTTAGATGTGCATGCGTTTCAAGCAAATTTAGACAAAGAGTACTATATAATTATTCTTCTCTTCTTCCACATATTTCTGTATTATTCTTACCATGTCTGGCTACAATTTCTACACAGTGTAAAATGGGACTATCAAGAAACTGTAGATTGAATCAAAACTAATATGTAAAATGATCACGCCCTGCCCAAAATTTTAGAAATTGCACTGGTAGTGGTGGGACATTGTGACTCAGCCATTCTTCTTGCCTGTTACAGCGTCCACCTCCTCCTCTGGTGTCGGGGCGTGGTATGTGATCTCACTTATGGGTGAGAATGGGACGTTGGTGTTCAGGTTCAGGCCCAACATGAAGTTATGCACCTGGGAAAACGTTAAGAAGAGGCTTTTGCAGTGAACGTGTGCAGATTGTTGTGAATTTGAAGGTAAAATGCATTACAATGAAAGCACATGCAGTGTTTTTGCAGGGAATGTTGCTTTGTGTTAACATCTCTAAATACCTTCCCAGCCCGGCCCTCTCTTGTGTTGAACAAGGCAGAGTCACTGAAGAGGGATGTGAACATTCGCTGGACCCAGCTGGCCTGAGCGGTGCGGTGAAACTCATCCTCTGCCTCCTGGCTTTCTGTCCCGCCTGAACACCACAATAAGAGCAGGCAAAATATTGTCAAATGTGGTGACAAAGAATTTGCAATTAAATTCACACACCTGTGCAATATCACTGACATGTCAAATAATTCGAAACTGTATCACCTCACAGTAATTGTATAACTTCTACATTAAACAGTAGGGTATTAACTCTTATGTAAAGTGAAAAATGATATTAAAAATACAGACCTCACTGAAGGAAGTCAGTGCAACAAAAGTCTCAGCAACCTTTCATTACCGAGATAATTCTTTTTTTTTTTTTTAACACTTTACATGTCTAACTTCATTTTTTATGACAGCCTCAATCCTCTTCAGCATCGAGAATACCGAATTTCTGCGGTGATGTTCTGCATTATTCAAATAACTTTTCCCCCCTGCTCTTTGCTAGAGCTGTTGTGGTGTTTTATCTTTCTCCTTGAAATATCTTAAAAGTGTTCTGTTGTATTCAACTCAGGCTGCATACTTGGCCAGGCCATAACTTTCACTTTAAAACCGTGTTTGAAACTCTTGGGTGATTTGGGTCGTTATCATGCTGGAACACTCTTCTTCTGTCGAGCTTCTGCAGTCACTTTGATATTTTCAGGCATTCGTGGTGCCACCTATAAATGTCATGACCCCAACAACTTTTGTACTCATGCAGCCCGATATTTATCACAGTCATACTTCCGTGCTTCACTGTTGGGACTGTGCATTCGCTCTGGTAGTCCTGGTCAGGGTCATGTCACAGATGCTGGACCCCATCTGAACTAAATAAATCAATTTTGGTCTAAACTGACACAAGAATGTGCTTCCAATATTAATCAGGCTTCTTATCATATTCCTGAGTAAAGTTTCATTTTGTAGTTTTGTTCCAAACAGCAGGCAAGAGTGTTTGTCTTGGATACCATCCTTGCAGGCTGGCATTTTGCACTTCCTTCACACTATCTGAGCTTGCCAAAAAACTCTGATTTCGACTGATAACATCCGTGCTAAGCAGAAAGCACTTGCCTGTCTGCTTTTCAGAGCTACATTATGCAACTTTGATTAGTACTACTCCGGTGTTCACAGATCATTTTATATTTGTATTTCTCCTATAAATATATTTATCATTGCATATAAAAAAATCTTTCAGTCATATTTGACTAAAATCTAGCAGCACCACAGGTGGAGGTACAAAGCTAATTTCTATGAATTATATCCTTATTTTAAAAGCTGAGAACCTGGGCTGCTGCTGCTAATTTTATATTTCAGCACAAATGTGTCAAAATCAGACACTTATTATAAAAGCACACACAAAATATAGTAACTATTTCAAATGGCTTGGCTATGGCCTATTTTTCTTCATCACTTCCTTATTATCCTTTTCAAACAACTGTGTAGTGTTGGACATTCTGAAGCACTTTTTTCCTGTTGGGCTCATATCTGATAGGCCTTCATTCAAAAACCCCTTAAAATATAACAGAAAAGGGTAGGGGAGGTGTTACATGCAAAAAAGGGAGAACATTTCACACGTTGAATATGTACACAAAAACAGCTACTTAAATTAAAACATTGGAAATACAGAAGTGAGAAGTGCCTAAGTTCTTTTGTATTAAATGTTTCTGTGCTTTTTGCAGATAAAAAGTTAGTCCCAATGATGAGGACTATTCATTTAAAACGAAAGTCTGTCTTTCAGTCATCTGACTCACCCACCCATTCGCTCTCCTTCTCCATCTGACTTCCTCTTTCTTTCTAGATAAGTTTTCTGACGAATTCCCTCACAAATAAAGTTCACACTTCAGAGAAAAAAAAGAAAGGTTTCCTGAAATTCCGCTCGTACAGTACTACTAATTGGATTATCAAGAACAAAAAACACAAAAAACACCCTTTGTAACAGGTGCACAATGAGTTAGACATGAAATCTTACTGATCAACACTTAGTCATGTCCTGACCACAGCAGCTACTCTGATGCAGCTCTTTCACACCAACAGATGCAAACGGCAACACCACACAATTAGAAACGAGTTAAAGAGGTGTTGTCTTTTCCTTCAAACTATGTGTCAAAATGTCTACTAACACTTTTCAAAGTCACACATCTCTGTTGGACCATAAATCCTAACAATATTCCACGTAAGGAATCTGTTTGGAAACTCTTCCGATGAATGGCACATATCTTGCTCACCTTTGCGTGGCTCGTCATCATTGTCCATACTGTCTTCGCCGACAATGTGCTGAGGTTTGATCTGCTCTGTAAGACACATGACAATTCACTCTTTGGGTTACGACTTGAAAAATAAGCTTTTTAATGTCATGTATAAACAAAACTGCAGCTTTTTTTTGTTCAGATACATGACATTATCAAATTCATGTCTATTGTTTATCTCCATTAAAATGAGTCGAAACGGAAATGTGATACACCTGATATACTAAGACATTCTTTAACTAGGTGGAGACCTTCTTAGCACTTTTGTACAACCAACACATTGTCAGAGGGCGTCGGAATGTATAAAGGTCACCCTAAACAGATGCATTCAACCAAAACAAACGTCCAATGAGCTGTCAGAATAACCACAGGAAGCTGATACCTTCCCACTGATGTGGCAACACCAAACGCACACACTATCAGGCTACTTTTTTCTAATAGTGAGGTTAACGTGAGATAATTTTAGGTCGACTGCTTATAAAGGCGTGTGAAAACTGGCTGGTGTCAAAGTGTGTGAAAATAATTCTGACAGAAGACAAAAGTATCTCAGATGTGACTCAATGTCAGTTTCAGTAGGAGGTTAGAACGTATTTTATCAGTAGATCATTACATCAAAATAAACACATTATCTGAAAATAAACACAAAGTTACCATGACGAGAAACACAGATTTCTGTATACATTTTGAGATCTTCATTTTGCATTGTACAGTCACATTTATTATAGGCACATACACTAACATAAAAATTAGCCATTTTAACTTTAATCAACTATTTGATTGGTGAATACATCCAATTAAAGCAAAGATTTTTGGGTTGTTTTAGGATTGAAGCACTTTGGAGCACTTTCAACACTAACGTTTTTATTTTTTTATTCCAAGTTTCCTGTTGTTCATATTTCTATTCATTATAATGTAAAAGGGGTTTAATATGATGGCAGTTCTGTCTTGCTTGCTTTTTAAAAATTTATTTATTTGTGACACAGAAAAAAAAGCTTTGCCCTAAGATCTCATTTGTCTTGAGATTTGATGTTATCTGAAACTGAAACGCGGCTTTTTGGTCACAAACATCCACAATAAACGGCCCATTTAGTGGTTGGAAGTTTCAAGCTTATCGTGTGATCAGCTCAGCAGGTCAAGAATGTACTTTCAAACCTGAGGTCAACATGCATAACAAAACCTTAAGAGGAAAGGCAAAAACAGAAATAATTTTAATTCAAGCAAACTTCATCTGCTGATAAAGATCATATGATGCATTAGAAAATTCCCAAGCAGTTCCTGAATTCACCTTGTGGTGACATTGTCTTATTGGTTTTAAGTAAATGATTTGCACTTAACCCAACAAAAAAGCTTCAGTCAGAGTTTTCCCTCTTTAAGTCAGTGTACTGTGTCCAAACACACCGAACAAGAGACAGAAAAGCTTACCTAACTCCTCCTCCATGGTACTGCCACCAGCTGTGTCCTTGACTCCCAGCACTCTGTTGAACAGGATTGAGAAGGCGCTTCCCCACACACCTGGCACATCAAAAACACGCCTGTCAGTAACACGGAAGAAGGTCTTTTTTTTACTGAGTACTGTAGATGAAAACATATCTCTTACCCATCAGAAAGTGAAGAGGATTTTCCTCATATTTCTTCACAACAGTTCCCATGAAGAACTTGCTTCCAAACAAGTCGGGGGGCATGAAGGTGCCATACTTTGCCATCCCAATTTCATATGGGCTAAACTCCACCCAGTCTGCAGGTACAAATCTCAGTGTTAATGTCACAAAGGCAAAAGCAGAATCACCATCAGAGTGTCCAGAACTAGAATGGGAGCCTTCAGCTTTTAGAATTCTCTGTTGTACAATCAGCTCCCAGTTTGGTTTCAGGAGACAGACACCCTCTCTGTTTTTAAGAATTAGCATAAAACTTTTCTTTTTGACAAACCTTGGGGGGGGGGGGATTTCGACAACGCTCATCACCGCGCACAAAATGGGAAAAAAAATCGAAAACACGGGCGTTGGATTCGCGGTGCACCGCTGAATCCAGCGTTGCTTTAGCGTTGGTTTAGCGGTAGCGAGCGGTAGCGAGCGTTGGTATAGCGGCGTTCTGCGCATGCGGGCGTTGGCTCGGCGGGGATATAAAGTTGGTTTAGCGGCATACCGCTTGTGACTACGGAACTGAGCGGGTCGTTCATCAAACATGGCTGGTGGCATCCTCATGAAGTGCTGGAAGGCTCGTGGATCCTCATTCCTCAGCTCCACCATCAGCTTGTCATACAGTCCATGTTCAGGCCTTCTCAGTATCCACTGTCTGACCCACACAACTCTGTCTCTCCTTCTCTCTCCTGTCAACAGCTTGTTGCAATCGGAGGAGGTTCTGATTCTGCTGCTGGACTAGTGCACCAATCATAGCAAGTCTCTCAGCATCCATGGTGATACAGTTTTACTGTAACTTTGAGCAAATTCGATATAGATGAGGTATGAACTCAACGGCAGCTCGATTCCAAATGAGCTCCTGGTCCATTTCTCCCCGTATTTATAGCCAAATTCTGGTCCCGCTCCGACACCTCTATACCAATGCCAAACCAAAGTTCATCGTCGCCATGGATCGCTGCTTCAACGCCCGACACCGTTCCAGCAACCCCGTGTCCGCGCCTTAAAATGCTTACAACCGCTCCACCGAAGTTTGTGCAACGTTTAATTGCCGCCCGGGCAACGCTGGCAAAGCAGCGGTGGTCCAGCGTTCAAGATTTCTGCGTTGGCCTAGCGGACCCAAGCGTCCATGAACTTGCGTCTAGCGGTGCCAAACTTTGACTGGGCGTTGGTGGAGCGGGGGTGAACTTTGCCGGGGCGGAAAAATGCCCCCTCCTCACCGCTCGCAATATTTTGTGCAGGTCAAAACTTTCGGAGCGGTAGGAGGGCCCCTCCAGAAACATCAGCGGTGGCCGAGCGTATACGGCGTTGCTTTAACGGGGGCCAACTTCTGTTAAACGGTGGTGAACGGTTACGAGCGGTGATGAATTTTTTTCACCGTTCAAGGAATGCTCCAGCAAAGTTCGGGCGGTGTGACCGGGCCTTTACTATGTGTGCCTACAGATGACATGTTGTGAATCTGCGCTCAGTGAGTGGACCAAAGCAACAGACCAACAGCACCACCTGCATAGTTAGGCCACTAACATAGCTAAGAAAAACTTTGATGGAGATCTTCAAATCATTATTCAGGAATATCTCAATTTGTTTGGGTCAAACACACACTCACCCACTATACCTCTATTGTAAACATTTCTTGAAGATTCTGGTCCATACTGACATGACTGTGTCATACTATTTCAGAATTTATGCTATCAGCTGCACAGCCATGATGTGAATTTTCTGTGATGTACCTGAAAATACCCAAAGATACCAAAAGATGGGTACATTGTGGCCCCACAGGGATACACATAGTCCTCCAAGTCACTGCATGGATGTTGGTTAGAGGTAGTTTGTCTGGGAATATCACTAAATATAGTGAAACAGGAAGGGTGGGCTCTACATTTTCACCAACTCAGGCAGGCACAGTCCACACAGAGAGGTAAGAAGAGGGGAGTCACTAAAGGTCCATGCATCAATTTTACCCCAGGGTACACAATGATGATAATCCAGCCCTAGTGAGAAGACTAAACTCTTTGCAGAGATTTTATACCCTGGCCTTAACATGTCATTAGGACATATTTATAACAGCTTTTACACTCAGGTTTGCAACCACAAATAGCAGCAGAAGTGCACACAAACATACACACATGCATAGATAATAGAAATACTTAAACCTCTGTAACCCTTAAGACAGTAATTGCCTTTTAAATGTGCACATTATTTCACAACAGCGCTTTACTTAAGCTGTCTTTTGACAGCCAGGTATTTTCCATTGAGCTGGGTCATAAAGAAACAGGAGATTTTAGGTAAGAGGAGAATTTAAAAAAACAACAACAAAAAACAGAAGAACAAGCTTGATCTATTTTAGTGGCTCTTTAAAAGACTTACTACTTGAGTATCTACTTTTGGAAGATCATTTTTAAAGTTTAGGCGTGATGATGAGAGCTAACAATAGAAAAACATGTAATTCTAGATTGGGAACAAGTTTAGCCTCGCCCTGACACATATTAAAGCAACACTGCACAATACTGGCTGTTCATCATCCACAAATAAAATGTAGCACACCTGTGGTCAGTTTCTATCTGGACCTACCATTTCTCACCCAAATTCTTGAGGGAGATTTTGTCAAAAGTCATCTTCAAGTACTCCAAGTATTGCTGTGATTGTTTGTGAACGATAAATTTCAGTTTTCTCTACTGAACTGGACAGCCATAGTTTAAAAAGCATGTTGGTATTTCTCTGAACATGAAACAAACAACTTCCACTCAGTAAAGCAAAAGCAAAAACACCATCCAATTCTGATTTATGAGCTCACACATTTCCTCAAAAAAACATGAATAGTTTAAGCGTGCAACAGCATTTAGTGAATGAGGATATGAAGACTGAATTGCCACTGTGCAACTATGATGACATTTTTGGGCACTTTTGGCTCAACATCAGATGGATTTCAAACTCTACACTATTTATTCTAACATTGTTATACAGAAGAGCTCCAAAAGATGTCCTCTAAGCCACTACTTGTCTTAGGTATTGTCTTTAGTCTTAGGTTTGTGATTTTAAACCCAACAGATAGTGTATCTTCAATGATCTATGCAAGACTACTAGACATTTTTGTTGCCCCTTTTTCATATTTTCCCTTTAAATGTCTCAGTCTGTTCCACTTAAGCACAGTGTAAAGCTGCTGTGAGGGCTACAACAATGAGGAACTACTGTGTAGCATGGGACTATCCAGAGTCCACCATGACCTTACACTAACTACTAAGTTCCTTGACATATCTCAGTTGCTATCTGTGACCACAGAACCGTCATTCGATGACAGCCCACCATGTTGTGTCACATCCTCTCTGTGGTAGCAGAGCGGTATTATAAGGAAATGTACCGCTTGGCTACTTTGCATAATGCTACACTTATCTGATTGTCTGTAGTTACTCATTACATATGGAAAGTAGTGATGTGAGGGTTGTGGTCTACATGCAACACAGAATTTAACACAAACACCCTGCAGACGCTCAGAAATTTTTAAAAATGTACCTGCAAACATGAGCTCAGAAACATCTGGCTTCACATGCAGACATGTGAAGAGAGGAAGAGGACTTTGGGACTGGTCTATTTTTTCCTGGATGTCACTCAGCTTGGTGTCCATTCTCTGGTAGGAGAGAACACCCTTAGTCATTCATACTGCATTATTTTGTTGCATGTAGTAGTCAGATTTCCATCTAACAATGAGACTGAGAAAATTAATTTAAAACAACGCTGTTGAGATGAAAAAAAGACAAAAATGACAAGATCCCCAAAGTATGTTTGAATGAGACGTCAGTTCAAAAGAAATGGGAGGAACTGAAAGATTAACTTAGCGAGGAGGTGGACTGTCATAGTGGTGTGACACAGAGAAATAGGGAATTTGTTCTAAAATAAAATAAAGAGCAGCTGTGAGGTGCTTCCTACCGCAGGTATAAGCGTCTCTCCTATGAGCATACCGAATACATCGGTAAAGGTAACAGGCTGCCCTGAGGCTTTTTTGGTCCAGAGGGCCTGGATGTAGTTGGTGATGTGCTGGGGGAGCAACAGCCTGAGCGGGTTACTGCTAACTCTCTTCATCAGCTCCTCATTGATGTCTTTTGGGCCCTTATTTGGAAAGTCAGGGTGGGAGTAGAGCGTGGACATGTACCTACAGAGATAAAGAGGGAGAAGAACATTAGAAAGAGGCACTGCCCAAATCTCACCGCATTATCACTCTGCTCTGTACAAGGTTTTTCCTCTACATCTAGTAAGTCATGGAGACTGAAATAAGTCAGAGGTACTTGCTTGATGAAAATGTCACATCAGCAGAGGAAGGCAGGAAAGTTAACCAGAGCAGAGAGGGGCAACACCGAAGGAGAGTCAGAAAGAAAAAGAGCACAAAGAAACAAAGCAGTGACAACAAGGATGAGGAGAAAGAGAAAATTGTATTTTGAAATGAGAGATCAGAGAATGACAGGGTGTTAAAAGAAAAAAAGGAATAAAAACGGACCATGTGGATCCGGAGAGGCCGGCAATATATGTGGCGCAGTCCAGGACCCCAGACTCAAACAGGGCCTTCATCACGCCTGAGAAGCCGACCATGGCACGAAAACCACCTCCTGAACCCGCTACGGCTATCACAGGCACCTGCAAAACAGACACAGGCAAAGTGAGACTCATAAGGGGAAGAAGGAGAAAGACTTAATCACACCAACCTACAACAGCTACAAGTGTTACTATCATAATCATTCTGCCTCATTCTTTCAGCTTGAGTAACTTCCCTCATCCGACTCTATACAATGAGACTGCCCTGAGAGTTGCATCATGTCTGCGCAACATTTTCTAGCTTAAGCCTTCACATTTTCAAAAATTTCATAACTCTCATTGTGCAATACTGCTTCCTTTCTCCAGCCTGTGTGTATCTCATGCTTGCATCTGGATACTTCCAGTCTTCTTGGAAAAGGAGTTAACGGTTGTTGGAGCACAGTAGAAAGCAGCAACTGGATATCTCATCCATCTGAAACTTCCGGCATGTGCTGAAGACATGAACAAGCCTGGCAGCAGATTACTGCTAGCCCTAAGGGCGTCTAGCCAAAAACCACAGCAGCGGAAAGGCTAGCTTAGCACAGAGCATGGGCGATGGGGTTGGGGCTTTGTGAGGCTTATCGTTTGCTTTCCAGTCTGAGAAATGTTGAAGTGTTATTCTAATCTAAAAAAAAATGCATCACACTTATGAATTTAACAAGTCAGCACATTTGTAGCAAGCCTGAACACATTGGGTACGGGTAACAGATCTCAATGCATTTTTTGGGAAGTTCACAAAAGCTACAGATCATAACACTGAATGAGCATTATATCAAAGATCACACAATAAAGGTCACATTAATCATTGCTATAGCCACTAATCAGCCTCAGACTTATATCCACTGACAGGTGAAGTGAGTAACACTGAACATCTTGGTACAATGCAACATTCTGCTGGGAAACCTTGGATCCCGACATTATTGTGGATGTTTCTTTGACACATACCACCCTCCTAAACATCTGTACTGACCAACACGTCTTTGTAGAAATGGAACCCCCCAATGACACAGGCCTCCCTACAGCACAAAAGGTGCTAAGGAATACCTCAAAAAACAAGGCAAAGAGCCCCAGGACTTTATTGGACTTCTAAATATCCACATTTGCCTGAATATTTGTAGGATGCACCACAACAAGGCTGATCCACGGAGGCCCCACCCAGCAAACTACAGGATCCACTGAAAACTTCCACCACAGAACACCCCAACAGGGATCATGTCCACAGCTACCAACTGCATTAAAAGATGGACAAAGCTTCCGGGTCTGACAAATGAAGACAGCGTTGATATGTCTGAAACCTGTTTTTTTTATAACAGCCAACAGGGGGCAACGCCGCTTGTTGCAAAAAGAAGTCCGATTGTATAGAAGTCCATGAGAAAATGACTCCATTTCTCCCTCAAGTTGCTGTCTCAGTAAACATTTTCCTAATGAGTTTATGGTCTCAATCACTACTTTCAAGTCTCCTTCAATACAGTGTGATGTTGATTTGGTGAATTATGGTCCCATTTCAGGTAAAATAGATAATAAAGATCGTCGTTTGATCATCATCCAGTTTCAAAAGACCAGGATGGTGATATCATAGTTGCTGCATCCATAATGGTACTTACAGTCTCTGTCTAAGGTCCAACAGATCAGAACTGTTTCAGCAGCACAAGGGGGGGCAACACAATATTAGCCAGGTGGGTTTAATGTTGATCAATGTGATAATGTGTGCAGTGTTAGTACACTACAGCAACTGTGAGTATAGAATATGCACAATGTTAATATTTGCCGTCTAGGCTTCGACTTTTCACTTCCCACAAGAAATCACCAAACTCAGCAGTGAGTTGGGAGTGACAATATTACAGTAATTTCCTGTTGGAAAGTCAGCTGAAAACATACAGGGCAATACTGTGTGGTAGTGGTGTGTTACTGACTGACGTGCTCTGTAAATGACAGATGTTGTTTCAGGGGAACATGGAGGAAGCAGGGCAGCTGTAAGTTCACTGCCATAATGAAAAATACGAGTACAGCTGTGGATTATGCTGACGGCCTGTATTCGCTCACTGTCTTACTTCATTATCCTGGCTCTGTTATATGGTTACAATTATTCATTTTCTTGCCAAGAGCAGAAGACTGATATCATTCCCATGTATGTATTATATAACAGAGAGAAACAACTATCCTAGCTCTCCCTGGAAATAAAAGAAACTGGTTTATATCTCGTTATTTAACCTGTAAAAACAGAATAAACTAGCATAAAATAAAATGGTAATTAGTGAGTATTAGGGATGATAGACTGTTTCCAGGGTTTGTGTTGATCTGTTACAAGCTAATGGCTGCTGTATGAATCTGTTGACACTTGCTTTGTTTTTTTTAAATCCTATTATGTATGCAGTTAAGTACAACAGGTTGGTGAAACTAAGCATTTGAATAAATGAAGTTATTATCACATAGATATAATTAACAGCTTTAAATCTTAGATTACACTACTGTCAAACAGTTGTCAGGTGAAATATATGTTTAAAAATAGACTTTGTTTCTCTGTGCCCACCTCCTCTGGAGAGCTGGGGAGGAAACGAGGCTTTTCCATGTCCAGCAGCTTCTTAATGCCGAGCATTACTCGTTCTCTGCGGGTTTGTCTAAACTGCTTCTCCTTGTCACACAGGGCCAGGCTGAACCGCAGGTCCAGGTTTGTGCTGCAGATATAAATGAGATGAGTAAGATTTACTGAATTCTGATAGTGGAAAGCTGAGCAATGGCGTATGTTTAGAGGCAGATAAAGGACATGATCTACTCTCGTAGATTACACTACCCATGATGATGATGATGAAACTGATCGTTGGGTCAGATAAGATCTATTTTAAGGTAGGCTGGTGTGAAACACATTCACAGACAAACATTCATGATCTCTTGCCCTTTACTACTCACATTATCATAATGACAAGTGTTTCAAATATGTTTGGCATTTCCGAACCCTCCTACTAACACTGACGCAATGATGGCATGGAATTATGGTGCACTTCAACTGTATATTTAGCTTACACTAGTGTTCTGCTGTAACTGACTCATGCTGATTCTAAATTTAGTTTCCGTGCTGCTCTCTGTGGACTTTCTGTGTATTCTTGTGCCAGTCACGGTTCTGTACACAGGATGTAAGTGCTGCATTTTCACACGTGGGCTTTTGCGCTGAACATTACATAGCACTAGCAAATGCTGCTGTGAAACTAAATAGAACTACCAAAGCTTGACCGTGAAGGTACTACATACCAGATCTCCAGCGACATCTCTAAGTGCACTTTGGTTGCCTGCCAAAACAATTGCATATATAGTTATTGCTCTGGATTGGGGCTGGGAAACAAAAAATTAGACAAACAGGATCAATGAGGTGGAAAAATGTATTAAAAAAATACTTTTTGTTAATGTTGAGTCTGAAAGGGTCAACAAGATGAACTATCTTACTTTGCCAATGCGGAAAGCCTCTGTCTTTTTCTGACCCACTTTGAGCTTGGTGATGTCAAAGGATGCCGTCCCAAGTGTCTCATCCATCACATAATTGGCATCCATTAATGTTAACTGATGAATTAAACAACAGTAGTAGTTTATGGTTAAATACAAGATCAACACATGAGTAACTCTGGTAGTGTTTAAGTTCATCTGGACAACTTGTCTTCTAACCAGCTAAGCACTGTCAAGAAGTTGAACAATAATCAGTGTAAATGCAACTATCAGAAAAGCCCTGATTTATTCAGTTTTCCCCAGATGACCCTCAACTCTCCTAACATGAGTCACTCTGATGCTAGTTTCTATTGATGACATCATATCTTATATCTGGCTAAAAATGCTGTGTTTATGTGGGTGTCTGCTCCACTACATCCTGGCTGCTCATCCAATACTGGATGTTATGAAACAACAAAATGTGTCTCTGACCTCCAGGACGTTCTGCTGGTTGGGGTCTAATATAAAATCAAAGGTCTCGTTCCATTTTGGGTTGATGTCGTTGTCTATATGCTTGGTCCTCTTTCTGCTCTCTGGGGCAGTCGGGATGAACAGCTCCACGTATGGATCTGGAGTATCCACTGCACACACACATTCAACAGTGTTACAGCCCAAAGTCAAATTATCCCCTGAATCATTCTTTTTCCTCTCCTGTCAATGATTCAGTCAACAAGAAATCATCTCTGTGTTTGAAAATTACACGTTAGATTTTTTTCCAAGAGAAAGTGCAGCAAAAATATGTTTTAAGGTTTGAAGATTATGGGGCAAACAGAGAGCAATGAGACTCACACAGGTCACCCAGCGCTCCTTTGGTAACGCTCTCAGCTCGAACAACCGTCACAGTGAATTTGTGAGAAAACTGCTGCTCCACCTGCAATACAGCATTCATTCAGTGCAGTTTGACTTCACTGCCTCGTGAGAAATTCGCTTTAACCACGATGAAAACAAAGATTACAAATCCAGATCACAGATAGTTCAGAGTTCACTTCCCACCTGGGCTCAAATCATGCATTCATCTTGAGAGCAGAACACTTTTATAACAGCTCTTATCAGACCGACACCAGATTTTGCTGAGAAATTCTCATGGAGAAATAATGGGGAAAGTTGCTTCACTATCAGGTAAATCGTGCATACTGCAGTCAGTTCAAAATGAATAAAGTGACAAATTAAATCACGTTTTGTTTCCCAGTACTGCAGGTAACCAGCCTGTAAAAAGCCCTCTTAATTGCCAAACTTTTTTTTCCCACAGACTTACTGTCTTCTTCTGTACCTACATTTAAGTACAAGTGAAAACCAGTATCAGGATGTTACTGGTGCTTGGGGTATCAGTGAACCGACACTGTAAATGGCAGGAGACATTATAATAGAGCTTTATTAAACATGCCACAGCTTACTTTGTACAAATCCACATTCTAATGTTGAAAACTTTGAGATACAAGGTCCTCTTTGTCCTCTATAGATATGCATCTCTGATCCCACATGATGGATGGAGATCAGAAGTTGCTTTGAGTTGTTTTTGCTCTGTTAATGCTCAGTTCTGCTGCAAGGTGTGACCTCTCCTAAGGGACACAAGTGTCCTTAAAAGACTGCTTCATTGACATGGCCTGCTCCACACCCTCAAGAGTTATTTAGCAAAGACTATTTGGCTTAAAGTGAGAATTTGAAAATCTGTCAGACTTAACAGATGTAAAATAGCATTACAGTGCTGTGTACCCAGAGAACCACTGCAATGATAATGAATGCGGCCTTGATGCTGAAATTTTCACTGTAGTAGTTAAACAAAAGGTTTTTGCTTCAGAGCAATAAGAGTGAAATTCAGTCTACTGTGACGTTATTGAAAAACCGGTAAGCAAAAATCTTCTGTGGAATGATTTGTCTCATGACACACATGCTTTACATGCCGGAAATAATACCTGTGCCAGTACTCACGATTATATTGGAAGCCATGGTGTTGACAGGAGTGAATTTGTCAGGAAAGCCTTCGTCAAGATTTGACCTTTAACTCAACAGAGCATGTCAGTCACAAACTGAAGCATGTAGAGTCTGAAAGATGAAACAAAGATGGGCATCAATGCAAATAGAGGATTTCGGCTTGAACAGATAAACAAATATTACATTAAAAACAACTCTTTGAATGCTTTTTTTAAAGTGTGCCATTGTCCTAGCGTTTCCAGTAATTGTACTTAGCTGTGTAACTGTCAGTCAACAGCATTAGAAAGCAAAGGGATCTATTTATGAGCACAGCTGTCACATCTTCAAGAACTTAGTTTTTGGCGGAACAGGGGGAAGTGTGCTGAGCCATCAAGTAAAGATAGGACGACTGAGGCAATAGAAAATGTGTGTGTGTGTGTGTGTGTGTGTGTGTGTGTGTGTGTGTGTGTGTGTGTGTGTGTGTGTGTGTGTGTGTGTGTGTGTGTGTACACATGAGTGTGTGTACCACCACATGCACATGCAAAGTGAGTGAGAGAAGATGCCAGTAAACGGAAGTGTATCTTTGAAGCTGACAATACTGTATAGCAGAACATATATTGTGTTGTGTGGCATACTGTACAAAAATGTAAAGTTTAGTTTGCATGTGTACAAGAGTTGGTGCGATGATTTTTTGTGACAATGCTTTCTCATAAGTTGATAAGAAATCTGCAGATGGGATGAGCGTGCATGTGAGCGTGTACATATGTATGTGTGTGTGTGTGTGTGCTGGTGATAGCATATCAGGGTCATTGAGCCTTTTCTCATCTGTTCACCAAAGCGTATCATTACTGAGGGGACTGAGAGCACGTAGCGTGTCTGTGTGTTCACAGCAGTGGTCACGTACTTTGCATCAGTGGTCCAACTTTTGAAAGTGCCAGTTCACTCTGCCCCTTGTTCTGCGGCATACAATGAGTGCCTGCAGGCTGGCGAACGAGCCAATACAAACCAGACACTTCACAGCACTGCATTTTTATACGAGGGCTCAAAATGTTAAACAGGCATTCAGCCGCCAGTCATAACGCAATGCAGATGAGTGTAGCTTTAAAAGGCACACAGTAAACCTACACATATACTCCCATCTGAGACATGAAAGGTAAAGGTCATGGATTACTTCTGTGAATCACTGTGCATTTCCCAAAAGACACACTACAGTGAATAGTCATTGCAGTGTAACACTTATCTGGATTATAGGCTTCATACCAGACTTGTCATTATGCACTGTTAACAGGTTTTTCCTGGTTCATACTAGCTGGGCAGATTAAGGCCAGAGCAGACAAGGCCTGATGATGTTATAAGTGTGTAGCATGCAATGATTTATGATGTTATTGTGCCATATAATGTGAGACAACACAGTGAAGGCTAATAATTTGCATAGATCCAAGCATAAAACATGATATACAGTGTATCAGCATAGGATATAGTATAGCAGTTAGCTGTATATGTTTACACTGATCTTTCATATGTAGAGCTCATTAATGACATTCACAAACTTTTTGGATCTTTATGCATTACTAACAGCGTCTCTGCAGTTTCCTAATCCCCTGAATTGCGTAAAATGTGAACTAAACCACCACTAGTAGCGGCTTTTGGCACTGACCTCCTCTTTACGTTTCTGCTCACTTCCATTTGCCAAAACACACCAATGTATGTAGAAAAGGAATGAAATGCCAACGTACCTTCACAGGAGCACGATATCAACTCACAAACCCCGTAAAATGTGTCATGTCCATCGAGTATATGAATCCAGCACTGCAGGAGAAGCGACGGAGGAGGTGCTTCTCGGCTGATACAGGACAATACGCACACCCGGCAGTCAAGAGGATCGTACTTTACACTTCCAGTACGAAGTAGACGCTACACGTAGACAACAAAAATGACAAGAAGTGAACATAAAGAAGGAAAAAACTTGTTGAATGGGATAAAAGTTTCGGAAAATTCCGAACAAGAGTCACGTTTTGACTCAGCGGAGAAAGCCGCAGCTGATTACTGGCACACACGTCTCCAATTGCGCATCAGTGCGCAACCACGTCCGCATGAGGGCGCGTAAAGACTGAGTGTGTTGTTGGATAAACATTCTTTTATGAATATGACACAGACGTGACCCTAAAGTGTAATTAAAATTTCCCATTTGAATCAGTCCATTTTTAAATTACAACCTAGTGATGAATTCAATAGAAGACCCTTAGGGACCCTTAGTATTTCATCCGAACTTTTCCAGGATTTCTAAGTATTTATTGATTTAGATAATATAAAGAGACCGAACTGCCAATACGTTTAATCACGATAAATTCATTATTTTATATCTTGCACAAATACACGACCAAGTCTCTTTATGAAGATAATACATATGATGCATTTGTAGATTTAATGTTTTTTTTTTTTTTTTTTTTTTTGGGGGGGGGGGGGGGTTGTTTTGTGTTTTTGCTTTTGCCTCACGATAAGTTATAAAACTACAGATTTCTTCCGCTCCTCATCTGGAAATATATTTTATCCACATTCAGAGGATGCTAATTGAATTTTAAAAATATTGATAAACGCATGCGTATAAGTACAGCTTTTTATATGAAAGTTGCAACTTTTCATACGTCTGTGATAAATTCCTTTCAACAATAACTGAATTCCATCGTAAAAGAGGAAATGTTTAAACAGGAAAAGCGTAAAAATGACCGCAATGGTGCCAAAAAAATCATACCATCAATATCTACAGTCGGATTAAAGAGAGATTTGGGGTTATGAAAGAAACAATATTCCCTCAGTAATTCTATTTGTTGGATATTGGCATTCACCTCTGCGTGATTCACGAAGTGGCGTGGTGGTGACGTCAACACGCAGGACGATAAAAGCAGAGCGTCGAGCCGCTTTGGACATTCAAACTTTCACCCTCGGAGGGAAGGTGCTTTGGGGGAGAGAAGAAAAGAAAATAGGATCTGACGAAGTCTTTGGAGTATGAACAGACTCACATTTGCGGTTTTCCTGTTGGCACTGGGCTTTCTTCTCTGCGAAAGTGGTAAGATGAAGAAACTCAAATGAATCTTTCACTACGCCAGAAACTGTGAATCTGAGCTGACGAAATTAAGTAACAATTATGTTTTGATAACGTTTTTTTTCTGTTAGAAGATGCTACAGCAATTATATACATGATGATATTATAAAAATGTGTGTCCTTATAACAGTAAAGTTGGGCTTTTCAGAATATAATGAGACTTTTCTAATACATTTGTCCTGAATTCTTAATGAATGTCTAACATTATCTGTTCCAGGTAACCCATGTTGCTCAGAGCCATGCCAGAACAGGGGTGTTTGCACAGCCCTAGGGTCAGATAATTATGAGTGTGACTGCACACGCACAGGCTATTACGGACAGAACTGCACAACACGTAAGTCTGAACACCACACAGGAACTGAATCTGAAATTAGGATGTAGTTGTTGTAGTGACTTGTTCAGTTAATTTATTTTTCCTCTCCTTTTACAGCTGAATTTTTCACCTGGCTCAAATTGTCACTGAAACCATCACCCAACACCGTTCACTACCTTCTCACTCACTTTAAGGGCTTCTGGAACATCATCAACAACATCTCATTTCTCAGGGATGCCATCATGAGATATGTGCTGACATGTGAGTGTCTCTAGCTGAAGGCAAAATGGAAAAAGATTGACTGGAAGCTTCCCGATAGCACATTAAATAATTTGTAAACCACCTTGTATTGAACTGAGTGCAGTGTTGTGACTAATGTGGTTTTCTCCTCTCTCTAGCCCGATCCCACCTGATTGATAGCCCTCCAACTTTTAATGCTGATTATGGTTACAAAAGCTGGGAAGCCTACTCCAACCTTTCCTACTATACGCGCACCCTCCCCCCAGTGCCGGAGGATTGCCCAACCCCAATGGGAGTAGCAGGTAAGAACACTCTCTCTGCCTCAGGAGAACCAGTTTTCTCAGATTCTTAAATACTACTGTAATGAGAGCAGGAACATCTTGCTCTCATTACATCACAGTTGATGCACACATCAAATTGATATTTTCCCTTGGATTCAGTGAAAATATGCTGAGCGCACACAGCAAAACCTGCTCCAGCAAGCCTAAACTAGACACTTAAAAACTACTTTTTGCACATTAGGCATAAAGAGCTATAATTTTTCCTGCTATCAAAGTGGCTTCTTTTTTTATTGTATGCTTATTGTACTATTCTTGTTTCCAGGTAAAAAGGAGCTGCCTGATGTTAAAGTTTTGGCTGAGAAGCTCCTAATGAGGAGACAGTTTATTCCAGACCCGCAGGGCACCAGCCTGATGTTTGCATTCTTCGCACAACACTTCACTCATCAATTCTTCAAATCTGATATGAAGAAAGGACCTGCTTTCACCAAGGCTACAGGTCACGGGGTGAGCACAGCAGATCTCAGGAAAAATAAAATAAAATTGTCTAAATATGAAATGAGTGTTAAAGGTTTGGTTTATTCTTTGAAGGTGGACCTCAACCACATTTATGGAGACAACCTGGAGAAGCAATACAAGCTCAGGCTCTTCAAAGACGGCAAACTTAAATATCAGGTATGTTCAAAGGCAGCTACAGCTAAGACACTCAAATGCTTCAGACCACTTTTGTGTCTCATCGTCGCTTCCTCTCTTGTGTAACTCTGCAGATCCGGGATGGAGAAATATACCCACCGACAGTAAAGGATGTCGGTGTCGAAATGCACTACCCTCCTCATGTGCCAGAGTCTCAACGCTTCGCTGTCGGCCACGAGGCATTCGGCCTGGTTCCTGGTCTGATGATGTACGCCACCATCTGGCTCCGCGAACACAACCGGGTGTGTGACGTGCTGAAGGAGGTTCACCCCGACTGGGACGACGAAAGGCTCTTCCAGACCACAAGGCTCATCCTGATTGGTAAGTTTGAGAAAATTCTCAGATCGGCACAGAACTTTGAAAAAGATTTTCAGTCATCTAGCTGAGAAAGTAAAGTAACAATAGGATGGAAATATAGTTGGAGTTTTGAATGGAGGAAGTGATACTTTATATTCTGGGAATCACTGACCAACATCCCTGTTGCACACACAGTGTAGCATTTCAGGAACAGAATTTACTGAAAGATGATCTGTTAAGCAAAGCCACGGATGTGCAAATGAAGAAGAAATAAGCAAAGCACATTTTTCAATGTCTGCTTTATATAAAATGTTTAATCATTTGCCCTGCAGGTGAGACCATCAAGATTGTGATTGAGGACTATGTGCAGCACCTGAGTGGCTATCACTTCAAGCTCAAGTTTGACCCCGAGTTGCTCTTCAACCAGCGCTTCCAGTACCAGAACCGCATTGCATCTGAGTTTAACACCCTGTACCACTGGCACCCACTGATGCCCGACAGTTTCCACATTGAGGAGACAGATTACAGCTACAAACAGTTTGTCTTCAACACCTCTGTAGTGACTGAGCATGGCATCGGCAACCTGGTGGAGTCATTTAGCAAGCAGATTGCAGGACGGGTAGGAACTCTTAGCGCTCTTGTAACAGCAATTTTACTGAAATTGTTAACATCTCTGTAGCTTTAAAATGGCTTTTACTTACATTTTATGTGCTTTTTTTTTAGGTTGCTGGTGGTCGTAATGTCCCAGGAGCTATCATGTATGTGGTCATTAAGTCCATAGAGGGCAGCAGGAAAATGCGTTACCAGTCTCTCAACGCCTACAGGAAGCGATTCTCCATGAAGCCCTACAACTCCTTTGAAGACCTGACGGGTAAGAAACATTCAGCATCATGTATGAAATATAACATTTGTAGGAGGAAAGGATGATATCAGAGCATTAGAGAGGATGTTATTATCACCGTTATTGCAGAAATTTCTCTGAACTGAGCTTAAAAATAGTGTCCAAATGCTACAGAATACAGCTCATGCAACAGTTTTCTCATCATTAAGGAAATGACTCTTACTCAGTGTAAGTCCCTAGCCGCTTTAGAGGTTAGGTATTTATTTCCGTGACTCTAAGAACCAGATGTTCATTTCATCTTAAGATAGTGTAAGCAGATTGTCATCACAGAGAGCAAAGCATAAACAGCAAGGAGAGACCTCCTGCTTCAGAGGGGGAGCTTTAGATTCCTCAAGAGAAGAGGATTTAATCTTGATTTAAAAACTAAATGTGAAGTATGAGTAAAGAAAACTGTTAGCTGTTTATACCTGTGAGAAGGAGGAAGTAGCAAAGGCAAGAGGAGATAAGTTTTATTTAAAATGCTGGATCTGAATCAGTCGAAGCATAGAGGTACATGTTTAGACTAACTGCAAGCTTTGCAACTGCTGAGCAAATGAGAGAAGCCAGACTGAGTCACTGACCAAAACTGTTCCTTCACTTGTTTTATTCAGGTGACAAAGAAATGGCGGCAGTGCTGGAGGAGCTGTACGGCCACATCGACGCCATGGAGCTCTACCCGGGCTTGCTGGTGGAGAAACCCAGGGCCAACGCCATCTTTGGAGAGACAATGGTGGAGATGGGGGCCCCTTTCTCTCTCAAGGGCTTAATGGGAAACGCCATCTGCTCTCCAGAGTACTGGAAACCCAGCACCTTCGGAGGCACCGTGGGCTTCAACATCATCAACACCGCCTCCCTGCAGAAGCTTGTCTGCAATAATGTGCGCGGGCCCTGTCCCGTAGCGTCCTTTCATGTGCCTGACGTTAAAGAGACAGGGTCCATGATCATCAACTCAAGCACGTCGCACTCTGGCGGCAGTGACATCAACCCCACAGTCATTTTGAAAGAAAGGACTACTGAGCTCTAATTTTAAATGATTTTTATTAGGACTTATTTATTTTTATTTATTTATTTTTGTATTTATTGCCTTTTCTATTTATAGATAATCATGAGAATTTGCAAGATGCAATTATTTTTTTACATGTTTTGTACAAGTTTGCTGCCAGGAAACAAACTGTTTATTTATTGAAAAATTCGTTGTATTGTAAGTTATTGTAACAGTAAGAACCTCTGTCACTGCAACTTGATACTTGAAGGTTAGTTTACACTTGCGTAGTAGCGTACATTACACTCCTTATTTCTCCTCAAAGTAAATGCTGCCTATCCTTTTGTGCTCATGTAGTTGTGTGACACAACACTGATCTGCAGAGTTGTGCAGACAGCGATACACAGTATAGTAATAACACTCATAGTAAACTAAGTGACTGATCTTGACTGTCTAGATCTGATTTACCATAAAGTGCCTTCCTATTTCATTGTTTTCTTACTGATTCCTTCCTACTTTAGTCTGTACGTTGGTTACGGCAATTTGAAATGAGAATAACTTTGTATAAGCTGCGCTGTTGTTTAGAAATGCATAGAAATGGTGTCACTCGATTGTATCAGCGTGAACTAGCAAAGGTGTTGCCAGTTATGCTCTCAGTGCCTTTTGACTTGCAAATTTGACATCAATAAATTTTGGCAAGAAAACGTACACATCTCTGACATCAATTGTGTTTTTGTATAAAGTCCCTGATTGGATTTTACTCCAGGATCCAATAAGCTTTTCCTTCCTCAACAAATAATGTAATCCAAGCACACACATCAGTTCAGATAGAAACATGACTGAAATGACTACTCTTGAAAATTGTCTGTCTTTTTATCTATTAAAAATTGTGTCTAACTGCAGTCGGGGTGTGGCAACAACAAGAAACAAACCAACAATAGTGTTTCAAGTAACAAAGGCAGACTTTTTAAGATACAATCTGTTGCTTTCACTGACACACTGTAAGATCCGCTTACAGTCTGGTAAATATAAAAGATTCAAGTTTCACATCTTTGTCTTTGCCACTTTACTTTCTGGATTTGCACAGTAAAAATATGTAGGACAAGAAAATGTTTTGTCATATGAATGCTGACCAAATCGTCCCAAGTTGGAATAATACACACATGGACAAAATTGTTGGTACCCCTCAGTTAAAGAAGGAAAAACCCACAATTCTCACTGAAATCACTTGAAACTCACAAAAGTAACAAATAAAAATTTATTGAAAATTAAGTAATCAAAAACAGCCATTACTTTTGAATTGTTGATTAACATAATTATTTAAAAAAACAAACTAATGAAACAGGCCTGGACAAAAATGATGGTACCTCTATAAAAGATTGAAAACTATTTGACCAGAGTGGCATGATTAACTCAGGTGTGTCATTTAATTGACATCACAGGTGTTTCCAAACTCATAATCAGTCAGTCTGCCTATTTAAAGGGAGACAAGTAGTCACCCTGCCGTTTGGTGAAAAGGTGTGTACCACACTGAACATGGACAACAGAAAGCGAAGGAGAGAATTGTCCCAGGACATCCGAAAAAAAATGATAGACAAACATCTTAAAGGTAAAGGCTATAAGACCATCTCTAAACAGCTTGAAGTTCCTGTGACAACAGTGGCTCATATTATTCAGAAGTTCAAGACCCATGGGACAGTAGCCAACCTCCCTGGACGTGGCCGCAAGAGGAAAATTGATGACAAATTGAAGAGACGGATCGTTGGAATTGTATCCAAAGAGCCCAGAGCAACCTCCAAAGAAATTAAAGGTGAACTCCAAGACCAAGGTACATCAGTGTCAGATCGCACCATTCGTCGTTGTTTGAGCCAAAGTGGACTTCATGGGAGACGACCAAGGAGGACACCACTGCTGAAAAAAACTCATAAAAAAGCCAGACTGGAATTTGCAAAAATGCATGTTGACAAGCCACAAAGCTTCTGGGAGAATGTCCTTTGGACAGATGAGACCAAACTGGAGCTTTTTGGTAAGGCACATCAACTCTATGTTCATAGACTCAAAAACCAAGCATACGAAGAAAAGAACACTGTCCCTACGGTGAAACATGGAGGAGGCTCAGTAATGTTTTGGGGCTGCTTTGCTGCATCTGGCACAGGGTGTCTTGAAAGTGTGCAAGGTACGATGAAATCTGAAGACTATCAAGGCATTCTGGAGAGAAATGTGCTGCCTAGTGTCAGAAAGCTTGGTCTCAGTCGCAGGTCATGGGTCTTCCAACAGGACAACCATCCAAAACACACAGCCAAAAACACCCAAGAATGGCTGAGAGAAAAGCGTTGGACTATTCTAAAGTGGCCTTCTATGAGCCCAGATCTGAATCCCATTGAACATATGTGGAAGGAGCTGAAACATGCCATTTGGAGAAGACACCCATCAAACCTGAGACAACTGGAGCTGTTTGCTCATGAGGAGTGGGCCAAAATACCTGTTGACAGCTGCAGAACGCTCATTGACAAATACAGAAATCGTTTAATTGCAGTGATTGCCTCAAAAGGTTGTGCAACAAAATATTAAGTTATGGGCACCATCATTTTTGTCCAGCCCTATTTCATTAGTTTGTTTTTTTAAATAATTATGTTAATCAACAATTCAAAAGTGATGGCTGATTTTGATTATTTCATTTTCAATAAATTTTTATTTATTGTTACTTTTGTGAGTTTCAAGTGATTTCAGTGAGAATTGTGGGTTTTTCCTTCTTTAACTGAGGGGTACCAACAATTTTGTCCACGTGTGTATGAGGATGTCGTAGGGCTGGCTCTCCCAGTGTGCAGAAAAGGCAACCACATTACTGGCTGGAAAGCAGATGAGCTGATGGGGCGTGGAGGTCAGGGGATTGCACAGAACATTATCCTTAATCAGTACACTTTGACTATCGCCCCAATGTGACTGTCACAGACACTCGACCAGAATTAAATGTGGGGAGTCTTGAGGACAAGTCAGTAGCTTAAACTCTTTGTTACACTCCCTAAATCATTCCCAAATGATTTTTGCATATGTATCATGGAGCATTTTCCGGGTTAAATGAAATCACTGCCATCAAGGAATACCGCTGCTGTGAAGGTGTGTATGTGGCCTGCAGCAATACCTAGCAAGGTGGTACATGTCAAATAACATTTACATGAATGCTAGGACCGAAGCTTTCCCAGCAGAGACAGAAGAATGAGTGAAGTTTATCGATTTAATGTGTCCATCTAATTATCAGATTGCATCTGGTAAGACCTTCAGATAAGTTGAAGCTCAGAAAAAGGACAGTGATTGGACCTAGAGTTAAGAATGTTTTGTCTCTTACTCCTCACAAGGTCAAGACTGGACGTTCAAACTTTACAGCTGCTCAATTACTGTCTGTATAAGCATATTGTTATCTACAGTGATGGAAATGCAAGTGAAAAACAGACAATGTTGCACAGAAGAACAAATTGCCAATGGATGGATTAAATGAGTAACAAAATTAATTAATATAAAATGATGATAAAAGTGAGCTTCAGCTTTAAAACAACTCTTTCTTATCACACATTCCCTTCCTTCTTGCCATCCTCTACAGAAATACAAACATGAGCCAATTTTGTGCAGCTCTGGAGCTTTCCCCCTTCGACACATAAGATAAAACTTGTCGACACTTGTCAAGCTGGAGGAGGTTTGTATGCTTTGAGGTAACATGGCACCATTTCCTGTTTTACGGAAAAGCAGTGGTGAGGTGAATCAGTACTGATAAGGAAGTTCTTACCAAAAACCTAAATCGTTCCTTTTGCTTTGAAAGTATTGTGTATATGTTGGTCACAAAAAAACAGCATCGGTCAATGTTCTTGACGTAAAGTAGGATGTTGTTTGGGCAACACCGATCTATTCCAAGCAACAGTTCTGTGTTCTGCTTCTGTTTTGATATAACTGTTGTTTTTGCATTACTAACAACACACGCTATATGACGTGTATCAAAGAGGAAATGGGGAAATGACCGTGCGGTATTGTGCATATCCCTAAAACTTTCCAATAGCTGGCAGAGGCTACCCTTGCCGGGAAAAGTTGTGGAGGGATAATAGGGCAGTTTTACTGTATATGAGGTGTGAGGATTAGCATTGAGTCCAAAAGCCTTGCCTCAGCTGTATAGACTGGCAGTCGAACATGGGGAATGTTATTTTTTCTTTCTTTCTAGGGTAGCCACTCCAAAATAAATATGGCGGAAGGAATGTTGACGTGACTGGCAGCACAGAGTGGTGAGTCAGGCCGCCGGACATCATCCCTTCTAGACACAGACAATGACAAGCTAAATTTTCCCATCCATTCACACATTTCTCACAATTAATACCGAGAGCACATTTACTCTCCCCCCTCCCACCAGACGATTAGAGTTTTAAACACAATACTACATACACAAGCGAGCAAAGTGCATTAATTAAGTCCTGTGCATCAGATGTCATCTCAACTGAACCTCATGAACAGTTCCTTCCTCTATCGCATAATCTTTGTCCTGCGCTTCAAAGGATGCGTACCGTTCACCATCAGAAGGGACTTGGCCTATCGTGGCATGAAAATGACCTAATTGTGTGGGCACATTGCTTGTTTTCCCCACGGTCAGTTGCCCTAGGGGTGAGTATTATTATTCCATTGTGCACAGTGTGCGGCATGCTCAGGTCCTGATCTCTGAGACTGAGCAGGGGAACACATCTTGCTTTGTGTGGGTGAAATGAGCATGGGCATGTCGTGGGCCCTGGTGCGGGACAAGATCAGGAGGGTTCAGTGTGTGTTTTCCTTCTGACCGATTCTGAAGCTCTTTGGAACCAGACCCGGCGTGGAAACTGCGAATGACACCAGAGTTACGTGACACTGAGCAGGTGGCAGTAACTGGGGTCAACTGGGAGCTGGTGCCAGTTGCATCCGCACGTGAAACACTGGCACCGGAACACCGGAAACCGAATAGATGGTTTCCTCAACTGAAATTTAAAGTCTGTTTCAAATTAATTTGTACGAAAATTGTTAAAAATAAATATAATTGTCATGCCTGTGAATGTTTTTGAACTTGATGCTGGGCTACTGACACACACACAAAAACTTAATTTCAGTGTCTCATGGCAATATTTTGATTAAATCAAATTCACAAACGCCTGACAAATCTGAAAAGCACTCATCAGTGTCCCAGCACCCCATAAGAAATCCTTTAAAAGCCTTTCTTCTGAAATAAAAGTCAAACCCCAAAGATATTGAGTTGACAACTTTAAGACAGAATACTGTAGTCAGTCTTCACAATGGATGATCTTGAATCAGAAACTGTTTAGTGTTTGTCGAAAAAGTGACTTGGAAGTGAAGAATCGATATCACATCAGCTACAGATTAATATTCCAGGGATCAACTAATTGATGACGGTGTTACATGTTCTGAGTGAAAGATGCTATATGGCAAAAATAAAGTATGTTTCTTGCTGCAGAGTATAAAATAATATAGTGATTGCTCTTAGTGAGCAGAGAACTACAACAGAGCTTCAGTGTTTGTGCTTTGGCAATTCAGAAAAAGGATAATTATAGCCTTTGGCCTGCAACTTTTTCTAACCTGTATCCACCCATATGCTAGTGGGAGTCTGTTTTTTAGGTTCGGTCCTGATCTCTGAGGATTTGCTCTACCATGACGACAAGTGTTGAGCTGCTGCTGAAGCTACGTGACTGCCACAGGGAAGACCTCCATTTGTCAGCGCCAGTGATGTCATTCTTACTAAATGATCATAGTTTCACCTGACGCTTGGCACACTCACACAAATAACATTTCTTTCATACCTTCATGAGCACACAACAGTTTAGGCAATAGTGACTGTCGTAAGACAAAGTCGAAAGCTTGTAAGATGTCAGTCAGGTGAGATTCCGATTAAAATACACACTACCAATAAGTTTATTTTTGATTTGCTGGGTTTGACTGGTTACTTCTGAGATTGTTTACCTGGTGACTAAAAAAATTCCCACAAAGGGCAGGAAGATAATTCAGGATGTTAAAAGTGCAACTGAGGTGATTCCCTAGTATGTAAACTGAAAAGGGATGGGCTAGAGATAATAAGGAATTCACAAACACAATGAAACATTGTGCAAGTAAGAGGAAGAGAAGCCCTGATGATTCATCCTGATTGATCGGTCTGTCCACCCACTAGATTTTGTTTGCTTTTGGATCACTCACTTTGACTTTCCTGGCATGTTATACTCTAAATACAGTTGAAGATAAGGTGTCTTTTCACACACATGATGATAAGGTTTTTGCGCCAAAACGATAAAACAAAAGAAAGAAAGGGAGAAATAAAGGCAAAAGAGACAGAAATGGAACAAGGAAAGAATTGAATGTCTGGACTAAAATCTAGAATGGAAGAAATACAGAAACACAGAAAAAATAATCTGCCTCTGTTGCCTTTACTCTTGCCAAGGTCCAACCCTCATGCTCAGCATGTCCCCGTGACTTTCTGTTAGAAAGAATTCCTGGCACCTGATCGTCTGCATTTCCGATCAGCCTGCATCTGATGTGTGCATTACAGGCCTTGATAGAAAGTACCTGCACATCCATTTAAGGCTACACAGGTTGAAATGTTCCTTCTCCATCCACAACACTATGTCACAGGATGAGAAAACAATAATATTAAAACAGCTGTCAGCCATCACACGAATGTGCAGTCATGTCATCAACACACACTCACTAGCAGCTCTCACTTACTCATCCATCAGACATACACAGACGTCACTGTCAATGTTATAGACGGGCCTACAGAAGCAGACACATGGATTACGTCACCTGCCAGAGGTGTTAAAGGTAATTTTTGTTCATTAGGCTCCATTCCTGCAACTGCACTTAAGCTGATAAGAATCACTCTCTGAAACCTGAATCTCCAGAATTAAAACCGTTTTACTTACAAGCCTTGTCTTGATTTTCTGGCAGTTAAACAATAGTTTTGCATCTTGTTTAGTGCACATTAGAACAATGTTGATCTGCCAATATGTACATGAGAAAAGGTTTTTTGTTACTGTATGTGTTCCTCCAATTAATATTTGCCTCAGAAGGATCTCTTCCTAAAGACACTGTTCTGTTTGTGTCCATTATGGAGGTCATACGAGCCTTCAGCAATCCAAGTTACACTTTCAGTAAAGTATTTTATCTTCTTGTTCCCACAGAAACTGTTTCCTTGCTGCACTGTGGTAGAGGTATAAAGCACAAAAGGGAAATGTGGAGCTAAAACCAATACTAACATTGGTAGATACAAACTTTAAACACACCTGAGATTTAGGATTCATTTTTGAAAGAGGGAAGAGCACTGTGGGTTTTGATCTCAATTACAGGCAAAGAAAAAGCTTCATCAAGTATAGAGAGAGCCACACTTAGAGAAACCAGTGTTGCTTATATGTGCACATGAGCACTGCCTTAATATAGACTTTAAAAAATATGAATTACAGTATCTTTTAGATCTGGTCACATTTATAATTTACGGGTTTGATTGCTCCAGGATAAAATATTAAAACATTCCTACTCAGATTTGTACCATTTCATATCATTAGACATTAAAATTAGTAAGTTTTTACCTGTTCTTAGTTCAAATATGATAAAATGGAAAGTTCAACCTGTGGACGAATATGACGACAACTGTCCATTTTTGCACTCTGGTTTTGTACAGATCAAAGAAGCAAAAGATGTATTCATCTTTCTACAGAGGTGCTGGTAGGCTGATTCTGTTACCTTTAGACCGCTTCATTTTAAGCCTGGAAAGCTTTGAAAGTTGAAGAGTTCCTAATCATGACATGAAAACCAAGACTGAGATCTTTCTCTTTTCTTTCTTTCTTTTCTTTTTTCAGCTCTACGTGTTGCACTGACTTGTGATAAATCAGTGTCACAGCAGGACCACACATCGTACAGTCACTGCATGTTGTGAATTTGCTGATAGGAGGGACATCTATCAGAATTTGAGAGTGTAGTTCCCTTTTATCGGACCGACATCAGTGCTGCTGATCAACTCATGCAACTCGCAGTAAGAAAGCAAATAAACATATTTCTCAAACTGTTATTTTAAAACACACATCACACAATAAAGAAGCAGCAGTTGGTTCCAGTCAGCTCTGTTTGGTTTTCGATTGTAGGGGGCCACTTTGTTAGCATTTCAAATATGACTTGTACCGTAAATAGCGAGCTCTGATATGTTTCTGTGTTCATGTTTCGTCAAACTTTAACTATTCCAAAGAGTTTTACAAATTTTGTCAACACAGGTGTGTAAAACATTAGCCTTAAAAAGAAGAAAAGATTTCCTTCTCAACATCTGAGCATTCACTTCCTTTTCTTTATTCTTATCTGCAGCAGGGAAATAATACAGATACAAAATTTCAGACCTCAGTCTTGCAATAATTGAACATTTTATGGAGGATTTATGGAGAATAAAAAAATTTTGACCAAAAAAAAAGAACAACTTGACATTCCAAGTCATAAATATGTTGACTTGGATCCATTTACAGGTGAGACAGGAGACAGTCAGCGTCGCTTCGGATAATAATAATAAAAATAATAATTTGTAATGCAATTTTCATTTAGGAAAAATCTCAAAGTGCTACATTTAAAATATAAAACAGGTTTAAAAAAACAATAATTTAATAAAAACAAAGAAATCAGATAAAATAATAAAAAATAAAAATATTCAGGGGGGCGTTTAATTGAAACAAACTGAAAACTGTCATGAAACAGCATGTCTGACTTTAAAAAAAAAACAAAACACTCCTACCAGCACCTTCATCACCATCTAAAATTTGATTTAGCAATTGTTTGAGAAAATGATATCAACAGATTATGTTAAGCTAATAATATCTGGTGATACCATTATCTGGAACAATTAAAATTCAGGAATTTTTACTGACAGTGATAATCCAGGAGTTTCCAGATCCCCTATGAGCAAGCTTTATCCTCGGATTTGTTTGGCTTTCAGATATATATTTTTTTACACAGTCACAGTTCTATATTAGCCACGTTAATCTCCTTGAACAATCACTCTGCAAGATCTCAGCCTTTATGTGTATTTCAGTCTCTCTGTCTCTCTCTAATAACGCAATTTAGGTGGTTGAATTTGTTTTCATTAGCTGTCTAAATTTTGTGTACATTTTTTTGTACATACAAAATTGTACATTTTGTAATTTTGTTTTTTAAGTGCTGCAGAAATGAAGTTATCATCGGCATTAGATACTTTTTAATCTTAGAAATCACACACACACTCACACTTACACACATCTATACAGCCGTGTATCCTTGACTTTAGTGAATATCACAATAACTGGCAATAACCTTCAAACATGTCAAAATTGATTATTTTTTTCCCATTATGTGCATTTGTACTTTGTGCCCATATGGAACATCCTGATGCTGTGGTTTTGTAAAGAGTCATCGATGGTTGTGCCGCATGTTGTCATTCATGAAAGGGGAGAAATACCTGTCGTCACACTCATGTTTTGGTATCGGTGTTGCTCAGTCTTTTCCTCAGACATCTCTCTATTGACTAAGGGCATGGTACACAACATGACAATTATTTCCTCTTGTCTCTTTCCCATGTTAGTAATGGGGTGTCTTGCAGCTCTAAGTTGGTGACACATCTTGCATATCTGTCAACTCTATTTGTTCGGTACTTTAAGTATTTATTAAGTACGGTTAAGTATTCACATACCATACTTTACTTTTAACAACCAGCAAACACGTGATTAGTTTCCTGGTTTATTATTAAAATGTGTGCCAAATGGCTGCTTACAAAAGTGAAGGCATCTGAGTAAGTGAAGCATAAATGATAAAACAGTAACACTACAGATTTCTATCATCACGCCACAGTGACTAAAAATTAACAACACGACCATGTGAACATTGCTAACAATTCAGTTGCTGTTTTCCTGGATTGTAAACTTCAGTGCTATTCCACTTCAACTGTTTAAAACATATTTCACTTTAATCTCACCCTGGACGTCTAAATGAAATGATGTGTTTGTCTTTGTTGGAAAGCTCCATCAACCAGACTCCACAGGGATCTGGGATTTGGCAGGACAGTTGCAGAACACCCAGAATTTCACTGGAAGCACATTCAGCAAAGCAGTGCTTAATTAGTGTCCAGAATCAGCACATAACTTTGATGTCAGCTGATGAATGTGTGTTTGTTAGATGCATGGTCACTCAGCGGCCTTTATCGTCACTTTCATGTTTAAATGATGAACCCTTCAAACTCTCTCAGACACGCTCTTCAGAGGAAGCAAGCTTTTTAAATGAGCAGACTCTAAACGCTAGTGGAAAGAAAATGCGTTTCTGCAGTATTTAGGCGTGTCGAGACATAATTATAGGTATCATTTGCCATTTGAACCATGAATTGAATCCCATAGCGGTACGTTTACATGAGAGGAATGCTTTCGTCACCTGCATTACAGGTCATACTTCTTGTATTTGACTGAGAGTGAGTCTTATCAGGATCTACCATCAGGAGGAAAAGGGTAGTAGAAGGGAAACCTTTCACCTGCAGATGATGATGAATGCTGAATAATATTCTGTTTAGCTGTGTTTCTGTTCCCAAGAAGAGAAAATCAGCCAAATGTCATAACGCAGATTATGACCCAGTTGAAATAATCACAACTTACTGGCACGAAAAGGTTGCAAATGTTCCTGATAATGTAATATCTTGATGATACCACTCACCCAAGGAGAATGGCATCATCAGGCCATTCAGTTTTTTATCTTTTCAATTAAAAAACACAATGACATGTCGGTAAAATATTCCAAGGAACTACAGCACATGCAAATGATTTTGTTATTTCGTTTACCCCAGGTGAGGAAGGAAATGATTTGGTCTAAGACAGCAGTGACTTCAAGCACGAGACACAACATGTTTTACTAACATTTAACCGGAAGCCCGACCACCGCCCTCTAACTTCGGTAAATGTTGCACCACCTTCACGAAAAAAACCTCAAACATTTCCTCTCAAGAATGTTCAGGCAGTGAATATGACTGTCCTGATGACTTATTTTGAAAAATTTAAGTGCAACTCTATTCGCAGTACATGCTGAGTGGTTGTTATTTTGTGATTTGGATGCAAAAGCATTCTGCTAGAGGAATTTTTTAAATTTTTTTAAATCTCAGTCTTGCTGGTTATGATTGTAAGGAGACTTACAGCATTTCAAAATTCCCCCAAGTGCTTCATCCACAGAACCCGAGGCTGTTTAGTTTGACCTCATAGTTTCACCAAAGCCTCTGACTAAATTTGAGGATGTTCTTCAGGTGCAAATAAAAAAACAAAAACAAAAACATAAGTGGTTAATTTTCTAAGAATTGCGTGAGAACCATCAGGCCGACATTGTGTACTTATCTATGTTTTCCAGGGCGTCCCTCATCTATCTACGAGTCACTGACTCTGTTGTTTTAACACTTGACATGTAGAACTAGATAAGTTTAAACTGTCAAGGTTTTATCTCTGACTCATCCTTAATAAAAAAAATAAAAATCAGACGTTTCTATTTATTTGAAAGCAGTGTTTGGAGATGAACTGGAGTCCTTTAAGTGGCAAAATCACACTATAAGCAGGTTAAAGTAAAAGTCCTGCATTCAAAGTGCTGCATCAAAAGAAATCCGTTAAAAGCTGGCAGCTGGGGTGCCAGAATTTTACTTTTTTTTTAAGGTGGAATGCTGTTTAAGAAAAGTAAAATGGTAAAATAATAAGAAGTATCTGTAATTTTTTGAGCAGTTTTAAATACAGTAAAATAGTTACATTTTATGGTTGCACATTATAAAAGTACATTTTACTACTGGCAAAAATACAGATTTTTGGCATGGGTATTATGTTTAGCTTTGGCCTCTTTTTTGTTTTTACACTCAATAGGTAAATTACTAATAATGATTAACATTGCCGATTCAAATAAATATTATTAGTAATTTACCACAACAGGGAAAATCTATAAAATATAAACTAAACAGATCATTTACAATTTCTTCAGTCGCTGATAAACATCATTTTCTGTTAGTTTGCTGAACAGTGAAAACAGTGCAATTTTACCATCAAATACTATAATGAACAAATTAATTTGTAAAAAAAATACAGATTTTTGATGTGGACATTACTTACAGTATATTTTCACAGATTTTTTTTACTTTTTTTAACAGATTATTATCTGTAATCTACATGAAATGAAAGGAAAAGGTTTAAAAACTGTTACAAAATCTTTTAATATATCATATATTTTTTACAGTGTAAAAAAGCATCACTCAAATCTGCCTAATTAGGAATTAGAAATAAGGAAACTGTAGCACTCACTATCACAGTCTTGTTATTGTTGTTTATTTTTTTCCTTTTTAAATAGAGTTATGTAATTCCAAATGAGCAGTGAACAATAAAATAGTAGGAATGTAAACTCACACAATAACAACAACAGTGCAGTTTTAAAAAAAACTTCTGAAATGCACGATGTTGGCAATCACAGCTGCAGAATGACACACTGGAAATACTGAAACAAACTCACAATAACATCCTTCCTAATTTTTTCAGTAAACATAAACATTTGAGGTTATTATTTCCACTTGGGAATGTTAGAATTCAGATGATAAAGACTTGTCTGTCTGTAATTAGCTCTTTTTCCCTGAAAACTTTCAATCTTAAACATTTTCAGGGTGATCTTTTATTTAAACAACAAAGGTGGAATCATAATTAGGAAACATTGTTGACGCACATGAGGTGCACAGTTTTTTAGTCACACTAACGAGCTGCAACACACCAGAAATCCGGATCTTGGCTGTGACAGCGAGCATACCTGTGCCCTTCCACAGAGGTGTTGCAAAAGTTTCCATGACATGTGTCATCTTTGCACTGTGTTGTCACAACACGTCTGGTGACAAACTGGACAGCTCTGCTCGAAGCGTGTCATTAGTGCATAAACGCACTTCCTCATGAGGGATGTACCCTAAACAGGTAGACGTGTCCATGTTGTGATACAAAGTAGCTCACAGTGGGAGACGCTAACTAAGTCCATTATTTTCCTTGGATAAAAATAGAGGACCTGTTTGAGCTGCATCTTACCTGTGACAAACAAAAAGACAATTTGGAAAAATAGAGTTTAGAATTTGAATGTTATTAAAGTTGGATTATTTTTGCTTTTATATTGCAGATTAAATTGCAAAATCCCTATTCTGTAAAATGTATAAAATTACATGAATCACATGATGCTACAATCATTTTGTGAAGTATAATTTTAGAGCTGGTAATATTCAGTATTTTGGCTTTTGCCAGTAATCCCTACAAATAACAAAAAACATTAATGTGCTGCTCTTTCTGTGGCCTCTCTTTTTCCATACAAAAGACAACAAAGTTTAAAAAGTCCCTTTTTTCAATCAAATTCAAAGATTTGTGGTCACTGATGACGTAGTCTGTTAGTTTTTTATACAGTACATACATTAGTAAGTGAATTTCCCGATCAATATTGACAATATAACAAATTTTCCTCTTAAGCAGAGTAAAATGCAGGCAGCTGTCGACTCCAGTATTTTACAGTGTTACTATTGTTGTTGAGTTAAACCTTTAATTACTGTATAACAAAATACAGCACTCTACAGTAGAATATGAGGCTTAATGTTAAATACTGACCAGATTTTCCAATACGATCGTAGTAATGATCTTCTGTAGCGCTGCCGCTGTCACCAACATTACTTGAAACTGTAGTTGCCTCCAAATACATTGACATTTTCTTTAAAATGTAGAAACTGTTAATTCAAGATATATTATGATCCAAGACTGAGATCTACCAACTTTGTAGCTTTGTTAAAAATGCATAGGGAGAAGGCCATATCAATTTTTATGGAATACATTAAAGGCAGGCATCTATGAGAAAGTGTAGTCCATTAAATATATCTTTGAACCCAGCAAACATTACATTTTAAAAATAACCTAATGTAATAAAAAATTAATTAAAAAATTATCTGTCTCAATGGCATCCTTAGCTGCTTAAATCAAGCCACTAATCTCAACGGTTTCTGGTGAATTGCTGTGGGGAAACATTTTGTCTAATTCACACCATCAGTCTTTACAGTGGCCGGCTGCAAGCGTTATTTTATATTTATCTCCAAAAAGCGTCAGATTTTAACTTTATTTTGGAAAAACAGTACACTACTGGCAGAGAAATCAGTTGTATTTGTATAATAAGTTATTACATTATAGATGTTTTGAATATGAGAAAAAATCTTGCCGAATTTTAAATTGAAGATAAAATAACATTTATTGTTACATTAAGGAACTTACAAAAGTGTAAATCATGGATCTCTGTGTCGTGACTCCACAGGGATAATATCAAATAATAAATGCCTGAGAGTCTCACAACATTACGTTTGATTATATTTCGAAATATCACCTGCCGCTGTAATTTTTAGTTTTCCTTTACATATTCTAAATAAAGACATTTTCCCCATAAACTGAGGCACAAAAACATACATCGGTGCATAGAAATTGCATGAAATGAAGTGACATTCCTGCCTGATGTTTTAAAAACCCCACACCCACGGCACTAATTCTGTCTTCAGAATATTTGCGGTCAGCACTGGCCTGTACAGTTTAGAGGTATTCGATTATGGTTGTGCTTTTCATCGTCTTATGATACGCCTTTAATAAAGAAGTAATTGCATGAATCACAGTTTAGCAGACAACGGCTCACATATGAGTGGAATTCGACTGCAAAAAGCTGTTGATTTACATTTAAATTTAGTATCGTCAGTTCCCTTTGAAGGTTTTATTTATACATATAAAGATTTTTTAAACAGTGTAATACATTGATATGGTTTTAATAGATTTTGGATGAGAAATGATCTCTTTGACTCAGACAGAAAACAGAAAACACTTGCTTGTTTTGTCTTTTTGTGCACAATGTCTACAACAAGTAAAGGTCTATTTTTTCACTGCAGTAAGTATGTCCAACACTCACAATAAATAACTAACACAGTAAAATATATGACACATACTGCTTTGAGTGTAATTTAAAGCAATGTCATTCAAGCAGAGTACATAAATAGGAAACACCTACACTGATTTCAGAAGGAGGAGTTCAGAATGATGCGGAGGATAAGAGGACGCTTAGAAAAACATATAGTAAACCCCCAGATATAGTTGAATATTTACAGTGGATGAGTCACCGTGGAGACCACATGTAAACACATTTGGACAGAAGAAGTAATAATCTGGTAAAGGTGAATGAGCGGAAGAGGAGTGGTGGCCAGATTAGTGTAGAGAAGAAGTCTACCTGAAAGATGACAACTGGTTTCTGTCCCAGATATTACAAACCGCCCTCGAACAACAAATTACTAATGTTAGGTGTGTGAACATCCATCTCAAGCTCTGGTCTCTTGAGATTAAGATTCAATTAAGTGAAAAGCTGCTTTGAGGTAGTTTCTTTTGTTCTCTCTTTCTTGTCGGAGACAATGCAATGTGTGTGGCGCCGTGAATCCACATGTGATGTGACCTGTTGTGTTTCTCATATTTTCACGGCACTAAACCATGAAACATAAAGCATAACCTCTGTCTTCTATTCCCTAATTAACAAGGTTTAACCAATACAAAGAAAACAACACAAGCATCGTAAAACAGATCAGTGTTGTTGGTTTAAGCCACTCTGAGGTGGGTTTTTTTGTTGTAACAGCGTCACTGAGTCACACAGAAAGTGCAGGTTGTAGCTAAGGAGCATCGTTTGTTATTTGTAATTACTCTATTTCAACACCTCGGAAGTGCTTATGTCTAATAATCCAGTGAGTTATGAAAGCGGAATTTGTCCTTCTTTCTTCATTCATTGTAACTCAGCACTTACTATTGTGATGCTTTATATTTGATTATTAATGATTTTATATAAACTATTCACTTGAAAATTTCACTCGTTGTCAACACTTAAACAATTTTTACGCATTGACCTTTGCTCTCTTTATAACTCAGTATTTACTGTCAGTTGCATCCTCAAATTTAAAACATAATGAAAAGCATCTAAAAAACACAAAGCAGATGTAAATCTGTTGCAGTATTGAAAGAAAAGCACAGGCGTATTTTAGTAACTAATAAGACAGAATATTGATCAGAAAAAAACAACTTTATAATGTTACTCATCATTACCGTAATTTTTCAAGCTAAAGATATATTAGGTATTCTCTAGTTTTAGCATCACTAAAATAAGGTTTTCTCACTTTATGTTCCATGAAATTATTGGTTTTAGGATTAGTCCAACAAAATTAGCACTTTGCTTGTACAAAAACTACAATGGTCCTTTATCCACTACTTTTTGTCATTTAATAGTTTAGCTGATTAATCAAGAGCATAGAATATAGAGCTTATGTTGATTGAATCAGAAAATAATTATCTGCCATCACTTTTTTACCCACAAACATTCGCAAATATATTGTATGGAAATGGACGACATTTCAGGATTTGGTTAACCAGCACTAGTTATCAGGCCCTTATCAAGCGCATCACTGTCACAGCATTTAATGTAGTAAAAAGTCAAAGAAAAAGAGACAAGAAAGTCCAGAAGAAGGCCTCAAGTAGAAGAATGCAAATGGGAAAATGACGCATTGCACATTTTAAGTTCAATTTTTTCAAAGAATATAGTGTAATTGATAGCTTCACTGAAAAATATTACAATTTTTACATCTGATTTTCTTATTGGAAAATGTTATCTTGATTTGGTCATGTAACACATTGTTTAGCCTTGACGTGGAAGTTAATGCACAAAAGGTTTAAATATAAATGTGCTATTTCCCCCTTCAGAACAAGATTGTCTTCATATAACACTGTGATATTTAAAACATTATTATTTCATTTTATTAGACAAGTTCTGCTGAATACCAAAATAAATCTGTCAAACACAGACTGCTGGAGGTCATCACCTCACTGGCTAGCTGTAGTTTCCTCCCTGACTGACTGTGACTGTAGTTTTCTCCTGTCTGCTCTGTGCTCCTGCAGCTCCTCCCTGTGGCGGCTTCGATGACACTGAACACTCTCGATGCTTTTAAAATGTGCGTCACTTTTTCCTTAGGAACGTGAAACGGTGAAACAGGGCCACTTGGTTGAAAACTAAAACACCAGCATAACTGTGTGATTACTGATGTGTATGAATGAGCTGTGACAGTAGCAGCAGTGGCTGGCCAGAGGAGGTGGGTGACTCCCTTCCTCCCTCTGTTCCGTACACGACCGGGTTTGGCGTTGCACAATAGACTTGCAGGCTTGTCCGTGGTTCCTGACGAGATATTTAACCATAGACTGAAAACTATATCTTCATTTGTCATATGACTTTCTAGCATTCTTCAAACATCAGAAATAATGATAGTCATTAATTTGAGATCATGACAAGAACTGAAGTGTTGGATGTGTCTGTTCAGTTCAGTTCTGAAATTAAAAGTCTAAATACTTTTGATTAATACATCAAAGGCAGCCATCAGTGACTGAAAGGAATTCCAAAACCACTGGCAGAACTGGGTGTGAACCGACGCCTAACTCCTGACTGTATAGTGTGCAGGACAAGATAGGATGATGAGTTTTGCACCAGCTGAAGATATCTCTCACCCACTCTTGAAAAAAATGATTTGACATGATAGTGCCAGAGCTGCACAGAGAACATAAATGACATTAAGAATGAACAGATGTTCTGAGGGCACAGAGTTCAGATCTGGAACAAACTGCCATTTTAGTTGAGCTGTGAAATAGTTTAAGGTATCTGCCAGAGGCTACCAATGATTCATAATTATCTACTTTTCTATTAATTGAACTGCAAACTTTCTACATTATGCATTTTGTCAATTTCATAAAACTGTCAGAACATAGTGAAAAAAATCTGTCTTCATAACTTCGAAACTGAGATATTTAATTTAACAATCAAGAAAGGACCACAAATCTTTGGCAGTTATATTTGAAAACTTGAAAAATCAGACATCTATTTCAGTATTACTTTTTGATGTTTCATTTTCTCTTGACCGTCTAATCAATTAACAATTATTTTTGGCTGTATTGCCACGAGAAGTCATCATTTCTGTTGTCAGAAGAGTCTTGCGAGGCATTGTTATCAAAAAGAATACTATTATTCAATTTCCTGAAGACACTCTTTAGAAAAGAGTGTTGTGTCAAATAAAGCATAAAACCTTCAGGTATAAGGTTAGAAGTGTCAAAGGCCGCACACACAATTCAAAGGCCGCACACACATGAGAAGAGCAGTATGTGTGTGCAGAGCAGAATACTGACTGCATTGTGTGTGTGTATGAACAGGCAGTCTGGGCACACGGCCAACAGCTGAGGCTGCCACAGGGAAGCCGAAGCGCTCAAGGTCAGGGAGGTTCATGTTTGTAGAACTTCTGTGTTCATAGAGGGATGAGATGCCCAGGCATTAGCTTAATAACACCTGTTGTTGTCCTAAATGTATCTCCCATAAAGTTGCAGAGGATAATGATTGGAGGGGCAGGGAGCCAGGACAAGAGGAATCCCCTCAGTACAACACTCTAGAGTACCCAGCAGTTACCAGCATTTAAGACACCCTTAACAAAGGAGTAGGGAAGGTAAAAATGACAGATTTACGAGTTTTATGATAAGAAAAGGATGGCCTTGAGGTATAGAGAACTGCACACACCAGAGCAAAACAGTATAAAAGACCGGGCATCAGAGGGCAGAGTCAGATCGTCCCGGGGCATCTCATCGGTGTTTGGACCTGTACACATGGAATAAACATCATTTTGCTGAATCTGAAGATTGTCTCTGGAGCTTATTTTTTTCTGCCACAATTGGTGAGGAGCTGTGGGCTATTATACTTAGTCTTATATTCGGAAAATTGGATCTTAAAGCTAAAACAGACGGACCTTTAAGTTGTGGAACACAAATTATCCACGACAAGAGGACACTCAAGACGACACTCTCAGCAACATTTGAATCAAGCAACATGGTGAAAGACCTCGGAATTAAGAAGGGAAGCAGACTTGGCAACTGCCACGTGGTCGAGGATATCCTCGAAGAGGGCAGCTATGGCATTGTAGCCAAATGCCGTAATATGTAAACCACCAAGATCGAAGCCATCAAGGTGAGCAAAAGCGACAAAGGCGTTCTGGAAGTGGCGATGGATGAAATAGCCATCCAGCTTCCTGGCAGTCGGCTGTATCATGTGAAGAACGCGAGGACCTCAACCACCAAAGTCCAGCTTCCTGGCAGCCGGCTGCATCATGGGAAGAACGCGAGGACTTCAACCATCAAAGTCCTGATCCATACCTGTGTGCTACATCATGGGAAGAGCACGGAGACGTCATTAACCAAAGTCTGGCTCCTATTCAGTCTGCTTCGTCATAGCAACAATGCGTAGACTTAAACGACCAAACTCCGGCTCCATGTCAGACTGCTGGAGAAGTCTGTATCAAGGTTCCAGATGAAACCAGCACAGAAAACATCGGCTGGTTCAGATGTATTATTAGGAGGATTGTGAGGTTCTTCCACACTAACATCTGCTAGTGGAGCAGCTACCAGCTAGCTTTCTTCACACCCTACCCTCATTCCTCCCTCCACCCTAACCTCACCCCATCCGACTGTATCTACTTTATCTTCACCCCCGTTTTCTACCACCCCTCACCCCTTCCTCACCCCCTCTATCTCTATCTCTATCTCTATCTCTCTCTCACTCACTCACTCACTCACTCACTCACTCACTCACTCACTCACTCACTCACTCACTCACTCACTCACTCACTCACTCACTCACTCACTCACTCACTCACTCACTCACTCACTCACTCACTCTCTCTCTCTCTCTCTCTCTATCTCTCTCTGGTTGTTTGTACAAGTAAACACACAACTGTACCACATTCTGGTTGCTGGTTGTTGTTGTACAAACACTGTTGGTTTTCAAATAAACACAACTAAAGCTTGAGATCTGGTGCAATTGGTTTATCTGTCCACTTTCTATACGAGACAAGTAGAATAAAATGGTTTTACTGAAATATCACCATTTAAACTTAGATTTGGCTAAATTTTCCTGATGGAACTGCAGACCATATATGATTTGTTCAGGGATCGTTGCAAAGTTCAAACCAGTTTCTGACTTTTCTGTAAATTATGTAATTTTGATAATTTTTAAAAACAGTTATAAGCATTTATACAGCATATCTAAATAGCAAAGGGGCGGTGGGAAAGTACCTGTTCACTATTGTAATACTTCTGTACTTTCAAACCATTTAGAGATCCTGCCCGTGAAACACTAGCCAGAAGCATTGGAGATTTTTTTTCATTTTTTGTAAATGTTTTATGGAACTGCACAAATAAAAACAAGTGGCATTAAGGCAACAAAAAAGTCATTATGTCCAGTACTTGCCACATTGACTAGATTTTCCCCATTCTCTTCCAAAAATATCACTTATGTTAACACCTGTGAACATTTTTCAGATCTTACATTTTTCAGTCAATATATCAGCTTTAAATTAGACAGTTATATTGACAGAAAAAAAAAGAAAAATGGCTAGAAGATGAACCTGGTATCAAAAAATAGGTAAAGAAAAGAGATCTACCATAAATAATTTTGAACAGCCACCTAATCCACATGGTGATATGACCGTGGAAACATTACCCAGCATGCACCATTTAAAGTTATAAAAAACATTTTACTGGAGCAGTTATGCTACTGAAGGTATGATATACCTATTGATACTGGGTGACAGAAAAGCTGGTTAAAGAAAAAAACATGCTGAACAAAACAAAGTTTTTACTTTAGAGTGACACCAGGGGTGAAATCTGTCTTTTTTTCTTTTTTTTTTTACTGGTGTAGTGACTAGTATAAAATATTAATGTAATATTTTGTGATAACAGCTGAGAGATGCAGAGAGGAAATCTTGTCCTGGTGGCAGATTATCTAATGAGGGGATATACTGGTAGTTTTTAATCTGTTTTTTAATTCATTGCAACTCAGATAATTTGTTCTGTATGTACTTATGTACACTAATATGGCCTCCTGTGCACTAATCATGGTGTCTAATCAGTGTCTTGATATGACACACCTGTGAGGTGGGATGGATTATCTCAGCAAAGGAGAAGTGCTCACTATCACAGATTTAGACAGATTTGTGAACAATATTTGAGAGAAATGGTGGTATTGTGTATGTGGAAAAAGTTTTAGATCTTTGAGTTCATCTCATAAAAAATGGGAGCAAAAACAAAAGTGTTGCGTTTATATTTTTGTTGAGTGTAGTTGTGCTTTTCACAGTTGTCCATAAGAAGATTTCTGAGAAAATCTTCATCAAGCAAGCTACAAACTCTTCCTGTAAAATAAAATGCTTAAACTTGAAGAATTCAAAACTTCAGAAATAGATGTTGCTGTTCAGACTATAAAAGATGAATGTAAGAAAAATTGATTGCCAAACTGATTTGGGTGATTTCATTTTTCTCTCTTTCCTGCTCTTGACTCTTTGATTGCATTTATTGATGTTGTATCTGTGCTCAAATACCTTTTATGACTCACATAAGTAAATCTAAACAACAATAGCTGTTGGCAAAAATACAATGTACAAAAAATAAAACTTTGCACAAGATCTTCACAATGGAAATAGATGAAATAACATCCTAACTGTTTTGTGCAAACAATGGGAGAACTTGAAACATAAATAAATTGGAAATATATTTTGCTAAATACCAACATAAATAATAGCATGCAGTGGGATGATTAAAATTCCCACTTCTGAGCACAAACTGTATCCATGAGTAGAAGTAACGGATAATAAATGCCATAATAATATCCTTTCTTCATGCAAAAAAGGGCTAAATTGGCTTCTTTAGTTTCTTATGAATAGGGATTTCTGTTTTGGTCTTGTTATTTTTGCCCTGTCACAAGACATTCGTGCCATTTCACACGCAGGAAAGCATTTAGGAAAGAATACCGTTTACCCACAATGATTCACTGGCAAATCACAGGTTTTTTTTCTAATTGTCTCCATACGATCAGACAAGTGTCCGTGCATTTCCAGCATTCACATGCAGACACTCTGGCAGACAAACACGTAACAGGCACAACATTTGGAAAACAATCTTTTTGTGTTTGTGTCCTATGTGCACGTCATCACACTTTCCAACTGTCTGCTTCAAAGAGTTAACATACACTTGTATCCTTAGGCGTACAGTGAACTTTTACTGTAAGTGAAGGCAGTGAATAAATGACAGTGGTATGAAGGTTTTGAGTTCATTCAGTACGTGACAGATTTAAAGCGTCATTTCACAAGTATTTTCTTATCTCTAGTTGTAACTGGCCCTGCAGAGAGCATTGGTTTAACAAGTTTTTAGATCTGCATTGTTATTCCAGTTCCTTTGAAGTAAATGTATTTATAGTGCTTTAAACACTGAATAATAACAGTTTTAAATCTAAATTCAAAACTACGACAACAGATATTTTCAGGTCTGTAAAACAACCTCCAGAGTCCACGTTCACTATTTATGGTTCAGTTTGTATTTCAGGATCATAGTTTCACATGTCATCTTTTCATATTTTGCATTTTTAGTGCTCTTTCCTGAAAATAAATAGCTATTAATATCAGTCAAATACATATTTTTTTTGAACACTTTTCTCCTTGTTAAAATGAACTCTTAGGTCTTCTATGCAAGCTGCCTATTATTAGCCTAGCTTAGCTAGACTGTATTCCCGTTATAAGGGATATACGGGAATACGGTCTAGCCCTCCTCCATTGACACATTTTGACAGATTTTCAAGCTCCGAGCAGATCAGACCGAACCAATCAGAGCACCAGAGGCGGGAGTTAACGATGCGTCATCTTCAGGGCCGAGTTGGCGACCGCAACAGAGCGAGGTTTCTCTCGTGCGCTTTCCTCTGTTTTGCACGGGCTGAATTTGTCCTTAAAACCTCAACAAGAAGCAGCTCTTAAAGCTTTTCTTTTTAAAAAGGATGTATTTTTAATTCCGGCAGGCTGTACGATAGAATGCGTAATGCTGCCCTCCACTGTTGAAAGGGAGAGCTTAGATTTTCCTCAGGACCCCTGTACGGCGAAGGAAGCTGTTAAAACTACAAAACATCATGGCGGAAAGGCAATTGTTAGGTCGCTTAGTGATTGCGTCACACATGTGTTACGCTGATTGGCTCTCTCCAATTCAAGCTGTGATCGGTAGTCCCGCCTCTGGGCTAGATTTGGTTCAATGGAGCAGTTCCAGACTGACTTTATGTGTATTTGTAATACACAATATAAAGGCTGTCTGGTCCCCAGGCAAGCCTATTATGACCTCATTTCAGAGGTTGGTAGCATTTGTCTGAAAAAGTGCATGTAAAATCTCTGCTGAAGTAATTACATTTACTTGGGCTGGAAACACAACCACGATCTTCTCTTGAATCCTAAACAAGTTTTTTTTTTGCTTTTTTGTAAACGTTGAGTGAAAGTAAAAAAATTCTAAGTATATTGCTCTTACACCACCACAGCACCTTCAACGTTAAAAAAAGTATTAAATGTACTGCATGCATGCACATTATTGTAAGCAAGGAGCTCGGACATCCATAGGGAGCCCATAGCAGAGTCGCTGCTCCTTCATGTCGATAGGAGTTGGTTCAGGCATCTGATTAGAAAGCCTCCTAGGCAACTCCTTCTGGGTGTTTTCCAGGCCTGTCGGGGAAGATGCCCCTCGGCAGACCCACATATCATCTGACCTTGGAACGCTTTGGGATCCACCAGGAGGAAGTAGAAATGCAGCTAGTGTTTGCAGCTTTGACTGCATGTATCCCCAAGGAAGTAAAATCGAGGTTTAACACTGATGTAAGAAGAGCATTTCTTTCTCTTATAAACTGGAAAGATTGCATCTGACATTTCAGTAACATTTGTATGGATCGGCTCAGACAAAAGGAGCAAATGTCTAATATGGTCGGTTGGGTTGGAGGACCTGTTGATTTTAGTTCACAGTAAAGGAAAGTAAGGGAGGTGGTTATACAACTTTAAAGAGAAATGAGTTGACCAAAATAGTGCAATGCAAGGAACTTAGAGAAAAGAATTTGTGGAGGCAGGGAACTTGGAGCACTGCCCATTTTTACACTTGTGTACACCTGGCTGCAGAAAGTAGGCATGGTTGTCAGCTAAGAATTAGGTCGAAGTGGGCCTCCTGAGGTTTGCAGAAGAAGTTTTTCCTTCACAGCAAAGCACATATTGACGTTTGATGAGTTGTCAGAAAGACGGAAAAACACAAGCCTCTAGAGCGCAGAGTGACAAGAGGAAATTACTGGCTGATCACTTTTGTTACCGTGTTTCTTTCCTCAACATTCATTCAAAAAAATCCCTACTGTGCAGCCTGATGATGCAGTAAGAGACAGCAGATGTTCTCTCTTCCTGCCACTTCATAATGTCTGTCTCCCTGAACTGGAAATGAAACCTTCTGAGTCAGAGCAGAATTGTGTTGGCTGTGGGAATCCAATAAAGCAACGCTGGACTTTCAGACAGCCTCTCATAACATCGTAAGAGCCCACAGCTGTCATAATATTGGAAGTCACTCAATTCCTGTTCGTAACAATGATCAAACCACATCAAAAAAGAAAAAAACACATCTCTTCCTGAGTCTGCAGAGGAAAGGTACAGAATTTTAATTTTGTTTTTACAGACCACAAGAATAACTCATCAAGCAGTTTGTCATGGATTATAATCCATGTCTCATAATTATGAGACAGTGCCAGATTTAAAAAAAGACTGAACAATTAATTTTCAAAGAAATTACTCAGAGTTATAGAAAATGTAGGTCATGAGTTAATGAAATGATAAATACATGCGACTTTAGAAGTTTGCTGTTCTAAAGAAAAGAGAAGTGGCTTGCTCATTTGGTATTAACATTCTTCATTTACAGTGAAATGGGCACTTGATAAAACTTGTCTGTCATGAACAAAATGCCTTTGTGAAATACATAGTGGGCGTCTGACTGCAGACCATCTCACCTGGGAGGTCCACCCATTACTATTATTAGGTGAAAGATTGATAGCTTCACTAAAAGCAGATGCCTATTTTAACTGCTCACAGCTTATCTAAGGAATGCACATACGAATGAGTCACCTCAGGAACAAGGGAGCAAAAACAGACTCCTACTACTTATAGTATGTGGGAGGGACACTAAAGATCTATGACAAGCAAAACACACCAGTTCATATTTGGACCCTAAGCACCAGTAAAGTACATTCCACATCTGGATCTGGATCTTGATTTTTGTGATTCAACATTTCTTACGGAAATAATGTACAGAAACCTCAACATGGAAGTGTGGAAAGCACAGACTCAAGTGAGATAACTCTATACTTAAAGTTCCACATAGGAGGAAGTCATAGAGCATATGGTTCATACAAAAGCTGAAGCATACATGCACACACAAACTTGCGATTTATTCCCTCCACATCTCGAATAACATTTTACTCATAGTCCCAGCTGCCAGTAAGTTTAAGTCTAAATGTTAAGTGCTATTGGAAACTCTGTTTGTATGGTTTTTTTTAGTGTTTCATGGCTGTGTGTACTCTCCAGCCCCCGCATGGAGGGCATGTGCCGGTAGACGTAAATGTATATTTATAAACCAAACAAAGACATAGTGCTGTTGGTGAGTCATAAAGAAAGAGGGAATCCAGAGGTCTCGGAGTTCAGCGGTGGAGCTTTTCCATTCAAGTGCTCAAGTACAGCATTATTTATAAAATGATAGCGGACAAAATAAGGAAGGTTGAACACAATATAGACGGACAAAAAATAAAGAAGAGCAATAAAAGCAAATAAAAAAGTTCTGCTGTATCCAGTGCAAACACAAAACCATATAAAGGCACAAAGAAAATTAAGAAGAATCTATAGGTAGCTCGTAGTATATAGTCTGAACTTAACTACACTGTATCAGCCAATCAGTGTCCAGTATTTAAATTGTCCATCCTTTAAGGTCCTAGTGAACAAGACCATCGAATTAGTTCAATAAAACTATTAATTATCCTGTCTCTGTAGCCGAGCTGCACTAGACAACCCACGGCAACGAATTTAATTCTCTGCCAGGGTGGGTCTAGTTACCCTCCATAAGGCTCGAGGCTGGATTCTCCTAAAACTGGCCGGACGAATCACCACGAAGTGTAGAGTCAGAAGGCGGGCGTAACGAAGTGACGACAGAGGCGCGACGATTCTGACAGAAACAACCGGTGCACAATAAACAGTTATCTTTCGACTCGGCTTTGGCCACAGCCCTTAAAGATTTGAAGCTAAAATTCAACTTGAAAGATAAACAAAGGACGGCACTGAAGTGTTTCATTGAGAAGAAAGACGTATTTGGACTTATGCTGACAGGATATGGCAAATCCTTAATATACCAGTTGGCTCCGCTGGTTGGGAAGCTAATGGGACTTAGACACAATCCGCCGGCGTTCTGGGAACTACGTCAGCCTTTTCGTTGCGCTGATTGGTTGTATACCTACCCAACTGCTGCAGAGTGATTTAAAAGACAACCTTTTAGCCCGCCTCCCTCCCTGTCGAGCGTTCCTAGACCCTTGTGCCTTCAGAACATGGGTCTAGCACGGCTAGGCTACTGTCTCTGTGCTTTAGAAGTCAAATCACACAGGCAGAGGTCTGACCTCTACTGTTTAAAAGAGCTATCTGACCCGAAGTTGCACCGCTTTCCAGCCAAGTGGAGCAATCCAGTGATCCGTGATCATGTAACAGAGACTCCACATGGGGCACTGACACACATTCCTCTGCACCTGAAATGCCAGCCTACTTCCTTTAGTCTTTAAGGTTTTAAGGGGTGTTTGTTCTACTTGGAAGGATTGCTCTGACCCACAATCTGTTACTGGTGTAGGCCTGTAACGGGTATGAAATTTTTTTTACAGGTGATTTTGTCCAAATAGATTCAATTTTATACCAGTCCTCTGCTTTGAACACATTATAATGTTGACAGAAATGTCAGCATTATATGGAGAATAAGAAAAACAGGTTTATTGGTAAATTGATGGTCTGTTTTTCTGTCTAAATTTGTTTTTCTTTCTAAAATGTGTTTGTCTAAGTGCACGCATGTTCAATTGTGCATCAGTAACAAGTTTGTCATAATGATAGATAGATAGATAGATAGATAGATAGATAGATAGATAGATAGATAGATAGATAGATAGATAGATAGATAGATAGATAGATAGATAGATAGATAGATAGATAGATAGTGAGGCTAATATTGGACTGTAAGCTGCTTCTGACAGACATTTTTAGAACAAAAGGTGCAAAATAATTGGCTGAATTCCATTTTAAGAAGCCTATTCTTAACAAGTGACTGAGAATAATGAAACCCCATCTGACATACATTCCCGTGTGCCTGAATAAAAAAGTCTAGTAATCCTTTAAGCCAATAAATACAGGACAGAGACACAGAGATGAAGGACAGAAGTCAAACACGGTTACATGAGCTGCCTCAGAAAATATTGCATGGGTGTGGAGAGCATTTACTCATTCTATTTGCACTGCAGTGATTCAGCACTCAGTTTAAAGGAAAGCTTACAGTCAGGCATGCGGGGAAAGACAGAGTATTAGGGGTGATTGAGGTTTCTTTTCACACGGCTGTGTGTGGAAATATACCAACTGAAGATTAGATAATGAATATAGATTGTTCTGGATGAAACAGTGAATTTCTCTAGTAATAACCAGACTGTCTCAACAAAATATAAAGAAGTGCTGACACTCACTTTCTGCAAGGAAGATGTTCACATTATATAACATACATGGAGCCCGACATACAATTAAAACAAATTAACCTTTGCCAGTGTTTGGATTGATGAATACAACAAGCAACTTTCTTTTGACTACAGAAGCAGGAGTGATGGAAGGTATAAGTACTTCTAAACTTACTCCATATTTTAGCACCACTACATTTCAGGTGGAAATGTTGAACTTTTTACTCCACTGCATTTATATACCATCTTAATATGAGAAACTGATTATCAGCTTACAAAATGTACATTAAAATGTTCTTGTTTACATTATAATAACACTGTACATCAAATCAGCCATACACTAGTATAAAGACCCTGATAGACTGAGCAGATTTAACTCATAATACTCATGTATACATCTGCTTAGATAATATACTGACCTCAGAACTTTTACTTGTAATTGAGTATGCTAATAGTGAGGTATACCGGTACCTCTATTAATTCTTTTACCAAAGGACAACATCTTAATACTTTTTTCATCTCTTTAAAGGATAAATTCTTGAGACATCGAGAAAGATCGAAAAGTAGGATCTTATGACATCATAGCAAGAAATGCAGCATTTTAATATAAGTTTGTTTTGAACCTTTAAACCTGACTTCTCATACTTTATAACTCATGGAGTTTAATGTCCAAACCAGACAAAACCTTCATTTTGATATTTTTGCCCTACATATTCTTAGTATTTGTACTTCTTGGTATAATATTTCTGACATACTTACAACCATCATAGTAAAATTGCAACTAAATGCACAGATGCTTCTATTGTATTTGTTTTAATACATACCAGGACATATTTACATCTTTGTAAACATTAAAAAAGAATGCCTAAGTGTGACTTTAAAGCTACTTCTAAGGAGGAAAAACCAAGCAAAGACTACAGTGGCCTTTATTGTCTTGAAAATAGTCAAGAAGCACATGATGAAGCATCACTAGATATTCCCCACCCGAAGCCAGCAGCGTTTTATGTTTTCAAAGACTCGCATCATGTGTTCATTTCGTGTGAAGCTTTATGCCTGGGAGATGCGGACAAGATCAATTTATCTGAAAGTTCATCTCAAGGATATGGTGCTCTTGCATGAGTTAACTCTCATGTTGGTTTTTAACAGTTAAACGCGACACAGTAGTGCTTCTGTGCTGCTCTTGAATAGGAAACGCTCTCTTCGACTGCCTGAGTAAGTCATTATTCGATTTCTTGATTAACAAAAAAGACAAAAGAAACTTTGCAAAGCTTCAAAAAAAGAAGCGTTCAGTTCTCTCACTCTCTTTTTAGCATTCTCTCTCTTCATTGTGTGCAGTCAGGCCTTTATCAAGTAGAGGCTTCTAATTCCTGAAGTGAAATCCTCTTAGGATCTCTGCTCTATTTCTGTTTGGTCTGTAGGGTCTTTTTTGAAATCTCCATTGGACCAAGCTCATTGGCTGGAGAAGACACACGCATGCACACGAAAACACACACCATCCAGCAACAGATAGCTCAGTGAAGTGATCGAGTGTAGACCAGTGCAAGGTTAGCTACTGACGCAAAGGAGGACTTTACTGTGACTGTGGGAGGTAAGAAACTTTCTCTTAACAGTTGAGCAAAATCAGCTGAAGCTTGTGTACAAATGTCCAGAGATTTGAAAAGTAGTTTAGTTTCACATGGATGTAGCATGAGAGATGTTTTTTAAACCTCTATGTTTTTACAGACATTGGGTGAGACCATCTTAATTTTTCATTTTGCTAATTTTCCATTTGCACTGTGTCACAACATTAGGTATACAAATGACATATTTTGCAATTTTCTGTTAAATTGTTTTCTTGCTAAAGTAGACGTTTCTGCACAGAATAAGAACAAAGAATTCTTTCTTTTGGTCGTGAATCTAGTCATGGGTTTGTGTGCACCCTGAAGTCAGCTGTTTACAATCATTTATTGTCAGTGCTTCCACAGATGCAGAAACATAACTGAAGCATTTACACATAGCTTCATTTGCTCATGCTGGAACTAATCACAGAAGACTTGTGAAATGGGAATTAGAGAGATGGCCGTAAAGATCATCAGACCAGGCCAACATCGTGACTGTAAGCAGGGAGATAGGACTCCACTAATTGAAGCACTGGGGATAGGCCATTAATCCAATTGGATATCGGCTCTGTATACGTCATAGCATCTAACAATGCAGAAAATGACACTACAGCCATTGCAAAGCAGCGTGTGTGGTGCCAAGTATATCCAAAAAGAGACAGAAATTTTATATCTGCGTTAGTTGTACATTTATACAAGTGCAGCTATTGCAGTTTACGAGTGCATAACATCACACATCATAACATGAAGCATGAAAGTATATGATTATATATCAACGTATGTTTCACTTGTGTTGTATGCACACATATCTATCTATCTATCTATCTATCTATCTATCTATCTATCTATATATATATATATATATATATATATATATATATATATATATAGATATAATTTATGCTGAAATTATTACATTATTGTTTTATTATATGATTTTGCTTTGTTATTTCTTCTTCATGGTTCTATGATTTTGGTCTGTCCCGTCTTCAAACGGTAGCTTCAAGGCCAGCAAAGAGCAATACAGATCTGTTGCAGTTCACTAATCCTCTTAGACTGCATTAATTTAATTAAATGTCAAGGAACTCGCTTGGTATCCAGAAGCTCTGTCACAGTGCAAAGATTTCAAATCTGTAGCTCTACAAGTCTATGACTGGACAGTAACAACAAACACGTTTCTCAGTTCAAAAAGGGCAAGGTTATAATTGGTATTTCAAACATTAAAAGGCCTCAGAATGCAGATCATGTCCACGTCATGTAAATGAATTGTTGAGTCTGATTCTTCTTTTCTTTTGTCTTACAGGCAGCTAACTGGAAAAATGTCTAACAACCTGATCGATATGGAAGAGACCGTGACCCACACAGGTGAGAGCATGAACTGCTTTCAAATGTCACACAGTACCTGCTTTGTGATTTGTGCTTATGAGTCAGATGGATCTTTCTGTTTACGCTATTGATTTAACAGAACTGTGTTCATTTGAGGATAAAACAAACTGTACACTGAGAAACAGATAGAAAGAAGCCACAGCATAATAGAGTGCAGATCTGTAGTTCTCTGGCAGTTTAAAACACGCTCTAATCTTCTTTTCTTATGCAACACTGGAGTAATTAGTGCACTTCCTGGAGGGTTAACATAATCCCCAAACTAAAACAGGACACGTTACCCACCAATGCCTTATACTGCAGCTGCAAATCATTATTTTACAAACAAGCTTGAAATCCTATATTCAATTTCCAGTATTACTGTTTAGTTGTTCATTAAAACAAAAACAGCTGCGGCATGAAACTACAGCCAAGTTACTCTTGCTGGACTATGACTGAATCCTTATTGCCAGTATATGTTTCCTGTCTGTCTGTTTTATCCCTACCTGGCTGTAGTAGTAAAAGTCACAGACATTCGGTCATGATCCTCCTTAATACAACAGCTACTTGCTTTTTCCGTAGGTCCAAAAGGAGTCATCAATGACTGGCGGAGGTTTAAGTTGGAAAGTATGGACCAGCAAAACTTGCCTCCTGCAAAGAGGGAACTGCTGAGACAGATGTCGTCACCCAGCAAGTCAAGAGATGACACCAGAGCAAACCTGAACCGCAAGGTACGACCCAGTATCCACTTATTGCAGACTCACATTACATTATTAGCGAACACTGATGCAAATATTACAAAACCACAGTAAGTATATATTGAAAGTATTGTTTCAACGTCATTTTTTAGATGAGCGTCCAGGAGTATGAACTGCTGAAGGAGGAGGACGAAGGATGTCTTAAGAAGTACAGAAGACGATGTATGCAAGAGATGCATGACAAGCTCAGCTTTGGGCCCAAGTTTGAAGGTGTGCATGACCTGGACAGTGGGGAGGCCTTCCTGGAAGTCATTGAGAAAGAGCATCACACCACAGTAGTGGTTGTCCACATTTACAAGATCGGGATCAAAGGTTGTGAGGAGCTCAACAACTGCTTTGACTGCTTGGCCACTGAGTACCCCACCGTAAAGTTCTGCAGGATTGACGCTGTCGCATCTGGTGCTGCCGAGCGTTTCTCGGATGAATTTTTGCCTACACTGCTGGTGTACAAGGCTGGAGAGCTACTAGGGAACTTCCTAGCCTGCACACAGCATTTAAATGAGGAGTTCTTTGCCACCGACGTTGAGGCCTTCCTCAACAGCTATGGCCTGCTGCCGGAGAAAGAGCTGCCCGGGATGGATGATGAAGAAGAAAATGATATAGAGTAAACAAAGAGGCCGTGTCACGTCCTGGAAAGAGATCTAATCAAGACAATTTATCAAATAAGACAAGTTACCCTTTCGGTCTTCAGCAAATAGGAAAACCATAACATCTCCACTAGCTCACTAGTGATTGAGAATCATTCTCTGAAAGAGAAATTTTACATCCATTTGATGAAGAATCCGGAGTGTCCCACATATGGGTGCTTCTGTTTATGGGTTTGGGTTACAGTAAGGTGAGGAGATACAGCTTATATTTTATACTGGCCACATGGAACTATAATTGCATTGTTTTATTTTGAAATGTTAGTATTGCATATTGTATGTACTTATAAAAAAGTTTATTCATAGTATTTTGTAGCATTTAATTTAATCTGAGCACAAGTTATTTATAAAAACCAGCGTTAACACAGCTGACACACCCAAATGTTCTACATTATTAAACACTTGAGTATCTGATGTTTAGGTGGTATTCAGCCAAAATTTGTAAAAACCTTTAGAGCGCTTAACTGAACAGCAACTCTTAGACTTAAGAGGCCAAAGCACTTTTAATGTGGAAATCTTTTTGTGTAAACATGTCCTCGAACATAGAACTTAACCTGATTCTTAAGCCAATGTGGTGGGAAGTGAGTATTGTGTCTGAAAAAAAACATTCATGAGGTTTATTTTCATCAATAAAATGTAAACAACAAGGAGTTCATTCAATCATTTCTGTGTCTTTTATATTGTGAAAGTGAAAGAAAGTCTTGCAAAATGCAAGGATGAAACTGTGAGTCCTGGTTTTATTTTTCTCAACGTGAAACTCATTCAACAAGTCCTTGACTCAACACAATGTCAGCATCATCATCATGTTTGAATTAGATAAGAATGTGGGTAATATTTTAAACTGAATGCTGGAACAGGACAAAACACATTCTCTTGATTTATGATAACCTCCTGCCCACAATAAAAAGAAGTACATTTTTTTGCTGCATGCCATTGTTTCATTTTCATTTTCCTGTTGGTTGCCATGACAACACTCATCACGACGCACAAGAAAGTCGTTTTTACATTAATTTTTGTGTTCACTGTTAAACTCGTGAGTTTAAGAGATGTTGGGAGCATAGGAGCAGAAAGTAGCATCAATCTTCTGAAATGATTCTGTGCAATAAAATAAATTAGCATATTTTCCAAATTGTCAATATCTTCTTCTTCTTGAAATATCTTGTGCGTGGTTGTTACAGACTGAGCATTGCAAAATGCATCTCCAACTCATTTGCCGGCACTCTACCACTACCATTATCAGGAAATTCATCCTACAATGATACTCCATTATAACATCCTCAAGTGGCTGCATTTTATGAAGGTGATATAGTTTGAAAGTTTCCTTTCAAAACTTTTGTCTGAGTCTCAGTGTATGAATTCTCTTTCCTTAGGAATGCTTCTTTGTATACAGGGCCATGCCAGTTTTGCAAGAATTGTAGTATAGTGTATTTAAAACAGAAGCACCAAGGTAAGAAAATGTGCATATCTCTCTGCTCTTTAGTGGAAGCTGGTTGTCACATGCTAAATAACTCCATCTTTCTTGTAGCACAGACTTGACTTCCCTGTGACTCCAGTGAGCTCCAGGCATGCCAAAACCACATCATAAAAGCCAGTTAAGACTTTTAAGACTTGCAACGCGATCCCACAATTTGATAGGCAAATTAAGTTGTCTCATACCTGCAGAACCTGCCAAAACACTTAACCACACAAGCACATTCACCGCTACTGTAGGAAACAGGGTTTAAAAAAAGTCTAGACCACTCATTCTTATAAATCCTTATAGAATTTATGTGCAAGTTTTGTATTATCAATATAAAATCACTTCAGATTTGTCTTTTAAACCTTGATAAACTTGGCTGCTTGCTCTTTAATGTTAAATTTCTCCTTAAAATATTAATCACTATAGCAACAAATTTCCTTTCCTTAACATAATATCAGACAGTCGTATGTAATGCTTCATCAAAAAGTCCCAACATTTTGGAAACAACATTTGGAAAACATAAGTATTATCCCTTGGCAAATAATTTACTGATAAGAAGAAAGAAAAAACAACAACTATTTGGTGGTTGTAGGTAGGTTGTTGACAGCTACAAACCACATTTACCTACACTTTAAAATACAACAACTGGGATATTCATCAAGAAGAAACAGTGCTTCATTCTTGTTCTTAGGAAAAGATCTTCCTTCATTTGTTCTTTCTCAAGGCACTGCTGATCTGTTCACCTTCTCACTAATGAAGATTTGAACAGCAGCAGTTCAAACCCTCAGTAGTTCTACCTGCTCTCTCCTCACGTGACACCCCCATAAAAACACATTCAGTCAAGAAATGTACTGTCTAGTATGCTTAATCAGATATCAAAGTCATTTATGAAACCAAATTTAATGACACCATCCACACACACAGACACACAGATCAGGAGTTACATCAAATATCCACTCAAAAACACACCCACATTATGAAACAGCTTCCATTCTTCACACACCCAACATATCACACTGTATTTGGAGAGTGGCTCCCCTTCCAGCCGCAGTATAAATGGGCAGTGGTCAGAGGCGACGTACTGTATCAAGTCCTAATGGGATGATTAATGACGGTTATAATCATCAGTGCTTCCAGTGAAAAGCATCCTTAATTTGGAGTTTTTCCTCTTACATTTGCAATTCTGTAACCAATCTAGACACTTTCATATTTCTCCAGAAAATTAATTGAAGAAGTGGTTTATGATGATACATTTTTATCTGCTTACCAAGAAAACAACACTGATGACACAGTTGTTCTAAGTAATTGTGGTCTGTGAGTTATTGGCGATGTGTCTATCTTGGTTTTATCACATTTGGGTCACTGATCATAATATCTTGACTGAAAGACTTAAGCGGTTAGGACTTTCCAGCTGGTTTGCATCTAAAGGAATGAATATATTCTTTGTTTCTTGGAAACTTCACTGCTAAAAAATTTCTAGACTATCTGCAATGTGCCTTCAGGGTTGATATTCGGCCCACTACCCTTCAGACTGTACATGCTGCCTTTTGGCCACATAATGGATAAACAAGATATGCTACCAACTACATACTGACGGCACAAATGTCACACCTGCACCTGGAAATTCTAGTCCAGTGAAATCATTGGAATAAACACTTGAACTTCCTCCGGCCTAAAGAGGACAAGTCAGACAACAATGAAGATGATGTTAAGCTCCTCTTCAACAGGAGGTAATGCTATACATCTGTACTAGTCTCTTTTTCACTGAGAAGTACAACACAAGATCAAAATCTGGATGTCCTCACAGACCAAACGATACGGACAGACAATCAGAGGTCTAACAAAAAAAGACTAGATTTGATCACACCTGTTCTCAGACCCCTGCATAGGCTTGTGTTTAGTTTGAGAATTGACATGTAAGTTTTACTTCTTGACTAAACAATATTTCTCCAAATTACCTCTCTGACACGCTCCCTCAATATGAAGCAGCTCTTATATCATCTGATTCAGGCCTTCTAACTTTTCAGAGATTTAAAACACAATTGTTAATGCGGCTCTTGGTCCCAGCTGCTGAAATGTCTTTTGCAGCCCAACAGTAACACTGTTTAAAATCAGGCTGACAACCTTCCTGTTTCTGTTACCCTTGACCAGTCCTGTTTTGCTTAAAGTCTGCCTGAATGCATACGTATGTCTTACACATGCCATACTGCTTGCAAGACTGAGATAACAACTTCAATAGCAAGTGTGGACAGCATGCTTTTACAGCTGTGGGTTTAAATACAGACAACAGGTTTAAGTCAATCTCAAATCCACTGTTAAATTGACTAATAGGGAATTCGCGCACAGCATGTCAGCTTCATTTAGCGTCTCTATATCACAAAATACTTTTGGAAAAGCACCTGAAAACACATTCCAAGGGATCCACTTTTATGTGGGTTTGTGGAAGTAAGTTCCAGTAATTTCTGACATATTGCCTGCAAAGGAGCTCTTGATCTAATTACTCTTAGCAGAAGAGCTACTGAAGTGCGACACGCTAACACATATTTCTCTGAGGATATACATGTGTTTGTGATTCTACAGCACCACATCTGGCATGACTTGTGTAGCCTCAAGCTGGTGATGCCTAATTTTTACACAGTAGCGTGTCTAAGGTTTATCAAACCTCTCTGATACCTCCCACAAGAGGTTTTTGAGCAGTGAGAGGTTTTGCTAAGGTGCCCAAACTTGTCAGCCACAGTTGTTTCTGTTGACCTAGACTACAGCGCTGAATGTAAGAGGGCTGTCAACTAGCCAAAACACCCCAGTTTTACTCTTCAGTGCATGTGTGCCACCGTTTGCACATAAAATTCACACAGTCTACAGGAGCTATTACACCAGAGTAGCCCACTAAGTTTCAGTCATACATTGCAGCCTTGTACAATATGTATGGCATTCATCCAACAAGAAGCAATGTGAGAGCTGCATGCGAGTCCTCACAAGAGCTAAGAGCAGATTCTCCTTGATACAAGATGAGGAATTTGTATGTAAAAGATAAAACCAATCACAAGCGAGAGGACAAATTTTTGAATCAATATTCGATTTGGCAGATACATACCCAAAGCATGGGTATCTGATCATCAAGTAGTCAAACTTTGATTATATAGCTCTTGATTACGGTATATAGCAAGGCCATGTACTGCCTTATAAATTAATTACAGAATTTAAGAATTTTGAAAACCATTTGAAAACTAGCAGCTAACCAGTGCAATTGCTAGAGTCTTAATCAGCACTTGTGCATCAGATTTTGGCAGAATTTTAGTCGATCTTTTGCATTCTCTGGTGCATTAGTCCCTTTGTGGTGCTCAGCGAAAGAAACAGTCTCACCACTGAGGTGATCTTAACCTGGTACAATGCTGTTTTTGTAAACACAGCATGTATAAGCCTTGAAATGCTAGATTTCCTGGTTCTTGGCTTGAGCTGAGTGCATTTAGTTTGGTGGTTAAATTCTCTCTTTTAGCTTTTCCAATGATTGATACTTTTGTTTTATCCTGGTTTAGCTGAAAAATAAGGGGACATCATGCTTTATATCTAAAATACATTAGGAAGTGAGTCAGTCAGTACAGGAATACTGATCTATCTGGATAACTTGCTGGGTAAAGTCCTGAGCAGCTTTTTGCGTGTTACGGATTTAGGAAGGCTCTAGATTCACCCAGCCAAGTTACCCTAATAAATCAGTGAACTTTCCACTTGGAACAGCACCAAAGACATCACTTGACTCATTGCTCCGCTGTTTACCTCAATGTTTACCCCTGCACTGACCACCTGATCCCACCCCCATTCTGACGTGTTGATTCCCCTTTTGTTTACACTGCTTTGCTAATTGGAGAACTTTTGTGATTTTTATGTTTGGACTTTTGGAAAGCCCAGCTGTTATGCTCTACTTCACCCAGATAAAACCAGTTACACTGAGGTAATGTCATAACACGACACTGGAGACCTGGTTTGAGGCGCACTTTACCAAATATGGACAGCGGATGTGGGTGAGATGACATAACTGTTAAATGTGTTCACTGGCTGCATAAATGAAAGCCTATTTTATGTTGCATTGTTTACGTATTGTTAAGATCCTTGTGACTCATTAATTTCAATAATCAAGTGATGATGTAAATGTTGTTTGACTCATTTATGCCTGATGACATTAAACTTGTGGGTATTTTGTAGAAACAAGCAATTACTTTACAAATGAGTAGAAAACAACGCAACCACGATATCAACACAATCCCACACGGAAAATTATTGTTATTACTAAAACAAAGGTGAAATGAGGACACTGTTAAAAAAAACACCGGGAGGAGAGACGTGATGAGAGACATAGATCAGGCGTATAAGAATGAAAGTGAGTAACAAAGCTGTAATTGCCACAGAAAGAAAATGGCCAAGCATGTGTGTTGGTCATAGTGGTGTTTCATAGGCTGAGCTCACTTTATTACTTGTTTGAATGAGTGGATGGATACAAACACAAGATGGATAAAATGTTCAAGTAACTACACATCCAGAGGTCTTCAGGATTTATATCACATTTTTCAGTATTGTATAGAACTTAAGAGAAGTAGTCACGTGTCAGCATGAATCATTCCTCAGCTACCTTAAACACTTACGAATTATTGTCCATAGATCTGGGTTTCATGCCGATGACAAGTGCCGACAACAACCAACATGGCTGACTCAGATCAAGAGGTTTACTCTGCAGTGTTGCTGTAGATTACTGTACATCTTGGTATCCAGGCGTGACAGCCCAGTGTAAGAAAAATAGTTGATGCCTGGGGCAAAAGTTTGGCTCAACACCTCTCGCATTCATGCTTTCTTTTGTCTTGTGGAAGCATCATGCTGACTATGAACCAATACACCACTAAGGTATTTGTCAAAACTGGCCCCGACAGGGTCTGAATACCTTCCAGGTCTATGTCACCAGGGACCCAGTAAACAAGCAACTGAAACTGAAACTGTGAGAAAAATTAAAGCCCCTGTATAGAGCAGTAATGGAAACTTAAGGTATGTCAGTCTTACAAGAATTATAATGTTGCTGCACACATGAATCAAAACAAAACCTTGGTGATGAATTGTACACGTTCACTCTCCAAAAACCTCTTGCAAATTTTCAAAAGCCTTATTGGATGTCTGCTGTTAATAAAACCAAAACGGTCTTTGCAAATTTTGATCTGATATTATACTGTTTACGTGTACAATATAACGGAGAGCATGAAGCTTTGTAGGATATGAAGACAAGCTCCTCACTTCAAAGCCTGGTGTTGAGAATATTACTAAGATGTTGCGCAAAACAAGAGCAGAGATTTTTAAAATACTGAGGTCATAGGTCCAAATTCTAACAGGCACAAAGAAGCAATATGTGAAAATTTTTGTTACTAAAACTCAAATGTTAAACCATCTTATACGTAGCATGTGTGTAGCTATAGATGAAAGAATTCTAAACATAGTACCAACAGCAGGACTGTTTATCTGACCATACACAACTTACAATATTATTATGAGCATCAACATTTTCACCTTATGCTTAAAATGTAAGGAATGCACTTTGTTAACAAGCAATAAACAAATGATACCAAAAAACTATAGTTTCTTAACTCTGCACAAAACCTATTACAGTATGATGCTTATCTTTTAAAGCCACTGACCTTATGAGGAAAAATTTTAATCCTATGTTTCACTATTACTGCTGTGGTTAGTAGCTGGTCATAGCTTTGTCATCTCTGAATTTCCCAGGAGTTCACAAGAGCACACACTTTACTCACCTTTTAGGGACACGACACAGCTGCTGCTCCTGCCTGCATGTACACTCTGAGATACTCACCTGTCAAATGTGTTGGCGCCATCTGCTGACCGTCTGTAGCTAAGCGTGTAGCAAACCAGTCAACGGCAGAGGTCAACAAGGAGGACAAATTGCATAAATAAAGCGACTGGTTTCAGTCTAAAATGCACTTTCGTTTTTAAGTACGTTTGCTCGTGACTGTACCATGGTCTGCGTTAAAAAAAAACAAACAGCCTATCGCCTCTCGATAAAGATAAAACTCATATTCACGTGAAATGAATACATTTCCCACAATGCTTCAGCGCCATCTACATCAAATCGTCAACTGCGCGTGCCCGTATTGTTGTCGGAAAAATGGCGGCACTCCTGCTGCAGGAGTTGGAAGGTTCGGAGATAGCCAAGCTACCAAAAACACTTCAAAACAAACTCGAGAGAATTCTTTCAGACCAGCAATATGAAATAGACTCATTAAAAGCGCAGCAGGAACAATATCGGGTTGACAGCGGTGAGTTATTGCCTGTTATGCTGCTAGCTAACGGTGCTAAAATGTTTAGCTTTGCTCGCCATGCAAACATATTGGTGTATGGGTTAAAGTTTATACGTCAGTTTATACGGTTTCTTTGAATAATAGCACATTACCCACACGCCGTCCTAGCGTCTACCAACTGCTCTGGGGCTGTGGACTACCGTTAACGTTTGGGTAAACTCCAGGTTATCAGTAATCACCATGTGAAGCTAACTTATGCTAGCACTAGCTCGCACCCTGAGCAAACCTCTGAGTTTGACGTAAATAAGATGACATTGAACAGTAAGAATCGCAAGTAGATTTTCACCATTGATGTTAACTTGTTCGTTGACCTTCTCTTTACAGAGCAACAGTTCTTTGAAAAAGTTAAACAGCTTGCTCAGTGTCAGGAAGATTTTTTGTCCCAGACTCAAGAACACCATAAACTCAAAGAAGAGTTTACCAAGCTCGGTAAGAGTTTACTTGTTATTGTATTATATACAGACTTAAATTTGATTCCGTTTGAATGGATTGCATTTTTTCACGATGATGATTTTCATCAAAATGTTCTTTAGGCGACGAACTTAAAAATGTGCGAGTGAAGAACAGCGAATATGAATCAGCCCAGGAGAGACTTTCATCAGAGCAGGTAAGTCAAGCAAATCATCCATGCTGATAATCAAACTGTTGGTTTCAAGCTTACTTATACCACTTTATAGGTAATATGATTCGGTGCTGCTACATTTTATGGAATTTGTAACGATTAAACCCTAAAACTTCCTCTAGTGATTGCTGAGTAGCAGATTCTACTGTAATTTTTTTGCACATGATAGGTGTTTACAGATGTGCTTATTTATTACTAACAAGCCGTGATGAGCACAGTTGTTCACAATTCAATTTTAACAACCCTTTGGCAACACAAATTTCCACACAACTTATATGAAAACCATCTCTTGTTGGCCTTTTGGAAAAGTGGAAGTTTGCTAACATGTTGGTAGTTTGCAAGATGTAGTTTTGGTTATCATTTATTTCTATGCATTAGAGATTTTGCTAAAATTTATTGACCAGTTAATTTAATAGTTACATTGATATAAGCAGAATGCCAGATATAACTTATAGGCTGCATTTCATTTGTAATCACCATGGTTGAAATACTGCATTTGTTTAGATCTTGCTGTCAAAAGCTAAAGAGGAACTGGAGACAGAAAAGCGAGAACTTGTGCGAACACTGGACAGGAGATCCTTGGAAGTAGAACATTTAAATGGTATGGAGATATAAATTATCGATGAGAGTTCACACAGTTGAAATGACATGAAGAGTTTGTACTAATATTACTTTGCTCCACTAGATGATGTGAGACAACTCAGTGACAAGTTGGTGGAAGTAAACACTTCTAAGATGGCTCTGCAAATGAAATTAGATGAACTTGAAGCAGCTGAAGTCAACATCAAAGTGAGTTATTTTCTATTTTCATATTGATTGGACATGTTAACACCAGCTTGGCCTGCAGAGGAAATGACTTTGTGAACCGGTTATCCTTCTATTTTAATGTTTCTTTACATTTTATTCATTCATTCATCTATTCTTCTACCTTTTTCATTTTTCTTTATAAGCAAATTACTGATTGAAGTTGTGGTTGTTTGCCTTTCCAGTACAAGGAGAAGCGTATGGAACAAGAGAAAGAGCTGCTACATGGCCAAACATCTTGGCTGAATGAGGAGCTTAAGGCCAAAAGTGAAGAACTGCTGTCCCTGTCCAGGCAAAAGGGTAACGAGATCCTGGAGCTGAAATGTACCTTGGAGAATAAAAATGATGAGGCAAGTCTCTTGTCTGTGTTTACATTTACATACATCAACTGTGTCAAAAGTTGTAGTCAAATCTTGAAGCATTTTATGGGATTTGCTGAGATTCGTGGACATGTAGATTACTGCAGACTTTGCAGTTCAAATCTTTAATAGTTACGTTGCGTCAACACTCATCTTAACTTACTCTTTGCTGTTTTTATCCCTGTGATTTCCAGGTGAACAAACTCCAAGATCAAGTGGCCAGTTTGAAAACTTCAAATGAGCACCTTCAAAAACAAAATGAGGACATGATCAGTAAACTGAAAGAAGTATGTGTGTTTTCAACTTGTGCAGTCTTAAATAGACACAGTATGTTACTTTTTTGTCACATATATTTTGCAACTAAATCATCAGTTTACTTTAGTAGTGAAGCGCTTGTGAAGTATTTTCATTGAGAAGAACGGCTGAAAATGTAATTATTTTAGGCCAAGGAGCAGCACGCCACCATGGAGGAGAAGTTCACAAATGAGTTGAATGCCAACATTAAGCTTTCCAATTTATACAAGGTATGTACATGTGTGAAAGTAAGCCACCTGTTGCAGTACTTTGTGTCACAAGAACATGAGCTCTATCTTCAAGTGTCACTGTTTCACAACTTCAAAATATGCAACAACTGCACTCTGACTTTTATCTTAATCATATAGATGCGTTTTCATAGGATAAAATTTAAATGGGTCATTTGTGATAATTATTTTTGGAACAACAGTTAAAATGGGAGGTGCGACACAACGTATGTAAATGTTTTCTTTTAATTTTATCAAGCTTTATGTTTACAGTGACTGAAATGATTAACTGCATCCATTCTCGGAGAGTATTTTTGTTCACCATTAAGTTTGCTCTGGCAGGGAGCAGCTGCAGATTCTGATGCAAAAAGTGAAGAACTGAGTCGAGCAGTGGAGGAGCTGCATAAGCTTCTAAAAGACGCTGGAGAAGGTACAAAGCTGCCACAGAATGACTTTTATAACCATAAACTGCTATTCCCATTATTTGGTATTTGATTCATCACAAGATTGACAGTGTCTTACTATGCCTAACTTAGTATTTTAGATTTGTGGCTAATTGCTAACTTAGTGTCCAGTTGTTGATATTCCACAACAATTTCTCCATTTTTCCTCAGCCAACAAGGCTCTTGAGGAGAAGTGTCAGGAAATGAATGGTGCCACAGACACGATTGTTGGCGAGTTAAAGGACAGGATTCAGAGCCTTGAGAGAGAGCTGGACAATGCCAACGAACTGCTGTCAAGCTCTAAACTTCGAGGTCAGTTGCGTTGATTCTAGTACAGTTTTTGTCTTAACACAGGATTACACCTTGTAATTTTCCGCAAATACATGATCTACAATATGCCCCTTACTGTTTACGCCAAGGCCCTGTTGGTACAGCAGCTGTCCTGACAGAGGAGCAAATGACAACAATGTCACCAACAGCAGCCGCTGTTTCCAAGATAAAACCTGGAATGAAGCTGACTGAGGTATGTACAGCTTCTTTTCGACACTCATATTGCACTCAAATATAACATGCAAAAGTGTTGTTTGCTTCCACTGTGGTTGTAATGTCTTGCTTGTGTTAGTTTCTTCCTGTGTTGTGTTGAATTAACAGCATGACTCTATCAGCTCTATCCTATTCTGACATGAGACAACACATGTTTTTTTCAGTTGTATACAGCATATGTGGAGAGCCAGGAGCAGCTGCAGTTGGAGCGTCTGGAGAACAAGCGAGTCAACAAATATCTAGACGACATTGTGCAGGAAGTCGAAGCTAAAGCACCAATCCTCAAACGGCAGCGGGATGAGCATGAGCGCATGCAGAAGTCAGTGGCCAGTCTTTCTGCCAAGCTGGAGCAGGCTGTTAAGGTGGGTAGTGCAGACCAGTGTGTATGTGGAATGGGGGTTTCCGTTGAATGAAATTTGCTTGAGTTGCGTTGAGGAAATTTTGTAATTCATTAAATGAATACTTTTTATAAAACGATATGAAAACAGTTAACATGGTTAGTAAATAGTGCATTTAATACCACTCACTACCATCTGGATTTAAAGTAAATAATGCCAAATCATTTGAATTATTGTTTGTTACAGGAGGTTCATCGCCTGCAGAATGAGGCTGATGAGGCCAACAAGCGCTCCTCAGTCCTGGAGAGAGACAACCAGAGGTGTGAGCTCCAGCTGGCAGATATGGCTCAGCAGGTGGGATGAAGCTATTTTTTATTTCAGGATTGTGATTGGCATCTTTTTTTTCAGAATTAAAGACAATCAGTTATCAGAATCAAAATTCTTCCTTTCTGTCCAATTGTTTGTCATTCTTGCCAGGTGCGTGTGCTGCTGATTGAGCTGGAAGAAGCTCGTGGAAACCATGTGCTTCATGACGAGGAGGTGAGCTCAGCCGATGTCAGCAGCACATCAGAGGTGATCAGCCAGCACTTGGTAACCTTCCGCAGTGTAGAGGAGCTTCAGAAGCAGAACCAGCGTCTTCTTGTAGCGCTCAGAGAGCTCAGCGATGCCCAAGAGAAAGAGGAGTTCGAGGCCACTGGCAATAAGTATGTTAGAGTGTTATCACATTTGTGACAAAAAATGTTGATGAACAAGGGTAGCAAACAACAAATACCCAAAATGCTATTTTAGCCTACATTTTGTATTAATAAGCACTCATTTGTCAGTAACCAAAGAGATCAGTCTGTCAGTGGGGCTAATCACAATATACTGTCTCAGGCGAGGGGAGCTGGAGCAGAGTTTGGAGAAAGCTCAGGCTGAGCTGGAGTCTCTGAAGGAACAGCGCAGCCAGCAGGTAAAGATGACGGAGTCCATCGTGAGGCAGAGGGACATGTACCGCGTGCTACTGGCTCAAGCAACAGGAGTCAGCTTCCCACAAGGTAATGTAGACCAGAGCGAGATAAAGTGATATGCTAGAAAAACAGTTCAGAACATGCACACAAAGGAGGGGAGGTTAATGATTTGATGCCCTAATAATGGATGTGATTGCGGTTATTTAGAATTTTAAAGTTTTGTGATTTCAGTCGGATCTTAAAATGTCCTTTATCCTTAGCCAGAACAGTGTTGTTGCTATTCTATTTATGTGTCTAAACTCCTGGTTGTTTGTCCTTAAGGTGCACCACCTGAGGAGTTCTCTCTGACCTCTACCCCTCGACGTTCACCAGCCGCCACTCCCACTACAGGGACGCCCACTGCACTCGTCTCCATGGCTACGGAGTCTGCTGAAGCGTTGGAGGCCAAGGCAGCTTTGCGACAGGTGGGTGCTGCGTTTGAAACAAGGCTGGAATTGTGTGATGTTTCCATTTATATTTTGACTGTTAAAAACACTTAGCAATGCCAAAAAGCATAGCAGCGTCACTATTTCAATTCCCACTGTAATCCATGCAAATATTCCAGGCATTGGTGCATATGGAACAGTGTTCAACATAAGAACAGTCCCTCATGCTTGGTTTTCCAGATTTGTTCGATAGTTGCCCATGAAGCAGTTTTCAGGGCTTCAGTCTCCCAGTTTCTCTTTATTACTGAGAGACTGTCTGTAGATCAACATTTAAGCAAAGGCTCATCTCTGTATGTGTCGAGTTTGGGTCATGGTATAATGTGGGTTATGTTGGCCACCAGATGGCAGGGTGTCTACATTAGGAAGTCTATTACTTTTACATATTAGGTTTTATAGAACAGTATTTGCAATTTTGATGCAATGGACTCAAGCTTGCATTTTTTGCTTGTGAAGCAAAGAATTCTAACTTTAATGTTATTGTAAATATTTATTAGCTTTGTTAGAAAGTGCAAAAAATAGAGTGCATCACTTCTGAAAAGTCAGTGATTCATGTTCCTTATTTAATAAATAGTCAGCAGAAAATAAAATTCTGTCAAGGTTATTGAACTACAGATATATGCCCAATTAGCGGAACTCTTGCAACAAGGGATTCACTTTTGGCTACAGAGTTAGTAATGGATCAAGGGAACAGGTAGCATATTTAATTTGTGCCCCTTAGAAAACACTGTCAGGAGAACTAACTCTGCTGTGGAAGTAAATAGAAAATATGGCTTGTGTTTGGATCTGCAGTTGCAGGAGGTGTTCTCCAGCTATAAGAAAGAACGCATGGAGAGTGATAAGGCAATGACCGAGCAGAATGAGAAACTACAGGAGCAGCTCTCTGACCTCCGCTCCCAAAATGCCAAGATATCTACCCAGCTAGAGTTTGCCTCCAAGAGGTACGGTTGAAAAAACTGGAACAGTAGGATTTGTAAGATATGAATTGTACCTGCTGTTCCAATGTAACTGTAATTCAAATAACACTTGGGCATTGGTTTTACATGTGTTCACTGGCCTCAAAAAGTGACATCCACCTCTGCATTTCAGGTATGAGATGCTCCAGGACAACGTTGAGAGCTACAGGAAAGAGATTGCCTCTCTAAGAGAGAAAGAACAGAAGATGTCTGCTGCCACACAGAAGTTTGAGCAGACCATCCACACGCTAAATGAGGATCTGAGAGTTGCCAAGGAGAAGCTCACTATGGCTGAGGTTTGTGTTTCCATTTTCATGTGTGTGACTGAGACCAAGTTCACTACCCGACCACTACTCACTCGCACATCGCTTGAGCTTTACTGTTTCAGGGTCCATCACGTTACGTGCCATTCCAAACCAACTAGCATTAAGTGAGGGTGCGTAATAAAGCTTTCAAACATGGAGTCTGCATTGATACAGACTTAATAACTGCACTTATTGCAAGTGCACCACCTGTTTTACCATGGGGAATAGAAAACTCCAAACACTTTCAAATACAGGTTCTGTGCGGTTATTTCACAAAGACTACTTCAGTAGTAGAACAGTAGTAAATATAGCTAAATGGCTTTAGTGAAAATATTTTAAAGATATTAGCTGTGCATTGTGTTTGAAAGAAGATGATACAGGGTGACCCAAAAGTTTGGAAACAAAGTTTAACTGGAGTGTCTATTTGAGTTGGGGGTGCATGAATTCACTCTTATTTTACCCATTTTTGTTCCATCATAATAAAATAACTTAAAAGCATAGTATTTGCCGAGTGCAATAACTCGGAAGAAAATTAATAGAACCATAAGGTCCAGGTATGCTGGAGCATAACTTCAAAATGCAGGCCATCAGTGTCAGATTTCAAAACTCTTGATGGTAAAGTATCTGACAGTTTTAATTTTTTTTAAACATCCAATGAATGAAGGTACATTCCAGAAGATACCAGTGTAACCAGGTGGGGGAAACATTCACAACTTTGTATAAGAAACAAACATGAACATGTCGAAATTTGTTTTACACTAACTTGTTACTCTTCTGTTCTGAATATATCTGTGGTACTGATTTATTGAAATAACATATATTATTTGGATTATTGACTTTTCATTTGTTTCCAAACTTTTGGGTCACCCTGTATAATAACGTCTTATCAATGTTCTGAAATGCTTCCCCTTGACTTCATTCTAGCCTTCTTTGTTCTTCATTAACATTTATAATAACATTAACAATAGTAATGATAAATGACTATTTATAACCTGTAAGCAAAGAAAAAAAGACAAAATATTTTATGAAATTGAAAAAAGTTTCTCAAAATAATGAATGCAAACACAAGAAGTCACAAGACAGCGTATGATAAAATGTTTGTCTGCTGTAATTTTGTGGTTGAATTGTATTTAATGATTTTATTATTTTACAAGATTTTTTCCCTGTACAAGACTTTCTACTTTTTAAAAGGTGCCTAAATACATTTTTTGTTGTTGTAGTTAATAATAATGAAAAAGAAATACGATAACGACGACAAGCTGGATCGTTATGGAGTGTTTTATTGTTGAAGTTGTAAACACATAAAGTCAACTGAATATATCCATCTAAAGGCCGTATACATAGCTGCAATGCTGATTGAAAGACCCTGTCTGAATCAGAGAAAGACAGGAGCTTCCCAAAGCTTGCCAATGTGTTTGTACTCCACTCCTTCAGAGAACCTAAGAGACACACAGCCATGAGTTACACTTGGTGATGAAGTGAGGGGATATAGGGGCTGCCGGAGTTAGTGTTATCAGTCCCAAAGTGAATTACAGTTGTTTGATTTGAAATGTGTCACTGTTTGAAGAAATGCAGAGACAGATACCATAGACTTACCTTATTGTGCATTTTAGGGCCGTGCTGAGAACCTGCGCAAGGAAAGAGATATGCTTAAGCTAGTAGAGTCCAGGCTGAATCAAGAGAAAGAGACAATGCTGAGTCAACAACAGAGCCAGAACCTGCTGCTGACCAACCTTCAGGCTATTCAGGTAATCTAAGAGTGATTTTATTACTTATTGTCTGACTCTCTCACACATACACATAAACTAACCTCAAAATGCTAACTGCTCTGTTCTTCTAGGCCACTCTTGAGCGTTCAGAGACTGATACACGTCAGCGTCTCAACAGCCAGCTTGAGAAGCAGGAACGAGAAATCTCCCAGCTCCAGAAGAGGCTTGAACATGAAGTAGAACAGCGCCACCTGCTCAGCAGAAACCAGGAAGTAAGCATCAAATAAAACCTTTTTCCTACATTGATTTAAGATAAAGGATTTTACCCAAAAGCATCAAAACTGTCGGTCATACCTTAAGGGCCTGACTGCAGACACTTTTTTAGGCCAAAAGTTGATGAGGTCTAAAGGATAGGAAGGAATTTACAGATGCAGCATTTGTTAATGTAACTCATTTCTCATGCACAGGTCCAATTAATGGATACAAAGAGGCAGTTTGAGGCACAGGTGACTTTACATCAGAAAACCAAGGAGCTACTGAATGCTGCTGAGTTGGAGCTCAACAGCCTCAGGGGGCAGCAGGGCAGCTTTGAAGCACGCCACAACCTGAGCTCCCCATCCACACCTATCATCAGAGGTAGGCGTTGAATATTTTGTAGCGTCTTTTCAGGTCATTTTCAGTGTAATTGTTGTGCATTAAAATGTCCATTAAAATGTTGGCTTGCATATTTGGGAAAGTAATAAGACTCAAGTAAATTGTTTGCAGTTTATAACTGTCCGTTGTTCGGGACTGACCTAGTTTTGTTCTTAACCTACTTTTGTATGGATGCTATAGTCTCACAAGTTCCTGTTTATACGAGATCCAGTAAAAGAAGCCAATGAAATGTCTAAACCACGCTCTTTCAAAAGTTTGTGGGTTTTAAGCACAGACTTGTAACAATGCAATGTTATTTTCATTACTCCACAATGCATCCTTGCCTCCTAAAATCATTTACTGACTGTCAACTCCATCACTCAGTTCAAGGCTTGCAGGGTTTAGATCAAGACAGGGAGGACCTACAAGGCCGCCTGCAGCTGGCTGAAACCAGGGCAGAGGAGCTGGCGGAGAGCCTCAGGGCAGCCACCTCCAGCATGGAACAGTACAGAGCCATGGCTCAGAGACTGGAGGAGTCCCTGGACAAAGAGAAACAGGTTGGGGACACAAACATCACACAACCCACAAACTGTTAAGTGTTCTTCTTCTCATTTATTGCAACCACATAAAACAGATGTAGATAGGTAAAACTGCAGAATGTTTTGCAATTACATTTATAAACCCAAGGTGTTGATCTGATAAAGAAAGGGAGAAGATTTGTAGCATTCCCTTAGTTGGTATGCAAATTGCAAGATGATTTTTTTTTTTGTCAGTTAAGTTTTAGTTCTTAAACATTCTAACTTTATATAAAAATTCAAATGATATAGATGTGATATCGGACTACTCATAGTCAGAGGCCACAAGGACGCGGGGGGTACTCTCTTGCCTCTTTTTTTCACTAACTACAGACTATTCCACAGTGCACACCTCAGCAATATCCTCTAAAAAGCACAAATGCACAGTGTTTTTGGAGAATTCACAGGAGTCCCATGTGTTTTTCTGAGTTGGATGTGAGGGGCGATGTGACCATCTGCTAGCAGACTGATATGTGACACCTCCATAGTTTTTGGTGATTTATTAATACCAAACACACGTTCATCACGGAATACCTAATGTTATGTGTACAAACACAATCTTTCTTAGGCTAAAAGAATTTTTATAATATTACACATGACGTTACAAGTAACCAAAAGTTTATGTATCTTACTCGTATTGCCACTCAAATAGTAAAGTTTTAAAGATATTGAATGAGTATACATGTATGTTCTAGTGTTTAGCTTTGAAAACATTTTGGTGCACTCCCACAAACCTTTTGTATTTTAAATGCCTAATAAACAGGTAACGGAGCAGGCACGTTCATCTATTGAGACCCGTATGAAGGAGGCGGAGGAGCAGCACCACAGGCTGGAAGTAAAGCTCCTGGAAGCAGAGAAAGAGAAACAAGACTTGGAGGAGCAGAAGAGGAGAGCCCTCTCCTCTCTGGAGGATCAGGTATGAAATCCTGTACTGTGCTTTAATCCATTTATGTATACCATAAATATAGATTTATCTATATTGTTATTTGGGTTTGGTGTGTCTGTTTAGATTGATATTCTGAAGAGAAGTCTAAGCAGTGCCCAATCAGATCATCAGGCAGTGCTCCAGCAAGTGGCAGTAGCTGAGACCCAGCAGCAGCAGGCTGTGCAGGACACCCAGGAGCAGGTAAGCAGGATAATAAAATTTTACATTTTTCATGTTGGGACATAAAAGTAATCCCTGTCTGGTAAGAGTATTCCAGTTAGGGTCAATAATGATCGTCCTTTTATTAAAATCAGTTCAGCACGTAATCATTTGGTGTCTATTCTAAAATAACTCCAGAGAAAATTCATGCTAAATATGCTCTCCAAATGCTGCCATATTTCCTTGTAATCTTAACTTGTCCGTTTCATAAAATAATAATCTTTACAACTAGCCATACTTGAAAAGTCATTGGCTGTTTTATCAGGAGCATAGATTACAAGCATCAAGTGATTTTTACAAACGTTAATCCCTCCAACTCTCAGCATCTAGTAAAACTTCCAACCAGATGCTATGAAGGATCAAGCACTGAAAGAACCTAAACAATGCACCTGTTTTCTAACCAGCAACATATATTCTGGTCATGAAGCTTCAGTTGCACTGCTCAAGTCTTTATAAAAAATTTACACTGATTCTAGTCCGTTCCTTACCTTTTAATGCATGCCTACTATTTATTATTGCCTTGTAACAAAAAATACTTCAATTGGGAAAGATTTTTCTGTTTAAATTATAAATTTAATGAAACTTTAGAGAAGATGAACTGCTGATTTGAAAATTAATCGCTAAAGTAGAATACGAAAAGATGATATCAAATCTTTCTTTCCCCCCAAGGCTAAGCTGGCTGCTGAAGCTCAAGATAAGTATGAGCGGGAGATGATGCTGCATGCAGCAGACGTGGAGGCCCTGCAGGCTGCAAAGGCTCAGGCTCTGCAGGCCAGTGAGCTCAGACACCAGCTAGAGGAGAGAGCTCAGAGGATAAGTGCTGAGTTACTGGAAGCTAGGGTCTCCTGGGAAGAACAGGAAAAGATCCTCAAGGTAGGTTTTATAGATATACAGCCGTGACCAGACTACAGTAGATATATTGACGTTAAGTTTACAGAATAACAGGAACGTTTCATCCAACATCCTGAGCATTGTAAGCCTAACAAAACCCTTCATCACACGGCTGTTATCATTCATTATTTATTTTTTTAAGCTGAAATGCGTTGTTACAGTTCTGTTTTTGTCCTCATCTTACAGGAAGAGATGTCAAAGATGGAGAGCCGCTATGAGGAGTTGCTGAAGCAGAACTCTCTCCTGCATGAGCAAATCCAGACGATGAGCAGTACAATGGCTGACAGTTTGCAGCATGCTGCCGGTGAGAGTTCCCTGAACATTTCTCTGACCGAGGAGGGAAAATCTCAAGACCAACTCCTTGAGATTCTCAGGTAACACATTCATTTCCAATCCTTTCTTGTGCTAAGGGAGTCTTGCCCATCAAATCTGTTAGTAAACTGAAAAAACAGTCCAAAAAATGGGATTGGACACTAGTAAGTTACTGTTGTTACCATTTTTATTGGTTATCCTGCCTGTGACTGTTCATTCATGTTTTCAGTATTTTTAACATCTTTGGTTCCTGTCCTCTATCACAGGTTTGTGCGTCGGGAAAAGGAGATTGCAGAGTCTCGTTTTGAGGTTGCCCAGGGGGAGAGTTTGCGTCACCGTTTGAGGGTCGAGCATCTGGAACGAGAGCTGAAGGAGGTGCAGGACAGTTTGAGTGCTGCAAGGGAGAGGATGCAGGTAGGTTTTTATATGTGTCAACTCCTTTGTTTTGCAATTCAAAAGGTTAAATTGCTAAATAGCAGCTTTATGGAGCTCACAAGTGGGCTATACAGTTGGCTCCGCTACAGAGCCTCTTCTACAGAATGTCATTTATATTGAGTCATGGAGAATGATTCTACATTTGCTCACTTTACTCCAAAGAGGTCAAGGTCAGGTCAAAGAAATGTCGTTTACTGAAACACAATTAGTGGACACAAATATACAAATAACTGTAACCTCGCCAGCAGCCGTCAAACCTACTTCACGACATGAGATTGAAACCCCAGTGCTAACTTTTTTAGGTAACAGCAAAGACCCTGGCTCAGCACGACGAGCTGATGAAGAAGACAGAAACTATGAGCATCCTAGTGGAGACCAACAAAACGCTGAGAGAGGAGAAGGACAAGATGGAGCAAGAACTGCAGCAAACTCAAGCAAAGGTGTGTTAATAGTTAATTATAATGTGCACTTCTGTGTTATGCTACTGTCTTAAAATATTTTCTGTTTTGCAACATTAAATGAAAGTATGGTTAAAGTTATGTGCATTCACCACTTAATTAAAGCATTCATGTTTTGTGCACTTAATAACATAATGATTGCATTATTGTAGGTGGTTACATTTACATTTTGTCATGTGTTTCAGGTACAAAAGCTGGAGTCAGACATCATGCCACTGCAGCAGGCTAACTCTGAGCTAAGTGAGAAGAGCGGCGTCCTGCAGGCAGAGAAGAAGATACTGGAAGATGAAATCAAGCGCTGGAAGGCTAGGACTCAGGTAAGTGCGGAATAGACCTTAATTCAATACGCCTTCTATGAAGGGTACAAAATAAGTCTGTCACTGTCAGAAAAATATAGGATGTTCTGCTTCATTTAATCTTTCGTTGAAGCTATTTTGTTCTCTCCCATCTGGCAGTAAGAATAATTACACAAACACAGTCGACGCGTGCTTAGAATGAGCTTTCATTTTTAGGTTGTCATCATTTCTGCGAACAGCAGGTGTCCATTTTGTGTCTGGAACATTAGAAACATTTCTTGGACTCTTAATATGTTTTCCACCTTTCTCTTACTTGCTGTAGTCTACCATGTGTCCATTGCTGCAGTTGCTCTCAACTCTGGCAAGCCACTCGTGTGTGTTGACATGTAATGCATCACTGCTAGTGCACCAATGTGGGAATGCTGCCACAGAAACCACATTCAAAATTTTGGCGTCCTGTGAAATACAGAGAAATAAACCTGCTGCTGACGGGCCTAATCATTGTTGTAAACCTGTTTAAACTGGGCCAGAATGTAGTGGATGTTCATTTATATTTAAAAGTCCTGCACTCTAACTTTAAGAGAAGTTATTCTTCTAATGTTTGATCTGTTTGCCTAACTAGCTCAGCTTTTTCATATTCTTGTAGCATTTGGTGAGTCAGCAGAAAGACTCGGATCCAGAAGAGTACAAGCGTCTACATTCTGAGAAAGAAGCAAATCATAAGCGCATCCAGCAACTCACTGAGGAGAACAACAGACTTAAAGCAGAGGTGGCCAGGTGAGGGATTGGGAATTATACAACTGCTGAACTGAGCATAATAGTGAATGTTAGTTTGTTGACCTTTCTTCAGTCATGTCAGTTCTAACCTACTATTCATTCCCCAAATTCATCCCTCTCAATAGGACAAGTAATTTCACAACGTCCCTGCAGAACCAGATACAGAACTTGCGTGACACTATGAGTAAGATAAATGATGAGAGAAATACACTGAAGAAGGAGCTGGAGACCAAGAACCAGGAGCTCCAGGAGAAGGCGCGAACTATCACCCAGGTTAAGAAAATTGGACGGCGCTACAAGACTCAGTACGATGAGCTCAAGGTGGAACATGACAAGGTAGTTGTTTCCTAAAGCTTGAAGTAACAGTGCACGATTGTTTTGTGCGTTTTAGTTGATAATGAACAGGCTCTTTCAGACACTTTTAAGGTTAATCTGTCAAACTGCGTATTCTCCAGCTGGTAGCTGAGGCCACAGCAGGCCCATCCCAAGAAGAAGAGGCTCGCCAAGCTTCAGTTCAGGAGCTGCAGAGCCTCAGAGATTCTCTGAGTCAGGCTGAAGGCAAAACCAAAGAGCTGGAAGGACAGCTGGAGAACATCAACAAGGTTAAACATCACAAGTCTCAGCTAAAGTTTTTTTACAGATTTTTTTCTAGACAGGGTCATATTATTCTTAGGCTTTGAGCACTGAGATACCCTTCTTGCAATGTGATGAGCTTGCATAGTTGACAACTTTCATTACTGCAAAAAAAAGTTCTCGAAAAGGCAGTATTTTGACAGTTCTCCACACTTGCTGCAGGTTGTCACAGAGCGTGAGACTGAGGTGCGTAATGCTCAGGAACAGACATCCAGGGTGCAGGCAGAGCTCAACAGGCTGAGGCAGGAGCTGCAGGAGAAGTCTTCTCAGGAGGACACACTGAGGCAGCAGATGGCCGAGAAGGAGGAGAAGACCAGGAAGACTCTTGTGAATGCCAAGCAGAAGCTCAACCAGCTCATAGGTGAGTCTGTCCTTATATTACAACAAAATTTAGATTTTCTGTAACTTACATTTTCTTTTCTGTCTTTTGCCGCTCTTGTTGTATTGCTCATTTGTTTTATTGAAAACCTCACACCTAAATAATTTATATCAAGGCACCAAGGACCAGCTGCAGAAGGAAAATGAGCAGTTAAAGCAGCAGCGAGAGGAGCTGGAGGTGCGAGTGAGTGCGCTCAAGTCTCAGTATGAGGGTCGTCTGAGTCGACAGGAGAGAGAACTCAGGGAACTGCGAGGTCAACAGGAGAGACAAGAGCAGAGAGATGAACCACCTGAAGCTGGTCCCAGCAAGGTGAGTGAGCAGTGTCACTTTCACAAGCCAGGCATTTTTAAAGTTTGTGTTTTCATTATATGAGTTTGCAGTAACATAATTGTTTTATTGTGATTATTTTGCCCACATCAAACGGACATGAGCATCCTTGACAACTTAATTAGACATTAAAGCAAGCCAAAACCAAACAAATATGAAAAATACTACAGTGCTTTTGTTCAGTCATTAATTAGCTTTGAGCAAAGGGTGACTGGTTTTAACAAAAAGAAGTGGGAAGTTACATCAATGGTATTGTTTAAAATGAAATCATCTGTACTTATTGGTCACCTTCATAAGCCTTCATAACAAATGACATGATTTATGAAATCTACCTGAACTTTTATGTTTTGTCGCTCAGTTTTGCTGGCCTCTATAACTAAATCTTCTGTCCTTGTTTTAGACACAGGAGCAGCAGAGGAGCACAGAACAAAGGCAGATCAGTCTGAAGACTACCCCAGCTGCAGACAGGGGCAGGTATGATTGAAAACAAAAACAGTAAAATGAAATGTCAAATCAGAGTCTGTGCATACCACAGTACACACGTCAGCCTTTTTAATGCTTTTCACATGTCCATAAATGTCTGTGTGATGTAAAGTTTGTTTTCTGCACAAGTCCACGAGGCTCCTGTGGATGTCCATGTGCACCCCAACTTTTGTTTTTTTTGGTTTAGTTATTTTTTTGGCCTTTTGTTAGTTTTCTTGGACAGGTTAGTGGAGAGGTGGACAGGAAAGTAGGGAGAAGAATGGAGGGGAAGGCAGCAGAATATTCCATGTTACTTGGTACACCTCATCAGTAATCATTCATGCAGTGCTCCAGTCTACTACAGCCAATAACAAGCACAAAGTCACAGCCAGTCTTTGAGAAGATTTACCGCCTCATTTGTCTTTCTGTGTTTGATGTTAGGGCCAGTGTCACCCTCTGCTAGCAGTCCTACGTTTACCTGTTCTAGTCTGAATCTGGGGGGAAGAGAATAGAGTGTTCGATACATCCTTAAAGCATACTTTGTCCTTACCTCTGTCAGTGCCAGCACCTCTGAACCTCCAACTGCCAACATTAAGCCAACACCTGTAGTTGCTACAGCCAGTAAACAGCCCGTCAATCCAGGAAACAAACCCACACCAAGAGCAAGCATCAGACCAATGATCACCCCGGCTACCGTCCCCACCCCAACTCCCACCGCTACTGTCATGCCCACCACACAAGTGGAAACCCAGGAAGGTAGGTGAAATTGCAAAGTTTCAGAGACAATCTTCTTCCAAAGTGGGAAGCTAACAACAGATTGTCAATCCTAAGCTTTGCTTTAAAAAAGACATTGCCATGTGGTTATGACTGTTCCCTGAAGCCCATCTGAATGTTGTATCCTGAAATGTGCCGGTGGTTCAGTAAATAAAGTATAGTATAATTTACAGTATTTTTAATTTTGGTTTAAATTAGGTAAATCTTTCTTAACTGTGCTTTTTCAACAGCCATGCAGTCAACTGAAGGCCCACCAGTGGAGCATGTGACTGTGTACGGCAGTGCCAGTGGCTCGGTGCGCTCCTCCAGCCCCAATGTCCAGACCACACTAGCTAGCCCCATGCTGACTGTGCAGCAGACCCAGACACAGGCCACAGCATTTGTTCAGCCAACACAGCAGCAGAGTGTGACCCATAGCGAGCCAGCCAATCAGGAGCCACCGCCCATGGTGATTGAGGCGACACCTAGCTCGCAGGTCGAATGGCCTTCAACGTCCTCCACCTCCTCTGTGTTTGGCACCGGTGAGAAACCAAGAAAGCTGAGATGATTAGGTGGATGTGGAAAAGTAGTACTAATTGGTAATACTATTTTAGTTTGGGAAAATATAGAATGCGCATGGTATAGGGTTATTAAAAGAGGTTAAGAATGATCCAGAAAAATACATTTAGTGTCAAGAAATTACTCTGCATATTATAAAGTGGTTATAATATTGTATTTAACACCTGGGTTTAAACCTGTTTAGCTGTTTGACCTGCCCAGTATGATCCATACACACTTCATTAAAAATATTTCATTCATTTAGCCAAAATCCATGTGTGGTACATTTTTAAAATAATTGTTTTAGCCTCAAAGAAATTACATAATATAAGCTATGCTGTGTCTCCAGTTTCAGCAACACCGGGAACCTCTGGGATGTCCAAGAGGCCTCGTGAAGAAGAGGAGAGCAACACTGTGGTCACGGAAACGGCGCCGACGCAGGAAGACACCTCCAGGGCTCCGATACCAAAGAAGCTGCGCATCATCCAGAGAGTGGGTCCTGAGGTGAGGAGGAGGAGGGAAACCACATGAAAATCTGCAGGAACATAAGTGTTTTTGTCTTTTTTCATTATAAGGAAAATTGTTGGTCCAGCTCTGATTGTCCCGTGGTCTTCCTAGGAGGAGGTGCTTGCTGAGGACAGCGCAGAGGCTGAAGGAGTGGTGCCAACAGACAGTCAAGATGGTGCAGAGGCAAGCCAGGTTCGCATGATCGGACAGAAAAAATTATACATTTTCACGCGTTTCTTTCGTGAATGGTATTAAACGTGTTTTTACTTTTGTCAGAATGCCACACTGTTTATTCTAATAGTATTTTGTTGTGCTAAAAACAAATAAGTGTAGGGTTATCAGCCAGTTTTATTGCAATAGCAAACCTGTAACAAACCCTCAGTGTTTCATTACTGCCTTCATTTTTCCCATTAGCACTATTGTTTCCAAGTTCGTCAGTCAACGTTAGGCTATTTCTAAGTTTTCACAGTCAACATCTCATTGAAGAATACTTCTTCTACTTGAAGAATTCAGGCCTTCTGCATGTTTTATTTTTTTTTCTTTACCATAAAGTGATCTCATATCGCTATAAATTTAGGACATATAGGACACGTCTTTTATCAGTAATTGACAAAAGTAGATGAGATGAATGAATGTTGTATCTGCTGCTCATCACCCTGCAGACAGAGGAGTTCCCAGTGTTGGAAGAAGCAGATGAAGCTTCAGCTTCTCAGTCTGTTGCGATGGAGCAAGAGGTTACCCTCAGCCAAAGTGACACCCTTCACCAGCTGCAGCACGAAGTAATCGTCATAGTAACGGACACAGAGAGCGATGAAGACCAGGAAGAGGAGGATGAAGATGAAGAAGAGCAGGTATAGATTTTGTGTTGGGCATTTCAAAGGTCCTATGTAAACTGGCATTAAATATGATGAAAAGGTTCCCTCAAAAATGCCTCTGTTTCCTGTTCACTCTGATTTGACCATTTTTTATTGTAGGACTATGATGAAGAGGAAGAAGAGGATGATGAAGAGGAGGAGGAGGAAGATGAAGAAGATGAGGAGGAGGACGACGGAGGAATGGGAGAGGAAGGAGAGGACAGCAACGAGGGGAGCGGAGATGGCAACGAGGCCTACGAAGGAGACGACACAGAGGTTGGATTAACTATGACACATGGAGTACTCACGGTTCCAAGTTTGACCTTTTATAATTGGTTGTTCACATCCCGTACGCCATGTTAACCCTTCCCACGCTTTCAGTTATAGATTTACGCTCCGTTTCCAGCATGCTCAGTTTTTCCACACTGTCTCATTTCAGCTGTCACTTGCATTTTACCCCTGTGTCGTAACTTTCTGTCTGTGTGCAAACTGTGCCTGCGTTGACTTTTCTTGTTTACCTTTTGCTCTTGTCTTGGTTGTATGTATTCACTGGGATGAATCAGTGTCTGCAAAGGGACAATTAATTTACTATTACTGCTAATCTGCATGTGTGTAAAGTTGAAAGGTTAGAGTGTATTTGAGGTATCCATAAATCTTACCCAAGCGTTTGTGTGTGTGGGGTTTGGACATTAAGTAATAAATGTATTACTTTTGAAGACAATTGTTTATTACCGAGCAGCTGAGCAGAAACTGTAGGTGTCACTAAAGGTGCAACAGCGTGTGTGTATATCAGAGATAACTGATATTTAAGAAAAATCATATTGAAATTATTTTGACAGTAATCGTGATTGCATTTTGAGTCACAGTTTTACTGGAAATAGTAGTTGTTTTTTTTTCCATTTTTCACTGGGGAATAATAATTAAATGATGTAATTTCTCCAGCAGTCCGTACCAAGTAAGCAAAGTTCGCTTACATCTTGAAAATTTGAGTTGTAGACTCTCTGTAGCACCACAGAGCAGCATTTCACCTTTATTAAGAAGTTACAGCTCCTGTCATTTGGATATTGTACTTGTCCATATTGCAAATCTGATAATATTTTAAATAGCTGTTCAACCCTCCTCCTCCTAACATTTTAAAGGCCTATGCTACCATCATGCTATAGCCAGTAAACAGCTGATGCACCGCCCGTTTGCTGCACTTTGTTCCAGGAAGACGAGTGCATCGACATGAATGGGCTGTTCTGTTCAGGAAATCCTTCAATCCCACATTTGCTGCAAGAAGTCTGACACCAAACCAAACCAAACACTGTGTTTGAAATGTTTTTAGGATGAAGAAACGTATTGTCAGACCACTGTTGTCACCTCTGAATATGAAACATTTTTTGTGAATTGGAGACAGTTGTTTCCAGGTCATAACTAGTTTTTATTTTACTTTTGGCTTTGGTTTTACTTGATTTTCTTTTTTGTTGATATTGTACTAAGGTTTTAGAAAGAAATATAAATCAGAGATGATAATTACAGAATAATGACACTGAAAAAAAATAATGCTGCACTGATGTACTGCTCATATTTTGGGTTACTTCTATAATGACGTTTGAACCCAAATAACCTTGATTATGTGTCTTTGCTGGTTTGTACTCCCACATACAGAGTCAGGAAAAAATGTGACACTTCAGAGGTGCAACGGAGTCGATTAATGTGTTACTCTACTAGGTGAATGTTATTTACTGGCAGTGAGCATGAAGCTGTCATCAAACCAGCACTGTGCTCTCTTTTTCAAAGAACACACTATATGGTGCTGTTTTAACATCGTATTTAGTGACTTTATTTTTACATTTTGTTGTCTGTTTGCTTCATGATTAATTCATTTTCTGCCATCTTTTTTGGTTTGTTTGTTTGTAATCTCTTTCGTCAGGCTGGAAACTGTGCCAGTATTGAGAAAGAGAGAAAAATATTTTGTAGACATAAAATATCTGTTTTGTGGTTACAGCTATTTATTCCCAATTGATTTTAGCTCTAAAAGCTGTTTTTATAAACGGCAGTACAGACAATACAAAACATCTCCTGTGTTCTGGATTAGAATTTAAAATTGCACGTGAAATGTAATTAATGATCAGAGAAAGCTTTAAGACGACTAATTGATTGTCTGATTCTGCATGTATAACGCCTGTGTGGTTTCTGGGTTTTTCCTCAACATTTTAGTCCCATATAAACGAAAGTGGATGTATGTTTTTACCCATAGCGCTTTGCCATTTCTAAAGGCCATCTTTGTTTCATATAGGGAGGAAATGAGTCATAATCTGCATGTGTTACTCTGCCAATATATCCTGGCATTCGCGGTGTGTGGGAACCAGTCATTTCACTTTTTTATTTTCTTTTGTTCGTTCCTTTCTCAGGGAGCTGATGTAACCGACCCAGGCACTGAGACAGAGGAGAGTTTGGGGGCGTCTGACTCCACCCAGAGGCCAGCAGATTCCCAGACACCCAGCTGTAAGATCCAGGAAACCCTGTCACGCGTACATACGTAGATCTACCTCAGATTCTCCAAACTGTCCCGCCATCCAATTAGTTATCTGACACTTCACGATGACTAGGACAGATGTAATGTTGTTGTCTGTCTGAAGGGAACGGGAGTGGCCGAACGAGACATTTTCGAGCAGAGGCTTCACCTTAAAAATACGAAATGATTCAAGTTATTTTGTTTATGTTGAAGCCCTGTACAGCGGTAGGAGTCCTAACCATAAATAGTTAGAAGAATGTACCTGTTGGTTCTAATCAGACACATAAAATTACTAAATAAATAAAACTAATGGCCAACAGGTAGTTTCTTCAAACTAAGCACTAGAGTAGAAAGCAGTGCAACTCAGCTGAAATATTTATTTTTCCTTTTTACACCACACTCCTTATGTTACACCAGAAACTATTTCTACCATGTTAATACCAGCATGTTATTCTCATTTTAGATATTTTACAGCTTTGTGTGCTACACATTTTTAATTCTGTTGAAGCTAATCCATAAATTCACTTTTTTATGTGCGGTGCTCATCTTCCCTCAACTCGTAGACTTTCTCCAACTGTAACAATTTCTTTGTGCTTGCAGGAAATATTTTAAGCAGAGTTTTGATCTGAATCTTAGATGCTTTAATTCAATATAGATTCAGTAACTAGTTTTGCTCACAATTCTTATTGTGCTGGACCAATGTATTTGTCTTCCTCTGTGTATGTGAACCTTTTCATATTGTTTTAGTTGAGGGCAGCGCCATGGAGGCCTTTTCTACAGAACAGCCAATCACAAGTTCTGGTACACGCATGCCCCAGTCACCACGGAGACCAATGCATCAGCTGCCGCCCCGCCTTAACATCCACCCTGCCCCAACATCAGAACTGGGGCCCCCTGCTCAGGTTCAGGTATGTAGAAAGACTAATCTTTCATTGTAGAGGGAAAACCATTAATGATATTTACTACTTTTGATACTTACTACAACTCTTTAAAGATGTGTTTTCACAATAGAAATGGGCTTTAATGTGATTTTAAGTGGTTGTGTAACATTATGTTTACAGCGTATCCCAGTTCGTCGTCAGTCAGTGGGCAGACTAACTCCAGGGATGCCAGGCAGCGCTGTAAGTTACATTGGCAACCTGTGAATTTCCAGTAATTCTGTTCTTTATTCAGATGTGTTTGTGACCCTTTTCTGCCCTCTCTCCCTCTGTAGCAGCACTTCTTTGACGAGGATGACAGGATGGTTCCCAGCACTCCCACGCTGGTGGTGCCTCACCGCTCTGATGGTTTTGACCAGGCCATCCAGTAAGTACGGAGCCTCCCTAAAGTCAGTCGAAGAAAGAAAAAAAAAAAAAAAAAAAAGACCCGCTTTCATATTCATAATCCATGACCACAGATGAGATTTACAAACATCTTCTTTGTTTAAAAAACAAACAGTGGAGTACTTGATGAAGTCGTTTCAAACTGATGTGAACATGCACACTGGAAAAAATGCCCCTCTCAAAACAAGAAATGAACTTATTTCAAGGTACTTTTACCTTAAAATAAGTGAAAAAATCTGCCCATAGAACAAGTGGCAAATGGCTTGGTAAGATTTCTTGAAATAAGATGTGATATTTAGAATTTTGAGATCTTAGAATTAGCTGGTAAAACTTATTTCAAGCTATATTTAACCAGGATTGTCAAGCTTAGGTGTCTTAAAATAAGCCAGACATGCTTAAAAAAGCAGTTTTTCACTCAATAATAGAGTTTGGCTTTCACGTAACCTCCTAATTTGAGATGTATTCACCCTCCTGTTGTCTTCATTTACGGGCACCAAAAAATATTGTTTCTTTGTCTGAAATAAATATAAAAATCAGCAAAAAAATTCCCAAATTTCTGAAAATTTGCAAAAGTTCAGGAAGAAAATTCAAATAATTCATTAGAAGTTTCCCTTAAAAGTTTTATTCTAAAAAATTCCCCCAATTTGGCAAGAAAATTCTTGTAAATATTTTCAAAAATGAGTAATAATCTTGCAAAAAAAATCCTAAAATATCTAAAGTGATTAAATATATATCAGTAAAACTTCTAGAATGTTCTTAAAGAAACATTTTTAACATTTCTTTTTTTTTTCCCCAAGAAAATGTTCAAAGATTTCCCAAAAATGTTGGAAATGTGAACATCAGAAGTTTCACTGTGAAAATATATTTTTTTCCCCACATTTTCAAACTTTAAAATGGGCAAATTTGACCTGCAGGACGACACGAGGGTTGAACTTATATAGAGTTTTCTTGTAAAATTCAACTCAAAACAAGATAATTTCAGGATTGTTTGACTTAAGATATTTACGATACATTGTCTTAAACCAAGTCCGTCCATCTTGCTGAAATTTCACTTGTTAAGTGAATTTCTCTTAAATCAAGTGGGATGAGACATTTTGAGTAAAAATAAGACAAATAGACTTGGTAAGATTTAGAGTTTTTGCAGTGTAGACAAACTAAATGGTTTTGGGATTGTCACCATTTAGCCATGCGAGTCATCTTTGTCATCTTTGTTTCTTTTGTTTGTCAGTTCTCCCCAAGTGGCTGGAGTGCCTCGCTTCAGGTTTGGTCCTTCAGAGGAAATGCCACAGACCAGCTCCTCTTCACACTCTGACCTGGGACAACTCGCCTCACAAGGAGGTAATCTAGCACTCTATGAAACTTCTTTTTCAGAGAACACAGCACCAAGCCGTGGACGCTCTGCACCTCAACTATTACACTATCATAATGCGCTAAAATCTTTTCCTTGCAGGTCTTGGGATGTATGAAAGTCCTTTGTTCTTAGCAACTCATGAGGAGGAATCTGGTGGGCGCAGCGTTCCCACTACACCCCTACAAGTTGCAGCACCAGGTATCAGTCCGTCTGCCTGTCAGTCTGCTATGAAGGGAACATTTGTTAAATGTACACCCACGCTTTTTATCAACATGCTCAACACATCTCTGTTTTCTGAACATTGTAAACTGGAGGAAGATTTTCAAATTTGGGAATTCTCAAAACCTAATCGGTGTGTGTATTTTGATTTCATGTTCTTCTGTTCCAGTAACGGTCTTCTCAGAGGTCGCTCAGTCCGACACAACAGAGCACGCCTCACAGTCGGTTCCCACGGTGAGCACGTCCACACCAGGCCTGGTCGTGCCAGGAGCAGCCGGTGCCGGGGAGGAGAGAGACGACGTCTTCCTGGAGCCCGACACTGATAGGTGAATCTCACTCCTCTCAGCAGTTTGTCAGTAAATTTTTTGTGCTAATGGAATTCACACCCGAATCCAACAGGCTTTTAGTTTTTGTTGCAGGTTGCCATTAAATGTGACTTTATTTCCGCTTTTAATCTTATAGCTTAGTCACATACACAACACGTCCTACTGGAAGAGTTAGCAGGTTTGTAGAGGTTACTTTGAATATGGTTGATGTAATTTGAGATCCCATTTTGTTTGTTGATGTGTCTGTTCAGGCCCGGTGCTGAAGTGTCAGTGGATCCTGTGGTGTCTCAGGCTGATATGGAAGAGCCGAGCCAGCCGGCAGACAAGGCCAGTGTCCCCTCCACCAGCCAGGAGCCTTCCTCCAGCTCTGCAGGTGCTGTGTAGCCTCACTGGAATATCTGCCATCAAATTTCACTTTCACTTTATCTTATGGAGTGTTCGTTCTGATACTGTGTTGTTTTTGTAGATACAAGCAGTGCTCCACCCAAACCTTCTCGACCCGGACCCAGCAGACAGCTGCAGCGCTGGCCAGAGAGCCGAGGTGGCCGCATGAAGAGAGGAGGTAATGTTTGAAACAAGACACTAACGGATTATTTGTGGTTGTGATACTGAGCAGTGGTGTTGACCAGGTCCACGGAAAAGCCTCAGTGTGCATCAGAATTTTCCAACTCAGTGTTAGAACCTTCAGAATGACTTAAGAATGAAATAAAAAGTATCAAAGAAAGACTCAAAATCTTCTCAGTGTTTATAGCAATGTTACCCAGCCTATTTTTTATCACCATTAAATTACAAATATCTCCCAGCCTTAGCTGATGTTATTTAAATCCAGATATTGTGACTACAAAAAGGAGTAGTTGGTGATGGGGCTGAACTACCGTCTACCAGAATACAAATGGCAGATTAAAAGCTGTGAGCAGTAAGTTTGTTGCCACAGTTCCCCTCATGCTCTGCTAAACTACACACTTTGATTTAACATCTAGCCATGAAGAAGGATGTTGTATGCTGTGTGTGAAGTGACATGTTGACATTGTGTCGTTGTACACGCTCTTCAGCTTTACACCTGTCTTCTCTGACAAAACTAATAGTCTGCTCAGAACAGGCAACATGCTGGAAGTAACAGCTTTTTTAATGTACATTTATATTTTCACATTAAAATGAACCACATATCAGATGTTTAGATTGTCTGTGAAGGTTTTGCAATGCTTCCACTCAAATGCTTTCAACACTCCACCCTTATTGTTAATCACATGTAAAATTACAGATTTCATCTCAAGTGTCTAAAATCGTTTCGTATTATTGCTCTTTGATAAATTAATAATAGTTGTTGCACTAAATCATCTTCAACTGATTTATTGACGCTTGAGGCCAAAAGTTTAGAAGCAACTTCAAGTGTTTGTCCTCAGTGCCTTTCTTAAAATAAAAACATTATGAATCCTTTTTCTGATGTTTTTCAAATGTTGACTAGCTTTCATGTTGTAGAAAAATCATTTTAACCCTTTAAGCTTCAGTGTACCGCCGGCGGTACACTTACTAATTTGCATAGGAATTTCAAGAATGTCCGACGGCTGCAAACACGATTATACAAACACTATACACCGATGGAAAGCTTAGATTCTCATGAATCTGCCGGTATAAACCACTTTCAGATGTGATTACCACAGCGGGTGAGAAAAACACATTTGTCCGACAAAAACAAATATTCATCCATCCGTTCTCTATACACGGCTTCAACGCACACAGGCGCGACTCACATTTCCGGGTTTATTATTACACACACAAAAAAAGATTCCACAAAAAACGGCCATAATCCAACCTTTTACATCCAGATGACACAAGCCAGTAAACTATTTTGTCCAAAACATGTCCTGAAGTCGGTATAAAATCCACGAATCGGTCGTTTTCAAGGAAATGCACCTCGCGATGCCCGTCCAATATTCCCTGTATTTTTCGTAGTTTTTTTAATTTAAAAATAGAATATTAGCGATTTTTTTGTACTGAAAACGGCTGGAATTGACTGCAGCTTAAAGGGTTAACGTGCACAGAGCCTTGGAAAGACACTTTTTGTATTTCTAATGTCCCACTAACAAAAGACTTGATGCATTTTATCTTTTAGAATTACATTTTTAATGGTGAAAAGAGAAACAGGGAAACATTATCATACATTTATTCTGTTTATTCATGAACACAGTTTGTATAGTCACTGTCCACAATTTTTACACCAGTATTGCAGACCTGTCTAAAAATATGTTTTTCACCTCTTTAGGTCAAGCCTTTCCTTCTCGAGGTATACATGGGAGACGATTCGCAAGATGAACCACTAATCAGACTTAACTATCAGATCATCATTCCAGTCAGAAACACAGCACACATCTATCTTCACTCTTCGGTCTTGATAACATTCACTTGTTCTGAAGCTTGTTGTTTTCTTTTGCTGGTTTTTCTGTGTTTGGAAAGTACTTTTTTGTAACCACAGTCCAAGCTGAAGCAGCGTGTTTTATGAAGAATATAATAAAGTTAGAAACTGCAGTAACTTTGGCGTGAAAGGCAGGTTTCTTTCGGTCAGACTTTCTTTGGGCATTTGAAGATGTCGTTGGACTGAGGTGTGGTGTTGGCCTTAGGAGCAGCGATGACGGGACGTTCACCATTCATCCTCACATTGTAGGATTTTGCTGCAAAAGAAGCAGAAGGGTTGGTTGGTACATTTATGTAACCTTTACATTCATGAATGGTGTTTCGAGTGTTTTTCTTTCAGTTTCCATTTTAGTGAACACACATTTGGCATAACAGTCTGGTTCCTACAGTCTTGGCTTTTAAGTTTTTAAGACATTCGCTTCGGGCATCTGTTGACCACAACAGGACTGCTGTTGTGTTTTGTGAGTGACGTAAATGGCTAGACAGTAAACCCTCCTGACAAGTCACACGCTGTAGGCTTTTAACTGAGGGGTTTGTTTCTTTCCTTTTACTCAGGAACTGCAGTTATTCCCACACTATCGGTATCATTGAGATGGAACATTTTACTGTGGTCTGAACCTTATTGGAACCTTTTGCCAGTTGTGCTTTCTAATACATTTGAGCTGTAGGTGAATAGACACCAGCCTTAATGGTCTTTACATGTGTCCAGGACCCCACCCAAACACACACATGGTCCTCATTTGAGACGGGATGTGAATGAGGTTAACAGATTTCTGCTGACAGAAAAAAGGACAATTTGTACTTTTGAAGTTGACCAAGGACATTTTATGAACAAAGGACTGAATGGAAACCGCAATCCCTACTTAAACACCTCTGCAGCTTTTGTTTTAGATCTGGAAATAGATTTATGCCTTGCAAGGTGTGTTTGAAACCAGCTTGTTTTGGAGAAAATCAGCCAGGATCAGTAAAACTAAATCTACCATAAAATTACAGTGATGACACAAAGCAATGATAATCAAGTGTCTGATACCTTATTTTAGAGTAAACCTTAGTCAAACTATCAGTAATATAAAAAGTAGTGGATGAATTAATGATGTGAATTTGATTCTTGATATGAAGAACGGAGAGATTTTAAGGCAAATCAGAATTATTCAGTTCGACACCATGCTAAGTTATTCTTTTAACAAACTGCTTCTTAATTTACAAATCTGTTGAAGGAGAAGATGAGATGATGACTTACTTCTTGAGAAGACAAAGTATTTGTATCCCTCTGGTTCTCTGTTGTTGGGGACGGACACAGCAGCTGTGATGGTGGAGGGGAAGCCTCTCCAGGTCGTCCGGATGTTGATGGCCGGTTCTAAAACAGACACTGAGAGCAAAACAATCAAATGTAGAAGCTGCGTCTAAACCAAACTGGATGTCAGTGTTGCTAGAATTTGCCCCGTTTGACTAGTTTTCTTTCAGCTAAACTGTTTACACATTTAATAGACTTTGTTTTTGATATTTTCTGAGAAAACTCCCAACACTTGAGCAGTGGTGCTGCCATAAACCACACACAGGCCGTTTGTTTCCACTTGTCAGTTATTTACAAGCGGTGCACTTGTCCTCCACCAAACCATGACTCACTTTTTCATGGAACTGCATGTGTTGCAACTCAAGCAAAAACATGTTTCAGCCAAACATCCAGAACGCTCACATTTATAAATGTCTGCCTATTGTGAATTTTCACCACACAAACATTTTGGAATACAACTTTCTTGTCTTAAATTACCTGCTTGTCGGGCCACCCGGTTGCGGACTGTGTAGATGGCATACTGAGGCTTCCTGCTACACGTTGGACTGGTACCAAACTGGTATGAGTATTTCTGGACATATCCCCCTGGAAGAACCAGAATCCCGAGCATTAGCATGACACTCAGTACTGAAAAGTTATATAGCCCAAAAGCAATGGCAGAGAAAAAGATTAGCGGTCCTTTTCGTTTAACTTTCAGGTTGTCCTGTGGGTCAAATTGACTCGTTTTTCCGTTTGAAAATGTGGGGAAAAATATATTTTCACAGTGAAACTTCTGATGTCCACATTTTCAACATTTTTGTGAACTTTTTTTTGGTAGAAAAAAGAAATGTTTCTTAAGAACATTCACAAAAAAAATCTACCAAAATCCAGTGAAATTTGCTGGAATTTTGTAGATTTTTTTTTTGTGTGAATGTTCTTAAAGAAAACAGAAGTTTTAGTGATACATATGTAATCACTTAGTATTTTTTGGCAGTTTTTTACTCATTTTTAAAATAAATATTTACAAGAATTTTCTTGCCAAATTTGGGGGATTTTTTTAAAATATATAAATCTTTTAAGAGAAACTTTCAAGGAATTATTGGAATTTTCTACCTGAAGGTTTTTGCAAATTTTCAGAAATTGAGGGATTTTTTTGCTGAATTTTTGGATTTTATTTTTTTTTTCAGATAAGGTAACAATATTTTTTGGTGCCCGTAAATGAAGACAACAGGAGGGTTAGAAACTTGACTCATCTCATCACCTCTCTTGAAGAAGTAGACGGACTCTCTCCTGGTCTGGTGCTGCGGTACGGACAGAGCAGCTGTGATGTGGCCACGCAGACCATCAAAGCCTGTTGAAACCGCTTTGGGATATCCAGGGTCTAAAGCATCATTCTCAAATCTCCAGTACTGGTTTCCCTGTGAGCACAATGTAGAACAAACCAAAACAGCTCAACCCCAGCCAACTGTAATGCACCTGTAGCAGAAATATGAGATGGTTTCATCAGAGAAGAACCAGGTTCACAAACATGAAACCGCTCAAAGTCAGCTCACCTTGAAAATGTATGTTTTGCCCTGGCAGTTGCAGCGGGTAAACGCGGTGTCGACAGGGGACGGGACGCCCCACACCTGTGTGATCCCTTGAGCCGGACCTGGAACTCTGTTTCTGTCCAGAAACCAGAAGTAGTGACCTGACAAAAATAACATCAGTATTAGAAATCTACCAGCTATTGGAAATAATGATCATCAAATCCGATATTAGCATTTTGTCCAGCTGTCATTATTTTTTAAACCAGTTCTCTATAGAATGAATACACTTCGTTTAGACAAAATTGAAACAAAATTCAAAATGTTGACAACAATTCTATATCTACTATTCACCTGCCTGCCACTAACCTCTGAACACAGCTACCGTCCCGTTCCTCAGGGTGGCGACGGCACCGACTGGCCGCCCACTGCACAGGTTTGTATCGTTGCTGTCATCTGGGAGGAAGAAACACATTTCAGGGGAAAGCATCTGTTTGGATAAGCAAGTAATCAAAAAAAACATGCTGGTTCTGTGGGTGTTCAGTGGAATTTTCTGCTCCAGGAGTTGCAGGGACTTTTCTCACATTCTCAACTGTTTTTTATTTTTTTCATTCTTTGAAGCACCTGAGCTTGATTTTAAATTCCAGAGAGCTCTTGCATTCATTTAGAATGTGAGAAAGCTGCCACTTCTGTAACATAGGATTGGTCTGTTCACTCAGAGGCATAATGAGAAAATAACTGACTTCATAAAACTAGGCTGAGAAAATCTGCAAACCTCCATCTCTGGAAGAATGTCAGCAGCATAAAAAGTAAATTGGAAATGGAAAGTTTCATACCTATATTGAAAATTTCTTTTTCTGAATCAAAAAAATGTATCTTTAAGGGCATTTTATTTCTATGTATGATGTATTAAAGATCTGCATTGATTATAAGAACATGTCCTACCTCCTTGGAAGCCTCTTGTATCATCTACGTTTGAGGTTTGCTCAACCTCCAGGGGCTTAGTCTCAGGTTTAGAGGTGGGTATAACTGGCAGGGGTTTGTATGGATCTGGTTTGTCCTGAGGTTTAGAACTGGGTTCAGATGTTGGAGGATTAGTGGGCTTTGGAGTGACCTTCAGCGGATCAGCAGTGGTTATCTCTGGTGGGACATCGTCTGTGGTGTTGTCCTGCACTGCAGCTGTGGACGAGGGGAGGTCGGTCGTCGCAGGGTCGAGCTCTGATCCCTCTGGAGAAATGTTGGTGGAATCATCTTTGACATCTGCCAGAGAGGAGGGAGGGCCGGTTGTGACATCGCCTGAGTTGCTCTCAGTGTTGGGGTTTGAAGTGGTTTCCTCTGGAGTGGCTGTTGAGTCCAGCGTCGAAGGGTCAGGGATGGTGGTGGAGGGAACGGTTGTGGCCTCTGGCTCTTCAGAAGGAAAGACGCCATCTGTAGCCGGTGTTTCTGACTGTCCTACTGTCTCGAGCTCTGTGATGCTGGTTGGTGCTGAAGGTTCGGTTTGGGGTTCTGAGGTTGCAGAAGGTTGAGTGGAATCATCCACAGCTGCTGTTGTGGGCTCAGGGGAAGCTGTTCCTACATCAGGGGAGCTTGTAAAATCACTGGTACCTGGAGTAGACAAACATGATAATAGACCCAGCAGCATGAACAGAGTATAATGAGTGATGCACATTACTGAACGCAGATATCTTCATACATTACATACATTAAATAGTGCATACTCAATTGTGCATCACCTTAACAAAAATATTTCATTCAGAAAAACATGGGCAATAACTTTGATGTTCCATTGAATAAAATAGCACTTTATAGCATAAACAATTATAGTAAACGGTACATAGTGCCTATAGAACACCGTTTATTACACACCTGTGCTCTCTGTTGGAGCTTCTCCGGTTGTGCTGTCAAGAGTGAAGAGGTCAGCAACATCTGGAGGAGTCTCTGTCTGTAAAATGACTGTAACTGACTCTGTAGTGAACTCCATAGTGTCTGTGACCACGGTGGGTTCAGTAGAACCTGAACTCAGCGGGTCAGCTGTAGTGGGTCCATAACCACTGCTAGTCTGTGGGATTGGACTCGCCTCCAGCTCCTCCACTCCATTATTGGAAAAGTCGTCAACCGGAGAGATCTTGTTAATATCTACAACAGTGTGACCATGGTGAGAAGAGGTGTGCACACTCTTAAAACTTCACTGGGAAGGAGCTTTGTTAGATTTAAGATCCAGAGACATCAATGCTCACCATCACCGAGTTCATCTGTTAGACCGTCTGGAGGAATCACATAGTCATCTGTGGCAAATAAGGCAAGATCACATAATATTAATGTTCCTAATTGTTCATGTTAACATAAATGTGGTAGTAAAGACTATTCTGTTTTTCCTGCATTTGAGAGAAATATCCTGGCATTTCTTTCCCCGACTCTGACTAAAGATGCAAAAGTATTTCCACTCATTAAACAGTTGAACGAAAACTCCAGGATAATTTTTCAAAAACCTGAAGAAAATGTTCTGTCAACCTTCCTGGCTTCACTTTTTTCTTTCCTCTCTTGTGACTGAGCCTGTGCCCAGCCCTCTGACACACAGTCCACTCATGACAACACTGCTTCCTTGTGTTTCCTTTGGCCTGATATTGATGCTCTTGGCTTGTTCTGCTGAGACTTGGCCCCCAAAGCAAACCACCGTGACACAGCCACAGAGTGGCAGCCGACCATAAACATCCTTCTGCAGTCTTCCTAACATACGCCTTATTAGATCCACTGATTGAGCTTATGATCATTGTGTAATCTGAAACGTGAGTTTCTGGGTGACATTTGAATAGCATTGGTTTCTGTTACTGGAATCAAGGGGAGAAAAAACAGTTTTGTATGCGCTTCATGATTTCATTTTCCAAAAGCATATATTCACCTGCATCGTTTCCTTTACTGAATGTAGAAGGTTGCTCCGTTGCATCATTCAGAGTTGGTTCTGTGGGAATATTCATGGGTATACATTAGCAGGATAGCTTTGTAAACAGCAATTTGCGTTAAATCCTAATTACTGAAAATGCAATAATAAAAACCTTTTGCCAAGAAAAATATACCTTTGGGTTTGTTATTATTTACATTATCGCATGAATTAGTCTTCACTGGTGCTGTTGCACTGGATGATCCACTGATTTCTTCTGTGGTAATTGCCAAGACAGAAAATATTGTCAACTTTAACCCAATGCATCGGTGCAGGTTACTGCATGCACTGCATGCTACGGTTGAACTGCTGTACATGCTGCTGTGCATGCTGGTGGTGGACATGCAGGCCGTCTTATCATGACTAATTTGTCGTGCCAGATAGATTCTTGAATCTCCCGCCTGTCATGCACAGGTCATAAAGTCTGTGGCACATCTACTAGTCTCAATTTGGCATAATTATAATTGTTGTATGATGGTGCAACAAAGAGAGCTGATTTTAACATGCAGCCACCAATACTACATTCAAAGATCGTGTATAAAACAACCACCAAACATCATACACTACATTTGAGATGTATGACTGCTTCTGTGATGGCTAGACATCTGTAAAGGAAATCTGAAGTGATTAACATGCAGCAAAACACATACAACAGGGCTGAATGTGTTGGTTACCTTCTGCATCACAGTGGCGTTTGTAATCTGGACAACACTGCTTGTACTTCACACAGTCAGGGTCACAGCTGCACAACCGGCCTCTTTTAAAACCTTCTCCACATCGCCCGAGACATGAGTTTTCTGTTTCACACAAACACAGCAGACTCAACACAACAGGCGTGGACACAGTGAGACTCGGAATATATTTGACAAACTGAATCATCAAGTGCAAGAATGGTCATTTATAAGGAAAATTCAAAACATGTATGAAATGTTGCTCTCAGCAAGGAAAAAGATGTGTAATTTTGAAATATGTGTCATAGATTGACTTGAAAACTACGTTCTGTTTGTGAAAAAAAAATTGTTCAGCAACACAAAGTCAAGTTTCTATGGAAGAAAAGATACAAAAAGCCTCACTTGTGGTGCACTGAGATTCAAAGTCTCTGCAGCACTCTCCATACGACAGGCAGCCATAGTCACACTGGCACATGTAACCCCTGTAGTACTCAGCACCACATCGACCTTTACAGCTTGCTATTATGAAAGGCAAAAAAAGGAAAAAAAGTCAGAGAAGGACAGAAAGTACAAAAATAAGATCCCATCTGTGCTGTTAACATGTCTACTTGTGGACACGGTGTGCACAAAAGAGCCAATAATTGACTTCTGAAGTAGAAAACATAGTGTCGCCTTAGGTTCCCTCTCTGGTAAATAATTATTGACAGAGCAAACATGAGCGAGTACAAACACAGCAAACATGCAACATTCTAGGAAAAATCTTTCACAAACATACATTTCTGGCACAGAATATTAAAGGAAACAATTATATTAAATGTTTCTCCATACAATACAAATGTAACATAAATTATACTCACTCTGACTAGCACTAAACTTCAGAGCACAAGCCAGCAGAATAAGAGTGTAAAATACTGTGGAAGACATCCTCCTGTAAATCTGAAACGGAACACAAGACATATAAACAATAAATAAATCACATTATGGCATCACTGACTGACAGTCTTGATCCACAATAACATCATATAGAAGTTCGGCTGTAACCTACCTCGTGTGAGCCTCGGTCTGAACACTGCTGATGGTTGGACTCACTCTGCTTTTAAAAGCCTGCCAGAGTCCGTCCACCTCCTGTTAATTGGCAGATCCGGTCTAATTAAAAGTGTGATGATCTCACAGGCTGCAGGGAGGGTCCTCTAGTCCAGACCACAGGTCCAGACATCACGATTTCCCACAAACAGCTGGAAGCACATCAACACACATCTGTGCCAGACAGACGGCTGACTTTACACACTTCCGAGCAAAAGAAGAAAAAAAAAAAAAAACAGCGGTTGGGACTCGATGTTCAGTCACAAATGGGAGAAGTGGACCCTTTAACATCATGCCAGACTTTTGAGGTTTATTGGATCAATACCATATGGACAGTCATAGCGGAAGTCAAGTCTTTTCTTTTTACTTCTTTAAGACTGAATTGTTTGTTTGGATTCCTATTAGTTGCAACCTTAGCAACAGCTACTCGTCCTTGGGGCCATTTTAAAATAAGAAAACATCTAATTACTGCTTGCATTTGCATAATATACAGCAAACAATATATTTATTACATTTTTCATTTAACACTTATTAAATTATAGCTTGAGGATAAAGCTCATTTTATGCTTTTACATAGGCTGCATGTCAACAGCTTCAGGTTGGATTATTTAAATGTTTATCAGGTTGGCCACTCCAATAAAATACTATATAAATAAGATAAAATGTTATTTTGTCAGTGGGCAGAAAGTGTCTTTATGCTGTTAAATAAAGACTTTGTGGGATGTCCAAAGCTGATAACAAGCATGCATGGTTGTTTTTGTTCTAAAGTCCCTCTATGGTCACTGATCAAACACCACAAAGCTCATGTCATGTGTATCAGAGTTACATATAGTTACCATTTTTTCTTTTGTACCTCTCTGTACTTGAATTTTGAATGTAATTTCTTTACCCAAATGAGATGAAACACAATAAACAAAGTAAAGATGAGTCTGACCCATAGTATGAGCATTGGCAGTCATTTTTTCACATTTTCTATTACTTTTTTTTATTTATTTGTTTTGTCCATTATGATTTTGTAGGGAAAATCTGATATTGTGACGGTTCTCAGGTCTCAGGGTCACAGACATGACTACTTATTTAACTCATGATCTGTCTCCCAACAAAAACACCAAGTGGACATGTTGACAAGGTATTTTCAACAGAAGAGGTCTTCAAAGCTGAGATCATAATATACAAACAATGATAAGTTGGTTTACTGGTTTTCCACCTTCTCTGGCTTCTGAACCTCTTAAAAGAAGCTACAGTGATCTCTCAGCAGTTTATCGGTTCAACCAAAGACTGATTTTGTTTCTTTCTTTGCTTCTCTTATATTGTTTTCAAAGTCTGAATGGAGCAGAATGATCCAGTAATTCATAAAAACAAAATAAAATAAAGCCTAAAAATCTTTCTGAACATCCTGCTTCACTTGTTCCATCTCATGAGCTCTCAGATTTATCCAGGATCCTTTTGGAAGGATTCTGATTTCCATGATGGAAATAATGAGGTAGCTGGTAATCTTAATAATTATACTTTAAACAGTGTATTTACATGCTCTTAAGACTTTAAAGCAGTGCTTCTCTAGATTTAGCACATTTAGCTGTGATTCCTCTCTAAGTTTATATTATTACTGTAGGTTTTATCGTTGCACAAACAACAACAAACAGGATCCTTCCTAATATGCAAGACTGATTACTGTGTTGATGTATTTTTAAAATTCTGGGCTTGTCTGCGCTGTGGGTGTTTTGTGGTTGGGAGTGTTGATGAACCATATCATGCGTCTGGTATTTTCCCATCCTGTCATCATCCAATTAGAGGAAAACTGCTCATTAGTACACTTGTGTCAGGGCAAGAACAATAACAGGATCTGGCTGAAATGACTCGGCCAACCAAACAGTCAGGTAAACACAGACGCGACAGGAAAATCCCACACAGCATTTTCCCCACTATAACATTCTGAAAACGGAATGCGTCCGGCCCATATCATATTAATCTGAAAAACCCAAAGCAGGACGTGCGACACAAAGGAGATGAAAGTTTAGAAAGTACAGCCAGCATGCCCCCTTGTGTTTATAAATCTCAGTGCTGCTCTGCAAGAGTCTGACATCCAGCAGCTCCAGAGAGAAGAGTTCCTGCTGCGCATTGCAGGAAACGATCTAATTTAAGTTTGACAATTAAAAGTTTTGTGGTGTGGGAGCTGCCTTCTCTTATCACACCATTGCCTCCTGTGCCTCTTGAACATATTCAGCCTGCTTTTGAGAGAACAATACGTTTTCTATTTCAAAAAGATAAACTGCAGCAACATACTGCAGTGAATGACTTAAAAGTGAAATAGAGAAACCAACTTGACTAACATGAATAAACTTACACTGTCAGTTTGTGTCACTCCCACCAAGTACAACATTTCTTTGTGCATATACAGCATAAACTAATGTGTTTGCCATTTTCTCTCTCATCTCAGTAACATATGAAAACTTAATGTTCAAACTCAGTGTCATAGTAGCAGACAGTCTGACCATCTTCACTCTCCTATTATAAGACTATACAGTATATTATTAAGAGCCATGTGGCTGACTTGATGCTTTTGCTTGTTTTATGTGATCATAAATTGAATATATTTGTGTGGACTCGTCTATCAATTTGATGGCATCACCACAAGCTTTAGGAAATAGTAACTTCACAAGACATATTTAAACTGAACAATTAGTCAAGGAAATAACATGTAAATTTATCAATAATTAAAATAATTGGTGATTTGCAACCCCAGAGTGCAATTTTGCCTCAGTGCTTTGTTTGTATGTGTTGTTCATTAACTCTTAATTTGGAGGCGATCCCCTGTGCAGTCCCTCTTTTATACGCATCTATGTGGAAAAATGCATGTGTTATCAAAAAATTAAAAGGAAAACTGGAAAGAGTATGTACAGTTTAAAACCTTTTAAAGGTAATTTGTGCTGCTGAGTAAAGCAAGCTTACAAGAAATAATGCAGTCAATAAGTAGGACTGTATATGGCAAATTTATATGAAGTTATATAGTCTTGACAGCTACAAAAGAAATACAGAATTCTTATGTGACCTTAGAGCTTTTTTTTTTTTTTTTTTTTACAGTTTGTTCAAAAAGTTAGATGATGTGGTTTCCTCTCCATCATTTTATCTTGATGGTTCACAGACCTGAGCAGCGGAATCTCTGTTCAGCTCCCCTGCAGACCAACAAACCCACAGAGAGGCCGACACCTGGCACAGAGGGACGGCCAGCAAAAGGCAGCAATATCACCGAGACCAGGCACAAAGTGCTTATTACCACAGATGGATGTGCCACACACTGGATCTTCTGGGGGGATTAGAGGACCGCTGAGGGGAATGTAAGCTTGTTTTTCTCTATCCAAAACTGTGCCTGTGCCTTGTGAGCAGTGGAGGACATCTTCTGTGCTGGCAGCTTTAATCAGCCAGTCTGCTCAAGCAGGAGTTAAGCTGATTTGAAAGAGATCGATGAGAGGCAGAAACAGGGGGACACACAGGAGGAGAGGTGACGAAAAGCATGTGAGTTCACACACACTGGGCCTCATTTTTGGTCTTTGCAACTTCGAAGTTGAAAGAAAGACTGATAATAGAAGCTCTGCAACTTCCTGGCTGCGTGCAAAGTGTTCCTGCAAAAAAAAAAAAAAAGAGCATACTGAAGTTGAGTTTAAAGCAGGAAACAACACGACAGTCTTGCTCTGCTATAATTACAGAACAACCACAGCATTTTGTCTCATAAACCTGCATGTGTTTTTGGTTGATTTTTGTTTTCATTGACATAAATCTGCATCACACAGGCTCCCTTAGGCAGTGAGAAGATCAGACAGCTGTGAAATGACCTAACCAGCGACAGCTCTTCATGTGGCTCCTCCAAAACCTAGCCGAAATTGTGAAAATGCTTGTCAAACTCCTTTTGTTTACAATGTATTGATATGATAAATGAAAACATGATCAGAAAGAACCTTTAGAGGGAGACAAATGAGAGCATATCGGCTGGTGTCCGCAGCAACACTTGAGCTGGATAAAAATAGGCACATCAACAGGTGGCAGGGACTGATGATACATAATTAAATTCAACAGCTCATTTGATTTTATTTGGGAGATTTTAGTGCGGATTAAAGGCTCAAATAATTATCCCCCTTTTCATTTGTGTTTGCAGATGGAAGTAAGGGACACTGCCAATCACAGTGTTGACAAAAACAGGTTTTTGCATAATCACACATCTTGTATGTCATCCTCCTGCGTGTTATCTCACAGTCAACATGGGGATAAGAGAATTTCTGTTTTGGTCTTGTGACAAATCAAACCCTCGGATATCTTAAAATGTCTTGCCTTGTGACTGTCGTCAAATGTTCCCTTCATGGCTACAGCTCAACTTAAACCTGAAGGTGGAAGTGGTGATAATCGAACAGCACAGAGGATGTGCGCTAATTATAACTCAAGATGCACACTGTCTCTGACATTATGCTTTCCTGCAGCCTGTATTGATTTCAATATTGCATCACGAAACATCAAATCAGGCACTGACACCTCCAGCCGAGGACTCTGGCTGCTGTTCCTGATGTGCAACAGAACCTGAAAGGACAAGTGAAAGTGCACAGCAGTCAGCCATGACAGCTGGTATCAACCAAACATCAACTGCTTTTTTTTTTGTCCACATTTCTACATTTCAAATATCCTCGAAAGTCATGACTGGCTGCAAACTCAATCTAAAAAAAGTGAATCTGGAAGTTTGGCGCTGATATTTGTCCACATTTTTAAATTAACTACCAGGTTGTTGGTTGTAAGAACTAATGTAACACAATATTCATACCTTTCACAAGCTTGTGCTGTTTCATTCTTTATATTCCGATGATACAAACAAACATAAAACACAACTGACTAGTTTTAGATTTATGCTCATAAGAACCAGTAACTGATCTGGATGCTGTTTTTCCTCAATTCTATCGGTCATTACAAGTCTCAGTCACTCAGAGTTGTAATCAGCTCAAATTTCAAAGGCCCCCATGTGAGAAGCAAAGCTCTAAATGTTGTTCACAGTCAGTTCAGGAAATCAAAAGCTCAGTCATGATAATTAGACTTCCTTGTTGTTCATTTTTCATCAGTATATTCACCCACACTCATTCGAGTAATCACAGAAAAGCACACTGTAGATGGTGTGGTGGTGGTGCTGCAGCAGTGTTGAATTGTTCCATAACCTCATACCATTTTCAGGTAAGACTCTGTATCCGTAATCTGTGTCCTCATCTTTTGAGAACCTAAGCACTGCAGCATTTAGTATTGCATGCCTGGGCTCGATGTCTCAAATGAACTGGCCCATACGTGTGTTCCAGGTCTTATTGATGAACTGATGGAGAGGACAGCTTTACTTTCTCACAGTCCATCAGCCTGCTGTCATCACCTCCTTCAGGTCCACTGTCAGTACCTCAGCCATCTTTTCCCTGACTGTCAGGAGGAGGTTGGTGTGGAGGGAGATATATTCCTGTCACTCACCCTCAGAAATATATCCCGCTAGAATCACAGCATTACTTTTCGAGCTGTACTCCTATTTCATGCACATATTTGTTGATTTGCAGGATTAGACATGTAAGTTAAAGGCATCTTAAAATAAATTTTATAGGTCACATCACAAGACGATCTACTGACCTGCAAACCACCAAATCAGTGCCTGCTAACGTGCATAAATTGCATGCAGCATACTGCTTTCTGCTTGTACATAACTGGATATTTATCCCTTTCTCTGTAGAAGCAAAGGAGAGTGTTTATCCTTAGCCAGAAGAAGGTGCCATTCCCTTGCAATTGCACAGATCGTTAACTGTACTACAACTAAGATCCAGTGACATTAGAAGATAAATCGAGCCACCTTTCTTGGTTTTCCCACTGCAGCCTGTGTGGGTTTTTACTGAAAGACAAGTTTATCCCAAAGACACAAAACAATTTAACAAAGGGATTGTGTTCTGGCTCTAAATTGCACCTGTGTGTATGCAAAAGGCAGTGCACATGTACGCTGATAAACACCAGATGCCTGTGAGACCCACGGAGCCCAGCAGTGTGGACGAGAAGTCAACGTGATAGATGAGCACTGATTGAAGAGGACGACGATGAAGCTCTGTTTCTACTGTGTTTGCTCTTAACAGACCTCCTGACGCTGCACTTCTAATCGCTACAACCTCTCTGGACCATTCCAGGACCATTATCTAAAAATCTTTATTTTAAAGTCTAGCCGTGATCTCAAAGGTTTAAAAGAGACACAATTTGATGGAACTGAGGAGCATTACAAACATGACATCTTGGCTTTTAGATCTTGTGACAAAGGGAAATGTATTACAACACACGTCATTTAAATAACAAAACAACTGCATCAACAGATACAGGATAAAAATAATTAAACATAAAAGGCAGACTGTGTGTATATGTATATGCATGTGCCTTTGTTTACCATATGTGTTGTGCATGAGTGTGTAAGCATTAATATATTAGTGCCAGTGAGTCCACTAGGACTAGGAAGGCTATGGGTGTTGCAGTGTACTGATGTTGACAATAACCACAATATTTTAAAAATCAAGTATTGACATCATGCTAATACACGGATTGTAATATCAAATGTAACTCAGCACTTGCAGTCTATTTGGTTGACACACCAAACGCTGTGGGTGGTTTAAGTTGACGTACTGATGTCAGATTTTAGGCCATGTGGACCTTTTGATTATTAATTCATCTGGTTGCCTTTTCATAACCCACTAATTAAAATTTTTTAAATGCTTTTGTGCAGTTTCAGTTTCAAGCTCTCTCCCAGCCTCTCTGTATTTGTATATCGAATGTAATTTGTGTGCCCAAAAGAGATGAAATACAATAAACAAAGTAAAGATGAGAATGACCCGTAGTATGAGAAAGGATAGTATTTTTTTTCACATTTTCTATTACATTATATTTATTTATTTTGTCCGTGATAATTGTGTAGTGAAAATCTGATATTGTGACAGTCCCAGTGTGGGAATATATGTACACCAAAGTTTCGGATCACTTAGAAATGTTGTTATTTTTGAAAGAAAAGCAGTTTGTTCTCAATGAAGATAACATTAAATGAATCAGAAATCCAGTCTAGACATTGTTAATGTGGCAAATGACTATTCTAGCAGGAAACGACTGATTTTTAATGTAATATCTACATTGGAGTACAGAGGAACATTTCCAGCAACCATCACTCCTGTGTTCCAATGCTACACTGTGTTAGCTAATGGTGTTGAAAGTATAACTGATGATTAGAAAACCCTTGTGCAATTATGTTAGTACATGAATAAAGGTGTGAAGTTTCATGGAAAACATGAAATTGTCTATGTGATCCCAAACGTTTGAACACTTGTGTGTGTGACAAATGGATTTAAACAAATTTAAAATTCAGTCATCAAGTAACCTAAATAAGGAGCTGGAACAAGCTGAAAAGAACCTTTCACAAAACTACTTTTGAGAAAACACTCAGTTTGATTAAACTCAACAACTTTACATGAAGCACAAGAAGATTTTAGAAACCTCAATAATGTTTCTCTATGTGGAAATGGCAGTTAACTCTAAATGGACCTGGCTTCTGTCTGGCAATAAAGAATTGTTTTCCCTACTTTTTAGTCTTGTGTTTTCAGTTCAATTGTCATGTTAAGGCTTTGTCATTGTATGGGATTTTGTTGTGCGTTTTGAAGTATTGCTGCATTTTGTGAAGTGTTAAGCTTTATGCCTCAGGGCTACAGTAGAAACTGAATTAAAGTCCATGACAGTGTAGAACAAGATGATTTTGTTTCCAATTTTAAACGTAAAATTGGGCAGAGACTCCAAGTCCTCAACACTAAAATAACATTACTCTGTAGAAACAATACAGTAAAACAGACCACAGAGGTTACTGAGTGACTAAACTTTGTCTAATGTTTGCTATACTTTGCTGTACAAATGCAGAAATCACTCATGTTAATTGTATTACATTTCTAAACTCTGAACTTTGGGGATGTTACCTGGGAAACATCTATCCAATGAGCTGCCGCTATACACTCTTTGACCCGCCTTTATGTGGTTGCTATGCCTACTCCGCGCCTCTCTCTGATTGACGGACAGACTCAGCCAATGAGCGTTGAGCAGGGAGGGAGTTTGCGCTCACACTGAGAGCAGGCTGCTGGGTTTCTACTATAATGCTCGAAACGCTCCGGGTGCTCACAAGTGTCGGACCGAAGCTGCTTTAAGACTGAGGATGGAAAATGTACTATAAGCGCTGTCTGAAAACTCTGTCCAGGTAATAAATTGTTGCTTGTGTTTCTAGCTCCCTCTGTAATTCAGAGAAATGGACTCGAAGGACTGCGCTAATGCTCGGCTGTGAAAGACATCGAGACACGCTTGTTTGACACATGAACGGAGGGAAATTTAGCTAACGCTGGAGACAAAACTTAACAAGTAAATGTGTGGGCTTGAAATATAATGTATAGACTGAATGTGAACTTTGGTTTTGTGTTTTTTTGTAGAAGAATCTAACATTTGCATGATATACCGAGGTGTGTCCCTTTTCAGTGGAGTGAATTTTGATATTAGTCCTACTGACATACATGTGTTTGATAGTGTGGCTCCCAGTCAGAGGTTGTTTCTGCTCTCTGATGCTGCTTCACTGTCATTCTGGGGCTAATGTGGATTTGTGGGCTGAAATGGATATCACAGAATTGCACTGAACAAAAAAAATGCTTGTGCCCCTTTTGTGCTGAGGAATCTTTCTAGAAAAGTTTAACCTGTTATGTGAAAGTATGACTTAAACCCTACTAATACAGGGCTTCTGAGACTGATACTGATGCTAATATTTTGGATTAAAAAACATTCAAGTCCAAGAAGTGTGGCTAAGATAAGTTAATGCTGGACAAATAAGCTCGGTCTGTAGCGAGCTAAAATCACCTAATAATATTGGCTATACAGGTCAGGCTGACTTGTGGCATTAACTACCTTAGATATTAATGGTTAAAAAAACACACAAAGTGAATCAGAACCAGTCCTAGTTCTTCTGCTGGACACATTATGGGGTTTCTAGGTTAGATGGAGTGAGAGCTGTTAATCACTGCAGATGTTAGCTGGTCCGTCCTAGATCTCCTACAGCTATGCCAAGTATTTGTTTGCATCCGTTGGAGAATGATACCTTTTGAGCTGTAATTTGACATTTCAATTTGATACTGAGTTGAACTGGAATTATGTTAAGTGACACCGCTGGATGGAGCTGAACAATTAATTGTTTTAAAATCGACTTTATGCGGCGCATCTTACTCATCAGCGTTTAAACTGTTGTGTCAATAGTTCAACACATTTCTTCTGTCCTCTATGTGGGATTGTCAAGCTTTTGGTTGCATTTCATGTGATAATGCTCCATCACATGTTTGAATCTATTACACAGTGAATATTGAACTGAAGTTTGAGTTTTAAAAAGACTATACTGCAAATCAAATCCTTCATCCATAGGGCAGGATCAGTGTGGAAAATATTCTCCTTTACCAGGTTGGCCTCTAACTTTAAAAACACAATCTGTAATCCAAAATGCAGCTTGGTCTGTAAATTCAAATGAAGGATTTAAACATGGTCTATTAGTAAGATTTACATCGAGCTAACACCTAAATTGTTATTAGATGCAAGTACTGTTTGAAACCACTCAAATAAAAATATTCTTACATTCAATAATGGTTTTTGTGACTTAAACCTTTATGGTTTCATTTTGGCCTGCTCATCTGTGACCACAACATCTGATTTGTATTTACAAACCCCCTTTTCTTTCCACATTTCCTGTCACCTTCTACTTGTACTCCATCAGATAAAGGCAGAGCAGGATAAAATCATCTTTAAAAAAAATGCAGATTGTCTATTGTGTTTTATTTTGTAGGACAATATATCTGCAGGAGTTGAAACGAAAATGATTTTAGTAAGTTCTGGGTTTAATGGCTTCCTGGCATGACTTTTTTGAAAGTGCAAGTCGACCTCTGTCTGGTTGCACCAAAGAAACCGGTCTGGAATTCCCCTTTGAATGCCTGATAGATGTTCAGTTTTTCACTGTGGCATATGACTTGGTTTGCAAACAGCTATAGCATAAGCCACAGGGTTTGCATTGTCAGCCTGTAGCACAGCTGTCTTCTGATGGTCTGTCTGCTGGTTTTGTTTTTCACTCTCTGTCTCTGAAAGCAAATGGCAGGGGCTGATAGTCGACTGCTGTTGGGCCTTTTGATATCAAAGAGGTAAACAGGAGTCACCTTTGGTCTTGACTTCAACAAGAGATAGTGTGGGGAAAGTGAGTGGGATGGAGAGAAATGAGTTAAAGGACAATAAAGAAAAATGCACCACTGCCAAGAGCAACAGTCATCTTTTATCCCCTCTCCTCAGTTTACAGGTGCTATCTTCACCAATCACATTTGATCACGGGCTGCACAGTGGACTAGTGGTTAGCACTTTCACCTTGCAGCAAGACGATCCCCAGTTCAAATCCCGGGGTGGGCCTGGGATCTTTCTGCATGGAGTTTGCATGTTCTCCCTGTGCATGCGTGGGTTTTCTCCAGGTACTCCGGCTTCCTCCCACAGTCCAAAAATATGTTGAGGTTAATTGATCACTCCAAATTGCCCATAGGTGTGAATGCGAGTGTGATTGTTCGTCTATGTATGTAGCCCTGCGACAGACTGGCGACCTGTCCAGGGTGTCCCCTGCCTTCGCCCAAGTCAGCTGAGATAGGCTCCAGCATCCCCCATGACCCTAATGAGGATAAAGCGGTGTATAGAGGATAGATGGATGGACATTTGATCACTGCTCCTGCACTGACCAAAGACAAACTGTGTCTCTGTTTACTGTTTTTGCAGAAGCAGTTCCAGGGCTTTGGGAATAATTTTGCATCGAGTTTTTGAAGAACCTGGTGTTAAACTGTAGAAAGGGTTTAGCTTCAGTTTTGCTGCAGTGATTAGTTGATTAAGCAATTTGCTGGTGAAAATGTACTTTGTAAACAAAAATAACACAAATTCATGCCTGTTTTTGTTTTGTGTGCTAGTTTAATGGGTTTTAATGACCACTTCTGTAGGTTTTAAGACGTGCTGCTGTGGCTGGTGAGGACAGAAAGCTGATAATGGGTTGACCTCAAACATGGAGAGTCGTGATATTTTTTTCATCTCAGTAAAATGACTACATTTTGTTCTGGCATAACAAACTCAATACAGGTGTTGGAAGCCACAAGCAAAGACACCTATGAATTGCTTCAGTTGAGATGTGTAGTTAGTCATCGTTGTTTATGCAGCCACGGAAAGTGAGGAGGCTGGCCACCTGAGCAGACGATAGGGAGTGAATAAATGCCCAAACCTCTGGTGACACTCTCAAGCTTTTGCTGATGGGTGGCTTCCTCACAGCTTTGCAGCACACATCCAGTTGCTAAACCACAAACACTGCTATAAAGCCTGATTTTTAGCCCTCCAGACATCAGCTATGAAGGCTGGCAGAAAGGGCGACGAAGATGAGAGGAGCAGGTGAAGAAGAAGAGCTCCCTGCTTTGCATTTAGATTTGAGAGGACTGGATATCTGTGCTGAGCTGACACTTTATGACAACAACCTGCTGAACGGTCCTGTTGCTTGAATGCTCGTGTGCAGGCGGCTGTAGCCATGCATATCTTATCAGCCGGGCTCCTCAACATCCCCGATGGCTCCTCTTTCTTTGACCCATAAAGATCTTATTACTATTACTTATTGCGATCCTGCCTTCCTTCTTCCCTATTGGCTCTTGTACAACATGTTATAGGGTGCCCATGACAAATATTAATTATACATGTGTAGCCTGTCATGTGGGCTGGAGTGCTGCAAGGCCTCCCCTCGTCTTTGCCAAGCAGGGCAGGACCCAGAGGCAGGAAATGTGAAGCTGACCTGTTGCGTAATGAAAACATAAACGGAAGTCTTTCAGTTCAGAGCTCCTGATTTAGAGTGCAATACATCTCACTACTATGCAGTAAACACTGAGTGGAGTTACGTTTATGTGTCTGAAATGTACATGGGAAGAGGCGACAACCTGCTGGGAAAGCTTGTGAAGCCCTCGGTGTATAACCATGACCTGTGCCTGAGGTTGTGAATGAGTCCAGCCAAGCTCCTGTTGTGGCAGATGGGAGGATCCTGGGGCAGGATGATGGAGGGGGCTCACCCCTCCGGCTCTGATCCTGGGCCTGTTTCTGGGTTGCTGATTCATTTCATGCTGTGCTCAGTAGGAAGGCACGATAAGGAGAAGGAATTATAAAGAATATTATATTGGTGGTTTACCTAACAGCCGCATGGAGTGTGATTTTAATTTGAGATTATTTTAATTACCTCAGAGTTAAACAAAAATCAGCCACGAGGAGCGAAACCTCTAATTAAGCGACGATTTATAGTTGGACTCGATAATGATCTTCATGATCTGTTGTTGTGAAGTGTATTTAAAATGTTGTTTTATTTTTTCCCATTTATTTTTAATTTAACAAACATGAGATAACTACATTTGAGACAACGTGTTAATTGAAGTTCAGACAATTTATCTACAGCAATTCATAATCCTAGGTTTATGAAGTCATTTATTTGGCTTAATATCATTGTAAACCGAGTATGTGTTGGTTTGGACAGTTAAACACACCAACTTGTTCTTTAGATAAAAAGAAAACATCTTTTAGAACAACTAGTTATGTGCAAAAACTTTGAAAATCATAGAATCATTTAAGTAATTTGCTGAGATAAAATGTCAAACATTTCCTTGTCATTACGTCTGAAATGGGAACATTTTCCAACAGAGAGAATCATGATCACTCTTAATCACACCTACGGCCAATTTAGAATCACTTGTTAACTTCAGCGTGTCTTTGGTCTGTGGGAGGAAGCTGAAGCACCCAATGAGAACCAACGCAGAACATACAAACTCTGCCCATTTTTGTTTTGTATCGTCTAAAGGCTATAATTTTGACTTTCAGACTGTTGGTCAAACAAAAGCTGTAATCTTTGACTTTGGTTTATTATGATGTGCACTTTTTCCTCTCTGTAGACTTGTGAAAATAATTAGATAGTTGAACAACAAAAACAGAGTGTTTTTTTATGATGTTGCTGAATTAATTAGTTTTACTACAACAACTTAATTAGTTGTTAAATTCCTTCATTGTGGTTTCTTCACTGTGTAGACCTGCTGCCCCTTTTAGTGGTGTGTAATAAGACTTTGTAGTTTGAATAGTTGGTTTGACATATCAGCGTTTTATTGACAGTTCAGCCTGGAGAGTTAAAGGCTGTGATTTCAAGGTGAGACTCTTTTTCATCGCGGCAGAGAAAAGTAAACATGTCTTGGATGGTTTGTCAACAGGGGGCTTTGTAGAAAATATAGTACAGAGTACAAAGCAGATGGAAATGAGTTGCCAGTCTCTCTTTAGATGGAAACATCTGCAGTGCTACAGAAGACTCAACACTATCAGACATGCTCATCTGTAGATGTGTAAAGACCTCTGCTCTCACACAGCTGGTCATGCCGGCGCTTGGAAGTGATGCTCGCCTGGCACGTTGTCATAGACTGGACTGGAGCTGCATGCTGCACTGACAAAAGCACATTCAGGCCGGGACAATGGGGAGCTGACAGCCCGGGTTGTGTTTATCACTCTGCTTTTTCTTTCTCTTTCACTGCCTCCTCCTGTTTATTGTGTTTGCTGTCTCACTGCTCCTCTCTTTCTGTCTAAGTCACTGAAGGCACGAGCAAACGTTCACCGGGAAGCCAGTTTATCGCTTTAAGAGAACAGCTCTGGACACTGCTGCTTAGTCATTAAATACAGGGTGTAATTCAGTCATCGTGTTGGCGGTGATGTGATTGTTGGTTTCAGTCTGTCATCATCAAAGTGCAGACTCTGTTTTAGTGTGCTTTAGTTGATGCATTTAGCTTTGTGGGCTGTGCTGACAATTTCAGAGTGCGGAATCTGTTGTCAGTGATTGTAGTAATCATCTTTTTCTTCTAATACACAAACGGTGAATCACTGGCAGGATATTGTCTGTCTAATAGGATCAGCCCTGATGCGCACTGATCTGATTTTTAGCATCAGGCATCTTATGTGTTAAGTTGTTCTGGGCTTTTCCAAACATTCATATCCATAAATATTAAATGCACACGATGTAACACAAATTATCCTTACATTTCAGAAGCTGAGACTAGAGAATATTCAAGCAGGTGTTTCTGCTTGTTAAATGACTAGAAGGATTATTTCATTTTTAAAGCTAGAGGGTGGGACTTTTACACATAAATGAACATCTGGCACATTAAAATCTTTGCCGGACAAACCAGTGGCAGGTAAATCTTTCTGTATTTTGCAGTATATTAATGCTTTAAATCTGGTGTTTTTGGTGACATTCTCACACTGGTACACTGGTAGTGATGCATCGTTTGTCAGCTGACAGTGATTAGTTTGCCAGAGGAGGAGGCTACAGCAACTGAGTGTGTTGTACAGTCTAGTCCTGGGTGATGAAAGGATAGTGATATGTACCAATGAATCGATAGCAATAAGAAATATGTTCAGTGGATTGTTAGTTAGTTTTGCCTGCATGCATTAGAGGCAACCTGCCATAAAAAGCAACGAAAATGCTGAGTCTGGTTGTATGAACAACCTCCAGCATGTTCCCTCAAAGGCTCTTAAACAGCCTGTCATATTTCTTGATAATGAAACCTCTCATACCATAACAGACAACAATTCAATCTCAATGCAGTAAACGGCTTCACCCAAATGGCACCACATGGTTTCTTTCTTTATTTAGAAATTATTATTTATTTCCTTATTTTTTTCATGTAGATGTGGAAGCTAGTTTTTTTGTTTATCATTGCTGTGTTAACATTTAAATTACTGGCATGATAAACTATATAGCTTAAAATACAGACTAATGATAAGGTAATATGAAGCTTCTTTTATCCTGAAGGGAATTCTTAAGAGGTTGTTTTGTTCAGAATAAACATTTTTCTGTTGTTTTTTTGAAAATAGGTATTTAAAAAAAATATCCATCTGAACTCAAATGAAATATTTTATTGTGTTAAATTTTTCAGCTACATTGTTCCCGAGTCTTGCTGTGGCAGGAAGCATTCAGGAAAAGTTTCTGATGCTCCGGATAAAAATCCTAAAAAACTGAGAGGAAGGATTACAGTCTAACAAAAGAAAGTACACAGCATGAGCACACACGGACTGTGTTTGTCTACAGGGGAAGACAAAACTTCTGCACTGCAAGTTAAAGCTGAAAGCCTTTGAGCAATAATCAACAGACAGATGATTTTTTTTTTTAGCAGGTATTTTAATAATCAGTTGAACAGTCTGAGGGGGTTTCAATACTGTAATTTCAGCTTTTCAAGCAAGAATATTTGCTGATATTTATGTTCATAAATTAGAGTAAAATCACTGTGAATAACTCATAGGATAATTGCTAAATTAATTAATAAAATAGCTATGATGACCTCCTCTCTTACATGACGGCTTGTTATGCGACTAAAAGTTACTTCAGTGTGACTTGCTGCCAAAAATTAGTAAGAAACATTTATGTACAGATTAATTTTCTGTTGTCTGACTAATTCATCAGTATGAGGAGAAAGTAATTATATGCACAGCATGTAGTGGCAAAGCTATCATCAGTGCATGAAAGAAAAAGGGTAGTGTCACCCTGGACAGGTGAAGATGTTTGTCCACACCTGGCACCTTAGAGCCTGTCAGCCTATCAGTGATCATGTAGTATAAATATATGGGCGTGGTCTTCAGATCCAGATGCTGTCAACCAATAAATTATTTTGTGGCATTGAGTAAGTAGGAACGTGAAATGTGTAATCATCTTCCAGATTCATGTTGTTATTCCTTCAAAAACAAACATAGGTGTGGAAATATAACGATAATGACTGACATAATTATACAAAATGAGCTCTTTGCTTCTTTAGTACAAAAATAATAAGACTTATAATTGAACTTGACTGATCAACCCACATAGTTTTGTATTCATGAAAGAAACTACTAAATGTCCACGGATGCAGCGTTGCTCTAAATTACCAGACACAGCAGTGAGTCATCCCACGCTGGTACAGAAGAGCAGTAGACTGTCAGTGGCGTTGAAGGGGAAATTAGGCCTGACACAAAATGATCTCTGCTCCACGCTTCGCCAAATCGGGTTTAAAACTAATACTGAAGGACATACGAACCGATCTGCAGTGCAGTAGACTCCAGCTGCTCCTCAAATTCAGTCCATTTGTCCTTGTCCTCTTTCTCTCTGTCACACATCGGCACTGAAGTAGTGGTCCTAAATCTGGCTGCACCCCTGGACCCTCAGTAAAGGATGAATTTAATTGTGTTTAACTAAGTGTGGACACGAAGCACACAACAAATTTATAGTTTCTTTAGCAATCAGTCTGTTGCAATTTTTTTTTTTTTGATAAATTGACAAGACCAGTGAAAATGTCCGTCACTGCATCACCAGGTGATCTCTTCAAAGTATTTTTGCTCTGGTAGTGGTCCAAAACCCAAAGATGGGAAACTAATGTTGTCCTCACAGTTTAGAGGCTGGAAGCAATGAAAGTTTGGCATATATAGTCCAGCTAGTGGCACAAAGCTGGTCTTTCTGTCTGACAGATTCAGTTCAGAATTAATAATCTCAGTCATTGTATTTGTATTAAATTTGATGCAGATATTTATGTCCTCTACAGGATAAAGTGGAAGGACTTCAGTGATCTGTTCACTTTTTCTCTTGTCAGATTTGTCCAATTCTTTGGTTTGTGTTTAAATGTGTGCAGAGTTACCAACATTTCCATCACGGTGTGTTAGCTGCTAAACTAAGCTAGTGAACATAGTAAACATTAGACCTGCTTAATATCACAGTGTTTGCGCTTTCATTGTGAGCATGTTAGCACAGCGATCAGATAAGTGCGTTTTGCTCAAAGCGTCCTGGTGCCCAAGATTAGCCCCACACAGGTTTACATTCAGGAGTCTGATTGGTTGTGCTGTGCTCCACACCTTACTTGTTTGTTTCATAACACGGTTACAAGAGAACATTAATCTTAATAGACAGATGATTGCCTGGAGCAGCTCGATGTCAACTGTAACTACTCTAGTCTTCACATTTGCAGGCACACAACTGTGTACACTTCAGGCTGAAGCTAAACATTTGGCGACAATTTTGGTGATACTTGGCACTGTTTGGCCTCAATATATCCTCAATACCACCTCCATCATCCAATCTGGATGGGTCTAACCTGATGGGTAAGAGGTTGATTGCCTGAAATTGTGGTATGTTTTTGGCTATCATTGAATACCGATCAGAACTACAGTCATAACAGGTAGGGGGAGACTTCAACTCCTCTTTAGTATCTGTCTGACAGAGGCAACACTTCTTCCAGTCAGTTTTTGTAGCGCAACTCAATGGATTGTTGGCGGACATCTTGTGTTATATGGTTAAAGGCCGAGGGGTTATCCTTTTACCACCCAACCATACAAGACATCAAAGCACATTAAACTATGGGATGCAACTAGGTTCAAGCATCTGGTGCCCTACACCTAGCCCGATCGTTCATCCAGTGCCATTTAAGTCCCGTGCGATCTGTACACCATCCAGGTAACTGAAGCCCCCGTTACCCTTGGCTCGGCTCTCCCGCGCTGGCACATCCTGTCAATTCAGGTGCGGCTATCTAACTACAAAACTACAACTAACTAAACTTCTAGTTGAGATATATACAGGGGCTTATTAGATAGCATTTGGGACACTCAAGTATACTAAAACTACAGTGAGTACACCACTACAACGGTTAGTAAACTACAACTACAGCTAATACACTACAAGCTGACACTGAATCCCATGCTGAGTCTCACAGCAGTGATGTCACCAGTGTGCCCTGGTTGTGCTTTGACATCACTCTTATAAAATATTCCACACCAATAGAGCCTGACCACAGCATTTCGATGAATGATCATGGATGTCTGCCTTCAACTTAATGCAATATCTGTTATCAAACAGCTTCTGAAACCCCTAATTTTCAGTCACGTTATTGCCGCCATTTTAAAACGGGTGGCCATATTGGAACTTAATTCACACCACTGAGTTTTTCCAGTCAAAATACATTCATTTTGATGTTTGGATCATGAACATGTTTCTGTTCATTGAAGTTGTACTTCGAAAACCATTTCTTTGCATTTAACGAGGTGGCCATCTTGAAAACTGGTGGCCATCTTGGATTTTCAGCTGGATAACGTACTTTTCTTAAAATGCACATCCTAAACATTTGTGTCAAATTTGGTGCTTGTATCACCAAGTGAAAGATTCTTATGGAATATTGAATTAATCTGCCCCACTACTGTCCCTGCTTCAGTTTTTAGTCTTGACCCAGCCCTGAATCGCATTGTTTTGAAACGTCTGCTGCGTGTTTCAGAAAACCCTGTTCATCTGTCTTACTTATGCCTGTGCTGCTGTGTCACTGAGCTTTTTGCCACGTCTTTCATTTTGTCCTTCAGCTGTTCAGAAGCTTGTTTATGTTTACCTCTCTCATTCTGCAATATGTCTCTGTTTGCTTTATCTTTGAGTTTCACCATCCACCCACCTCGCTTCACTCATCTCTGTTTTTCACCTCTACCTGTCCTTTTTTTTTTTTTTTTTTGGCTCCTTTCCTCCGTTCCTTTGCATCATTTTCTTCCTCTCATCTGCTTTGCTCCCTGAGCTCAGGACAAATGTGCCTGTTCAGAGGTTAGCCAAGCATCTTTATTCCACACTCAGCTGTGTCATTACATTTAACCCAATTCCATTTTTATTTTGCACTTCGAGTCCTGGGAGAAAGCTGCTCTCTGGCGTTTGTGAGGAGACTCATGGGGGAGTCATTCCTGCCCGACTGCTCTCATCTTTTCTCTCACCCAGAAGAGGGAGAGAGGCAGGTGGAGGTGGTGAGGAGGCGGGAGTTTGTGTTGACCTTCCCCCTCCTTCCTTCAGAGAGACATCTGCTAGTAGACCATCTCTGGCAAAAGCAAGAGGAAAGGAAATTAAACAGCAGTGCTTAGTATGGGCGGAGGAGATGCATCATTTATTTCCTGCAGGAATTAAATGGGTTGTGGATAGTTTTGCTTGATAGAGGAGACTTTCTTTCACTCCTCCCCATCTGCTTTTTTGAAGCCCTAATTTTTCATGGCAGCCATCTGTGGGGTGTCAGGCAGTGTGAGGGTGGCAGAAAAAGAGGTTAGTGTGACTTCACTGATAAGGCTGCCGGCATTCTCTCTGTTAAATATACGATCCTCTCCTCAAACCTTGTGTTTATTTTCGTTGCTCTATCTGTATCTGTGCTGCTGCTCTGTCTCCTCAGGCTCTCTTTCTGCTTGTCTGTTTATCTGTCGACCCGTCACACGTTGTCATCTGGCATCAAAAACTCAGGTTGATCAGGCATGATCGAATGTAAACAGACCGGCAGAAAAAACAGGATTACAAGACACGCATAACTGGCATTTTAAATTCTGCTTACGTTTAATAGGAAACAAGCTGCATTTTTGTAACACTTTTCCCTCCAAGTTTTATTGTTCTTAATTTTTAATGCGTTTTCTAATAACTTTACCTAATGTTAATTTCTGCTCAAAGCAATGCCGAGTAAAAGCTGTTATTGGCTGTTTTTTCACTGCACTTTGTAGGAGTCCCTGAAGACTGTTTCGTTTCTGTGACCAGTTTCTTTATCTTTAAGAGCAGCTTAAGGTTCCCTGAATTTACTGCATGAGAATCTGAGCACAGCTGCTTCCTTTTGAATTGGCCCACGTATCTTGGAAGATATTAAAAGAGCTAAAAAAAAAAAAAAAAGTTTGAAAAATGTAATAAAAAAAGGCTAGATAATATGAAGGAAATGCTGCCTTGACATGGAGTTGAATGTGAAGCGACCAGTGAATAACACGGTCGGTTTGGTTTGATTATTGCTGATACAATTGTCTGTGTAACAGATTCTCCCTCGCTGGTATCATTTTACTCTGCAGCAGTGACCAGACATTGGTTTTCTAGGAATCCTACCATCTAAAGCGAACATAGCTGAATCTAATTCATTAAATTGATTCATTTTCAAAGGAACTGAATTGATGACGGTTCAGGATTGATGCTTGTTTAACAGCCGTCAACATTTTTAATAAACAGATTCCAGTTACCATAATCAATTGCATTTTGTTCTGACATATTTAAACTGTGTTTTTCTCTGTGGTTGTGCAGTTTTGAGATTAAAAGTAATCCATGTATCTGCCAGTCACATGATTTATCTGCACTCAGGGCGGCCCCGCATCCATGGTCAGAAAATGATTCCGTTATCAGAAAAATAGCAAAACAGTAAATTTCTCATTAAGTTTAGACTGCTTATTCAGACACCGGCTGTATAAATAATGCATCCCATAGCAGACAGTGTGACACTGGGTGCAATTCACTGAGGCAATTTAAAATGACCGTCTTTTTAAATGTCAAGCCTTAAGCTGTCTCCTCTTTGTGAATCTGTTTATTGTGTTTACAGTTCAGTATTTGTGTCTATTTTTGATGTTGTGTTTAAACCAGAAGGTGCTTGGGGACTCACTCTGAACAAAACCAGAGTTTATCTTGACATTTCATTTCTGGATAAAAAATGATCTTTAGCGTGAGAAATCAAGGTCACAGTGTGTCCCACTTCTTCTCCGAGCTTTGTTTGCTTCAGAGCTGATTTCAGCTGAACGTCTAGTTGGAACCAGATGGAGAATGCTGGATGTCAGCGACTTCTATACATCCCACCGTGGCAGGTATCCACACGGGGTGCTGGTGCAAACCTCTCTCTCTCTGTCCTTGTGTTTCTGGATTGTGCTGTGTCAAAACTGTGAGGGTTAAAGCGAACTGGCTAATTAGCTCAGATCTACAGTATGTTCCAATATGGCACACCAGGCTGTCACAAGGAGAAAACAAGTGGCTTTGTCTCCCTAACCATCACTGAGTGTCTGTTTTTATCTGCTGTCCCCCCGACTCTCCCCCTTTCTGCTCGCCTGAAACCATCTGGTGGTTTGGTCAGGATCGCTGTCCCCCTGTATGGGTATTTTGCCACAGAAATCTGTCCAGACAGCGTGTGGTGGGTTGGTAGCGGGTTAAAAATCTTTACTATTTTGACAATGTGTTCTGAAATTTTAAGTGTTAATCTCCAAGATGTTGTTATTGAATCATTTAATTGAAGCACTGGTACTGTCTTCCTGTTTTGCACTTGTGAATATTGGATTTTTCATTAAGTAAACTGTCTGAGACACCAGTGACACATAACCCAAAGGCCAAAGAGGAAGAATCTTTTGGTGATAACACTGTGTTAATTAGGAGATGCAAATTAGAAATGAGCAAGCAAAATTTAGAACCTCACATGCTGACAAAGTGTACATAGCAAAACACAGACATTTGCGTTACTAAAATTGTTTTTAAACCAATCAAAGTAGCCTTTTCATGCAAAATTAACGAATGTTTGTCAATTTTTAATTACAGGGTGCTTATAGTTATGAGTCTGGACAACTATAACAGAATATCGTCGTTACAATTCTTTTGAAAATCTATAAAAAGCAATCTGGACTTATCAACGTGACTTGTTAGGAAAGTTCTCTTGCTGTCTATCATGTAGCCCTGCTCTGCAGTGTTTCTGTGTTTCTCTGTCCTGCTTTGCCAAACAGAAAGCTGTCAGCGGGGCCTCCACCAGTCCCACTGCTCAGCTAATTAACAAGGTGTGAGGTGTGTGTGTGTGTGTGTGTGCACTGTAGGTCTGACTGGTTTCATTTGTGTGTGTGTGTGTTGCTGCTGCTGCATGATGCCAGGTCACCAAGCCTGAACAGATCTGTGCCAGTTCAAGGAAAGGCTGCTGTCAGCACACACAAACACAAACGAACACACACCCGTACTTGAAAACACACACAGTCAGCAGAATAACAGATAGCAGGAACCCAGTATAAGAGCAGCCCTGGGGAAACACTTACCACATTATGGATTCTCTTGGAGAGGGCAGGGCCAGATTCCAGAGCTTTGCGTGTGTGCTTCTTTAATGCGTTTGTGTTTCTTTAATTTGTGAATGCGTGCGTGCGTGTGCACTGAAGGTCAGAAGGTGTATGCTTAGCTGCTACAACAGTGCGTTTCCTCCTGCCACCAGCCAATTAAAAATGCTACACTGATGAAAATGCTGCATCCAGGACAAGGCAAATATCAAAGTGTGTTTGTGTGCATTTTCTTATTTTCTGTCACACATATAATGTCACAAAGCTTGATCTTCATATCAAATGTGGCCAAATATTTCAATAATGAGGTAAATATATGTTGTGTGAGAGGGCTGCTTAGCCTTTAGGTGGTTTCCAATTTTTCTCTTTTTTTCTAATTTGTTTGTGTGCTGCAAAGCACTCAGTCCCATTAAGTCAAACTATGGGTGTCTTGATAAATTTATCTATACATTCTCACAAAACAGTCTGCTTTAGTATTGCAATCATTTAATGTACTTCAACATCCAAATAACCTACAGCACAGTTACTTGATGCCATTCAGCTGTTTGCTACTTTAGTTGGCGTGTGTACACCTCTTCACTAGGACATACTTAGAAAAATTTCATCAATCACATGTGTTTAAAACACTTATTTCACATTATCAAACAGATGTCCTGCTGTCATCTTCGTTGCTGCAGATGTCCACTTACTTTGGATACACATTTTGACTCGAAAGTGTGCAGATTGATTTGAGAAATTGACAATTCCAACCAAAAAGGAAAAATGATGTTGCTTAGCAGGTTTACGTGTAAGAGAAGGTTGCAGGAGTGTCGCACCTTGACAGGTGTCTGGAAGCTGGCCAGTCAGAAGAAAGTGGGTTTTTAGGGTGCGATAATGCCTGTTTAAAGCAGGGACTGAACTGAGGGGCTGCATAACAGGCAATCTGATAAATAAGGATTTGTTGAACTATGACTCATGGAAAGAAGCTCTAGTGGAATCCCAGAATATAAAAATAAAGCTGAACATGAGCATGATATGTCCCCTGTAAGTAGATGTTTTCTCTAAATCACAAGGTGCTTTGTTGTGGGATAATACGTGTGTTATTTTTTTCTGTGAGATCATACGGACAGTGCATGTGGTAACAGGATAGGATGCAAATCATTACCTCAGCATGGCCACCATATCAAGACCATCTGTGTGCTTATGCCTGGTACAAATGTAGGATTATTTGCTAACACCTTACACATTTCTCATAATCCACATAAGAAAAACCTGTCAGCCAAAGTGAGGTTGGTGGATGTCAAAGAAAAGTGAATGTGAGCATGCTAGTGACACAACTCAAAATCTGCTGCAGGGTTCAAACCACATGAATTCGGCTGATTGACAGTTTGTGGTGTTTATGTGCAAAGAAGCGTGTCTTAAAAGACAAGGAAGAAGAATACTGCCAACTAGGAGACATGGATCTGAAGAGATTTCAGTTTAAAGTATTCATAAGTGTCTTTGTTTTATGGTTGCTTTAGAAGGACGGAAATGCATTCAGCGTGTTTACTAGACATTGAAGATACACAAAGTGTGTTTTGGTAAGAAACACTAAATGCAGACTTTTGTGATTCACCTTTAATGACCCGAAATAATTGTTTCACTCACAGTCTAACATCGATTCACACTACCGTACTGCATTTCCATATAAGTAATACAGTTTGTAGTTTTCAGAGATTTAAAAGTCCGGCAATGACATATTAACCAATTTCATTTCATACATTTTTGATAAGGTCGTATTAAATGTGTTTTGTAAAGCATTTAAACTAAGGAATGTACTGGGTAAGGCATTTTCCAGTTGAAAAATAAATGTTTCACTACTCTCTGGTGGAGAACTATATAACTATAAATTGCTGACACAGTTTCAAACCATATTTAACATATTTTCTGTGAGTTAATACTGACCAATGTATCGTCTTGTCGATGGATTATAAACAAAATGTTTGCTAGGAAACATATTCTCCTGTAGCAGCATCAGTTGGTTTGACGTTAGCTGAAGACTGCCTCTCTTTGTTTCACAAGCACTGATCATCTCCTTGGTGGTTTCCTCCATCTCTTCTGCCTCGTTCCCTCCATCGATCTCTCTCTCTCTTATCCCCTGGTCCTCCCTGTTTTCTCCCCCATCTCTCCTGTCACTCCTCCTCCCTCGGCTGCCTCCTTCCTCTGAGTTTATCCTTTGAAGTCGTTTGTTATGCTCCTCGGTGCTCTCCCTCAGGAGCTCCGTTCCTACACTGAAGGTGTCTCAGGAGTTTTTACAAAGCCAGGACTCTCTGGAAGCTTGTTTATGTGCAATTTGCTGAGACTTTGATACTGCAGTTTATTGTCAGAGGGCAGAGAAAAGGCTGAAAATAAAACCACTGTACAGACTGTTAGAGGAAACAGAAAAGGCATCGCTGAGGTCGTTCTCTTCAGTGCTTGGACTGTTGTGTGTAGAAAGCAGAGGGCAGACAGACTGAAAAAGAAGTGCATTGACGTCAGCCTTTTCCCTAAAGCAGCTCCATCTCTTTTTTTTCCACAGGTTGCTGTGAATCTCTGAGTGAAGATGGCCTTCTTTCAGAACAACTTCTGGGTAAGTGTCAAAGAAGAACCTGTGAGAGAGTCAGAATAATGATGCAGAACACGTGCACAGAGAAATCCATTTTTAACTGGTCTTTAACTTCAGCTGCCTCTTATAGCCTATTCAACCATTATAGCTGAATCCCAGCTGTAAGTCACTGATCTTTTCATTCATATTCACTGTGGACAGCCGTGCTTCTGGCTCCTTGCTGCTTGTCAGGTACATAGGAAGTGCTTGCTATAGAGCATACACAATAGAGACCAATTTTGTATTCAGACCTTATTTTCTGCCACATCAAAAGCAATCTTGCTCAAGCTTCTGTAGAAAGAGGTAATACTTGCAGCGCTATATACATGGCTTATGACTTGCAATTACGAGATACTACTTACTTCAGGGAAATTCTTGATGTTAAAGTCATTATATTTGTTTGTTATGACTCTGTGGTGCCTTTAACAAACACAACATTATGTCGTCGCTAGGGCTAATGTGATACTTGAGCGATAGTAGATGAACCTTAGGGGCAAGGATGTTCAAGTCACATTTTGGCCCACGTTATTTGTACAGATTTGACCCAAGCATTGTTTGTGTTTCAAAAATTAATGCGCCAACTGTACAGATAATGGCTGCAAGCTGAGCCAATAACAGATGCAGCGATGATTTCTGTGGGAGTTTGTCTGTGAGTTTTTAGCTCAACCTCTGGCTGAACTCAATGCTCACCAGAAAGTCTACTTATGTTATTCTTCTTCAGTCTTTTGTTGTTTCTTTCTGATGCAGAGTTGCACATTTTCAGGATGTTCACAATTTCAAACATTTTACATTTTATTGCGGCAGTCCTTGACATTGACAGTGAATGCAACTATGAGTTCAATAAAATTCAGCCGACTGTAAGTCTCTGACCAATCATGCAGCTCCAACTTATAATATGTGATACTTAAACAGTCAGAGCTGAAGACACATTTTAGTCAGTGTTATTAAAATTCTAACTTGAACTCTTGTCTTAAACAACACAATACTCTTGGCCATACTGAGCCCCGATGTCCAAAACAAGAGTCAATCTGAACTGAAAAACTCTGTTGGATGAGAGATGAAATGTGTTCAATTAAAAGAGAAGTCCAGTGGATTTCTACTGAAGCTTTTAGGATCAAGAATCAGTCAGTTTTCTGTAGACAAACACTTTATTGCCTGTGCAATGAATATATAACCACTTGCGTCAGTATTAAGTCACTTGTATTGTCTAGAATAAAGGACAAAAACCACCACAGTGGGTGCCCATAGACTTGATGTGTTGTTATTAAACTGCATAAGAAACATAACCTGTCACTTCCACAGAGTTAACAGTAGTATAAACACCAGTACTGTTACTATCACTGTGCAAGCCAATACAGAGTTGCAGCTCATTAACAAATATTTTAGAGCAAAAGGAAAACTTCAGTTACACACAGTAAAGTGCACTCACACAAAATACTACATTACAAGGTGACAGGGTTTTTGCATTCTCGGCACAGTTAATTACAACATCAGTGAGCTTGTTGTTGAGTCTTGTACCTCTTGAAGACCTCCTGAATTTGCTCTATCGTCTCTGCTAAAAATGGTAATAACAGGAAAGACTGGGCTAGATTACCATGTTAATTTCCCATTTATTTCACAACACATTCTCAGTCAGGTCTGTGATCAAACAAATGGTGCATTAGCAGAGTTTGAATGGTGTGAATGTAGCTAAAGCTTCGGTAAAGTTGGATTAGGGCTGAAATGATTCGAGTTATTCGAGTAATTCGATTACTAAAATTTCTCAAGGCAAAATTCTGGGAGTTGAAGCTTTGTTTAATCCACTACATACTAGAGGCCACTAACTGGTGGACCACAATTTGAGTCTGGACCCAGATTTCATCCTGTATGGACCCGGACCTATAATCAACGAATTATAATTTAAATTTGACGGGACGCTTCTTTTCTAGTGTTTATGGCGTTTAGCAGATCAGAGGACTGAATTATGAAGGAAGTTTGACATAGTCAGACTTTCTTTGTGTCAGTCAGCTCAAGAAAAACTGAAACTTCAGTCAGAGTTTACAGGTATGAAGATGGTTTTCAACTTTCTTTGTTAACTCAGACTTTCTGCTTCAAAGAGCTCTCGTGCGATTTCGGAACGAGATTTGCTTTCTAGCGTCCTGAGATTTGGATACAGACCACAACAAAGAGCAATCGCCAAGTAATGTGGAGGTTTTCGTTCACTTCTCATCTCTTGTATGTTGTGGGACACTCATTGAGAGTATCTGAGCCGGTCAGTGTGGGACAAAAAGCACGTTAGGGCGGACTTTGATGCGGGGGGGGGCACTTGCCCCATACTTTTCGCTAGCCGAGCTACTAGCTGAGCTGCTAAGCTGCCTGCCTGGCTAAATACTGGAGCTATGTCGAAAATTCATTTCTCCATCACTCACATGTATGAAATTACATATGGAAACAGACCCCAGGTTGAAAAAAAACGAAGTTCCCCTTTAGTGGAGAACAAGGAAACTGTATGACAATCACACCTGCTGTGACTGGAAATTATGTAAGGCACAAATGCTGGTAGAAAACTGCTAAACGTGGGTAATGATTTATTTTACCGATCGATGCAGCTGATCACTGATAACAGACAGCTGCACAGTAACACTGTCAAACTTCATATAATTAAACATGATATTGTATTAAAATACATCTGTTACGGGGAGTGGTAATTTTGGAACCCAAGTGTGAGAGGCGCACAGAGCAGACACGAGGGAGACTGGGATAACAACAGGGGTTTATTTGCAAAATAAAACAGAAATGCCAACTATGGCAGGACTTGCATACGTGAGGCAGAGGGGAGGAAGGTGGGCTCCTGTGGGGCGGCAGTCCAGGGGGGAGGCACGCGCCAACGCTCGGCACCTGGGGGAAGCGGCCGCCCGATCGGAGCAGTCCAAGGGGAAAGGTCCAGCTCTCACTTGAGAGTGGCAGGGGTCGACGCCTGCTATCCGGCGGGCGGCTCAATGGGGAAACAAGCTGCTCTGTCTGCTGAGTCAGTCTCGCTTGGAGAGGGTAAGGGAAGGAGAGGAGACGATAGACACAATGATCCGGCCCCGTGTGTCGTGCAGCGCCAGCCTTGATGGGAGGAGGATGAGCAATTAGCCGCAGCTGCAGCAGGTCCAGCAGCTACTGCTCATCTTCTCATCAGGACTGTGACAACATTTAAGTCTGACACTGTCTTATAGGAAAGGAAATCAGTTTAATTTGTGACTAAGTCAAGGCGAAACTAATGTTACTGATTGAATATTCTCTGTAATAAATACTAATAAACTAATCATTTTTCTTATTTGTGTTCTATCAGCTGCAGTTCCAGCAGTTTAAACAGACCAAACATAAAAACATGTTTATACGATTTCTGCATCATCAGCTAAATGCATGTGGGGTTCCCCTGGCTTTAGTTTTAGTTGGATATCCCTGTACTATACTATATATGTACAGTACACCTGTACTTTACTGTATAGATACAATACACCGCCTGGACGGTTCTTTGTTGCGCAGCATCCAATTACTCGATTAATCGGCAAATAATCGATAGAATACGCAATTACTAAAATAATCGATAACTGCAAACCTAGGTGGATGTAGAGTTCTTGTAAGAGACTATGTCCCCATTATGCAGTGTAACAAATGTAACTACGCTGACTGAATCTGCCTCTTTTCTAGAACTTAAAATTGTATTGGTCCCATGACTGTAGCCAAACACACTTTCTTTCTGTTCAGCTTCAGCCTCAGGTGACCATGATTGGGGATTCATTCATGTCTTCATTTCTGTGTTGTATGCCCAATTTGTTGTTTGTTTTACTCTTTTACTTCTTTTTTGTTTTGTCTTGACCAAAGGGTCATGACTAACTTGCTTTCTCTAGTGTGTAGTTAATTTAGACTTATGTTTTTTTGGTATGCTAATTTGGTAGAAAATACAAGACTTCAAAATAAACATATTTGAATGAAAATACTCAAATCTGCTATTTGTAGTTCATCGCTTTCATCCCTAAAAACATAAACACATATGACAATATGACTAATTATGGTATTAATTAACTCAATTTTTGCAATAATTAACAGCCTCATTAGCAGCTTTACACAGATGTGTAAAGCGACTCTCTTTCATCCCTCCAACACCCTCCCGGTCCCCCAGTGACTTTGTCAGCTGTTACAGGCTCTCCCTTCTCTGTGTCTCCTCCTTATTCTCTCCTGTGTCCTCACTTTTTCCTCTGTGCTCTGTCCCAGCACACCTGGCACATCTATTTCAGGTGTGCCCTACTTCTACTTTGCCTTATCACACTTAGGAAAGTCATCAGGAATACTTTAGCACAGCTAAGAAAAATGAGCCACTCAGAGGTTTAATTCAGAACATTTATATAAAATCATATAATGTTCTTATTTTCCCCTGATTGACCATATTTCCAGGTTTGAACCTGAGGCAAAGAGGACTTATTACCTAAAGACCTTTCCCTGTTCATCCATCGCTGTAAAATATATCAAATATCTTAAACATCTTTGGCCTGACTTTTGCAAAAGAATGGCTCTGTTTGTTTTCATCTAAAAATTAAGGAGTCAGAATATATTATAATCAAAAGCCAAAATATTGAACATTCAAAATATTTAAAACTCTTAGTCCATTGTTGCATGTACACTTTTAGTTGTAGTGGTAATTGTAGCTGTTGGACTCTTGTTCTTTTTCCTGGTCAACATCTGGATTGTGCAGTTTTGTGCTGTAAATGTACTAAGAACAAGTTTGGATTTACATCTAAAATTTCCTCAGAATCACCTAAACTAATATGAAGTGTTACTTATGTGCCTGCGTGCTTACATATATATCACTGTGCTTCCACGCAGACTGCTTTCAGACACAAAAATCTGTGTAATACAAATCAGCCCTTTAGTTAATTAGCCAGCACAACCACTTGGGAACGAGTCACACACAGAGCCTCATCTTGTTTGGCTGAAGAACATTCACAGCCGCTCACAAAGCCTCCTCATAGCACGCTGTCCTTTCCCATTAACCATGTAAGAGCTGTGCTCATGGCCCACAGGGGGAAACCCATCAGCTATAATTAAGTATGTCCTTAGCAAATTAAGGGGCTGCTAAATCTTAGGAACGGAATTTGTTTCTTCATAAGGATTGGTGCTGTGGGATTATTCCAGGAATTTGAATCACAGTAGATTTTACCCTTGAGAGATAATCCAAAATGTGAATCTGTTCTTTCATATATGAGGGAGAATATTTTTCAGCATGCTCTGAATTATTTGACTCTTTCTCAGATGTGATCTCTGCCCCTTGGTAGCAAAAGATCCACGGGTTCTCTTAAGTTTCTGCATACAAAATTTTCCTCGAGATTAATCAATCTCATTTTAATGTCAATTTAATTACTAGATATGGAATTGCAGATTAAAACGTGAACTACATGGACTTTATTATTATATGTAGTGGGAAACTTAAAATTAAACAAGCTGCTATATTACCTGGGCTCCAGATTTACCTTGTGGCAACTGGCTCAGAATAATTTGAATAATTGAAAATAAGGGGATATCATAATAAATATAATAATAATGATGACTTTCTTTATATAGCACATTGAAAACAGCATTCCCAAAGTGCTTTGACAGTGAAAACATGCAAGATATAGGAGACAAGTCAGAGCAGTAAGTTAAGATAAATAGTAAAAATGATGATAAATTTAATGGATAATTAGCTAGATTAGCACTCATATCAAAGGCAGTTAAAAAATTAAAAAATAAGATTGAAGGTTAAAATTAGAAATTAAAAGACAAAAAAATTTAATTGTAGACATCCCGCCAGAGAACCGCTCGGCTAAAAGTAAAATAAAACACGACAACATCTTAAATAAACAGGACTTAATACGATATAGAACACAGCTACAAGTAAACTTCACATACAAGCAAGTCTATGGAAGTGGGTTTTCAGAAGTCTTTTACAAGAAGTTCCTGACTCTGCAAGCCGTACCTTTTCGGGCAGGTAAAGCTCTAAAGTACAATATAAACTGAAGTGATGTGAGCTTTAAAGCATGTTCTGCATCATGTTTAGTTTCGATGCCTTTTCTTGTAGACAGTTCTTATAACCTTGAACTATTTCAGAAGACTTTAAGCTTCCATACATCTAATTCCTAAATCAACATGTGGTTATTACAATTACTATTAACTAAATGACCAACAGCAAACCTGGAGCCATACGACCATTTGCTGGTTTTGAGGGTTCATGGTAAAGTGACAAATACAGGGATATAGTCCAATGTACCTGGTCAATGTAAGACAGCGGGATACATAGAAAATGCAGAGAGCGAAAAAAAAATTAGGTGTCCGTAGTGGGTCACAGCTTGTACTTGTCCTGAATTTTATGGCTAATCTGCCCCTTAGAAATTGCCACATTGCAAGTTGACATCTTAAAATGTTTTTTTTGTTCAACCAGCAGTCCTAAGTTTATGAAATATGACTCAAAAAAGCACACTCTTTCCATTTATGAATCTAGAAACCAGCAAATGCTTTGATTTTTTTCCTCTAAAAAAACTAATTATGGTGATTATTCAATTGGCCAAATAATCATCTGTGAAGTGACAAGTCGATTATTTGGATACTGTCAGTAATGTCCTGCATTTATCATTATACTGCTACAGTGCTGTTTGTGGTTTTTCAGATATCACGAACCACTAATCTTTAATCATAGTTATTTTTAGCAAGCTAAGATGGCCATTTGATTTGATGTAAAATTACATCAGGTTGATTACAAAATTCCTGTCCCCACTGAAACACTGTAATTTGTTTTGAGGACTGCACTGTTTTAAGCAATTCTACTCGTGTCCATTTGAGACACTGTTCATTTGTACCTGGACTGCTGCAATCCGGATTTATTTTCTTTGGCTTTTATTGGGTGCAAAACATTGCCACATAACAAGAATTCATTACTAAGGTGACCCGTAGAAGGATCTTTAATAATAGTACATCTCTCCTCCTACATCAGACTGTTTTCTCTCTCTGCAGTGGTGTGTAGACCATAGAAAGTCAGGCTGCATGCTATCCAGGGGCATTTAAATGAACTATTGTATTTCAAAGAACCACTTCAAAGCTCAGCAAACTGTTCTGTCATGGCTGTACAGTATACCATACAGTACTGTCTTCTATCTTCTCCCCTTAAAAATGGCTTCATCTTTGCCTGCATATTTAAGAGTGTGTGCTCAGAAACGCACAAAAACACCGCCCAGTGGGTTTTTATTATTGCCTGCTTCTCAGTTTAATGACGCCAGCGTTGCTGCCCTCCCATCACTTTAAGTCATGTGGTTTTCTCCTGGGGTGAAGGACTATAAACACACGCTGAAAATCTTTCTCCTTCCCGTGTTTCTCTCTTTTGTCTCTGTCTCTTCTCTCATTTTATCCTAAGTCCTTCTTCTTTCCATGCTTTTATTTTTTCTCAGTTGTTCGTCTTGGATCTGTTCAGTGCCAAGTCAGAGTAAGAGCCAAGATAGATCAATATAACAGTTGCTAAATTTGTAATTGTCTCACGGTGTGTGGGGGAAAAAAACCTGGAAAAATAGTGAGGGAAATACTTAAACTACCTAATGATTGTGTCGTTTGGGTGGGTAAAAATTAGTCGACCCTTAGAGATTTGACTTCCTGCAAAAAAATTACCTTTTTTTTGTTTAAGTGCCAGAACTAGCCAACAACAGACAACCTAGTTTCATCTCTAAACTTTTCCTCAATTGAATTTTCAGAAAATAAACTATATCGTTGTATGTAATAACATCACAATTGCATATGTTATGACAGAAGATAGGTAAGGCTTTGCAGGAACTATCAATATTTTTATCTCGTCTTCAGCACAGCAGGCAAAATTAAGCATCTTAGTCTTGCAGCGAGGAGTTTTCTCTGAACGGCCCACTCCACAAATTGGTCTGCAGCCATCGGTGATAATAGGCTGCTGCTGCTACCTGCTGCCAGTGTTATTGACACCTCTCTGCTGTGGGACTGTTCATTCTGCCAAACCGGCCCAGTCAGCAGACAAAGTTTCTGTGAGTCAGCGAAACTCTCAGCAACACTGACAGACTGGTCAGTTGACTGCCTAGATGGTTTCATGATATAGTGTCTGACGCATGGGGTAGAAAGTTTTCACCTCTCTTTTGACAGCAGCCTGATAAGGCAGCTATGTTATGTGGTGTACCAAACTGGATCATATGCAGCATGTGCTTTGGTGGTCCACTTATAGCTTGTCAAAACTGCTGTGACAGAAAGTAAATTTTGCGTCATTCAGCTGTGACACTGTGATTATTGCCGTTCAGTGAATAACTGTTGGGTCAGGCAGCAAAATAGAATAAACAGAAAATCAGTAACTTTACTGTAGATGCATAGAAATTGTCAAAAAAGGAAGTCACCTACAGAGACATGAGTGAAATGTGCCTAAAACCAGCTTCAGAAATCTCACGGACAGTGAGATACTCTTGCAATTTTATGTTGCTGTAAGTTAGGAGGTGCAGTCAACGCCTGTGAGACAAACCCTACCTGGTTTTCATTTGTCAGCCATCCCTTTGAAATAGCCTTGTGCAACAATAAAGTGCTGTCAGCTCTCCACTGCTACATTTGAATGCTCCCTGAAAATACACCAAGCACTATCTGTGCTGGACCACTGCACTATCTCAAAAAGGTAGCTCTTGGAACTGAATTTTATTTTGGAGATGAGGAAAAATTTGCAGGAGCCAAAACAGTTGAGATGTGCAGGATGGGGAGAGACACCACAAAACGGCATTTTTAATGCATTGTGAGCAGGCATGTGTGAGGACAGTGTTATGTGCGTCTGTTCTGGTTGTTTGCACCAAATGTTCTCCCCCAGAGGCCTCAGAACGTCACAGTACAACTCAGTCCAACCCTAGGGGACAAATTTACAGTGCACAGTCCTGTGAATGTCAAAGCAAAAACATGGCAGGAGCACTGGGAACAATACACCCCCTGTCAAAAGTTTTGAGACGGGTTCTAATTTATTTGAATGAGAAAGTGTCTCAAAACTTTTGACAGGGGGTGTATATTGCTGCACAAGAATACCACTTGAAAGGGAATAGAGGCCAAATTTAAATCAGGCACAGTTTTTGCTTTTTATAGACTAAACGTCTTAAACACACCTTATACAATCAAGTATATAAAAGTAAGTCTGTAAAGCCATACGAGCAGTAATCTAATACAAGTATACCAAATTACCCAACAGTAATAAACAGACTTATTTTATTTGAGCACACCAAAAAGAAACCTCTTCATTTGGATACTGGTTGAGGGCAGGATGATGTTTTTAGGGTATTGTGAAGCTGAAGGAAGTACGACACTTCAGAGAGTAAAAGTGAAGAAGCTTAATGCGAAACACCACATTCTAAAAAAAAAAGTCTTATATCATTCAAAAATTTAAAAAATCAGATTATAAGCAATAAGATCTAAACAGAACAATCACCAGTATCATTTAGATATGAACAGATGTCCAGTGTGGATTATGAAAACCTGAAATATGAATGTCATGAATCATATTAGCTATAGACTGTTGCAATCCTTAAATGTTTATAATAAGCCTCATGCTGGTAGTTGCTTGGTAATAGCAGCAGTTCTTGATATTGTTCTGTCTGCAGAGCCTGAGCTGCCTTGTCTTTTCTCTTTTGCTCTGGTCAGTAGCCTTTCATGCGACTAAAGGACTGCATTACAGAGCAGGAATGTACTCAGACATCGGATCCATTAGGACTGTAAAGGCAGATTTGACCATTAGCCAGAACTAAAGGCACAGTTCTAGATGTTGCCAGAGAATGAAGCACTGTATCTGAAAGCCTGAGCCAAGCTGAGCAACACTTTATGCTCCTGGTCTTACACACAGTATGTTAAAAATCTAGCTCAAAGAAGGAAGTATAGAGGTGTGTTGCACAAGCAGAGATGTTGCAAATGAACTAATCTTTATAAGCTGAGACAGTGTGACTGCATTAACTGCTGTCATGATGATAAATGATTTCATTTTCTGATATAATAAAAAGCAACTGATAACATTTGAAGATGTCAACCAGCTCACTGCTCTACTTCATTCTATGTGCTGTTCTTCAAAACCAAACTAGTAATCAGTTCATACAGGTTATTTTGAATAGACAGAATGTATTCTGTGTGAATCTTACAGAATAAATTTTGGTGTTTGTTTGTGTGAATTTCCCTTTAATTTACGCTTTACTTTGTGTGTTCTCTGAGTTACACAGTACAATCAGTCCTAACACAGAATCTATCAAGTAAAGTCTACTATAATATACAGGTCTGTCTTTTTTGTGCTATCGGTCACCACTTTTAGTGCATTTAAAAAAGGTAGAACATTTGAATGCCTTTGTGCGCTTCAGATTTATTCAGAATCAGATTTTGGTCGATATTTCAGGAGAACTGTCTTGCTTCTAAAGCACCCCATTTTATATTTGAAGTTTGAAAAGCAGAAAGGCAGATGAATGACAGACCAGTGAGCAGTGCAGTGATCCAGTCAGGTGAAGGAGAGATTCATGCTAGTGACTGAGGAAAGCAAACAACTGTCAGTCATCTATTATTCAGCCTGTTTGAAAACACCTAGTGGGTCTGACAATACCACAGTAAAGAAACTTCTGGATATTTGTGGATGAAATGTTTGTGGAAATTGATGGTAAAAGTTCAGGAGTTAAGTTGCCATACTAGCTCATCCTCCTGTGATCAGCTGTATACACACGTGGACAAAATTGTTGGTACCCCTCAGTTAAAGAAGGAAAAACCCACAATTCTCACTGAAATCACTTGAAACTCACAAAAGTAACAATAAATAAAAATTTATTGAAAATTAAATAATCAAAATCAGCCATCACTTTTGAATTGTTGATTAACATAATTATTGAAAAAAACAAACTAATGAAATAGGGCTGGACAAAAATGATGGTACCCATAACTTAATATTTTGTTGCACAACCTTTTGAGGCAATCACTGCAATTAAACGATTTCTGTATTTGTCAATGAGCGTTCTGCAGCTGTCAACAGGTATTTTGGCCCACTCCTCATGAGCAAACAGCTCCAGTTGTCTCAGGTTTGATGGGTGTCTTCTCCAAATGGCATGTTTCAGCTCCTTCCACATATGTTCAATGGGATTCAGATCTGGGCTCATAGAAGGCCACTTTAGAATAGTCCAACGCTTTTCTCTCAGCCATTCTTGGGTGTTTTTGGCTGTGTGTTTTGGATCGTTGTCCTGTTGGAAGACCCATGACCTGCGACTGAGACCAAGCTTTCTGACACTAGGCAGCACATTTCTCTCCAGAATGCCTTGATAGTCTTCAGATTTCATCGTACCTTGCACACTTTCAAGACACCCTGTGCCAGATGCAGCAAAACAGCCCCAAAACATTACTGAGCCTCCTCCATGTTTCACCGTAGGGACAGTGTTCTTTTCTTCGTATGCTTGGTTTTTGAGTCTATGAACATAGAGTTGATGTGCCTTACCAAAAAGCTCCAGTTTGGTCTCATCTGTCCAAAGGACATTCTCCCAGAAGCTTTGTGGCTTGTCAACATGCATTTTTGCATATTCCAGTCTGGCTTTTTATGAGTTTTTTTCAGCAGTGGTGTCCTCCTTGGTCGTCTCCCATGAAGTCCACTTTGGCTCAAACAACGACGAATGGTGCGATCTGACACTGATGTACCTTGGCCTTGGAGTTCACCTTTAATTTCTGTGGAGGTTGCTCTGGGCTCTTTGGATACAATTCCAACGATCCGTCTCTTCAATTTGTCATCAATTTTCCTCTTGCGGCCACGTCCAGGGAGGTTGGCTACTGTCCCGTGGGTCTTGAACTTCTGAATAATATGAGCCACTGTTGTCACAGGAACTTCAAGCTGTTTAGAGATGGTCTTATAGCCTTTACCTTTAAGATGTTTGTCTATAATTTTTTTTTCGGATGTCCTGGGACAATTCTCTCCTTTGCTTTCTGTTGTCCATGTTCAGTGTGGTACACACCTTTTCACCAAACAGCAGGGTGACTACTTGTCTCCCTTTAAATAGGCAGACTGACTGATTATGAGTTTGGAAACACCTGTGATGTCAATTAAATGACACACCTGAGTTAATCATGTCACTCTGGTCAAATAGTTTTCAATCTTTTATAGAGGTACCATCATTTTTGTCCAGGCCTGTTTCATTAGTTTGTTTTTTTAAATAATTATGTTAATCAACAATTCAAAAGTAATGGCTGTTTTTGATTATTTAATTTTCAATAAATTTTTATTTATTGTTACTTTTGTGAGTTTCAAGTGATTTCAGTGAGAATTGTGGGTTTTTCCTTCTTTAACTGAGGGGTACCAACAATTTTGTCCACGTGTGTAACTCAAACAGCCAATATGCAGAGGAAAATCTTTTATTTGCTGTAGAGAAGCAGCTGTGAAGAAGGCCCTCCAGTGCAGAGTTTAGCTCAGTCCAGGTTTCTTCTGTCTGTAATTAGTTTCATGCAAGCCGGAGGAAAAGTCTGAAGATGTGTCTAATTAGAATCAAGTGAGAGCTGTTAAAATAGACCCTACTCTGGAGAAACAGAAGATTCACACAATTTTCATACAAGCATGCTCACATTTGCTACACGTAATGAAACAATGACTGTGTTTCTGTTCTGTCGGTTGTCTCAGTGCTGTCTGCTGTCGACAGAGTAGCAGCATAACAGTGAAGATGTTGTAGATTAGTGGTCATGTAATCTTATCAGCCCCATCCTCTAAAGCTTTTGAAACATTTCTGTTACTACAGAGAAAGGTGGAAAACCACAAAACTTGAATGTTATCTTGAGTACTATCACATTACCTGAGGGACATTATTTTTACAGCGGTATTTTTGAATCTCTAAGATCTTCAGCATAGTTACAGTTTTTATGTGATCTGAGTTGCTTTTCCGCAACAAATGGACATCAGGAAACTACCAAGAGTAAACCAAAATATTTCGCCTGACAGTGAACTTTCCAGCTACATGGAAACTGTTAGAGTTCAGATTTTATCTTTAGATAAAACAATATAAATGTGCTGTCAATTTCATTTTTATTGTAATGAAACTAAATATTCAACATCCCCATGCAAAGGCAATTACTGTGCCATGTGCCGGGCTATTTAATGGCTTCTGTTATTGACACTGCCTGAAGTAATGTCTAATAAAAACACCAGATGATCAGAACAGAACTGAAGAGATAAAAAATGAAATAGATTCATTAAAATCAAGTGATAGCTTTGCTGCTTAACATTTCTCATCAAAAAGAAAACTGCCTAAAACAGGTTGTTTTTCTTTCAAAATTGCTGTTGCAAGAAGGCACCCTTCAAATCTGAGAGACCTGGAGCAATTTGCAAAAGAAGAGTGGTCCAAAATTCCACTTGAGAGGTGTTAGAAGCTTGTTGATGGTTATAGGAAGCGATTGGTTTCAGTTATTTCTTCCAAAGGGTGTGCAACCAAATATTGAGTTGGGGGTGCCAATAATTTTGTCCGGGCCATTTTTAGATTTTTGTTTAAAATTAGGTCAATTTTGGCCTTTTTTTTCTGCTTTTTTGTATTTTTCCAGTGCACATGAACGAAATACATGTGAATACCAAAAACATTTATAATTGCAACAATTTCTGGGATCAATGATGTATTTTCTGGAAAAATTCCAATAATGTCGGCCAGGACTGTATGATTGCTTTCCTTTGAATATTAGTAAGCTATGCCAATGTTGTGTCTGCTCTTCTTTTGATCATTCAGCACTTTGCACTGCTTTAATAAGAACATGATATAATTATCAGGAGGTGCTATTTTAACTGCAACACTATGGTTTGTACGACAACAAATGAATTGATCAAACATGTAGTGTGGAATTTGTTAGTGATTTACTGTAGGAGTATTTGTAAAAAAAAAAAAAAAAACATTTTAAAGGGCAAAATTAATTCAATAATTTTTTTGGCAGAAAAGTGCAATAACACAATATCTTAGTGTGTTGGTTTGAAATAAAGTTGTAGGTGTCTGTGAGACTTACTTCTCTGTGAGACTGCAGCATCTCTCTGCCTATCAGCAGAACTGAAAGAGCTGACCTTTAGCTGAACCTAAATGCTGACCTCTGCTAGCGTGTGTGTTTCTAAAGAACTTTACCAGGCCTTAGATTTTGTACATGTGTATTTTTGGAGTTTGAATGAAGAATAATAAGTTATATCAGTTGCTATGTATTGATATCAGGTTTGCTTTGAGAAATGAAGCTGAAGATCAACACACCTGTTTTTAAACTTTGCAAGGTTCAGTGGCCTAGATCAGTTTGATAGAAAACTAGTGATCCTGATCACTCAGCGGACCAGTGCTGCCATGTGATTTACAGAGATAAAATGATAATGTCCTTGCTGCACCATCCCCCTTAACAAATTTGAGTAAATCCCCCACAGCCCTTATTGGTCCACCAAGTCTAAGTCTTCATGAGAAAGTTGTCCAAGTACAGATTTTACACCTCCCCATAAACCCCCTCCTGTCCTTTTTTTTTCTCTTCTCCCATCATTCTCCTCATTGTCATGGTAATGGGCTCCATCATGCGTGACCAAAACGGTCAACTTAATTGATGAAAAAGAGATCAGCAAGAGGGGAGAGAAGAGGGGGTTTGCATATATCAGACGTGAAGGATTTTCATTCACTAAAGGCTTAAGGAATACATTAAGACACTTGAAGACGCTTGGAAGGAAGCTCTTGCGTATGTGCTATCAGGTTGCCTGGCATGGCTCAGTGTCTACAAGTTCCAGCTCCATCTGCTTGCTCAATCAACAACCTGCCATTCAGCACACATGAGTGGAGTTTTGTCTCCGTAATAGTAACAGACCTGTCAGTGTGGTCACACTCTGGTAATACTCATCTCGTTTATGTTGCACCTACCGGGTTGAGGTATGTGTTCCTCTACAAGGAGGCACACTAGAAAAAGAGATTTGATTGAACTGTTCTGTCTCGTTTAAGTATTTGATCTGTGGCAATAATTATCTTTAAGAAAGTTTTTCGTTCATTTATATGGCATAATTAAATATTAATTGTCGTCAATCTCAGAATAAAACACCAAAGTTACTGATGTGTCATTCTCCATACTTGCTGAATTTTCTAAGCTGCCTGCACCCATTCTCATTGATACCGAATACATAAATATTAACACCAGGGTATAAATTTGTGATTTCATTTTTATCCAAGTAGGATGAATAGTTTCATGAAATGGCTGTAACTTTCTCCAAAGATTACTAAACCTGGAGTTAGCAGTAAATTGCAGATCTGTCTCCCGAAAATTACAAGTGTTGCAGCCAACTTTTCATACAATCAGTCATACCTTAGTTTGGATCGAACTTATTACCTTGGTACCTGAAAAATGGAGGAAGACCTTCAGAGATGTTTTGAATGAGTCGAGTTTCAAACCAATCTATGATATGCCGGGGACTGGACAAGAACGTACTCTAAAGTGTGTTCAGGTGTTTAAAACACACTTTCAAAGTTTATATTATTTTCAATGTCAATGGCATTTATTTTAGAGAAGAAACAAATCTTACGGGTCATGGGACAGCGGTGCCATCAGCAACATTAATTCTCTCCAGCCAGGCAGTGCAGAACAAATAAACTGGGATTGTAGTTGTTCAGCCACAGTTTCCAGTACTTGGTTCATAGATCACAGGATGAAGAGATTAACTAAAATGTTTTATTTCTCCACTTCAACCTTTAATGTGAAATCTATGAGACCAGAGAAGAAGACGAACTGTCATTGATGGGTGAACAGATACTGAAAACATGTTTTTCATGGCCAGTTTATTGCAGATAAGAGATGGAGTACTTGAGGTAAAAAGCTGAGGGGAACGTGTGATACTGTTGGGATACATATGGGATAATGGTGCACATTTTTAGATGGTCTCTCCTGAAGTCCATTCTAATGTTGCAATAATTGTAGCCTGTTCAGACTTCAGTGTGAAGTTTGCAAGACTAATGGAGCATACAACAAGCTGTTCAAATGAAGACTGACTTGCAGCTTTGGGGGTGTCGAAGCTGGGAATTTTGGAAATGAGACAAACTGACACTAACCATGGCGTGTTGTCAGTTAGAAATGATTTCTGTCAGGTTACTGTATGATGATGGAGTCTTTGCATCTGCAAAATATCATGTACAAAGCAGTGGAGATAGTGTTGCAGTGAAGTTGTGGCATATCGCTCATACCACAGAATGCTCATATTTGTTTTTCAAATATTCATCAAGGCATCTCACTGTTGTCGTTATCAAACTCTGTTTGCAAAACATTTTGAGCAGTATAACAGTCTAAAGTCTGTGGAAAGCCCTCTTTGCATACAGCCAAAATAGTAGAGTGCCAGCAGTGGTGGACAGGTGCTGTGTCTAGCTGTGAAGAGGCAGGTGTGTGTGTGTGTGTGTTTTCAAGGCTTACACTGGCAGCTCACCTTTCTATAGCAAGGGTAGAATTTCAACAGAAGGCGTCTGCCAACTGCAGGGAAAGGACAAAACCTAAAGAGAGTAATCGGCACCCTTTTGAATAGAGCAGAGCGCTTAAGATAAACAACATTATACAACGTGCAGATGGCCCAAACACTTCTTATACACAGCTAATGTCGAAGCTTTCAGCTGTTTGGTAATAAAAAAAGTAATATCACTTACAAAGACCTAGACTAAATAGTATTTTGGGTGTTTCACTGTGTAGATTCAGTATTAACTCTGTTTCAGTCCACTCTAAAGAAAGTTATCTTAAAGCAGAGACAGATTTAATTCAGGCTGATGGACCTCAGTGACTCGGTGGTTCTCAGTCTTATCAAGTCTCGACCCTCAAGAATAATCAAGTTGGTGTTCAGCCTGGAACTTGGCTGCCTACGGGTGGAGCCTCTGTTGCCAGGCAACACTATCAACATACAGTGAAAAGTGACATTTTGATAAGTGATTTGACATTCTGATAAGAGCATTAAAGTCAACTATGTGATAGGAGAGGTAGAAATATACTCAGAGGTTGATGGACTAAACTGGACGAGGTACAGATTAAACCCAAAAAGATGTCGCTGTGAAGAGGTTCCTTCAGTTCTTTAAGAAAAACGGAAGAACCAAAAAAATGTGACATGAAATCAGTCAAAACCTCTTCTACCCTACCTCTCCCTCTCTGAACCCTTCCCTTCTCTCCCTCCCTTTATCCATATCCAGTAATCAATAATAACAGGTTATTCCAAAGGGAGAGTTAAGGTTGTTCCTGCACAGCTGGTGGCATAACTACCCCCCTTCATGGAGCACACTTTAAGGAAAAAATATTTCCCTAAGGTGTGGAGGAGCACACTTTACTTCTGGAACTATTTAGAGTATATGGAGTCCTTCATCTATTCAGTGATTTAATGATCTAAATGGGGAGAACTGGTTCCTGCAGATTTTCAGTGAAATGTAAACAAACTAAGTTGATTTGTTTATTTACTGGGGCAGCATAACATGACCTAAAGTCAAACCTAAAAATCATAGGAGGCCGGATTGTATCAACATCTTTTCTAAGTTAAATCAGGATCATACTTTGCTTATTTACTTACTGAAGTGAGTTGCTTTGTAAATACTTGCAGTGTCATGACAGACCCAGGCACTAGAAGAGGAAGCAGAGGTGTTGTATTCAACAACACTGGCTCTGATATTATGCATGCTGAACCACTGTGCTATTCTTTCCAGTCTTGCGTTATTTAAATGCAGTTTAAATAACAGACTTATGGTAAATCTTGAACATTGTTTCTAGAAGTCGGGGTTGGAACAAAGCAAGCTTCTTGTTTACAGCTTAAATAAACTTTTGACAGGCAGAGTTGATCTTCGTAGGATTGCTGATGAAGCTACTTTGAGCTCCATGAGTTGGTTGAAAACTCTGCCTCTGACTTATTTCCAAAAATATGGATTTGAAATTCAGGTGATGACTACATGCATGATATTCTGCCAAAAGGGTAAAAGATTCGTGTCCCTGAGCCCTGACCTCAGCAGACAAGAACTCCATCTTCTTAGAAGTAAGCTATACGTGAAACTATTTAATACATGACATACAGAGAACATCAAGGTAGCATCTGAAAATACAGACTAAGACTAGGTTTAACATGAGGGCTATTCATTTAGTTATGATGGTCAAGGACTATGGGTGAGCTGGCCTTTTGAAAACAGAAGATTGAACATATGTCTCAGAAGATGAAAATACCACACCAACCTTGTTATGTTTTACAGTTGCTAATTAAAAAAGAAGAAAGGCAATGCTTTTTTTTAAGCCAGATGCACAATGGAACATTAAAAATAAGTCCTTGATTGCAGCCCATGATTAATATGCAGATTAGATTGCAAAATATATGGCTTGATCTATAAAGTGCTCACAATGAAATTTCCCGTCCCAAGCTTTTAAAACTCAAGAAAGTCGTTTTAACAAGCTTGTTTTTTGACAACAAACAGACCAAAACTCAAAGATACTTAGTTTACTATCACGTAACCTCAAGATTATTGGATTGTTCAACTAATTTATCTTTTCTTAACTGAAGCTCCTGAAGCTTCATTTGACAGAAAAAAGGCAACATTTCAACCCTACTGGATATGTAGATGCTTTTCCTCTCTTTATTGACTTTATAAAACAGAATGGCCTGGTGGTAATGACTGCCTTAAGCTGATGTCAGCAGTGATGCCTCAGCAACTGAGTTTTCTGGCTGTTTTCTGTCATCGACCTGTCTGAGTTGCCTCTTAGAACAACTGTTTCGCTTCTTGATCACTGGGAGTCGAGTGCTCAGTCTGTGTGTCTACCTCTGCTGTGTGTGTGTGTGTGTGTGGTTATCGGTGACCCTTCCTTGGCATTCCAGTCATTCCCCTGGTACCTGGGAACTGGACTGTTCTCCTCCAGCCGGGTATTTTTAGGTCCTAAGAAGCAGCTGTCTGTGTTTCTGTCTGCACAGACAGCCCAGCTGTCTGTTGACCGAAAAATGTGGTGAGACTGACGAGACGACAAAATGTGTTTGTAATAGTCCTGCTGCCTCATTCAGACACTTTTTGGGATTATAGAGACTAAAGCTAAAACAGGTGTAGTTTTGTGTAATTGCAACAGTGATGGTGTGAGGTGGTGATGTAGTCTGTGTTAAATCCGCTTGCCTGCAAGGTAGGCAACTTGTCTCTCAACAACAGCCCGGCTCTGTGGTTTTCTCACTTTTTAATGATACTGAGTCATGTTGGCCCTGAGGTTTTTGTGCTCACCGGTTCAACAGCAAAGAGCGAGATAAGAGCCAGTGGAGTGCAGCAACACTTCAGAGCCCCATTATTTGTAGTAGCTAGCTCTGACATCTCAGCATTAAGTGTGCTCTGTTCAATTCATTTCCCTAAATGTTATCACAATTCTCATTTGTACCAAAAGCAACTAAATGCCAATTTCTCCAAAGAGAGGGGAACACTGTTGGTCCTTTGGTTTTGTGATTTTTTATTTTTTTTATTTTATTTTTTACCAAACCATCATTTAGACAATTGCTCATGAGATACTAAACACAACAACAGATCATGTTGATATTGATCAGTCATAGTGTAATGATGAAGTGTGTCCTCTCTTCTTTTGGAGCAGGTACTGAGGATAAGTACCAAAAAGCACTCAGATGCCAGTTTCCAAACTAAACTGGTACTAATGGGCAAATAATACTGTCTTCTAAAATTAGTTAATACCATGATTGAGGGAATCCTACATTAGCACACTATTTTTAGGTAATCTGTTTAGTTTGTTCTCATGATGTTTGCCTTGTTGTGGTGAAAAAAATTGAATGACCGACAAATGAATTTGCAAAAAGTGATAGCAGAACAGTGTGTGTGTTGTAGTAGTAAATCAGTGGCGTGTGTATGTGCTGTGCTGCAGTGTGGAAAGTAAAAACAATCACAGAACAAAACCAAACTAAAGGACAAGAGGGCTGAAAATGGGGAGCTTGGAGATGGCTGATTTTAAATGCATCGTGGATGGACTGACCAGTTACACTCATACATAGTCATAAGACAGAAAACTCAAACTCTATGCAAAGCAGAAGGATGAATGTCAGCAGTCAATGGGCTATGTTTAAAATACACCCACATACTACTGACAAACCACATTTACTGTTTGTTTACTCTTAATTTTAATGATGATTTTTAGTTCTTTTAACATAAATATTGATGATTTCTCATAATATTTCTCTTCTCTGTGGATTCTCAAAACATGCAAAATGCTGCGATGCCAGGATAAAATTAACAGTCAAGGAGACAGGAAATGACAAAAGAGATGACGTGAGAGAGACACTTAATGAAGTCACCATGTACTACATCATTTAAATACATATTTTGGTAAGATGTGAAATGGTGATAATGATAATACCTCATGCACTGATGACCAGCCAATAGATAATTTTGTTTTCTATGACAGACTATATTTTGCCAAATAACATATAAGGTTAAACAAGACTTGGTCCTGGGGAATATTTGTTTAAACCAGTAAAGCTTTGTAATTATGATGCTGAGAAACAAAACAATTATTTTTGTCATGACTATAACTCATATACCAATTGCATACATGTTAAGCTCTTATTAAGTCAAGAATCTATTGGTTGAGCTTCTCCACACACTGATATTACACATTACCTAACCCTTATCTTTTTCTTCAAATTGGTTGTGAAAGGTTCCCAAATTTAAACCGGTTTCATTTTTACTGTAACCTAAGTGTTTTTTGAACTCAGAAAAATGTAATGTGTCTGAAACACAAACTCGCGTGATACTGAAGTGGTAGCTGACATCACCCTGTTTAACTTTATCGTGTTCGTTTGCCGTTTCTCGATTTGGTGCTAACAGAAGGTGTGTGTGTGATTTATTTGTGTCTTGGCAGGGGGAGAAAAATGCTGGCTTTGACGTGCTCTATCACAACATGAAACATGGCCAGCTGGCAACCAAGGAGCTCGCCGAGTTTGTCCGCGAGAGGTAAGGTTTGTGTGTATTTGTGAATATCTGTGTGGGAGGTGGTGCGAGTGATGGGACTCAGGTGGAGAAATTCTCCATTCTTGACTCCATGTACTTGGAAAGCGAGATGAGAGATTGTGCCAAGGTTGGGTGAAATGCTCAGAGATTATAAATGAACTGTTTAGGATTTCATCTCTAGCTGTTTCTAACAAGGTTTCGATGATTTATTCTGTTTCAAAGCCCTGTCAGCAGAATGCAGATTGTGGAGCGTACACTTACACAAGTTTCTCTGTGTTTGAACTGCTTTAGTCGTATCTTCCCTCTGACCTTTGACTTCTGTCCTCACTAATGTGCTACTTTTGAGATGCACTGATTCTCCAGCCCATAAGCCTGAACTCTGTATGGGGATGTTCTCTGAGTTGCCTGCAGTACTCACATATATAATTTCCATGTGTTCCAACTGCTGGAGTTAAAGTCTCACAGTTTCATCATCTCAACAGGCTGTTCGCTGAACGCCTTCTCTTCATTTGCTGCTGTAACTTGGCTCAGGAGGCATGTCAAACTTTGGATTTCCCCCCATTTATTTATTCTTAGTATTTGAAGTGGTTTGAAGGGTGGTGTCTGTTTTTCTAGACGTTTTTAAACCAGTAGAGCAGAAGTGTAAAGAAGTGTTAATCTCTAATTTAAGATGAAGAGTCAGTGCAGCTGGGTAATTAACTCCCTACAAGCTCCTGTTTGTAGGATTAACTTAAGTCGCAGTGTTTAGCATCAGTTTCTCTAAAAGATTAAATACCAACAAGTTTTTTCTAAACACTTCTTGTTCTTAGGAGGGTATTTGCAAATTCTTCTAACCATCTGGATTTAAAAAAGTACTTTATCTCTTGCCTGACAATTTTTAACCTGTGCCTTAAGTTGTAACTTAGGTTAGATATGCAAACAATGTAGCCGATATCTAGCTCCTTAGAAACTTTTGATAAATTGGGACACAAGGCATGCAGCAGACGGAGTATTTGTTTTGTTCTGAAAGAAAATGATTCTACTTCTTTTTTTTTTTTTTGGTTGTGTGTTAGAATGTTTTGGATTATTTTTATGCATTTATTGACAATGACAATGAGAGGGACGGGAGACGTGGGAATAGAGAGCAGGGGAATGTCAGACAGCACATAGTTTCCACTTGGGAGTTGAACTGGGTCTGGCCACAAAGTGCATTTGTGTGCAATGTGGTGCACATGCCAACAACCTGGCATTGGGTCACCCCTTTTTATTTATGTTTTCAGACATTGCGGTGTCCATCATGTAGAGAAACTAGAGAAGCTAACCTCTGTGGCTCTAATGTAACATCAATACATGAAATGCTTAGGCTTGTTTACCGACGTACCTACTCCATGGCATTAATTTAGCATGTTGTTAATTAATAAGTCAGTTTGTGGGGTTGCAAGTTATGTTCATGAAACCCTACTGAAGCATTGCTACAGCTAGTTCCTAAGTGATGTGTCAGTGGTGGAGGATGATCTGGCTGCACCTTATTATCATCCTGCTATAGAAGTAAAAAGTGCTGTGGTGTGTTTGGGCTTTTTTAATTCAGTCATCACTGCTGTATCTTGGGCAGTGCTAAGCCCAAGATACAGCAATGGTGCCCCTACAAATTATTGATAAGAGCTTTAGTGAAACACTTGCATGGAAGGGTGCAAGCACTGTCATTAAATAGGCCAGTTCATCACAAGATCCAAGCAGACCTACCCTTTTGCATGATGCACATTTTTGCTTTAAGGTTGATTTTGTGATTTCTAATAGCGAGGGAGAGTTTGATAATTGCAGCATGTGTCAAAAATGGAGTAGAAAGACATGTGAAATGCCCAGTCCTGTTCATGACAAGCACATTTGTTGTGGTGTATTTCATGATGATTCTGGATGAGGGTGTTCATCCAGACATTTATAGTAGTTACCATAGTAATTATAATGCATTTTAAGACCGTTTAAGACCATGGTTTTCAGTCTAAATCAAGTCAACTGGATAAAATCTGCCAATAACTGTTGTCTTTTCAATCTGCAAAATCAGCAATAGCTGGCTGGAAATGACGACCCTGGCTTTGTCTCTGTGAAATTATTGTTTCAAAAAGAATTTATAATTTTAATGATAGAATTGCCTGTAATCTTTGTCATCACTGGAATATGTGTATGTGTTGTGCAAAGACCAAGAGCTTGATGACGATGTAAATGATGCCATCAATTCTAAAACTAAAAGTGTGTTTTGAGGTGGATAGTTTGTTGCGTTAAACACTCTGTTCACTAATTAGCAGGGAGGACACTGAGGGGAGTAATGAGGTTCCCACAGGAGTTTGTGCTCTCACAGCTGGAAGTTCGTGCACACAGAGCACCCTGTCAGACTAGTGATGTAATCCTGACATTGATTCGGGACGCCTGTTCACATTCCACAAAGAGGAAATTCACTTATCTGCTCAGACAGCAGCAGACAACAAATCAGCAGCCCGGAAATGAAACGGAGGCACAGTGGTTGAGATAGTGTGTGTGATCCTGCAGCACGGAGGCAAGGCAATTGTGTTGATAAATATCCTCTATGTCTCGATCTCTGTTTCTCCGCTTCCCCGAAAGGTCATTTTGATATATGAAACACTCAATTAAAGTACCGGAACAACTCCTCAGTCTCATTCCCAAGGTTTCTCTGTTATTTCATCTAACATTCACTACCTTCTCCATGGTACTCAGTTCAATGAAGATATACCGAGGGTGTGAGGGTGTCTGCATAAATAGTATTTTGTTAACCTGACTTGCTGGGGGAGTAATGAGTGGAGCACAGCAAACATCAGCCTTTGATTGTTAGTTGTTTAATCAATTAGTTGGGCAACAGAACAGCTAAGTGACTACTTAAATATAAATTACTCACTCAAATAAAATGCTGTTATCTGCTGCTTGTAGCACCTGAAATCTGAGAATTTGTCACTTGTTAGTTAAAAACATTTGCCATATATAGATTTAAATTACAGACACACCAAAATTAATTGCAAGATTACTGAAAATTAGATTACTGAAGAAAATAAACACCTAAACATGAAAAGTTTTTGTGAACATTAATCCATTTTGACTTGAATCAAAACAGCTATCAGAGTTCTGAATTAGTTTTTCAAATCTGCCAGCGTGCACAATAACACTTACGCCAACGGTCCGACCTCATTTTATTCCCTTAGTCTCCACTGGCTCACTTTAAGTTCAAGTCATTAATGCTCGCCTGCTGAGTTGAAGAAGAAGGCGGCTTCTTGTTCACAAAGATTTGGAACTAAGTGAAGAATAGTTCGTCCATCACTGTGAGGCAGCAAATGTCAGTCTGAACTCTTCAAACTTGATTCAGTCAGCAGAATCTTTTTCTATTGTCCAAAATCGCTTGAAGATCTCTTCTGAGAGTATGTGCTCACCTTCTATCACTTTCTCTCTCTCTTTATTCTACTCGAGTTTCTTCTCCCACCATTGCTCAGTTTAACTGGACGGCCAGGTCTAGGAAGAGTTGTGGTCGTCCCAAACTTCTTCCGTTTGAGGATTATGGAGGCCACTTTGCTCTCAGGAACCTTAAGTGCTGCAGAAATTCTTTTGTAACCTTAGCCAGATCTGTGCCTTGCCACAATTCTGTCTCTGAGCTCCTTGGGCAGTTCCTTCGACCTCATGATTCTCATTTGCTCTGACATGCACTGTGAGCTGTACGGTGTTATATAGACAGGTGTGTGCCTTTCCTAATCAAGTCCAATCAGTTTAATTAAACACAGCTGGACTCCAATAAAGAAGCAGAACCATCTCGGGGAGGATCAGAAGAAATGGACAGCATGTGAGTTAAATATGAATGTCGCTGCAAAAGGTCTGAATACTTATGACCATGTGATATTTCAGTTTTTCTTTTTTAATAAATGTGCAAAAAATTCTACATTTCTGTTTTTTGTGTCAAGATGGGGTGCTGAGTGTACATTAATGAGAAATAAAATGAACTTTTTATGATTTTGGCAAATGGCTGCAATGACACAGAGTGAAAAATTTCAAGGGGTCTGAATATTTTCCGTACCCACTGTAGGTGTCGAGGTTTTTCTTCTTGAAGACTTGCTGTGGCTTCAATTGTGCTTCATTTGTACGTCAGTTCAGACAAAAGCTTTTGCCAAATGAATAAATGTAAATGAATAGTTTTTCTTTCCGTTTTAGCCTGTCAAAGACTGAATGGGGATCAAAATATTGTCAATCCACAATACTGTTGGAGGGATGCATTTGTGGGTGGAAGTCAATTTGCAGCACTCTACCTCACTGTTTTTATTCAGATAGGCTCTATTTCAAGTCAAAGAAGTTACCTGATGACAAACCAGTTAAACGTTTGTCAATCTAGATCTTTTTCATCAATACCTTTGGGTGTTGACAGTTATGTTACAGTTCTAATTGATGGAACGGAAACATCAGATAGATACACAAAATGTTCACAGTAATTGAACATATTAGTAATTCTAAGCCCTACTTGTGAAATACTTTGATTCTCAACACAACCTCAGGATCTCTTAAGATAAACAGTAATAAGTTTGTCAGTTTGTTTATGACTGTCTGTTCTCAGTTGCAAGTTGTTCTGTTTGCCTTCAGGATGTTTGGATCAATGCTCCTTCTTTCTTTCTCTTCAGGGTCTACAGATGGTTATTAAAGTTTTATGGCCAGCCTTGTGAAACGCGTCCATTTATCATTTAAATGTTGCTTATTGCAACATTTACCCAACACTGCTGGAAATTAATCTTTATCTCGCAGACTCTGACTCGGGTGGTGGATGCCCAGTGTTTGGGCCAAAGTAAAAGCCGGATAGAGAACACAACGTATGAGGCCATTAGCAGAAGCAATAGCGTTGTGAGGAAGTGCTATTGGAGTCCATTATGTTTACCAGTCTAAAGGCTGTTAAAAGAATTTAGATTTCACGGGATTCACACAACATTAGTCTTCCTGGCGTGTTATTGGCAACTTCAACTAAAGCAGGGAAACAGCAAGAAAAAGCTAACGTCTTCTGACTGCACACACAAACTGACATTTATGTCAGTCTCCCCTGGGCTTCTCTAAATCAGCGTTACTGCCTTAGTTCCTCTGCTTTTGTTTATGTCTTTATGTGTCTGTTTGTTTTGTTGCAGGGCTGCCATTGAGGAGACTTACTCCAAATCAATGAACAAACTGGCTAAAATGGCCAGCAATGGAAGTCCACAGGGGTGAGTACCTTCATGTAAGCTCAGGATAGTACAACTACCAGTGTCATGTTGCCGTTCAACAATCCTCACACTTACCCTTCGGTGCTTTACAGTAGAAATCATTCTCCAGAAGGTGTTGTTTTTGTCATTATCGATGTATTGGTCATATGGCTACATATGAGATATGGATGAGCACCATCTGTATCACCAAATGTCCATATTTATGATTAACGTGCCTACTCTATTTAGTCTGTATGGTTTGTATCATATGTTGCATTGTGGCAGATTTTATATTTGTACTACACACTCACACGCACACACACACACACACACACACACACACACACATGCATGTGTACACGTGTATATGTATATAATTCTGTATATGTGCTATACTGAGGAAAAGTAGGACAACACAACCAGCAAACAGGACTAAATGATTCCTGCAAATGAGGGCAGAACAACCCATTAAAGAAGCAATTTCTGTTCTTCCTGGATGACTGGATTTCTTATGAACACGAGTTTCTACCAGAGTGTGCTTTGTACATTTCTGTATTTGTTTTGTTTGTGCTCTTCTCACGGGTTTGAAGTGGATGGGGCGCAGCTGGAAAATCATGTGCTTCCATGTACTAATCGGATTTCAGGAACGTTATTAGAATTTGATTAGAGGTTGTGGGTTGTTGGGTCATTGTCACTCAAATCTGATCAAATACACCCACTCAGTGTCAAAGAAAACGGATGAGCTGTGCTCTGCATGTTATACTCTGGCCAAATAATACACAAGGAGCGTTTTTTTTACTGCTTGGAGTCACAGAAAAACCCTTAAAACCAGGTTTTTTGGGGTTTTTGTTAGTGGTGGAACACAATTTTAAATTTAATCTAATTAATTAGAGGCTTTGTAATTAATTTATCCCAGTTAATTGCATTTTTGTCAAATAGAAATATTGGACACAATAAGCAATGTTTTTCAGTTCAAATAAAGTTTGTTTGACAGATGAATCAATGAATAGACATATATACGTGAACTTAAACAACAAAATATTTGTTTCATTTATATTTATCTGCATTTTTCATCTGTCTGCTACATTCCCAGATTACTGCAAACTCAAAGTTCAATTGTAGCTGTTAGATTCAACATTTAAGAGTTTTTGTAAACTACAGCACTTTCAGTGTCTTGAAAAGTGGTCTACTATGGGATTGTAGGTTTGAAGTGCTGCGGTGATCAGAAAACTCTTTGTTGCACAGTTTGCAAACAACCATGCTTTTATCCAAGTTGCTATTGGGAAGATTTTCAAAAGAAAACTTTCCGCCCGACAAGCTCAATGCGTCTCGCCTTCCTTCACTGTTCACCAAACTTTCCTGTGCGCTGACGTCACTCGGTGCCTCTTGTGCATCTTCTTCATGGCTGGCAAACAGATTTTAGGTTCATTACCACCATCTACTGGGCTGGAGTGTTCATCAGTGTTACTGGTGTGCCAGAAATGAGGAAACTGAGAAAGGTGTGATTAAATGCATTTTTTTACATGCTTTTTTTTTTTGTAAATAATTAATCGAAACATAACACGTTAAAGTCCCAGCCCTAATTTTTGTATTTACTGAAGACCAACTTAACAAAAGCTGAAATTCCTGTTTGTACTTTCATGAGTTCAACATCTGACTTTGTTGGACTGATGTAAAAACAGAAGTCAGATAGTATGATCTTCATGCTGTCCACACTGGTAACAGTAGTTTTGTTGTTGTTCCAGGGATCGTTATAGATTTTCGAGGGGTTTAGATGGACAGACTTATTGGATTTTTTTCTAGAAAACAATTAAATAGCTTCTATTATAATGAACACGAGGACCAGTCTGTGTAACAAAATGACCGCATGTTTAATTTTACTAACTCACAAAAGTGGATGTAGTTACTTACTGTAAGTGACCCAAGTCATGACAACATTTAAGTGACTGTCTGCACTACATCAAGCTTCCAGTTGTTTTCTTTAATATGTAATAGAACAATAATAAAATGCCCACTGGTCAGGGATTTCTTGAGCATTAGGAAGTATTGAAAGATGGAATTCTCTCTCCCACGGTTTCTAATGTTTTATGACTGTGCATAGTTGCACAATCATATTAAAACATTATATTGTTAGAGCCAAAATGAAAGATTATCTTTGGTTTGCTGAAGTTTTGATTAACAGCCTCTTGAATGTAAATTTACTTGTCTACAGTATATTTAAAATTAAAATAAATATTTCATGAAGGAACCCAGCAGTCTCATGTGTGTGCTTGATTATCCGTATATTTCCCAGGACTTTTGCTCCCATGTGGGATGTGTTCAGGGTATCCTCAGACAAACTGGCCCTCTGCCACCTGGAGTTGATGAAAAAGATGAACGATCTCATCCGTGACATCAACAAGTACGGAGATGAGCAGGTCAAAATTCACCGTAAGGTATGAATCTGCGAGTAGAAAATATGTAGTGATGAAGTAGACTTGTATATTATTTCATTGCTTGTCCTGCATCGAGCTTCCGTCGGCCTGATCTAATTTATCCCACAGAAAATCCAATTACTGTCTTCTCCTTCATGGTAATTGCTGCATTTTCCCTTAAAGTGTCAAGTGCAGCGATGATCTGTACATGTATGTGTGTGTGTGTGTGTTTCTGTCACACAGACGAAGGAGGAGATGGTGGGGACAGTGGAGGCGGTGCAGGCGCTGCAGGTTCAGAGCGGTCACCTTCAGAAGTCCAAAGAAGGTTATCATGCCAAGTGTTTGGAGCTGGACCGGCTCAGGAAGGAGGGAGCACCACAGAAAGAATTGGAGAAGGTCAGTGACAACTTTATTTGTTTGGAAAGGCTTTAATTGGTCTGTAGAGAACTCAAAACAGCTATGTTTCCCATTAAATTTAAAGTTTATATATGTTTATAAAATACATATACTGTATATGTGTTATTGCTTGACATATTACATTCTGGTAAACACCCTATGACTGTGATTAACGTTGGAGAAGTGACCGTGTTTAGTTGATATTGCACACTTTTACCATTATTTCTCAACCCTACAAAATCTGCCATTATTCAAAAAGCAGAAACGAATGATACGATTGTGAAATAAATTTGTACCTAAAATATATTCCAGCTCAGATGCACTTTACGTCTAGGACTTCAAATTGATTTATTTGCCAACGAGTCTAAATTACAGTCATTGCAAATATGAATCAACAAAAAGTGATTAGAAAAGCAGCTGGAACTTGAGCTTTTTGCTTAAAAAATTACTTAAACTTCCCCTTCTGACAATGAAACACCCCCTAAAAACACTTCTGTTTATCAGAATTAAATATTTAGTAGAATTTTTTGTTTAATGAAAATGTCCTCTTCCTGCTTTCAAATGTTTTACATGTGTGACTCTGCACCTTTGCTGATCTATGAACAGTAAAGTATTCTCTGCCTTTTCCTCCATCATCCACCCTCTGCTACTCGCCTGTAGTTCAAGTAAACCTGCTCACTGTCGACTCTGCTCAAATACATTCAAATTTCTCTCAGTAGTATTACTTATTACCTTTCAGTGTGCACATATTTAAGCCATCATGTTTAAAAAGGAAACTGATTCTGAAGAATAATCATACAAAAAGCGCCACCCTGCAGGTTGACAGAACTGATTTCTTTGCTTGTTATATATGAAACCCCAGAAGTCAGAATCTGTGTTTTTGAGATGGTACGCTGCAGTTCAAAGGTGGAAATACTTAGCCATGGTGCTGATACATATTTTATCCAGCATATAAAGAAACACTATAAATGTTTAAAAAAGATTTTCAGCTGATGGGTTCTTTAAACAATAAATTGTTTAGAATTTGGAATGAATTCTACTGAACTGTAAAATTTAAATGTTTTTCTGAATGTGCTGCATCATAATCCACCAATAAGCTCTAGGATGTGGTGTTATTATTGTCTGTCTTGTGACCATGAAGTGCATCATACACTTGTCTCCTTTGGCTCTTAGAAGAGAGGAGTCTCTGTTTTACTGACCCTGGATGTCAGAGATAATTACATTTGATTTGTTCTAGCTTGATAATCATTGAAAACAATATCAGTGCTGACTGAATACTGAAGGGAGCGGCAGCAATTATAGGGCAGAAATTCATTTTTATTTTGGCCTTGTGAATGAGAGTCAGAAGCCTAATGGCTATCATTTTTCTTTTCCTTTTTTTCTCACTAGGCGGAGCTGAAGTCTAAGAAAGCGGCGGAGTCGTTTGCGTTGTGTATCGAGAAGTACAACCGAGTGGGAGGAGAGTTTGAGCAGAAGATGAGCGAGTCGGCCCAGGTCAGCTCTGACTCCAGCTGGGCCAAGATCCACTTTTATGTGTTTCTCCCACCCTCTGATGTGGTGTTTCATGTGTTTCTCTTTCTATTGGGTTTTTATCTTTCTCTGAATCTCCCTGACTCACCCTTTCTGCAGCCTCCCACCACACAAGAACTCCATCTTATCTTTTCATTTGTTGTCCTACGTCATGCCTTTCCTTAAAAAGAAAACCTCAACCCCCAACTCCTGAACACCCACTTGCAGACACATCCTGCACCCTGCTCATTACCTTTAATCATTGCCTCCACGCTTCCATGGTTACTGCTGCTGTTTCCATGGAAATCTTCAACAAACCCCAATGAGTGCTCCTGTGTTTTTTATTTGAAACGACGACTGGAATCCGTGTGACCTATTATCCCTTGTAACAGCTTTGAAGGGGAAGGTCCAGTCATGATTGTGAGGGAGTATGTGGTACCAGGGAGAACAACATGTGGCAACAGATCGAAGGCAGAATGAGGGAAGCTCAAATAAGTAAAATAGCAAGCTGCTTTTTGTTCCATATGAACCTGAAGGAGGTCAAATTTTTCACACCTGTAATTCACCACATTTGGTTTGAAAACAAGAGACAGATGAAAACACGTTGCTGCTATTTTTAGTTCTAGTCTGGTTTATGGTTACACTGCCTTTTCACAACCAAACCCAGCAGCTGGAAAAAATGAAATCCCATGGACTGACAGATCAGTCATTCATTAGACAGTTTTAGTAGCTATTATCCTGCAGAATCACTGGACATAGACCCATGTAAGAAAATCAAATGCAGATGACAGACTGCAAATCATGCAACACCTAAATGCTTGTTATGCTTGAGAGTTCCGTTCTCTAGTTTTCAGAAATGACTCACAAAGATGGAACAGGATTAAATAGTACAGCATACTTACTCGTTTTGATTGCTTGTTTTGCTTGGCCTATAAAGTGTCACAAAATGTCGAAAAATGCTTCAACGACCTGTCCAAAAGCCCACCAAAATTCTGTTCATAGACAAAATTCTAGTACTAGTTTGTACATTATTAATTAGACCCTCCAGAAAAACGCGATTATTCGATCGCATGAATTCCCGCATTAATCACCAAAATGCCGCTGATTATGCGGGGGTCAATTATTTCCCAAAAGACCGCATAATCCCCGCAAAACAGCGCATAATTCCCGCAAGAATCTCACATTTCCACGAAAAGAAAGGGAAATATGCGGGTCCCGCTTGATTTCACAATTTCCGCATTAAATGAAAAAACTATAACCAACATAAATGCAGTTGTGAGTGAGTTTTTATGTGACGCCCGGCCTAACGTCATCAGTTCGCGCATTCACACACACACACACACACATTAGAAGCACGAGCTGATGCGGAGCGCGGCTCCAGTGTTGCCAACTTAGCGACTTTCTCACGACTTTCCAAAGCGTCCTAACGACTTTTTTTGGTCAAAAGTGACTAGCCACAAATCTCGCGACTTTTTCTGCCGTTTTGGAGACTGACAGGAAAACTCGGATCATTCTGCAGTTACTGTCCTCAACAAGCAGCAGGTGCTGCTGTGAGCTTCTCCCCCTCCCAAAGCACAGGCCGTCAGTCCAGTAACCCCGCAGCAGTCCCAGTGTCTGATTAGAGGACACATCCCTCCGCAGCCAGACGGCCGGTGAATCGCGCATATTTTTGCATATTTCACAACTATTCGCATACTTTGCAACTTTCTGCAATTTCCCGGCATAAAGTGGCATAAAAACCCCGCATATTTATTCGCATAATCAAGGATTTTAGCCCGCATAATCAAGGATTTTTGTCCACGTTTTTCTGGAGGCTCTAATTAATATACAGTTTTGTGCAAATTATTAAAATAACTGCCTTCTTTTGTTCATCAGCTATTTTGGCCAAGCAACAAGTTATTCAAGTTTTCAGCTGATGTTTTTACAAATGGACTGTTCCAGTGAACTCAAATAGTAATTCTCAGTCAATCTCTGTGTTCTTTCAATGTCTGCACCAGAATTCAACTGACCGCAAATGAACCAAACTAAAAAGGCAAATACTCTAAAGTTCTAACTTGTGAGGTACACACGTGGACAAAATTGTTGGTACCCCTCAGTTAAAGAAGGAAAAACCCACCATTCTCACTGAAATCACTTGAAACTCACAAAAGTAACAATAAATAAAAATTTATTGAAAATTAAATAATCAAAATCAGCCATCACTTTTGAATTGTTGATTAACATAATTATTGAAAAAAACAAACTAATGAAATAGGGCTGGACAAAAATGATGGTACCCATAACTTAATATTTTGTTGCACAACCTTTTGAGGCAATCACTGCAATTAAAGGATTTCTGTATTTGTCAATGAGCATTCTGCAGCTGTCAACAGGTATTTTGGCCCACTCCTCATGAGCAAACAGCTCCAGTTGTCTCAGGTTTGATGGGTGTCTTCTCCAAATGGCATGTTTCAGCTCCTTCCACATATGTTCAATGGGATTCAGATCTGGGCTCATAGAAGGCCACTTTAGAATAGTCCAACGCTTTTCTCTCAGCCATTCTTGGGTGTTTTTGGCTGTGTGTTTTGGATGGTTGTCCTGTTGGAAGACCCATGACCTGCGACTGAGACCAAGCTTTCTGACACTAGGCAGCACATTTCTCTCCAGAATGCCTTGATAGTCTTCAGATTTCATCTTACCTTGCACACTTTCAAGACACCCTGTGCCAGATGCAGCAAAGCAGCCCCAAAACATTACTGAGCCTCCTCCATGTTTCACCGTAGGGACAGTGTTCTTTTCTTCGTATGCTTGGTTTTTGAGTCTATGAACATAGAGTTGATGTGCCTTACCAAAAAGCTCCAGTTTGGTCTCATCTGTCCAAAGGACATTCTCCCAGAAGCTTTGTGGCTTGTCAACATGCATTTTTGCAAATTCCAGTCTGGCTTTTTTATGAGTTTTTTTCAGCAGTGGTGTCCTCCTTGGTCGTCTCCCATGAAGTCCACTTTGGCTCAAACAACGACGAATGGTGCGATCTGACACTGATGTACCTTGGCCTTGGAGTTCACCTTTAATTTCTTTGGAGGTTGCTCTGGGCTCTTTGGATACAATTCCAACGATCCGTCTCTTCAATTTGTCATCAATTTTCCTCTTGCGGCCACGTCCAAGGAGGTTGGCTACTGTCCTGTGGGTCTTGAACTTCTGAATAATATGAGCCACTGTTGTCACAGGAACTTCAAGCTGTTTAGAGATGGTCTTATAGCCTTTACCTTTAAGATGTTTGTCTATAATTTTTTTTCGGATGTCCTGGGACAATTCTCTCCTTCGCTTTCTGTTGTCCATGTTCAGTGTGGTACACACCTTTTCACCAAACAGCAAGGTGACTACTTGTCTCCCTTTAAATAGGCAGACTGACTGATTATGAGTTTGGAAACACCTGTGATGTCAATTAAATGACACACCTGAGTTAATCATGTCACTCTGGTCAAATAGTTTTCAATCTTTTATAGAGGTACCATCATTTTTGTCCAGGCCTGTTTCATTAGTTTGTTTTTTTAAATAATTATGTTAATCAACAATTCAAAAGTGATGGCTGTTTTTGATTATTTAATTTTCAATAAATTTTTATTTATTGTTACTTTTGTGAGTTTCAAGTGATTTCAGTGAGAATTGTGGGTTTTTCCTTCTTTAACTGAGGGGTACCAACAATTTTGTCCACGTGTGTATACAAGCATCCTTAGACACTGGTCTTAATGTATTGCTTTCACTTTTGCAGATGCAAGAATTAGCGGGAAAACCTGGAGCAGTGGCACAATACAGACCTGTGTTGAAGGCAGACAGCATATGAGAACAGAGCAAAGAGTGTTTTATGTTTGCTCTCCCTGCCCAGATTTTGCCTGTATGATTAGAGAAAAGCCACAACTCCACTCAGCTCACTTCAACAAAAGCCAAAGCCACTATATCAAGACAATTCCCTTAAAGCAGACAGCGACAAATGAGCTGGCTGAATAAAGAGCAGGATCAAACTTAAATACTAAATCCTCTCAAATTATTGCTGGTTTAATGACCTGACAACTCAGTGCTTCTTCTGCTGGCTGACTGCCTCTGCAGCTCAGCTCTATTTCAAGTGCTATTTTCCCTTTATTGCATATAGGTGGAGTTATAAGGTTCTGTTTTATTGGATTCTGGCTGCTTGTCGGAATGCACTTTAAACTCAAACCATTATGCAGAGAAAAAAGCACAACAAACACCAACTGCAGCAATAAACATCAATAGAACGCATGCTAAATCAAACACAAACAAAATAAAGCCCTAAAAAACTAACAGCAGCACAAATCAGACCTATACATCCATTCATATCCTACAGAAGGAAAGAAAATGTGCAGATTTATGGTGGAAAAATGGCAACATTGCAACTACCAATAAGCACAAATTGCTGGAAAATTGCATTTCTGTTCTGTGTGATGACACTCTTGTCTCCAAAATTTTATTTTTCATCAACTAAAACAGCCATTGTGTTTTAAAGTAGACTCTTTGATGTCATTTAGTGAGTTTTGAAAGGATTTAATTAGCGCAGGAGATCTTTGAATGTCAGCCCACAAAAGGATTGTGTGACCCTGTGCCTTTTATGGCGCTGAAGTAAAGTGCTTTTTAAATAAAGCTGAGAGTTGTGTAGAAGATGAATTGACCCACAGTAGAGTTTTGGAGGAGTTCACATGGTAACAAATGCTTTTGTTTTCTTAATCATCTTTGTGTGTGTGTGTGTTTGAGTAGAAGTTTCAGGAAATTGAGGAGGCTCATCTGCGGCAGATGAAACAGCTGATCAAAGGTTACTCCCACTCCATAGAAGACACCCACGTCCAGGTGGGACAGGTATGTTGGAGCTGATGTGAAATCCTCCTCTGATGATCTCCTTCCAAAACAAAGCATTTGTCATTGCTCTCTAGAAGCAGCATTTTTGTCTTTGTTTCTATGTTTTATATGCGTGTTCATTCAGTATATTAGATGGAGTCCTTAACGTGGAGATACTCTTGTGTCAGTTATGAGTTGTCACTTTTTAATTCGATAGTGGATATCATTTAGTTAAAGCTCAGTGAGATTATTTGCTGAAACTCTGGTACTCTGGTCAGATGAGCAGATTGTGTAGTTGCTTCCTCTGTTGTACAGCTGGTCTTAAACGGCAAACAAGACATCCTTAAAGGCGCATCAAAGGTTTAATGGTGGAAGCATTATAATAGTTCTGTTTAGGATGATGTTGATTATGATTGACATGATTTTTATGTAAAACAAATTTTTAGTAAACCCTGTTTACATGTAAATTACATCAATCAGCCAAATCATTAAAACCAGCCTGATATTGTTCAGGTCGTCTCACCAAATCAGCTCTAAACTTTTGGACCATGTATGGCACCGAGGTGTTGGTGGCAGATCTTTTGGGCCCTGTGGGTTGCAGGGTGGGCTGGTCCATGGATCAGGCCAGTTCTGACACATCCTACAGATGTTCAATTGTATTGCAATCTGCGTAGTTTATAGGCTGGTGCTACTTCCTGAGCTCTTGGTCGTGTTCCTCAAGCTGTGGCTGAGCAGTTTGCAGTGTGACTGGGTGCATTGTGTTGCTTGGGGAGGCTGCTACTGCCTTGAAAACTGTTACCACGAGGGAGGACATGCTTGGTTGGGGTGGAACGTGTTATAGGAGCGTCCACATCAGGTTTCCCAGCAGAACATTACATTGTAATGAGATGATCAATGTTATACACTTCACCTGTCAGTGATTTTAATGTTACAGCTGCTGAAACTCTATGCTAGTTTCATGCTAGTACACACCATCAATACACTTGAGATCAAAGTCATGTTTTAAGAGTGGAAATAGAGGTAGATGCACCGTTAGACAACGTTGGTAGAAAGTTTACAATTAATGTCTTTCATAGAGCTTTGATGAATACAACAGATACTTTCATAGAGAATCAAATAAATCACTCTGTTCTTCTCTGCTGCAGGTCCATGAGGAATTCAAGCAGAATGTAGAAAACATCGGCATCGATAACCTCATTCAGAAATTTGCTGAACAGAAGGGAACGGGCAAAGACCGGCCAGGTACAGAGAGCACACCAGAATGTTTCCAGTGGGAAGGAAATAAAAACACACGACTTCAGCAGTGGTGCAACAATAAAAAATATGAAGACGCCCACACTCAAACCAGACGTGTGAATAAATAATTCATAGTGGCAAATTACTACTGCCTGCATGAACACTGTTTATTTGTGTATGTGTTGTGAATGTTTCTTCTATTGTAAAACTGCAGCCCTGGTTGGTTTTGAGGAATACATGACAGCTTTGGCACCTGAAGGAGGGAAAAAGAGTCGGGCCAAAGCCTTCAGGATCCCTGGCCTCGGCAAGAGGGACAAGGAGCCAGACTCTACGTGAGTGTGTACATGCACGCACACACAAGCACACGCACACACACACAAAATGCTGTACAAGTTCTGAGCTTCTGAGACTGAAGTGTGACTTCTGCTCTTTACCGCAGCTTTCACTCTTTGTTATTCCTGAATAATGAAAATAATACCATGTATGTTTTTCTACATTTGCAGGGATTCAGCTGTGACAGAGGCACTGGTGAGTTTTTGCTGTAATTCACACCAAAATGCTGCAGCTCAAAAACCATTGACTCAATTATCAGTTCTGTCTTTCCCCTAAATCTCCAGATAGAGCAGACACTGTAGTCTAGATTGCTTCTCCTCCTCTATGAAAACAGTGTGTGTCTCTAGGGAATAGAAGGAAACACGTGTGTGTAAAGAAGGTGAGTGGGGGATCATGAGTGTGTGATAGCGACTGGTGGTGTGGGGTTTCCCAGGTTTATTCTTGTCTTTCTGAGAAGAGCTTTCTGCAATTATTTGGCAGGCACAGGGGATGTGCATAACTACATGAGAGAGAAAGAGAGTGTGTTTGTGTTTGTATTTGTGTACGCGACAGCCTGTGTACAAGTGGTGTAAAAGCAAAATGTGTGTTTCTGGGATTTGGATGCTGCCAGAAAGCAGTCTGATGTGGGGTTCGAGAGTGAATGCCAGATCAGAGTCACTGGTGCTGCAATTTTACACTTCTAAGGGGATCAGATCTCTGACTGCAATGTGACAGGGACTGGTAATGTTAGCAGAGGTCATTTTAAAACAGGTTGCATGAGAATATTTACCTTCTACAGAGAACATGATAATACATGGTGTTGGCAAAATATAAGTTGCCCGTGTTGATCAGTTCAACTCATGGGCAGACCATGATGGGATACTGATTTAGCCTTCTGCAACTTTAAGTTTCTGCTTGAAATTTAGATACAAGGTGTGACCAAAACATTATGGGACTACATCTAAAAAAAGACAAGTATCATACAAGATTTACATTTAAATGCTGAGGTTGCTTGTGGCAAATATTCACTCTCTGACACTTCAGAATGTTACGGTAGAACTCTGGCTTCATAGTTTAACCTCGGGGGACTAATTCCTGGTCCATGTTGAAGAAAGTGATGAGCATGCTCCTGATACTCCTGACCTGAAGCGACTTGTTTGAGTTTGGAAATGGCAGGCTCTTCCACTCAGAATTCTGCAGTTTCTTGTCTTGGTTTTAAGTGCAGAACTGCCTCTCATTCCTGGTAATGATCGAATGACCAGAACAGAACAGAATCTCAACTTTTCATCCACCCCTGTTCAACTGAAGTGTTTTAAGCTGTATTCATTGAATTTTGGCCCCTCTGAAGCCTCTTATTATTCTGTTGTGAGAGAAAACAAAATACTGTATTGCAATCTTAATGAAATCAGCTTTGATTTTGAATGTGTACTTGTAGCTTCAGCATGAAACTTTAATTAACCCTCATCAGTACATCTGGGGTCCATGTGGATCAGGTGTCATATTTTTGTATTTACAAGTTGAATTTTTCAGTCCCTTTAGGTAGTTGCCACCCGCATAGTAGACATCACATAAACCAAAGCTTGTTTGATTCCAACCAGGTTTATGGTGTATACATAGAAAAATCATTTGGGGTACATGTGGACCCCAGTCAGACTGTGCATCTTTTATCTGTGTATGTTTGTGTTTTGTTGCTCTTGTGATGACTGCTTCAGTTGCATTGTGTTTCATTTCAGTTCAGGTTTTCTTACACTAACCCCTTAAGCTTCAGTGTACCGCCGGCGGTACACCTACTAATTTGCATAGGAATTTCAAGAATGTCCGACGGCTGCAAACGCGCTTATACAAACACTATACACCGATGGAAAGCTTAGATTCTCATGAATCCGCCGGTATAAACCACTTTTAGATGTGATTACCACAGCGGGTGAGAAAAACACATTTGTCCGACAAAAACGAATATTCATCCATCCGTTCTCTATACACGGCTTCAAAGCACACAGCGCGACTCACATTTCCGGGTTCATTATTACACACAGAAAAAAAGATTCCACAAAAAACGGCCATAATCCAACCTTTTACATCCAGACGACACAAGCCAGTAAACTATTTTGTCCAAAACATGTCCTGAAGTCGGTATAAAATCCCCGAATCAGTCGTTTTCAAGGAAATGCACCTCGCGATGCCTGTCCAATATTCCCCGTATTTTTCGTAATTTTTTTATTTAAAAATAGAATATTAGCGATTTTTTGTACTGAAAACGGCTGGAATTGACTGAAGCTTAAAGGGCTAATACTGTAAACAATACATGTTTGTAATCATCAATAGTAATTTCATTGTTTCTTTCATATTTGTATCTATAGATGACACACGTTTTAGGAAAATATATGTTGAGAGGATATGGACAGGTACAGGAATATGAAACAAATGAAATACTACTGGGGTTCAGCTGGACTCTAAGTGTACGGATTAAGTAGGTTTTGCCACGTGTACTGATGAGGGTTAAGCTCTTGGTATAACAGTTTTAGTATGATGATTATTCACTGACACTCATGCCTGACAGTATTTAACATTTGCAGAGTATTCTCATTCACTCACTCTCTAATTCAAAGCTCTTAGTGGCGTATGTAGGCCGAGGTGCTGAGTTACACAAAGCACTTCTGTGTGTCAGATATGCACTGTTTGTCTCTGTGTTGCTGACCTAGCTGGAGTCTGCCTCACCGTCTTTCTCCCGTGTGTTCCCATTCATACAGAATTCACCCCTGGAAGTAGATGATGAGGGATTTGTCATCCGAGCTGACAGCACCCAGAATGATATCCTTTTTCTGCTCCCGCATGTTCAGCGGGGATGTTCAAGGTCGAGGAACACCATTCTGTCATATTTCAACTTTTAATGTGTAATAAATAAAACAGAGGGGTGAGGAATTAAAGAAAACATCACTGATGCCTTTAGTCGGCTTCTAAGACAGCTTCAATGCTCCTTGATGTATATATTCCAAGTCTTTTGAAGTTTACTGAGCACATGGACACCAGTCTTCTAAAACTTATGTCCTCATTGGGTGCTTTGATGGTGGAGCAGAGATGGCACCAAATCTCCCATTAATGTTCAGCTGGGTTGAGAACTGGTGACTGTAGAGACAGAACCATTTGGTTCACTTCATTTTAACACTCATCAAACCATTTCTTGTTCCCTATATGGAAGCATTTCAATTCATTACTTTTTTCCGTTTGCTTCTTACTCATTTGTATTGTTGATTAATCTGCTATTTTTTTTATAATTACTTAGAGTGTTGTGTAAAAATGTGTCTCTCTCTTGGATGCTTCTGCTTTTCTTTGTAATTTTGAATATTTTTAGCTTACATAGGTGACTTCGAAGAGATTTGTTTACACTGTAACATCAAAAAGCCATATTCCATCCACTGTTTTATGTAAAACAGTAAAACATGCAAGCTTCCAGCAGCTGCAATTACTTTTTATAGACACTGTTTTATGTCTGTTTTAGTTCTTAGAAACAAGTAACAAAAGTCTAACGTATGCCATCCTGATTTTAAGGTGCTGACCATGAACCATAATGTCCTCAGTTAAAGTATGGCTGGGGTGCTTGTTGCATGTAATTTACCGTCTTTTTTTTCATTGCTGTCATCTATTTACCGTTGACTTTTTAATAAGGCCGTAAAAATCTAAAGCACTCCAGAAATACTTTAATGTCCTTGGAAAAACTACCAACTTAGTCTGAACAGTATTCAATTACCACAAGGGTTACCAGAGAAAAGTAAGCAGTTCTTTCCATTTTTGAAGCAGTAGTCAAAAAATCTTCAGAACACAACTGAGCTTTGTACCAACAAACACGTGAGACACGACATCTGCTGCACGGGAACAACGCAGTCAGATAAACGACTTTAAAGAAGACAATCGGTGCCTTCAGATTAATCGCATCTCTTCACTTGGAGTACTCACACATTCTTAGATTCATTCAGGGAAAGACATTTGAATCAGTCATGTGACGGCCACAAATTAAACCATCACAAGATCGCTGAATAGACTCTAAGAAGACCCCTAACTGAGATAAAGACGTTATAAATGGAGCGTAATCAGAAGGTCGAAGGTGAGAAGCACGGTTAAACCAATTTGTCAGCACAGATGCCTGCATTCATGGCCTCATTAACTGTAAAGCCAGACAATTATAAAGATCTCATGTCCATTAACACAAGTGCCTCCACCTTCTTTATGCATTTGAGACAAATTCAGGCTGAATTGAGCAGCCTGCCATCCACCACCATGGGATATGAATGAATTGTCCAAATACTCAAATCCTCCATGTCCTGACTGATCAGCTCAGATCATTTATCAGCGGTAGAACTCTCCGTCCTGACAGATTCGAGGTAACTCTTTCTGCCTTTCTTGTCCTTCCGTTGAGCCCCCCGCCTGGCCAGAATCGACAGTGCACATTCATTAAAGACCCTCGAGCTGAAGATAACAGAAGCATGAGTAGTGAAGGGAAGTCCAAGGAGAAGAGGAAGGGGAAATGACTTTGCAGCAGGAAGTGGTGGTTCAGCTCTGCAGCATCTACACCTCCAGGAAACTCTGCGGTGCTTCTGCCTCAACTTGTGTTTTTCATGTTTGTGTTTCTTTATTGTTCTGATTTGATCTTTACAATGAACCAAATTCTGTGTTTTGTCTTCAAGGCAATCATCGTTTGTCTAAATGATGTTCACTCAAACTTGAACCAGTTGATTTGTAAACTGCCCGAGGATTTTTAACCCTCCCGTTGTGCTCATTTACAGGCACCAAAAAAATATTGTTTCCTTGTCTGAAAAAAAGCAAAAATTCTGCCAAGAAATTACCCATATTTCTGAAAATTTGCAAAACCTTCAGGAAGAAAATTCTAATAATTCCTTAAAAGTTTCCCTTTGAGGTTTTATGTTGTTTTTTTTTAAATCCCCCTAAATTTGGAAAGACAATTCTTGTATATATTTTAGAAAAAAATTTAAAAATCTTCCAAAAAATCCTAAAATATCTAAAGTGATTACAGATATATAAGTAAAACTTCTTATATTTTCTTTAAGAGCATTCACCAAAAAAATGAACCAAAATCCAGCTTGGATCGTTGTATTTTGGTTCATTTTTTTGTGAATGTTCTTAAACATTTTTTAACATTTCTTTTTTTCCACCAAAAAATGTTCAAAAATTTCCCCAAAATGTTTAAAATGTGGACATCAGAAGTTTCACTGTGAATTTTTTTCCCCTACATTTTCAGACTTTAATGCGGGTCGTCAGTTTTGACCTGCAGGATGACACGAAGGTTAATGCGATACCATATTTACCTTAAGCTAAAAAAGTCCCTCTCTTTCTCGTCACCAATAGATTTTCCTTTCTTGAAGCACCAAACACCATGATTTGTCCTCCTTGTTTGCTATATGAGCTTGTTTTCCTTGACCCTCCTCTCTCCCTGTACGCTGCTCTGAGGAAAAGGAGAACAACTTCTACTCTAGTGATTCAGATTTTGATGACGAGGAGCCAAAGAAGTTCCACATCCAGATCAGACCAGTGGCCAGCAGCAATCGCAGCAACTCTGTAGCCACAGAGAAGGAGCTGAAGGCTACCGTGGGGACGCTCACCCTGCCGCCCAACAGAGCAGCACGACAGCAGGTTGGTGGGTTTGTTGACATGAGAAACAAAAAAATGACATTCTTAGCATTTGGTTGTAGCATTTGTACGTATGGAAGAATAAAGATTTTAACAAATCCCATGAAAAGACTAAAACGACCAGCAGTTTGATGCTGCCAACAAGTTCTGACTAAAACCAAAGATTGATACAGTATATGACTTGGTGCTATTTGGTTTCTATGAGTTGTGACAATTTCATCAGTGAGCCGCGATGTTGCATTTAGTGACACTTTAATTCTTTACGATGAACATGAACAAGTCTAGTTTATTTTGAGGTTATTGCAGTATTTGTGCCCTGCTGCCACAAATACTTATTAATGCAGTAGTACTACAAATGCCCTTTATTTACTAAAAACTACACTACGCTCCAAAAAATTACTACTTTTCTGTTTCCTAAGCCATTGGGGTTGGTACAGGGAATGAAAGCTGGGAATTATTAGGAAACATGAAAAAGCTTTGTTGGTTTCTTCATTGGATTTGTTGACCATAATATAAACTATTAGCCTAGCCGCGCTAGACCCAGCTCTGAAGACACAAGGGTCTAGGAACGCTCAACAGGGAGGGAGGTGGGCTAAAAGGTTGTCTTTCAAATCACTCTGCAGCAATTGGGTAGGTATACAACCAATCAGCGCAACGAATAGGCTGACCTAGTTCCTAGAGCGCCGGATTGTTGCTAAGTCCCATTAGCTTCCCAACCAGCGGAGCCAACTGGTATATTAAGGATTTGCCATATCCCGTCGGCATAAGTCCAAATACGTCTTTCTTCTCAATGAAACCCTTCAGTGCCGTTCTTTGTTTATCTTTCAAGTTGAATTTTAGCTTCAAATCTTTAAGGGCTGTGACCAAAGCCGAGTCGAAAGATAACTGTTTATTGTGCGCCGGTTGTTTCTGTCAGAATCGTCGCGCCTCTGTCGTCACTTAGTTACGCCCGCCTTCTGACTCTACACTTCATGGTAATTTGTCCAGCCAGTTTTAGGAGAATCCAGCCTCGAGCCTTATGGAGGGTAACTAGACCCACCCTGGCAGAGAATTAAATTCGTTGCCGTGGGTTGTCTAGCGCGGCTAGGCTAATAAACTATAGCATGACTACAGCTTTATCTTTTACCTGAGTCCAGTGTATTGAATAATTCTGCCTCCCTGTCTTTACTTTCAGGTGTCAGTGAAGCGACATCTCTCCAGTAAGTTCAGTCCAGTCAGCTTGAATGTCTGGTTTTGGAGTAATTGTCTTCTTATTGTGCAGCAGATCTCCTTCCTGTGAAATATCCAGTGTTGTGTATTCTGTGCACTGCATCTTTGACAATCTTGATAGGTTAAATCTTGTGCTGCATCTCTGCAGGAAACGTGAGTACTGCAGGAGGCCGATCAGAGGAAGGTGAAGCTGCCTCCAACAGAGGTGAGGTTTCAAACTCTTTTACTTTGCCTGTTGTAGTGCTAAAACACTGAAGTTATACAAAAATGAACCGGCAAATATTTTTAATAATTTGCTCAAGGAAAATGATTCTATTTGGCTGATACGATAAATACAACAAGGCTGTAACAGAAATTGAAATGTGTTGTGGTAGTTTAGATGTTCAAAAGCCTCTGAGATTATCACACTTTGCAATAAAGTGCAAGTATACAACAAAACAAAATGTTATGCGTTTCGTAGTGTTAGCATCTTTTGCTCGTTTTGGTATGTAGCAATGCTTGCATGTTGGCTTCTACGCTTCTGGTTTCAGACTATTTCCAAACCGCGCTCCTTCTGCTTTCTTTATCCACTAAAACCAGTCACAAAGACTCTACACTTGTCATTTTTCTTAAACAATAACAAAGTGCTGTTTAACTAGAGCAAATGAGACGAGTAAGGAGAAGAAAACAGCGCTGCGAGTGAGTGAGTGAGGCAGGACTACTGCAGTGTGTCAATACACCGTCTGAGAGAAGAGTGAGCGAGGAAACACAGCGAGTATTAGTGTATCAATACTGTGCAATTGAGTACTGAAAGAATCGGTGTACTGACAATCGATATTTTCAATTGTACAGGTCTTTTTCACTGTTTTGTGACTTTCTAACCTTTAATAAATTACTTGTTAAGAAAATACTTCTATCGATAGTAGAAATTATTATTAGTTATGGCACTCATTCTGTATTTGTACCAGTCAGTACCTAAACAGAAAAATCATTGTTCGTCTTCCAGCATTTGCACTTATCATGAGAGCTTCAAGTTACCATCCCTTCATTTTATGTTGTTTGTAATCTGAAACAGTGAAAACCGATTCCCACACACCCTCACAGCCACATCTGTAGCGTCAGTAAATGCTTTGGTGTCACATTTCTCCACCTCCAGCCTCCTTAACCCCCCGTGTTTCTCTCTTCACCAGCAGATCTCTTCATTGGCCGACCTTGCTTGAACGGCCCCCCTCCATTAGTCACAGGCTGTCCTCTGCTCGTGCCCCAAAACATGTTTTATCACCTACAGGTTCATTAGCTGACACAAGGTTAGGCAGGAATGTGGGAGGCTACAACCTGCTGCACTCCAGCAGGGAGCAGGGAGAGTCTCCCTCCTAAATCCAGACGCAGCAGGATTAATGATCAGCACCTGATTAAAGCGGTTACTCTGCAGTGACAGCAGCAGTGGCTGGAGCTCAGTGAAAGCGGGCTAATTGCTGGTATTTATCACAAAGAAGGTAATGGCTGATGGGTTTTTCCCTTATGTCGTCTTATCTCAGCCCATCCCGGCCTCCTCTCAACGCTCTGACAAAGGACACCCTGCTGCTGATTAGTCTTGATTAGGGAACATCTTCTGTGACTCACTGTATCTCTTTGTGTGTGTTGTTTCTTAGCAGATGCAGAGCAGGAGGGCCTCCGCAGGTCCACCTCCAGCCCTGATCACAGCAGGTGAGATCGCTCTGCCCTTCTCTTCATCTGCTTCCTCCTTCTTCTTATCTGTCTCGGAGCAGAGAGACATTTTTGGAGTTTAAATTGCATCATCAGTGGCCTTTCAGCAGTTTGAAGCTCTCCGGGTTTTCCCCTCACAGTCCTTCTCTCCTTAATTTGTTTTTGGCCATCTTCTAGTTTTTCATTCGTCAGCTCATTTCTCTCAGTTATTTTCGCCTTTTTCATTTCCTCTGTAGCACCGACAAAGCACCATGAACATTTTTGCTTTTACTATACCAAGAAACAAACTATAGCACCAGTGGAAATGCTTGCACTATATGAAAAAATAGGATTTAGACACTTAAAGAGAAAGCCATGAACATTAATCTGCTGCTGTAACAGCCTTCAGGTCCAGGCTTTCCATCTGATTTTAGAACGCTGGCTGCAGGGATTTGCTTCCATTCAGCCAAAAGAGCATTAATAAGGCCGAGCACTGATTCCGGTGATAAGATCTGGTCCGTCTCATCACAAAAGCTCTGCTCTGTGCAAACCAGTAATCTTACACACCAAACTGAGAAAAGCAATTTCTTTCAAGCATTATGCAGAGGAACGTTAATAGGCAGAGAGGAATCTTCCCCAAACTATTGCACACTAATGGTGAATCAGAACAAGTTAATATAATTTAATGTCCATCTACTGGATGCTAGACTGCATTAATCGGCAACATACAGGCACTATCACTCTGTGTGTTGGAGGTCAGAATATGTCGTTGTTTTAGTTAGAGTTCAGTTTTCTTGTAGAATATTTTGTCAGAATTATGATTTCTCTCCTGCATTTTAAACTACACTATGATAAACTGTTGTGTTTGTGGGAAATCCCACATGTTTTTTTCAGATATAAACTCAGCATCAGATCAAAATTACACTAATTTAAAGAGCAAACAATGAAGAATAAAGAATGCGAAAAAAATCACCCTGCAGAAACACCAGATAACAATATATATAGTACAATGATGTTTTCAGCACACAGTACAGTACATTTTTGCATCTATAGTCTTTCTTCCTGCAGTCTTCACAATCTCCCAGTGTCCTCCACTCTCTCACTTACGCCCACACTTCTGTCCTCACTTTGCCTCCTTTTCATTATTTTTTCCTTCTCTTCAGTCCCTCCGTTATTCCTCCATCCTCCCTGATTTTCTTCCTCGTGTCCTCTCTGCTCTCCGTCAGGTTGAGTTCGACAGCGTCAGGCTCTGACAGTCTGTTCGGACCTCCGCTGGAATCGGCCTTCAAGTCCAAAAGCTTCGACAGCCGAGAGCAGCTGAGAGATCAGAGCGCTTTTGGTGCTTCTGAATGTAAGAGAAGTTTTGTTAAAAATAATTTCGGAGCATGTTTTTTTTTTTTAATGTGGATATTAATACTGTATCGGCTCAAACATTGTACAACCAGCCCTGATTATGACACGATTACCTCTTTAGCAACAAGTGTTTTTGCAATGACCTTAGTTTTGATGAATTGATGTTTTTGTGGCAGTTAGCATTTTTTTAGATTATCTGTAGTGATTTATGTAGAACTTACAGAATATGTTTAAATAAAAACTTCAACACGATACATTGAAACACAGATTACCACTCCATTTAATCTGCAATAACAACAAATGAAAAACAAAGACACAAAATGGTGACCGGACAAGCAATAAGGTGTTGTTTCTGCATGCATAAATATGCTGCATCTCTACTGCCCTGCTCCAGCTTTCCTGCTGTTGGAGTTGTGCAATGAGCACATAAAGGTATTTCAAATAAACCGTACACAGAGCCACATAAGAGTCACATAAAAATGTCTTATTTGCAGCCAGTTTTCTGAAGTAAAAAACAATGACATTGGAATGTATTAAGCAAATAACAAATTCCCATTTAAAAAAACTTATATAGTGTGTGATAAAGTAGTAGTTTCACATAGACATATTCGGATAGATAGTTGTTTTATCTGCATTTTTACTTTAAAGAGAACTGCGCTTTTATTTGACTGATTTTCTAATGTGTTTTTGGAACTATATTAACTATAATTTAACTAAAAATTACAATGAACTTATGTTCCCATGAAGATATTTACCAGCAGCCATTCTTTTTGGGCCAAATACTGCCAACAAAACTCTCTGTCTGTACTTAGCCTGAGAAGCGATACTCAGGGCTTAAAATATCCTCAGAGCTCTGAAATCACTGAGAGCACAGTAATAACGGAAGGTGACTCAATTTTACATTTTCTGAAAAAAATTGTGAAAAAGAGGTCATTTTCCACCATCGCTAGTGGAAACTAAACCTGGGCTTAGTTTTGTATTTATCAAAACAGAAAACCTTTCCTTCAAGAAAAGATTTGTCACCTGATCAGTTTCTAAAAACTGTTGAAACGGATGGAAAGATATTATTAAACGTAGTCCTTAAAAATATGATACTTGAACTGTACTGGCTTAAGTCGAGCATTAATGGAACAGCCTCTGATCTTTTCCATCCCTTCATCCCAAAGCTTATCAGGTATCTCTGAGCCTCAAGGTGATGACTGTGGGGGGGTGAGCTCTGCATAGAAGTCTATAAATTGGACCATTAGGCATTTGAAGGAAAGAATTTGAACAACGTGGTCATAGCCTGGCAGGCTGATGGGTTTTAGACAACAGCTGGTTGAAAGAAGCACATTTCTCGCTGATGTTGAAGTCTCAAAAATGAGACCTAATGAGGTTCGATTTGTACAAAGAGAACATCTGTTCTGCAAAAATGCTAATGACAAGTCCCTGAGTATAATAAAGCCTTCACTTTTTCACTTCTAATATACAGAAAAAACAGATTGCCTTATATTTGGGACAAAATGTTGACATTGTATTGCTGTTGTTACTGTGTTTTTGTTTGTCTGGAAACATCAATGTATAGCTGCAGATCAGCAACATCTAATTCCACCTATATATATGTATATATATATATATATATATATATATATATATATATTATTATTTTTTTTTTTTTTTTTTGAGGTTCCCTCTCAGATCTACTGCACTCTGCTGATTTCCTGTCGTGTGTTTATTGTGTTTGTCAGATGCTGCCTTCTCGTCCGACTCCTCCTCTCCAGAGAATGTTGAAGACTCTGGCCTGGACTCTCCTTCCCATCAGCCCCTTGGGCCCTCCCCTGAGCCCGTGGGTTGGGCTGCATGGCCTCCAATGCCACAGAATAAGGAGCAGACACAAACACTGGGGCGACCAGTGGACCCTTTCCTCTCTGCTTTCCGGGACCCCTCCCCTGGACGCCCTCACCAGCAGGACGACCCCGCCAGCGTCTGGTCCGTCGCCTCTTCACGTCCCTCACGTGTCCCCCCAGAGATGGACACATCGATGCGGTTCCCTGCTTTCTCTCAGTCCCTCCCTCAACCTGAGATGGAGTCGTCGGTGTGGAACTGCAAACACATCCCACCTGAGGACCCCTTCCTCGCCGCCTTTGAGAGGACTGTCACCCAGGAGACTCTAAGCCTCTCTGACGCCTGGGCACGCCCACCGCCTCGCCCCACCCAGGAGGGCAGGGGCATGGAGGTGAGAGGGGACCCGTTCTCTGTCGCCATCTCCGACACCAAGACACTCCCAACCCCTTCCTCTTCCTCTTCATCCTCCTCCTCCAATCGTAAGGAGAGAGACAGGAAACGAGACCGAAGCCTCCCACCTCCAGTTTCTTCCGATGACCCCTTTGCGATCACGATGATTGGCAGCCCAACTCACCAGTCGTCGCTGGCTGCAGCGGCTGGGATAATCCCTCCACACAGCAGCAGCAGCAGCAGCAGCAGCAGCGGTGGTTCTGCCAGCAGCAATAGGCTGGGACTCGATGTTAACACAGGCTCTTTGCCGTCAGCTCAGCCAAAGAAAGAGCTGATGCACTGGAACTCTGTCCACAACCCGTTCAGTGAAGGTGTCGGCTCCAAATCACAGGAGAGAGGCGGAAAAGGAGAGGGAGGAGCCGGAGGAGAGAGGAGGAAGCACAGATCATCAGAAAGCGAGCCGCGCAGGAACGCCCCTCCCCTCACGAGGCATTCAGGACCCCAGGAGGATCTGTGCTTCTCAACGGACAAAGATCAGGACTGTCTGGATCTGAACACTCAGATATCCTGCAATATCGGCTCTCACAAGGGTATTGACCTCTTCTTCTTTATGTGGCATTTACATTTGACCTACGAGAGATTCTGACATAAAAGCCTGGGGACAAGCAAGAATAAAAATAACACACGTAGAGTTCTATAGCAACTTAGATAGTATAATGTACATTTCCCCTACTCTAGTTACTGAAGTAAACAGCTTGAGTCATATATACTAGTTTGTGGGTCACTGCTGTCGGAAAAGAAAATTTATTTTTATACGTTTAGTTTTATAGCTTCATTCAGTCTTTGATGAGAATTTGAGAGAAATATGGAAGAAGGTGGCCTTCAGCTTTAAATGCTTTCTAAGTTATTTCTCTACTTTCATTACAAACTCTGATAGAGAAATACGGGACGATAAATTCTTCACTGAGCGTCCAGAGCAGTTCATTCAGCAACAATAAACAAAAACATAGCAGCATTCATCTATATTGCAGCTCCATTTCATGTGTAAAAAGCATAAATCAGGAGCTAATGGGACTTCTGAATTAAACCAGTAACCCAGGACTGAGGCAAGAAATAGTTTAGTCTTATATAAAATATGTATAAAATGCAGAAAAAATCCTGCTTCCAAACAACTCATTCTGTGGCTCAGTGTGCCGATTTCTAACAAAAGCACACCTGTGCCCCCAGACAGTTTTGACTTAATTATTCAGCAAATCTTTTCATCAGGGGGCTGTCTGGTAAGCTCTTCATTAAGGCCTCATTGAGTTAAATAAATCTTGAAAAATTGAAACTGCATATTAAACGACGATAGACTCATTTCTAAAACGGAAAGGTCAGGGTGGGGACGTTTTTTTTCCAGAATGGTGCTGCCTACACCCACAACACTTTTGTCTTGCCTCACAATAGTGGTGCCTTACCTCTGACGCACAGACACACACTGGGCTGCTTTATTTTACAATATCATACGTTATGGTGCCGCGTACGTGAGAGTTAGGTACAGGTCTACTCCATTACTTATAGAAAGGAAACTCTTTCTGCTGCTGAGACAATGTGTGGTTTCATGCATGTAGTGATGGTTTTGAGTATTGCATTGAAGTTACTGTATTCCTAATCTTATGTGATATGCTGGGAAGATCTCAGTCATTTATAGCACCGGAAATTCACTAAACATCAGCATCTGTAACGTAGACTGAACCACAAATACAGGTGAAGTCCAAACAGTAATATCCAGCCTCAGCTTCACCAGTTAGACACACAGAGCAGCTCATACTGCCAGAGATCAGACTTTTAAATTGAGTTTTTCACAGGACCTGCAGCTTTTCCCGTATATTATAACTGGAGCAACACTCTAAGTGTTTATATGGATCAAAAGCAGTCACCCTGGAGTAGTCTCCTCACCTTCATGTTGAAATCAGTCTGCTGAGGTGGCGTGGGCATCTGATTAAGATGTTTTCTGGGTGCTTTCCTTTGAAAGTTTCACAGGCATTTCCAACTGGGAGGAGACTTCAGGGTGGACCTTGAACTAACTGGAGAGATTATATGTCTCACCTGGCCTGGAAAAACTTTAGGATCTCCCAGGTTAAAGGTTTGTCTGGCCTGCTTAGCCAGCTGACACTGTGTAGTCTGGATGAGCAGAAGAAAGTGAATAGATGGATGAGGGTAGTTCAGAAGGAAAAAAAAAATGCTCTTTGTGATCTTTTGGTGCTTCGTAGACTCTCAGTTAATTGTCAATTAACTGAGTCATCAATCTGATATTAAAATTAATCTGGAGTTGATGAGATAACTGATGAATAATTTAAGTCATTTGCCAAATCTATTGGGCCTGATCTTTTTATGTTTTAATCACGTGACAATAAAACTCATTTCTGATGTTCAGTTCAGTGCTATTGGCATTTACAAAAGAAAAGCTTTGACTTTCACTCATGCTCAGTTTGTTAATAACCTTCATCGTATCACACGTTTATATTAGTATTAGCTGACGGATTGAGGATCGACAGTGTGTTCAAGTGATCAACACTGTGTGGGATTTGTTTATTTCTTTCCTACTAGGGAAGAAAATCCAACAGGATGGAGAATCTCTCAATTAAACCAATACAAATAAAATGTTGTTGTATTTGGTGCCAGCATGTTTTGGCAGTCTGGTATTTACAGATTGTCTCTAGCTGCTCTGAACGCAGCTTTTGGCCGATTGTAGAGGACGTCTGTGTCTCGTACTCCAGTGCAGTGTGTGATTCAGATCTGCTTTGAGCCATTTTCTGTGTTTGTGTCTTTGTAAGGTTCCAAACACAATTTCAGGCAAGACGCGGCTGAAGTGGTTGCAGCTGCTCCTCAGAGAGCCGCCCGGGCCAAGAGGTCTTCAGGCCGACTCAGCGGCTGTGAGCGAGTGAGTGTCAGCTATGAGTTTACAGCTCAGTAAATCCATATCCTCCTAATATTATGTTTTTATGATCATACATTTATCGGACTTAATTATTACTTTGGACTCATAACTGCACAGCCTTTTTAAATATTGTAGCTTTATTCCTAAAAGCTCCCCTGTATTTTTTTAGAGGGCTTTAAAATTGGAGACAAACTGCAGATAATAGCTGTCTGCAGGTGTAAAACCTTTTAACTCAGGAAAACTGATCATTTACTGAGTGAAAAGAAAATGGAAAACTCCTTCCACCCACTCCAATAGTTTTATAATACTGTAAATATTATCTTGCTGATGAGCATTTCGGGTTCTTAAAATGTTAAAATTGTAAATCAGGGTTTCTGCAGGGCATTAAAAAGTATTAATAGTCATTAAATAGATTTTTGTGAAAATTAAGGGCGTAAACATGCCGAAACATTGCGAGAATTGTTCTGGCCGGTCGGGTACAATCGCCAAAAACTGCATGTTTTTAAAGTGACCGGCAGGCTGGACCAGGTGGAGGAGAGCTGGGAAATGAGGGAGTGCAAACTCCAGCAAAAAATGCCTACAAAACATGGAATTCAGAGAATGACTACAGACCATTGGGTGGTCAGGGGTGGTTTCCGGATTCAGAAATAGTGAAATGTAGGGACAGTTTTCATATAAGAATCATCTTTTACAAAAAAGCAAACCTGTGTAATTTGTTGAGTTCACGGTTGTGGCATTAAAATTTTTGTGGTATAGCATTAAAATAAAATTAAAAAGCTTTAAATTTATCTACTTATTGTCTACCTATGATCAGGTGGAAGTATCACCCGATAAGATTACTCTTAATATCTCCCCTGTGTGTTTCAGTCTCGGTCACTGTGCTCCTCCCCGCTGCCGGAGCCCAGCCCGTCCCTCACCTCCTCTTCCTCCTCCAGTCCCAGTGAGTGGGGGCCACAGGCCAGCGAGTGGGGGGCCCAGAACCGAGCAGCCAGCCCCGCCAGGCCGGGACAAGTCTCACCGCTGCCCTACCAGCACCAGGACCACCAGCCGAGACAGTGTAAGACAAATGAGCACATTTCTGAAGTCAGTTAGAGGCAGTGGACAATTTCTCTTCATGTGAGCACAAGGCAGCACAGGAATGAGTATCTGTAAAGGAATACCTAGTTTGTATATTCCAGATCCGCATTTAAAAAAGTGAAAAAGCATATTTTGTTAGATATTTTTCTGAAACTGTTCCTTTAAACTCACATTTGTTCTCCACAGTACACCTGTCCAGAGGTCCCAGTCCCATTTCCCTCAGCACACAGGAGGCCTGGCCAGTCGCAGCGGCCATCACAGAATACATCAACGCCTACTTCAAAGGTGGACAGCACAACCGGTCAGCATGATGCTTACTCTTCTCAAAAATAACAGATGTTTTGTACAGGGTGTCCCAAAAAATTGGCATCATTTCACAGGTCTATAATTTTGGCAATTCTTTTTGAAATAACCTCAAATTTTCACAGAATGTATGGAAACTGTTCAAGATTTTATGTTTAATGTGTCATTTTTGTTCTTTTTTCAGGTTGAGCCATGCCGTTCACTCCCAAAAAGAAGTCCTTTTGCGTCTTGGAATATGCTCACACACAGTCACCCAAGACTGCAGCGTGCCTTCAATGCAAAATTTGGAAAAATTTCACCAACCGGCAAACAAATTTGGACTTGGTACCAAAAATTTAAAGAGGAAGGCTGCTTATGCAGGGCTAAAGGATCTGGTAGACCATCATCAACATCAGCATATTCCAAGACGCTAAAGGACTTCTCTTTGGGAGTGAACGGCATGGCTCAACCTGAAAACAGAAAAAAAATAAAACATTAAATATATCTTGATCTGGTTCTATACATTCTGTGAAAATTTGAGGTTATTTCAACAAGAATTGCCAAAATTATTGGCCTGCGAAATGGTGTCCAATTTTTTGGGACACCCTGTATATTCCATGTTGTTTATCCTCTGAAAACCAAGCAGGTTTCGGAGTATTTTTTGCTCCTGCTACATTTTCACTCGCTGTGAAATAATTTTTTAGTCCTATCAACTCCTGCACATCTCAGAAACAGAAACGGTACAGAGCTCAAATATGTCTTCTGTGCAGTATGACACAATTCTAATGCTTTAAACCATAAAAAAGCTTTTTTTCCCGATGAAGAGAACATTATATTAATCAGAAATACAGTCTAGACATTGTTAATGTGACTAATAACAACATGCTCAGTTTTTGCAACCTCAACATATCAGGTGCTTTTTCTCTCTACTCTGCACTCCAGTTGTTGAAAGATATTTCACCGTGCTAAATGTATCCTCCAACAACTTGCACCCTGTTCCCCATTGTACTGTTTTTGGCCGTGCTGCTTTCATTTTTTTGATCAATTATGGTTTATTTTCCTCTCAGTCTCGCTAATAGATTTCCATACTTGTCCCCGGTCTACTCAGTGTAAACACATCATGCAGTTCAGCAGAATGTCACCAAGTTTTTGTCATATGACAAAAAATTGACTCTGTCATGGCTTCTAGATTACAATGAGGAGGAGATTTTATTGTTTATTAATATTTTATGTTCTTTACATGATCTGATTACTGCAAATACTTATTTTTGGCAAATGTATGAATAAGACATGTACAATACAGTGATTTTTATGAAATACTATGTTTGCTTGTTGACATATCAGAGAAGAAAGACACATTTTGTTAAATAAACTTGGTGTGTGCTGTGTTTTTCTCCCTTTCTTCAGATGTTTAGTGAAGATCACAGGTGACCTGACGATGTCCTTCCCCGCAGGCATCACGAGGATTTTCACAGCCAACCCCAACGTTCCTGTTCTCAGCTTCAGGCTGCTCAACATCTCACGGATCGATCACTTCCTGCCCAATCAAAAGCTGCTCTACAGGTCAGCTGCCTCCTGATTTTTGTGTTACAAACCCGTCTGCTCCTCTGTGAGATGCTTATCAGTCTGTTGTGTCCACAGTGATCCGTCTCAGAGTGACCCAGACACCAGAGACTTCTGGTTCAACATGCAGGCGCTGCAGCTCTACCTGCAGAGAGAAGCTGAACTCAACCCCCAGGCTTCATACTACAACGTCGGCCTGCTCAAGTATCAGGTCTGGACTTAAAATGTGACATCACACCCTGCAGTGCAGATATTTTCTGCTCCTCCTGCTGTTATAATGCTGTTACGGGCTACACAGTGGCGTGGTGTTTCGCACTTCTCGCCTTGCAGCTACTCCCCGCCTTCGCAGGATCTTTCTGCATGGAGTTTGCATGTTGTCCCTGTGCATGTGTGGGTTTTCTCTCACAGTCCAAAAATATGCTGAGGTTAACTGATTATTCTAAATTTGCCCGTAGGTGTGAATGTGAGTGTGACTGTTTTACCTGCTTTAAATTACTGTCTTATTTTTAAGTTTTTTTTTTCTTGTTTTTTTACTGTGAAGCACTTTGATCACCCTTTGAGCTGCTGTAAAGGACTGCACAAACAAACTTTGATTGATTGATTGATTGATCCAGTTTCTCATCATCCTAACAAATTTTCTTCCGGGATTTTGGATCGTGTCATTTAAAAATTACAAAAACATGTTCATGCTTAATTTCCAAATAACTGCCAATTAATTAATTAAAGGAAAATTCTGATGTCTTTTAACTAGTAATAATATATTTCATTGACTATTTATCATTGGAAATCTATTATTCACATCTGCTGAGGTCTGAGGGAAACTGATTTTAAGTTGAATTTTGCTGGCTAAACATTGTCTGTTTTTGTGTTATTAAGTTCCAAATTACACAGTGCTTAATGAACCACTTTCTTATTGATTTCACGGCCACTGTTTTTAAATTAGAGACCATAATTCTGCGCTGGACCTCTGTTTTTTTTTAAAAATTTTTTCAAGCTGTGCGCCTCGTTGTGTCCTCAGGTTTCGTCTCAGGACCCGGGCCGGGCTCCTCTGCTGCTGTCGGCTGAGTGTCAGCGGAGCGGCACGGTGACTCGGGTGTCTCTGGATTATCACTGCTGTCCTGCCACCGCTCCCTCCACGCAGCTCACCGCCGTTCAGGTGCTGCTGCCGCTGGACCACACTGCCACAGACCTGCAGTGTCAGCCGCCCGCCTCCTGGTGAGCAGCGACGATGAAAGGATAATGAGGAGTTTCTCATGAGTGAGGGCTGTTATTTACCAGATGAATGCAATCAAGAGGTTTATTTTAATGCACAAAAGAATCATAAACCATGTAGCGACATGGAAGAAAGCTTAACTTTTCCTCCAAGCCAGAAAAGAAGACTGATTGGGTGCCGAGTTCATATTTTTGTTCAGTGTAACATAAAACATGTAATCAAGTCGGGGCTGCAGCTGAACAGTATCCAGCTTCTTACAATATCTCACCTCCCTAGCTGCCATTGTACGGTAAACCAGCATCGCCCCTTGCTGTGATAGTTTCTTCCTGACATATTATCTACTGTAGACAGACAGACACAGCCAGAACAAGGTTCTCCTCCATTCTCTGGGCTCCCAACTTAATGATTCCTGCCTTTATAACTGTTTGAAAAGGAGCAACAATAAAAACATAATCACGTTTCTGAAAGTTCAAAAGATTTTCGACTAGAAGTGGTCACATGAGGACGCCACTCATCCTCATCAAATATCAAACTAAATATGAGCTACATTTAATGTTTTTATTTAAATAAGTAGAAATGCAGGACCCGAGCAGCATAAATATATGTGATTGTTTCCACAGGTGAATTATTTGTTTTGTTTGTAATGAAACAGTCCTCATAAAGGCCACAGAGTGATGGAGGCCTTTAAACACATCCTAATCCAGCAACATCTGTATATTAAAACCGACTTTATGTACTTAGAAGGTACTTAAGTCACTTTAAAAACTGTTGGAGACACAATTAGAAAGCTAATTGATCAGTGAACTGATAGTTAATAGTTTTGGTAATCAATTCAGTTTGCAGTAACAAAAACAAAAAATACTGTTTTTGGAATTGCATTCACATCTTTTTAAGTTCATGTTGCCATTTTGAGTTTGTATGATCAAAGTTCTGCTTCTTGTTGTCTTAAAATATATCTTCAGTCCTTTTTAAGATGTTCTCTGTGATTAGAAGATGCTGGTTCTGTGATGAAGTGAAGCTCTTTTACTTCCTTTTTATAGTAAATGATTTTATACTGGATATCCGTCTCTTCATATTAATCTTCTTCAGAGAAATGAGAGATAACGTATGGACTTGGTATCTTTGTGTACAGACATTTGTTGTATCACTTTACAAATAGTTTCCAGAAACACTGTTTTCCCACAGTATTTTCTGACATTTCCCAAAAAAAACCCAAAAAGCAAATCCTGTGATCAAATCTACATCATATGATCCACATTATCTCAAACATCTCTGACATCTGTGGAGCTTCTTAATTTTTTACTTCTGGTGTTAAAATACAGAAACAAATCCGATTTTTCCAGAGACACGATCTCGCTTCATTCACCAGTTTTCTGTTCTATGTTTAGACGCCTTTTAAAACCAATTAATCATTTAATTAAAGCAAAAGCAAAAAAACATATTCAACATTTTTATTTTCTCAGTTGTGAGATTTGTCGTGGGCTCTTTTGTTAAATATATTTTCACAATATATATATTTAGATTTTCAAGCACTGATGAGACAAAACTCCCATGATGAGCATTTTTCACTTTTTCTGCTGCTCTACAGAGTAAATTCATGTGCACTCACAAGAATATTTGACCCGCTATGAATTTAGAATAATATTGTGACTGGTGGATAACAGGAGAACTTTAAAGACCATCAAAGGCAGCAGATTAAGGAGCAGGTGAGGCTTTACTGACTATTTATTTGTCTCTGCAGGAACGCTGAGGAGCGACGGCTGCTGTGGAAGCTTCCCAACCTTTCCCCGACCAATCACAGCAAAGGTCAGAGCTCTGCCGCTGCTCTTCTTACCCCTCTGCTTTTCTTTTTTACCCCTCAGTGAAGGAGCGAGCTTTGATTATTAAATGCTGCTCACACTGGCTGTCTATTAATTTATTAGTCTTCTCATTAAAGCTGGTGCCAGAGTTTTCAGCTTCATCGCCTTCCCATCGGTTTCACTTTTCTACACTTTGTCGGGACAAATGTAGAAATGAGTAATTGAGAGTTGAGGAAAGAGATCTCTGCGCTTGACTTCGTCCTCTTTTTAAAAAGCAGAAGCCTGAAGGCGTATCATTACCTTCTTCACAGCCGCATTAGCATTTGAACGTGGCAGCTGCTCTCATCAACCTGGTGGAGACGAACAAAATGAACTCTCGTTTTGTTCGTGCTTCTGAATGCCCGACTGACGGAAAGAATCATAAAATATTCACTTTTTATTTTGTGTCGGCTTGATTGTGTCTCATATTCCACAACCTTTGTGCCACACAAATGAGAGACGGCTTGTAATAGAGGATTTTCTGGCTCTAATTTGAGATGGGTACGTGCACAGTTAAATCATTTGATCTCCAGCTTTCCTTCACCTATGTGCTTCTTTGTTCCAGACACCCACGTTTCTGCTTTTCGTTTTATTCATTTTTTTTCGTCTAATGATATATTATTACCTCAGTGTGAAGCTATGCGCTTTGAGAGCAGAGGAGAAGAAACTATTCAGAGCCACCAGTGATGGATGGGATGATAAAAGTGAAAACCTTTATAGTTCGAAGACTTCTCTGATTTATGAACCAGTGACAAAAGCACTGAAAGGTCACCATAACTCCTTGCTGTCCCTTCAAATCCTGTTTTCCTGCATAACGTCTGTGTCTTTGTGACTGAAGTGTTGAAAATGCCACTTTACTTAAATCCTGTCTGCCAGCGTTGAGGCTGTAATTAATTAGTTTCACCGGACATCTTGTGAACACAAGCAGATGTGCCGGAGAAGATATTTTTCAGATTGATGAGGAGCTTTACAGTCGCTCCTAAATTTACCAGCAGTGCTTCTCTCTTCTTTCTCGCTGTGTCTTCATTGTAGTTAATAAATCTAGCATGCAGCTCTTTGTGACGTTTACACACAGAGGACTGTGGCTCTCGCTTGTTCAGTGGCTTCCAGGCTAAAAGATGGTGAGACGTGAAGGTTAAACAAGGTTAGAATTGATGGAAGAGTTAAAGATGCATCAATCATGCATCACTGTTCAACAATTCTGATCAGATTCAGTGTCTAACTAACAATTCTATCCTTCTTTTCCCCTCAACTTTACTCCAAATGTCTTGTTTTGTTCCAATGTGTGCAGTTTGCTCTCATTTCTGGGGAAAAAAAAAGAAGAGCATTGAATCCTTCTGTTAAAGATGAAAGTAAATAAGTGCCATGGATTAACCTTTTATCTAAAAGCTTTTAATGTTCAACTTGGAGTCCTTCAGCGTGTATTTGGACTGACTTTTAGTACTAAAAGAAGTAAAAACAGACAGAAGGAAGCTCCACAGACTGAACCAGAAGAAGCTGAAACGTGAAAATAATATTTTTGTTTGAAGAGACAATTTTTCTTTAAAATTTTTTTTAAATAACCTTAAGGTCAGATAAGCAATTTTAGTTGGTTTTTTTTTCATGTTTATGTTGTAGCTAATCAGAATTTCATCCCCACTGAGTATTTATATGTCAGTGGGTTTAAAATAAAGTCCTCTTGATTCTGACAGACATTCCTGTTAAACTCTCACCAATAGTTTCCACACATTATCTATGACCGTTATCACTGCTGAGCTTTATGGTGGTGTGTGTGTGTGTGTTGCAGGCTCAGGGACTCTGTGTGCCAGCTGGCAGTGCCTGGAGGTCCCCCGCGGCCCCCCACCCAGCCTGGCTGTTCAGTTTGTGGGCTCCGGGGCCTCGCTGTCGGGTATGGACGTGGAGCTGGTGGGCAGCCGCTACCGCATGTCACTGGTCAAGAAGAGATTCGCCACAGGTGACGATCTGAACACACCCTCTGGGCTACAAGTATACACGCTAGCATTAGCTTTATAGGGGCTCTGACAAATGAAACAGTGGTACCTGTGGGTGTATCCTCCTTCATTCTGGTCCTCATGAAGGTATCAAACCTGCTGTGTATTTACAGTAAGAAACGTTTGAACTTCAGTATTTAATTTCCAATTATATTTAAAGGGCGGCTTGGCTCAGTGGGTAGAGTGGCCGTCTTGTAACTGGAAGGTTGCCGGTTTGATCCTCGGCCCGTCATGTCGAGGTGTCCCTGAGCAAGACACCGAACCCCTAATTGCTCCTGGTGGGTCGTGGTTAGCGCCTTGCATGGCAGCTTCTGCCATCAGTGTGTGAATGTGTGAATGTGATGTATCATGTAAAGCGCTTTGGATAAAAGTGCTATATAAATACAACCATTTACCATTTATTTAAAGAACTAATAATGAAACAAATACAGTTCATTCATTTTTCCAACAACAGATGAGTTCACTAATGATAGTTTTGCAGATTAATCTTTCAGATCATTTTTCTGATTAGAATGCAAAACATTTACATCCTCTATTGCTGTTTTTTTCTGTTTTATATCATCATATATTTAATATGTTTGCATTCTGGATAATTGAAGAACTCCTGCTAAACAAGCAGCATGAAGACCTTGGCTCTGGAAGCTCTGGACTGAAGACAAATGTTTCCCACTTTCTAATAAACGAGGACATTTATTGATTTTTATTGATTATTTGACAAAAAGCACTAAAGGCACTCAGTACAATTTATAAACTAATTAGCATTTACAACTGCCAACTTGATGAATGAAACCTTTCAGTAATGATTTGATGAAGTGCCAGATTTAATGGCAACAAAGGGGAAAAACCTGTGAACATTTAACATTTGAAACCACATTTTTACCAAATAGAAAGCCTGAAGGGACAGTTTCCAGCCTTGCATCACATTTGTAGTTCTTAATAATGATTTACAGTGAAGCTAATTAAACCTTTCATAAAAGGTGCATTTTAGAAAGTGAAAACAGCCCCAGTTTTCTTAGATTTTTATGGCGTCCATTACAATAAAGCAACAATAGAAAAGAAACCCCTTATTTTATTTCTTGCTAAGAGTGGAATGAAAAGACTGATATCATATCTGTATGCTTTGCTAAATATAAAGCTGTAGCCTGTGTTTAGATTTTAGATTAGCCCGTACTAATTAACCAATAGCAACATGTTCTGGTTGGACACACGATGCAAATGAATCCACAAATAAAGAGAAGTCAGAATTGTTACACTTCACTTTTTGCTGTGATGGAACAAAGACAAATCGTGTTCAGTAATGACTGGCACACAACCTTTATTTGTTTGAGCCAAGCTAACCAGCAAATGGCTTGAGCTCCATACTTACCAGAAGACATTGGTTGTATGAATCTTGTCAGTAAACTTTCAGCAGGACAGAAAAGTTATATTTTAAATCTACTTTGTAAATTAAAAAAAAAAAAGGATTGGATTGGTTTGATATATATCATCAGAATTTTTAATGTGTTTTACAAAAAGCTCACATTATGCTTTCTGGGGTCCTTTAGTGTGTCAGCTTGTTCTCTCCCACAGAAATCTCTGCTTCTTAGCTGCCTGTAGCACCATGTTTACAGTCCATGCTTTTCTCCTGTTGCTTATTTTCATCACTGTGTCACATTTTTATCATGGCTAATTTGGTACGTCCTCAGTCTGTCTGTTTCCTTGTTTCCATGTAAACATAATTCAGTAGACCCCAAAAATATCACTATATCCATGTAATTGTGCATAATAGGGGCTCTTTAATTTCATCAAATCTTTAGCACATGACTGGCCTATTTTAGAAATGTCTTTTCTCTCTGCACATGACTTTATTTTTTTAATGCCTTTGACAGGAAAGTACATGGCGGGCTGCTCCCTGTGAATCATGTGAAGGACTGTCAGATTCCCAAATGGACCACGGCTGAAGGTTCAGAGAACTTAGCACTTTTACAGCGTCTGAGGTGAGAGAGGTCGTTCTTGGTAAGACTTACAGCTCAGCCTCGAAGGACAATGTGCACTTACTTCTGACGGTGTCCTGCTGCTTTAGGACCAAGCCTTTTCTTCTTCCTTTCCTGTAACTTAAGTTGTGTGTTGTACATTCAGTCCTGCCTTTTCCAGAAGGAAGTTGTCTTTTTTCTATTGAATCTTCTCTGTTCACATCATGTTCTGTGTGCCTTTGTATCAAGACACTGCAAGCTAAGCTAGATGGAAGAACCTTTCTTGATTTACAGAAGAAGGAAAAAAAGTGTGTGAATAAAATTAAGCATATTACTGTCTGGTGCCGAGTTGCCATGAAAACTAGGATTTTTAAATTATGTAAATACTGTATCTCTAGAACATTCTGAAGGATTGAGTAAATTTGTGAGCTAAGATCTTCTACGAACCTTAAAAAAGGTTCTTTGTAAATCTGACGTTTGTTCCAAATACAGGTTTTGTGATGTTGATATTTGATAAAAATAAATGTGCTCAAACTTTTTGGTTTACACCAATTTATTACACGTTGTGACCAAGTACAAAATACAGCTGAACTATGCAGTTTATTACAGACCATCATCTGTCCTTAGGCTAGTTAAAGTGTAGTCAAGAACAGGTTTAAAAATACACAAAAATAAGGGTTCAGTATACTTGTAAGAAGAACCAAATCTAGTTCAATAAAAAATAATCCTCCGCCAAAAAATCTAAAACAGCCTTACAAAACATTACAAAGTACACATAGAAATGATTCTTTCCAAAGCACTTTAAGGCAAATTACTGTGACAGGCACAAGTTACCAAAAGCCTTAAATAAATCAATCACAAGGATTCTCATGGCTACAACAAAAACATCCGGGAGGGAAACGAGGAGACGGGAAAAAGAAACAACCGAACCAATTTCAACACAAAGCTCAAGATCTTCAAATCAGATTAGTTCATATAAATAGAAGTTTTTCTTGTGACAGTTTAATAGCTTACTGGGGAGCAGTAGCACCGCAGTAATAATTAAATTTTATACACTGAACATTTGAGATTGGAAACAAATTCATCACACAGTCTATTCAATTACACGTCAAAGCAGATTCTTCTGTTACAATGTGACCAACCAAAGTACAGCATGAGGAGAGAGATTAGGCAAAGACCGAAGGCCACAGAGCACGCACTTTCTACATCATATAAAGATATATGTATGTATATATATATATATATATATATAATTTATTATGGACAAATTCCCCAAATAACGCACTGTATTTTTCTATCTAATTCAAACAGAACATAAGACTTTATCTGAGTAGCTGCATGAGGTCAAAGTATCTGAATTCGGGGGGAGCGTGCCGGCTCGGGTGCCAACGAGATCCTCGGTTTTGGTTTACCGGTCCGACGCTCTGGCATGTATGGATTTAGCTTCCTAAACTTTGAGACAGACCAGATTCCAGTTCAGGTTTTAGCATCCTGTCCCCATTAAAGTAATTATTCTGGATTTATTCCAACTGTGCAGCAGCTGAGAAAACTACCGCACGTGTATTCTAACAGCACACGGAGCTATCGCAGGATGGAAACCACTCGGAGGAACGTGGAGAGGTATTTACATGGGACACAAAACAGAACAGTGGCTACATTTCTTTAAAATATTTGCCTCATGTCATCTGAGCTGAACGGAGCACGGAATAAAATCCTATTGAGGTAAACAAACCAACATCTTGAACAGCCAAGTTAACAGTTCCCTGACTACTGCGACGCTATGAGGTCCTAATGCCTGACAAACGGAGCCAAAACTATGGCGAAGCTGGTGGGTACGACTGAGGGAAAGGTCCTTTGGGTCAGTAGGTTGCATGTTGTGGTTATTTTGTCCTTTTTTCATGTGTTTGCTACGAGCTGCAGCAGAGGCAACAAGGAGAACACACCTACACCTAGTCCATGTTAAAGGTGCTTTGAATGTTTGAGGTTTGGAGACGATACATTCATACTGCGGTAGAGGCACAGCTGAGGGACAGATAGACATCTGTAGTGGTGGTTTCAAAGTTAGCGATCTAAGGCACTCAAATGACACTATGGCACAGCTACTTAAAAGATTTTTTTCTTAAAAAGGAGAAGATGAATCACAAACACCACACACCACCACTCAAAGTTACACATCCAACAAAAAAGAAAAGGTACTGCACAAAGTCATTCACAGTTGCAACAAAAACAGAAAGACAATCAGACCTGTGTTACACCCCTGTGAGTTTAAAAAATAAAACAGAAAACTGACGTGTGAGCTTCATGACAGACAGATCGCCATCTTTTAAAACACTAGTGAGGGGAGGGCTGACGTTGCTACACTCTTTTTCTATGTACATTGCACACACTGACTGCAGAAGGACGCTCAGCCTTAGAGCTGCTGCGTCCCAAAAGGCCCCAGAAGCCACATTTTCAGGGGGAGCTGCTGGTCCATGTGGCTCTTATTCTGGCCTCATTCAGACCGGACTCACATCTCCTGCAGAGGGTGGCTCATCTCGATCCTCTCTCTCTTTACAGCTGGTTCAGTTGGCCCTCTGGACGCGTCAGCATCGCTGCCCAGATCACTCATCTCATCAGAGAAGGAGGCATCTAGTAGCACAGAGGAACACATTCTTAGTGTCAGGACAGATTAATCGCATTTGGACCCTAAAACCAAACCTTACCTGTGTTTCCATATAATTATCAAGAAAAAAATAGGCAAATAATTTTAAGAAAGGTGAATTAGGCTTGTTACTAATAACTGCTTTCGAGCAAATAAACCAGGCTGTGTTCTGTCATCAGATGGTGGCGCTGTGGGCTATGTTACACACGGCTGTAATAAACTGTGTAGAAGGAGCTGGGAAGAAAAGTAGTTTGCCAACTTTTGAAAAACCTTGAAAATAAAACAAAATCTATGTAAGAAAAATGGAGAAAAGTCTCCAGGATTGGTCCTCAATCAAGAAAGCTGTAATGGGAGAATATAGAAACTTTCTTGCCAAATTAGGGAAATGTTTTCCGTTTCCATGTGATGCTTCAAAAACAGCTGATGTTGAGAATGTGGGACCAGAAAGACAGCTGGGTTTACAGCTACAATACAAAGATTGTCACAGAAATGTGACATCCAGCAGAAAGAATGGGGTCCAAAGAATAAGAATATAATATTATTAGAGTAAGAATGAGGTTGGCAATATTTGTGTCTTCACTGTTGGATCCTGTGAAAAGACGCAGTCATCTACCCTGTCTGTTTCTCTCAGCCACAGCACCATTAGTTCCTGTTGAAGGTGGAAACTAAAATATAGCTTCGGCTAATTCCCTCAACAGTTCAAACCAAAGCAAATTCATTTGTTTGGGACTATTTTCAGCAGCAAATTAATACACATTTGGTGTTCTGGTCGGTATTTCCAGCAGCAGAATGTAGTTTATGGGCCTGACTAAATACAGAGGTCACCCAGTGCAACAGTGTGACTTTTTTTGGTTTTGGATAACAATAGAGTTGGGATTTGATGACTGCAAGTAAAACACCAAATAACAGCAGACACTTAACACGTATTTGTGAGACTCAGAGCCAGCTGATTAAATTATTACTGAACTTCAAAACTGATGCTGTTAGACAGTGACTTACCTTTTTCCATGAGTGATGGCATCATGGAGCTCAGGTCACTAAACTGGAATTCAAGTATGGAGAGGAAATTCGTCAACAAGCTGCTACGTCATTTGAAAGTAATTCTGAGCAGTGACGGTGTCTTTCTGCATCAGCGGCTCTCCTTCTCACCTCTCCCATGACAGCAATAGGAGTTTCTCCGGTGGCCTGAGCGACACGATGCTCCACCAGGTAAAACATGTACTCATCATACAGGAGGCGGATCAGATGGAAGGAGCCGAAACTGGCAGCACTGCGCAGAGTCAGGTCTCTGATCACCATTGAGCTGCGAGAAGGAAAGACATTGAAGAAAATTTGTCTATGAAATCCCATCTCATGGAGCCACAGGGAGCATTTTTTTAAACACTGGACTGATTCAGTGATTTTTCAGGAACGTGTAAACAGCCTCGTACCTGTAGAAAGACCATTTGAGCAGGAACTGGCGTGCGGCTTTGGGGAAGCTGGGGCTGCCCTGGTGAGGTTTCAGGACCTGAGAGACCACATTATCCAGCCAGGCGGCCCACTGGTCCAGAGAGCTCTGCTGCTGCAGCGTGACCTTGAAGTCCTGCTCCAGGCGCTGAACCACACTTTCATCACACTGACACACCCACGACGCCTGCTCCTGTTAGAACACAACAGACACACCACAGTCAGCACGAGACCACGCGGTGACAGATACAAACACAATAGCATGAAGACTTCATTTGAAACGACCCGGAAGCTGTCAGACCTGGACGTTGGCAAAATCCACCCTGTTGAGGTCCGAGAGCATCTGGTTGATCTGGGAGGTGTTCTGGAGGACTGCACGAGCTGCCTGAGCCAGGTGGTTCAGACTGGTGTAACGTCGCAAAGTCTGAGCAAACGCACTGACCACTGCCACCTACACCACACAGAAGAGCCGAAAATACACTTCAGGCCCTGTGTGACTGAATGAGGCTGGACAGAGTAACGATTCATTCAAGTATTTAAGGTGCAAAGAACGCTTCTTTCAAATTTGCCCCGATTAATGGATTTCAGGCAGTCACTTCTACAAGCAGAATCAAACTGATGCACAGCAATTAAAGACCTTATTCAGTGACAGAAGTCTTGTGGAAACAGATCACAAACTGGCCACACGACATCTTAAAATGTAGTATTGAGGAATGTGAGGAAATCTGATTTAAATCCTCTTCAATAAGTATGCTAAATGCGTATTTTAATACTATATAATCCACTGACAGTGATTTAGAGTTCTTCTCGTTACCTTGGTGCGGATGATCTCTTGAGGAAAGTTGGTCATGGCGTTAGTCAGCCAACCCTCCAGACTCTTGGCAAAGTTACGGATGGCCTGAGTGAGAGTGCCTGAAGAAACAGAACAGCTTGGATTACAAAGTGTCATCACTGGATCTCCACTATGCAGGAAGCACCGAAAGTACAGCCCACTGCCATACAGACAAATACCTGAATCTACTGACTGTAATGTTTAGTGTTGTGTTAATTCAATTCAGTTTATTTAGATAGCGACAATTACAGGTCAAATTGTCTCGAGACGCTTTACAGAGCCCATATTCCTGAATTAAAGCATGCAAATATATTCTAGTAGACTCCAAAATAGAATTCGAAAAGAGTAAATGTGCATAATGTGGGCTCTTTAAAGTGAGCTGACTCCAGGGTGTCAACACATGCAACACACGTGTGCTTTCTAAAGCTGACACTATTTTGATAATCCATTTATTTTTAAACAAATCTTCACTGAATATATCTTTTGGTATTGGTCTTTTAGTCAGAGAAAAAAAACTCAGTTTGATTTCGCTGCCTTGGCTCTGAAAATCTGACATTTGTAGCATTTTCTGATATGTATTGATTGAAAGAATAAGTGGCGCATGAACTGGTTTGAACAGATAACCGTTAGCTGAAGGCGTCCTACAATTCCTCTGATGCATAGTGTTTTATTTAAACCAAACGGCACTAGTACTGACTGGGAACAGGACGCAGCACATCAGGGATGAGGATCTCCACCAGCGCCTGGTAGAGGACGTGATCACAGCCTCTCATCCATAGTCTCACTGGTTCATATTTACACAGAGCCAGCAGCTTCTCTCTGGGAATCACACCTTCCAGGTCGTCATCACTGCATGCAGAAAGACACGCTGTAAGTACCGCCATCTTGCAAATTTGACACCATATGTTCATTTAATCCTCAGCTTTAAACTCTGAAGCCGTTTCTGTTGCTGTCTGAGTGATCTGACCTGTTGGGAATGGTTGTGCTTCCGTCACTAGATGGCGGTGTTGAATACCAAAAGGTCTGCCAGAGTTTCTCAATATAGTGGAACTGGAGGTTCATCACCACATCCAGTGTAGCCTGCAGGAGAGGAGAGAGGGAGGGAGGAAGGGGAGGAGGAGGGAGCAGAGGAGGGAGGGGGGGACAAAACATACAGAGCTGAGCCATGGCAACCAGACACACAACAAAGTTTCTACAGGCAGGCAGCCTCTCGCTCACTCCGGGCCCTCCTGCTTAGACAATGAGCCAGCTTAAACACAGCTCCCTGCACATTAATCATCGGGAGAATCCTAAAGGACACGTTTAGGCTTCATCTGGAGCTTTTTTGTCTCCGTTCATTTCACTCCGTTTTTTAAATCTTGGCTGCTTTTATGAGGCGCACCAGTCTTATAGATTAAAGCATGCATTGGACTACTTTTAGTGGCCTGAACCGACCCATGTGACTTCCTCTTTCCTGTTCATATGTATGAGCTTCTTTGAAAGCAGAGTATACTGCACGCAACTGAGCACAAAGGAAGCGGCGGCGAGCTGCTGATCTAAAGCGATACCTTCGTTCTAGAAAGAAAGCAAAGGGATAAACCTCAAACTTAAGCACGTGCATTTGAAACTGAAGCACAAAGTCCAGCTTTGCAGAAGTTTTTGAGGCTATAAACCAGGCCGGGGGAATCATCGGCTGGACTCCACCTGAAGCAAAGGTCAAACTCTGTCTCTACGTTGAGCGTCTGTCGAGCACAAGCGTACGATTCACATCGTGCCCAGAGATTCTCTTCTCTCCCTATCTGGCAGGACATGCACTTGCCGCTGGATCTTGTTACACAGCAGTGTAGGCTTCAATCACATGATATGTTTTTGCTTCCTCTCCAGCTGTCGCCATGGCAACCGTGTTTACAGTTGCCCCCAGCAACAGGTCAAACACAGAACTCCAAAACAAAAAGGAGAATTCCCCATCCTCTCTAAACAAGAGCATTTTGCCTCCACAGTTTTTTTTTCACCACACAGGAAAAACAGCATGCCTTCAAAAAAAAAAAAAAAGAAGTCTGGAGGAGTGCTCACATGCACAGTCACAAACAGACAAATGGCCTGCAGGCAGAGCTTCCCAAATCTTAACTCCTCATTTCTGTGCATACACGCAACAAATACTGTGGTTTCTAGTGTGATTTATTATGCTCAATGCTTTATTAAACACCTAATCATTTGCGCTTCAGCAGTAATTTAGTGTCACAGCTGATGTCTGAATATTTGGCTGTTACCATGACATTTATAACTACACCCAGCCACAGCAGATAGAAATCTGTTTACAGCCCACTCAGAAAGAGGTTCAACTACACGAAGGTAAAGCAAAAAGTAAAGTATTGTTTCATGTTTAGGCCAACGTGTTGCCTCTATTTGTGTTGTAACTTTAAATGATGTCAATGAAAGTCTTGGTTAATGTGTTAACAGGTCCTTTTTGGCTCACTAAAAAAAGGGAAGAAAAAAAAAGTGAAATGCATAAACATTAAACACGCAGAGGCAACGAGAGCCGTGATTGACAGAAATGCGCTGGCAGACAAAGACAGCGGCCCATGTGCCTGTCCACAGACAAGGCAACACAAAGGCCCAAGGGGAGGCCACCACAAAGACACCAAGATGTCCACCCAGCGCGCTGAAAGGTTAATTGGCATGTCTTGAAAGCTGCACGGAGATGAAAAGACGGCTGGAACAAAGGGAACGCGGTGAGGCTGGACAAGGGGAGGGCAGGGATAATATGATAAAGCTAGAGCTTTGCTGCTTTAATCACAGCCTCTCCTGCCTGTAGAGCCCCACATTTTGATGTTCAGCATTATTTCTACACTCCTCATTTCCAGTGTTTCATTCTCTTCTGCCTACTCAAATTTAATGTCCTACCAAGAAGAGACACTGAATTAGTTTCTACACTGTACACTGAAATGTCATTACACAATCCACCAGTTCTCCATAACTCTTTCTTCATCCATATTAATTTCCTAGTGAATCTTAGAAGATAAGGGGATCATTATAAGGGAATCTGTCAAAAATCAAAAACAAGAACCACCAATGGGTCTTTCTGTCACTCACTACATTTTATAGGATGAAAACGTGTTTGTGTAGTTAAGACTCTTTTCAGCAGTCAGTTAATACATATTTTGTGTTCCTGTGTTATGCAACTCTCAACCTACTTTTCATTCTTCAGAGAGACTCTGATCTGAAATGTGGTTCCACTGATAAACCTGAGAACTGCACGGATAACTACCAGATACAAGTTAAGTTTCAGTTTCACCATCCATCCACATGCACACTCCCTGGCTTCTGATCTGAGGACTGAAGGACGGTTGGCTGACATGAGTGCCAGTCTGACGGGTTTGTAGTGTTTACAGCAGCATGTTGTGAGGCTGACTTGGAATAAACAGCAGTGCTTTGACTATGGTAATGAGAAAACACCGTGCAATGGTGTGTACCGCTGATGTGTTTTTCATAGACTTTAGACAACGGAGTTCCGCTGCAGTACGCTAGGCTTTGGATACACAGATCATACTTGTTAGCAGGATTGGCCTTGGTTTTTTTTAGACAAACAGAATATCATTAAACCTACCCTTGAACACAGAAGACGCAATTCAGTGTAGGAAAGATATCCATCAGTCAATAGTTCAATCTGAGTTAATTAAGTGTTTATCTAATAGATGGGATGGAATACATGCAAGTGCACTTTATGACTTAATTAGAGCAATGAGTGGAATCATAGAGCTTTATTACTATTGTGTCCCTGCTTCCACCCTGTTTGGGATGTAACGTGTATTACAGCTGGCTATGGTTCGCTGTAACATAGAATTGTACTGTGGCAGCTTGTTTTTTTTTCTGTAAAGTCAACTCAAATGTATTGTTCAACAGGTTTGATTTGCAAAAGATGAAAATCCAATGAGTAAAGCCAAACGACACACACACCCTCAAGCATTGTGGTTCCCGTTGCTGCAGGATGTTTAAATCTTTGCTTATACCATACATCCACCCCAGCAAATTTCCAGTTTCTCAGCTACAACCATGTTCATGAATCATGGCAAACAATGACATACGCAGATTGTACAAAAAACCCCAGCTCTGTTCATTGTGTTGTTAACATCTGTCAATGTTTAAAGTGGCAAAAGCAAGTATTTCAAACCATGCGAGTTCCATATTACATATTTAAGTGTAATCAGAAAGCTCTCTTGATATAGTATTCCCTAATGTGCAGTACATATTTACTAAGCACATGAAGGATTTTTGCATCAGCCATATGCAACCATGCAGTCCTTGGTCAGAGCTATGTGTGGTGTAACCAGCGATGAGCTCTGTTGCAGATCTGAATGTGAGAAGCTAAATCAACTGAAGGCTGGGCTCCCGCTTAAAATTTGTATATATTAGTCAAAACCTTAAGAATAAAAAGTTCCACTGTGATATAACTCACCTCGCAGTGGTCTCTGTAGAGTGTCTGCAGCTTCTTGATATCATTCATGTTGATGCGCTCAGGCAGAGGCTGTGTGCCCAAGTCAGGAGACGGAAATGGAGGCAAGGTGTGAGACGTATCTGCAGGAAAGATAAATATAGACAGGTGTCACTCACTTCACTCACACAGCCCCCATGACTTAGGAAACTATATGGAGAGAACTGTATTGAGTGTATTGTGTACTCATATAGTGTATGTCAGAATGATTAATATGTTTACAACGTATACCTGAGTTAAAGCTAGGACTGATTTCACACTGTGAATTATTTAATAAGGTTAAAAAAAAGTCTATTGCCAAAAAAAAGAAACAAACAAGTTGAGTTTAAAATGCTTGAACCAGTCCTGGTGGTAGCTCCTGGTCTTACCTATGTACTGCTGGTGATGTTGGCTCTGAGCGGCCACTGACTGCTCTGGAGTGCTGCTGCAGTGCTGAGAGCTCCCACAGAGGCTGTCAGACATGCTGTCCACCTTCTGTAGAGGCTTGAACCTATGCACACATGAGAAGCCAGGACATTAACTGAGTTCTGAAGGTCTACGAAAGCAGGATTAAGAAAAAAAGTCTGCCGTTGAGGATGTATGTATACGCCCACACTCACACATACAGTGGCTAAAAAAGTACTAATGGAGAGCATTTTGCTTTGCCAGTGAAGTCTATGTAAAAGAAATTCAGATTTGTTTCTAAACAGATTATACAAGCCAGACTGTAAGATCATAAAACGGTTATCATTGTGTTCAGGATCTGCTGGGTGGGCCAGAAATCAAAGCTCAGTGACACACCCTCGCCCTAACATTAAAAACTAGAACACATTAGCATTGGCATTAGCAGTTCTCCCACTTGATTGCACATTACTACAGATATAGTGCTTCTAGGTGACAGTGTTTGCAGAATAGCTCATTCTGCTTCTATAAATGCATTAAGAATGATGAGATGAGGAAGAGGAATTGATTTTGTAAAGAGCCATGTTGATGGAGAGGTGAGGATCACTGCCAACACCCAGCTCTGCAGTAAACATTTTACACAGGCTAGTTTTACACACTTCCCATTTGAGACAACTGGGGTTTACAGATAATTAGCCGTTACTGTTGAATGGGATTGACGGGCGCTTGTGATTTCACATCTGATCTGTTTGGTTTGATTGTACTCAGGATCTGTACAGTTCATTTGGGCTGCATCTTCAGTGTACATGCCCCCAGTATTTCAGAGCACACAATATGATTGTCTATATCAAGATTTGAAACCTCAATTTGTACATTGTGATTTTTTTTTAAATCACTCAATTTTGCCTGGGTAGTCAAGAAAACAGTTACAAACAGTTATTATATTTAACACGGATGTTAAATAGTTATTTCAGGCACTGCTCGGAACACTGGGAAATGTACTTACATGCTAACAACATTTCACAGCAGGTCACTGAGTGAACATGTACGATACATAGCACACATTAGTACCCAGTACATTGCGGAAATACTGAAAGTGGCAATGTTCTACAGCCTGGTTAAGAAGAAGAGTGAAAACAGGAGGAGATGGAAGATGAGAAAAACACGAAACACAACAAGCAGCAATGATGGCAGCTGTCATAACAAGCGAAGTTTGATTTAGACACTTTTAGGACCAAAAACAAAACAACCAACGAAACGGTGCGAGATGAGCAGAAAGCTGCTGTCGGTTGTGAGAAATGTCACGAAGAGCACAAAAAATGGAAAGGAAGAGGACTGAGAATGGTATCAATGGCAGACAGGGAGAAAGCGCTGACCTCTGTTTCTGGTGGACTGGCTGCTGCCTCATGGCCATGTACTGAGTGTCCTCCTGCAGTCGGTTGAGCGGTGAGTCTGGCTTCACCCGGATGCCATAGTAATGATACTTAGAGTTGCCTCTGGTGGATACAGCGAGAGAAAAGCCAGAAACCAGTGAGGAGAAGCCTTGCCATCAGTGTAATTACTATCATTATCCTCTTCCATCAGCAAGTTTCCAGTGCCTATAAGCATCATCATACTCGTCACATCTATAATGGTTACGTGATTACTGTTATCAGCATCTATAGCATCTGCAACAACCTCTTCCTCTTTCTACCTGGTGCCGAGGCGCCGGGTCCTCAGGCCCATAAAGACTGAGCGGATGAGTTTGCCGAAGGACGCTGCGTTGACCGGGTCCAGTTTCTGTTCCTGACAGTGCCGCAAGTAATGGTTATACAGGGAGCACCGGGGCAGGCTCACTCCCTCTGCCGTCTCATAGTTGTCCAGCAGCCACTGCAGCTAAAAATACACAGAAGAAGACAGTCACACAATCAGCGAGCCCCTGTGGACAATCTCTGCTGTGTGATAGTAACCTGGCCAGCAAGGGAGAGGAGCAGCGTATCTTATTATCACATCAAAAGACAGACAACACGCACCACACAGACATCACAGAACCATCTATTTCACTGAGTTTAACACCAGAGACAGACTACTGCACTCCAATTTTTGAATCATATCATGTAGAAATAATGTACATGAAAACACAATTTACAGAAAATGTAGAGATAGAGAGAAGACAACTGAGGTCAGGAGTCAAGAAGAAGTATGTGAATTTTCCTGTCTGACAAAGAAAATGGAAAATTACTAGTTGAATTTCATTTTTTTTTAAAAAAGAGTATAATTGAGAGACAGCCTACCACCAAGAGCAAAAGTTATACTGCATTAAATCTAAAACTGATGAACGTATGACATGGTGTACCTACAAGTGAAAACAACAGAGGAGAGGTCTTTTTATGCACATGCAGAGAATTAAGGCACACATATAAGATACAATCTTAAGGGAAAAGTGATAGCAAATGCAAGTACAGATCAAAGACAAATGCTAATTGAGACAATTATGCATGTCATTGGGGCAGTGCAGCGTAAGTAAGCTAGCAGATAGTGTGTTCCACTGAGCAGAACACACAGCCTATAGGTTCAGCCACGGCTTTCTTTCTTTTTTTTTCTCCTCTCATTTCCTTTTCAAAGAAAGTTCCTGGTTGACTTACATGGCTGTTGAGCAGGCTGCTTTTGTGACTTGCAATTCCTTCAGACTTTTGGAGGTTTTCAATCGCCATTTCAAGCTAAAGAAAGAAGAAGCATGCAAAAAACAGAGTGGACACAGAAGGGGGAGGAGAGGCAAGAGAGTGAGAGATAGGAAAAAGGGAAGGGAACAGAAATAAGCAGGGGTATATGAAAAAAAACACACACACACAAAAAAGATAAAGGAAATAAGACTGTTAGCGAGCAGCCAGATCTCTGCATTTCCATTAAAATCAGTCAGTGTCGCAGCCAAATCCATTATTGGCTGACAAAAGCATGCAAATCAAGGGACTCATAGGGTTAAGCTGCTCAGTGAAGGCTTGCGGTCAGACACTCTAATGTATGCAAATAGGAACCACAAACAGGGCCACAGGTCACCTAGAGATTTGGACAAGGGGTCAATTACCGCCAAAACTTTATCAAATGATGTAGCTTCCAAAAATACTGGTAAAAATTGGCAAGTAAGTGGTAACTATGACATAAGCAAGATGAGTGTCACGGTCGAAAATACAGACATATTATTCTACCATTGGACAACAAAAAATAATGGAGTCCAACTGGCGGGCAAAGTGAATGACAAAACCAGGGACATTCTGTTGAGCTGTAGAAGAAAATCAAGTCAAAAAAGAAAAGATATGTGGTATTGCAGCCAAACTGGAGACAGAAGAAAAGGAAAAAGAAGCAGGCAGCGTTCCAAGCCTTAAGAAGGCTCCCGAGGGCTCTTGGCCAAATGGTAATGAGCCCCAGGGGTTGCTTTGTTTCGTAGGGCGCTCAAGTGCCTGTGAAAACCTCTGAAACAAGGCAGTGCTGAATTATTTAAGCCAGTGTCCCGGTTCTACAGGCTCACTGCCCTGCAACACTCTGCTCCCTGTGTGTTACTACACAGTAAGGAGGCCCAAACTCAGGTTGCAGGTTCCTGGGAAACCAGATAGTCAGTCAGGGCCCAGCTCAGGTAATAATGACTGTTAGTTCTGAAACTATGATTTCTACTCCACCAAGCAGTGAAGAAATAATTCTTCAAATTAGTGCTGGGCGATATGGAAAAAAAATCATATATCACGATATGGATTATTTTATATCACGATAACGATATATATCACGATATACCACAATACCACAAGTTTTTCGTGGGGCTTCTTTAGGTGATAGAAGAGGTTTGTTGTGTTGGCATCGGGCACGGGAATAGTCTTGTAGCATAGTTTGCATATGGCCGTCTTCGGCTCCGTGTTGGACCCCTCGAACCCAAAATGTAACCAAATCACAGACGTACCCCCTCTTTTCGGTAAAAGTGCTTCTTCTTGAGCTGCCTGTGTAGCTGTCTCTGTCTGTTGCGACTCCAGGTATGAAACTTCAACTTGTCGAGCGTCCATCATTCAGCACTCATGAGTTAAGTAACGTAAAGCATTTTGCAAACTCGTGTGAAAATCAAAGAACGTAAAGCAGCGTCATGTCGCAAAACCACAAGACGGAGTTTCTTTGCGAAAAATCTCTTTTATTCTTCTTTATTTTCACTTATATAAACTTAGAGTATGCATAGTGACAAGAAAACACTAATACAATCGTCGCAGGCTGTTTAATGATATATTTGCTGTAATAATTGATATAATTAGGTTAGAAACGATAGAAGAGAAATGGTACGATATACACTTTTCTATCGTTTCCATGATATGTATTGTCATATAGCCCAGCACTACTCCAAATATGTTCAGTATTGTTCAAGGGATGACTTTTAGAGTCATTGGTGAGTGTAAACCTCTCATGTACATGTGTTTTTGCTTGCTCACTAATCCTGTTGTATTGGAAAACTGTGCTCTAGAGAACCACAGAACAGTAGGACGGGTGTTGCTCACCATAGCTGAGGAGGAGCGTGACGAGTGCGATATGTGGTTGCGGTTTCCCTCCATACTTCCTCCATGAATCAGGTAGGTACTCCCACTGGAGATGATGTGGCTACTGCCCACATCCATAGTGATGCCAACCATGCCATGAGGGGGCACGCCACCACTGGCGGACGAAACCACCGTGGTGACATGAGCTCCACCAGCTTGAGAGTCAAAGTAGGTTCCCCCGCTGCTCTGCCCGTATAACTGGGCATCAGGGTTGTAGGAGTAGGCCGCTCGGCTGGAGAGACAGATCATCTTAATTAGTAGGCATTCCTAAAGGAAGCACATTTAAACCACTGATATGTTAATACTTAGCACAGTGCTGTTGATAGAGCAAATAACTGTGTTGAAATAGACAACAACACAACTGATGTCATCAAAATCTTTGGTTATGCTGGAGTCATATCAAGCTGTGAGGAGAAAAAAAGATTGCTTTGGCTTCAATTAGCTTTAATGGCATTTTGATTAGATCCACTTCAAAAGAAGTTTGATGTGACACAGTTAACATTATGAGAAAAGTGGTCTGCAAAGTATTATTTGTCACTATGCTTTTCATCTGGCACCCATTCATACATTATTCAAGATGACTCTGCAATGGGAGTGAAGCCAAATATGCGCAGTGCTGCATCCACATGATTTAAAAAGCAAAAGTGTTGTACTCTCCTTTAGAATGTTGTGTTACCAGTGCAATATATATTTAACTACAATGCACTTTCTGAATAAAAATGTCAAATTTTGTGATCTCAACAGAAGGCAAAGCGTATGTTGAATTCTTTGCGATAATAAATAATCCACAATTGCTTACATAGTTCCATTGGCATAAACAGCGTCTCCACTTTCTCCTACGTACTGGACCTGTGATGGGTAGACATGTTGCACCTGCTGCACCTACAGAGAGACAACAGAACAATTAGAGCAGGGCGCAATGGTAAAAGGCCTGAGAATAAGCAACAAGCATATGTATGTTTAAAACACACTGACTAATTTTACAATGATCCTCAGATAAATATACTTTCACGTGAAAGCACATGCACATCTGTATATGCTGGCATGCAAAGCACTGAAAAAAAAAATCTGTCCACCCCATGGTTTATTTACAATAATCTGTCCAACAGCCCCAACAAAAACATTACCATTTAAAATAGAAGTGTTGTATTTACTCCTAGCAATGTATTTTGTGTAGAGTTTGTAAAATATCTAAAGAAGGAAATAAATAGTTTTTATTGAGAGGGAATCAGGAGTATAATTTAAAACAATTCTGGATGAAAAAAAATAAAAATGGACATTTTACTAAAGATGATAATTATAATTGAATTGTAACTTGAACTAATACAAACATACATGATTTACTAAAAACTATTTTGTTTTGACATACACACACAACTGGCAAAGAAGGACAAAAAGATGGTGAAAAGAAGGAAACAAAGTGGTGTTACATGATCTTGTGGGATGTAAAAATAATAGATTGGCACCAAAGACAAACTAACAGAGAGACAGTCAGGTCAGCCCCCTGGTTTTCACCATTCAGATACTAGACATCACACAGATTTCGTGTTGGGATTTGGTTCAAGCTCCCAGGGACACCACAAGGTCATACATATCATGACAAAAGAAGCAGCAGAGAAGCCAAGAAAAATACCCTAATCATTATACGCATGTAAAAATGATTCTTTTAATGACTAAGCATCAGGACTGAGTATTATTTTAGACCCTTCTAGTTGTAATAAGTTATTATTCCCTTGTGTTATTCATGTATACAGGCAGTGGGCCAGGCTCAGCCAGAGAAAGAAACGTGTGCACACCCACGAGGGGTACAGGAGACAGGAAAAACATTTCAGATCTGGATGTCCACCTTTTGGTAGAAAGAATGGGCCACCATGTTTGAGATCTTTATCCAGTCCTTAGCACAGACATGGTCTGGTTGCTGTTTAACTTGTTTACTTTCTATTGTGTCAGGTAAAGGTCAAGCCAACAACCCCTTTTTGGTCATGGTATTTATTAACCTGAATGTAAATTTTCACCTGAATGAGACATGATGAGTTTATCAAAACCCAAAAATAAGCACTAGTGAAACAGGCTATATAGATGTGACCTTGCTCTTACAATATTATAAAGGAGAATGCTTTAAAGCTCCTCGGCCAAGTTACAAGTTAAATTTATCAGATTTTATTATGCTGGTTAACCCATTCCTTCCAGTTGAGGTTTATTTTTCTCTGTGTATCTCTATAAAAAGTCAAGGGTTGTACAAATATTTTCAGAGTACAGTACAGGTATGTACAGTACTGTGTACCTGCTGAGGGACCTGTTGGACCCTGGGTACTGAAAGCTGCTGTACTTGTCCTCCCTTCTGAGCTGAGCCTGTGGCTTGAACCAGCACCCTCTGTGTGAATACAAGACATAGCTCAATTACATAGGTAGGCACGAACAATCACCCACAAACACACGATTCTAAACACATGACAGTCAACACAACATTGGCAAACGCAATCAAATATCGTCATCAAGCAAATGTTGGTCCTTTTATGCTGAAGTTTCATTACAGTTTAGTCAAAATGAAGTAAAGCTCACATTTCTGTAGCCTATATCCTGTACAGGTTCTGCTGACAACACTTATTTTTCTACTTTCTGTAACACTGATAAAACGTGTGCGCTGTTTTAATAAAACAGAAGTCGTGGCAGAAGTAAATATAGTAAATTGATACAAGTGGCTTCTGTTGGCAGAGTCAACAGTAGCAGCTTTAGTTGCTGACAAGTTACCAGTTGGAACTACAATTTATAATACATGATTATCTGTTGCTGGTGCGTCATCAAACACTCAAGTTATGAATACATCCAGGAGAGAATCTGCTGTCAAGACATTTTAGGCTTTCTTTTTGGATACCATGCACATTAACCAATGTAACAAAAAGCTTCTGGTTTGGTTACCAAAATAACATTTCTTTTAAGGCTTAGGAAAGGCATGGATGGAACAGTTAAGTCATTACAGACTTTGTCCTGTTATTACAGTAGCAGCAGGATAGAGGTATTAGCCTACCTGCTGAGAGGCTGGGACAGGCTGTACCACAGGAGCTTGGGCTGATGATGACGTCCTCAGCGCTGCCACGCTGGTCGTGGTGTCTGACCCTCCCTCTGAGTTCTGCATGCTGGAAGGCATTAAGAAGGCAAAAAGAAAAACGACATGAAAAAATGTTTAGACCAGGCTGAAGAAATAACCTTACAGATAAAAATCAAGTTTGAAAGAAAAGAAATTGAGCATTTCAAATCTATACACATAGACAGCCATACTTAATAAATGCTCTTCCACCCCACCCCTTCTGACTTGGAGCCATCAGGGCTTTCATTGTACCCCAGGGGTTTTCTGGCTTTGCCAAGTCAAGCTGAGTCACTAAAGCTCCTAGAGCACAAGAGGCAGCCCACCTTTGGCCTTAATCAATGGCAAAATAAGCAGCCCAATGGTAGCACACAGACACATATAGTCCTGCTGACAGAACAGACCCAGGCGGAAAAGTTACAGTAGAGGAGTTCAAGTTACCAACAGGACTGAACTGCTTCCTGAGGACCAAGCCCACTGCCACTACTCTGCTTTCCACTGGGTGACAATGTGCACAGCATAGCAAAGGGGAGCTAAAAATGGAGTGACACAAAGGGTCTCTTTTTAAAAAAGGACAGAGGAAAAGAGCGGGAGCAAGGCAGGGACAAGAGAAGAATGGAACTGCAAGGGGGAGTAAGCAGATAAAAAAAAAAAACAACTTCCCCACTCTCTCCAAAAAAGAGAAACGAAGAGGAAAAAGATGAAAATGGCAGTGGGGTTCCAGCCTCTGCCAAGGTCTTGATGATATCCAGCGTTTGTTTCGAACGAGAGCTGATCTCTGAGGGCTCCAATAATCCAGCTGATATGAGGAAATTCCTCAATGCTTTGTAAACGTTTGTCGGTTGCTATGGTGAGGAATCCATGACGACCACCCCCCGACTCACCCCCCTCTCCACCCCTCCATGTCCACTCCTCTATTCCCCCCCCTTTATAAAGCTCTTGCACAGGAACTTTCGAGTGCGGCCACAAAGAGAAGAGGGGGAGGAGGGTTAGAAAAAGGGAGAGAGAGATACGGCACAGTTGGGGGTGGGTTGAATTAATGAGCAGTCTTTAGTTTAAGGCAGAAATCGTGGGGCAGCAGGAAAAGTCAGTAGGCAAACGAGAGAGTGGTGTTCACAAGAAGCATTACAGGGAAGGGCCGCAAGACACAACCTGCTCTAGACGTGCTGTGATTAGTCATAACACACAGCATGCACAGCAATGTTATTTTAATTTACTGGAAGAGACCTGACAAACACCACTTGGACTGCAGTAATCTGTACACTGAGTTATTAGATACAAGCAGCCACGCTTTTATCTCGGCTGTCAGGTCTAACTTTCTGATGAGGTTTAATTATTATTAAAGTTATTACACTTACTATGAGATAGTGCATGCGGTTTAATTCCTATGTAAGAGCTTGCGTCAAACTAAGTACCATGAATGTTTCTCAGAATTCCAGCGAAATGAACTCAAAGAGGGCAGAAATTAAAACAAAGCTATCTCATGACCTAGAGAAGAAAGGAACATTATCTGGAATAACTACAAAAACAATGGCAAAATGAGTCAGAATCAAGGAAACCCCACCAGTGATGCAAAGGAAGAGGAAATCAAATTAACTAGAGTTCTAACAAAACTGTTGTACTCACACAAAAATAGGACTCTCATCCTTTTTTCTGAAGCATTTTCCGTTTTAACGACTATAATGATACAAGATAACACCACTCATTTATACAGCCACCAAGGACATCGCTACTAAATGCAATATGATGATTCTGCGGACACAAAATCCCTTCAACCAAGAAGTTCCCACATTCAAAAGTAGACTCCAAGGACATTTTTTTTAAAATACATGAAAACAGCTTCACACAAAATCATGACGAGAAAATAGTGATTTTCATTATCCAGAATTCACGGCTGTATCACACTACACTGTCATTCACAGGAGGAGCTACGGCTGGCACTTTCCCTCTTATTTTTAATGTTAAATATAGCATCAGTCTTCAAGCTAACTCTAGTAGGTAGAACACACACACACACACACACACACACACACACACACACACACACACACACACACACACACACACACACACACACACACACACACACACACACACACACACACACACACACACACACACACACACACACACACACACACACACACACACACACACACACACACACACACACACACACACACACAAATATTTAGAGCATATAAACTGGCTGTAAGCAGAACACAATATTACAATGTTCTACTTCTGATCTGCACGCTACTTGAAAGAATCAAAGACTTCAGAAACCTCTGCTTTTGCTTAAGACAAAATTTGATTATTTTTTGTTAAAGAAACCATCAGCACACAAAAGCAAAAAAATCCCTGCAAGTAGCAAAATCAACTATTTATAGCCAAACTGTCAACACCCACCCTGTTAGGTTTTAGAAGCAACTTTGTGGGGAGAAGGTAGAGTTTGGGGGCGTGTACCTTTAAGACAGAAAAACAACAGATTAGGGTGTGCCACCACTGACATCTTCCCTGTTTGCCACGGGCAAAGACGTTGGTCTGACTAAGAGGCACGGTGGAGGAGGGTTATGTTGAAATTCCTGATATGTGTCAATCTTTAAACACAAATATGGCCCTCAGTTCCATGTTAAGGCTTCCCTGAGAATACCTCTGAGTCCAACTTCAATATATTACAACACAGCACAATTAACACTTAGATGTAAAGACTCTCATATTCTATTAAAATGTTTCTTCACACCTCTTTTGTATGTCATTAAAGTACCAAAAGGTCTATTATCAGAACATGCTAACAAGGTGTGAACATTTTAAAAGCTGTTGCAATGCTCAAGCACCTTTTCTAAAGCCAGGAATTTGTGCATGGAGTGTCAGTTGAGTTATAAATACACTTGTAACAATCCCATCATTTTTCTTCAGACTTGTCATTTTAAGCAGAGGAAGTGGCACAACCCTGGGGGTTTCTTTATGCCATTAATAAGTGGGTGGCATAGGGAGATGGTAGGGGATCAAAAACAGAGCACTGACCCACACGTTTTCCTCCATTAGAGCACTGGCTTAGCCAAATCATAGAGTTGGAAGGAAGGGAGAAATTGCATGAAAGCTTATAGGAGTCTTTCTGCTTAGTGTTTAGGGCAGGTTAAAAGCCACCCAAATTCCCCACCAGCAGCTCTAAAAGGCACAAAGGTAGAACACAGCTGGAGGCGCAGCACACTGCTGCAAAACCACTACTCAGGATGGGCTGCTGCTTAAGGCCAAACCTTTCTGCCTCTAACCACAAGACAACTTCACTCACACACATGTCTGTTCTCACGTCAGGTCAATGAGCCCGATTTAATTCAGGCAAATCCAAGATGAGCACTTAACAACATTACAACAACAGCCCCACCTTTCAAGAAGTACCAGAGTTTTAAAAGCTAAACTCAAACAACAAAAGACACTTTTTAAGAACCCCTAAAGCCTCACCAACTGTCATTACTGCTACAGTCGATATTGTTAACAGCAAAGACCAAATTTAAACATCTGTCACTGACAGATCTAACTTAAACAGGGCTCAATCAGAGAAAAACACATACAGATGTTCAATTAAAAGCAGGAGCCCGCAGTCTTGGCTCATGTTTGCACTGGCCCACATTGTTTGCAGAGCAACAACGGTTGCTAGTGGCAACACCGTCCACTCCCGTTTCCAGGAGCCTGTTGCTATGCAACCAACAGAATACTTCCCAAACCAAACAATGCCATCCCCCACCTGATCCCTCTATCTCACGCTAAGTAGAAACTTACAACAATAAATACTATGTAAGCTATTAATTTCAGACACCGGGGGACATGAGGAAGAGTCATTTCTCTGTTGCAGTCATATAAAAATGTGCAGACTTTACACTGGTTATGCTAGATTGACATGGACAGGATGAAGTGCACTGTTTTTGTAACTACTTGGTGGTCAAAAGAAGGAGGAATGTTTAAGTCATCAGGGAGACAACAGTCTATTCTTCAAGGTTGCTCTGCACTCATGTCACCCGAAAACAACACTTCCAAAATCAAGCTGAGTCTTCACAAAGTTTCTCAGGCAGATGAGAGAGCAAACAGCTTCATCAGCAAATACTTTTTCTTACTCAGTCAAAGATGAAATAAAATAAAGCAGAAACAACACTTGTTGCTTTTGAAGGGACATCTATGGAGGACATTTGTTCCACAATATATAGCTGTATTCCTGTCTCACTCTAACATATCTACCAAGAGTAGGTTTTATTATATGCTTCCTAATCTGTAAATTCATTTAGTCAGTCATATTATTATTTCAAAACGATTCATTGTCATTTGTGGGTTTGGGGGGAAAAAAGCATTAAGCTCGTCTTTGTTTTCGTTAAAATAACCTATAAGATCACACAGGCACACGCGCTCACACAAAGAGAGAATTAAGATATGATAAGAGATTTCCACAACAGAGGCTGTTCTTCAAGCCTGTCTCATTAATTCATGGCTAATCCAATCAAAGCAGCTCTTGGGGTCTGCAGATGGCAGAGTTTGGGGAGGGGGGGTTAAGAGAGGGAGAGAGAGAGAGAGCAGAAAAAGGAGGCACTGACCACTATCTCTGATCTAAGCATACTCCTCCCCTACCCACCTCTGGTCATCAGCACAACCTGTCCACTCCATCACCATGTGTGCTGCAGGCCTGACAGCCACAGACAGAAAGATCATACTGTTGCCATGGAGATTGTGTGTTCGCCTATGCTTTACACTCGCAACTTCCTTCCCCTACCTCTTCTAACCCTTTCCAGATTTCCACTGCCCCCCACTTCTATCAGCCTCCAGCCCTTACGCTTGCTATTTCACATTTCAAGACGACGACGAAGGATTTCAAACTGAACATTCTGAGAAGTTAGACTGGAAAAACAACAAAGACAGGGAAAGGAAGGATATGGGGGGTGGTTGTCTCAACTGGTAATGTAATCAAACTATATTCATGTGCGTGGGCGTCTCTGTCTTTCATGCGCATTTATCCAACATGTTTCAAGGTTGCAACGCTGATGACACCGAGAAAGTACTTCAGTCAGGTCACCTGGCTGCTTAAGGACAAACTGGAAAATGTGTTTATGGTTGGGATTCTACAAATCTGTTTTACTCACTTACTTGCTACCTTTCAAGGCTTCAAATTCAGTCTTAACTCTCATTTTAAATGTAAAAACATATAAGAGATGTTATGCAGAAATAAAAACAGTTCTTCAAAGGATTTTTTTTAAATTGATACTGCATTATTGATGCTCAAGTGCAATATTAAAATATAATCTGCTATAAGATCTGCCACATCAATTAAGCTCTCGCTCCAAAAAACAGAACAGAAGAACTGAAAACATGACTTCCTTGCTAGAGGCAATACTGCTGTCTCTTTGAAAATATTGACCTGACTCAATTAAATCAAAATCTGTCATTAAGACTGACTACTTGGAGTGGATAAGTACAGTGTCCTAACGCTTTAGCCTAGCCCAGACTTGCTCCTACTCTGCAGATGTGCAACAAACTCACTAGAGACTCTAAATCTCTAAATCTGCTTTCAGTCTGTTGCTCTATTAAACAGGTATGTTTCCAACCTGTGGACTTGGGAGTTTTATTTCCCAGGGAACCACATTCTGCATAGATGACCTCAGATCAGGTATGGGCAAACTACGGCCCCCGGGGCTTTTCAATCCGGCCCGCGAAATAATTTTGTCAATATTAGAATTGACGAAATTACAGTAAAGACCACATTCATTTGGCCTTCCCCTGCAGTACCCGACGTTTCTGTTGACCCCACTAGATGGCGCGCTCCAGACAAAAGTGACCTTTGTTGGTTTATTTTCTCTTCTACTTTCCAACTGCATTGAGCCCTGCCCATAGACTGTATATAAAGATGGACGTAGCATCTGGCTCCAAAAATGAAGCCCACCCGGAAGTGTCAAAAACTTGCAATATCACGCCGTCCGCTCGGGTTGGCTCCAGAAAGCTTTTTCTCCATAGACCCCAATTCATCACCGGAAAAAATAAAATTTGATAGACTGATTTTCTACAGCTCAGGATTTTTTTTTCCCGTTAGTTTTCATGGTCAAAATGAGAGATCAGGTGGCCGATCTTAAAATAAATCAATACTGAATTTTAAATAAATCGTTAAAGTTGGCGGAGCCAGGGGGCGTGGCTATACTTGATAGACAGTCTTGTCTGGAATGATTGACAGATCCTTTAGGGTGAGGCTTTCAGCAGTTTGGCTTCAGTCTGGCCCGCCCATAGACTGGTTCTGCCCCTAGTTGCTCTCTGGTCCAGCCTGTTTGATGATGCTTTTTATGTCACTGACTCCAAAAAATCCAAAATGGCGACCAAGAAGTAGCAAAATCCGGGCTTCATTTTCTCGGCGTTGAAACCAACAGGTGACGTCATGGTTAGTTCACGCCTGGCCCTGCCGTAACAATGAGTGGATCAAAGAAAAGTCGACAGTGAGTGTCGAGCGTCTCAGGAGTGGACTACTAAATAGTTTTCCCTGAAGTCCGTTCAAAGGCTGTATGTCTTATTTGCAATGAAACTGCTGCGGTTTTTAAAGAATACAACATCAGCCAGCACTTTTCCATGAAGCATGCTAACTACGCTAGCAACCAGTCAGCCAAGAACGGACAGCTACGGTCAGAGGCTGGCAGCCAGTTTACAGACTCAGCAAAATACGTTTTTTCGGCAAACTATGATTCAAGAGTCAAGCACGAAGGCAAGTTATTTGCTAGCATTCAAAATAGCAAAGGCTAGCAAGCCTTTCTCCAAAGGGGAGTTTTTTGAAAGAATGCATTGTAGAGACAGCAGGTTTGCTGTGTCCACAGAGCAAAAACAAATTTGAAAAAAATTGTTTATCAGCAATAGTTACTCGCCGTGTTGAACTAATCGACGAAGACTTAGCCAGCTCACTGAACAAAAAGCGGAGTCCTTCAAGCTATATTCATTAGTACTGGACAAAAGTAATGACATAAAAGACACTGCTCAGCTTTTAATTTTTATTAGAGGGATTAATGAACATTTTGAGATAACGGAGGATTTTTTTGATCATGGAGTCCACGAAGGGGAAAACACGAGGAGAGGACTGTAGGACAGGGTGTCTGGAGTCATCCAGAGGATGAAGCTGCCGTGGTGGAAACTTGCCAAACTCGACGGGAAAAAAACGTCGGGCTGATGAAAAGAATCCAGGATAAGGTGAAGGAGGAAAACCCTGAGCTGGACGTGATTTTCCTACACTGCATAATCCATCAGGAAGCACTCTGTAAGTTTGTTTCTTGATCATGTCGTGAAGCCAGTCGTAAAACTCGTTAACTTTATGCCAGTGAGAGGGCTTCAGCATCGTCAGTTCATTAAGTTTCTTGAAGAAACTGATGATGATCACCAGGATTTGCTTTACCATTCATGTCCGCTGGTTAAGTATGTCAGTGAGTGTGTGAGCTCAAAGGCGAGATTAGCTCATTTTTTGAGTTAATTGGGAAAACCGATGATTTTCCTGAGCTGTGCGACAGAAATTGGCTGTGATTTTGCTTTTGCCGTGGACATATTGAGGCACATAAATGAGCTGAACATGAAGCTGCACGGGAAAGATCAATTTGTGCACAAGATGTACACAAATGTGACAGCTTTCAAAGCCAAACTGACTTTATTCTCAAGACAAATGTCAAAAAAAATTCCTTTGCTCATTTCCCTACACTGGCGACGCTGACAGAGGCCAGTCCACATGTGATGAAATATAAGAAATCACTAGAAGACCTACACGGAGAATTCTGCCGTCGGTTCTCTGATTTTGAAAAAATTGACAAGACACTTCAGCTGGTATCATGTCTTTTGTCACAAGACCCAGAAACAGCACCTCAGGAGCTGCAGTTGGAACTGATCAATCTTCAAAGTGACTCGGTCTTAAAGGAGAAGTTCAGCTCCCTTAAACTGTATGACTTTTACGCTTCACTAAGTGAAGCCAAGTTTCTAAACATTGGGAAGATGGCACAAAGGGTGCTGGTGTTGTTTGGATCTACCTACATGTGTGAGCAGACATTTAGCGTGAACATCAACAAAACACACCACAGATCCCAGTTAACTGATGAACACCTCAGATCCATCCTGAGAATTGCCACAACCAAACTGACACCAGACTTTGATGCACTGGCAGAAAAGGGTGACCAACAACACTGTTCCCACTGAAACTGAATGTGAGTATTCTTTACCTTGTCAGTATTATCTTTAACATGTAAATCATATTAGTTTGCACAATCTCCAACCATCTGATGCTGGCTTGGCCCATCTGTCGAATTTCAAAAGTCAATGTGGCCCCTGAGCCAAAAAGTTTGCCCACCCCTGCCTCAGATGCTGGCACCATGGTATCGCTGTCTTGACCGACAAACCTGAGATAAGCTTCATGTTGAACTTAAGGAGTCTGCCTTCTTGGCAAGCATTGACGGTGCAGAGATATGATACTGAGAATCGTCATACTGTATTTACAGTATGCTTTCACAGGCACTACTTGACACGAACAATGAGTCATCAGTTAATGCTTAATGTTTGAGGCAGATCCAAGCATCTGCTGTTCATGCAATGAATGCAGAGCCAGGCTGACTACTTGCCACCAGACTTTTATACCAATTCTGTGATAATCTGGTATGTTTACATTTTTTACATTATTTGCATTGTCTCTACTGAAAGAAACAATGCTAGACATGTGATAGCACTGGGGAATCAACATGGGGCAATATACAACATTACAGTCAGACTACAGCATTATTTTAGTCAAACTTGTGAACCAAAACTAAATATTGCACTGTGGGATTAAACCTGCAGCCAAACTCCATTGTAACAGAGAACCAGGTGTTACAGCTGGGCACAAATGGACTGGACTTAATTAGCAAGAGAGCCTACAAGTAGCGACTGGACCAAGGATTTTAGTACAAGACTGAGACAAGACATGGAATTTAAATCAACTTTTCTGGAGATCGCAGCCACATCCAGTGCACCAATGTGCTGTTGAGATAAAAAAAAAAAAAGTGACTTGCATAACATAACACATTCATTGTATTTTCTAGACCACAAAGCATGAAAGTGCACAATAATTTGCATCAAGATGGCAATCACTGAATATACAACAAACATAGGAGAGAGGAGAATTGACAACCTTCAAGATTTACAGTTTGCAACACAAATTCTGTTGATTCTTATGTGAAAATAATTAGCATTCAATGCTGTTGTTACTGCAACATTCACATTAGCTCTCCTTTTGAGGTGATGTGTGGAGAAAGGAGGGTTGTAAAAGATCGAGAATGGGCTCTTACAGCTGCACTGCATGAGGACCTACATCTTTAGCTCAAACAGACCCGTTTTCACCTGTGCATCCTCAATTCTTCCCAGATAAATTTAATAATTTAAGCGCTTCTAATAAGCAATTGTGGAAACCCAACAACAACTATTTAAACATTAAAAAAAATACTGTCTAGGTCTACTCTTTTGTTAATTAGGGTCAAATTTCAATCTATCAGAAAGACTGGTCTTGGTTCTAGTTGTTATTTTGTGGCAAATTCACACTAAGAGAACCTCTTCTTTTTTAGCCAAATAAACATCTCCTAACAAACTAGCCTAAAACTCCACAAAAGAAAGGAAAAGTGAAGAGCGAATGGGGGTCTTCCACTATCCCTGCCTGAAAGGACAGGGGGCGGGGGGTCAGTCATTGTAATGCAAATGTCACTGCCTTGTCTGCTGTTTGTGGCAGGAAATTTAATTACCAGTTGTGTAGCTACGATACAAACAGGTGGAATGTTAAGAATGTTGCTGATGACACATACAGACAGAGGATACAGACTGAAAAACATTTCATTTCACAACGAGTTTCAGCTTGTTGCAACCACACGAGGGCCAATTGGAGGCAGCAGTTTTTAAGTATCTGACAAGATTTGTTTCTTTGTATCCTAGCAGCATAAGCCTGCAGTGATTTCCAAAATCTTTATAGCTAGAAGACTTGATGCAAGAGTCACGGGGGCATTTAAAACAATTTTCCTTTCAACAAATTCTTATAAAACAAGAACCACACATCACTTCAAATGAAAAGCCCTGAACAAATAAATGAATTATTAAGATTATAAAACTGAAACATTTCATGTGTACAAATGATGCTATTAATTTCCACTTAACAAGCCCCACAAGGCATTCTCCTCCCAGTTTTTCTGCTTTGCTCTGTGATTTTCTGACATGCCTGTGACTGGAGTTATGGCATAACCCATTAAAACAGTGTTAAAACCAGACAATGACAAAGGCAGAAGCCAAGCTGCTCACTTATCACAGAAGGAGGTAAATGCAGTTCTGTACAAATATGATAAATGGTAAACAACAGCAGCAAAAATCAATGGCAGTGACCTGGTCTATGTCTATATCTGTAACTAGCCATTGGATTGAGAACTTCTCCCCGGGGCAGCAGTGGGCCTCATCAAGATAAGCTAAATACAGCATGAGCAAACACACACGCAAGCACACCCACACAGCCGTATGCACACGCAAATTCACACACCACTTACACACACATAGAACATGTGACTAAAAGCTGTGTCAGGTCACCCCCTGCCCAAGAGACCACTGCAGCTGTCCTATTGATAGTTGAACTGTACTACACACACGGGTCCATTAAACACTCAAAATGGCACAAGGGGAACAGTGGCGGCTGCAATGCAAAATCATGCAAGCAACTCCAGAGATGTTTTAAGGGAAGGCTAGAGTAGAGAAAGTTAGGCCTAAAGAAGGAGCATCATTTTCTGTAAATCACAGGCAAATGTAGCACTCTTTGCTGAACTGGACCAAAGCATGATGATCACAGGCTGCAGGCAGTGCCAGAAAAGCTAAGCGTGGTCACTAAAATTCAGGATGCTACAAATGGAAAGCAACCTCGAACAGAAAATTTCAAAAAAATATGCTTCTCCTCTGAAACTTACATTCTCGTTAATCACTTCTGTGTTTTACAAGCCAGTGAGAAATCTCTAAGTGACTCCAAACTTCAGCTGCTTTCCACTTTGTTTAATTCTTCTTTCCAAGCACCTTTTCTTTCTGACCTGCCTCTGCAAGCCGAAGCTACACTCTCCCGCCACAAAGAGCGAGATGAAAATAACCTGATTAAAACACTGACTTTTAAAAGAATAACATTTCACCCCCTGGCCCACTCCAAACCCTTTCTTTCCATGACTTGGGTGTATTTGTATATCAAGTTGCCATGTAAACATAACAGTGTCACGCTCAAATTGGGGGGTGGGGTTGGTGGGGGTTACACACAGTTTCAGCGCAGTCATCTCTTTATTTTCTTTGTAGCTGTGGAGAGCTGTGTGACCAATCAAAGTCAAGTTTCTTTCTCTGACATTTATTTCAAAACAACCTCAGTTAATTTAAATTCAGTTCTTCCCACAAATATGCTGCTCATAAGGGAATAAACTCATGGAGGCAAAGGCAGTTTCATTAGCATTACATTTTAATACATTCTGAATTATAGATATTAATTCTGATCAACATACTCAGACCTTCAATTTGTCCTATTTTTACCTAAAAGGAAATGATTCACAAAAAATACATCTCCTTAAATTACTTGACTTTTTACCTTTACAAGATATATACTTTATGTAAAAACGCGTTTAAAAGTTTATGACTCAATTCATCAGTAGCAAGCAGAGATGGCATTAATTAGACAAATCTTCATGCTGCAAAGATTCTTCCTGATGCTGCAATAGCAAACATTACAAATGACCGAGCACCTGACAGCTGTCTCTGAAAAGATAGTTCATTAGAATTAATGCATCTCGTGGGACAAAAAGCAACAGATTCCCAAAAGAAGAAAAAGAAGGTATGCAAAGTGCTGGAAAATCAGCCACAGACATCATGTAAAACTGATAAAAGAGGGAGCTTAAAACACCCTTTCCTTTGTTTCTCTTAAATGCTATAGCACAGATTGATAGGAGACTTCAGCTCTGCAGAGGGGTCAGACAGCAACCTTAATGACTTGAACAATGAAGCAGTGTCACTGGGAACAACTGTGTGTTTTTATATCTGTTAAGTAGGCATCAGTTGAACTGGAAAGATCGGTAAATTAATTTAAATTGCTTGTAATTAAATAAGTGCAAATATAAGAATCAGGGCCACTGCTGGATCCTGCTTACTACAAAACGCACACTTTATGTATAGTTTTAAAAGTAGACAGAAAACAGCCCTTTAAACGCACCATTTCTCATCCAAGACAGTCAAAACAAGACAGATGAGTATAAAAGAACCATCACAGCACCACCTAGCTGTAAGATATACTGTTATTCGAGCTGTTTATGAAATATCAAAAACTTCTTAACTTTGAAGTACCAACTTATTCCATTTTGATAGCCTCCGTCATGTAATCTGATTAAGATCATTTCATTTTGACTGTTCACTCTGTCTCCGACAAAGACAACAGTGAATCCATTTGGTTTATTGACGGGGTGAATGTCGGAACCACGCCGATAGAAGTTTATGTACCACAGCTTGAATATAAAATACGTGCCAATTAATTTCACACCACATTTTTTAGGATGAAAATGGCCACAAAAGCGATGACAAACTGCCTGCTGAAATGAAAGTTATCCCCGTGGTGCGTTCACACTCGCTCTCTCGCAGCGGACGTTGGTCACTGTTCGAGCCAACGTTGCTAAGGCTAGTTAGCTTCGTCTACACCTGCTTGAAACGCGGTTCCGAAAGAGAAGCTCCGATACTGAAGTTTGTCCGTGTTCTGCCGAACAGCGCCGAGCCGCCGATGACACCGAGACGGGCGTTTAAACTCACATGCGAACTTGCTCTCATGGTTGCTGCTCGCCTAAATTAGCATTAGCCGTAGCCTGCCTGGTAGCCCGAGCACCTCTCCTGCTGGGATTGAGCTGGAAGTGCGTTCACGTCTCGACACACACACTACACAACGTAGCAACAACTGTAAAGTGATGTTGAATCGATTTGGAGTTGGACTAACGATGCCGGTGTGTGTAACGTTTGAAAAAAAAGTGTAAAAAAAAAATTAAGTATTAGAAGTGAAATAGATTCCAGACGGACGTTACATGGAGAAAAAAAGCTTGTCGGCAGCAATTGGTGAACGTCAGTTAAATTAAGAGCAAAAAGCCGCTCTCAACTTGGGGCGGATGCCACAAAGAAGGGAAAGTTATGTTGAGGAAAAGACCGCTAGCACCGCGTTCGATCTCCAGAGCAATTTTCCCTCTTAATTCAAGATGAATTCAGCGTCTAAATTCTGTAAACATATAGTCACCTTTGCCTTGAGAAAAGTTCTGCCCTGGCTGTGCTCTCTTTCCCCTCTCTCCCACTCGCTCGGTCACTTCCAGATGCTGCTGCTGCTGTTGCTGAGTGTTGCGCCCGTTGGTAAGTAACTGTCTCCACGGCTACAGTCACTATAGCGCGACGGGGTCTCGAGGCAACTGTTGCTACCCTCCAATGCCGACGTCATGGCCCTCACTATATAAGGGAGGGGCCAAAGGGAGCAGCGACCCGCCCAGTCAGCTGTGCCTGTGCGCTTAAAATGAGCCACTAGGAGGTGGTCTGACCCAGGGAGGTGCTGAAGTGCACGATTCATAGAAGCTGAGTCCTTTCAGATGGCATTAACTACATATACCGATCAAACATAACATTATGACCACCTCCTTATGACCCAATGGGGCATGGACCAGGACCTCTGTGGAAGTCAGTGAATTCTGTGGGTCTTGTGGTTTGCAGGGTGGGACCTACATAGATCAGACTTATCCTGGAACATCCCACAGATGCTGAGTAAGATTTGCATCTGGGGAGTGTGGAACCCGGGGGAGCAGCTTATCTGTGTCACTCCTGAGCAGTTTTTGCAGTGTGTTGGGGTGTATTGGCCTGCTGAGGGTGGAAACTGGCATCAAGGACTGCTGTTGCCATGCGGGGCTGGTGGGTTGCTTGACCTGCAATGTTTAGGTGGATGGTACATGTCAAACATTCACATGAATGTCAGGACTCACGGTTTCCCTGGAGAATTTTGCATTAAAACAAGATGATCGATGTTCTTCACTTCACCTGTCAGTGGACATAATGTTGTGGCTGATCAGTGTGTATGATATAAAGGTATTTTTGTATGCATCACTTGGATCAAAATTATGATCCGTTTAACCTTAAAGGCCCTTCTATATTTTTAGTTTGAGTTGTGTTTCAATTACATGCATGCATGGGTACAGATTTCGTATAAAAAAACAGGTTAGCACTAGGCATCATCCTTCAGAAAATTCAGAGCATAAAACGCTTGATCTTGATCTTTATGTCTTTTGTTTTAGGAAATAATTGATAAATGTGCATGTGGCTCCTTTTCATGCCAATGATGAATTAATTGAATTTATTCATCAAACTTCTAGACTTTGATAGCTCATATGTGTTGCAAGATTAAGCTCATGTCCAAAACTTTCAGCACAGTCCAAACATAGCACATATACGTGTGCAAAAACCGTATTTAAGTTTTACACCTCTGCAAGAAAGGCCCAAAGGACTGAGTAACACTACCAGACCCACTATGGCTTAGGAATATGTACCGTTACATTACATGAAGTGAACTGTGATGCAGTGATTGTGACTTATGAACCCCATTTGGTCCCCAGTTGTGAAATACTTGTTCAGGTTTTGGGCAGATTTCATACATTATGGTCATAACAAAAAACAAATTTACCCGTTTTCTGGATGATATTCAGAATTTTATCATTTTAGTTATGTTGCTAAATCAGAAAGCTGTAACAACCGCAGATATTCTTAAAACTTACTTAAATGTACATCTGAGTTGACCCTTTTTTAGACCACAAATTTATTTCTACTGCGCAGGAAGCTTTGCTCTGGCATGTAGTATACTTGTGCATACATTTATATTTTTACATCACGGAGCAGTTTTATTGTTCTTATGCATGTATATATGCTACTCTATCTATATTTCTGTTACATCTATGGCTTTTTATTTCCTATTTCAAAAATCTGGTTACCTCCGCCAAGGAGGTTATGTGACACCCGGTGTTTGTGTGTCCATCTGTCTGTCTGTCTGTCTGTCTGTCTGTCTGTTAGCAAGATAACTCAAAAACGCCTTGGCAGATTCACATCAAATTTTGAGGGGATGTAGACTATGGTAAGAGGAAGAGCTGATTTAATTTTGGTGGCAATCTGGAAAGGATCCTGGATTTTGGATCACTTTGAATTTTTTAGTATGTGGTCCAAAATAGGACAAAAACCTCATAGGTTAGTATGTCGTCCAACAAATTGGAGCAAGGTGTCCAGATAGCTCAACTGGTTAAGAAGGTCATTTATAAACAGAACTGTGTCAGAGATGCAGGTTTGATTCCAATTCATGATCCTTTACTGCATGGGTTTCCTGTTTTCCTCTCTATCCTTGACGGAGGTCTGCACTCTCCGAGTGCTTTTCTATTATGTAAATACTATGAAAGAAATTTGTTTGCAAGAGTGCAGCCTTGTCCTCATGAAGTTCCCATTTTCAACACATGGTGGCAGCCTATGTCTATATTGTGACACATAAGATAAGATAGACTATTGATCTCACAAAGGAGAAATTTGCATGGTGGTCAGATGAATAAATAACTTCTTTAGAAAGAAATGTTTTACTGACATAATGTAGATACAAGACAAAAAATGTCTCAGAGTGCTTCCCTTTGATATTTTCATTCATTTGTCACTGAACTGACTCAACACTAGTCAGTCAGTGTGGCTCTGAGGAAAATGATATTTAAGTCGAAATGGTATTTAAGTCACATTGAACATTTTAGAACTCCTATAATGATAACAATAATTTTGAAAAAACATATGGTCAGTATTACATATTTTGACTTTATTCTTTAAAGTCGATATATTTATTATTATTATTATTATTATTATTATTACAACAAATACACAAAGGATGCTCAATTAGAGTTTGAGAAATGAAGAATAACTGAATAGATTTTATGCATTCATAGCAGAAAATAATACTTTCCATGTAAAAGTAATTCCATTATGTCTTCTGTGGCATTGTGACTCTTACCAAAGTCTGAAAAATGAGTCAGTTTGCAGTTAGAAAAAGTGGTAAATTAGGGGTCTAATCAGAGGAACGATTAAATTGAGTTATGGAAATTGTGATTTGAAGCTGTTTTGAAGTTTAGTCCCCTGGCTGAAGAGGGTATACTACAATGTAATTGTGTCTGCTGCTTCATTTTTGAATTGTTTTTTTATTTTTAAATGTGCCTAGTTTTGCCCCTATTTGCACAATGAGGACAACTGAATTGAAATCTCTACACTGTTGACAAAAAAATTGTATAAAAAATCTATACTAAAGGTACAGAAAAAGCAAGATGTAAATCAAGTGTAGACATAAGCTCATTCAGAAGAGAAAGTTAAACACATGCATGCTCACACACTCACAAAACTAGTGTATCTATGCTGCCAGGTAGTACAGGCAACACTGAAAGCATTGCTGATGTGGATACAATATTATAAATATCCAAATGTCCAAATGCTAAACATCAAAAATGCGTATTTACAGTCAGCAGTTGTATACTATATCATAGTTTACATGTACTAAAAATACACACTGTTGTGCCCATATTGAGTTTATATTTTGAGAAAATGACATACTGATTAAATACATTTATGAATTATTTCATTACATTTCAATGAAATAAATTTATATAGCTCATGTCTTCTCAGGGCATTTTTCTTAGATCAAGACCAAACAGAAATAGATTTTTTTTTTAAATACAGTTTTACCTCTTGTTGATGTTAAATTGTCCTATAGAGTTTCTTGTATCATCACACAGAGGATTGACTGTAAATATGTAATTTTAGATATATCCCAAGCAAAGCTGCAACAGTTAGGTCCATCAAGAGAATTTAAAATGGAAAGCATTGGTAATTAATTAAAATTAAGGACATAAAATATTATTATAAATAAAATTATACAATGTAATAAAATAAAGACAAAATTGCAATCATTAAAGAAAAGGGGGGAGGGGAAGATGATTTAAGCTTCTTATCTATGTAAACTTTCTTAGGTCTGCATGTAAGCAACTTGAATATCACTATTGATTGGGCTAAATGAGCAGGAGAATAGTGGTGATGCAGAATTGTGTGTGGTGAGAGTAGTCATCAGTTGCAGTTCTGTGATAAGGGGTGAAGGGAGAGTGCTGTGTCAGAGTGAGCTGTTAGAGAGTGTGTTGTGCAGCAGGTGTGACAGAGCAGCAGGTCAGAGGAGCAGTGTGACTTGACCCTCCACAGAGCTGCTGCTACTGCTGCTGTCACTCTCACTGAGGCTCTCCTACAGGACACACATCACCGCTGCTGCTCCCTCAGGTAACCTCATCATTCACCACTCTGTCTTAGCTTCAGCATTAGCAGCAACACGCATTTATGAATTATACATGTGGCAGAGGAACTAAAATGAAGTTAGACCGCATCATGACGTCGTTTCCTTTGTTTGAACAGCGGCACTTTTTAGGAAGTCGAGCGACGCCGCTGTATTTCGCGGTATTTCAGCACATTCGGTTACTAATTTATCTTTATTTATGACTTGGAAAATTAGTTTCCCCCCCTCCGCAAACGATAACAGCCTTTAGACGAGACATTCTTATAGCAGAGCGGCTGCAGCATCAACGGTGCTCACGGATGGACTCCCGCCCTAAACACCTGCTGCACTGCTAGCATGTAGCTCAACTGGTTTACTCTCCAAAATTTTATCTTCTGAATTGTGCATGTGAACAATTTGAATCTTATGCCTTAAATTTTTTTATCCATAATCTAATATAAATATGTTTTTTATTCTCAGTTGGAAAGTTAAATTTAAACATATTGGCATTTTACCCAAAGTAAAACGGTAATTAGGTTTTAACAGTTAAACAACTACATTTCCCATGAGCCTGTGTCATTGTAATGCGGCGTAAGACTTTGGGGAGATGTAGTTTTTGAATACTAGCGATACAACCTCGATATTCTGATGGTCCAGGCAGTGAATCTATCTCCTGTGTGAATGAGGGATACAATATTGCCTATTTGTAATTAAGTCCCCAAATTGGATAGATTATATCTTTACAATTAAATTGGATTTTTATTTGAATTAGTAATATAATTTTTTCATTTTGTCAGATCTAAACTTTTGATATTCTTTATATACTGTATATAAATTTGTAAAACTTATTTCAGTAAGTGTTAAAAGAATAATTGTAAATCTACAACTGACAGGACCTACAGCTACAGTAAAGTCTTCAAGCTAAAATAGATAAAATTTTAATTTTTGAATAATTTCAGTCTTGTTATGTCTGTAAATACATTTACATTCAGGTATACTAAAGTAGCTCTTTAAATACATGTGTACATTTTCTTCCATGTTATATTTTTATAACACTACATCCCAGGAAATATTTTGTACTTTTTCCATCTACTACATACATCTGACAACTGTAGTTTCTTTAAGCATTACAATTATACACACAAAACTTGATTGTGAAAAAAATGTGAGGTTTTGATAAATAAAATACTTAAAATCAGCTGCATGTCAGTGTTAAATTGTAAATAATGCACTATTAATGCCATGGTATTTTATGAGTATTACACTGGAAAAAATCCATTCTGCATAGCAAACCCTTGTGATATGAACAGAGAAAGTCAGTGTTACTGCCTCAGCAGCGAGGATGTCACTGACCCACAGTAACCTCAATGAAGGGTGCATCAGCACTAAACTCATCCTGCAGCATTTCAGCGTGTGCGCATGGGTACGCTGGCTCAGCCAGAGTGTCACATGATGCTGTGGTGTGGTGTCTCTGTGTTTTCGTCTCTCGTGGCAATTGGCTGAGACTGATCTTTCTATAAAGCAGTGATGGCACACATTTCTGATGACATGTGAGCATCTGCACACGCGAGTTATTTAAAGGCTGATCTAAGAAAGTAAGCCACGTCAGTTAAAACAATAATCACATGTGATCATAGTATAAATAGACATATGATAGAAGCTGTCTCTTACAGATACAAAGGGAATGTGAATCTATTTTTCTGAGATGTTTTAATGAAAGCATCATACTAATAATTACAGAGAATACGTGGCGAAAATCTTGTTTGTTTGATAAGGTAAATAAAAAATTTGATAAGGTAAATACAAGGTATGGGAAACACAAAAGCTTTCATATTGTAAGCATCAGCAAAATAATGGTACTTTCTCTATCTCATATTTTAATGAGCTGGGGCGGGAAATTTGTGTCCTTTCTACTTCCCCTACTGAGGTGGGAGTTTAGGGGAAATTGCGTTAAGGAAATTCTGTCCGTCAGTGAAACATTTTTTTAACTGCTTGTGGTGCACCACTATTTAACCTGTAGACTGTATATTCTTGAATGTATTCATTTAAACTTACTCACATCTACATTTACCCACAGCTAAAGGTGTAAAAATAGCCTCAGTTACAGAGAGGTGCTCTTTACCAAGGGTCATGACCTGTTTGTCTGGTTGGGTTTCACCGCTTCAGAAGTGCACTGCTTATCCTCTGTTCCTGTACCTGTTTCCTGTGTAGAGCTGCTGTTTTTGTCTTGCTATCAGGGCACCACTGAAAATACTAGAAGTACAGGATTGGCTTGTCAAGCCCTGTAATTGGGCTGACAGTTTAGATTTTCAGTCTGAGGACTAAAATTAGACGGAGAGAAAATGTTATGAGTAAAGTAGTCGCAGCATTAATCCACTTAATCCCTCCCAGTGTGTGGTGCATGTAAAATCGTATTTTTTAATCCAGCTAGTAACTATTAGTTGCACATAACTGCAGTGGAATAAAAATGACTTTATCTGAATTATAGTAGAGTGGAAGAATATGGTTATAAAATAAAAGCTATAAAGTAAAAATAAATGCCGTTGTTTGTCCCTGGAAATGAATGTGGAGCTATTTTAAAAAAATAAGTTATTCATTTGATTTGTTTCATGAGCAACAGTGCAAAATATATGCTGTTTCACCTTCTCCAATAGGAGAATTTGCTGCTTTTTTTGACCTTATATAATTGTAAACTGGCGGTTTTGCCAGATTAAACAAGCCTTGAACTTGGGAATCGTGTGATGGACACGTCATTTAATAGACATTTGACACAATTTATGTAGTAGAGACAAAAAAGATGACCCCGGAAAATCTTCAGATATACACTACAGTCAAAAATTTGGACACACCTTCTCGTTCAATAGTTTTTATTTAGTTATTTTCCACATTGTAGATTAATACTGAAGACATCATACCTTTAAAATAATACATATGAAATTATGTAGTAAACAAAAAGTGTGAATCTTCAGTATTAATCTACAATGTAGAAAATAATACAAATAAATAAAATGAATGAGAACATGTGCCTAAACTTTTGAGTGGTATTGTATCAGTGGTGAAAATGAGGAATATTTGTTGCCTTTAATGGGTTTTTACACAGGTTTAATCTAATAAGGAATCAGATTCAGGTTCAGAAAACTTTATTTGTTCCGAGGGGGCAATTAAATAGGCACGTAGAGCAGCAACAATGGCATAAGAAATTGAGTTAAAAAAGAAATTAGAGATAAATTACATAAATAAAACTAATAGGGATACATTTATATACAAATGTAGAACAAGTAAAATAATAAAAATAAAATAAAATGAAAAGAAACAATAAAAAGCAGCTTAGTAACATACTAGTGCAAATACAGTGAACAATGTAGGTGCAATACGCCAATGAAGTACATACAAATTGCAAATATAGAAGTAGATGTAAGGTAGAAGAAAGAAAGTTACATGTGCGATAGTTTTAATAATGTAGGTCACAGGATGTGGGTGTCTTCAGTCAGTGGAAAGTAGTGAAGTGAAGCCGGCGCAGCTGCAATTGTAGTCTTGGCCTGAGAAAGCTTTGCATACAGTTTGTCCGATAGTAACCTCAGCCGACATATCTGCAACGTGTGTACAGGGGGATGGGCTGGAGTTTCATAGCATCATCTGTCAAGAGTCAGAGAGAGAGTGTGTGTGCGTGTCCGTGTGCGTGTGTGTGTGTGTGTGTGTGTGTGTGTGTCTGTGTGCGTGTGTTTCTACTTCCCCCACCTTATTCATTTGGCTTGCGTGGCCTTATATGGAAAGTGGGTCTTGTGGTGTGAGCAGTTTGAGCCAATCAGGAGACTCTGGGCCGACTGGAGGAAGCTGGCAGGCCCGTCTGGGTGGGGTCTTCAGGGGGAGGGACCAGCAGAGCCGGCTGGTGTTTGAAAATGAATGATATGCTGCTCAAGTTGTAGACAGAGCGGTCGTTGGAGTATTTGCGTGTGTTTAGCGGCAGACTGAAGCCACAGCTTTTATAGAGCGAAAAGAGGAAGATCTCAGAGGAACCCTGTTTGACACAACCTGGAGAAAGAATTAGTTTCCAGCAATGCAATGTGAGTATCGTGGCTGATTTTATTTTTTTTATTCTATGTAACTAGGAGGTATTCCTTTTCACTGAGACATCAGGCATGGAAGTCACTAGTTGATGATGTTTGCTGAGAAAACCAGTGGATAATGTGTTTATTTCCTGTATAAAACTTAGATTTTGTTTAAATTGAGGTGAATTAGTCCTCAGGTTTGATGCTATAGTCTGATTTATTGGTGATCATTTGTTTGCTGATAATAGTTTCACCGTGAGAATGTAATAAATCTCACTTTAACTTGATTTGGTTTCAGTTTTGGTGGACTAATGCGCTGTATTATATGTGTAAATGTAAAAAGAGCTTGCAGCGTGTGGCTGGTCTACCTCTAGCCTACAGCTCTGGTGCTTTGATAAAAGGGTGTAACCCAACCGGCAGATCTGTGCCAATTTTAACGTGTTGTTTTGCTAATTAAAAGAATACCAATGAAGCATTGGCCCAGTTCTTTTAAAATCCTGCGCTGGCTTTCAGATATTTGCAACTGGAACAGGAATGTTGATGCTGAGGATTACGCCCAGTCATAAACTGCTCCTCTGGGTGCTGTTGGGAGGCAGCAGCTGGCTGGAGGTGCAGATCATGCAGGACGTTGGTTCATAATAACTCTGTGTGTCTCTTCTGCATTTTGAGCAGCAATATTAGATCTCAGACAGCCAAGTTATGGTGGTTGTTATCTTGGACAAAGACAGACAAAGCACGAGAAAAGAGACAACATTGAAGGGAGGGGTGGGTTTTTTTTTTTGTTTGACCGGGGATTAACCCAACAGAAGTTTGCAGGCATCGTGGTATTGTACTGGGGACAGTCCCTTGTCCCCCTCCTTTTTTCAGACAACACATTTGGCTCCTTCACTATTAATCAGTGATAATACATAAGAGGTTTAAGTGTTGCTTTCCAACTACTGCTGCATTTCTCCTTGTGAAGGGGACAGCTGTTGCTGTGCATGAGTCTGCTCTACAGTCGTAATCCTGATTGCATGAATGCAGTATCTGTGTAGTGATGTCAGTTTGCGCAGTGGTGCTAAATCCATCAGATAATTCATCCTTTGCTCTGGCTCTGCTGCACTATGACGAGTAAACGCCATGAAAGCACACATGAAAAGATGGAAAGCATGCTTCTTGTGTTTCTTGATTAAAAGAAATCCCAAAAAGGTGACTAGAGCTGAAAGCAATTCGTTAAATGACAGTGCAACAGAACAGCTACTTTGATAACCGATGAGCTGTTTCAGTCATTTTACATGGCAAGTATTCTCAGAGCATTTGTTGCTTTTCGTTGACAACGCTTGATGACAACACCTTGGGCTTTCATAAGATGGGACAATATTGTTTCCCAGTTTTTGGCATTTCATACATTAAAAGATTCATGAAGAAGACTTGTCAGTCTTGTGCACTGGAAATAATGCCTCTCTCAAAACGAGACAAAAAAAACTTATTTCAAAGAACTTTTACCTTGAAATAAGTGAAAACATCTGCTAATAGAACAAGTGAAAAATGGCTTGTGAGATTTCTTGAAATAAGATATGATATTTAGAATATTGAGATCTTAAAATTAACTGGGAAAACTTATTTTAAGCTCTATTTTACCAGGATTGTCAAGCTTAGGTGTCTTAACCGTCCTGTTGTTCTCGTTTACGGCACCAAAAATATTGTTGCCTTGTCTGAAAAAACTCCAAAAATTCAGCAAAAAATTCCCTAAATTTATAAAAATTTGCAAAATCTTCAGGAAGAGAATTCCTTACAAGTTTCCTGACAAATTTTATTTTAAAAAAACAAAACTAAACTTTGCAAGAAATAACAATTTTAAAAAAATTAAAATTGTAAATATTTTCAAAAAAGGAATTAAAAATCTTCCCAAAAATCCTAAAAAATATCTTAAGTGATTGCATATTTATCAGTAAAACTTCTAATATTTCCTATAAGAACATTCAGAAAAAATTAACCAAAATCCAGTGAAATAGGCTCCATTATGGTTATTTTTTTCCCGAATGTTCTTAAAGAAACATTTTTTTAAACATTTTTTCGATCAAAAAATGTCCAAAAATTTCCCTCAAAAAAATGAAAATGTGGAAGTTTTCACTATGAAAATCTAATTTTCCCCCCCCACATTTTCAAACTTTAAAACGGGTCAGTTTGACCTGCACTACGACACGAGAGTTAAAACAAGATCATTTCAGGATTGTTTGACTAAACAAGATATTTAAGATGCCTTGTCTTAAAACAAGTCCCTCTATCTTGTTGAAATGTAACTTAAGTGAATGTATCTTAAATCAAGTGGGATGAGATATTTTGACTAAAAATAAGACAAATAGACTTGGTAAGATTTTGACTTTTTGCAGTGTGGAGTTGAAACAACTAGTCAATTTATCAATCAGTTGTTTTTTTTCAAGGTCTTTTGATTGTGGACTGAGTACTGAGCAAAAAAAGGCGTCACCTTGGTTTCTTGGAAGCTGTGATGGGCTCTGGTTGTTTGTTTGGACCTTTCATAGATGAAACAATTGATTGGCAGATTAATCTATGCTAAAAAATAATCCTTAGTTGCAGCCCTACTTCTGAAGGATCTTAGTTTTACTTTTGATTGTTCAGGGGATCACTTGGAGGGGAAGCCCAAAAGCACAACCCATGTCACAAAACCTCTGCATTGGAAAATATCAAAACTGAAAGTGATAGTTTACTACCACAGGCAGGGAATTTTAATTTTAGGGAGATTGTGAGTCAATAATGCCTTTTTCCTTGATGACCAGTGATTGATGTTAAGCTGTCGGGGGTTTTGCCACACTGGAGCTTAATGAGAAAGATGCATCATAAGCTTTGGTGTGTGATGTAAACATGAGGAGCTCATGTGATGATAGCTCATCAGGAGAAAGTGCTAGAAAGGAATAAGTAGGAGCAAGTAAGGAAATAGCTTTGGGGCTTTTCCCAGTCTGCTGTTTTTAGCCTAAACATCTCAAATTACAGACTTGCTGGGTTGACAGCTGACGAAACCTTGTTTAAGATCAGCGTCACGCCCCAAACTCTTCCCATCCCAAGACCACAACAATGACAGACTGAAGAAATAAGAGGAGGGGTGGTTTTAATGTTTGAATACGCTCATTTTAGGGCTGCCTGCCTCCACCCTCAACTCATCTTCAGTTTAGCCCAGTTTTGAAAACCACATCCAGCCACAGCTGTGTCCTTGAGGAGTCTGCAGCTGCACTGGAAGGAAGAGGTGAAATAAAGTGTGTCCAGAGCGACCTTTAGGCCTCCAGAGGAATCAAACTTAAGCCTCCTCATGGTCAGCTGGTCACCACACCACCAAGATAGACTTACGGTATTTTTCTTTCAGAGCAACAGAGAAGATGGCTGACAGCAGTTTGAAGTGATGGCTGCAGAATCCAGAATTTTAGGAATGCTTGCAATTTCATAGCCACCACTTAAGATACAAATCACATGAGAAATACTCAATGTAACCCGTTTTTGTAATTAAACAGTCAACGTTTTGGTCGGCAAATATGTGTTAAGCTCTGAAGCGTCATGGAAAGTATTTTTGTTCCTGCTCTCTGACCTCTATGGAGCCTTTTCTTTCCACTTGCCCCAGCCCAATTGTCCCTGACTGGCGAGCCATGATAGGCTGCTGCTACAACAGACAGACGAAGCTACTGGTATGTGTTTTCAGCCCCCTTTAAAAAACAGGGTAGACCTGTGATTTACCAAAGAGAGGGGTCTTGACCAGGCAACAACAGTGGCTTCTGTGAGAGAGAGGTTTGGCCAGTATGCTGTGATGAGGTAATGGCAAAGGCAGGGAAGGATTCTCCCTCCAACCATTCTGAAATGATAACGATAATACACTTTAACATGCTGGGTTGTATGTAAATGACACAGGATGATTAAAAGAGAAGAGTTAAATCAGGTTATGTTTGTCCATCCGCCACTGTCTCACACTGTTACCATTTAGTTTTAACTGTATAGCTCAAAATGTGGTGTCAAAATCACATTTTCCTTTATCTACGCGGCTTTCATTGGATTTTGATGGTACTGAGCTTTTTAATATGTCTTTGTTGACCAAGCTCAGCAAAGAACATCAGTCCATTATTTGTAGAAAGACAATGTTATCTGTAGCTTTGCCAGCTGGGCTCCATATGTTCCAAACATGTTGCTCTGAAAACAAATTTTATCAGCAGGACAATATTTGTTTAATAGAGCATAGAGCCATCCATAAAAGTAATTTCCTACCAGCATTTTACACATTTGAGCACTTTAAACTTTTCTGTGTTCTTTCAGCAGAGCTCAGTAACAATATTTTATAAATATTTAGAGTTATTTAAATATCTAAATGGTGGCTTTTTACTCTGTCTCCAGAATACGAGCCAAAAACAGGGACTGAATGTAACTCCAACTCCAGCTGTTAGAATATGTAGTGTGACCTGGTGCCAACAACACTCAGATGTGACTTTTGTGAGTGCGACGCCGCTAACAGTCACATGTTGGTGCTGGTTTAACTGTGTAGCAATTGGACAAAAAGAACAAAGTCTTTTGGCTTTTGAAAGTCAGGGCTTCTTTTCAGTCCAGACTTAAACTTTACTCCAGGAAATATTGCATCTAGTAGGGACCATCACAAACTCGGTGGATGCGCATAAAAAGATTTATTTGTTATTAGAAATAAATAGTTTTAGGCACATCCATGTTGTTCAGGTGTTCAGTTGAGCACTATAGCGGCTCATAAAGGCCTTGAAGTCAGTACATGATCTGAATACCAAATTATTTCCAGTGTTTACAAGGCAAATCTTCACTTTGCATATCAGTCTAGTAGCAGAATGTCATAGTACAATTGAAGTCAAGAAATCAAGAAAAAATGGCTTCTTAAACAAATAATTTTCTGTTCTGCCTTCTTTGGGAATTTTATGTAATATAGTGATTTTTATTTTTATTTTTTTTTAAAATCATAATCACAGAAGCTGGTGATGAAACTAAGCACAGGAGAAAAGTCTCCATTATTCAATAAAAATACACCAACAGTGGAGAGCATGACTAACCCAGCTTACTGCATCAGTGACTCACTGACAGCAGAACAGTCAAGATTTTAGCGTCATAAAAAAGGTGTGATGTTAAAATCCTCTTTTAAAGCCAGAGGAGGTTTTTCTTAATGCTGTTTTACTCTCAACAACGCACCTGATGCAATTTTGGGAAGTTGCTTGTGTGTACCTCTCTGAGTCACTGTCTGAAACTGTTTCCTTGCTGTTGATGTTCTGCGTCAAACACCGCTAACAAGTCCTGGCGCTGCTCTCTTCCAGTGACCGTGTGCGAGCCCGCCGCCATGTCTGAAGCCGCGGTGATGGAGCCTCCTCGAGCAGGCGGCTTCGTGGAGTCGTCCTGTGGTGCAGAAGACAGTGCAGCCTCTCTTGATGACGGCATTGTGGACACAGCGAAGTAGGTTTCACATGAGCAAGCTGTGCTAAATACTGCATGGGTTTTACCTCTGCAGGCCTCTAGAAATAATAGTTTGAAGTGCTGCAGATCTGAGATATGTGACATTTGGTGGCAGCTTGAGAGTTGACTGAGCAAAAAGATTATGAGTATCCACCATTATCAGAGACAGTGATAATAGTGGTTAATATTGGGTTGTTTAAATTTAGAAATGACTGAGTGCACTGAATAGAACAGCCAACTTTACTAACCATGTTATGGCTCCAGAGCTTAGCAGTTCTTCACTTAATGTTCACAGCTGTACTATCGGTTTGTAAATGGATTATATTCTGTTCACTTTCATCAACCACTCAAGCTTTAATGATATAAATTCTCTTTTAAATGTGTTATTGTTAGACCGACAGTTGAGATGAAGGCATCCCATGTGCTGTAAGGATGATGAGAGCCACCACTTATCTCAGAGCTGCGTCATGTTTTGTGCTTCTGGTTGTTCCCACAGATTACAGTTGCTCTGGGAATCTGCTCACCTGTGTTAAGTGACATGTTTTTTTTTCCCTTGCTTTTCGTTAGTGAGTCCTCAGAGGAAGAATCGACAGGGGAAAGGGAGGAGGAGGTCGGTGCCCCCAGTGCAGCCTCCAGCAGCACCAAGACTACAGAGGCCCCTGCTGAGCAGAGCTCAAACACAAAAATGGGTGAGGCCTGAGGTCGCATGTGTTTACTCTCTCTTGGCCCCTCCCTTAACTCTAACACTTGTGAGGGTGGTGCACCCGGATTTAAATTGAGATAAGAAATATACAGACATGCAGTTAGGGTACTTTGTCAGATTGGATCCAGTCGCTGTGCTTTGCTCTAGTCGCTGACGTCAGTTTTTGTGACTGCTTTATCGCTGAGCGTTTTTCCTCAGGAAGCAGACTGTGAACTCCACATTCTTTGGCAGAGCAAACTTCACTTCCCCTTTCCTGCCTTTAAACTCCATTTTGACATTCCTTCCGGCCTTAGTCACTAAAGAAAGAAATCCTGATGCACTTTTTCCATAATATTTGTTAACGGTATGAAAAGTGTAAAAAATAAATACATTTAATTATCATTTAAAAACAGGTCTGTAATTAATCTGGTTAAACAGCAGTTTATTTTCATAAGACCACAAACTAAAACCATGTTTTTTTTTTTCCATGTACAAGACAGAATTACTGAGTGAAATAGAATTTTATTGCTGTGTCTATGTACATATTTACTGCCAGTAGAGTTTTCCATGAGAACATGTTCACCATCCTTGTCCCTCAATGGCTGAATATGCTGATAACCAGCTGTGTGTCATAAATCCACTATATGACCCCATCATATATTTAAATCATCCTGCTGGCATTTAGGTCAATAATGTGTCTTTGTTTGTGACTGTAAAATTACAACAGGAATAAGTAGTGACTGTTAACATCTCCAGGGTTTTGTCTTTTCATTTAAGTAGTAGTCCTAACTCATTTATAATCATTTTGTTATCACTTAAGTGATTGCTGAGGGCTCAGGTTCAACAGGGCGATTAACACGGCGGTAAATGATCAAACAGATTGTTACGAAGGAGACAGTTTTATCTAAAGATTATCTACACCACCACCTTAGAGGTGTATTTTCACTGATTTCTCTTCTAGTTAAGTTTGACAATGAGGTTTTTGTACAACCTGTATGATCCTCTGACTGCTCATTGTGTGTATATATATATATATATATATATATATATATATTATAGATCTTAGGAATGACCTTTCAGAACAGCTGGCCTGAGTTAGAAAATGAAGCTTTATGTTGTAATAAATCAGAATTATCAACATTTTGAAATACTATTAATCTTAGAGGTTGGTTAGGTCTTTTATCAGATTATATCATCTGTTCTTTCAAATATATCTTTCTTAATGTACTCCCCTTTATTAAAAAGTTCTGTTTTTATTTATTATGGTGGTAATGATAATAATGATAACTCCTTTTTGATTATGTCTGCATTTTACACCCTTAAAATACAATTAACAGATATAATTTTCTCTTTGGCTATTTATTTAAATTTGAAAAACTTTCCTCTATGTATCTTGGTTACATATTTTTGTGATTTTTTTTCTATTAAAATAATCCACTCTTGCTTAATTCAGCCACACGTGTTTAAACCAGAAACCAGTTGTGAAGAAGGATGAGGATTCATGCAGCCACCACCCTGCAAGCTGACAGGACTGGTTCATTTGGTTTGTCATGTATGAAATCCTGTCTGAATCTTTTTTTTGAGACTTGCTACCTATGCTGCAGTTTCACAGTGGTGATTAGTTCAAAATAACTAGTATTGACTTTTCTGTTTCTGAGAACGCTGCATCCAGCCAACATGCAATAATGGTGTGCTGTTGCTCATTTGGCTCTCTGTGTGTCCTGTGAGCTCAACTCTGTGGCTTAGATTAGTTTCGCTCATTTGCTTGGTGGCCTGTGCTTGTTTGTAGCTTTACAAAGTGCCAGTGGGTATCCCTTCAAAAGCCACAAATGCAGCATGTCTACTGCAGCTCACATGGGGATTATAGAGACAGGAGATTGTAGCAGTAAATGTGGTTCTGTGTGTTATCTTGAAAGCAAGAGTGACAGGATCCATCGCTTAGGCTTTCTGACAAACCTCTGATCATTTGTCTGAATGTCTTTTCACATGTTCCAGTGAATGCCCAGCGGCCAGACTCCCTGTCGCTGCCAGCAGCAGCAGAGCCTCGTCTGTGGACATCACAGCGCGATGCCGAGGTGCAGCTGAGGATGGGGGACTCCGGTCTGGCTGCTGAAAGCCCTTTGACAGTCAACCAGATGTTCACCTCAGCGGTGGAGCGCTTTGGGACCTTCACAGCTTTAGGCTGGAAGGAGGGTGAACAGCAGAAAAGCCTCAACTACAAAGACTACTACCAGGCCTGTCGCAACGCTGCCAAGAGCTTCCTAAAGGTAGCTTTGAAACTGTTTAGTAAATCTTTGTTTGTAGTGTGATTGATTTTATCATGTCCATGATGTGTGAGAGCAATTAGTTGATTAAATGATTGGTTTAGGGACAGAAAATTAATAGTTTAAGTCCATTTTTAAGCAAAGATGCTAAACACTGTTTGTGGATTCTCTGATGTGAGAATTGACTTTTCTGTGTTTAGTGTTCCTGTTAACCAAACATCTTTGAGTTCTGGACTCTTGGTCAGACAAAACAAGACTGTTAAATATGAAACATTTGGCTCTGAAAAATCTGGTGAAACTTCTTTTTTTAAAATGTAAATGCTGAAAACAACACAATTGTTGCTTGTAGCCTTAACAAACAGTAGAGTGGTGGTTAAACTGTAGCTTAGACAACAGATCATGTTTCAGTGACATGTAAATGTATTTTTCCACATATGGTAGACCAACTGCTCAACAGTGCAACATTTGCTAGTATAAATATGGAAAAATGTAGCACACGATGTTGCTCAATAACAGGAATTCCATTTAGTAGCCTTAGTAAAGAAATACACAAGGCTGTCTGTAAGTCTTTTGTTTCTGGGCACTCACGCTGAGCACAGCTTCTCTTCAGTATTAAAGGTTTTCTGTTTGGTTTCAACAATCGACTTCAGTTGTCATTGTGCTACAGTCTTGTGTGGATTTGATCTTATGCCAGGTCAGTCTAGACAACGTGCAACTCAGCATGAAGGAGCTGAGCAGTCATCTAGACAGGACAGGCCTGCGCTGTTCAAACAGGACAGAGCACGTTATTATTTGTTGTGAAACTCTACGCTGTTAGTCAGCACTGACTCTCATTCCTGTCCAGAAACTTAGATATTCATACCAAAGGGTTTCTCTCTGTACTTAAACACGCAGCCTTGAATCTGATGCCTCCACACATGCATTTTCTTCCACATGAGACTTTTGTTTTATACTAAATGATGTAGAACTCACAGTGATGAAGGATTTTACTGTCTAATTTACCATAAAAGCACTTCAACAAGTTTATCTTATAGTGATACCATGTGCATTTGACTGCATGTGTGCTTCCATAGCAACAGCTGTGGATCAGTAGATCTGCTGCTGGCTGTTCAAAACCATCTCCCATCTCACAGAAATTACAAATAAAAATTTTGCAAAGGAATAATGACATTTGTTGTTGTAAAGGCTTCATCTGATGACAATTTTTACATTGAGTATTGATCTGTCTAAAGAAATATGTAGCTCAAACTATTCAGCACAATGTTTCTTTGATTCAGCTATATTATATGTGGCTCTACTTTCTTTTTATTGAATATAAAAATATAAATACTAAGAAAAGACATGGAAAAGAAATGCGAACTATGAAGAAGTGAGATAGTATTATAGCTGAATGATCCCTGCCAAAATAAAGCGACATTTTGTGTGCAGCTGAATCTACTGGAACTTCTAGTGTTATTCCTGGGATTATTAAGACTGTTTAATAGTGTCTTGTTTTATTTCCTGCCTAAAGAGTGTACTTGTCTTTCTGCAGCTTGGTTTGCAGCGCTACCACGGTGTCGGGATCCTGGGCTTCAACTCCGCGGAGTGGTTCATCTCAGACATTGGGGCCATTTTGGCAGGGTGAGCTTCTTCTTCGTTTCTGAATTTGCAAGTTTATGTCACAGTTGATGACGAACTCGGTGTGCCCTCACTGAGAGTTTAAGATCTCTGTATGTGTGTGTGTCACTATGTGTGTATATATTTGCATTTCTTCCATACCTGAGTGATGCAGTTTAAAACTTGAGTTACGAGTGTGCCTGAACACAGCTTTGGCTGTCAGTCAGTTCTGCATGTAGCCTCTTAGGTTAAATACATCTTGATTGATTGATTCCTACATTACAGCAGTGTGCTTACAGAGAGGCGCAATATACACTGGAAAAAATGCCCCTCTCAAAACAAGACAAAAAAACTTATTTCAAGGAACTTTTACCTTGAAATAAGTGGGGGGAAAAAATCTGCCAATAGAACAAGTGAAAAATGTCTTGGTGAGATTTCTTGAAATAAGATATGATAATTAGAATATTGAGATCTTAAAATTAGCTGGGAAAACTTATTTTAAGCTCTATTTTACCAGGATAGTCAAGCTTTGGTGGCTTAGCCCTCCTGTTGTCCTCATTTATGGCGCAAAAAAATATTGTTTCCTTGTCTGAAAAACTCCAAAAATTCAGCAAAAAAATTCCCAAGTTTATAAAAATTTGCTAAATCTTCAGGAAGAAAATTCCTTAAAAGTTTCCCTTAAAGTTTTATTTTTTTTAAAAAAATCCCCAAATTTACAAGAAATAAAAATTTTAAAAAATCTAAAAATTGTAAATATTTTCAAAAGATGAATAAAAATCTTCAAAAACAAATCTTAAAAATATCTGAAGTGATTACATATATATCAGTAAAAGTTCTAATATTTTCTTTAAGAACATTCAGGAAAAAAAATCAACCAAAATCCAGCGAATTTTGCTGGATTTTGGTTGATTTTTTTTTTTCTGAATGTTCTTAAAGAAACATTTTTTAACATTTTTTTTCCACCAAAAAATGTTCAAAAATTTCCCCCAAAATTTTGAAAATGTGGAAGTTTTCACTGTGAAAATATATATTTATTTCCACATTTTTAAACTTTAAAACGGGTCAATTTGACCTGCAGGACGAAACGAGGGTTAAAACAAGATGATTTGAAGATTATTTGACTTAACAAGATATTTAAGATGCATTACAAGTCCCTCCATCTGCTGAAATGTCACTTGTTAAGTGAATTTATCTTTAATCGAGTGGAATGAGACATTTTGACTAAAAATAAGACAAACAGACTTGGTAAGATTTGGAGTTTTTGCAGTGTACTGTACTGTACAATTTGAGGCACTTTACTTTAAGAAATTTATATATGTACATATCTGCATGTTTTATATTCAAATTAAGAACTAATAAAACATTTTCTAACCTTCACTAAAACACACTACAAACCTTTTGTCTGTTGTTTGCATTTAACCTCTCAGGTGGTTTCATTTAAATAAGTATTTGAGGCTCATTGTACAGTATGACTGAGAGAACTGATAACATAGAGAAACTTGTAAAAGTGACTTCAAATTCTTTTATCAGAAATTGGTGCTTCCTCTCTCATTAATCATTTCACCATCTTTAATATTTATCCTTCAACTCTTTAAAGTGCTCTGAGCTGTAGTTGGGTAACCACTGAACTAAACTATCTCTGTAAAATGTTGTTTTTATGTTAATCCTTTAATGCTAAAGGTCGTACAATGACATGTATAAAAGAAGAAAGCACTCAGAGAGCACAGTACTCCGCCAAAGCTGCTCAGTAGTTGTATAATTAAGTCCTGATAAGTCTGCGCTGGTGGATTTGTAGTAGGATCACAATCATGTGATCGTTCACTTGTTGTCATAGCTACAGTGACGCTGTGCTGCTATCTCGCAAGGATACAGAAATCCTTAAACAAATCCGTGAATCCAGACTATAAACCGCGTCACTGCCAAAATCTAATCAGGTGGTCCTTGTGTCATTTCTGACCTTCTGTGAAAATTTCGTCTAAATCCATTAGTCAGCAGCGGAGTAATAGTATCAGTCACAGTGGCCAAATACTTAGACTTTTGATACACTGAGTACATTTTCTTGACAATACTTATTAGAGCAAAGGGTTTGAGTCTTTGATGAGCTGAGCACAGATCTCATAACAGCTTACACAAGAACGATTTCTCGATTGCATAAATATTCAGTAGGAAGGACCTCAACAGAAACCAAACAGTGTACATTATTGAACAAACTGAGAAACCAAAACCCTTCAGCAAATTAAGAGCCCAGCGCATTGATTGGTCAAGGACTGAACCGCTTACATCACCAAACATCTGTTACATGACGTTGGGTTTTTCAGGCCTTCTGTCCAATTTGGGCCGTGATTATTTGGACATTTTCTGGATACTGCAGTCCTTGTAAGACTGATAACAAGCATGCAGCAAGGCTAATGAGTCTGGTTGCACGAGGAGATCAGTGCACGTTGGTTCTCTCGGGTGCAGAAACGTTCAGCTCCTCTCTTGGAACTTTTAACAAGGACACTGATACTCCCACGCCTCCTTATTGCTAAGTGCTGATGCATCTCAAGAGGAATGTCAACTTGTCAAACTAGTTGCAATGAACCAAATCAGAGATCATGTTTGATACACTCAGCGGGAAGTCACGTTTGCACTCTAAAAAACAACAGAAACAAAAAAATTGAATGAAGTCTTGCTTGTTTCACATGCGATTAGAAATAGAAGATAGGTATTTAGTGAAAAAAATGCTGCTCGACCAGGTAGTTTCCATTGCCCTATTGTCACCAGGAATGGGGCAATTAAAATGCTGGAGCTGTCACATGTTGGATGAGACACTCCTGAACAGAGCTGAGAGGCAGCCAGAGAGCTAAGCTTCAAACATGATTTAATTATTGGATGTTAATATGATGTTTTCCAGCTAAAGTAACTGAGGATTGAGTTCTTGAAGTGAGTCTTTATTTTAGGATTCAGCTCTTGGAAAGGTTTATGTCATTTTTCTTTAAAAAAAAAAAAAAGCCCGTGAAAGTATTAAAAAAATCTTAAAATTACAAACTCCTAAAGAATTTCTGCCGTCGGTCACATTCACATTATATGAATGTCCTGGTGAGACATCTGTGTTTACAACTGAGGGGAGGGTTTCATCTGAACTCGTGTGAATCACCAAATGTAAAAATGAGTAAAAAATAAGAACCTGTTACTGGGTTTGCTAACTTTGACTCTGTCTCGTCTCTTGCAGTGGGTTTGCTGTGGGCATCTACACCACCAACTCTCCAGAGGCATGCCAGTATGTGGCAGAAAACTGCAAGGCTGACATCATCGTGGTGGAGAATCACAAGCAGCTGCAGAAAATCCTACAGGTGAGACGAGAATAAGTTAGACACCGAATTTAAATCAGTAAACTAGGTGCTGTAAATCATGCATATCTGCACAGATTATGTGTAATAAAGTGTAGCACACAAATGTGGATATATTTTTGAAGATGCATAGATCACATAAAAAGGAGTCTATACAGGTCTGCACCAGGTGTTCCAGCTGAATACTAAATGCCAATCAAAGTGCACCGTTTTAAAGTTAGTGTATGGAAGAGTCACACACCAATCGGCTTTATTGAAACAAAAAAATTATACTTCTCCAAAAATCTGTAATTTATTTTTGTTTTTTGGGGTGTTCTTGGAGCATCCATGCACTATTTGTTTAGTTTTCCTCAATGTGAGTGTATCCAAATCACAAGTTTGCTCAGTTTCAGGATTTCAGGCACAACTAGAATGTTTTACATCCTTATTTTTTATTTCACTTTTGTGACAAGCCTTTGATCACAACAGCATTTGTCTTGTTTTTTCTAACAACTATAAATATTCATAGGTTTGCTGAGTATTCTCTGTAGCTTTGTTCTTCTCACATTGGATTTTTTTTTGTTTACAGGTTGAAGACAAGCTGCCACACTTGAAAGCCATTATCCAGTACAAAGACGCACTAAAAGAGAAGAGACCAAATCTGTACACAGTAAGCACACACCCTGTTAACTATAGGCATAGAAAGGTTCATTGAGTGCCAGACACATTGTAAATGAGTTTCTATGTGGACTGCAGTGGGCTGAGTTCATGGAGCTCGGACGTGACGAGCCTGACGCTCCTCTTGATGCGATCATCTCCAGCCAGAAGCCCAACCAGTGCTGCGCGCTCATCTACACCTCAGGAACCACAGGACAGCCCAAAGGAGTCATGCTCAGCCATGACAACGTAAGTGTCAGTGTGGTCCACGTGTGTTTTTACATCCTCAAGTGTCAGTGTTTGTTGCCTGCAGCTGACAGCAGAAGCACACTCCTGTTTTATCATGACACATAAGTGCAGCTGACAGACGTGCACAGACCGACGTATTACAGCGCTTGTAAGGAATGTTCCTGCGTATGTTTAGTGTCGATGGTTGAAGACAATCCGCACAGACCAATAACAAGCTGCAGTCCTGGTTCAGTAACAGGTTACATTTACTCAACCACTACTTGTAATACTTGAACATTTTGAGTGTTTTCATTTAATGCTACACTACAGCACTACATTTCAGAGTGAAATATTATACACTGTACTCTGATACATTTATCTGACAACTATAGTTGCTTCAAGATCAACATTTCATCTAAAAAAACTAAAAAGCTTGTAACAGGAAGGACTTCAATAAAGGTTAGCAGTGAGTTGTAATCCGTTTCTTGTTTAAATTTCTAACAGTGGAATTTAAATTATTAACCATTATGTCACAAAGATGCAATTACAAAAATAAACCTGAAAAAGTTTAAAAATTCTCGTTTATTATCTCTCAACCCATGAGATTTACCTTGTGACCCTTTGGGAATGCCTGACCCTCAGGTTGGGTAACAGTGGCACCAGCTCCACCTTAAGCAGCTGCAACAATAACATTCTACTTCTGCATTGTTGCATTGCTGTTAATCTGTTATTAATGTCTCTTAAGCACAACAAGTACTTTTACTACAGAGATACACTTGACTGATAATACCCCTGTGCTTTTGCTAAAGTAGGATTTTCAGTGCAGATCTTTTACTTGTAACACAGTATTTTTGCAGTAGTGTATTTTCCAGAAGTAAGCATTACTTGTACAGTTGCTCGTTACCAACTGTCTGACCCAGTCAATTCTTTGTTTTATTTGTGCCAAAGTTCGCCTATATAGATATGAAACACCGGTCGTATGCAGTCACCTTTGTCTTCTAGAAACGTCTCTGTGTCACCTCCCAGACATAAAACTGTTACAATGTCTCATAATTGCTGTTTTTCTCTCTCTTCCTGCTCAGATAACTTGGACGGCGCTCTCCACCAGCAAACACGTGCGCCTCACAGACGCCACTCAGGCTCAGGAGGTCGTCGTCAGCTACCTGCCGCTGAGTCACATCGCCGCTCAGATGGTCGACATCTGGGTCACCATGAAGGTCGGAGGGGCGACCTACTTCGCTCAGCCGGACGCCCTGAAGGTGAGACGCAGCGGCTGTATTCAGACACGCTGTGAACAACAATGTGGACACCCAAAATGAAAACACTCAGCCACAAAGTCCACTTCAGTGATGGCCAGAATCGTCCGTTTTTAGTGGTTGTTCCTAGTATTCCGCCTCAATAATTTTTGTAAATAGAGAAGACAAAAAATTTGAAGCATCTCTTAAAGTAATGTACTCGGATTTAACACCGCGTTAAACATGAACTCAATAGATTTCATTGAATTTACACTTCTGACAGTGCCACTAAAAACTGAAGATTATAAATTTCATAACAGTAGAATTTATGGCTGAATTGTTGTATACACATTTCTGTAGATTACACCAGTGTTGAATATAAATTTAGTTTAATTTTCTGCAAAATGTTCATAGAAGGAGACAATTTCAAATGTCTTCAGTTCCACAAATATATGCAACATAGCTGTAAAACAGAAAAGCATGTCCCTATAATGATAGCGTTGGTAAATTATTTTATCACAGCCCAAAATGAATCACAAAAACAGGATTACAGCGACAAGCAAAGAACAAGAAGAAGCTCTTCTAGTTGTCAAACTGTTTTTTTTTTAGAGAACAACAATCCTAAAACATTAAGAACAAGAACAAATTTGTCTTTCTAGCGTCAACAAAGAGGGTATTCTGTAGTTTGGGGTCATCAAACAGGAAAAGCCAGTAGAGCAGATCGTAGTGATCAGCCTGTCGTCATAGCTCACAGCCTTGAACCCTCTGCTGGTCACGTGCATCTTCATCGTGTTTTTTTTATGGGAATTCATCTGTGATATGAACTGTTCCATCTCAGGGGCCATTTCACAGTCATTTATTTGATCATTTGATCATCATGGCTCCTGCGTGTTCATTAGAACAATTTAAGCGTGTAATGTAACAAAAAGCCGCAGATTAGCAGAAAACTGGCTGTGAATGTTAAACATAACTCCTGAGGGCTGCACATGACTGTTGCACAAACAGAAGAGGCCTCTTTGGCTCATTCACAGCTCTAACAGCATAAACCCACACAGACTCCTCTGACAGGGCTTGAATTCATAGTGTGTGAAGACTGGGATCAGACCTTTGATTTCCATGCTAAATCTTTCCAGGCTGATGCACATGGTGGTAGCAGCTGTCCAAAATTTCAATCCATGTGAGCTGGAAAATGTATAAGAGTTGATGTTAACTGCAGGCAGCAGGTGGTAATAGTAATGAATGTGTTCTATCAGGGTTCGCTGGTAAACACTCTGAAGGAGGTGCGTCCCACAGCCTTCATGGGCGTCCCACGTGTCTGGGAGAAGATGCAGGAGAAGATGAAATCAGTCGGTCAGAAGTCCTCGACTGTGCGCAGGAAAGTGGCAGCTTGGGCCAAAGATGTGGGTCTGCAGACTAATCTCACCAAGATGAACCAGTACGTACATATTATGAAATCACTGCTTTACTGAGACAGGCTTGACTCATTTCTTCAGGAGGTGGACAGTTCCTGTTTCTTTTTACCGAAACACTATTTTCTCTATCAGTACTTCTCTCTTATGTGAAACCACTGCAGTTTTAAGTATTTTGTTGATGAACTGGAACAGGGTTTTTTTTTTTTTGCTCTTATACGCTTCTTACATAGTTTTTGGGGGATCTAATCTTAAAAATGCCCCTCTCAAAACAAGAAAAAAAAGCTTATCTCAAGGAACTTTTAACTTGAAATAAGTGAAAAAATCTGTCAATAGAACAAGTGAAAAATAGCCTGGTAAGATTTCCTGAAATAAGATATATTTAGAATATTAATATCTTAAAATTAGCTGGGAAAACGTATTTTAAGTTATATTTTACCAGGATAGTCAAGCTTAAGTGTCTTAAAATAAGCCAGACATGCTTAAAAAAATAGCAGTTTGTCACTCAAAAATCGATCTCTGCTTTCACGTAACCTCCTAATTTGAGATGTATTAAACTTATTTTGAATTTTCTTGTAAAATACAACTCAAAACAAGATAATTTCAAGCTTGTTTGACTTAACAAGATATTTAAGATGCATTGTCTTAAACGAGTCCCTCCATCTTGCTGAAATGTCACTTGTTAACTGAATTCATCTTAAATCAAGTGGGATGAGACATTTTGACTAAAAATAAGACAAATAGAATTGGTAAGATTTTGACTTTTTGCAGTGTGCAGACTTAAAGTGAGCTTATGATACTGTGCAGCTCTTTTTATTTGATCATAAATGCTCACACTGTTGTCTGTTCTCAGAAATGAAGCTGCTGGTCGCCCTCCTCTCAGCTATCACATCGCCAAAAAGCTTGTGTTCAAGAAGGTGCGTAAGGCCTTGGGGCTGGACCGCTGCAACAGATGCTACACAGGCGCCGCTCCCATCACCAAAGACACCCTGGAGTTCTTCCTCAGCCTCGATATCCCTCTGTACGAGCTGTACGGCATGAGTGAAAGCACCGGACCTCACACCATCTCCCGCCCTAATGCCTTCAAACTCACCAGGTGCTTTTTTTTCTGTTGCTGTTTGATAAAATGCAGATTTCTCCCGACAGTGCTGTATTAAAGTCATTTCACATGCTTAATGGAGAGTGGTACAAATGTTTTTCTTTTTGTCTTGCAGTTGTGGTAAAGAGATCCCAGGATGCAAAACAAAGCTGCACAACCCAGACGAAGAGGGGAACGGGGAAATCTGCTTCTGGGGTCGTCACGTCTTCATGGGTTACCTAAATATGCCCGACAAGACAGACGAGGCTCTGGATGCAGAGGGCTGGCTGCACTCAGGGGATCTGGGCAAACATGACGAGAATGGATTCCTCTTCATCACCGGACGCATTAAAGGTATTCCTCTTAAAAATAGATCACATCAGTCAATCTGAACTAGTGACTCTCTGCTTAAGAGTTTTCATTCTTTTTATGCAGTAATATATCCTCTGACTGGATGCTGAGTCTGATTTAGTTTTCTTTACAAGCTAGCCTGTTTACTTAACCTGTTTGTCTGCGTTTGATTGCAGAGCTGATCATCACAGCAGGAGGAGAGAACATCCCTCCGGTCCCTATCGAGGATGCTGTGAAGGAGGCCGTGCCTCTGATTAGCAACGCCATGCTGATCGGAGACAAGAAGAAGTTTCTGTCTATGCTGCTCACCATTAAGGTAAAAAGGCAGCCCTGAAAGCAGGCAGATTTTTTCATATTTGTTTGATTTGATCACTGCAGTGAATAAGGAGACTGTACTCCTGTAGTTAAACTGTAACCATGTAGATAACACAGGATGTAACTCTGTTGCAGAGTGGAGGATATCAGATGTAATTTGTTAGATGCTCCGTATCTGATAGACGCTTTTCAGCACAGGCTCTTTGCATTGTAAACATCTAATCTTAATATGTTCCTATCTAATCTCAGAAAGAGTAAACATTTCTGTCTTCACTGATAGCAAACAGGAGAGGCAGTAAAAGGAGGCACACCTACCTCTTCCATATTTCATTCAAACACTGCCACCTGGTGGGAGAATATGAAACTAGAAGATCATTTTAACAGTCTCACTGCAAATTAGTACTGTCGTAATGCTGGAAGTTTCAGACAAGAAAATGAAAGTATTGAGCAACAAGGAAACAAAACTTTCTTACTTTATGTCCCTTCAGTGCCAGGTAAACGCAGAATCGGGCGACCCAGAGGACGAACTGACACCAGAAGCCGTGGAGATCTGCAAGAAGCTGGGCAGCAACGCCACACGTGTCTCTGAGATCGCAAGCGGCCGAGACCGTTTAGTCTACGCTGCCATCCAGGAGGGAATCAACCGAGTCAACGAGAAGGCAACTTCCAACGCTCAGCGCATTCAGAAGTGGGTCGTTCTGGATCGGGACTTCTCTGTTGGTGGAGGAGAGCTGGGTGAGTGGAACACTGTGAGAGTGTTTGTTTGATTGAAAGTTTGGAAGAAGAAAAGCAACACTGGAAAAGTAATGCTGAACATTTAAAGCCTGCCATGTGTGGAATTACACAGTGAAGACACCAAAGATCCACATATGTGGTGCCATCTTAATGCAAAGCATTTAGATTAATGGTCAGATGAAAAGAATCTTTTTTTTTTTTTAATCATCATCATGTGATTCCTTAGATTCATATCATGACCACAGATTGGGAACCACTCCCTTTTAAAATGTCTTCTTCCTGCTCTTGGGTTTAATGAAAAGGCTACTCTAAAGGAACGAGTTGTCGTTTAGCGTCAGTCTGCAGTTCAGCTGCACCACAACTTGGGGTTTAAAATGTAACTTCTTTCCAAGTTGGACCTGATTTTCTGTGCCACACAAGTTCACGTTCAGTTGCAGCTAAACTGGATGAATGAAGAAGGGACTTCAATTTACTGTCTTTCATTTAAATTTGATGCGCCTCTGTCAGCTGGCCAAATCACCGAGATAATCAGTAACTGTCTTTGTGAAGAAGTTACACCTTTAAACCCTCGTGTCGTTCTGCAGGTCATAATTGACCCGTTTCAAAGTTTGAAAATGTGGAGAAAAAAAATATATATTTTCACCGTGAAACTTCTGATGTCCACATTTTCAACATTTTTGAGAAATCTTTGAACGTTTTTTGGTGGAAAAAAAGAAAAGTTAAAAACGTTTCTTAAGAACATTCACAAAAAATCAACCAGAATCCAGTGAATTTCACTGGATTCTGTTTTTTTTGTGAATGTTCTTAAAGAAAATGTCAGAAGTTCTACTGATATATATGTAATCACTTTAGATATTTTTAGGATTTTTGTGGAAGATTTTTACTTATTTTTGAAAACATTTACAAGAATTTTCTTGCCAAATTTGGGGGATTTAAAAAAAAAAAAAAACTTTTAAGGGAAACTTTTAAGTAATTATTGGAATTTTCTTTCTGAAGGTTTTGCAAATTTTCAGAAATTTTGGAATTTTCTTGTTGAATTTTTGGATTTTTTTCAGACAATCTACATTTTGGTGCCGTAAATGAAGACAACAGGAGGGTTAAGGGCATTTCTAGATCCATTTATGGTCACAGTTGATTGTGTGCTCAGCATCCAAATGTTCATACAGACAAAAAAATAAGATGAAAAAGATGTGAATGCACATGCTAAACCTCTGACACACTGACTTCTAGTGGTGTTTTTTGAGATATACAGGATATCATTTCTTCCCAAAGCAGTCGTTTAACAGCAGGACTTCTTTGCTCTTTCCACAGGACCGACCATGAAGCTGAAGCGGCCGGTGGTGACGAAGATGTTCAAGGACCAGATTGAGAACTTTTATAAGGAGCTGGCGACTCCGACGACCCCCGACAACCCGCTGCCTCCTAAATAAAGCTGCTGCAGCTGAGGGAGTCCACGTATCATCGATCCAACCTCTTCCTGCTTGTTTCGGTTGCCTTAAGTTGTCCCTGTTCGGTCTTTGGTTTACATTTGTGATTGTTGTACAGAAGAGAATTGAAAAAGAAGCCATGTAAAATAGCTTTATGATTTTGAAGAAGTTATCAATGAGTTGAATCCAGCTATTTATTTGTATTTCTGGGATGGACGGTTGTGTTAATTATGTGAAGTAGCAGCAGCAGTGTGTAAGAAATGTTGTTCATTTTACTGTTATACTTGAGATGAAGAAACAGAGAATCCAAAACACAAGTTAATAGGATGTTTAAAGGAATAATTTGTGTTTATTTATTTTTGGTTTGCCAAAGTTTGCCAAATGAGCATCAAATGACGGAGCAGTTCTAGGAATAGTCATCAGTCCTATGAAATGCATTCTGGCCTTTACATGTTTTTGGTGTTTCTCTTGTTTTTGTCATCTTTGATTCAAAGAAAATAATCATTTTGTTTTGTACATGTGTGTTCCTAAAGCCAAAAACCGATAAATTTTAAGCTATCTCATGATTCAGAACATGTCATTAAGCCATATATTTTGCTTTTTGTATTTGTACAGTCAGTGTATTCTGACAGTTCATGCTGACTCATTTAACGCTGTAACTTTGTGGAATTTTGTAAATATGTTTTGACTTCATGTTTCATTTGGCTTTATTTAATTTTCCATTTATTTTCTTTTTAAAGCCATTCAGACCGGAAATTAATCAATTTTTGCACTCACAAGTGAAATGTACAAGAGTTGGTTTATATGTAATTTTACGGCAAATATATCAACTCATTTAACTGTCTGCCTGTTGCCAAACCTCATGCATCGTATAAATGTTGAAATGCTGGAGGTTTCTATCACTCTGACAACACGCTTCCTCGGTGACAGTTCTTCAGACACAACGATGAGACGTAAAATGCTGAAAGAGGTTGTTGCACTCTACACAGCAGCTCTTGAGCATGAAGTAGTTGTAAATAAGGATATTCTAGGTATGTGTAGCAATCCCAACGGTGGAAAACTGAAGGTTAGCGGTTATGGTTCACTCCTAGTCACTGGAGTTGAAGGTAAACTGCAATTTAAATCCAACGTTGAAAAGGAAATGACGGCGATTCAGGTGTCTGGGTGAGTGAGGTTCTTGATTTTCTACAGTTTATGGAACATATGAAATGGGTAAAAAAAAAAAGAGAAAGAAGTGTGGCTAAATAAAGTTTAAAGGCACTATTTTGATCTTTTATTGGAAAGTTAAATTACTGCGCTTTAATCGTAGGAGCTTTGCTGCTGAAATGTTGGTGCCCTCAGATGAGAACTCACAGGATCCCAGACAGAAAACTGGACTCACCTGACCCTAAAGAGCCGTTAACCGTGATGTTAGCGGAGCTTTTTTACCACTACCAGGGTAGAAAGACGGGAGTATGTAGGTTTCAGCAGGAGAAATGTGAAGCAGGCCTGTTGGTCCTACAGACGTTTGAATATTTGTGTGATCGGTTATGGAATAAAAGTTCATTAAGTTGATTTTGTGGAGCTTTCCTTTTAAAGCGTCTGGTAATTTATTTAATGGAGAGATTTAAAGCAGTTTAATTTATCTATTACTGTCACATCTACACACGCAAACACACAGGGTGCTCCCCCCCCAAATAATTTTTTTTCATTGAAAATTTACATTATTGATAGTCTGATTTCTGATGCTCTTGAAAGCCTGAATGTCGTCGTCCGACTGCACCTGGATAGATGGCTTTAAGCAGTACGATGTCATCACTGCTCTGGACATGGACACCATGATGAGTAGGATCTACGCGTGGCTGGAGAACCCGGTGAAGTTTAAGAAGTCTCATGGCGTTAATAACACCCTGGACACAGAGATCATCCTGAAGTCTGACCACAAGGAGGAGGAGGAGACTCACATCCTCATTGTGGAGGGCTTCCTGCTTTGCACCTACCGGCCTTTGATGGACGTGTTAAACCAACGTTACTTTATTTCCATCCCATATGAAGAATGCAGAAAGAGGAGGTGTTCTATGTATAGAGTGTTGCTTATTGTATTTTATTGTATTTAAGAATATGGAATATTGTTAGTGTTTATTATTGTTCTCAGGTTTACTATTAAATGTATAGAGTGCTACTTACTGTGTTTTATTGTATGTTAAAATTTCCATTACTGCACAGAACATTTCAGATTATTTTATTACAGATCAAGGGTACAGATGGTTGTTGTTCACTGTGTATTGGGTAGTACTCATTTTGATTTAGACTGATTAGCAAACAGAACCCTATGATGTTTCTGGTATAGAGGTGAGAACTAGTTGCTAAAAGTACAGAATATTATTTCTTATTTAAGGTGTGATAATTGTCAGTAAACTTTCTAAGAAGTGGAAATTGACAGAGTTGTAATAGTGCTGTTCTTGCACTTGGGATGCAGTCGTTGAGCTTACTAGTTTTACATAACAGGCAGATGCTGCAGCTGATGATGCTACAATTCACATAAACAAGGAAACACGTCCATCATAGTTTGAATGTTAACAGTCAAAAATGAAAAGGTCATATACAGCTTTCCTACTGGGTTGAAGAGCCAAAAAACAAACAAACATGGAAAATACTTTGTAAAAAGAGGTTGGGAGCAGCTTTCATATTTTCTTATAACTTTTCAGTGACTGGATCCGCCCCTGCACAAACACAGAATGAATCAGTGCTGACGTTTTAATATTCCTCTCAAGCTGCTATTTTCTTTGAACTAGAAGTTACTAGAAAAACAGAAACCTGTACTCAGAGATAAAAGCAACGCACTATTAACCTTCGTGTCGTCCTGCGGGTCAAATTTAAAGTTTAAAAATGGGGAAAAAAATATTTTCACAGTGAAACTTCTGATGTCCACATTTTCAACATTTTGGGAAATGTTTGAACATTTTTTGATAGAAAATAAATGTTTAAGAACATTCCCAAAAAGTCAACCAAAATCCAGTGAAATTCACATTCACTTTTTTTGTGAATGTTCTTCAAGAAAATATTAGAACTTTTACTGATATGCAATCACTTTAGATATTTTTAGGATTTTTTGGAGGATTTTTAATCATTTTTAAAAAATATTTACAAGAATTTTCTTGCCACATTTGGGGGATTTTAATAATTTATTTTTAAATAAATTTTTTAAGGAATTATTGGAATTTTTTCTTTCTGAAGGATTTGCAAATTTTCAGAAATTTGGGGAATCTTTTGCAGAATTATTGGACTTTTGTCAGAGAAGGAAACAATATTTTTTGGTGCCTGTAAATGAGGAAGAAAATTCCAATAATTCCTTAAAAATTTCCCTGAAAAGTTTTATTTAAGAAAAATCCCCCAAATCTAGCAAGAAAATTCTTGTAAATATTTTCAAAAAATGAGTAAAAATTTTCTAAAAAATCTAAAAAAATATGTAAAGTGATTACATATATATCAGTAAAACTTCTATTTTCTTTAAAAACATTCACAAAAAAAATCAACCAAAATCCAGCAAAATACGCTTTCACTTTTCCACAATAGGTGCTCGAATGGAGGTTACCCCTTGTGTTGTAAATGTTCTCAAGAAACATTTTTAGCATTTCTTTTTTTCACCAAAAAATGTTCAAAGATTTCCCAAAAATGTTGAAAATGTGGACATCAGCAGTTTCACCGTGAAGCTAGATTTTTTTTCCACATTTTTAAAATTTAAAATGGATCAATTTTGACCCACTTGAGTAGTTTTCCACTCCTGCATCTGCACTAAGTAACGCTACACCTGCTTATAAATACCTGAAACAGTTTTTTTCGCCTCAGTTTTTAATCCTCATGATCAGCACTGGCGCATCACATTCAAAAATTAAAAAAAAAAAAAAAACTGTTAAAAAATAACAATTTCTGACCTTTTTATGACTTGCTAACCTGCTGTAAAGCTTGAATATTTTTTTATGTATTTTGTAAAAATGTCACGTTAAAAGTCTCACTTCTGTGACCAAATGTAAAACCTTCACAAGACACACCAAGTACCAGGTTGCTATGGATACACTGTGGGTTTAAAAAAACGATATTTTTTCACATTTTGGAACATTGAGTAGCACTCTGAGTGATTAACAGATATTGTTTGCTGTGTTTTATTAAGTTACTGACAACTAGGATTAAATTAGATGTTCTGAAGTCACACTGAAGATTCAGCTTTGTTCTTCAGCAAAATTAGTTCACATTGAGGAAAAATTGGTAATGCCAAATTAGCTATTAAACATTTCTTTTTGTTATGCATTGGATGTACTGACAGTTATCACTGGATTACTTTTATGCTGAAGAAATCTTAAAAACTGAATGATTCTACTAAAAATTCTAAAGTGTCTCTGCGTCATTAAACTGTTCATCTGTGATATCGTTCTGCTTATGATATTAAAACATAAAAATAAGACAGAAAGCACAGTTCTGTCACGCCACTTACCTTCTATGATGAACGCTGATGGCTACAGATGACGACACTCCAAGGGGTCAAAGTTTATCAGAAACAGTTTGTTTAGAAATGTCAGGTATGTAAACAGATAAAACAATCTATCATGGTGTTTTTATATTTAAATCATTAATCTGGCACTTAAATTACTTTTTTTGCTGATAAAAAATCTAGCAAAATTTTGAAAAAGTCCAGAGAAACAGTCCCAACAGACAGTGAGGGATATTTAATTATCACAGCAGACAGAAATTTTTTTTTTTTTAAATGTTCAGACCTGAGAAATTAGGACCAGTGCCCATTTTCTATAAATGCACAAGTATATTTAAAAACCAATTCATTTTCTGATAACCCTGTAAGATCCACTGTTGCAAAAATACATCAGTTTTTTTTTTGTTTGTTTTTTAGGTACATCTAGCTAAACCTAAGACAGTCTAATACAACAGTCCTGTTTTAAATCCTCTCATATGAAGGTTAGTTTCTGTTATTTATCCTCCTCTAAGTGGGGTGGACACCATGAATAAACACCAAAAACTGAACTTTAAAACCTTTACCACTGCAAGACTGTTGTATCTGACTGCATTGATGTAAAGCTGAGCCATGACATAACAATATCCTGACAAATAATAAAAATGTTGCCTTGAATGGTTGGTATAAGAGGAATAGATATTTTTTTCAAATACAGTATGTCACATAATTTTATTGTCTAATTGTGTTGTTTGTATGTGCTGCATTGACTGAGTAAAAAGAAGCTGAGGTCAGACTTCTGCAACTAATTTCAAAATTTTTCACATTACTATAAAATGTGAAGAAACACATCATTCTGATCCCTCCATCTGTTTCTACACTGTTCTCCAATTCACTTTACATTCAAAAAAATCCATTTTTTAACCCTCCTGTTGTCCTCATTTACAAGCACCAAAAAATATTTCCTTGTCCAAAAAAATCCAAAATTTCAGCAAAACTTTTTTGAAAATTTGCAAAACCTTCAGGAAGAAATTTCAATAATTCCTTAAAAATTTCCCTTAAAAGTTTTATTTTAAAAAAAATCCCCCAAATTTGGCAAGAATATTTTTGTAAATATTTTCAAAAAAATGAGTAAAAATCTCCCAAAAAAAATCAAAAAATATCTAAAGTGATTCTATATATATCAGTAAAACTTCTAACATTTTCTTTAAGAACATCGCTGGATTTTGGTTGATTTTTTTGTGAATGTTCTTAAGAAACATTTTTAACATTTCTCTTTTTTCCCACCAAAAAATGTTCAAAAATTTCCCAAAAATGTTGAAAATGTGGCAACAGAAGTTTCACTGTGAAAATATTTTTTTCCCCCACATTTTCAAACTTTAAACAGGTCGATTTTGACCCGCAGGACGACACAAGGGCTTATTTCCACTCAAGCACCTATTGTGGCAAAGTGAAAGATGTTTCTAGAAAAGCCTGCAACACAATAAGGTGTACGAGACCAGAAGGGGACTGACTAGTTTCTGGGGCAGCTGTATTTTGGATAACAGAGAGTGGAGGTGGTACTGCAGCAGAGTCCTTTCTCACAGCAGACAGAACAACCGGTGAGGCTGACGTGGTCTCTGCTTAGTGAACCTGCAGTAACGACACCCGCGCCCTGAAACCGAAGCAGCTAAATGGCATTCAGCCGTCTTTGATGTTATTTTCTTCCCTGTCAGAAGGTCTTCCAGTGAGAAAGCCTATTTGTTTTTCTCACTGCAAAGCTGAGTCACAGAGCACAATTCATTGATTAGCCTCTGCCAATAAGCGCTGTCCCTGTAGTGACATTTCCTCGATAGATGGTCAATGCATCATGAGCGTTATTGGCCGGCTGCTGCTTGTCCTTTTAACCCCGGCTGCAGACGGCGCTGACCGGCACATGAACTCCACACGAACCCTTCACCGGGTCACACAGCGGTCAATGACAGGACACGCGGGGACAACAGTACTTAATGACTTTATTAATAATATGATTTCAAAATAAAAAATAACATTAAAATAACATGTTTTGTCCTCGTTAACAACTTGCATCATACGGCCACATGGTGGCATTGTAATGCCAAGTTCTTCTTTTTAAAAATACCAAATTGTTCTTCTGCCATCCAGTTCATTTGTTCTGCCCCGTCGGTTGTAGCTTTGACCACATATATGGAACACGTTTCCACCCTCCCACCCCCCCAGTTGTTGTTTTTTTTTTTTTTTTTTTAAATCAAACCTTTATAAATACAGGCAACCCGGTCCCCTTGTCACAGACACATTATGACACTACTGACACAGGAAACACCCCGTCTGCACATGCCCCCTCCCGCCCCCCGCCACACATTTGCAAGGAACCATTTCGCTCTATATTTTCGCTTTTTCCTCGTCCTCTAAAGATCCACACAGTAGATAATCTACCTTTGCTGTATTATACACATATTATATATAATATAGTCTCAGCTGAAACGCTCCACTCTCACAGTCCTGCTCGTAGAGTTGCAAAGTGAAAAGGGCCACTGGTGTTTCTCCCTCCTTCGTCTTCCCATTTCAATTTTGATTCTGTCCCACAATGTCTAGCTTAACGCTGAAGTGTTGCATCTGATACAAGCTTTACTTCTGAGAAATCAGGTTGTATTTGGGGCTGCATGGGGGCTCGGTTGTTAGCGCTGCCGTCTCACAGCTAGAAGAACTCGTGCATGTGTGTGTTCTCAGACTTCCTCCTACAGTCCAAATCCATGCTGAGATAACTGGTGATTCTAAACTGTGCGTAGGTATGAATGTGAGTGTGTTGGGTTGTCTGTCACCATGTGTAGCCCTGTGATGGACCGGTGACCTGTCCAGGGTGAACTCTACTTTCACTCTTGGATAGATAAAGGATGGATGATAGGATGGGCGAGTCTTTGCTCTGCTGTCATGAGGAAGAAGCAAGTGAGAGTCCATGAGAGTTGCCAACACATTCAAGTGCTTAATTGTTGTAATTTTTAAAAAATAATCAAGCTGCAGTTTGTATTATGGTTTACTCAACACTCTTAGATTCACAGCTTGTTGACCGGATGTTTCTTGTTGCAATGCACCGTGGAAGTCGCAGTTAATTAACCAGATGTGTTCTAAGATAGTCAGGAATCTACTGAGCCAAGAAACGTTCAGACCGTCGCTCTCTATGGGAATAACAAATGGCACTTTCACTTCCAAAACAGCTGCCCTCACTTTGCAACTCTGTTTCCTATGATGTGTTTCTTCAGGCTCAAGTTATCCTAACTCAACAAAATTAGGAGAAGGTGACGGTTTCTGTTTGGGTACAGACTTCTATGAAAGTGAACAAAAGAAAATCTCAAATCAAACCCAGACATGACACAGAAAATGAACAGTTTTCAGTTCCCTGAACCAGAGTGTGGACTCCTCATGTCCTCCTCTGGGTCCAGTTGTTTGTACTCAAAGCAGAGGGTGACGACAAAGTTAAGCTCATCCAGCAAACATTTTGTAACACCTGCTTCTCGGTGTTCAGCTGTCATCAGAATCATGATACACAAAAAAACATACAGGGAACATCCCCCATAACAACATTTTATGCCTAAAATAGATTCAACAGGCATGTTTGTTTGCGAATAATAGTGACAAGACATGCCAAAATAAAGACAATTAAATAACAAAAACAAAACAAAACAAAAAAAGTTGGCAAAGAAAAAAATCAATTCATATTGTATTGCATGTAAATATTGTATAAAATCCTTAAAAATACAGTTTAGGTAACTACTTAAGTACTGAAGTCATCACAGCCAAAAGTGCAGAGGTCCATAAATAAAACATTGACTGTGGGTAGACAGTGGGGCTTCTCCCACCTAACTCCCCCTCTCCGTCACCACCACAAGGGACTGAATGAGTGCCTGGTCGAAGGTCAGAGTTCATGAACTAGGACTTACAAGTTCCCACATCGGTGCACAGAGAAGAGGACAGAAAGGAAAGTTGTTCTTTTTATGTTCTCTCCTATCGCTGACAAACACACTCGCAGATGCACAAACGTCACTCACACGGTTGCAAAGTTCATTCTCAGTAATCACGGCCTGAAGTTCTGTTGACGGAGGCACACCTTGAGAAAATGAAGGCGGCACAAGGGGGGGAGGGAAGAAGGGAGGGCGGGAGGGGGTTACTGTAGGGCACATAAGGCGGCGTGGATCCAGGTATTCTTTTGTTTTTTTTTTTCTTTCTGAGACGCATTTTTCCGTCCTCAGATGGCGTTTTACAGTAAGGGCAGAGGGAGTGCGTACGTGTCGCTGAGCCAGGCAGGCAACAGAAAAAAGAGAGCCAAGTATTAAAGCTATCGAAGCGTCAGAATAAAAACACTGTCGGCAGGAAGAGAACAGAAGAGGAGGCGAGGGAGGCAGGGAGGGGATCGCTCACTGAAGGACTGTCCCACAGCTGCTGTTGTGTGTCTGCATGAAGCCTAGAGGGGCCACAGGAACTAACACATCAGGGGCCTGAATCAAGAAGCAACTTCACTTGGCTTTCAAGTTTTTTGTGGCTTTAGAAAACCTGGCGATCCTGGAAACTGGTCTCACAAAACCGGCTGTCGGCTCCGTTTCCCCACCAGAGTGGACACAAGTTTGTTTTAAAAGAATCGGCTAATCACAACTGAGTAGTGTCACTAATATCTGATAAAACTGATGATCCCTGCAAAGAGGATTCAGTGCAGTAGCAGAACAAAATCAGTGAGTAAAAAACATAGAAAAAACATTAAAACAACTGACATACATTAAATATAGAGATCATAAAAAGTAAACAATAATAGTTGAATAACTCAGTAATCAAACACTAAATGTCATAAGCTGCACTTAGAGAGAGAGTAATAGATTGTACGTTTCACTCCATTATCATGAGAAAGTGAAAATGATTTGTGCTTCCGTTTCATTACTAACAATAAAGAATTATATTTTTGTCAGGAAAAACGACAGTTTCGGCTGCAAAAATCTACAGAAGTCATCTGTATACAGTATAGTTTGGCAAAAGAAATGTTAGAGTTCAGCTCATTACAGCTGACAGGTGTCCATTTGAACAGTTACACCTGAAACAGTTTGGTTCAGTTTAGTTGCACTTGTACTAAAGCACCGTGTAACATCCACTAAATTAGATGTAATACCAACTACAACACCAGCTAACTCTGGTAAAACTAGCCTAATCGTGGGGTTCAGTCAGTATTTATTGACTACCTTTAAATCTTTTGGTAATAAAATGTGACATAAGTGTGATAATGCACTCTGACAGTTTAAAAAAGGAGAGTAGAAATGACAAACTCACTGTGGAGAGATTCATCATCCAATTGGGCACTTCTTTATATTTAAGATCGTAACTTTTAGGTTAAAAAGACAATGTTGACTAAGTCCCTACTTGTTCCTCTACGCTGCAGTACGAGATCATTAATGTAAAATAAACTACAACTCTTCAAGTCAAATGTTTTCAGTGCGGTTAAATATAACTGTTTGTCATCAGATAAATGAAGTAACTAAAGATATGTTTGGAAACAGTGTCCACCACTCTGCACTGACAAGTCTGTTTACTTATAGGTTGTGTGTAGCACAATAAATATTAGCCAAAACTGTAATTATCAGATTATTAAAGCTTTAAAAAATCCAGCATCAGTCGGGCTTCGCTAGAAAAGGCATTAAATATTGTTTTCAAAAGCAGATAACTGGTTTTCCTACTAACATGTCTTAAATGTTTGATATAGCCAGTGTGTAAATCCAAGTGAATCTACTGATGTGTACAATTAATGTATCATTATTAATAAACCAGCGTATGCTCACTGATCTAAATGAGGCAGCTTTGGGAGACCGTCAGCCAGTTGGAGTTATCTCTCCTACTAATGTCACTTCATGATGCAGGCCCCTGGGAAATACATTTCAAACATTTAAGGAAAAAACACAAGTGTTTTACTTCAGCTTATTGTTCTGCCTACATGCCGATTACTGATGCTCTTCAAGTGACAGGTGACTTGGTATCAAACGCTCCATCATTAGTTCAAATACTCCAAACCGCTTGAAGAGGGAACCCGGACCCTATTCAACAACAACAACGCTCTCACAAAACAAACAACACAGCTGAAGCAACTGTTACTAGAGCTAATTAATGTGAGAAACTACCACACAGTCATCTGACGCTTCCTCTTTAAAAAAAACACTGAACCTAATCTCAGAGAGCAAGAGCAGAAAAACATGACCGCCATGAATGGAAAAATAGTCATCTGAGAAGTTCTAGAGAGTCTGAACGACAGAAGTGTTATTGATAAAAGGACAACAACCTACAAAGACACTGGAAAGGAGAAGCAGGGATGGAAGCCATTAAGACAATACTGGATATTCAGGCATCCCAATTAACACTTGTTTCCCCGAGGAGGGGGGTATGTAAGGGGGGTGGTCTTCAATCTGTGTGGGCACGACTAATACCCCCCCTCACACTGCAAGTCGCAGAAAAAGGCACTAGAGTGGGGCTGTTGCTAGCCGTAGAAAAGTAAAAGCGATATACATTCACAGGTTATCTTAACCGCAATCTGGGAATAAATACACAAAATGCACTTGTAGAAAAATAAAATGTAAAAAAGCGTGGCCCCTTATTTTTTTTTCTCTTATTTTGGATTCTGGGAGACAAGTATGGCTACGTTTTCACGGCTTTTTTAAATCCCCCACCCCACCCTACCCTCCCCACCACTTAGAAGGCAATTCAGGAGTGATCCTCCACTGCTCTGGCCGCGAGCAGTCGAGCCCTTTCATGCACGCCAATACGGGAATGGGGGGGCGCAGGGACGGGAGGGAAGGAGCGAGGGGCCTTCAGTGGGAAGGGGAGGGGGAGCTGTTGGTAGGAGGTCAAGGCTCAGCTTTCAGTGCGAGGAAGTGGAGGGGAAAACTCAACAGAACATGTGTTTTCAGATGTTCGGACAACAGAAAAACCTCACCCGAAACAGAGTCTCACGCACACACACACAGCACACGTCTCAGTGTCTTCATGTACAGTGTTAAGTGGAAGGACGTAGGAAGCAAACATCATGTGAGTCTGGGTACCGCTTCACTTTAACCCCCCATTTATCATTTCTAAGCACTGCCAAACGTTTGAAAACTGGTTTATAACACTTGCCTGCAAACAAACTCCCCTAAAAAGAAGAACGGTCTCTACTCCACTACATTGCCCTTAATGATGTGTTCAGAGAGCAGCCTCCACTTCTGTGCCCACATGAGGAATTAAAGGGTCACATCCAGGTCACGCTGTCCAGCTCTCTTTATTAACTCGTTACACATCCTTTGGGGCATTTCACTTCATGTGAACGCAGTGCAGCCCTTTGAATATCTTCCTGGAGAGAATGGGTGTTCGCTTATCCTCGGATTTAAACGATATCCAGGCACAAAACCTGTAACGCGGCCAAGAATCGGCGCCGTCACAGATGATGAGCAGCTAAGAGACAATATAAAAAAAAAAGCACTTTGGCCAAATCCTGACATGACAGCGTGAGTATCGGACTGAAGAAAAGCTATACAAATGTCAGATTTACGTTCCGCTTTATTGTTATTTTTAGGTTTTAGTATCTCCAGGAAACGGACAACAGATGGAGCACTGTGACAGCAGGTTTGTCTCCGCAAAAAGACTTTCTCAGTTCTATTTCTGGCCAATACGTTACATTTATAAACACACGTCCGTTTAAACTGTATTATAGTGTTATAAGCCATTTCTTCAATGATTATAACTGTTAATGCTAAATAGGGGGGCTAAAAGAGCAAAGTGCTACCTGAACCTGTATTCATTGGCGTGTGTGCGTGCTTGGGAAAGGGATGAAACGGGCTGTTGTTTGTGCTCGAGCTTCACAAACAAAGAGAAGTCAGTAACCACAAAGACAGCATCTCCTCTCAAACCTCAGCAGTGCTCGCACACACACACACACACACACACACGGAAAACACACACGACTCGAGAGTATGTCGGGAGAGAAATGAGCTCCAGCTGACAACAGGGGGGAGGGAAGTGGAGTGTTCTGCCGAGTAAGGAGTGTGCATGTGAAGGGGGAGGAAGAAGAGGAGGAGGAGGAGGAGGAGGAGGAGGAGGAGGAGGAGGTTGGGAAGTATTAGGTTTGCGAAGGCAGGAGCAATATGAGTGCAGGGGGGCGGAGGAGGGGGTGTGGGGTGAATTCCACAGCTCTGCACAGACTCAAGACAAGAGATGTGTAGTGAAAATCCTGACTGTAGATGGAGTTCAGCTGCTCCGGCGCTCCCTCCCACACCTCCTCCTCCTCCTCCTCCTCCTCCTCCTCCAGTTTTCTCCCCGGCGTCGCGTGAAGGTGGACTTGTGTCTCAGTGTGTGCTTGCGTTTGTTTGTGTGTTTCTGTTTGTGTGGTAGTTGTTCGATGGTTCAGTCAGGCCTGTGAAAGGGCTGCGACGGATGTGGCTGCTCGTCTCCTCCTTAAAGAGCAGAGGTGAGGCTACCTCCGCCGCCGCCGCCATCCACACGCCGGCCTCCACTTCCTGTCACGTGGCCGTCGCCTCCAGGTAGCTCTGTAGTTTGCGGACGGTGGACTCGTCCAGTGAAAAGAGGTCAAAGTCAAAGGTGGTGTTGGTCACGTTGAAGTGGCCCGTCTCCTCGATCAGGTTGACAATCTGGCAGAGAGGGAAATTAATTAAAGTCACTCTAAACACGTTAATCTTTTGGGAAAATTCTAAAATATTTAAATTTTGTTGTGGTAAACAAACTCTGCATCGAGTTTAGAAAATGGAAGTCACCAGATTTATGGTGTACACTTTCTCAAATACACAAAAGTGGCTTCTCAGTTCTGCACACTTAAACACAAAACATGGCCTGATGGGCATCAAAATGAAAAACAACGGTGCGAGCACACACCTGCTGGAGGACGTTACGCTCTCTTAATGCCATCAGTCTGCGGTGGAGGTCCACCAATTCTTCTGTGTAGGCCTGTAGGGTTTAGGGAGGAGATTAAAGAAGACTGTGAACAAGAGAGTTCAGAAATGTAAGGAAATGAGGGAGTCAAATTTCAGTGGGTGAAATGTTCTCCTCTGTTGCTTTTCTTACTGAAGGGTCGCTGTACGCTGCTGCAAAATCGTACATCTAGACATAAGCATTTGGCCTGTTCTTATCTGAATCTGGAGATCTTGAGGTTGACCAATAATTTGGAGTGAAGCTGCCTTGATTTAGTCAAAGGGGTTTCATATGCTGTTCTTTATAATATTACATACAGAATCTTGGAGACGTTCAGATGTTTAGATTATTATCTGTCATGCTGTATCGTCAGGGAGGTGCCTGAGCAGCCCTACATTCATTCTGCAGCAGAACAATGAGCCCACACACACAGCCGATTCCATCCATCCATCCATTCTCTATACACCGCTTTATCCTCACTAGGGTCGCGGGGGGTGCTGGAGCCTATCCCAGCTGACTCGGGCGAAGGCAGGGGACACCCTGGACAGGTCACCAGTCTGTTGCAGGGCTACATATACAGACAAACAATCACACTCACATTCACACCTACGGACAATTTCGAGTCATCAATTAACCTCAGCATATTTTTGGACTGTGGGAGGAAGCCGGAGTGCCTGGAGGAAACCCACGCATGCACAGGGAGAACATGCAAACTCCATGCAGAAAGATCCCAGGCTGGGAATTGAACCGGGGATCTTGTTGCTGCAAGGCGAAAGTGCTAACCACTACTCCACTGTGCAGCCCCAGCCAATGTCATAAAGAGCTTAAAACCAGGAAAAACAAGGAGTCCTGCAACAGACGGACTGAACCCCACAGAGCTCTGATCTCAGCATCAGGAGTCTGGTTCAGTCTGAGGCTGTTTTGAAGCAACAGAAGACACTGGCCTGAATCTACAGAATAACTGTTGCGACTCCTTTAAGGTGCTTGAAACAACACACTGGTAAAGCATCATGAAAAACTATGTTCTGTTAAATGAATACGGCTTAACTCAGGATTTTTTCTGAAGTGGACTTTTGCCTTTGTGTTTGGTCAGTGTGGGATTTAATCTTTTTGTTCCTCAGCACATGGTTTAATGTGAGAGTCTGCTAAAAGTACTTTAATTATCTCATTACAAAGAAGAAAGAAGGGATTTCTTTTCAAGGGTTTATAGGCCAGAGTCTGTAAGCACAGCTGCACTGGTCATTACTGCATCCTGAACTCATTAATGCACTTACTGAATGTTGGGGAAACGCTGCACGTGTGTGTGAAAGTTTAAACATAAAAAGTTTGATTTACCCTTCCTACCTTGTCGTATCCCTTCTTCATCACCTTCTCTGAGCGAAACGAGGAATCTGGACTCTTTCTGACTGACACCTGCAGAACAGAGATCAGAGAAGGAGAAAAAAAGGACAAAGGAGTAAAGGAAGAGGGATAATATCAGTACAGAGGCTGTGATGTGAGACCAGCAGACTCTCTGGGATGGTGATGACGGTTAATACAGGTGAAACGTAAGTGTGGAGCCTGACTATCTGCTGAAGCACTGTGGTTTTGATGCCTGTTTGCTAAATGGCTTTAGGCTATTATGTGCTGGGCAGGAGCCACGTGTTAAAAATACAGCAGGTCTTGAAATTCGTCTGAATCCTCTCTGCCAGCCTAATGCCTCACACTGTTAGTGTTTGATTTTGTTTTGACTGTTTTACTCACACATGGCTTTCTTAAACACACGCAACAATGTTCCCAAGCTAATTTTACTCACAAACCCACAAAGTTAAACAACATAATGCTTTAGGAAATTCCTGCTCATTTTGGCCAAGGAAACCAAACTCTTGTTTGACTGCGATAAAAAAAAAACATATCTGGATCTGATAATCACTTTTCCTGTGTTATAATAATACAAGACTATTAACAATACAATGAAAAAACACTGACATTTTAAAAATCTGCATAACGGCATAGTTGAATCTGATTACAGCTGGACTTAAATGAGCAAGACAAGAAGTGATAAACGGTGCTCAGTCTAATTCATACAACCGTAAATGACGGTTTTGCATGCAAATGACTTCGGCTCTTGTGAATACATGAGTGAAAGCATGCCGTAAAATGAGGTCTGTGTGACTCACTTTGTTATTGGAGGAGCTGTGTTTCTGTGGAGGCGGGGCGGGGTCTCGACTGGGGCGGTGCGAGCCGTCACTGCTGTCACTCTCGCTGTCCAGGCTGAGTCTGACAGGGGAACAGGGCGAGGTCAGAGGTCAGCCACACAGACTGACACACAGAGCACGTGGTCTTACTGCTTAGCATTGGATTTGGATGTGTGTATTTGAGGATATAGCAAGTGTAGTAAGAGAGTTTTATTCGCTCATTATCGTTCCATGAAGCAGACCCGACAAATTAAATTTCAGAAACATAAAAGTAAGCAATACTGTAAGATAGTTCATACTAGGCTGTTCATATGTGGCAGATTTCTCTCGCTCCCACTATCCCCTTTTCCCCACATTGAAATCCAGTAGTGTCGGTTGGCCAAAGCCACTTCATTTGCTTCTCATTTACAGCCACAAACACTGAACTGTTCTTGGAAAACACAAAGAAAGGACAGCTAGCACACATGAAGGGGAAAGTCACTGAATTTGACAAAAACTGTACTCAATTAGAATCGTTAACTCCACCTTCAAAAAATATTGTTTCCTTGTCTGAAAAAATAAACCCAAAAATTCAGCAAAAAAAAAATCCCCAAATTTCTGAAAATTTGCAAAACCTTCATAAATAAAATTCTAATAACTCCTTAAAAATCTTATTTTTTAAAAAATCCCCCAAATTTGGCACAAATTCTTGTAAATGTTTTCAAAAAATGAGTAAAAATCTTCCAAAAGAAATCCTAAAAATATCTAAAGTGATTACATATTTATATCAGTAAAACTTCTAATATTTTATTTAAGGACATTCACACAAAAAATCAACCAAAATCCAGCAAATTTCACTGGATTTTGGTTGATTGTTTTAATGAATGTTCATAAGAAACATTTTCAACATTTCTTTTTTCCCCAGCAAAAAATGTCCAAAGATTTCCCAAAAATGTTGAAAATGTGGACATCAGAAGTTTCACTGTGAAGATAGATATTTTTTCCTCACATTTTCAAACTTTAAAACGGGTCAATTTGACGGCAGATTGTGTGATGAATGCGTCATGAATTGTAGCACCAGAAGTTACAGCAAATACACAAAAACATAGATTCAAGTAGAAACTTACATTCATGTGTTTTCAGGCACATATTTATATGTGTATTAAAAAGATGCAGAACAGCAAGCAGGATTTGGCTGAGGTGGAACTGAAAACACACTTAGCCAACAAATCACAGTGTATATGAAGCATGTGACTTCAACATCCAGTCAAGCTGAAGAGGCAGCAGATGAAAGCTTCAGATGTGTGTGGAGAAGTAAGAAAGAGTTTGCCATGTTTCTTGAAATACTACATTAAAAAAAAACATAAATGCCATCATATGTCTCACATTGTTTTCATTTGTTTTGAGGTTTGACTGGCGTTCTTTTAAATACATCTTCTCATAGCAGTCGTCTTCTGCAAAGGTTTAACAGAACAATCCAATAGAGATTCTTAAAACCCAGAGATCAATCTTTGCATTTGCACCTTTCTCACTAGCCATTTTACGCCTCCACTAAATGTAGCATGTTGAGGATAATGATGGATGAAATATCTTTCTACATCTACATATATAAAAAGGTTATTTTAAGCTAAAAATGATGGTTTTAGTAGCGTCTTTGGGCTACGACGGTCTTGTAAACTGTGATGTGATTAGTCACTGTCTACTTGGACTCGCTGCACTTTAGAGGGCCGTCATAACTCAGGATGGTTGGCTGACTCTGGCTGTGTGTCTCGCAGCAAATCAAGAGGGACAGACTAAAAAAAGAAAGCGCACAATGATGTAAGCTCTGTTTGTTGTCGAGTTCATGGATTTGACGCCGTACATACTGTCCCTGCCGATATCACGATAATTTTTCGATCAAATGAATAATTGAGGAGACTTTCTGTCCTGTCTGCTCTCAGAATGATCATCTGGTACTGACAGTCTGTGATCAGCTGTATGAGATTGCCTTTTTTATTATACATTTTGATCTTTTATTACTGTCAACTGCTTTGCACATGTCGGTCTAAAAAAAGGTGTCTTGTTTTAGTCTTTTGCATTTGCCAAAGAAAATAATTCCTTGGTGACAGTTTTATGGTCGGGAACATTTTTTTTTTTTAAACTTTGAAGTACATCAGTTTTATACTCAACGGCAGTGCTGCTTTCTTGTTGAAGAAGAAGAGGTGTAAGTTCCAAGGATACATTCTAAACAGCTTTTTACGCAAAACTGGTATTCATCTGATCGAAGTGAAACATCAAACTTTAAACTGAATCGAAATAAATCAAAGCTAACGGACTCTGACTTCAAACAGAGTGATCAGTGCCAAAATCCATCATGTCTGCCAGAAGAATAAGTGACTCCAATGTAGACGTGGTGGCAGCATGAGTGTAAGACAAGAGTTTGAGGTAAATATTGTTTTTGCTGCAGCATTATGTAGCTCAGCAGTGTCTAAATATGTATAGATAACTGTTCCTCATTTCTTCACTGACTGGAATTTTCTCCATTTTATAGCAATATTAAATGGTAATATAGAAAAAAAAGAGGCATTGGGGAGACTGACCGAGAGTCGCGGTTGGGCGGGTTGGTCTTGATGGGCGTCTCTTCCTCTGAGCTGCTGTCGTCATCGTCCGACTCTTCTGACTGGATCTCCTCCACCATCGACCGCAGGGGGCCTGAGGGACGAGCACAGAGTTGTATGAGTTCTATTTTCTTTGACTAGACGTGTAAATCGTGTGCATCTGTCAAAATTTCAAACAACTCACAGCCCTCCTCTCCCAAATGAAAAACTTCAACATTAAAACTCGCTGAAAGAACAGCACCTTGCCCTTGTTTCTGTCCCGGCTCAAAGTCCGAGTCTGAACTGGAGTCAGAACTGGAGCTGGAGTTGGAAGGACTGGAGGGAGCCGACTGCTGTAAGAGGAGAAGACGAGGAAAATCAGATGGGCTCGTTAACCTGGAGTTCAACATCAACACATGAGGTAATTCATTCTGCTGTTATTTCTAAACCTATTTTTGGAAATTCCAAATTTAAGATCCAACATTTAGACTTAGCTCTCATTAGGGAAAAAATGATTACATTTCCATATACTGTGGATGTTCTGGTGTGGGGTAAACAGATTACAATGCAGAGATCTGTTGATAAAATGTTACTTGACTATTTCAAATCAATTATTAACAATTAAATTAGTCTGGGAGCAAAATTCTGAAACTTTTATTCATTTAAACGCCTCTTTCACAAGAAATAATTTCTATTCTTTGCAATAGTAAATCAAATATTTAACACTTTTCAACACACTACCTTGGAAATGGACAGGAACATCTAGCATCTTCATGCTTTTCAACAATTCAACATGTCAAACAATTCATCAAATAAATGAGAAAATAACTGACAGATTAAACTATATGTAAAATAATCATAATGTATAGTTCTATATGAAATAAAATAATTCTACCACTTCTAAAAGTCATTTTGGAGCATCTCTTTCACTTCTGAAAATGTGTCCTGTTTTCATATTCAGATGAAAGTTTGTGTCTTGTCTTCGTACCTCTGACTTGGAAGATGCTTCGTCCTCTGAATTCGACTCTTCTGACTCTGGGGGCTTCTTGGGCTCCTTCAGCTCCTGTGTGTCATTTTTGCCTTTGGCCCAGCGACCTTTCTCCTTTGGAGGTTTCTTCTCAGCGTAGGACTGGCTGGCTGCAGATGAGGAGGAGACACGTGGAGAAGCTCCTGTGAAGGCCCCACTGCCTGGACCTTTGGGCCCCTCGGAGCTGCCCTTCTTCTGCTTCTTCGCGCTGGGTTTGGGGGACTCCACCGTGGAGGGCCGTTTCCCCGGCGCTTTGGACTCGGCAGACCCTCCCCCGCCTCCTCCCCCTCCGCTCCCTGCCCCCCCTCCTTTGGGGGACATACCCTCCATCTTTGATTCCTTCAGGGTGAGCTTGGGCTCCTTGAAGGCAGCCTTGGGGAGAACCTTAACTTCATCTTTCACTTTGATCTCCGACGGCTTTTTCGAAGACGAGGATGAGGAAGAGGAAGGATCACGGCCACTCTTGCTGCTTCCATCTCTGTCGTTGTCTCCTTTTGATGTGGCTTTGCTCTCAGAGTCTTTTCGAGGCCGTTCACGGTGCTCCTTGGTCAGCTTGTGTGGTTTGGGTCCTTTGCTGCTGCCACTTCCCTCTTTGCTGGGTTCCTGGAGAGAGAAAACAACGGCCGGGTCATCACCACACTCAGCTGAAGGAGCTTTAACGTACAAGATACAGGCTCAGCTGCTCATCAAGGAGGCTTCATCAAGGAGTTTAAGTGCATTGTCACCTCCTCAGCTCCTACATCAGGCCTGGTGTGTAATGTAATGTAATCACACCATTTACTGTTAATGACAAGTTTAACTAAACACTTGGGTCACCGTAAATTGAAGCCAAAGTAACAACTGTCTCAGTAATTACTCTAAATAAAACTGCAAACAGAAAAACAGCTGTCGTGCAGCTTTGTAAGGTTAAAACTGAGGGACAGCACTGCTTTCAGCTACAGGCTAACATGAGAGTGAGGATACACTCACAGCATCAGCGCTAAAATGTTGGTGTTTAGCAGCTACACTACATACACTGTTGTACATCTGAGTGTACATTTACTAATTAGCAAAGCGATGTGAGGGTGACATTGATGGGAACGTCATTAGTTTAGCTGGCATCTGACCGTGATTAAAGTATCAGACAGCCTGAAAAATTAAGATAGGAGAGCTTGACTTTCCAAACAGACATTTTGACTCGTCACTCCTGGTAAAGCACAGAAATGATGCTCAGTTCACAAAAAGCCAGTGAAGCAGCACACACAAGAGTAGGATGTCTCAGAAGTGAAACGCAGTCATCGTGAGCTGTTGTGTAAGCTTTCACTGTTGTATTAGGTCAAATGTCTAATAAATGTAGAAATATTTCAGTATGGGTCAAAGCAGTGGATTGACCAACTGACAGAGATTGACATCTCTTGAACCACACAGCTGAGATGGCTAAAAAAAAAGCACAAACTATACATATAGAAATAAAAATACATGTCACCCCACACTGCTTCACAGATTAAATGGAGATAGGAGACAACTATGAACTACTGCACAGAGTGTGTAGATATGACAAACAAGAACTGAGCTGCATGTATGAGACTCTTAACTTGCAGGCTACCAATGAGTACATTTAAATTTACAATAAAAATCTGTTAAATGCGCAAACAAACCCACCACAGCGTCACAGGAGAAGTGTTTAACAGAACTCTGTGGCAGAATGTATATCCACACCAACCACCCACTCATCAGCAAACCGTTTTCTTTGGTTTTTAAACTGACTATTAAACATGATATACATATGTAAGAGCCTTTATTACACCACATAAGACTCGACTAGAAGACTGGAGAGAGCAGCCATGTGTGTTTCTGCAGAGGCGGCTCTCGCTGGCTTTTTCTAAGTCAGCAGATGGACACAGCTGGATGAAACCAAGTCCTCGTTCTGCCTCAATCTGGTGCTCAACACACACCCACTCATGCCACAGTAATAATGTGCCTCGAAGAAAACATGGATTTCTATGTGGAAATTAAGGGGAAATTTGGTTTACAGGAGTCATTATAGTCATTTACTGACAGCACAGCTTGAAGTTACCGTGCTAAACACTGAGGTAGGTCTTGAAGTTTTGTAAATTATCCAGAATCTGACTGTTTATAAAAAAACAACTTCAAAAGGAATCTCTAGAACAACAAACTTGTTGGTTGTATTATAATCTGAACCAAAGTTAATCAAGAGAAGAAAAGAACTATAAAAATTATAAGTGCTGTGAAAACCCAATCTTGCTTCATTTGAGGTAATGAAGACAACCCTGAGCAGGTCTGTAAACTGACAGAACAAATAAGGCAACTATGGAAAATGTGAAGTTTCCTGTTTTCTGCAGATATGTGCCCCATCCTGGCATACAGGGAGTCTGGAAAAATCCCCTATAAAGCTGCTAAAGATCTCCTGGTCATGACCAGAAGTCTAAAGAATGATGAAACAATTTATAAAATGTAATTTATTCATTAAATAATGGTACGCTGGTAGTGATGATAATTTTGTTGGACACTTAACTGACCTTTGACATATGAGAGGTCTTGGTCTTCTTGGGGTCTGAGAAGGCAGAGAGGGGGATGGTGGGGAGCATCGGGTAGTCCGGACTGGGTCTCGAAACAGCTTCAGCCCCCTCAGGTACCACCAATACCTGCAATGAAAGAGAGTTATAATATTTCTCTGTTCATGCTCAAAAGAAAGGAGAAGGAGCTGTTTTGAACCTTCCTGGATCCAGAAGTTAAAGTTCATTTTCCATGGAGACTGTGAGGTGAGTGTCAGCGGGAGAGTGGACAAAAAACTTGATCGGTGTCTCACTGGAAATGTGTTAGAAAACGTCTTCTTCATCAAATACACTTTTCTGCAGGTTTGATCAGGTTACATTTTAGACTGTTTCCGATCTTTTTAAACCCATTTTGAATGCAGTTTAGGATCAGTTCCACGTTCAAATTGAGGGAAAAAATATAAAGAAGAGCATTAGCCTTACTGTTTAATGTAGTATCCAATAAACTTAAATTCCCACTGTCAAAAATGGATTTTCTCCAGAGCTACAGTGTGTAAAGCCAGAGCACCTCACTTGCTAAATGTTGGCACAGATCAAAACACTATGAGCCGTCATAGCTGCCACTGATACCACAGAGGGGGATCTTTTGGTGACATGAATACAGAACAACACTGGATTACGTTTAATGTTTGCTGGTGGAGCTTTATGGCAACTTTATATTATTCTGACATACCATGCAACTCTAACGCCTTTATACCCAAAGTTCTTAATCTAAGTTAAGACGTGCTCCTCACTTCCAGCCTTCAAACTAATCTTTAACCTCTAAACTTTCTGTTCAGTAACCCAGAGTCACCACTGGCGTGAGCTGATAAATTCTTACCAGGCTGCATCGTGTGCGTTAGTGGTTATTGGTTCCATGTTGGTTTCATTTTCTGTTTTTGTTACAGCGTGACCTTGTTTTCTCAAATGCACTCTCTTTTAAAAACTGAAGGTCAAGACAAACTCCTAAAACTAATGCTTACTACATACCTAAATAATCTTCAATCAAAACTGTATTTTATAATATTTTTAGACTTTTTAACAACGTGGAGCAGCTCTGTAAACTGAAAAAGTAAAACCTGTATATATAATAGTTAATAGATACTAGATAATAGATAATAGATAAAACGTTAGGAGTATTTATTAGAAGACATGTTGAATTGCAGAATTCTATCATCAAAAGCGAGGGACAAGCTGTACCTTTAATTAATCAATGAATTTACTTTTATTTTGATATTTGCAGTATTTAGATTTTAATTATCCAGAACTCCTGTGGTTCTATGTGAAGTAACAGTGACAGGGCTTTGAATATCAAATATGGTGTAAATTTTCCTGGTTTTTATAAAATGGAGGTGTGATATGAAGACAGAAAGACATTTACTTCTTATGTGTGTGTGCTCCAAGCGTGAAGATAAATGTGTCCACCATCAAACAAAGAAAACATGAGACTTTTGCTAAAAATGTGAGGTTTATAACACCTTCTAATGACTCTTTACGGAAATAAAGACCTAACATGAGTAGATAAAATGAACTAAGGATAATTTGAAATATTAAAAGTGTCATCCAGAATGAATAAAAACACTTCATGTGGTAGGAGCTGCTATTGTCCACAGCGGTGTCTGCTATTGACCAAGTCATTTAGGCTGTAGTCAGTCACAGAGACAGTGACTCGGTGTGTCAGGCTGCCTCACCCCTCCAGCTTTGATGAGCTTTCTTCTGAATTCTTTGGTGGGGTTGTTGAAGGTGAGCTTCTCACAGCGCAGGTGGTTGACTGGTGGGTTGCCCTCCAAGTTAAGAAACAGGTCATAGTTGAAAAAGACTCTTTTTGGCTCCTCCTGAAGGAAGAGAAAAGGATGCAGGCTGTTTTAAATATCCTCTGACAGCAGGTGTGACACATTAATTTGTGTTTGTCCGCACTGCTGCTACCTCAATACATACACATTTCACAACAGATGATAACAGCTGAATGAAAGAACTATCATCCCGGAAGTCAATAAAGCAGACATAGCTGAAGGTGGCACACTGATAAGAAACATTCCTGAGAGAAGCTGCAGAGTTGTGAAGACGAGGAAAATGCATTAGGACGCTCTTGAGATATTTTATAGCCAAAACAGTGTTTCTGTAGTGAAATGATGGATTAATGCTTTGTGATTTTTAGCATCATCTTCACTGTTTTCTTGATTTTCCTGACAGATTTGTACATTGTACATAGGTTAAGTGCACAGAAAAGGAGGAAGGAGCCTTTTCTGGATGCAGTTCAGAAGTTTAACATTCTAAACAACTGCAGGAGTTGATGGTACACTAATGTGCACACACCTCTTAAGCACTGCCTGCATCTTGGAATGAGAGTAAAGTGGTTCTTTCTTTCATCATTATTTTAAATGGCTGACGTAGAATTATGCTTGCCATTATAAAAGAGTGTGCTCGTTTTATTGCTATCACTAACGGAGACTAAATGTCTCTACATAAGACAAGTGTTTTACTAACACAATCAAGCCTTCCGATTTACAAGAATAAGTACCTAACCTACTGAGGAGTGTATATTTAAAGCTTAATGCTAAACCGTTCTGAAAATATATCGGTGGATCAGAGGTTCCAAACCATCACTGCGATTGTGTGCACTTAAGTAATCTGATTACTCCCAGTTTTGGGCAGTAAATTGATTTTAAGTACATCAAGCAAAAGGGAAACTCAGTTTCCTTTATCAAGTTATGGAAATAATCTGATGAACACAGACGGATTCCTGCCGAAAAATACTGGTTTCACCTTGTAAACTGGATTCCCACGAGCATGTAAAGTTTAACATTATCTACTGTGGTCAGCTACTTTGACCTAATTCACCGTGTGAATGTGAGATTTTTTATTCCAAACAAGGTAATATTTACAGATGCAATGAAAATGGGCTGCCTGCAAAATTACTGGTTACTGATCATATTTAGATAGTTGGTATGTACCAGAAGTACTCCTTGCTCCTCTTGCTCCTGTTGAATAATGCTGTGTGGATCAGTCCAAGCCACTGTACTCTTCATACAAACAAGAGTCACGGCCGAGTACGGATGTTTTCCAGCACGTACAAACCATGAAGAGACATTTACTGAATTTGACAAAAAGTCTACAGGATCAGATTCACTCAGTCTACATATAAAATACCCTCTGGAGCAGCAGCTTCTTGTTTCAGAGAAAATCTTTGACTTTTTCTGCTCTTTCTGCTATTCTATTTATTTCTATTACCAGCTTAATGTGAAATTTCATGTTTGGGTCTCCTTAAATCTGAAATTATTTCAGTTCAGGGTTCATAAGTACTATCCACGTTTTTCCTGTTGAAAACTTCCTAATCCAACAGACACAACATTTTAAAAATCACAATGCAAAACTTTCATGACAAAGAAGCCTTAAGAGACAAAGTTAACGTTATGTTACACAATCATTACATGCCGTTCTCACCTTGTTCTTAAAGTAAACCTCGATAGGCATGAGGAATCCTGCGTAGCCCGACTCTTCCACTTTGTACGGAGGCTCCTTGCATACTGCAGACAGACAGACCCATAATGCTTTCATATTAACATAAAAATGCCGCTAATGGGGTACACTAAATTATGATCCACATTAACGATAAACAAACAAATTTCTCACGACACAAGGTAAAATTAAATCCGAAATGTCAAATAACAGCTTTAGCAAACCTTTCCATATTACCACAAAGGATAAATAACATACTGGTGAACATTTTACTCATAAAACAGAAGCTTATTATGTTGACAAAATCTGTCAAGAGTGTCAGGATAGCTGACACTGCTTCACCTACAAAATGAGGATCAGTGACACATCTAATAAAATTAGCCAAGCGTCTCAATTTTTTGTGAACACGGTGAGATATTTACAAGATGAAATATTCATTGTTTCAAATAATAAAAGAACCAGAGATTTAAAGATAAAATAGACTTAAAGATCTTTGTTATTTGGCCATTTTACTCATGTTCTGTTTGTGGAGGTGAGCTCTGCATTTGCTAACCTCACTTTGACCTTTTATAAACAACTTATTTTAAAATCGGACTAATTTCTCTCTATAAATGTCAAAAAGCAAAACACAAAACAAACTAAAAATTCCTCCCTCGATGTTTTCATTCAATTTTTTCCATTCATTTTTTGGGGTACTGAACATCTCACACTGTCTTTTGTACTTATTGTCTTTTACGCACGCCAAACTTGCAGAGAGCATGTGGTTGTGTTGACATGTTGTCACTCAGTCGTACCTCTCTTGGGTTTGGGGAAGCTCTCGTGCAGGCGGAAGACGACCTTCTCTACGAAGTGCTGAATGTCGCCGGTCTCTGGCCCTCGGACGAACACCATCCAGTCGTGAGTGAAGCCTTCTGATGTCACTTTCTTCCTCAGCTGAGCTCTGTGGCCCAACTCCAGTTTCACCTGCACTGTGCACTGAAAACAGACAGCAGAAACAAAAACATTAAACACTTACTGTGCATTACTACACAAGGCATGTATATGTAAGAGCATATATACAGAAAGAAACAACGAAATGTAAGGAACAGGAAGCAACAGATTTGTTCCAGTCAAGAAAGGGATGAAGTTCAGCTAAATTTTCCACACATCAGGGGTTTTCCAATCATGTTTTCTTAAAATAGAAACATTTAAAGGGAGATTTCCTACTTTTACTGGGTCTATATTATTGTGATCAGCATGACATTGCACATAAAACAAAACCTTCAATAATACTATGTAGACTATAAACACAACAAGAATTTTAGGGAATTTAGGTAATAATTTTAAGCAAAAATGCTAAAAATTTGGTTCCAAGTGGATCTTGCCTTTTCAAATAATTAAACAAATCTGTGGGTTTTTGAATGTTGATTAATTAGAACATGTGAAGACACTAAATTTGGTCCTTTTTCACGCTTCTAAAGTCTGATGAGTTCTTACAGAGCAGCTCTGATCACAGTTGAAACAGTTGAAACAACCCATTGATGAAATGAAACCAATCCATTAGTCTGCAAGTATTTTGATAAGTGATCCATTGCATAAGTTGCACGTTTGACTAAAAACAGGTAAAAATTTAACCTTTTCAGCTTCTTTAATGCAAGTATTTGTCATTTTTCTGTCTGCATCATCACAAACTGCAGATCTCTGGATTCTGGGCAAAACAAGACATCCAGAGACGTCACCTTGGCCTTCAGAAAACTGCTCACTTTGCACTGCTCTGTCATGTTACAGAATAAATGATAAATGGAGTAATCGATCAATCAGACTGATCGATAGTGAAAATGATTGCAAGTCTGAGCTCTGTGCTACTGAATTCATCCTGGTCAGAGGCGGTGATGAATCACAGCAGCATAGACACCTTGCAAACTGAGGTAGCTTATGAAATAAACATAAGCAAAGCCAGTGGTGAGATTAATCCAAGGGGCCATTATTCATTGGTTCCTGATTCCACCTTGAACAAAAACCTCTGAATCTCTGCTTTGAATGGAAGGACTTGATACTCAAGAGGAGAAGGCCCGGAGAAACACAAAGATGGGCTGGTGTCGGGACGCTCCCAGTGGAATGGGAGTGATTAGCCGCGCAGGCCGACAGATCTCAAAGGGTTTGTCCAGAAGAGGGCCACGTTGTTGGCCTACCTCTGTCTGCCAAGAACAATGACAGCAGCGGGCCACGCAAACGACACTGTGCTGATGGTGGCTGGCCCACAGAAGAGGCTAAGTGAAGAGGTTATGGAGATCGAGTGCAGAAAGGAACGAAGGGTGGGGGGTGGTGGTGAGGAGCGGTGGGGGACAGAAAGGCACTTTATGTCCGGGGGTGGGGGGGACTGAAGAATGTGGGGATTTGGCCCCCGCACCGAACAGCTCGTGAACTGGGACTGAGTGGGGGGATTAGTGGGGACAGGATTGAGATGAGCTGGTCTGGCACTCTCCAGCTCACTCACTCTCTCACTCACACACACACACACACCTCCCTGCCTGGCACTCTGCCCGGCCATTCTGTGGCAGTAATGCCCTTAAACTCCAGACTCCACCACACCCACAGCGAGCAGCCGTGGAGTCCCTCCAATCAGCAGCACCCACTCCCGCTGAGGAGTCCGCAAAATCAGGAATGTGATAAGTAAAACATAAAAATCAGGACGACAACGAGCCAAGGAGGACGACAGCGACTCTGTGCCAGAAATGAAAAGGAAACAATGAACCCAAAGCACGAAAACACAAAGCTGGAATCACCCACAACCATTACCCAAATAATTCACCAATTAATTGAAACAGAAAATCACAGCAAATACGCTGACAACCGATCATTCCATTTGTCTCTAAAATGTGATTATTTGCTGGTTTCTTTGTCACACGCGATCGTAAACTGAACATCTTTTGGAAAGGGCAGGCTTGGAGACTGTAAATGTGTTTGTACACCACTATTTATAACAACATGTAGACTCAATTATTATTTTGGAAAAGAACCAACAGATCAACTGATTATGAAAAAATTAATTTGCAGCAGTCCTACATGAAATACCTCCCCAAAAAAAGAGCCCAAGAGGGAATGTAAGGCCGAGAAATTGGAGCTGAGACAATTAGCTGATTGTCAGAAAATTAATGAGCAACTGTTCTGATGACTGAATGACTGCTGGAGCCGTTTTTCAAGCAACAATACCTCATATTGACATACTGATAAAAATCAACTATGCAGCCTCTCTGTTTTGAGAATTTGCCGCTTTCTTTCAATGCATGTGACAGTAAACTAAGACTATTCAGATTCTGGACTGTTAGTTGGACAAATCCACATCATTACCGTTTTTTTTTTTTTTTGACATTTTAAAGATGAGAGGAAGAATCACTAAAGACAAAAGGTTCCTCAGCAGATTCATCAGTAATGAAAAAGAAATGTTTGTTGCCTCTACAGTGAAAATACTCGGGCTGCAACTAATGACGGTTTTCCATATCAATTAAGCTGCTAAATAAAAAAATGTCTGACTAAAAATCTAATATACAAATTGACAACAAAACAAAGCAGCAAAAATAAGCAAATTCTTATATTGCACACCATTAAAAGCAATTATTTGGCATTTTGCAGGGAAAATGTCAAATGATTAACACATCAAGAAAATCAAATTTTCTTTTTTTTGTCATACCACTAAATTAGGGTGGTAATTAACCACTACTGTTAATATCAACCAATCTGTAGAGAGATAATTATGAACAATTACTGCAGTCTAACTTCCACCGGCCCCTAAGCTTCCAGTGGACATGTTCAGACAGTTTGTTTTGTTCAACCAGCAGCTAAAATATCAAAGAACATTGCATTTACAATCATATAAAAAAACAGGGAAAACATTCAGTTTTTCTATTTGTGAAACTGAAAAGAGCAAATGTTTGGGATTTTCGCTATGAAAATGACTACAGTTGCTGATCAATTTTCTTTCAGTTGACTAAAAGTATTAGCTGACAAATCCATTCCACTTGAGAAAACACAGACGGCTACAGAATATTTAACTGCGACAGTCGTAAAATGAACTGAGTCAACCTGTCTGTGAAAACATGGAACAAAGTAGGAGGTTCAGAAGCATATGTCTCACAAAACTGACTGTAATGTCTACCAATAGTCTGACCGTATATAAACAACATAAAGGTGGGAACTAAAGGCATGAAATGAAAATAACACTGATGATGTAAGATGGAAAGTTATTGAGCTGTGTCAAACTGCCTGAAAACACTGGGGACACATCTAAAAAATAAAACAACAGTTAAGTTTCTCAACGATCCAGTTCTACCAATACAGGATGGACAGACAGACATGCGGCCACATATTTATTTAGCTAACTTCTATCAAACGCAAAGCATGGGTTAAAAAAACAAACAACACAAAGCTGCTAATATTGAAATGATGCATGCATGTCCCCTCTCGCTCTCTTTCTCACACAGTGCTTCAATTGAGGGGAAATACAAATTTTGGCAGACACACTGGCTCCCATGAAAACAATGAACTCCCAGCTGCCGTGTAAATAACACCCCTCATGACCATGTTAATCTCTTCCAGCTAATAAATGATTAAAATAAAAGTCAGAAAGTTTCCCTAAGAGAGGACACACACGGACAAGCAAGCTTGACAGCAGTTGTGTTTTGGTAAAGCTAAATCTTTCATTGTACAGAGCCTAACTATCTGCACGACGACACAAATAGAGGTGAAACAGTTACTTGTATTGGAAAGTGATCAATCCTGGAGAGCCACAGGGGACTCACAAACAGTCTATCTGCAGCACCCAAAGAAAACAAGTGAGTATTGGAAATAGGGTGTGTGAATGAGTGCAGAGATTATGAAAAGCTGCATGACAACTCATCCTGCCATCCCTTCTGCAGTGTTCATACACACAGCTCTGAACCCAACAAGAAAACAGAAAAGCTCTCAGTATTTGAACACAAAGCCATGACCCTACTTTACTTTACTGTACATGTATAAAGCAGGGTGACTAATCAGGCAGATATCCAGCTGTGTCATGATGCTGTAATGATGCAATTCATTAGTTTCAAATAAAGCATTTTCAAACTGAACCTGATTCTTGCTTGGGTCTGACAGATCTATTTAAAACTAATGCAGTCCAATCCAATAACTCTGCAACATAACATTTTAATGTTTGTTTTCATCAGTATGTCAAGGCGTAGTAATAGGAACACATTCTGGTGAAAATCAATACCACAAAAGGACCACAACCAGCCAAAGCAAACTATATAACCTTAATTTAGAGAGAACCAGACTTCATTATCTTAGCCATGTGCTCCCAATAAACTGACAACTGTTCATGTAGTATCTGTGTAATAAAGATTAAAATGTAATACGAATCCCTGAAATGTAACAAAGGTAACATGGATCAAAGATGCAAAACTACATTATGGCTTTAACTTGTAGCAGAAGGCTCCCTCTGGATGCACTTTCACAGATGTAGTTAAAACTTCAAAGAGGCCAGAGCTGAATGGAGAGACTAGTTCCAAGAAAGTGGCGGAGCCACTCTCCCTGGGTGTGTGTGGCCTAACCATCTGAAATATAGTCCTGAATAACCTCAGGCATTCAGAGAGCAACCCATTCTGAGGTAGAGTGTTCTTTACAGTTAGCAGATATGTAATTAGGTTTGCTCATTTTACTGTTTTCGGTAAAATAAATTATGTACCTTTTTATGATTACATAAATCTTAACTGTGAAAATCCATACATGTAATAGTATTAAATGCAAGTACACCATCTTGCAAGATTAAAGGTTTACAGACCAGTCCTTAAAATTATGTTTTACATTCGGGATTTTTCTACTGTGTAATGATCAGCAAATCTAAGGCTGGTCACCAGAACTGGATTCAAGTTCAGCATTTGCCACACAGGGAATCTGTCAGCTTTTCCACCATGCTGCATACATTTAGTCTGCAATCATGAATGTGGTGAGCATTAAACATTAACCAACTGTTGGTGAATAATGCAAACATTTTACAGAAGTTGTGCGCAGATTGTTGTAATTTAGCTCTGAATGTTAAGGTTTCAGGCCGCTGGCACTGGAGACAACACCCCGCCTCTCCAGCCCAACCTGGAGAGGACAAATCTTTTCCCCGGCGCCTTGTAGCGGCTCCTTAGCCTTTAGCCAACGGCCGACACTCTCCTGATAGGTACATTAGCTTAGCTTAGCTCCACAAAACCTCGACTTAAATTGGTCTTCGGCACGTTTAAAAATGTGCATGTGCAGTTTAAAGGCGGCAGAGCTGAATAAACACCAGGGGTAGATCTCTTTGTGTGCCTGGTTGTGGCTACAGCTATGCAGCGGTGCTGAATGGTGTGGTAGACTGAGGCTAGCTAGCGGTAAATACCGATGTATGAGTGCCCAGCTAGCATAGCTCCAGAGCCAAACAACTACGAGTTCATTAGCAGCAGGAGCATTTTTTTCTTCTGGCTAGCAGAACAGAGGATTCATTCCTGCCCTGCCAGCGCGCTGACTGCTGCCATTTTCACCATGAAAAGTTCATATTCCGTAAGGAGACACAAAAGCCACTGTACCTGGTTCTCCATGTTTCTCTGGCCTCAGTGATTGTTGTATTTATTTACAGCGGCGTTTGTGGAGCGTCTCCCCAGCCTCTGCTCCTCATTGTGTGTCAATCCAGCCCAGAAGCGGAAGGCAGACGGCTCCCCTCCCCTTCCAGACTGCTTCTGGCAGGCAACCAAAACAGAAAGCTCTCTCAGCCAATCGGTACGCGGGAAATTTAAGCACTCTTGAAAGCAGCCAATCAGAGCAGGAGAGAGGCGGGGCAGTCTCCGAGCTGCAAATACAATTAAAGCATTTTCTGCTGGTTTTCTCGAGTGACAGCGAGCCTGTCCCAATGGCCACAGCGCTGTTTCAATTGTAAAATGCACAAGATACTAATTGATTAATCGGGGTTGGACTGTATGAGTTTCATATTTTTGGTATTGCTATTATTGTAGTAAGTGCAAAATCAGTAAGGTTAGCAACATCTTATCATTTGTTACTCATTCAGCTTAACAAATCACAAAATATTTGTTAAAATCAATTACTGATATCAGTTTATTACATGTGGTGTGGTCTGTTGCACTCAGAATATGAGGCCTCATAAAACCATAAATAACATAATAATAACTGACAAGCAGTGTGCATTCAAACAAGCACAGTTTGGAGGTACTGTATTCAGTTATTTCCATTTTATAATGCACTTTGGCTGTTACATAATCACACTTTTAAGGGACACAATGTTTTTATGCCACATTTATTTAATAGTTGTCCTTATTGATCTGTTTACAAAATATAGTAATAGTAAACTATCAAATGCTTTACTCAATTAAATTGGCACCACCAGCAAAAACTACTGATCTGAAAACTGTCTCTACATTTAAAAAGCAAAAATTTAAAATTAGTTGAAACGTCCAAATCCATTTTCCTCCTCTTTATGAGCAATACACAACAGCCTGCAGGATTATTCCTTTGCATCATAGTGTTAACTTTCATTACACATCAATCAAAAATAACACAAAAGAAGTTAGTGACTGCACAAAGCATCTTCTGTAACATTAGGATCAGGGCTTTGAGCTTATATCTGGGTGAATGAATTATTCCCTCTAACTCCACAGGTAGTTGTAATGAGCTTACCCAGCTCCATCTCAACTTGATCAGTGTACCAGCTCCATTTCCAGTGTTTCATCTGAAAGGGAAGCCGTATGTCTTCTGACTGAAGACGTTTCTTTTATACTGACTCAGGGAGTGAGGGCCCATTCCAGTCAAGTCTCTGCAGTGCTCAGACTTTGATGTGAGATTATCGGGCCTCAGCTACGTGACAGAAGGTCACCACTCTCTCACTGGCTTGGTGCCTCCTTCTCCTTCTCCTTTTCCTGCTGCTCAAACTGGTCCAGCCTACCTCTCAGACAAATCTGAGGAAAAGGAGACCCACCTTGCCGTCAGACTGGAGGGTGTCCGACTTGTATTGAGACATCAACCTTTAAATCCTCATTTTCAACATATAGGCAGCAACAGAGAGACAAAATCTCACACATTTCACACATAACGCAACTTTATTACGGTATGATTAAAAGCAAATGTGTTCATCGTGCTCTTTGGTCAGCTCGTGCAGCTTCCTTCTTTGCTGGGTTCCTCAAGAGAGAAAACATGGATCTACATGAGCCCTGTCCTCTCCACCCCAGATCTAAATCCTGGCCTCTTCATTTTGGTATGTCCTCTGATTAAATCATTTGCTGCTTGTGTTTGGAGCAAACTTCTGTCAAAATTACAAACAAAACACATTTTTTTCTTTAAGAAACTAATATTTCAACAATCACTTTGAAATACAAGAGGAGAGTAATGTACAAAATGAGAAAGGTATACTGACCTTAATGACCTATGATACAATATTTACACACTGCTCCTGCTATCAGCTGATAGTTTGGACTATAAACTAAACCCAAATATGGGGACTACTTGATGGAAATGAGGTAGATTTGACCTTTTCTGAACACCAGTTTATGACCAGCACATTGCCAATCATCTTTTTAAAAAAGTGTTGATGAAACGGGTAAAACAATTGAAGAAATCAAACAGGCTGAGAGTGCTACACATATGATTTATATTTACTACATTGCATTTTTTTTTGCATGCAACAGTTTGTGTTGTATTGACTAAAATCTGGCAAGTGAGAGGTTTTGATCTTCTTTCTTGTCAGCAGAAAGCTGGGACTCAACTTACCCTCATGTCATATCTTACCAGAATTTGACAAGAAACAGTTACAGCATTTGTGTGGATCGCCAAAGATATCATACATTTTACATACATTCTAAATTCTAAGACATTGTCCGCAACTTTTGTTTGCCATGAATGAAGACAAAACCATACATATTTGAGAATATATAGTCACTGCTTATACTGACCATTGTGAGTCACTGAGCTATCAGGAGGTGTGAAACAGATATCAGCTGTAAAGTAGCAATGGCAAGAGCAGCATTTATGAAAATTAAAAATATACAGACAAATAAGAAAATATTAGCATCCGTATGAAGACTCTCAGTTGTTACATACTACCAGTTCTGATGTGAATCTTGGAACATAAATAATAAAATGTCAAACAAAATCACTGCAGCAGATATGTGGCTTTACAAACACATGCTACGTACAGTATATCTTATACGGCCAGATTAAGCAATGAAGATGTTTTAAAATTACTAAACACAAATTATACGCTATTGAACAAAATTAGGAAACGGCAAGCAACATTTTTTGGACACATCATGAGGAAAGAGACCCTAGAATATATCATCATGACTGGAAAAATTGATGGGAAGAGAGGAAGAGGCAGACAGAATGAAAATGACCAACGGACTGACATCATGGCTACACATGGAACAGGCAACAGTAACATTTCAGAAAGCAAAAGATCGGGTTAGGTGGAGAGAAATGATCGCCGATGCTGAATGGCATGGCACTTGATTGATTGATTGATTGATTGATTGATTGATTGATTGATTGATTGATTGATTGATTGATTGATTGATTGAGCTATCAGTCCAATCAATCAGTCAGTGCTTAACCCTCCAGCTCTGATCAGCTTTGTTTGGAATTCTTCGAAAGAGTCGGTGAAGGTGAGAGCCTCACAGGAGATTCAGTTCCTTCACCTTCTCCTCCAAGAAAAATAAATGGAGACATAGTATTTAGCAAAGCTGATGTGAGTCCTTTTAACCGTCGTGTAAGAATACGTGTAACACAACGGGATTTGTCTTTCTGTACTACTGCCTTTGATATAGTCAGCTCTAACACCCTGGACAGCTATTGTCCTGAAGTTTATAAATCAAACATACACATTCAGATGTACAGAGGTGGACTATTAATGTTGAGCAAACGACGCTCTTGAGAAATTTCATGAACAGAAATGTTTTGTTTGTTTACCTTCTTGACAGATTGTCAATAAACCTTGATATGGATTAAGAAGCCATTGAAGCCCGACTCCTCCACTTCATACGGAGGCTCTTTGCATACTACAGACACACACACAGATGTCTGGATGTAAATACTTGTAGTTGTTAGAGTGACATTAAACTGATTAGTTCTTGTGGCTGTGTTACCTCTCTTTAATTCCTCCTGTATATATTCAAGGCTATCCACAAGCTTGCCCCACCCTATCAATCTGATCTCCTTCACATCGCCTCCTCCACCTGCTCCCTCTGATCCTTCCCCCACCAGATATCCATAGCATTGACTCTCTGCCTCTTTTCAAATCCAGACTCAAAAGTCACCTGTTGAAGACTGCCTACTCTCTTTAATTTGCCCTTTTCCTGTATGTGTAGTTTTCACCCATTCTGTTGTATTTGTTTTTCTTTGTAAAGTGTCCTTGGCTGCCAAGAAAGGGGCTTATAAATAAAATGTAATATTATTATTATTTAGATTGGGGGTAGCTCTCATGAAGGTAGAAGACAACTTCTGCAAACGCTGGATGTTACAATCCTGTCAGATTGTCCAGTTGAGTCACAGGTGAGACAATCAGCTGTTTCTTTCTCCTTTAGCAGTGCTGTATGTCACAACTCCAGATACACCTGAACTTCACACAGGATGCATTTTAAGACAAAGATGGCCACTGAGCCTTAAGATCTATTTGTCAGACATTTCAATAATGGGTTAAAGGTAACAAAAAAAAAGATACACTTGATCTAAGCTGTTGGGCCAATATTTTACCGTCCATAAAAAATCTGATCTGTTAAATAAAATCAGAATAGTTTCTATTTAATTACAGAGATTTTTCTGTTTTTCAGTTTCACAGTCTATTTGTGTATGGATGCTTCCCTATAACTGCATTTACCATAGAACTTGGCCCCCATCAAGTAAAGTAATCAGGTAACAATAAAAACATATTGTCTAGTTGTATTGTAGGCTGCTGTTGGTAAATATGTTGACTATGGACAGCAGGTATGGTGTTTTTGTCAGCAACATAGGCATCCGTGTTGATTCAGATTATTGTTAATTATTTATTTGTTATGGGACTTTATCAGTAAACTTTTTCCCCTCACCAGCACCTGCATCTCTTCTTCTGACTCATTTAAAGGATTAGTCATTCAAGTTACCATTAAATAAAATGTATGAAAACAAGTATTTTTAAGGCCTTTATACATGATCACAGCTTCATATATACTGTAAGACTAATTCCAAGGTACACAGTTTGAGAGCTACTGATGAAGCCAGTCTGCACTCACTGTGGTATTACTATGCAGCATATGCTGACCACAGAAGGAAAGTGGAATGACCTTACTCTGCTGGAAGCACAGTGTCTCACATTTAAAATTCATTATACGCTTAAAAAATTATAATACACATTATTAACTCAAAGTCTAAAGAGTCTTGGTCTGCTGTAAACCCCTAATGTGTCGTGATCCTGAGAACATTTGTGATCAATGTCTGATATCCTTCCATAAATCTAGCCCATACGACTATTTAGTCTATGGGCTCCCCTAAATTGGACATTGATTAAACAGTTTGGTTTGGTGCTCAGGCTAAATGCTGTGCTCGTGAAAGTCATCCTACTTTCTTTCTTAACCCATGTTCCATGGTAATTTCACAGGGAGTCCAGGCTGGCTCGTGTGTCTCAAACTGTGTGTTTTGGAAGTAGTCTTATGATGATTTACAGCTATATATATATATATTCATATTCAGAAATGTGCCTAAGAAATATTTCTTTTCATAAATTGTCTTTAATAGGAATGACACAATACTCCAAGTAAATGACAATGATCTGAGCAAATCTGGTGCCTGTGTTGCTGACAAAAATTTGGTTGATGGTCTGATAACTTATGTAACGACAGAAATTTACAATAAAACAATAAAATGTGTTTTCATTGCTCCTTAGCCACCTGTTGCCATATTTTATTGGTTACTGTAATGATAAAAGAGGCCATGTTCTTCGGTATCTGTAGTTACAGGAAGCAACCATAAATGCAATATGAAGAAAAACTGCTGTAAATATCCTGCTGTGAGACTGTGAATCTATCTCATAGACAGAAAACCTTTTTTGACTTTAGTGATCAGATCAGACTTTACAAACAGTAAAGTCGTTTTTGATCACTTAAATCATATGACTTTCAAGATTTTGAACACATTGTTGAACTGACAGATGAATAGACGCACACTTTTTTTTAATTAATATCATTCTTACTTTTATAAAACAAAAAAACAACAAACAAACAAACCCTTAGATCAGAGGTTACTCATTAAACTCTGGGGCTACAGCCTCAAACGTCCAGGCCTAAGGACGCCACTGCAAATCTGATAGTTTATTCAGCAGCCAACCGTCCAGCTACCATGAAGCGGCTCCTGCCGGTGGAAGGTGGTAAATGTCCATGAAATACAAGCAGAAAACCTCTGTAGAACCGGGATATGCGGCTGAACCAGGTCTGGTACACCACCAACCACTTTTCTCTCAGTTTGGACATTTCAGTGATAGCATCTGTAGCTAACAGTTAGCAGCTGTAGCATAGATAAACCTGCAGTCTAACGTTCGCTGTAATAAAACCCAGTAAGTTATCAAGTTCTGACAAAGTTCTGGCCAAGTTTATCCAACTAATACTTTCTACTTCAATTTAGGTGGTTAAAAATCAAGACTAGTTTCAAGTACTTCCGGGAAATAAGCAAGGGTTTACAGTCAGAAGTCCGACATGAGAAAAACTCTCTTTTCCTGTTTAAACGGGTTTCATGTACTGTCCAAACTGACTATAAGCGGTCTTAAATAGCATTAAAACTTAAATACTGTGTGATAAAGGTTTGCTTCTTTTTAGCACTGAGGGCTATGACCATAAACTGTGCATTAAAGATGGTTAGCTGTCTTTTACTCTGACCTTTCCTGATGACTGCGGTAGTGAACACCATAGATATATATATCTATGTATATATCTATGGTGAACACACAGCCGGCATTGACGCGCTTTATCACATGTTTTTCCCTCGGGGCTTCTCGTAGCTGTAGGCGCTTCAGGGCTGAGGCCTTCAGGACTACAAATATGGATGCAATCAAGAGAAAACCTTACCAACCTTTTGAATATCAGTATACATAGTTCTAAAAGCAAACGATGTGAACAAGTTTTTGTAAAGTAATTGTTTTGTTACCCAACATATTTTAACACCAACATAAAGGCTTTAAATATACAACAAATAAAAATATACAAGCAGCAAAATACAATAGGACAAAAAGAGCACAAAGGATATGAAATCGGCCAAAAATAATAAAATGATTAACTGAAACTTGTTAAATAGTTTTTATTGTTATTTATATACATTTGCTGTTATCACAGCACTGTTAAAGAAATTATGTGTGTTCCTCCTCTGCCTTGTACACTGCTTTGTACACTTATCTGATTTTCTGAGAGAATATTTACCGGGCTTTGCAAGAGTTCTGTTACACTTACAAAATGCAGTCAAAATGAACACAAAGATTTTTTGGTGCAATATGATGGCTACCCAAAAGTTTTATCTCATTGCACCAAAAAATCTTTGTGTTCATTTTCGTGAATGTCTCAACAAGTGTAACAGAACTTTTGCAAAGCCCGGTATAAGATTAAAAATAGATAGTCTGTGTTGCTGACTAATTTTCATCTGCATTTCCTTGGCAGATCACAATTAGAACATGCACACGGTGATAGGGTAAATCGTATTAAACAAGACAGGACACAAATACAAAGAGCGCCATGATATATAATATGTACACTACTGTTGGGGGTCACTTAGAAATGTCCATATTTTTGGAAAAAAATGCATTCTTTTCAGTGAAGATAGCATTAAATTAATCATAAATACAGTGTAGACATCGTTAATTTGGTAAGTGACTATTCTAGCAGGAAACGGCTGATATTTAATGGAATATCTACATAGGGGTACAGAGGAACATTTCCAGTTGTGTTAGCTAATGATGTTGAAAGTATAGAAAACCCTTGAGCAATTATGTTAGCACAGGAAAGAAAGTGTGAGTTTTCATGAAAAATATGAGAACTCGCCCTTTGAAATTGCTTGGGTCACCCCAAACCTTTGAATGGTAGTGTATATTATAATATTTATGCAAAAAATGACATAAATGTCAAGCAACAAGTATACGATAGAACCTGTCTGCAAAAATCACTGATTGTCACATTTCTATTGTATATCTTCTCTATTTGCATGCTCTATATCTTAATTTTAACTTTTAAAATGTACCAGTCAATAAGGACAGGTTTGTGACAGCACTGTCCATGGTATACATCATTTAGTTAAAGTCTTTGTAACCATGAATAAAAGATGACACATGTAGTGTTACATCTATCTTTACAAATTGTTGCATTTATCGAACTTAGCCCCAGTCTCAGGAGTCCAAATGTTCCATCCAAAAAGAAAGCTACTTAGACTTTTTTGTCATACTGAAAATGAGTGAGGGCCCATCCCAGTCAAGTCTCAGTGGTGCTCAGACTTTGATGTGAGATTATCGGGCCTCAGCTATGTGACAGAAGGTCACCACTCTCTCACTGGTTTGGCACCTCCCCTTCTTCTTCTCCTGCTGCTCAAACTCTTCCAGATTTCCTTCTCAATCACTTCTGTGGAAAAGAAGTCCAATATGGCCGTCATGTAGTGAGGGACCAACTTGTCAATAACTGTTTTGACTATGTAGGTAAAGACTCCAAGTCAAAATGAAACATTGCTTCACACGTCACACACATAGCACAGATTCTACTTATAGTTAATGAACGTAGCATCCCTGACAATCATAAATACATATGATTTCTGTCATGCAAAGGCTTCAATTAAATCTGAGCAAATATTTTGATAAGTATTGTACACTAAACATATGATGTGTTTATGAATGAATACATGTAGAGCCTAAAATAGAGCCATGTCTCTGTTTTAAATTGCTTATCAAAGTTTAAGGCTTTTGTACAGAAATCAGTTGTGAGCAGTTCAATGAAAAATGACTCCCCGTCTGTTCCATTCGACGGATTTTATTGGTCCAAAACAGGGGAGGAATCCAGTATTTCACCAAATAGAGTTTTAAAAAGTAACCGTAATGTACTGAATCAAACATATATACATATTTTGTGTTGTCCTTTAAATCCTGATTGCCATAGATCTGGAGCTAAAGGAGGGAAAACGCCAGTTCTGTCAGGAGATAATGGACTGTTAAGTGTCTCTTCACCCACAGGAGGTCACTGTTGAACACCTGTGCATTTTGCGTAAAGGATCTATTGTTGTATCCATTGTGTTCTTTGGGAAAGATCATGTGAATGGAGGTACAACGTCCCTGAATATTCTCAAAACATCACCAAATTCAGCAAAAAGGTCACTTTGGTGAATTATGGTCAGCCATACAAAAGAAGTAGATTTGGGATTGTTGGTTGGTCGGTCATTCAGATGAACTCTAGAGTCATATTTCAAAGGTCCGGAATGCATCAACACTACTTTCCCAGAAAAACAGACCAGAAAAAATACCTGATAGATATGCTACTGAAATGTCAGTGTTAGTACTAGTTTAACCTGAGGTGAAACTCAGTTCAGTTCATACCGGCCCTGAGGACAGAGTGCATATTTTGAAACCATATGTAAACATATTTCTCTGTAGTGCTTCATTCCAAGAAACATTCCACTGCAGAAAAACAGCAGGAACAGGAAAATAATCGTGTCATTGTAAGAAAACGTACAGTATGTCAATACATTTTGAAACAAAAGTGCATTCATAGCCTTAAAAAAACACAACAGCATCAGATTTATACAAAGAACACTTACATCATCCAAACTCTTAAACAACACAATTTCTTTCATTTTGTCAGTCATTCAGAGATCTGCACACATTTTATAAAACCATTCAGTATCTGCAAACTCTTAACATTTGGTGTCATCATCTTAGAACCTGAGAAATGTCTGTCAGTGAATGCACACTTCATTTTGCACACTTCCACAGAAGTTCAAAATCAGTCAACTTTATCTATGAGCAGTCATCTGTCTTGGTTTCTAACAGTACTTATTTTATTGTAATTGTTTAAATCAAAATAATTAAATAGGTTTTCCCATAAAAATGTAGTTAAAAGTTAACAAAAATACTTAATTGTGTCTTGAAAAGACAAACTAAGCATAAATATATACATTAGTGTAATATTTTCTAATGCTCCTTCTTTGCCACTGTGTGAAGTATGAACCTAATGGATAAAAAAAACATCAATGTGGCCATGTATGCATATACTACTACTACTGTGTTTCAAGTGGGATGTTTAGGTTAAAGAAATTAGTTTGTTTTAGCTGTGAGTCTACTTCAGTGTTGGCATACTACAAGGTTGAATTATAACACAAAGAGCCCCAATAAACCCATTCGGTGCTTAATGTGTCAGCTTCAGATTTTTGTGTTTTCTAATTAAGAATCTCTTGATCCATGTGGTACGTGCACATGGATTTAACTGTATACATATATAAATATGTGTAGACATTTACAAAGTGCCCTCCAAAGGTATTTAAACAGTAGATTGAACTTTCACAGTTCTGTTAACATACTTATGTATGCATTTGTATTTGTACACTGATCATCTCATTAAAACCCTGTGCGCCATCTCTACTTTAACCAAGCTAAAGGACTCACAGATCTGTCGTAAACTCTCATTTGTCATTACTGACACAAATATTTCTGTCCCTTTTTATGTGAACAACACTATAAATATTGAAATGCAGAAATTATTGCCTCCTTCCTGGCTGAAAGCATCCACCATTTACCCCAAATCTAACTAAATCTAACTATTGCATCTCCCACCTGTTCTTATCAGGAGGATCCTCATTGCATCGTTCTGTTTAAAACAAAGCAAATGTAAACATATGTAAGTCATCCATGGTTTAGATATAACCTGTTGTAGGATCAGAAAACCAGCATGTTAGATTTTGTTTTGTCGGGTGTTGGTCTGAGTGTTGATTTTAGACTGCTGTGATTTGAGTTTTGGTGATGGGGACGTACTTTTGGATCACAGATTCAGTTTGTAAAGTGAGATATGTGAGCTGATAAGATCATTTTGGTGACTTGCCCTTCACAAACTCCAGTAGCTGAGTGAACCAGCAGAAACGCTCTGCTAGGATCAAGTCTCTTGTTAACTTTGCTAGCACCGTTTGAGAGTCTTGGTAGTGCCTTTCAGGACAATGTGAGGTAATCCAACAGCCCATTTATCACAGGGCCAGTACTGCAGTCCAGGCAGCGAGTACGGTATCTCGTAGTTGGCATCCAGGTAAGCTATCAGAGTGCTGCCATAGGCCACAGCTACCACAATCAGTATGTGCCTGTAGGACAGATAGAACAGAGATCAGTGCACAGAAACAAGCATTTTCCCTTAGATGTTATGTTTAAATACTACTTATTCAGTTTGACAAGAAGCAGCAAACTGTAATCGGCTGAATGGACTCCGTTCTGATTAAATGCTAGAGTGAACACGTCTTGTGTTTTGAATCCTTGGTGACTTTTTCAATATTTAACATAGAATTTTCCTTAGCTGTAACCACAGTTCCATGCTGGTTTACTTTCTGTGCAAGAAATATGTCGTCAGTGTTGTGAGCATGCTACTGATGTTTTCAATGAGAACATTTCCTCATGTTGGTAAGAAACACTGAACACAATCGCATATAAATGCACGCAATTTCTTGGAGTTACAGAGGAAAGAAAGGAAACGAGATGAAACAGATGCCTAAAGGACACAGGCCGGCCAGGACTTACCAGATACCGTGGAGGTAGCAGAAGTTCAGCTGCTGCCAGAAACTGCAGCCAAAACGGTCACTAAGCCAGCAGGAGATGGCGAGCCCCCACAGAGCAACCGACAGCTTGGCGAGACGCAGAACCTTCTGGTCAGTGCAGCTGGGAAGGAGAGAAAACTGGTGATTACACTAAATCAAAACTGCATCGTGTAGTTACAGTTTCCAGAAGAAACATCTTTTTCCTACCATCTCATCTCCAGAAACAGAGTGTAAAGCAGATGGAGGCCGAAGCAGTTTAAAGCGTAGGCGTTGACCGTGGGTTTGACGAAGGATGACACCGAGCTGATGATGGTGATCACCAAGACGAGCCTTGAAAACGTGGACCTGTTGAACAGACAGACAGACAGACAGACAGCAAACTTTGAGGAAAAGGCTCAAAAATGTAGATGCAAGTTCTCCGCATTGAAGAAAACCTGACATACAGAGTCTGTTTTCTTCAACCTGCATTTTTTCAACTGATATCTTGACATTGTTACGAAATATTTGCATTCAGCAGTTACTGTGCAACACTGTCTTTCATTCGGAGCTGTGATTGCGACAGCCTGATGAATGCAGCTCCAATATTGACTTTTCTTCTCCCGCTAAATGCTCCATTATGTTCACCAGTGTCACAACTTAGCTTAAAGGTCAAGACAGAGGAGAGAGACGCAGGGTGAAAGCTGGACAAACAAATGAAAAAGAAATCAACACAAACCAAATGAACAAATACCATGAGATGTGACAGTGAGTATAATAATTGATGAGGACGTGTGTGTGTGTGGATAGGTGCGCGGTGTGATGTTGCTTATGTTGAATGACACAAAGCAAACAAAGAAGCGTGGGAGAGAAGAGGCGACAACATATGGCCAGGAAATCCCAGCATTTAAAGGAGCTCTGCGTCTTTACAGCATGAAATATTAACAGTGACTTCAAACAGCAGCTCTGGCTCAGGGCCATAAAGCCGACAGTGACCAGTGATCCATCCATGTTCAGGAAGGATCACTGAGGACCGACCTGCCATGTTTAAAAACCTGGAACATCATAGTGAGGCGATTTAGGGTTGTGGGATTGTTTTCAGGTGCTCATCAAATTTTTATTCCTCTTCCCCATCTTGTGGTTAAATATTTACACAAGCTGGGAGGGGTTCCATTTTTACAGCCCTCCGTTCTGTCACATCCAGGTGATGGCTGCAGTATCATATTGTGTCTATTGTGGCATTGACGCCTGCTGGAGCTGTCAGACTGGATCCTCAGCCAATGCAGGTTTGCTTTCACCGTGGCGTGCCTTGGAAACACTCATTGTTTGTCGTCTTATTAAAGGATTATTGGGTTTTGTGTGAGGCCATAGAAACACACGCAGACATGAAATACCACTAAATAAAGAGCTTGTCGAAACATAAATCATTCACCTGTTGCTGGGTCATTAGTTACGAGGCCAACGTACCTGTCTTTTATAAACGAAGGGAAGAGTTTGCGAGGGAACCAGACAGCATATCCAACTGCCAACACCCACAGGATGGACAGCTCATCCAACATCTGGCCTACGAAGCTAAGAGTCATGTGGAAGTACGCTGAGAAAAGCCCTGCAAGAAGAGAGAATAGGTGAATGTGAAATAATTATTGTTTCCATCATTTTCTAAAAGAAAAAAACACATGGGTCCAAAAGAAAAGGACTGAGTGGTTACAAGAGGCGTGTTAAAACAGAAAATGTGGGTACTTGGGTTCAGTTTTAAAATTATTCCACAATAAATGCGCAGGAGTCCTGAGATGATTCAGGAAAGAGGGGAAGAAAATAAACACATTTCTGCTGCATAAGTCTAGGCTTTTATTTTACATAATTTCAAAAATAATTTTCTTGGAAGTAGACTTCCTGCATACTTCCTATTTTTAATTTATTAGTTGTTTGGAAATTCCAACATTTCCAAATGTCTTATTTTGTTCAGACTAAAAATAATCACATTTTTGGTATTTGTGTTTGAAAGATTATACAGATTAGATTGATGGCCCTTTGTCAGAACACTTTATACAGAAAAACAGTTTTTTATGGCCTATGACATTTCTTTCCACTTGATGCCACATTTCTTGTATTTTCTAGTGTTTTACTTGCATGTGTACAATATAATGTTAATATATCATTACTGCACCAGAACACAAGAACTGCATATTTGTTACACATCAGAAGACTTGGTAGCTTTATTTAAACTGGACCTACGCATTGCCGATGCAGGTTAATAGTTTTTTAAAGATTATTTGTTGGTATTTCAAGCCTTTACTTGACAGTTCCAGGAGAGACAGATAAGAAATGGGAAAAGAAACCAGGAGACTGACATACAGCGAATGGCTTAGACAGTTTAAACAGCCGGGACTCAAACCTGGGGCTTGTTCAAAGCTGAAGTACAGTGTGGCACCAAACCACTCCACTATCAGGAAAGAGGCAGATTTATGATTTGTTCATTTGTTGTCACCTATAAACAACTCAAGACTATAAAAATTATATGGAATAATGAGTCTTTCTACTAGGGTGGATGACTCATGTTCTGTAATGTAAGGCAGTGGTTCTCAAACTGCAGGGCGTGGAACCCTAAAGGAGTGGAAGTCAGTTGAATGAATAACATTTATATGGGGAAATAAAGAGAGTTTGCTGGTGCTATCGTTGTGACCTGTATTGCATTGAAATTAAACGTGGATCCTTTTTTATTGGTTGTATTTCCAACGGTAGTTAATGATTGACAATTGTGATGATCTTTTTTCAACCTCGAAAGGGCACATGCTAGGAAAAACTTGCTAGAACCACTGAACTAAAGAAAATGAAATGCTATGCCTATAACTTCTGTTCTCTTTGAGTTGATTCACTTGATTCAGCACATAAAAAAACGCAACATGAGGCCACACAGAAGGCTGATGTTTCATACAAAATATGATTCCTCTTAATTTAAGGGAAGTTTCAGATTTTTGTTGAGATCTAAACATCAGAATGAAAATCCTTCATGGCTCAATCCCAGTATAGAAACCTAATCATTAAAACCTCTCAGACTCAACTGACATCACTTAGTAAATCATTGTGTGCTAAATGGGTTTGAAATGTAAACAATAAACAGCAGCCTTGCGACATATGACTTTGAACATATTTCATTCATCATCATGTCATTAAGAACAAACGGCCGCTCACAGTGACTCACCACTGAGCTATGTTTTTAAACCTACATGTAACTGTCTTTTCTGTTGTCATGGAGAGGTTGAATGTTCCTTCCATGCTTGTTTTGTTTACATTTTTAATAAAAATGTGTCGATTGGTAGCTTTGTGCAATGAGCTGTTTGGAGAAATGTAGAGTTACACAAGAGTTTGCATAAAGGGCTGAAATGTTTGTGACTTCGTGGTTTCACACCTCAAAGTCTGTGAGAGATTAGATCAAAATCTGTGAGTTAAACAGCAACAAGAAGGATAGAAAATGTGACCTACCTACAAAAATCATCATGATCCAGACCAGGTGGATGGCCAGGTTCCTCTCTTTGGCATAAGGGTGCAGAAGGTAGAGCATGATGGGAGATATGATGAAGAAGACAAAGCTGCTCATCTGCAAGGAAGACATCGATTCAATTCTAAATCATCTAACCAAAAGGTAAAATATGATCAGATTCAGATGAATGTTTTCTGAATGACGTATTGGCATTCAGTAAACAGAACTTACAGTGTTGAAGTACTCGACCACATGCTCGGAGTGTTTGTAGTTGTCTTCACACCAGTCGATTTCTGAGCTCTCATAGGAGAAAACTCCTGCCATCCTCTCCAGAGAATAAACACCTGAGAGACGACGAGAAGGGAAACAATGATCTCAGACTATTGATCAGTCAATAACAAAAAACACACCTGCAGTTTCACAGATTCAAATAAAGGTGCTTCTGTCAGTTTCTCTCCAAGAAGAATATTTGTATAGGTGGTTTATGGAAATCAGCGTCCACTTCCCCCCGCAGTCGTATTTACAGTGTAGTACAGTCCCTGCATTTAAATATGGACTGGAACCCTTTTCACAACTTCATGTAAATAATCATTTAAATGTACTGTGAGATGAGGAAAAGATCAATAAACTGCAACTTTTTCTGGTTTTCTTTAATAAACCAAATGAATATTACTTTCATTTTACTTTTCTGTACATGAGACAGATTTTAAACTAAATGGTCAAAAGCAAAGCAGGGCCAGAGATATCCAGAATTTCATAGTCCCTCCTGGAACCTACACTTCCCATAATGCAACAGCATGAGATCTCCACAGTCCAAATATTCCTGACGTTATTCAACTTGTTTTACAGGCTGAGTGATGCTGCGAATGATGAGTCAACTGATCCTCATGTGTAAAACTAGAAATGCTACATAGTGTGACTGTGACACAACAACGTGTCAATCAATAACTGTCATTTTGGTGTTTCACAACATGATACAAAAATGCTGCAGTTTCATTAGACGCAGGTACTCAGATTTCAGCTAGACACCAGAGCACTGCATAAAGCAACTAAAAATAACCCTACCTTTACCAGCTGCAAAGTTAAATGCATAAAATAAACATTAATGCACCAGGTAATCCTAATCCAAGAATACTACAAATAAAATATTCTGAAATGGGCCATTCTGCATTTTGATGCCTGTTCCTTAGCCCAATTCTGAATGTATGACTTTTATTGCTTATCTTACAAAGGATCAGATCAGAATACTACTTGCTCCACTCTGAAGATCCCTGTACAAAGACTGCATCTGATTTTTTATTTTTTTTAAAGAAGGCAGCCAATAATAGCAGCATGCTCACTGAAGATGCTGCCTGGTACTATAATTAAAGTGGATGTAGCCTTTCTGTGTTTCATTTCTGTTGGTAAAGTTGCAGTTAAAGACCAGCATTTGCGAAAATCAAGCGTTTTGATTTGGTTGTTTGTTTTTTTATATACTGAAGATACACAAGCAGTCAATGCCGTGGTTGAGCATTACCACCTTAAAACTAAAGTGAAGTAATGACAGTCTCAAAAACACAGATTCAGACTTTCAGGGTTTCATACGTAACAAACCAAAAGAATCAAACGTGTGACTCAATCCAAGGTTCTCATTTACTGAGCTTAAAATTCAGTTTGCTTTTTTTTTTCAAACCTCACTCTGAGTGGCTGATGGAAACAGATGACTTATGTTTAAAAATTTCCCCAAATGTCTGTTATCCATAGAGTCCAACGTCGATCCTTTTGGCTTCACAGTTGTTGAGTTGTCACCGACTGAATCTCAGGTGTTAAAGTTCAGTTTTAACACCGCCATATAAGTGATCATTGAATTCTATGTCTAAGTGGATCAAAAGTATACTGAAGTCAGTACAAGACGATTTTCACTGACACACATATTTCTAACAACATCACAAAAACCATTCTAGATGTTGTAAAGAAGCAGAGCTGATGTATTAAATTGAAACATATTCTATAAGCGTATCTAATGAAGTTCTCAGAATAAGAAGAGTCGTAATATCATATCAAGAATCACCGATTTTTGCACACTAATGTCTGATAAAATGACAATATTGCATTACTGGATATCAGTTATTGATGCGTTGCTGTGACACTGGTTCAGTTCTGGGGAAGGTGGGGTTAGTTCAAATACTGATATCTACGCTGTGAACTTCCACCTGGTGATCAGTGATCTTTAATTCTGATCTAGCATAGCACAACATACATTTATTTTTTTTAAATGAATGACCTGAATCCGTAAAATAGCTGTGAACTTAAAATATCAAATAAATGTAGTAGAGGAACTGACGATACTTAAAATACTAAACAGAAACACGTTTTAACATTTATAATCCCTGCTGCCCTCAGGGATATGAACAGCAGATAACACAGAATAAATACAGCAGATACGACTTGATTGAACAAATGGGTGGGGTTATGTCACAGTAAACTGAGCTACAGGATCATTTAGCTGATACACAGAAAGGTCACTATTGATCAGCACAGTCGGAGGAACAATAGGATTATTCTGGTGACGTCCTGTCAGAGGTGAGACAATTCAGCAGCAGTTGTGTTAGAACAGAGCCATAAAAAGTAGAACTGGATCTAACAGGTGTAGAAAGTGTGAGGAGCTCTTACCTCCCATGCTGCTCTGTTCCAACCTCTCGGTGTGTCGGTGCGGCTGCAGGTGCAACAGGTGGATTTAACGGGGCGGAGGATCGAGACCGTCCTGTTGCACGGGACCGTGACGTCACCGCCGAACGGTCACACATCGTTGAGTCAATACGTCATCACGAATGAACTCCAGATTGGAGAAGAAAAAAAATCTGTAATATGCGACAAAACACTGATGCCACTGAAGGTGTTTTAAAAGGCTGTGATCTCTACAATCTGCACCTCAGCAGTCAGTCTGAATGTATTCATCCTATTCCAGATCTTTTACTGTGTCATTAAAGTATCATAAATATTTGGAACAGATACCATGGTCAGGTGTTACAGGCAGTTGCTGTGCTCGCCTGTGTAATCTCAAGTCTTCCCTAGATAGGAGGCTCAACCGGTCCATCTGCCTGTTCAGACGATCAGGTATGTGGAGGAGGAGGTGTGTGATTTAATCCTCTGCTGGAGGTAGAGGCATTTATTCCATTTTCTTTTACGGTCAGTAAACGCAGCAGGGAAGTTTTGCATAAGCAAACTGACATAAGCTGATAGTTAGCACGTCAGGCTGCATGTACTGTATGGATTAGCAAGAAAATAAAGTAAGATTGTCACAAATTAGTAAGTGTTCGTTATGCAAACAAATCAGTGGCAGGTTAATCATATATCTATATTTCAATAATTCTGTTGCTATTAATAAGCATAAACGAAAAATTAAAGTCATCATTATGCATCATGTTACTGATGTATCAATGCATTGTTTTAATGTTGCAGCAGGTAATGTTTATCTGATTTGAATCACAAACAAATTACTGATTCTCCCAGTGATCAGTACAGTCTTAACCTTTACATTAGTTATTGATTTTATTCTGTACTATGAATTGGAATCTGCAAAGGAACCTGTAGCTAAAATATTACATGTTCATGTCATGTGTATTCATGTGTATTTATTCACAGCCCCTGTTGCACTTTGGTTTTCTTGTCTTGTTTTCTTTCATGCCTCTTTTGAATCCAGGTGCTGTAACATGCAAATTTCCCCAGTATCTTATCTTAAAAAATACAAGATTTGCCTCTGAACTGTTAAAGTGGATGTATAATGTAGGAGAGAATGAGGACACAATAAATGTATGTAGCTACATACAGCTACAATGATCCCTGGACTATGACCCAGCAGTGTACTTTTAAATAATCTCTCGTGGGCCTAAAGAAGCACAGAAAACCAAGTGTGTAACGCCAGTCGTGAGGCTTTGGTTAATCCAATTACAGCCTGCTGCGGAGCTTCAAATGGCTGCTTAGACGCTTAGTGTGCTGTAGGTACGACGCTGTTCCCTGCATCATCTGACTGTAGAGAGCAAATATTAACACAAATAAAGTAGACTTTAGATTCTTCAGTGGTTCAGCGTGATAACACAATCAGCTGGATGTTGCATGTCTCCACACTATACAAAAACACAGCTAGTGTTGTTGACACTTGGTGGGATTACGTTATCTGCTATGGGATCACTGCTCGGTCTGAAAACCAGTTCAGCTGAAATCCCAAATTAGCCAGGGGCTTTGAAAATCATTGTTATGAAAAACATGCTTTAAAAACAGTTGATTTATGAACAGATCAAGCAAGAAAACCCTTACCTCCTTCCAGAGTTCAACCCTCCAGGAGAAAGTATGAAATGCTACACTCATTTATTCCTGACTATCAGCACTCACAGCAGGTGTGATGCTGCGTGTTTTATGTTTGCTGTTGCTGAATATATTTTTCTGTTGTTTTTACTGCTTGTTTTATGTTTTTAGTATGATTTGTGCTGACACTTTGGGAGAAAAAAGAAAAAGCTGTTTGACCTTTTTAAACTTTTAGAAAAGACATCTTCATTTTCACCATCCTGAAGAAACCTGTTCTCTCATTATATATTTAAATTTGTAGCCCTGAAGTTCTTTATTCAAGAACAAAAATAAGACTTGTGCATCTTTGTAGCATATACACCATTTTAACCCAACAGTGCATTATTTCTGTGGTTTGGTTCGTACTTTTGAATTTAAAATACCTTTTGCTCTGTCTTCTCTGTGCGCTTTTTTTTTATTAAACACTAAAATGCACAATTTTTTAATAGCTGACTTTGATACAACAACAAAAGAAAAATCAATTCTGAGTCTAACTCTTTATTTTTCTTTCCAAGTTCATATACAAAATCACATGTTGATTGACTGTGAGTGAATCATATTTTACAAATATCAAATACACATTTTAATCAAAAAATGCTATACCCGCAAAAAATAAACACATATAATCATGCCCCTTTCTTTCTGTTTTTATTTTTTTTAATTTTTCTACTAAATTCAAAAATCTTTTATAACTTACTGATAGAGACCAGTGCAAAACTCCTTGAGGTAAAAGTATGAAAATATATTTATTTTTGTTTTTTATGGAGGTGAAAATATATGAGGAAAAAACAAAAATAGCAGTAAAAATCAATGAATAGAAAAATATTGCTCTGTTTAGAGACTTTGATTTTGTCTGAAGCAATTTTTTTTGTTGTTATTGGTGCAAAAATATATTTTCAGATGTTTTTCAAATGCTATTGCTTGATTGTACGCTACTGATTAAATCAAGAATACTGAGCAGTACTGGACGCTGATCTGGAGAAAAGCTTCAGGCAATTTGAGACGCTGTAGACACCAGGAAGCGATGCAGTATTTTCAGGTCACTTTTCAGTGACGGTTCTAACTTTAACTTTCAGTCACATTCAGCGACGAAGTAACTCAAAGAAAAGTGTTGTGGGAAAGTCAAAGATCTTCTTGTAAGGTTTGACACAACAACAGAGATAAAACTTGAGCAGCTCTTTGCAGTTTTGTTTTAACAACCGTGACAGGCAGGTCTCCTGTGGTTTGTTCATGCTTCTCGCTGCCAGACAAATTAGTTGCGGTTCAAATGTCAGCAAATGTCCACCTTTAAACAGTACCGTTTCCATTATGGATGAAGATCTGCAATGCAACTGTGAACAACCCCCAGGCAGGTCCTCACGCAAGCAGTATGTGCTGCTTTCAACAAATTACACGTATTTCTCAACACACACAAACAGGCTGGTCAAGTCCTCATCAAATCTTTCCACATAGTTACCGGGGAAGAGACCTTCCCTTCCATGAATCCTGCCCGTCCACCAGCCAGTAGGATCTGCAGAGAGAAGCAGCAGAGACACAAAAGGTGAGTCATTTCAAATCTTTCAACAGATTTTTAAAACTAAATCACTATTCTTTCATCCACTCACCTTCTTTGACGAGGTCGAACACATCATTGACGTCGAAGCTGATCTCGTCCGTGTCCTGGCCGGCGTATTGATACAAGGCCCGGCAGCGAGGCCCCTGAGGCCGAGGCTGTGGCTTAGGAGCAGGAGGAGGTCGATGGCTGATGCTCCTTTTTCTTTGCTTCCTGTGACAAAGGAGATGAATGGAGCTGCTGAACTCACACAGTTTCTTTGTGCTTAAATGGTCAGAAAGGAAGAGCTCAACCACAGACGACAGGTTTATCTGTCTTTTTTAAGCATATCTTGTTTTCATACCATAAAACACTTCTGTTATCACAAATTACTGAAACGCCAAACTTAAAATTAAACTTTTGACAAGAAAAATCACCAGTTTGACACAGTAGTTCTGCATTGGGAGAGTTCATAATAAGCATTTAAAACCCATCATGTGGCAGCAAAGATTGCACCTAAAGTTGGTAGAAAGATACATCAGACAGAGCGTGGATGGTTATATTTAAAAGGGAGAAACCAACAGATACAATGAGGTAGTATGTGTGCTGATGAGCTGCTACATATTCCTGTTTCTTGTGTGTTCACACATGGACTTTTACTGACAGATTGCATTATACTAAGACTGTATTTAGTATCCATTCAGTTAATTGCTTGTCAGAATAACAAGCAACTTCCTCCCACACATTTTATCTGTAACTTTCAGAAACTGACAATTCATTATTCATGTTCACTTCATGCAGACACTGCTGAGGTGTGCAGCAATGAGAAAGTTCCCAGGCTTTTTATTTTTTCCTTCATGAATGCACAATAGTGTTTAAAACAAGTGCAGCACCATGGATGTATTTAAAGAGGGCACTGTTATTTAAGCCCCCACATTTAAGCAGTAATTCGGTCTGACTTGTCGTTATAATGTGGCACTTTCTGACCCAGCTTTTGAGTGTGGTGTGCGTTAAAAACTAGTTTGTCTTCCTCATTTTCCTGAAACTAGTGGAACAGCACTTGGCAGGGTGGCATCAGGCCTTCTGCTCATTTATAAACAGGTTTATCTGTCTCACTGTGTCATTTATCAGTTTGTTTGGATTCCATGAGCACTGAGCCTCCCCTTGACAAGCCCTGACAACTCAATAAACCTGTATACTGTGACTTTAGTGACTAATCTCATCCACCCACACATGGCTCTTTAATTTAGTTTTTTTTTTATATGTGTGAAGGCGGAGTCTCTTACCCTGACATGCCCTGGTCAGGCACATTCAGGAAGTCCATGTTCCCCTGGTTGTACTGGTTGTTGGTTGGGGGTCGGGGGGCTTTCTGGGAGCCCAGTTTGGGCAGGGCGGCGCTGGGTGGCCGACCATGCTTGTGTGGGGCTGAATATGTGACCTCTGACTGCTGCTGGTGTTGAGGTGCTCTGGAAAACTTGGCTGCTCCATTCTGGTGCGCTGAGGAGAGAAAGTAGAGCAAAAATGAGGAGAAAATTTAATGTGAAATTCAGCTTAATTAGAGACACAGATGTATAAGCAGTTAAAAAGGTACATGAAGTTAAGTGCTTGTTGTGACCCAGAATGACCTCTGTTAGCGTTGTTTTACATTACTGGGTTATTGTATGACTGTGTATGCTGCAGGGATTTTTTTTTTATTGTAGCTGGTTAGTTTTTTTATTGTCTTACATATTGCAGGGTAGTTTAAGGGGCAGCAGGATGTCATATTGTATAAAGATCATCTGTTTATAACCTTGATCTTCAAAGAAACCAGTAACTGCAGGTGTCAAATAATTGCAAGTAAAGTTTAAAGCAGCATAGAGTGCAAGTACTGCAATACTTTGTGAATAAGTCCTTCAATATAGATCTAGCAAATGTATTTCATGAGTTTGCACTCGTGGGAATGAATTATTAAATCTAAAGGCTTCTGGTAATATATAGACCATGGTACGAAAAAGTGAACAAAAACCTTAATTCTAGCCTGATTTAGCCATTTCTTTACCACTTTTGATGTGTGTTTGGGGTCGCTGTGGTGTTGGAACATCCAACTGCATCAAAGACCCCCAGAGCATAATACTACCACCACCATGCTTGACTGGTGGGGCAGTGACACAACTGTACCATGCACTTTAAACTTAAAATGATTTTGGGACCTGAAACAAGGATTGACTTGACTTTCCTGCCTTATTCAAGGAAATTATTTACTTCTTCAGATCTCTACTGAACTCCTCAGACTTCTCCATTATAGTGCCATGGCTGAGTCTAATGAGTGGATCCAATGGGCTCTATTTAAATTGACTCAGAGAAGTCTGCAGCTGTAGCCAAATGTAATCACTCACGAGAAGTTAAGAGCCATACCACTAGGACAATATGATCAACACAGCTTTGCATTATGATTTATGCATTATGAAGATTTTTTCATATTTCCAGAAGACCTACAATAAATCTATGAAAGAACCAAAACGTATTACTGTTTTTTGGTGACAAAGATATACGTGATCCAGTCATTCCATTATAGAGAATTAAGATCTGTAGGAATCATTGGAAACTCAAGGCTGCCATGATCCACATGATTTTGAAGTGTATGTGAAACTTCTGTCCACAGCTGTAGATAACACATTGTACATGGCAATGATAAAAGCAGTAAGGTCAAAGGTCAAAGGTTCTTTATTGTCATATCATTCCACATTTGCACATGCAACAATACGAAATTGGACCCTGTTCCCAGTTTCAGCCATAAAAGACAATATAAGTATAAAATAAGTATAGTATAAAAAGAGAAGTATAAAAGACACTTCCATAAAATAACTTCCATACAATAACTTACCTCTGCTGGACACATGATTTCTTCCTCTACCTTGAGACTGTGGAGCAGATTTCCTAGTTGGCTCTGTAATAAATGTACATTGGCAACATCAGAAAACTGTCTTTGATCACTTTGTATTTGTGACTTATGGATTCACGTCTCCTGATCTTTGCACTTTTGTCCTTAAATTTGTGCATAAATTTGTGTTGCCTTGCTCTTCTGCATTTCAAGGTTGTCATTATTTCTTTAAACTTACTGGAGGACTTGGGCAGACCGTCCCCTATAGTGATGGAGAGGGTCTTCCCTCCAGGTTTGAGCTGGGCCAGGTCCTCTTGGCCCCTCTGGAAACACCACCACCCTGGAGCCTCCGCCACCCCAGCCCTCCTTCTTCACCCTGAACTCCAGTCTGAGTGGGAGAAAGTGTGTTAGTGGCCTGTGTGTGTGTGTGATTCCTTCACCAACAAAGTGTGTGCTCTTTTACCTGTCAGTGAAGGAGATTGTCAGTTTTCTCTTGGTCACTTCCTCGTAGCGTTTAGAGAGCAAACTGAGGAACTCTGGTCTTAAAGTTGGACTCCAGCAGACCTGTCATACTGTGCCTCGTGCAGGATGAAGAAACGTCCTGTCTCGTACTAGAGAAAAAAAACACTAATCGTTAACCCTTCTGACCCAAGATTAAAAAAGAAAAAAGGAAGCGGACTTGGAATTGAAACACTGACACACCCTCAAGTTGAAAAATGCGGTTCTGCAAAAAGTTGAGATCTCATCCTACAGCCCTCAAAGACAGTGGAAGAATATTTAACCCTTTACTCAGGTTACGTAACAATGATAAAGTGTGAAAATACTGCATTGCTATACATACTAGATGCGCACGGTAATTACCGTAATCATTTTTTAAAATACAGCCCAAATTCTAATGATAGTGTTCTGTTTCCCAAAACACAATTAAAGAGTGTAAAATCAGGACTGACTGCAACAGCAGGCTGCTGAACAAACTAACGGTATGAACTGAACAAAAAATGGCACACAAGACACTAAATTAGACAAAAAGGCCATAAAACAACAAAAATGAGGCACAAAGTGGAAAAAGACACAAATGAGACACAAAATGAGAAAAAAAAACTCCCAATGAGACAAAACAGCACAAATGAGACTTCCAACATAACGTGACCAAAAAAGACACACAAAACTACAGAAATGAAGTAACATAGATGAGATACAAATGATACGAAATGAGACACAAACAACAGCAAGGACATCAATTGTCCTGAAGAGACAGGAAGCATCACAAAGCAGACACAAAATGTCAAAAACGATAAATCAAATGAGAAAATGAGACACAAAACGACACAACTGTGGGTCGCTCTGCAGGGCACTAAGCTGGTCGATCACATATATGCAAGAGTTCACTCAGCCTTATATATGAAAGCATTTGTTTTGCTGAAAAGTGAATGTTTTTTATACTGAATGACAGCATATTTTGACATATCAACGTGTGAGCTGCCTTTTATTTTGTTGTTGCTCAAAGAGGAGCGAGTTTTAACTACCTTATATGCTGTTAAACACTTCAGTGATTCTCCAGAGATCACAATATAAATATGAAGATGTTGTGAGATGATTATTGGGTCAAAAGAGGAAAACTCAATATTTTCTCCTTTAGTCTCCAAACACAAACTATGTGAGAATGTAGAGTCTGTTTGGCTGAACTGTGAACAATCCAAGAAAATCTGACGGGACAAAAGGCCCCACCAGACAATGCTGATAAGACATCGAAAAACAAACAGGCTGGGACTGAGCGGCTTAATTTTAACAGTTTGTATGACATTAATAGTATTAATAGCAGGCTTTGCAAAGGAATAATAACAAGTGTAAGTGTTTATAGTAGTAAATAGCACTAGTGGTGATGAATCATACATTTATTTATATTCAAAAAACTACTCTGATTCAAGAATGTTCTTTTGTCTCAAGGTTTGGTTTATTATTTCTGAATCAAAATGTCATGAAAATGTCACCAGAAGTGAGCAAAGCATGTCACTGTTAGCTTAATAATGTCGCTTTCCTGTTTGTGGGAGTGCCTTTCAAAATGTCACGTTTTTAGCTGGTAAAGCAACACAAATAAGATCTGCGAATTCACAGTTCAGTGGAATATGTTCATTCACTATATTTACTGTCGCTGCACCAGATGCTTCTCATGCAGCGGACACAGTAACACGTTAGTTTCTTGTATTTTTTACCACAGTTTAAACCACAAATGTTACGAGAAACCCACCTGAGAGAGACGCCGCTGATGCTGCTAAACTCCAGTTTTCGTTTCAGCACCTCCTTTATCAGGCCTTCTCGGGGCCCTTCTTCACCTTCTCCCGACCGATCAGATAGATGCCTTTGGGAGTCAGGATCAGATCTCTCTTGATGGACTGGGTTGTGGGAAAAAGAAGTGAGAACAGTATGTAATGCCAGAAAGGAGAAGATTTGTGGGTGACTTTGGGGAAGTGACTTTCTTGAAAGTCATAGCTACTTTCAAGGTGAAACACTGAGAAGAATCTATGATACATGACTTCTTGATCAAAAGTAATTAGACAAAATTATTTTTCTTCATTCTTTAACCTCCTCTTGTCCTCATTTATTGGAACCAAAAAATATTGTTTCCTTGTCTGAAAAAATCCAAAATTTCATGTAAAAAATTCCCTAAATTTCTGAAAATTTGCAAAACCTTCAGGAAGAAAATTCCAATAATTCATTAAAGTTTCCCTTTTAAGTTTTTTTTGTAAATTTATTTGGCAAGAAATCTTGTAAATACTTTCAAAAAGTGAGCAAAAATCCCCCCCAAAATCTAAAAATATCTAAAGTGATTACACATATATCAGTAAAACTTCTGATATTTTCTTAACCCTCCTGTCGTCCTGCAGGTCAAATTGACCCGTTTTAAAGTTTTAAAAATCTGGAAAAATTTATATAATATATATATATAATAGTATATATATATATATATATATTCACAGTGAAAACTTGCACATTTTCAAAATCTTTACGAAATTTTTGAACATTTTTTGGTGGAAAAAACAAATTAAAAAAAGTGTTTAAGAACATTCAGAAAAAATCACCAAAATCCAGTGAATTTGCTGTCAAATTTGGGGATTTTTTTAAATTTAAAAAAATACAACTTTTAAGGGAAAATTTTCAGGATTTTCTTCCTGAAGATTTTGCAAATTTTATAAATTTGGGGGAAATGTTTTCTGAATTTTTGGACTTTTCTCAGACAAGACAACAACATTTTCTGGTAAGGACAACATGAGGGTTAAGAACATTCACATAAAAATCAACCAAAATCCAGCAAATATCACTGGATTTTGGTAGATATTTTTTGTGATTTCTTAAGAAACATTTTTAACATTTCTTTTTTTCCACCCAAAAATGTTTAAAGATTTCCCAGCAATGTTGAAAATGTGGACATTAGAAGTTTTCACTGTGAAAATATTTTTTCCCAACATTTTCCGACTTTTAAGCGGGTCAATTTTGAAGAACGAAAGCACATGCTTCATAAGCGTCTCACCTTGAACCTGCGGTCAAACTTGTTGACTGAATCAGCGAAGTCAACCACGCTCCCTCTTGGCCAGGAACTGCCGCAGCTCAGGCCTCTGTTCCAAACCCAGGTAATCTCCCACAAAGTTCCTGTTGATGCTGTTCTTTCTCCGCTCCTTGGAGTTGTACAGGATGTCTGAGGCTGAGAGAGTCACCAGGAAGGACGAACATTTAGAATGAAAACTGAAAATGTGGGATTTTGATGGGACTGTGTGAAGAAGTCGTTGTTTTTGTAACTCACCCTCTTCCCTCATCTGCTCGTATTCTTCCTGGCGATGGTATCTTCTCCAGGACTTCTGAATGATCCTGGCGAAAGTGTCAAACTTCCTCTCTCTCATCTCCTCAAGCAGAAACAGCTGAAAAGAATACAGAAAAGGGAAATTTAGATGTTGGATTCCTTAATATATCAGCACATATTTGTTATTACATGTTTAACATTTCTCTGTAAGGTATTATTTGCAAAAATGTACTTAAAGTATCAAAAATAAAATTAGATCCATGAGTTTTACAGTATTTACTTTTAATTTGTAGCTTATTGTTGCTGATGTACTCATGTGGATGCATTTCACTGTTGTCACTAATTCTAACAACATTTCTTACAATACAGCTTCTGGACTTATCAAACACTGTGGACAGTAGAAAAGGGAAATTGTTTGAAATTCTACCTCAGCTTTTTTTTTAAAAATCTTTACAACTATTTTCTGTCCTTTTAATGTGAGAATGTCTAAAAATGTGCTTTAATTGTTCCCCTCTCTATGATTATTATTAAAATTGTCAATTTAAATGCGGTTGGACACGTTTTACTACCTTGTATACTGAGAAAAGACTGGTGACGAATTAAAGGAAAACCCAGCATAAAGCGTCTTCACAAGGTGTCAGCCTGCCATGTGCCAACAGAACAGCTTCAGTGCATCTTGGCAAGTCTCAGCATTCTACTGGAGGGAAAACCAACATTTCTACCAAAACATGTTCCTCATTTGGTGTTTTAATGATGGTTGTGGACGTCGGGTCAGTCCAGAATCTCCCATAGGAGTTGGGTTGAGGTCTGGTTTACTGGAAGGTCCATAGCATATGATTCACATTATTTTTTAAACCTTTTAGTGAAGCACTGGTCACTCTCTCACCCCCATCAGGACTGAAATGTTTCATGATAGGATGAAGATATCGCTCAGAACAATTTTGCATTGATTTGCAGTGACTTTTACTTAAACCATTCCAGTAAACACCTTCCTGACCCAGATCCTCTCACTGCAGGGGTCAAGCATTCAGATTTTTCCTTTTAAGTCGCTACTCGTCTAATATATCCCAGCCTCTGCGTATTTGTAGTTGTATCTATTATTTTCTTAGCTCATCACATGTTTTCTATGTGAGATCCTAATTTGTAAAGTTACTTTCATTTCACCCGCTGGTTGACCACAGATATAAAAGAAAAAAAGAGAGAAATATAGTTAGAGAATACACAAGCGGCTCTGTACCGATTCTGGGTTCTTGACAAAGACTTTGGTGGCGTCCCATCCTGGTACTGAATCGTTGTCCATGTTGACGCGACCGGAGGAGGTGAAGGGACCCCCTGCTGCTCTGGACCCCTCCAGGACGGCCATGTCTCAGACGTTAGAATGGCATACCTGGAACCAACAAGCACAAAGTCACATGAAGAGAGTGTTTTTTGAGCTGTGATGTATAAACAGAGTTGGGCGGAGTAGCTTAAGATTGTCCTCAAGTAAGAGTAACGTTACTTTAAAATAATATCACTCAAGTAGAAGTAAAAGTAGTCATCCAAAAAATGACTCAAGTAAGAGTAAAAAAGTATTTGGTGAAAAGACTACTCAAGTACTGAGTAACTGTTTGATTGTAATGTCTGATATATATATATTTTTTTAGAAATAATGGGATCAGACATACAAAAATGCAAATAATGTGCAATTTCTGGTATTTCCAATAATAAATAAAAAAATAGCAAAATAAACAACATCTTTACAAAATGACAAGTTAAGGCACAAGAAACACACATTTCCAAATCTTTGTTTTTCACAACAGTAAGCTTCAGAAACAGATACCTGAAGTAAGGAAACATTTTTATGTTTGAACAGTGCAAACTACTTCCCAGTGACAAGATACACTGCATTTCACTTCCCTCCAAATGGCACAGGCTCAACAGATAGAAAATAACATTACAACTCGGGCTGGAACCGAATATCTGAATACTCAGTCGTGCATAAATATAAATAAACATGAACGATTAAACTCACCTCATCAGAAACTTACTGAAGAGCCTGCGATATGCAAACCCAGCCCTGCGTACACGGATGTTTTCCCGCAGTCCCAGATATTCAACCTGATGCCTCACCTGAAACAGACGGCATTAATCAAGAAGGGTTCCCTCGGATGTGTTTTACGTGTGAAAGTGTGCTTTCTGACCTGCTCTCCTCCCAGTCCTTTGGCCGTTTGGTCTCATTGGGTTTGATGCAGCGGATATAGTTGAGGAGTGCACTTCATCAGCGTGTTCACCAGATCATTAGCTTGTCTCTGTTGGAAAATGGGTGTGAATAATGTGCCGTCGTAACCTAAACCATCTTCCTTTCTTCTGTGTTATATAGGCTAAAAGCTCACCTTGATCTTGGAGCTCGCTGTGGTCGGCCTGCCTTTCTTTTCTGTGTTGAGGTTTTTCAGGGAACAAGCTGCGGATGAAGTCACTGAGGAGACAAAGTGAAATAGCTTTTTTATTGTCCTGCTTTATAAAACATGCCATAAATGAAACCATCAGATGGATAAAGAAAACTCACAATTCACTGCTTTGCATGAGCTCGATGAGGTCAGGGAAGAGAACGTCCCGGTTTCTCTCACAGAAGCCGTTGATATCATACGACACCTGAGAAAACACCGGACATTGGTAGCTGCACACTTCTGAGCTCACATGTAGCTGAGTTTTAATTTGTTTACCACCAAACACAAGCACATCAGGATCAGAATCAGTTTTATTGCCAGGTAGAAAGGAATTTGATGTGGACCTCAACACATCTGCAGTCATCTGGACTTACAGGTATAAATACGTCAAATGCATGTTTAAGGAGTCAGAGCCAGTGTTTGTGCTCCAGGTGACTTAGTTCTGACTGATTTTTGGGTTCCTACCTTCCCTGCATAGTGATGTACGACGAAGCCGGAGTTCCAGCTGTTGAAGTGTTCATGTGTCCCCACAGCAGCCTGAAGTTTCTGCAGCAGAGTACCATCTGCACCTTCTCCTTTGGCATGCATGGTGGCACACACATCATCCAGCACGCTCATTATACCAGAGGGGTTCTGCAAGGAGAGGAGGGCTTTTCAGGAATTACATGGACACTTACTGGAGTATGTAGGGATAAAAAACACATGTAAACATACAGTACAAGAGGTCATTTGATGTTAAGCAGGGGATAAACGGACAAGATGCTGACATTTTCTGTGTTTGTGTGAATCAGGAAGAAAAGCAGCACTCTAGACTTCAAACAGCAGAATCACCTCATAGTATGTCTATGTTTTGGTCACATCAGGTGATTCTTCCTGTTTTGATCTTTTGAGTGCTGCTTTTTCTTTACTGTTTTGGAAATACACACCATTCTTTATTTAGAAATCCAACTAGATCTGCACTGAAAAACCTTGCCTATTTCTTCTTAAAATCCATTCATGTAAACCTTGTATATATTTATACAGTGATGCAATTAGAGCTTACCAATTTATTTTCAATGAGGTCGCACACGATCTTGTTGTTGAAGTACTCGATCGGCGTCCACTTGATGCCCTCCTGAAACGTACTCTTCCTGAGAGAAAATTAGAAATTTTAAATGGAACAAATATTTAAATCATATTCAGACGGAATAGAAGCTCAACAAATCCAACGACAAAGGATAATTTGCAAAGACATTAACCCTCCTGTTGTCTTCATTACGGGCACCAAAAAAATATTGTTTTCCTTGTCTGAAAAAAAATCCAAAAACTCAGCAAAAATTAGCAAATTTCTGAAATTTGCAAAACTTCAGGAAGAAATTCCAATAACTCCTTAAGTTGTCCTTAAAAGTTTTATTTTTAAAAAAAATCCCCAAATTTGGCAGGAAAATTCTTGTAAATATTTTCAAAAAAATCAGTAAAAACTTTACCAAAAAATCCTAAAAATATCTGAAGTGATTACATATATATCGGTAAAACTTCTAATATTTTATTTAAGAACATTCACAAAAAAATCAACCAAAATCCAGCGAATTTCGCTGAAACATTTTACAATTGTTGAATTTAAACAATTCTTTTTTTTTCCACCAAAAAATGTTCAAAGATTTTCTGAAAATTTGGACATCAGAAGTTTCACTGTGAAAATATACACTTTTTCCACATTTTAAACTTTAAAACAGGTCAAATTTGACCCATAGGACAACATGAGGGTTAAAGGCCGCGCAGTTACCTGCTCAGCCTTCAGAGTGAGTTCAATAAAGATCTGTTGCAGTTTCTCGTTGACAAAGTTGATGCAAAACTGCTCAAAACCATTTTTCTGCAGAAGAAAACACAGTGCAGTCAACGTCACATTATTGCCACAGGAAAGCAAACCCTGCTGTGCTGTGTGTGACATTTTAGCGGCTGCCTATAAATGTTATGTATCTGTGAGCTGTAAGAGGACGAACCTGGAATATCTCAAAGCCATAAATGTCAAGAACGCCGATGCTGAACTCCTCATATGGTTTCTGGATGGCTTTATTTATGGCCTGGAGAGCACAGAGATGAGCTATAAAACACAGACACCTTTGTGCACCTACGGTATCTCGGTGGGATAAAAGGTGGATGCTTCATTTTTATAACATCTGTTTTTTATTGGCAGCCACATTATACGGTGTGACTACGCTCCACCCAGGTAGTCAAAGAGTCGAGCGTAGAGGGCTTTGGCCAGGGCGTCTCGAGTGTAGGTGGCCTGCTCCTGGGTTCAGGGTGACGTTGATGGACTCCGACTTCCCTCCCCACTTGAATCCATCTTTCTGCTGGTCAGCTTGTCCTGCAGCCGGTTGGGGTCGATGCCCAGCAGGTAGGCAGGGAAGGCGAGCACTGGAGCAAACAAAGCATGGTGGGTTTTAAATGCACATAATTACATTATCTATATCAGAAATAGGCTCATAATGAAGATTCTGACATGTTTAGCTTCAAATGTATGTTTCCATTGCAAATTAAAGACTGTGAGAAATAAATTGAATACTCCCAGACAGCAGCTGGGAAATAGGGAATTGCCACCCTGAATGCAAACACCAATTATCTGCTGAGAAGGGAATCCCTCGACAACAGAGACAAGAGAAGATAAACAAGGTAGTAATGATGTGTGTATTATTCTTTCAATTAGCACCGTGTCTGCTCGGGGACTGGTTTTTGTCACGGTGTTGCTTCTAATTTGCTCGACTCCTGAGGGACACAATGGAAACGGTGGCGCACATGTGTGAGTGTGTGTTGGACTCACGGTCGGTGCTCTCCACCTGGCCGTAGTTGCCGGCCTCGATGAAGCTGATGTTTCCCAGGTGGAGGATGCCTGCGATGATCTGCAGCACCTGAGTCTGGATGTCACCTGGGATCCCGATCACCTGCATGGCTTTCCTGGAGACCAAACAGAGACACAGCAGTTATAAACAATTTCTAGAAAAAATATATCATATGTCTCTGATAGAATGGCCTCAGGTCTTGATATTCGTCCCACTCACAGCACTGTCTGATCGTTACGTATAATAAACCTGTTAATAACTCCAAATCACAAATGGTGAAAAGCTCTCTTTTAAAGCAATTCATGTAAGCATAAATAGACAGACGCATTTGGACAAAGTTTTGCGTTGCCAGTTTTGTGATCTAATTCTAAATTTGAAACCAATATTTTCAGTTTCACTGTAGAATGTGTGCCTGCTTCAGTATTGGTTTTTAGATGCCCCTTGATTGCTAATTTACAAAACTGAAATTCAGCCCCGAGAGAAACATATTGGTTGACTCCCACATGTCAAATTAGATTTTTTATAAATGTACTTTATATTATTACTTGGTCAGTCTTTCCTTTTCTAGCATCGTAGGTGAATATAGCACATTACGCCAAGCTTATTATAGGTTAGTGTTTTCATTGTTTTAATTCTTAAAAATTAATTTAAATTTTGTGTTCAGTTTGTTTCAGTTAGCTCCTAGAGTGGGTTTGTTCAGCAAGTTTTCATTTGTATTTTGTTAAAATATTCAGTTTTACTTTTGTCTTTATTCACTTTAGTATTGTTTTATTCATTTTCTTTTATTATAATGTGTATGGGGAAGGAGGTATTGCAAGAACGCAACATTTAAAAAGCTCAAATATAATCAGAATAAAAAAACCACTTTGTGAGGCAGTTGACTGACAGTTATGAATGCTTCTCTGTCTGAAACTCCCCCTAAAAGCTCCTCACACCTGTTGTATCAACAAATTTGACTAATTCATGAAGATAAATTGTCTCTTAATCTTGGCAAGCACTGTGTCAAACAGAGATAGTTCCTTCAGATGAGTTGACTTTAAGTACAGGAAACTTGTGGTTCACACTGTGTTCTGTTTGTGGCCTCTTAAGTCCTTGCACCTCAAAATTATGAGCATTAACGGATGCATCCATTAACCAGTGACAAAGACAATCAGAAAGTCAAGGGAAAAAGAAAGTTAATTACATTGTATAACAATGATTTTTCTATTTCTGTATACCATAATCATCTAATTCTGCCCCAGGGTCCTACAGCAGGCTGATCCAGTCATGTGTTCAGGTTTTCTTGTATTGGGAGCTATAAAACATAGATAAGTGAAACATACAACTGCTGTTTGTCTCTACAGTCATACCATTGTCTCTTGAAGTCTTTGCTGTCGTTGGTCCCATCCACCTGTATGTTCCAGACTGGTTGAGGTAGTAGTAGTAGTCTGGTCATGATGCCCAGGCCCTCCTTCTGCTGAGCGTTGGCGCCTCTATCAACTGAAGACAACAGTACAGACGCAGGAGAAGTTAGATATCACATGGCTTCTCCACTGATCTGTGACGACCTCATCAGCCTCTGACCTGATAGTAAATATGGAAGTTCTCTCGCTCTCATTTTGGCTCACCACCCTGGACTTCTCCAGCAGAAGTTTGAGAATTTTGCCTCCATCTGGCTCTCCTCCTCTGCTGAACTGAATCTCAAAGTATTTCCCCTGTTAGATGCAAGATCAACGTCAACTCTCAGGGTGCTGTGAGTAGGTAAATCTGTCAGATCTGGTCAACACAGCAGATGTAAAGTACAGAGCTAAGCAGAAGTGGAGAAGCGAGAGTCACATTGCTGTCAGGATGTTTAAAGCAATGCTGCAGTGCTCTGATAAACAACTTCCATGTTTGCTACATCTGTATGAGCTGCATGCGTCTAACTGCATTTTCCCACCATCTAAAGGCTGACAGGAAATTTTACAAGTTTATGCCATTATGTCTTGTGCAAAGGCTGCAAATATGCATGCTGCTGTGGTTTATAGGTGTGAAATTCGAGCATCAGGACCCCTTTGATGAGTAACAAGGGTAGTCTTTTTATTTGCAACAAACCTACACCACAGCTGAATTAGGCCTCGTGCTGCACTGCACCGCAATCACTTATGACTGACTGGCTTCTGATTAAATATGCTATGTACATTTATGTTCTTGTTGATCTTTGTATCTTATCTACAAGCAAGTCTACAGCTATACTGGACACTGGAAGGCTCTGCTTTGAGCTAATTGCTAACATTTGCATAATAATGTGCTGATGTACTGGATGTGTACTGTTTAATCATCAGTGTCTTGGTAGCAAGTTAGCAGATAGCATTTTTCTCCTGTAAATGACTCAAACCAGTGAATGAATGATCAAAATAGTTGGCGCCTATTTAACAGTTGACCACGATAAATTTTTGCAGCTCTTATATGACAATCTGCACCAAGTTTACAGTTATCCATACAACAAAACAACAACAACAACAACAATCCACATTCAGCTGTTTCGCTGAATGTCAAACTCAGGCTGTTGCTTGAGGTAAACGCAAGAGCCTGATCAGGATTCATCTCTTTGAGGCAGGAATTTTTGTGCAGAGGTTCAGCCATTTCTGTCCAAAGTACAGAATGTTTAGTCAGCTGCTAGCGAGCTAAGACGTCTAAAAAAAATGCAAATTTCTGCATCAGACATTCATTGATGAGCTGCAGCGTAAAGCTCCAACTGTCGAATGAACTTAGAATTTTGTTAAATCCCTTTTATTGAAGTGGAACTGAGAAAGTTTCTCTTTCAGTCCTCTTCCAGTCATTGTTTTAACAGCTACAGTCATCTATATGTGTCAAATGTGCATATTCTAAATTGTTGTTTTTTTTTTTAGTGAAAACAATTCTTTCCTACTTAAAATGTTTTAGATCTCACTTTACACTGTTGCTTCCTTTCGATCTGTCTACACATGGTCGAATTTCAGACCAGTTCTGAAGAAGAACAATGATATCTGAGAGGGCTGGTTCCTTTGGTTATCACATACGAAACCCTGAAGGCTGTGTTTTGAGGAGCTCATTGATACCAGGCGTGAACTAACCGTGACGTCACCCGTTGGTTTCAACGCCGAGAAAATGAAGCCCGGATTTTGCTACTTCCTGGTCGCCGTTTTGGATTTTTTGGAGCCAGTGACGTAAAAAGCGTCATCAAACAGACTGGACCGGAGAGCAACTAGGGGCAGGACCAGTCAATGGGACTATCAATCAAGTATAGCCACACCCCCTGGCTCCGCCAACTTTAATGATTTCAAAAAAGAGGGTAAAAGAGGAACGCTTCCTGGACATCCACTGAGTAAATATTCACAAAACAGGTTCTATTAATACATTATTGGGTGGGGCATATATATATGTGTGTTATTCTGGTCTGTACAGAGCAAGAATTAAAAGATTTCATTTATTTCTGAATAATATTAATCCCAATATACGCTCTCATTAGAATACAGCAAAGAAAAGTTAATTTTGGATATGACAATTATAAAGATCATTTGGTAATTACACACAACTCTATTCAGAAAAATAACTGACAGGAACACCATTTGCACACAAAAGCTGCATCCTAATTGGTGAAAGAAAAATTCATATGGACAGTTACAAAGAGTCAGAAGAATATGTGATGACGATAATGATTTGAGATAAATCTAAGGAGAGATTCCAGATTTTGAGGAAAAGGATAACAGAAAGACTCTGCAAAAGCTTATCTAGGGTACAAAATTTGAATAGGGGATATGCTTTTGGTAAGAAATCCCCCCAAGGATTCTAGGAAGGTGTTGTTTTCACTACATACAGCGTTGAGCTAATGGTATTAGAAATATTATCAAAAAGAACTGGGATATTATTACAGTGATGAAACTCTGAGACAAATTTCCCAAAGCCTCCTTTATTTTGTTTTAAAAAATGCCCCACCCTTAAAGACAAACTGGTTCATAGTTATCAGCCTTCTTCCTGTAAAAGAACTTGGCTTGACTTTAAACCTATTGGTTCATACAAATGTCAAAACTGTAATCATTGCACTAATGTTCTGAATACAAAAACCTTTTTGGATCTTCATTCAGGCCAGGAGTTTTCAATTAAGCACTTCATTAATTGTAAAACTACTTTTGTCATCTATAGACTGGTCTGCCCAACATGTCAAGTCTTCTACATAGGGATGACTAAGAGACGACTGCAGGACAGATTGGCTGAACATAAATATGCTATCCGTACAGCTAACACCAATTATCCTATGGCTAGACATTTCTTGGACCTCCACAATAGTAACCCATCTTCTCTCCAAATACATGGAATTGAACATATACAGGACTCAATACAAAAAGGAAATAGATTGAAAAAACTAAGACAACGTGAGACCTTTTGGATATATAAATTACAAGCTACGAAATATCCTGGACTGAATGAGGATATTGATTATTCTGTTTTTCTTTGATTTTTTTTTTTTTTTTTTTTTTTGCTTGCAAGCACTGGTTACTCTCTCCACTTCCTCCTTGACAGGTGGAGGATTTCTATTGGTTGGTTCTTTTGATTATAAGGACCACATGGTGTGTCCTTTTACTCTGTTTGTCCCCCTGAGGAAAGCCTTGTAGGCTGAAACGCGTCGGGGCTTATTGTCTCCTTTTTTGACTTGCCATGTAGTATTAAAGGCATTTTATTCACCCAGAGAGTGCCTTGGTGTTTTTATGCTTTTATTATAACTTTAATGATTTATTTAAAATTCAGTATTGATTATTTTTAAGATCGGCCACCTTGATCTCTCATTTTGACCATGAAAACTAACGGGAAAAAAATCCTGAGCTGTAGAAAATCAGTCTATCAAATTTTATTTTTTCCAAAAATGATTGGGGTCTATGGAGCAAAAGCTTTTTGGAGCCAATCCTAGTGGACGGCGATATATTGCAAGTTTTGACACTTTCGGGTGGGCTTCAATTTTGGAGCCAGATGCTACGTCCATCTTTATATACAGTCTATGATTGATACACTGCATTTTTGAGATGGAAATGTGTAGCCATGGTGTTGACTACTTATTTTACTACATAGACAGAACCTACAGTAGGCGTTGATGCTCAGACAACACTTACAAAACGACTGGAGTTGTTGTTGCGGACGGTCTTGGCATTACCAAAGGCTTCCAGCAGAGGATTTGACTGCAGGGATGATGTCTTACGTGCTGCAACACACAGTGACACAGTGTGAGACACAAGAATACCTACACGTCACACTGCAGGAAGTTTAAAGGTGTCATTGAGTCATTTTGAACATTAGGTAAGTCGTTGCATCCTCTCCCTACCTGCACTTTTGATCCACCTCCGGATACTTTAGAAATGTAACCCATGAATGTATTTGGCTGCCACTGTCTTTCCTGCGCCGCTCTCACCGCTACCACAACACCACGTAAAGAAAAAAACACAGAATACAGCGCCCACGTTATTCCACAATTATACCAACAGCTCACACAGGACAAACCCAAACCATATGTAAAATACCAGCTGCATAGAAAAGGTTTGAAAAGTCATAAACACCTGTGATGACACACTGATTCTCTCCATCAATCATCATGTTTCTGTACATGTTATCAGTCAGGGCGTAGATGTGGGGAGGGTTTTCATACTGGGCCTGCAGAGAGGGTCACACATTGGTCAGTTCAAGTTAGTGTGAGTAAATGGCACCAGGGACAACCACTGAACCACACACCACAAGTTTGCAGAACTTGGTGAGAAACTCTTGAAGAATTTTACTCACAGCTCCTTGGTAGAGTTCAATCTCTCTGTCAGTGAAATAAGGCATCTGTTTGAACGGGTTAACTGATATGAGTACAGACCAATTTACGTCTGAGCAGCCGAGTAAAGGAAAGTTTCGAGAATACGTGAAATATGTTTCACCAAAGCCCAATATTTGACCTCAACAGATTGGTCAGTAACCCATTTTTTGTAAGTATAACAGAATAACATCAGCATTTTAAGAAGCCTTTAAATTTCTTTGTTAATGTCAGCACAATTTAAAGAAGTCTATTGTTGGATGTTTCTTCACTGCAACTGCTTCAAACCTGTCAGATAGACTTAAACACTGAAGCTGTCCGTGGCACAATCCAAAATGGTTCAAATGAAAAGCAGGTTTGAAACTTTTGTTACTTTTCGACCTAAGCTAGCTGCAAGGCAACGTAGCTAACCACCAAGCTACTGTGCAGCCCCCAAGTCAGCATAAATAGTGTAAATAAGTTAGAATAAGTGATTAATTTCTGTATTTTGTATCTTATTTGGACTGTACTATTGGCACCTGTAGAGTCCACAACCAGCTGTGGACCCAGTAGTGCATTACATTTGGCACATTAAACCATGAAATCATTTTTTGGCTTCACTGTTTGGGATTGGAGACGTATGTGAACACAACTTATAGATTGGAGCAACTGGGTCTGTGGCAACCTGTAGACCACAGATTGTATATAAAAAATGGACAAAGCTGCAATTGATGCCACTCATTGGTTTGTAAACTACTGTTTTTGAAGCCTCAATTTTAGAATATGGATGTCACCATTTTGGTCTTTGCAACTGGACGTAACAAGCAAACGGTGGAGAACCAAAAGGCACAATGCATTGTGTTATAACAGTAACCTGTCAATTACAAGGTAGCCCCGCCACAAAGCATACCCTGCTGTATTGTTAGTTTACTCTAAATAGGGGCATAATTTACAAAATGAACATTTTCTGTATTGAAGGAGACTTGACACTAGCAGTAAAGATTATAAAATCATGAGAAATATGTTTGCTGAGGTAACAAATAAAGTGAGAAATAGGTCATTTTCTTACAGACTTCTGTACAGTCTAACTTCTTGGTGTAACCAGATGAGTCGCCCCTGCTGGCCGTTAGGAAGAATGCCAGTTTAAGACACTATCACATTAGCTGCACATTTCAGACCCATTATTACGTCCATCTTATAGATACAAGTCAAGCTGTAGATTGATGCGAATGGTACAAACCAACTTGGCCAAAACATAGAAATCACTTGACATTTTTGTTAAAAATTCAAATTCTTCAGCGATAAATGTATGTGGTTTGTTTAAAAATTCTACTCAGACATATTATCCAAGGGTGAAGTAACTTAAAAACAAACCTGTTCTCCATTTGACTTATTTTGATAGTTGAACAAAGAACTACAAAGCGTTACACGGACACGGAAAATTCAGCCGACGGAGCAAAACCATCACCAATGACTGCAACTTCCTCTTTTAAGACACCTCTCATCAATTTCAGACCACAGCTGAAGCATGATGCCAGCGTTTGATGCGCAATAAAGTCAATCACACAAAAACTACAAGCTCCAGCAGTAAATCAGCTTCTGGAAATTCCTAGTTTGACAGGTTTTGGTACCACTTTGTAACTTTAGTAAAGCATCTCCAGGGAAATAACCTGATGGTTTCCTGATTTGTTCTGGCACAAATGTGAATATTCCAGTCTATCTTTAGCACAAACAACCACTGAAAAGTTAAATTCGGATAACAGGGTAATATTTACCACCATGTTTGCCACGTGCAACCTCCTACTTTGTGCAAACACAAAATACAATTGAGGCCAAAGAGAGTGTCATAGCTTTCAGGTATTCAGGAACATGAAGTCAGAGCATCATCAACGAGATTACATTCTCTGTTGAGTTATTTCAATCTACACCACAGTGATGAAGCGACCAGCATCACGCCCCTCAGAGCCACCTTGCAAGTTGTGGGGGAAATACTGAATTCAATATTCCTAAAAACTTGTGCAGCTGTGGCTATTAAGGGACTAAACAGTCTGTCTACTTCCTGATTATAAAAAGTCCAGGCATGCAAAGTGAGTAAAGAGCAAAACCAATTATAGCAACATATTTGCTTAGTTATCCGTTGTTTTAGCAAATAATAAAGCCGTTAATTAGCTCAATTCAGCTGCTTATTTGTGTCGTGCTAGCTGAGGTGACATCAGCTGTTCTTGTTTAATTGGAATATTTCTTGGCACTCTAAATATGGGTCTGATGCTCAGCTGTACTTTAGAAGACGGAAGTGAGCTGTTGAGTCACACGGTGAATGCAGAAGAGGAAGAGTGAATTTCTTGTATTCATGCCCATATATGTTTGTTTGATGAGTGTATCTGTGTGTGTTTGGAGGTGTGTGTGGATGTATGAGAGTACAGAAATCTGTTGTGAGGAAATGAGTTTTATTAATCAGGATTGGAACATAAACGTCCCACATTAAACTTAAAATTAGGATGAGCTGTACTTTGATTGCTTCACAGTCAGGTGATTGGGTGCGATAAAGTGTGAAGACAGCCGTGGAGAACAGTCTCTGCTGACAGTCCCACAAACCCACATATTAAGGCTAACTTACTGCCCTCATAGTCAATTGATCTCCTGCACACAATGATCAGCTTTTTCTATAGAGTTTTAGCTGCAGTCGCTGCTCTTCTTTCCATTACTTTTGAAATAATTGACATTTTATGCCAGTTTGTTTCCTGGCCGCAATTTAAGCAACAACTCAAAGCTTTGCAGGATACAAAGATGTAGTCGTCCATGTATCTCTTCTTGAGGTTTTCCACGATGGCGTCCTCTGTGATCTTGGACAGCAGCACCATGTCGTCCACTCCGCTCTGCTTGACATCTGACTCTGCCAGTGTACTTTGCCTGAATCACACAGCAGAGAAAACACACACAGAAGTGGACATGCGGTTAAGATTTTACTCAATATTACGATGCTGTGAATAATTCAAAGGGAGATTCCAAACATTTACGGCAAGCTGGGTTTTTTCACACAGAGAGCACCAAAAAACTGAGGGTTTGAAACCTTCCCAAAGTAAAAGATAACCCCCGACGGTAAAATGTGGAGAAAAAATGGAAAGAAAGAAAGAAAAGAAAGAAAGAAAGAAAGAAAGAAGAAGAAAGAAAGAAAGAAAGAAATGAAGACTGAAGGATAAATACACTATTCAGTCTCTAATAAAGCAGGTATACAAGACATGCTTGGTACCAGTAAAGGCATTTTTGAGAACATAACCCTCTGTGGTTGCCATTGCAGGAAGCTGGGCTTGTTGCCAGGCAACCGGTCACAGATGAGGGAGCTCATTTTCTAACTTGGTCATTTTAGAGAAGCATCTTTAAATGCACTCCAGCATGTAGAGTACCTGATGGTAAATGAGATGTGACAGCACAACCAGCACTGCTTAAATCTAGCGGTTGTTGTGTCGACTGTTTGTAATCCAGCGGTCGTTCTTCTAATCGGACTGATCACAGTTTTCACGTTTGGACTGATTCTGTCGCCTCCTTACAGAACCCTGAGGTGAACTCGTCATCTCGGTTTCTCCTTAAAGAAGTCGGTCTGTTTGATGTGTGAAGTCTAACAGAGCTTGGTGCTGGCAGAGTGGGTTGGGCTGTGGTCTGAACCTTCCACCTACATTCATTGCTCACAGGTGGGAGCTGACAGGTACGTCTGACGTGTTGTGAGTCAGACCGACAGGCACCAGAGAAGGGAAAACATCTGACTTTGAAAGTCACCAAGGAAGCTGAAGGACATAACCTTCAAACATCTGTCAAATATAGTTTCCAAAAACCATCGTTAGTATCACTAAAGTCACTTTCACCTCATAAGTTATTTTGTTCTTCATTTTTATGGATTATTTAGTTAATTTCCATTCAAAAATTATTGCATAAACAATTCAACTTTTGTACTTTCTAGAAAGAAGAATTACAAACTTTAACCTTAAACTTATATTCTTGTGAATCCATCAGTACAAATCATGTTGCAGCCAAATTTGTAAAAAAAATCTAGTGAGCTCTACTAAAAGTCTAGTTCCTTTAACCCTTCTGTTGACCTCATTTACGGGCACCAAAAAATATTGTTTCCTTGTCTGAAAAAAATAAAAAAATTCAGAAAGAATAAAAGAAAAGAAAATTCCAATAATTCCTTAAAAGTTTCCCTTGAAAGTTTTTTTTAAACTTAATTTGGCAAGAAAATTCTTGTAAATATTTTCAAAAAATTAATAAAAATCTTCTAAAAGATCCTAAAAATATCTAAAATGATTACATATAATTCAGTAAAACTTTCTAATATTTCTTTAAGAACATTACCATAAAAATCAACCAAAATCCAATGAATTCGTTGGTTTTGGTTGATTTTTATGTGAATGTTCTTAACCATTTTAACATTTCTTTTTTCCACCAAAAAATGTTCAGAGATCAGAAGTTTCACTGTGAAAAAAATTGTTTTTCTTCACATTTTCAAACTTTGAATCGGGTCAATTTGACCCACAGGACAATGTGAGGGTTAAGTTTCTTAAGATGTAAACTGTGTCAGACTAAGGTTTCAGGAACGGGAACAAAAAGATGCAAAATGTGGTGTGTATCGATGACAGATAACATCTTAGGCTCATTGTCATGTAGAGCGCTGCTAGACTAAGCGCACACAATTACACAGGATGTGTGATGTGAGGTGCCACGAGGTAGAATGTGGTTCTAAATTTAAATGCCCTTGAGGGGTAATTCAGACGGAAGTCACAATTTGAAATCTATTTAAAACCCCAACAAACTAAAAGCTGCATTCTATCAGTTTCACACTGTCCAGGCTAAAATGGATAAATAAGCATTCAACCCTCACCAAACGAGTCCACACCACAGAGACAACAACAATTAAATCTCTCTGTTTTTTACAGTACAGTGGAGTCTCAATGTGGCATCTGTGTGACACTGCAGTACTGGTGCATCACTAGCAATGTGTTTTACTGCAGCTAGCAACAGCTGTTTGCCAGAGCAAAAAAGACGAGCAACTGTATGAACCAAGATGGGGCAGATTACAGAAATACCCAGCAAGTGCCCAAGAAATGTTCTGATGCTCCAGATAAAAGAGAAGCTTTATTCAAAGAAAGGTTTTACTGTCTGTAGCTGTCAGCTCCATACCAATCTGAAAATAACATAAAGCTTATTGTTGTTGTTATTTCTAATATATTAAAAGGTCCAGTGTAGCTTTTAGGGACATAGGGACTCTTTGTAGCTCCAGACTATAAACATTTGGCCTGTTTTCATTCATTATAGTAGCCAGACTGTGGATTTTAGGTTAGGTCTAAATCATAGACTGTTTAAAACAAAAAGATGGTAAGAGGCATAAAACCTGCATTCTTTAAACAGCCAGCAGGGGGCGAGTCTTCACATTGTATAGAAAGCTTTGAGAAAATGACCACACTTTTTACTGGATTTGTCGCCCTGGTGAACATTTTCCTTGTAGGTTTATGGTCTTAACTGCTAGTTTTAAGTCTCCTTCAATACAGCATAAAGTTAATTTGTATATTATAGTTCAGTCAGAGTAAAATAGACAATAAAGCAAGGAAAGCTTTAGTACCTGGCTAAAGAGTCCTCAGATTCTCAGTCATATTCACCTCTTATTAGTAAAAATCCAAGTCCACAAACCAGTGGTTGACCTCATGTTTCATCTTTTACAAACTGTCTACAGTCCATATAAACTACAGACTCTAACCAGACCCAGGTCCATCACATTGAAGGGACCTGTACCACTGTAACAAGGTTGTTAGCAGGATCCATTTGTGATTTTGGCCTTTTTTAAAGAACTTCTGAGGACATGAGAAAAGAATAAATACAGAAGCAGTAACCATTAATTAGAGCACATAATGCAGATTTTGAGATAAGTGACCCTATTGCTTACAGAACCCTTATGGATTTTGAACTCTTTAAAATTCATCCCCTTTCACCAAAAAGACTAAAGCATTTAGTGCCTTGGACTCTTGTGTGGTGACTTAACAAGTATGCGGCGCTACAGGGAACTATAAAAGCAACACTTTGCTTCTTATGCTCTCTTAATTTAGTGCAGGTTACTGCCACTGCTGTTATTGTTGCTGTCATGTTGGTATCTTTAAATAGCTTACACCATTGTATTGTGAAGCATTGTGTTTTCGAGTGATGTATAATTGGAAGTGATGCTACTAAAATTACACCTGCAGAATTTTAAAGGGTTGATTTTTTTTTTTTTTTTTTTTGCCATTCAGATTCAGACAAGTGAGTTACAGGATTTTTTGCTGTTTCTTTCTCTTTAACTCCATCTGAAAATGAATCACTTTTTCACAAGCTGAACATTACAAGTATTGTCTTCTCATGTCAGGAGTGTGAAGGGTTTTTGGGGGCGATAGGACAGAAAGCAGCACTCTTGCAGCAGCGACTACTGAATCATTTCTATTTGCCACAGACAATTGTTTAAATGTCAGCTGCAAACTGACGTAAGTTTCATTACATTTGCTTTGCTTTCTGTCTGAACTGGATCTGATTGTTGGACCAGATATTGTCTACCACTCACCTAGTCATCCTGTTGGTACAGATGAACCTCAGATCAACATAATATGAGTGAAACTAGTTGTTAATCAGTCGTGTGGCCTGTGGACAATGACGTTCAGCTGTAACCAGCTTCCTCTACCTCAGTAACTTCCAATAATTTCTACTAAACTTTCTTTACAGACTTACACACTGCATGAAGTGGTGCCCTTAATTAGATTATGAACATGATACAAGTATGTTTTTTGTGATTCATAACAATATTTTCCCTGAATGACATTTATTTGCGATGCTTGAATCATTAGAAAAAAACATTTCAACCACGCAACGTCTTTTACCAGAAAGAACCCTCCAGTGACGTCACTGTGGCCAGTTTTCATTGAGAAACATTTTCAGCTCTTTACTGATCAGTTACTTGAGAGAATTTGCTGCAGAGTTAAAAATGCAAATATCTGATGACTTGGGAACCGCAAACGAAATGCCAGTCACCGGCGTCACACTGTGGTTTGTTTCAGTCACGACAAAAGACATCTGAGCGCTTCACCGTATCGAACAGGAACTTTAATTTCTAGTTATTTCTATCAGACGCCGCTCTGATGCGTTCACTGTCATATTTAAATGGGGCACATATTTTTAAAGTTCTAATATCTGAGGGCACTGTCACGCACAGGAGCAGTATGGAGTGAAAACAGGAACAAAAACTGGTATCTATCGGCCTATTTTGAGGACCCTCACTTTATAAATGTAGCTGTTTAGATATGATAAAGAGACTATAGCTGCATGCTGTGAGTTCACAGATAGTCTGTGATTGTCGATGTGTGGAGCTGATTCTGAGTGTGAGGAAGTATTGTGACAGAAACTATAGGCCTCTCCTGCGATCCACTTCCCCCTCTCACCTCATCACTGCCTCTTGTGAAACCCTCTAAACTTTGTACATGCTACTGGTTCTCTTCCTGCAGCTGCCTGTAGCTCACTTATTTATACCCAGATCACTTTAAACACTCTGTGAAACTACACTGCAGCACAGTATGTTCACTTTAAATCCCAGCTAATGCTTTCCTTTAGCTTGTTTTAGCACATACACATTAATTTTGGTCAATTTTTTGTTTTTTATCCACTGCACATCTGTGTGTTTTTTGACTTTCATTGCTCCAAAATGAATGTTTTAATCTAAAATGTGATCACAAATCAGAGCACGCAGCAATGCAAGCAGTTTGTTCTGTTCGTGAGAGACTCAATGAGAATATTCGTCCTGAAAAAGAGGAAATTCACCCTACTGCTGCTGCTGCTGCTGCTGCTGTGAGGGAGCTGAATTTCCCCGACGGGATGATCTTTTAGGAGATGCTATCACTTCTCTTATCATGTCAAAACTGACTTTACAGGACAAAATACTGTTCTTTCTCTTGTAGAAAGGAAACCGCAGATATAAAATCAAGCTCATCACGAGCTGCTGTCACTTCTGCAACTAGAAAACTGTTTTCTATGGCAACAAAGCATCATAAGGCCCAAACTTTTAAAATCTCTGAGGCGGCAGGTGGCAGAGACCCGGCAGCATTAGTGAGCACAGATGTTACAGCCGTTTAGATGAATGAAGGTGTGGTACTGTACCATCGTTCCTGCCTCTCCTCCTCCTCCTCCTCCTCACTGTCCGGAGAGTGTGTGTTTGTGTGCGTCTGGTTAAAATCCACAGGTTGACCTCTTCAGACTGCAGCCATCGCACCACAGCGGGACCCTCGGAGCCGACAGCAGCCTACAAGGCATCCAGAGCAAGATTCAAAACCTACTTCCTCATACTCCCATAGACAATGTGTGAAACAAGAACTGCTCTGACACACTGAAGCACAAACTCACCACACAGTGCTCGAGCTGCTACTTCTGTATTTCCCTCATGCTCATCAGAGGATGAAGGAGTGACCCAACCAGCCGGGCTGAAGCCAGGGTTTGCCAACGGCAGGTATCTAAGGTTAACGGCACAATTAGTCAAACCAATTCATGGGCCGCACAGCAGACGAGTGTTGATGGCAGCAGCGACCACAAGGGGATCATTATCTTCAACCTGTTGCCAAATGATGGTGTTTCAGTTGTGAGCTGCCGGCTCCACCCAGGCTGTGGTTGCTTCACATTGTGTTTGTGTTGTGAGAGGCCGCTGCTTTCAACGCCCATGATTACCGATGGGTTCAGGCAGAGTGTACTGGAGTGAGTGTGAAGGTGTCAATCTGTACGATTTTTGCTGTTTACCTTCACTTTGACTGAAGTTGCTGCACAGTGGATCAGCGAGGTCTCATGTTCATGGGCAGGTACAGGAACTTTCAGTTTGGGTGGAAAGTTTTCTTTTTGCATCTCACTTTGAGGCAACATCTTGATTTGGCAAAATGTTTTTTCCTATTCTGCATTTATTTTTGTGCCTTTGTGTTCATTTTATGTGTTTTTTAAGGTTGTTTTATGTGTCGGTTTGTATCTTACTGTGTATCTTTACACTTGTTCTGCACCTACTGTGGCTGTTGCTTCTGTTTTATGTCATGTTCTGCATCTTTTCTGTTTTCACCTTTTAGTTTGTTTTGAGTCACTTTGTGGTCGCATGTTTTTTTAAATCACTCTATTCTTAATTTTGTGTCTTGCTAATTTTATTTCTTCATCTGGTTTTTGTACGTGTCTATTTGCATCTTATTTGCATCTTTTTGTGATCATTCTGCACCTTCGTGTGGTTGATCGTCTCTCTAACTTTTTAATGTCTTGATCTGCTCCTTGTACCTTCCAATCTTGTGTCCCCTCCTCAGAGTCTCTTTACACTTGTGGTCATCATATCTGTTTGTGGTTGTTTAACATCCTGTTTTAGATCTGGTTTAGTCCTTAATAACCAATCAGATTCCAGGAGGGGCTCTTCCTCTGTTTACACCCTGACATCAATGAGAGCAACACATTTCAGAATCAGATGATCTCTTCAGTTTGTTGAAGTTTTATTCTTTCAGTCGAAACTTGGTGTCTCTTTTAGTTCATTCACACTCGGTGTCTCCAGGGTCAAAGCTGTGCTGTTGGGGTTCAGAGATGTCAAGACAAAAGTCCTGACACAACCACTAGGGGCTGCCAAATTCAAACAGTAGCTGAAGGTTAAAATGGCCATATTTGTGGTGTGAAATTAGAGCATGTAAAGTCCTTTTGGTTGTGTTTTGTTTGGTTTTATCAGATTACAGTGATTCTTATCAAACCTTATCTAGTATAAAGTATCTGTAAGACAATTAAAAAAACTATTTAGTTCATCTGATGGAGTTGTAGGTGTTTATTCATAGCTGCTTCCTTAATTAATCTATAATAACATTAATACTGCAGTAGTTTTGTTTGCATGTGACTTGAAAACCAACTTTTTCTTAGTAACAACCAAATGTTGAATTGACCTGTAACAGAACAGAACAACAGTCCTTCTCTCTTCCCATATTCCACTGAACTTTCATCAAGTCGAAGAGGTCATCAACCAAAAATAAAATGACGGGTGCCACTATGACTCACTGTCTCACAGCGTTGTTCTCTTCCATAAAGATCCCACTGATGAATGAAGCCAGACAAAAGGAAGAAGGTCTTACTTCATCTTTTCCATGACATCAGTTACATCCACAAATAGATGACTGATGATCTAAACCTGTCTGGAGGCTGAACTGGAATATTTCAGTACATTTATGTAAGTTCTCTCAAGTGGTAATACAAATATAAGCATGAAAGCTGAAATGATAAAAAAAAAACAAAAAAAACATCTTAAAATCAACAATGCACCATGTTTAATCAATTTAATATTTCCTTTTAAAAAGATGTACATTGGGAACACATGGGTTCATCTCCTATAGTATTGAACAATATACAGTACATGTCATGTTATAATTAGCATGTGAAAAACAAACAACAAATACCGGTACTGTCCCTCCGTTTTACTCTGAATAAGAACTGGTTCACTGCTCTGCATGAGGAATCCTTATGGGTCCAGGAAAAATACACAGAGAAAAAAATGACACCGGTTTACACCTGATAATAACAAATCCAGATAACTTATCTAGATAACAGGAAACACAGAACTCAGCACATGGAAACGTAACACTGTGACCACATTTATGGAAAATCTGATCAAATAAGCAAGTTGAAAAGGCACTTACCTTCCCTCTTCCTGCTAGCTTAAGCAAGTCCAGAAAAAGTAGCCCCAAAAAGGGATTTACAAATTAAAAGCATCATCAAAGTAAGTTGAATATTGACAGTCGAGATACTAAGAATACATGTTAGTATCAGGTGTAAATGGAGCCTGAATCTGGATTTTCTCTGGCAGTGATTCTGGAAATCTCTTCTGAAGCAGTTTGTGAGATGCAAAGTGTTAGATCGTATTTCTACCTATTCAGTCCTAATAAACTGCAGGGATGAGTTAGTGACACTCTGATATCATACAACTGAATGTACTAACTGTACATATAATTAACATTTCTGTGCTCCACATGGTTAACTAGCAAATATTTGAGTATTTATGCACATTTTATATAAATTTGGTTAACCGCAAACAAAAGCAGACCAAAATGTTTATCTGTATATGTCCAAATTATCAGAGAGCTTGGAAATGCCAATATCTTTCCTAGAGCTCATCTGAAAAGTTTACAGAATTTGGCATAATCATAAAACGTGTTTGTTAAGCTGCATTTCTGGGATTTGGGGAGCACTTAATCCAAGTCAGGGAAAGTGAATTAAATTTAAAAAAAAAAAATACCCAGAGACCCCCAAAGAGTGCCCCTGTTGGGTCCTAACTGCACTCTAATACCTCAGGCCAGCTCTGCAGATTGTTATTACAAAAGGCTCAAATGGATTTCTACATAATAAAAGATTTTAACAATTGTTAAACTGATAATTCAAACGATGAACTAATAGCACCATTCCAAACCGAAGCACCACAAGAAAAAAAGGTACATTGCAGCTAATCCCAGTAAAGACATACTGCAGCTTCCTCTCTTTACAATGAAATGAAGTGACATTTAGTTTTACACAGAGCTGCTTCCAGCCGTGAGCGCAGCAGACCTCAGAGCAGATGTCACAGTGATGCCGTCAGCCATGATGACCGATCTCTGAGCCTCTTACGAAGCGTTTCTAAAATTATTCTGTGCAGGATAAAGGAACAGCTGAAACTGCAGCTTTAAAAATGTGTCATTGAACTCATCAGTGTGACACAGATTTAGGTCAGGTGATGCGTTTCCTTTGGGTCACTTATTAACATCACTGTCTTTGAAAGGAAGAAACCTGATGCGGTTTCACACAAGAAGAAAAATCGATACATTATTAAACCGTTTCCTTGCTGTGCTGTCCTGCTGATGATTTTTAGGCTTTTGATTTTGTGATTTCAGTTAACAGTGATACACAGAGTGTGTTGAGGCTACAATGTTTGTATTTTATATTAACTATGTACCAAGTGACAGTGTGAAAGTGGTGGCTGATAGTCAAGAACCTGTAGAGAATTGTTACCTGAATCTGCAGCTTCTTTCAGATTTAGTGAGCTTCATAGTGAGTTTCAGCTCTTGTTACTGTTTGGGTTCATTTTTTTTCTCACAGAGTAGTTTTTGGCTGCAGCATGCAGCTGTTTTCAAGAGAAAAACCTCTAAAACCCACAGTGCACCTGCTGAGCACCAAACAACAGACAGACAGAAGATGACTAGTCGGTAAAGAGCAGCTTTAGAGCCAAATAAGTCCCTCGGGAGTTGGAGACAAAAAACTCTGTGAACATAGTCCTGCCATGAGCCAGGTGATCAGAAACTCAACTTATCAACCTATTATATATCAGTGTTGTATCTATACATGGCCAAAAAAAAAAAAAGCTATTGCAGGTTTAACATTATCACGATGGACAACTAGTTTAAATTAGCTCAAATTTATCAATCTTTGTAGCAGAAATCTTGACACAGCAGTCTGAATGAAGGTTTCAGGCAGCCATGAATACATTAGATCTGTGCCACAAAGAAACCAGATATTTTATGCGTGCAAATCCCTCCTCAGATTAACACCCCCGCTACAAAATGCTCTTTGAAAGCAGCGTAGTCAGAGGTCTTCACTCATCATCACTGGGTCTGTTCCTTCCGGTAGGACTGACTCACTGTGGCTCACTGTGTTCTGAACTTCCACTCACAGTACAAATCGCTCAGACTGTTGAACAAGTGGTAAAAATAATACAAATAAAGAATAAACAGCAAGGCCGCGCTGAGGGATTTTCAGATAATGACACTAAGTTCCTTTTTATAGACTTTATGCACAAGCCGCCACAGTCTGCAGCCACAACACAAAATAACATCCTGGGATCTGAAAATGTCCCGGTGAGTTAGCTGGTTCTGCTCACATTACTGAGGCTCCATCTCTTTGCAGCAAGAAGCGCTGTTTTACCGCAGAGGTGGTGGCGTTAAAGCAACTAAAATGGCAAGACTGTGGCAGGTTCACTGCAGTGAGACAATTAGAGCTTACACTGAGACATCAAGTCAAATCACATGAACGCAAACATAAAATACACAAGACCTCTGACTGCTGACTCTTTGTGCAAATCAAACTCTGCTCATACTTCAGCTAAATAACAGAGAGGACTTAATGAATATGTTGATACGGAACGAAGCAGTAACATACAACAACGTGGTCAAGTAACAACTATCAGATAACATAAAGACAAATCCTTCATTTCATAAGATAAGATACTACTTTTTGTGGGCAAAGATATCTGGAAAATCATTTTCTTTACAAAGTGGATTTAAATTCATAACTAGACAAACATCACCTGTTAACATCCAGGCTTAGGAGATCAGGCTAAAGTTTTAGGCCACTCAAGCAAACACAAATGGAACTCAAAGTACTGCGACCAGTCCTGTGGCCAAAGTGAAATATAGTAGCACCAAAATATTACAACAAAGGCAAAGTTTAGAGAGACAGAGAGAGAGATTTCATCCTAAAAGATGATGGAGGAGAGTTTCTCCCTCTCTCTGCCTCTCCAGGTGTCAGCAGCCCTCCCTCCAGTGGAATGTATTAGCTCAGCTAAGGCTGGCTTGGTCCAGCTCGGCCTGGAGAGACGTCTGATCTGGATTCTGGGTGGAGAAAAAAGGGTCCATCTGGCCAGTTACAGGACCAGGCGTCTGTACGACAGAGTCCCAGTTAGATCCCAAACTGCTCTGACAGAGGCAGTGTGAGTGCTGCTGTTGGGAGGCTGAGTGGGAGGCTTTCAGGCTTACTGTGGGAGTGTTCAGGACCCAAAGATGGATGCTGTGTGGTTCGAGGTGTCAGCGTCCCTGGCAGGTCTTGCAGCACATTTGTCTAAAGTATGGCCGGCTGCAGAACTTGAACCTGAGCACCAGGGGGCAGTAAGCCACAGTGTTCACATCTTTGCATTCTGCAATGAAGAAAAGCAGAAAATAAGTTACAGCTTCATTAATGAATGAGTCTGAAGTCACGGTGATTTGATCAAGGGCTTTGATATTTGGACACACTGACAGCTTGAACTCAAAAGCAACTTATTTGTGCTATGTGTCTTTGTTTTCCAGTACTTCGTTTTGTTGATGGTGTATTTATGATACATATAATGTATGAGGTATTCTAGTTAACAGATTACTACATCAATCCCCTGCTCTTGTAGTGTTCCTCATTTTATTGCTGACATTTGAATTGCCCTGGATGGGTTACCAAAATAGTTATGGTCTCTTAACTAAAAAGGAAAGCTTAATTTCACCTAATTTTGAAAAATCACTACATTTACACGACCGCCCAACAGTTTGGGGTCACTTAGAAATGTCCTTATTTTTGAAAGAAAAGCATAGTTTTTCAATTAAGATAACATTAAATGATTTAGAAGTACAGTCCAGACATTGCTAATGTGGTAAATGACTATTTTAGCTGGAAACAGCTGATTTTTAATGGAATATCTACATAGAGGTACAGAGGAACATTTACAGCAGCCATCACTGCTGTGTTCTAATGCTACATTGTGTTAGCTAATGGTGTTGACAGTCTTAATAATGATTAGAAAACCCTTGTGTAATTACACTAGTACATGAATAAAAGTGAGTTTTCATGGAAAATGTGAAATTGCCTGGATGTCCCCATACATTTGAATAGTAGTATAAATTATAAATACTGTTAAGTTAGAGTTAAGGATATTGAAATAAAGCAGATGTATTGAAGTGAATATAGTACAATACAGAAGAAAATTATTCTGTAAACTGGGACTTCAAACTTCACAAAGTGGTCATCTATAATTTAAATACAAATTTGAAGGTGGCACTGTTATTTGTATGAAACATGAGACTGAAAGATAGAGACTAGAAGGACTGAACTTTGACCTTCAGGGTTGTCTGTACTGACAGGAAGACTGAGGTCACATTTGCTCTTGCACTGCTGCATGGCTGCAGGTCGCTGATGCTCCAGACACTCGTTGGACGGCTGGCCAGTGTGAGTCAAACACTGCACCGAACGCATCTCCTGACCCAGGCCACACCTGGCAGAACACTGAAGAACAGTAACATATTTAACATACAGATACTAGGAATCCTTCACCAAACAAACACTGATCTATGAAAGAAATAGTTTGAAAACGAACTTCATCATTTTTTTAGCAGCACAGAGATGACATAAGTCAGTTCGCCACCAGTTAGCTTAGGCTCAAACTAAACTGATCCACAGCAATCTAACTGTTAGCCGTACCAGCTTATTCTAAATACTGTAGCACCACATCTAAAGCTCACTGATTCACAGTTTAGATCTTGTTTGTTCAATCTCAACACACTTTGTTTCCCATTAAAAAAATGTAACTTAAACATCAATATAGGTCAGGATGGGGAGCTGAAGGAGCACTTTGCCATGTCAACGACCAAATGAAATGTGGACATCCTCTGAGACGCGCCCAAGAAGGCCCAGCAAAGTAGCAACAGCAAGCAGTGTCACAAACTGCAAAGCACAACACATGGCCAAAGTGACGCAGTTGCCAATCCTAAATGATGCAGGAGATGTGTGCCTTTTGGGTCTCGTTATACAGTTGTTTGTGACATACAAAGTCATGCCAGCAATAGCCCAAGATCTTTGACACAGTTGGTAGAGCTGCGTCCAAGAAGTCATTAAAAGCCTGGACTTGGGTCTTGATCCAGGAGATCCGCAAGCAAAGACACTCTGACTCTGCTGAGGTTTGAAAGCGCACAGCAAGATTCATGATCTTTTCCTCTTCAACTCACCCTCCCACATCTGGTGTGGACCTCATCACACACCCCATAACCCAGTACATGCGGGCATCCAACAGAGTTGAAGGAAGAACAAACTCCTGCAGTAACTAGAAAGCGTTCAGAGACACACCTTTCAATGGGAACAGCACCCACAGAACCAGTGTGAAGAACAATGACGAGATTCATAAATGTCTGCGGGACCCCATGGAGCCTCAGAATCTGCCAGAGCATGTCTTGATGGACAGAGACAAACGCTTTGTGGAAGTCAACACAGGCTTCAAAGATCTTCTATCAAAATTCCCACTTAAGCTTAATTAGTCCTCAAACAGCCAAGATGTGGTCTGTTGTTGACTTCTTAGGGGTAAATCCTGACTGCTCTGTCCGGTGAGTGGCAAGCAGCTGAGGTTAGATGTGGTTCAAAATAACACGTGCAAACACATTTGCCAGGCACTGAGAGCAGTGTAATGCCTCGATAGTTGCTACAGTCTGCGTCGTTGCACTGTCCTTTCCAGACTGGGACAACTAGGCCACTTTTCCAGATTCCCAAACAAGGGAAAAGATCTTGCACAATGCAAGGAGCCCTGGAAGCTGACCAGCCTTAAGGAGCTGTCCAGGAATGCATCAAAGTCCCGCTGCTTTTCCCGCTTTCGACTGGCCAACTACATGGCAGATTTCATCCACATCAGGAGGCTCATAATTGATAGATGGGTCCGCAGCGAGAACTGGTACACTCCTCATCATCAACCCAATACCAAGGTGCAACAGTCAAAAGCTGCTCAAAGTAAGAGGCCCAGCGAGACAAAATTGCACTGTTGTCTGAAAGCATCCATCAGCTGCTTTAATTGAATAGCTTGAGAATGTGAATTGGGAGAACACAGCGCCTGGACACCTCTGTCAGCAGGACGTTGGTCATTAGACCAAAGATGGTGGTTGACCTGCTCACAGATTTCATGCACATCCTCCTCCCTGTCTCTCCTCAGCACCTCAATGAATGATTTCTGCAAGTTGAGCGAAGCTGATTGTGGAATGCTTCTCCTGTAGAGATATTACTCCTCATTATTCACTCACTAACAAGGGTGTCATCCAGTACTGCGGGCAAGAGCCGATCAGGCACAACAATGTTAAACCCCCCATGTGTCTGCCAACGAGCCGTCCATACCAAAAGTAGGTGTAACCGCCAACAGAGATCCTGCCAGCTCCTGGTCTTCGCACCTCAGACAGTGCCACTGTGTCACTGAGAGATGTGATTTCCTCAGCTCTTTGGATAGGAGGCAGAGTTGATCATCATGCTGAAGTGTCAAGACATGCCAAGCACTGATCTGGGTTGGTTGCCAAAGATTGGGCCTCCTGCATCCAACATTATGGTGACGGCTCTGATTATTCACTGGTTGCCGTTCAAATGTCTTTTGGCTGATAAAACAGAGAGGCGGTAATTGCTAACGCTAATTAGATTACTTCTTTGAAGCAAACAGCTGCACCAGGTCTTTTTTTTCCAAGGAGTGCAGCAGCTTTTCTTGATAGTGGAGCAGTATATGTTATCGAATAATAGTACTATAAATATACAGGGCATAAATACATATTAATACATTTTGATGTGGTAATAATTCGGTTTTGTGCTAAAGACTAAAATAATTTATAGAGTGCATACCAAAATAAACAGAAATAAAAGTGTTCAGTTTCTTACCTCTCCCCAGGGACCCGTAACCCACTGAGGAGGAGGGCAGCGCTGCAGGTTACAGCGCACCCTGGAGGTGGGCCGGCCTTGTTTGGGGCATTTGGATTCTGGCAGCGTGTCGCCGCTCTCCCCGCTCTTGCACAAGACCACACGGCGCCTGTAGCCAGGACCACAGCTGGGCGTACACTGCAGACAGAGTGGGAGAGGAAGAAAGGGGGAGAAAAACTGTAAACCATCAGGCAGAAGGTGGTGGAAACGATGGGTGGGTGCAGCTGGGGGGGTCACAGCGGTCATGCAAAAAGAAATCTTCTTAATCCACCCAGCAGAGGGCAGCAGCTGCATAAAAAAACAACTGAGCCAACTTAGTTGCCGTAAAACAGCTGGACATAATTCCTCTCATGCGTGTGCCATCGCTACATAACACAAGATGTCAGAGAAATTTGAACACTGATGCACTTCTGACACCATTTTTCAGCTCCAAAGGCAAATCAGCGAGCAAGGACAAGAACTTTTCAAAATGCTGTAGTTAAATCAATCTGACGTGTTGCAAAGCAGAGTTACAGCTCCACTGACTGACACCTTTAAACTTCCCCAGACAGCTCAAACTAGGGGTCACATTTAAAATGTGTCAGGGTATTCCTGCAAGACAAGTGCAATAATATGTATCCACCACTGAACCAACATGTTCAGTATGATGTATTTGTCTGCTCCGTGCCTGTGTTGTGTATTTCATAGTTAAGGTACTCTGGCTTTCTGCTGGCAGATGTTTGGGTTTCTTAGGTTCAACTGGAAAAGAAACTATTGCTTCATCTGAGAGGAATTTTGTAGAAAACTCAAGCACTGGTTCAACATCAGTCATGAGCTGACTAAAAAACATTGCAGAAATAAATGCATGATGGGAAACCTCTGACGTCTGCCTACCTCTGACCAGTCCAGTGCCAGCCATTCAGGAGGGCAGCTGTGGTTGCTGCAGGGCTCAGTGAGTGAAGGGCGAGGGGGGGTGCAGGCTGAGTCGTCCAGGACTTTCTCCTCCGTCGAAGAGATCCTCCGTTTACATAACACCACCCGAGTCCGCAGGCCACCGTTACAGCTGCGACTGCACTCCGACCACTCTCCTGTCCACCAGCTAGAGGCAGAGAGGAGTTCATTTTCAGTGGGCTCATTTCTATTGCGTAATACAGTGAGGAGACACTGCAGAGGGAGAGCATACTGTGCAAATGGGAATCACAGGTAGGAATAGTTGAGAACATGTCAAGGTAAGGTCAACAAGCACAAATACAAAATCTGTAAACAATGTGAGCACAAAAAACAAACATTTGAATTTATGAAGAAAAAATGTCACGCTAAGAAATGGATTACACAGTATGTATAGGACATCAGATGCCCTACATCCATCCATCCATCCATCCATCCATCCATCCATCCATCCATCCATCCATCCATCCAGTGTCTATACACCACTTAATCCTCTGTAGGGTCGTGTGGGGGCTTTAGTCTATCCCAGCTGACTTAGGGGACACTGGGGACACTCTGGACCAGTCTATCGCAGGGCTAAATGTCCAACAACACACCTGAAATAAAGTTAATACAATAGCCCTAATAGTCTTTCATAGTGATCAACATAAATCATTTTATAAACTAGTATGACTAGTTTATTTTATCTAGATGTAACAAAAAAGTAATCTGGCATGGAATATAAACAGATAGTATGGAATAAAATGATAATTCAGAAAAATGCAAACACAAACACTCATACATCAGGAAAGGTGGCGAATCAAAAGAAAAATATCACATCTTATCGACAAGAGACCACTAACCTTGGGGAGCACGGCTCAGTATTGCAGGATCTTCTCTTCTCTTTGGGTTTATTCTTCTTGTCACAGAAGTGGTTGTAGACGACTGTATAATCTGTCTGCTTCTTACACACCACCTGCTGGATCTGCACACCTGAGAAGAGGTGAGACAACACAAAACAACCATAGAACAAGGAATCAGTGCTACATACTGACTTTCCCTTTTATGCATGGTACCTGCTACATTGGTAAGATTAACTATATGGGTCAAATAGAGGTCTACTCTACAAGGACATGGATACTTTTTCCATATTCTGTGACCTAAAACTGTGTTTGCATGTCGGCAAAAGGTCAAAATGTATAGAAAAAGTTATGTTCGCATGCACAGGATGAGGCTTCAACTGCGACGCCCTGATATGCTGAAAGTTTAAGGCACCAACTGTAATCACAAGACCCCAACAAGTACACACTACTGGTGACAGCAACGCCAAAGAAGACTGCTTTGAATTTTACCACAATGGCATGAATCGAAGACTTCAAAACTTTTTTGCACTTCAGTGACTTCTAACAGGCAACGCACATACCTGGATGTGATGCACATAAAAACATCTCCAAGGCCACAATTTATGCCTGCAACACTATCTAGATGAAAATATACTGACAGTGTAGAGACATGGTTGTTGGCAGCAATACAAAACAACCAAAACATCATGGCATATCTGTGCTTCACTAGGGTTAGGCTTAGCTGATGTCAGTTTGCTACTTACTGGTCACTAGAGCTGTGGCAGAACACTGGTGGAAACATAACAAGGTCTGAAATGCTCCACAAAGTCAATCAGGTAAGGCCATTTTACAGCAAGAAGCCTGTTTGATTTCATTAAAAAGGTCTCAGAAAAGAACAAAACTATGTCCATAAAAACTGCTACATTGCTGCTAAATGTTTAGCCTCCACGTACACATTCTTCCCACCAGAAGGGTGGGGGATGCCGAGTGCAAGAATTTATTTATCAGACAGAAAACAAGCTCTTATCAGGTAAAGCAACACGCATCATTAAGTTACAAAGGCCATAGAGGAAAAGGGAGATTGGCTGTGTGTGATATTTTCAACGACTGTGAACTGCTCAAACGCCTCGGGCTTCAGCATGCACTTCAAAAAAACTTCAGTCTCAGAACAGCTGGGTTTGTGTACAGCTGTGTGTTTTCATGGTTCACTGTGTGTGTGCCACTGAATCTGTGTGTGTTTGTTCATCTATGTGAGAGATGAAAAGAGGAGAAGGGAGAGATTTGAATGGATTAAACGTCAGCCTAAAATGAAGAACCTTTGACAGAAACATTGTCTTTTGTAAAATTTGTTAGTATTATTTGGATGAGAAAACTCAAACGTGTGTCATGTCTGTCTGAAAACATGCACTGCCTCTACTGCCAGCAGTTGGTTAGCTTAGCTTAGCTTAGTGTGGAGACTGGAAACATGGGAAAACAGTTAGCCTCGCCTCCAAAGGTGACAAAATTCGCCAACTAGCACCTAATAAACTCTAATTTACTGTTTAATCTGTGCAAAAACCAAAGCGTAAAAATGACAATTTGTGGTTTTACAAGGGGTTATGTCTGTGCACAGTGACTTCAAAGAGTTTTAGAAAATAACTGAACCTACTTTTAACCAAGTGTTAAACGCAAATTGCTTGACTTTAATCGTAATGAAAAATCTAATAAAACTGACCTAATTTAACATTTAGGTGACATCTGCTGTAAATGATAGGCTAATGCTATTTTCACGACTTGTTTCTGGTGCTCTTAAGCATAAAAACATCACTTAACGCTGCTTAACATTAGTGTGAAGCATGTAGTGGTTATGTCTAACGATTCTGGTAAGCCTCCAAGGAATAAACGTAACTCAATGCAATGTCCTCCAAAGTGACATGTTGTGAGTTTTGTTGTGTTTGTTACCTCCAGCACATAGAGCTGAGCAGCGCGACCAGGAGGTGTAATGCCAGGCAAATCCACTCAAAAGATCCCTGTTGACTGGGGGGTTGAAACGATAGTGGATGCCTGGGTTCTCCTCTCTCACCAGCACCTATTAACATCGTACACTTTGAATTTCTGCTTAATCATCTTTTTCAAAGAATGGCTCACTTGTTCATCCTCATTCATGAAACATTTCTCCTGTAATTCATTTTACCATAACAATGAGAGTGATATTTGTTGGCCCCAGCGCTTCAAGAGTTTCTGGCCCATCGGTCGGACGTCTATAGTGGAAGGTAGTACCGGCCACAGAGAACCTGCGAGGTGTGTCGATGGTCAGCTTCCCATTGATAAAGAACTGGTCACCTTTACTCTTCAGCACTAGGAGAATAAAAGTTACAGGAATATTTAGGATGATCTCTCTTTGTGGGTTACTAAATGGCATTTATGTTAAAATTCACCTTGAGTATCATCTTACCCAGGTAGTTGAGGGAGATGTTGAGCTCTTGTATGTGGATGAACACTGATCCTTTAGGAATCCGGACCACCTCTTCATAACCTGAGACACACACAGACCCAGAAAAAGTGGAAAAATGAACGCAAGGTGAGGGAGGTTTATTCACAAAGGGATCAGGGGAGCGATGCATAAGTAGTGTTTAGCTCTGTGGGACGCCAATGGACTAAGCAGAGGCTCCAGATTCCAGCTGCATTCCTGGGCAGCTGTGCTCGGCTCCTTGCTCGAGAGCAAGAACTATGCCAAGAACTGGCTTCTCTGCTCCTTTTCTCTCCATTCCCTCCATCTGATTTGGTCTCTTGTCCCCTTTCTTTTCCTGCTCATCTCACCTCCACCCCGCCTCTCTCTGCTCTGCTGTCCGGCCAGAAGGCCACTGCAGACCTGTAAATAACTTCAGTTCACTAGAGGATGGAGGAATGAAAGAGTGGAAGAATAAAACAATTCCTTCCAGTGCGGTTTGGGTTGTGACCTTTTAGTAGAGCTTTCCTTGCACTAGGTTTGTAGACGGAGGTGTTGAAATTTAAACGGACAACGTCTGAGTTTTCTGACCTCAGAAACAGGCAGAGTTACCTCAGAAGTGTGAGACTGAGCTTCTTCCGTTAACAATCAGGGACCTGTACAGTAAAAAAAGAGCAGAGGAGCTGTAAAACCCCGACACTAGATTTGAAGGGAAACTAATGCACATGTATTGAGAGTAGCGCAAGAATTAAGTAGCACGTCAGTATTAACTAACCTAGTCTTTTAGTTTACTAGACATTCATGTCGTATTTTCATATTTACAGTGCACGTTCACTAGTTTTGGATTCATCCCAGGGCCACGTTATCACTCTGAGTGACAGAATATCAAAGTGCAGTCTGAAAGGTGTTGCGGGTATTTTTGTGACTTGTTTGTCTTCAACACCAACAGACAGACCATACTTAAAGGCGCCCTGTGAAATTTGCTTGAAGTTTTGTTTACATTTAGTACCACTCACTAAAACACACTGCATCACTGAAGTTTAATAGATGTGATGAAAACATTTCCTTGAAACACTGAAGGTGATGCTGTTTAATTTTTTCAGAATTTTGCAATATGTAGCATGAACACGCACAAAACAAACAGAACAATGATGCGTCAACACACCGCTCCATAGTGCTACTAGAGATCTAAAACTCCACAGGGAACCTTTAAACCACTGAAGCAGAGAAGAGAGGAGAAGTGCTGGCTGAAGTCCTTAGGAGTTCAGAGAAATCAAATGCTCGCTGTAGACATGACTGAGTGATTGAGCTGCTCATAAATTTGCCTGTGACCAGAATAAGCCCTCAGTCTGTGCCTGCAGTTTGAGTTTAGCTAGAGATGAGAACATGCTGTGCTGCGCTTGTGACCAAGTCAACTATTTTGAGACGTTTAGAACTTTTGACAGATGTTTAAGTCTAAAAAGATTTTACTGATAAAAAAGCATATGGGATTTTATAAACTATATGATCAAAACGTGAACATTTATGTTGACATGATTTAAAACCCAATTTCAGCATCTTTAGGATAAACCTTGTTGTTGCTCTTTGGGCTGAATGGAAGTAAATCTCTGCAGCCAGGTTCTAAAATCATGTGGAAAACCTGCCCAAGACATTTTAAAACAGCATGTAACTGATGTTTTTTTTTGCACAACAGTCACAATTATAAGGTGCCCCTGTAGCTCAACAGGTTGAGCGGGTGACCCTTAAAACATCGGCTATAGTGCCCGATGCAGCGGTCATGGGTTCAAGTCCAACCCACAGCCACTTACCACATGTCTTTCCCCCTTGACTATCTCCACTGTACACTAAATACAGGCAAATAAGCCAAAAAAATAACTGAAAATAAACTACAAGCTTGATGTCCATAACTCTACAAACATTTTGGTGGTGGAGTGGCGATGGGTAGGACACACATTAATTCTACAAATGCCACAATTGATTTTTTTCTTGCACTGGCTACCAACTACTGCAATGAGACATTAAAGGAGCGCTCCACCATTTTTTAATATCAGTTTATTTGATGATAACTACTTAGCGTAGTAGTACTGCTTTCTCTCTATATATATCCATCCATTCTCTATACACCGCTTCATCCTCATTAGGGTCACGGGGGGTGCTGGAGTCTATCCCAGCTGACTCGGGCGAAGGCAGGGGACACCCTGGACAGGTCACCAGTCTGTCGCAGGGCTACATATACAGACAAACAATCACACTCACATTCACACCTACGGACAATTTAGAGTGATCAATTAACCTCAGCATATTTTTGGACTGTGGGAGGAAGCCGGAGTACCCGGAGAAAACCCACACATGCACAGGGAGAACACGCAAACTCCATGCAGAAAGATCCCAGGCCACTGTGCAGCCAGTACTGCTTTCTACTTAGACAAAAATAGATGTAAAAGGTCTTCTGAGGCCGTAAAGGGAAAGTTCTAAAAAAAACAAACTGATGATGGTGACTCAGCTTTTACTTTGAGATAAAACTGTGAAGTTAAAAAGTTAAGTTAGAATTAGAGAACGTTCAGTTCAGACATTGCAAGATAGAAATTGTGGGATCCAGCATTTATTTATTTTTTAAATCTGTTCCTAATTTCAATGAAAGTGCAATTTTAACAAGAAACTCACTGCAATCAAACTATTTTTTATTGATACCGATATCATCACAAAACACACGACTAGACCTCTACTTTAGCCTTACTAATGGATCTTCAGGCAAAAGATAATGTCATGTGTTTTGAGGGTCGCCGAGACCACAGCTGGGTTGACGGAGCGGCCTGGTCACTGTGGTTCAGAGCACGGCTGCCTGCTCGGGGTGTGTCTCCTCTGAGGAATCCTGGGAGGGTGTGGTGTTGACAGTTTGGTGAGAGACTCTGGAGTTGGTGTTGTGGGGAGAAAGTAACCCAAAATAGATTCAACAGCAGAAGGACCTCAAGCCACACTGGTCGGACCTCACCTAAAACTGTCTGCCACGTGTCCCTGGGTGGTGAGCAGATAAATATAAGTATGTATCTATATGGTATGTATATGTTTATATTTAAGTTTTTTTTTGAGGAATTTCTCCTTGTCTTCCTAGAAATCTTTTGCTTACTGCTGCAAGTGACACTGCTTTATGTTTCCGTTGGTCACAATAAAAGACATGTGTGTTTAATTTGCACGTAGAAGATACTTAGGTATATGAACCAGCTGACAGGTCAAGCTGATGGACGGATGAACCTCGAATGCCTTCCAATGGTATAAATGGCTACAGAGGGATTTACTGACTTGGCACAATTTAAATTACAATTGTTCCTCTGAAGTATTAAGACAAGAGAGTGTTAGTATCTGTAATGCCAACTTTAAGACTGGACTGCATCACCTCTCACCTGCTATGTGTACATCACACACATAATTTATCTGACAGCATTCATATGTAAGACACTGAGTGCAACAGGTGCTGAAATAAAGGATTGTTCTGGTGCTACATGACATTTTGTTGGCTTTATCAAGCAAATGACTCTAACAGCATGCTGTACGTTTGCATGGGAACGGGCAATTACATGATATACATTTTGAAAGTCTGGGCTATCCTAACTCAAACTGCAAGGCAGCTTTCCAAGGTGCACTCAAAATCCAGAGTATCAGGATCAAAATGTGCACATTTTTGGGACAATACATAAATTATGTTGCAGAATTTTTCATGGTAAACACCTCATGTCAGCTTCATCCCGTTCTCGGGGAAAAAGGAAACTGTTCCAAAAAAAATCTGAAAGTGAACCCTTTTTCCCTAGACTGCTAATAAGGTCAGGACAGATCCAAATCTTTATCTGTCTGTACAGAGAACAGAGCAAACGGTCAAATCTCTGGGAGAGTTAAAGGAATTCTTGATTGTTTTAGCTCATTACCTCCTTCAGGGAGGGAGTCATTGAAGACTCCCTCCACAGAGACGCAGCTGCTCCCGTCACCCCCGCAGTTCCGGCAGCGGTCCTCACGTACGTCTGAGCCGAGGATACGATCGCAACCCACGTGCTGCAAAAAGGGAGAAACCAGTGAGCTGTCGGGTCACTCGGGGTCACGGGTGAAGGGGCACAGTCTGTAAGTCGAGAGGTGTCAGAGGCCGGGCTTAGGGATTACCTACTAATGTCTTCCAGACCACTTTTTCAAAACACAGAAATATCAGATGGTAAGTCCAGATGTGTTTTCTGATCCTTTGCAGACATAATGCTCTTAGGTTGCTAAACTCTCAGCTGTCGACATAAATAAATTTCATGATGAGCGAAGCAGGTGGTTTTACTCAAACTCTTTAACAGCGATCCAAACCTAAACAAAAGTGCAGAAAATGAATGGTAACTGCTCTTGTTCTCATATATTTAAATGACAGCTGCTTATTGTAGGGAGGGATAATGAGGCTTAAGTTTATTATTACTTTTATACTGATTGGATCACAGTTCAAAACTAAATCAAGATTTGAAACAGTGATGCAGCCAATGGTTATCTGGTGGCTTTATAATGTAAGTAATGGTGAGCTATTTAAGTTTATGATGATATAGATCCTACTAGCAGGAGGCCTCTTGCGTTTACGTGCTGACAGTGTCTCTCAGAGCTCAGTGTGACTAACAGCACAATAAGGAGCGCATACTGCTGCTTTGAACAAGGTTTTTCACTTGAAATTGATCCATGTTTCATTCAATTCCATCATGACTGTGTCAAAAATTGTATTGTCTTGCTAAATGAATTATTCATGTTCATTTCACATTCACTTCACAATCTATCAGACTAAATCTTATTTTTATATTTGTATTTTTTTAATGGAACAAATGAGAAATAAGAAGAAGAACAACAACAAGAATATGTGGACGAATTTAACAAGATTGGATGAAATAATTCAATGAATGGATAAAACCTCTATCTCTGATAATTTTGAAGTACACCAGTATACATGTGAAAGTAACAAAGACACTACATCTGTTTTTGTATTTGGAACAGGTATTAAGGTTTCCCCAACAGAGAGCAAGGGAGACCAGAGTAGTGCAATTTCAGGTATTGAAAGAAATCAGATGTGTCACCTAAATGCATCTCATGGCGCTGAGTCAGGGGCACTACAAGTTATATTTGAAATACTAGATTTGACTTATTTTGCAAGAAACCCCAATTGTTTTTGAAATGACCAACTGCAAGAAATCAAAGCTAATTGTTATTCATGCAGATCTTCTTCTGAGAAATGTCCAGTCACAAGTCCTCCTCACTTCTCAACTGAGGAGGAATAGCTGCTGGAACTCCTGTGAGGGCACAGCTGGGCTGGTGCCTGGATTTGCACCATCTATTATTTTCATAACAGAGCAGGTGTTGCAGTTTTTTTTGTACACTCTATATTTTGTCCAGTGGATCTGTGAGAAAGAGGCTCTGACACTGTTATTTGGTTTGAAAAAGCATAATGTGTTCAACTGCACCCCCTGCTCCAAGGTCCTTTCTCTGTTCTCCCCTCTCTCTGACTGTTAGACCTTAACTTTGAAAATGAAAGCAAAACGAGGCAGAGATTTCTTAAGAAGCTTTTCGTGTGCACAAAATACACAAGAGCTGGGATGACAGAGGAGGAGGAGAGAGAGGAGAGACTGAACTGCAGACAGAAAAACTTTAAGAAGAGGAAGGGAGGGGGGAGATAGGCGGGACAAAGTGAGAGAGGAGTGGAGAGGTGTAGAGAGTCCAAAAGGAGAAAAGGAGAGGGAGATAATAAGAGTGCAGTGAATGAAAGCCAGCCTGCAGTGCAGACAGACTAACAGCTGAGCTGGAGGGTCACTGAGTTCCTACAGAGCAGAACAGAGCCGAGTACAGAGAAAAGGAGGGTGAAGGAGCAGAGAAAGGAGAGGGGGTGTTGATAAACAAAGTTGTCTTGTTGGAGGAGCCCAGAAACTTTAGCCTGCTTTAGCTCCACAGACTAACAAACCTCAAAGACACTTCAGATAAAGAAGCTCAGTGGAGGTAACAGGCAGCAGAGGGGAAGCGGAAAAATAACATCTTTTGGAACTCTAGAAAAGTGCAGATCATCAATAAACAACCAGCTGGATATCATGGAGTTACTTTTCTCTCTGCTCTCACATCTTTTCCACCCTGACCAAAAATTTTTTCTTACTGGTTAAAGTACAACTACATCCAAAGCAAACAGATTGCGATTGAACAGCAACTACCTAAGCTGCACACTAGAACAATTACACTTTCTTTTGTCTACATTCTTCTACAAATGGGGCATGTGGAAGTCAAATGGGTTCCAGGGAGTTGTTTGAGCTCCAGGTGGTCTCCACATCCTTAAAATGAACAGCAGCTCAATGTTTTGCTTTCATTAACAGCTGGGATTATGAAAGACTGTCGGTAAAGGGAATCTAGGTTTTGAGCTGAGAAGCTGATTGTGATGATTTTCAGCAGTTGGGGTGAAAACTAGACAATGGAGACTGTCCAGCATCTTAAAGGCAAGTATAAACCACATTTTAGATGAAGAGAACCTTTTCTTGATCAATTTAAACCGCATCCTCAACTCGAACAGCTTGTATTTCAACTGAACACATGATTGCATGGTTGTGTAGAAACGAACACACGTACGGATGGTCTTTACTCACCTTACACTCTCCGTTTACACACACATCCAGAGAGTCATCTCTGCACGGAGTACCGTCCACCACAGCAGGAGCTCGTTCTGTGTAGAAGTTGTATCCCTCGGCTAGGCAGTTGAGAGAGCAGGGTTTCACCCCACCTGGACACACAAACACAGACCCACAAAGAGCAAGTATCAACACACAAGATCTATCCACATTAGCACACAAACACTGCCAAAATAAACACAAATGCAGCAGTAGATGAACTGCAGGTCTGCATACATCTGTTTCACATAGTGTATTCATAAAGTCTTAGAACTCAAAGGGAGGATGGCCATCATAGCTCAGTGGGTAGAGTGGCCGTCTTGCAATCAGAGGGTTGGCTGGAGAGCTTGTGTCAAGGTGTCCCTGAGTAAAACATCAAACCCCTAATTGCTCCTGATGGGTTGTGGTTAGCGCCTTGCTAACGCTTTGTAAAGCGCTTTGGGTACCTTTCAGGTATAGTAAGAGCACTATATAAATACAGACCATTTACCATCTTCTGTTCTTTCACATTTTGTTATGTTGCAGATAAAGATAAAATCATTTATTTTCCACTCACCAATCTCCACTCAATAGCCCATAATGACAAATCAAAAATAGAATTACAGAAAAATGATGCAAATTATTCAGTAAAAACTGTAATATCACGATGATGTAAGTATTCAGACCCTTAACTTAGTACTCAAAGCACGTTTGGCAGCGATGAAAGCCTCCAGCTTTCTTGTGTGAGATGCTGCAAGCTTTGCACACCTGCATTTGGGGTATTTGTACTGTTAATCTCTGCAGATTCTCTCAAGCTGGACAGCCTTTTTCAGGTTACTTCAGAGATGTTTGACTGGGCTAAGTCAGGACTCTGGCTGGCCAGCATTGTTGGTTGTGCACTTCGTATCACTGTTCTGTTGGAAGGTGACGGTTTGGTCCAGACTGAGGTCCTGAGCACCCAGAGGCAGATTTCAGGATCTCTCAGGATTCTGTTGTGTTCAGCTTTATCTTAGTCTCCCTGTTCCTGTTGCTAAAACACAACTATGGCAAACAATTCTGGTCTCCTCAGAACTGAGAATCAGGTCCCTTACAGTCTAAGAGTAATCTAGGAGTTTTTTTTTTTTTTTTACAAACTCCAAATAGGCTTTTATGTTTCTTTCACTGAAGAGAGGTTTCCATCTGGCCACTCTCCAAAACAAACAAAAAAAAAACAGATTGCTGAAGTGCTGTGGTGATAGTTGTCTTTCTGGAAGTTTTTCCCATCTCCAAACAGAGTATTTGGAGCTCAGCCAGAGCAGCCACTGTGTTGTTTGTCTCTTACCAAAGCCTTTCTCCTTGGATTGCTCAGTTTGTGTTCTGGTTGTTTCAAACTTCTCCCATGCTAAAACTGTGCTGGTAGCTATGCTTTTAGGAAACTTCAATGCTGTAGTTTGTTTTTGTTCTGTATGAAGCATTCCCCAGATCTGTGCTTTGACACAACTCTGTCTTTGGGCTCTGCTGGCAGTTTCTTCTACCTCATGGTGTGTTTTTTGCCCTTATACACACTGTCAGCTGTGAGACGTTACACAGACACTGTCTTTCCAAACTGTCTCAAAACTGAATTGCTGCAGAAAGCCTGATATTCCACTAGCAGCTAGGTAGGTCATGTAGGATATTTAATTTTGAACACCTGATTGAGGAATAACATCAGATGCAAAGTCCGCCCTCATGTAAATATTAATGTGATAATACTGTAATCAAATCTGTTTCAATTTTGTAAAGGTATGCGGTGTAAAGTTTGCATGACGTGCTGACATGTGATACTACTACCACGTGTAATTTTCATTATTTATTTAGTCGTGTTTGTCTGTTTAGCTGTGACGATGTGGACCTAAGTGTGTGCAATTGTGACCTGCAAAAGGACTACAGCTGGAAATTAGCTTTAGGCTGACTATGTTACAATGCATCATATGGAAACATTTATGATTAATAGCCTATACTGACCCACAAACAACCAAAAAAACAAAGTCTTTTGCACATGTTCTGCTGCATGGATCACATTAATACAGGGCTGCAGACAGAAGAGGCTGTACAAGAGAAAAGGAGTCTGCAGGGGAGTAGGAAATGTTTTTCTGTGCTGACTAGTGAGAACAAGCAGCTGAATGTGATTATGTTTCTGCTTCCCTGGAATACACACAAACGGACACCAAACTACTGAATATTACCTCAGTGAATGCATATAAACACAATACAAGAGGACAGTGGTTTCATTCCCACTGCACCAAGGCTAGGAGAGATCAACTAAAAAACTGACAAACTGTTTTAACAAACCTCATGAGTTCAAGATACAGGTTCAAGATTGTGGTCTTGGGAGAGTTCTCAACTAATCTTTACAGCAACAAGATTTGTGCCGGGAGAGTTTACCCTCATAAACGACCACAAAAAGTTAATCAAAATAAAATTAAATCCATTCTGACATGAGCATATGAGTAAAAATATAGTAATGGTACACGTGAATGTATGGGACAGCCTGAGTCAGTTGAATTACTGGGAAGCATGTATGAAAGCTGAGGCCAATCCAGACCTTCAGTGTTCTGCCTGAACTAACACTGTGCTTCATTTGTATAGGGAGAAATTCCATGAATTATGGACAACATTACAAAATTAATGTTGGAAATAAAAAAGAGGTAAAGTACAACCAAAGTCAACATTAACATTAATCTGTGCCACATACACCAAGTCAAAGTTAAGCTAAATTTCCTCTTTACTGTTTTACGGATGTGTATATGTTTAATATTTAGTAGTGGTGCTGGTGTGAGGAGGTTAAATACTCTGTGGCCAAGGAAACACTTAAATATACCAACACAAGACACCCATATACACTCGCAGACACACACGGTATTGCTAAAGGGCTCCTCCTGCCAAGTGGTATATATCCTTCATTCATCTGCACAGCTTGCCAGCAGCTCCACTATTTGAGTGGCTGTTGACATCAGTCTGGGCTGCGCTTGTTTTTCCTGGCAGCTCTGAAGCAGGTACAGTATAAACTGGAAAGACAGAGAATGTAAGAAACTAAGAAAGAAAGAAAGAGAGTATGCACTGGCAGGATTTGCAGACAATAAAGTGGTCAGACTACGGAAAACTACAATTCCCATGTTGCCTAGCTTTGGCAGGGCACTCATGGCTTGAAGCGGGGTGTGCGTATTATAACTTAGAGGGTGTGTTGTATGGAGTGTGAAGGTGGAATGTGAAGGCTGTTGGACTGAGAACAGTGATGTCGAGCAGCTTGTTTGAAGAAAAAAAAAACTGCTCAAACAAGAGACCTTCTTAATGAATCGTCCTTGGCTGTCTGAGCCGAGAGAGAAAGGTTCTCCTTGTTCTTGGTGTCAGAACAGAAATGAGAGATTGCATAATGATGCACTCAACATAGTGAGAGAGGTTTACAGCAAGGAGGAAAAGAGAGAAGATGATGGTAAAAGTTTCAGGGAGGATGCTGAATTGAGAAGCTGTGGAGAGTGAGAGGCTGCAGCAGACAGAGAAGAGGCTGGGCGGTGTGATCTGGACTTAACGCGGGGCAGAGACCATGGCGCTGGTCCTATTTTAACAGCTGCAAGGGATTTCCATTGTAAAATCAGCTGACTTGATGAAAGGAGCACTTGTTGCCTGAAGTTGGAATTGGAAGACTGACCATCTCTGTAAGCCATTATGTTATTGGAGGGCCAGATTAAAGGCAGTTATGTCGTTGAAACTATTTATCTTTCACATCCAGGTTCAGCGTCTAGCGCTCATCGGCAGCGAGGAATTCTTGCAAAGCATTGTGGGATGCATGGCTCTCTGCAGCCAGCATCTGTAGGCCAGACAGGAGAGAGTCTGCAGCTTTGATTCACACACACACACACACACACACACACACACACACACACACACACACACACACACACACACACACACACACACACACACACACACACACACACACACACACACACACACACACTACATCGCTCTCTTTTTCCTGACTTCTGTTTGTCTGCTGTCATCAACTCATGACTCATCTGTTTTTGTCCATCTTCACTGTTTCACCTTCATTATTCCCTTCTCATGTTAAGATTTCACTGATGTACTTCTACAGGACAAAACCTCTAAGTCTGTCATCTCACACAAGGAAACAAGTGCAACATCAATATTTTTGAACTAATGAGGTGTGACAAAATACAAGGACGTTGGTTGCTGATCACAGGATTCAGCTGCCACACAGTAATGAGGTACATCATGGTGTTGACCAACATGGGAAAAGCAGCAAGTCAATTGATCTTTTTTGCTGTTCTCACAGGTGGGTTTCTGGCTACAGTCAATTGCCATCTGTAACAGAATGAATTCTGAGGACTTGCATCAAGTTTTTGGGTCTGTAAAGGATTATATTTTTGTGACAGCAGGCATCATTTATGTTCACAGTGTACTCACGCAGTTAATTGTTGAATTTAGGGAATTTAGTAACATTACTAGAAATATGGTTCAATTTCAAATTTTTTATTAATTTTATTGTATAAAAGCAAGTCTTACCTAAAGTAATCTGGCCTGACACCAGAGAGTGAACTTTTTTTGGTTGAGATTGTGATGAACAATGAATGAGAATGCTCACCAGTACCTCAAAGGATTTTAGTTTGGTTTGTTTGCATGTCTTTGAAGCTGAAAGGGGCATGTCGGCACCACATGACAAATTGCAAACACGGACATGTCTGTCTGTGAAGAAGAAACTATAGTCTCAAACCAACAAGAGGAATGAAAAAATATAATACAGACTAAAAGCAACACAGCTGTTTCAGCCAAAGCAGGAGGGAAAGCTGAAAAAAATGGTAATGCACAAGTTAATAGGTTTATCAATATCACTGCCCAAACATTAAGGCACAAGTGGATCTGACTATAATTATAGTTGTGTATTTCATTAAATTATTATGTTGCAGAGGGATTCTTAAGGCATGTAATACAACTTTCATTTTATTTTTTCAGCCACAACTCTGGCAGCGTTAAACAGTCTTGGAAGCAAGTAAAGACCAAGAAGAAAAACATAATTCAAACCAGTAAGTAGGCTGACTGCAAACATTATAAGGTCAACAAGTACAAGGCTTTGGTGCTTTACCAGTTTCTGTTTTAGGAATATATTGCTATTCAAAGCACTATAAAAAATGGCTTTGAAATTGCTTATAGCCAACAGGGAAAAAAATAAAGCAAGAAAGACTGGAGTTACCTTCACTAGAAATCTGTCCCTCATAGCTATGCTCATCAGGGAAAGAAAAGAGTCTAGACGGACTCTAAAAACTACTATACCCGCGGAGCTCTCTCACCATCCATGCTCCAAGAGATCTTATAGAAATGCTAATACTGCTGTTCAGGAGTACTAATTGATCAGTAGCTTTTAGACATACTGATCTGTTGTCTTGAAATTAACCAGCTCCGGAGCAGGTCGAGTGTGCAGTTACCATGGTGATGTACCCCCGTAAGAAGCAAACCTCTGTCACTCACCTCCCCTGTAAGGCTTCCAGGTGTAGAATTTCCCGCGGAAAGGAATGCTATCAAAGTCGGAGCACTGAATCTCTCTGAAGTCTCGAGAACCTGCAGGACACTCCTGCAATATCCACAAATGTACACACTCATATGTAGGCATGTACCGGAGAAAGGAAAGCCGACACACAGGACCAATTAAATCAAATAATATTCCTGATTTTGATTACGGTGTGTTGACAAACGGATGCAAGAGAGCAGCAGTACTCACATCAATATTGCAGGACCTGAAGCGCTTTCTCTCCCCAAGACAATACTTTCCACCAATGGTTGGTCTGCAGTGAAAAGAGCCAGTCAGTCACATCTGAGTAAAGTTTTACAAGATCTAACCTCATCACATCACTACACATCAGCTTCTGGCCTCGACTGCCTGCCTTCATCTGTGTTTCCAGTGTCAGATTTATTCAGTTTTTTGTTGCGTTATTGTCTCTCCCAGACCATCAGGGCAACAACGCTGTGTTTTAAAAATAGACCTTAGAGGGAAGGTATAAACGCAGCAGTCAAATGGCTGCGTCTGCTAAACTTTCAACAAATTCAAACAGTATGGAACCCAAGAAAATGTGATGCTCAAAAATGATACAGGAGAACAGCGTTGGCCTCAGATTTGGGTCAATCCATTCTCAGTTTAATCAATTCAAGATGAGGCATCTGGTGACCGTGATTCAAAAGACTTGGCTGTTTTGTGATGATTCACTGCTGCATGCAAGAAGGTCGTGAATTTAGATCGTAGGACTGATGTTTTCTGGGTCGAGTTTTCAGGGGAGAGGGAGATTTTTTTTTTCAGTTTTATAATAACTGATGAAGAAGCAGAATTTCATGTGTGATTAACTTCCCACACTGATTTAATACAAATGCCACTGATCCACTATATTGAATAAAAGCATCTCCAAAATTGTAAAAAGTTTGTGTAACTGTTGTACTAACTGTCGCTGTAGTGTGTGACATCCTTCTTGTTTCAGCACACACTGCAGGACTAGGTGTGTCTATCCTGTGTTTTTTTATATTAATATTCAGCTATGATCTGGAAAGCCTCTGGAAAGCCTCTTATGAAATTACTAATAAATTTACTGCTAAGTAGATGAAACAGAATGCTCTACATGACATAGGATAAAATAATAACAGATGAATTTCGATGAAGTCAATGCGTATGAATGGAATATCTAAAAATATTACAGTGATATTACAAATTACACAAGACTCTCTACATTTTATCTTCACCATAAAGTACCAACGTCCCTGTTAGGGACATTACAGCAATATGAACTTATTCATATCTCTGTTTATGATGATTACATTTCCTGTGCACGTTTTGTTGCTTATATACAGTATGTGGCATAATCAACAACAAATTTCACTATTTGGCTGGCTTTTGATGTCCACAAAATTAAATTTATTACAACTGTACTCTGTTTTATGGATGTAAACAGAAGATCACTAGGACATACTCTAATTCATTTTCTCACTGGTGCTTTTGATTTCCTCCTTTATGGCCTGAAGTGACTTTAGCTTTACCATAATTGTTAACTGCTTGATTAAAAGAGTAATAATGCATTTCAGACTGGTCACAGGTCAGCTCTGTACCTGGGGCTGTCACAATGTCTGACAGAAGAGGAGACTCCACCTCCACAGGTCCTGCTACACTCCTCCCAGGGAGACCACAGACCCCAGCCGCCATCCACGCCCTCAGGACGAGTCCCATACGCAACACACACCCTCTTATAGCACCACTGCAACACACACACACACACAGACACACACAAACATTTAGACACTGCAGATACATGCACATTGAGTCACTATCAAAGAGTTAACGACAAAAGCAGCAGTTACCAACTGACAACCCTGGCTTTTTTGTTTTCAAATTTAGTTTTTCTGGATGCTTTTTTTTCCCCTTTTCAAACGGTTAATCTGACAAGAATTTTTATTGGAAAACATGCCACCCAAAAAAAACAACAAAAAACATGATTCAGCATGAAGACACGTGCTGCATTTTTATTCTTGTAAACAACAGGAGAACCAGTCCCATCATCACCACATATGCGATGTTCGCGATGAATACTTTGAACATGATAGCCTAACTTTTAAAAGTATAATATTTTCAGCATTTACCCCTTTCTCTATGGTGTTGGTCTGACAGATGGTTCCCTCTGCAGCAGGAATGCTACTGGTGATGCAACGGTTGCTCTTACTCATGCACCAGAGTTCACTGCAGACTTCCTGTGAGTGTGAGAGAGCGAAATTAAGAAAATAAAACACTGGCAATAGAGAGACACAGAAAAGAAAACTATGAATAACTGTCAGTCTTTTTTTATACATGATTATTTTGGAAACAAGAGCAGAAAGACTTGTTCATCTTTCTCTCCTCTCCCTCTACAGCAATGCCTATAACACATGGGGTTATGTTTTACTGTGTACATATGCTCTGACCACATAGTATCGATAATAATGAGTCTATAAAGCTGTTTGCTGTTCCAGATGTCCATTCACTCTGAACCTGGCCTTGTAAAACTTGACCATGCAATAAAATAAATGCTCTTCAGCAAAGGTACTGCAAGATGTTTTAAATCACAGATTTGAAGAGAGAGCCAGAGGAGCATGAATCAAGAGTGAGCTTTGAAAAATAACTTCCTAAGGTCTATTTGATGAGCTGAATGTAAAAATACAACAGAGAGCAAACTGGTGCAGTTGGGACCATATAGGGAGCTTGAATACATTTTTAAACTTGAAAGAACTTTTGTCAGGTCTGAAATGTGACACAACCAAGCAGCAACCTCCAGAAGTATCAAAGTCTGCAGTTCCTCGAATGTCCACCAAAAGTCAGTCAATCCCCACAGACCTCCATGCTAAAATGCCATACTTGGAGCAGAAATAAATACGTTTATAGTCTGGTACAAAAAAACAGTTATGGGCTCTACAGCTAATTTCCCCATTCATGACAACTGGACGAGAGGCAATGTTGTGAAGACGTCACCCGTTTAAATTATATGGATGCTTAAAGATAACTAAGAGCACGGCTGGTTTGACCGAAGCCTTCATAGGACAACCCATGACCTGCTTCAGCTTCACTCACGCTCCACCTCTGTGCTCATTTTTGGATTAAGACAGCCAAGACTGAGACAACAGGAGCCACAGAACTGATCTTACAAACTGTTCTCAAGGAAATCTATGGGTGATGTCACACAGGGTTCGTTTATACAGTCAATAGACACAACCAATGAGCCTCATTCAAATCCACAATAGCAATCCAGTTGCCTTGATTCAGGATGTTTCCTTCTTCTAGAAGCTTGAAAACATTTGTGGACAAAAATAAAAAAGGGAAAAAACTACTTAGATTATCTTGAAGTCCTTATATGATGTGTAATACTTCAATTTTATGCCTTGTTTCTCTCTTGTTACATGGGATTTGCAGTTTTTTGTTCAATATATTTCATTTAATTTCAGAATTTAGATTTTTGTTATTTCTACTATTTTTTTATCATTTGTGAATATCTTTTTAACAAATGCTGCAGGTATATTAGTGATGACGAAATCATACCAAATCCATTGAACACAACCTTCATCATGCTTTTGAAAATAAAATGTAGTATGCCTTCTAAAATTCACATTCACTCATAAGAGCTCTGTAATTGGTGAGCTTTGGTGACAATTTTGAGACTTTTCTCTAGAAAAACAGAAAATCTTTTGACAGCATAAGTGTCTGTTGTTGACTATAAAACCTTTTTTAGCGCATTCCATCAAAAAACTATGACTTTGCTTCAATATCTTCCCAACTGAATTTTATAGAGAAGGTACTATAACACAATATATAGAAATATCGCATTTTAAAACGTCAAATACTATGAAAGTAAAGCATACGTTGAATGGATTTAGGTGACGTCCACATACTGTACTCACCGCATATTTACACTGTCGAGATCTGATGCCATATTGGAAGCGGCACTGCTCATCTGCATCGTAGGCCTGACCTGGTGCTGTGGTGGGATACACAAACTCCTGCTTTGGGGGGACATTGTTCAGACAGGAGCCCATGCCTGAGCTAAACAGGCCAATCAGAAGAGAAGAGTAAGATTTAGAATAGCTGGCACTGTTTCAGTTGTTTATTCTCAGACTATATCAGGTTTTATTGAAACACAGGATACAGATCATTAAATGTAAGTGGATTTGCCTGCTGTCAAGACCCGTCTGTGACTTGGATGCTTCTCTGACCATCAAAAATGTTACATCAACATCCAAGAGCATTTTTCTTTCTCAAACCTGCAATTACCAAATTATTTGTGGTGGTGGAGATATCTGATAGGCTCACTCACTCCAAGAAGCTGGTGATGTAATCCCGGCTGCAGGCGGACCAGATGAACGGGTTTGTCTTCATGGTGATGTGGTCAGCCATCAGCTTGGCGGTCTCCTGGCTGCGGGGCCCACAGGCATTCCCCATACCGTCATGGTTCATCCCAAACCTAAAGCCCATGATGATACAGTGACAAGATTTTGAGGCCATGTGGACGGGTAATAATCCCTGCAGCAGCGATGGGGACAGTGGAAAAAAGATCACTGTGGATAACCGAGAGGGATCTAAAGAACACACATATGAAAGATTACAGTCCACAGCTGTCAGAAGAGTTCACTTTTCAGCGACAAAAAGTCTGTGACCGGATATTTCTTGACTGAAATGTAATGCCTGGCTGTTTTTTTAATTGGACATCAAGTCAGGCACTGATTTACACCTTGCCATGGCCTTTTAAATTTCAAAGGGGCTCAGTTCCTTAACTTAGATGGAAATATGTTTGAAGAACAATCCTGTAGCCAATTTATGCTGACTTTCATTAAACTGGAACTCTGTATAATATAAGGTCAAGTTTAGCGCTGCAATCAGTCGATTAATCATTTAGGTCAAAGGTCAATTGTCTTTTAAAGTAAAATAACTATTTTCAGATGAGAGGATTTGCTGCTTTACTCTTTTAAAATGCAAACAAAATATTTGTGTCTACTACTTTACATTCTTTCTTGATTTGTTAATGTGGTAACAACTTTTGAATTCTGAAAAAATATGACCCTAATACAAATGCTCTTGGTTAATAAATGCGTCATTTTGTCTACAAAATGTACTAAAATGGCTTAATCCAAGAACCCAGTGTAACTTAATCAAAATGTTTGTTTTACTGCATCACCTCTGAGCTCAGTGATGTTCGTCAAAATGCAGTGGAAAAAACATGTGATTAGAGAAAACCAGCAGAGCCTCCAGACCAGGACTGAACTTGACAAACACAAAATTCTGTATAGAAAAGGTTTTACCCACAAGACTATTAATTGTTGTGGTCCATCTTTAACACGACACGGTGAAGGGACAAATGAATGACACCATATGCAGATGCAGACGCTGATAGAGGCCAACTTGGTGTCTGTTTGTTTTCCCTGAACATTTATTGCAGACAGTGATAACTCACAGTAGCTGTGTCTGAGCCTGACACAGAATGTCCTGAAAGCTTTTCATCCCCCAGCAGAATAATTTATGTCGTGTCTTTTCATGTGGGTACTCTTCATCACGAACAGGCCTGCATTTGATTTAATACAACACTGTGATGCCAAAACAATTTCTATGACAATTAAAAACAAGTGCTGATTGTGTTCGAGTCAGGAAGCAGATTGTATGTTCACACAATAATTAACACACACTGCCTAGTCATATTGACAGCACAGTCTTGAAGTCTGAGAGCTTTAAACTACCTGTGCAAACCATTAGGAAGGTAGTACCGTCATGAATCCACCATCTGTCCTGATACTTCTCAGTGATGTTTGCATACACAAGTCAATGGGATACAGAATTATTGAGCATAGGGCATTACTAGAACATCTCTTAATTCAATGTGAATCCAAGCAAAGTTATGCATGTAGGCTGACAGAATTCCTGGTGTCTAAATGATTTAGACCACCTATATCAGACAAATGGATTAACAAAGTTTCAGTGTCATCCGGGGTAGCGATATAATAAAAACAGAAACATGTCCAGGTGCTGCAGCAGCCCCACATGTAACTAATTCCACTGTCTCTTTAAGAAAATAAACAACTATTAACACATTCTCAGTCCCAGCTGTAAAATGACTCATGCTGCATAAACTTTCTCTGGAAATGGGGAGATGTGATCTAAGAACAATCTCTCTGTGGATGGAACAATTACTTGTACCAGACCCCAGCAAAAGGTTCGAGACACCTCAGGTATCCCAGATATATTATGTTTCAGTCTCAGCTAAAAAAGGACCATGAATCAGGGTTTCTGTTTTTTCAGCAGGACAGATGCTTGGCAACACAGAGCTAGGAGCTTCTAATACTCTCATACTTCAATGCGCATGATCTCCACATGCAACACTGTGGAGTTAAACCCTGTCCTTAGGGTTTTAAAATGTAGAAAACAAGACAAATTTTTCTTTGAGACAGCAGACATGTGGGGGATCCAGGTGTTCTGAAAAAGCAACTATCTCCACTGGATGTATTTTCATATCTTACTCATTAGATGGTCCCAGTGGATGCACTCATTCAGTTGGCTAGTCAACGGCATGGCTAAATAGAAATGACTAAAGGTGAGGTTTTGAGTGTAATTCTTCTGTTGTGATACCTGACACTGTCATGTGGTACTCTGATTTTGACAAAGTAACTGGAATTTGGTAGCATTTAACAGGATTTTATTGAGCGAGAGAAATAAAATAAAATATTTACGAAAAAAGAATGTGACATCATTAACTAAAAAGCTTTTTTTTTTACAACATCTACAAAATCTGTAGATGTCTGAAGGTCCAGGAAATTAAAACTGAGTCTGCTACTCACGTATGTCCAATCTCATGGGCGATGGTAAAAGCTGTTCCAAGTCCGATGTCCTCGTTGATGCTGCAGCTCCTCTCTGGCTCACACATCCCTCCTACTGGAGCCAGACCTGTAACAAACACAAACACACACAAATACAGCATATAAATATAAAAAACATTACATTGTATAAGACACACTGACTGAATCTCAGAGTCTGAGAGACTGAGATATGATCAGAATCAGTACTCCAAAAGTACTGACAGTCTAGCAGCAAGTGAAGCAGCAGCTTAGTATCTTGCTTGCTCTGGTTTCAGCCAGATTTATGTTACATTGTTATTGATAAACAATGTACTTTCTTGCAAATACAGTCACACATAATCTGTATCATACTTGTGCATGAAAGAGTGTGTGTGCTCTTGTATGTCAACTCTGTAAGGATCAGTATGCGTTTTGGGTCTTGAAAAACGGCAATTTTTGGAAAGCAGGGACGTTTTAGTGGCTCCTCTCTTTGGACTGGACCTTCTAAGGGCTCTTTAAGAAATATGACTGGTTTTAGAGTTCAGGATACAGTAAATTTTAGAGCCTGTTTAGGGTAAGTGTTAGGTCTAAGCATGTAGTTGTGATTATTCAGCGGGATTGTGTATCACGTCGGAGAGGAAACAACAAGTATAGAAGTGCAATTGTGCATTTGTTTATGTGTGCGTGTGGATGAACGTTACCTAGGGTTTCACAGGGCTTGTTTTTTTGGATGCAGATGTCGTACCTGTAGATGGGAGGGGAATAAACAAAAATGTTGATGTCCGATAACACATTCAAACTCAAACAGAAACATCAATATTTAGTGTTTAATCAGAACTTATTATGGGTACAGACACGAACAAACACACTTGATATGAACTTGCACACACACAAACACACACACAACCCCACACCAAACTACAGATTGAATCCAGCGTCATCTGTCCAGACAACTTCCACCATCTGCTAAAACCAAATTGTTCTCCCAACGCCACCACTAAACCCACATCTTTAAAAAAAAAGTTAAGACATTTATCTGTTTCGATGCCTCCTCTATCTGACAGCTAACCCTCCTGCAGCGTGAGTTTATAGCACATTCTGGTAGAAAGAATAGGAAAGTATTTGTAGCCGCTCTGCCTGGCTCCATTGCATGCAGATGACTCTGACCAAACCATGCTTATGTTGTTCGCTGTTGCACATTCCTCAGTCAATAGCATCAGTGTTTTGTCTGTTTAATATGCATCCACTACTTTTGACTTCGTTTGCTTCCAGCAGAATCTGTAACAGAGTGCAGTTGGAGAAATGAAGGGACACCTAAGAGAAAGCATCAGTCTGCTTTGATTTCTGCTCACTTTCTCTTCATTCAATTTGGGCTGCGTTTTAAAAAAAAAATACATCTGTCATTGTCTCTTGCTCCTATCTCATATGTAGCTTTCACATTTTCTGTCCAGGTGCTGAGCCGTGCAGAGAGGCCCCCGCTACTGTCACCCCAGACAGGACAAGATACAGCCCAAATCTCCTGGACTTGGCATAATGACAGCCTGTGAGCAGACGGGCTGGGAATGTACGAATTCAGCTCGGAGGAAACACTGCTTTAACCCTGATAGGAACAAAAAGCTGCAGTAGGAGTTTTGTTTTTGGCTCAGCTGACTGTGTGCAGTTTGCTCTAAATCACCCTTATCTGTGTATGAAGAAAGCTACAGAACAGCGTTGCCGTTCTAATCGCTCATCCCTGTAAGACAGGCTTTTCTTTTTGTATGTCTGACCTGGTGATTAGCACAGCGGTGTCATGGTGAGCAATGCCATTGTCTGGTATGGCGTTCCCGTAGCTGCTCCGGTGCTGGATGGTTTTCTGCCACTTACAGAAGCTGTCCAAAGACTTCCCTGCATGGTGGTTGATCTCTAGTGTTGGCTGGTGGAGAGACAAGAGAGGGAAAACAGACTCAAAAGCAAATTTTTTGGGGAAAAAAATGAGGTATTTCAGTCTTCAAAGGCAAAACAAATCAATTTCATGAATTTACAAAGACACTTCATTTAATAAAATAAGGCTCTTCCAAAATCAGCAAAGAGGATGTTCCAACAATCACATGAGGGCCAAACAATGCTATGATAACCCATTCTCAGTCTTCCTGTATTGCAGTGATTCAGGCTTCTTTTCCACCATAATATGTTAGTCTTTCCGCCCTGTGAAAACTATGTATCTCTGCACCTTTGTAGTATTATGAGGGTGCAGAGAGAAGGAGAGGAGAGAGTGCGCTGGCCACAGCTGGCAAGAACTCGTAACCCAGGAATGCATGTGGTGACATAACTAGTAATTGTCTCATCCCACAGTTCCTCGTTTCTGGGCCCACCGCTGGCCTCATTTTTCTTTCCAGGGGCAGCCTGCCTTTTTCAGATCTGGAAACCAGCAACAGAACCACTCAAAGAGACTCCTCTCAATCCTGTCCCGACCTCAACCTCAACGGTCCATAGAGTAAGAATAACAACATTAATACTGCCCACCGCTAATGATTCTAACATTTGCTTCTTTACTTTGTCAGATAACGAACACATCCGAGCAGTAAATTACGGGACTAATTTTGAGGCAGTATATACAGTATGAATCAAAAATGTTCCCTAATAAGACAGCTATAGAGGAAACCTCAAAGCCACACTGTAATGCCCCTGTAATTCAGTATGATTCATCTGTCAGAGCGCAAGAAGGCCACACCGTCTCACCACATGCTGTTAATGGCAGACTAATAAGGTCATTTACTAGGTAGTCAGATGGCTCAGTCATCTCCTGAGCTATGCCGGTAAGGTCATGCACTTTTTATGAGCTGAACTCCTGCCTTGTGGTCAGGTGTGGCTTCTCACTCTGTGTCCTTTCTGACCTCCAGTCACTCACTTACATCATATAACAAGAGTGTCCAGATATGCTCTGTGAGACTGCCCTTGGGCAAGGCGGTGGTTTGTGCTAAATACTCAACATGAAAAACAGTTACAATGTCCCCCATGTTCTCCTTCCTATATAGCAGGAGTGTCAAAATCATTTTAGTTCAGGAGCCACATTTTGCCCAATTTGATCTCAAGTGGGCCGTACCAGTAAAATCACAGCATAATAATCTATAAATAATGACAATTCCAAATTTTTCCCTTTGTTTTAGTGCAAAAAAGTACATTCTGAAAATGTTCAGATTTAAGGAATTGTCTTTTTACAAAACATTATGAACAACCCAAAATTTCTTTAGAAAAATAAGTTCAGTTTCAACAAAATTATGCCTCAGTTTATCATTTACGCATTACAACTTACAGATCACAAAGTGTCTATACAGTAAGAACACATTTAGCCACAGGCATCTGGAACAGAAATGATGTAGTATTTTACTTTATGTTCAAAACCACAAAAGTCAGACAAAAAAAGACAAAAAAACCCCCAACAAAAACAAGACAAAAATATTACCAAAATGAGACCCAAAATGAAAAAAAAATTAGACAAACGACACAAAACAAAACAAAAAATAGACAAAAAATTGGCAAAAGAAAGTTATAAAGCGACAAAAAAATGGACAAATGACACAAACGGATAAATTTTACACAAATGACAGAAACAAGGTAAAAAATGCCAAAAGCGAGGAACAAAACGCCAAAAATACAAACAACACAAACGAGACAAAAAAAACCACAAAAATGTCAAAAACGATACACAAAACAATGAATAAAACAAAACACAAAATGACAAAAATAAGACAAAAAACACAAGCGAGACAAAAAGGAAACACAAAATGACAAAAAAAACAGAAACAAAATGAAAAAACATGAGATGAATGACAAAAGTCAGACAGGAAACAACAAAAACAAGGCAAAATGTTATAAAAATGAGACACAAAGCGACAAAAGAACAATGAGCAATCTTGTATTTTACTGTATGATCAAAACAACTTGTCATGATTTAGAAATTATTTTAAATTTATAGTTTTACAAATGTACAATCTGCAGGTAATGTCTTCTCTGTAAACTTTACGCTTTACAAAGTCAGCCCATGGGCCAGATTGGAATCTCTGGAGGGCCGGTTTTGGCCCAGGGGCCGCATGTTTGACACCCCTGCCTTATAGCATGCTACCATACTATCACTAATGTTGTGCATATATGTAGTGTTAAATCAAATTATTGGGCAAATTAAACGTTTGACCTTTTGACCTATGCTCCTAGATGAAGAGTCATGTTTTTTTACTGAAGAAAACATGAATGTGTTCCAGCATTTTATGGCACACTACTAATGTGGCTACAATATACTGGTCAGTGACAAGACCAGACCTCTTGTAAATATAGAGTCTGACGATGTTCTCTAGTACTTTAAACACATTTAGGTTTCTGCATCCCCCCTTGTGAAGCAGATTTAGACGCTCATGTAAAACACATCAACGTCTAAATCTATCTTTGAGATTTACTACACCCTGGACGTGCGTCATAGCAATGTTCAGAGAGGTCACTGTTTGCCGCAGAAACCAGCAGGACATTCACAAAGCAGCTCTGTCAGACAGGTACAAAACTCCCCTCATTTCTCGACTTTTCCGCCTTTCCTCAATCATCTCTCTCTTCCTTGCTTCCTTACATCCTCTCATTCCTGTCATTACAGCTGCCATTCACAGGACCCACTTACACACTCAAGAGTCCACCGGGAGCGGCGAGGAAAAATACACTTAAGCCAATAATTTGACACAAATAACAAGCTCACAGACGCTGGTCACGGAAGTGTTTGATGGAGTCTGGACAGAAAGACACAGAGAGAGCGGAGGATGGCTGTAAAGCTTATTACAGTCGCTGACAAAGTTGATTTACCTGGTCTTCCATGAGCAGGATGAGCCGTGTCACCACAATGTTGACTGCATTCCCCAGGCTAGAATCCTGGAACAGTTTGGCAACCTGACCTCCAGGGAAACAAGAAAAGACCAGTCTTAAAAACGGCTGATACACCAGTTGAGCACATTACAGTCGAGCTTAGACAACACGAGGGGATAGAAACATGTGGGGAAAAAACTGAAAAATGGCAAAACCTAGAAAATCAGAGTTCTATAAAACTAATAAAAGACCAAGTCACAGCACATTGTGATATGTGTGTATGTGATGTCTGTGCATAACAGCAATCTAAGCATTGGCCTTCCAATCATCAATTCAAGGAAGTCAGGCTATAATTGTGCAGCGATGGCTAACTGTTTAGTGGTAAGGGCTTTCTTGTGTTGGGCACCTACCTAGACAGGCTTTAAGCTATAATCAAACACTCCACAAACAAGACAAGTCTGAGTGTACCAGAGTTTAAAGAACCAACAGCAATAAAAAAGACCAGAGCTGAAACCACTCTTAGCCCTAAAGCTGCGCTCAGACACTTGTCATTACTGCTGTCTGGTGTAATTTGCTCCATTTCGCTTCAAACCACTGAGAAGACACTATTAGTTTGTGTGATTTTGTAACAGTCCGGATGCAACCTGCTTTGTCTGCTGACCAACCCTTCATTAGATACATTCCTAACACGTGTGTGTATGGTTTTAAAGTGATTAACTGTGTGCGAAGAGATCTCCATTGACAGAAATACTGCAGACTATGACATACAGCTCAAGCTTGCCTGACTAAAACATGTGGTCTCCCTGAGGAGCAACAGGGCAAAGTCTACACAATTGTATTTTGTTTCTTTCTATAAACATTATTCATGCAACTAAATAGGCCTGCATCTTGTTTGTTTCAATTTATTGTGTTGCTTTGGCACTTAAATGTATTAACAAGTTTATTTCTGAGTAATCCTTGGCTGCGGAGAAGCACGAAAACTTATTTGTGTCACAGAAGACATTTCTGTTCCTTCCAGCTCTTCTTTAATGTCGTAAAATGTTCACTCCAAGCTGTTTCTTTGTTTTGTACAATGCCAAGTAACCAAACCACCATTGGCTGATGGATTGCTGCTGAAATCTTAGAATAGCTGCACTATATAAAAACAAAACATGCTGACCACATCTTTTCAGTCTGATTCTGTTAGCGTGTGAAACTTGGCATGAAGACAGAAGAAAGAATTTCCCTCTTGTATTCATTAAGAAAAACTCTTGGAAAGTGACTGTTTAATGCTTTGTGCGAGTATCTTTTGTGTTGTGACACTTACAATATTCATGACAGCCAGGATGTACTGCTCGATGTCCCTGCGACCATGGTAACCCACCATCATCTTGTCAGCTACCACCAGTGTTTCCACGTAGCGCTCCCGGCTGACTGAGCGCTTCAGAGGCAGCTGTCCACGACCCACATGATGAGGAGGTGTCTTCAGAGTCCGCTGCCACCAAGACGCACCTTTCATTGGCTTCTCATCTGAGGTAAATCACATTGAAAGCATGTAGAAGAGTGCCATGAAAGCTCAGCAGCCAGTTTAGCCAGTTACCCATTAAAGACAAAATCAATCAAATAACTCACTGAAAGTTTTAATTTGGCTTTGATTAATGATAATTAGCTAAAAACACGTGAACGAACAACCAGAATGATGTCTGAAAACACTGCACATGACGGTAGAGCAGAATTAAGGCACAGCATTACAAAATAGCTCTTTTTTTAACTTTTATTTGTCAAAAGATGGTTTTCTGAACATACTTGTGCTTTTTCAGCAACGCCCTGTAACTACAGACACGGTCACGCCCAATCACAACTGGGAACTCAAACACAACCACAATCTTCTGTTGCTGGCTGGTTTGCAAATCAGCCTGGAGCTGTTTACTGCTCCAGTCTGGACCTTACTGCTGCCACTAAAAGGATAGCGTATCTCTCCTCTCACCAATGACTCCACAGGATTGGCCTTTGTACTGATGACGAAGTGACGACCGCTTGTAAACCACATGGGGGCGCCCCTCTGCTCTCTCCCCCTTCTCCGTCCCGGTTTGGTTATCTGGTGAGACAAGGGGTTCAATCAGGTACTCCTCTCCCCCTGCAACAATCACCCCCTGCTGCAGAGAGACAGATTTGAAGAACAGAATAGAATAGAATAACAATTGCCATCATGACACAAATATCACAAACAGTGCAAAGATTAACCAAATCTGTACTTATTATCCCAGTTACATTTACTGCCAAAAGACCATTACTAAACACAATCACAAAGTTAACACACACAAAGGAATCCATTAAGGAAAAGCCTGGAGCTGATTTTCATTTGTCTAGGTTCAATATATACTTTTATAAGTGACAATAACTTACACCTGTAATAATGTGATATCATCGAAGTTGCATAACCCCTTACCATCCAGTTTTCTTTAATTCACTTTAATAAAAGTAGCTTTAAGATTGTTTACATCTACACAAATCTTCACACTCAGCATTTCTTGTTTTTAAACACAGCATGATGCTATTGTATAAAATATTCTACACATTTTCATCCCCATTTCCCCAAAATTTAGTCAAGTAGAGTTGACATATTTGGAAACTTTTTGATTATTATTAGAATTCAAACATTTGGCTGAATAGCTTGACTTTGTAATGACCATGTTGTGCAGCTGTTACTAGCTGTGAGTTTTTGTACTGCTCATGAAATAACATCACTTACAAACTTAGAAGAATAACACAACACACAATATAAGACACCTATTACATGATCACAGAAATACAGAAAACTCCATCCATCCATTGCAACACGAGGTCAAATATTTCTTACAGTCTAGTAAGTAGTGGAGTTTCTTTTGCTCAACTAATATTTCCTGAATCAAGAACAAACTTGATTAATTACATCAGCTAAAAGATCCCTGAAATGATAAATGAATCTTATTTTTGCGCAAACACAAACACACATGGACAATAATATGTCCCATGACATTACTATTCAGTGCAAGTGAAAGTCTATGTTCATGTCAGAGTATTCAACAGTCGTTTAGTGACCCTCATATTTATACGTGTTAGACCTGGTTTGATGATAGATACTTGAATTTCCCTTGGGGTCAATAAAATATCTATCTATCTATCTATCTCTCTATCTATCTATCTGTGTTCAGACTGTTGCTTTATAGACACTGTCTCCTCTCACAGGGTCCTCTGTGGGGAACTGAACCATCTGAGAAGAGGATCAGGACCCCATAGAACAAACACACGTGAGAGCATGAAAGAGTGAATGAGAGCGAGAGAAATGAGAGAGTGAGACAGAGAGCGATACACTAACACTTCCTTTGATTCTGCTCAGATGTGTTGGCCCCAGTCGGAGCGAGTGTCTCCCCTGGACTCGCCGCGGCAGCTTTCAAAGTGCTTTTAATCCCATAATAAAGTTAGTGATGCTCCTCTGGACACACAGCCCGCTCGCGGTGAATGTGCTCATGCTGGTCTGACTAACAGTAATTACGTGTGCGGCTTATTAACGCTTTGTGAACACATCTAATCCTCAGCTGTGTATACAACTGTTATTGTGGGGTCTGCTGTTTGTAGTGAGAGGATACACAGATACACGGTGCTATGAATACAGCAAAAAAGCTTTCAGCCAACAAAATGATGCATCACAATTCAGAATATCCAGCCAAGCGCTTCAGATGAGAACTAACTCTGAAGCAGCAACAAACAGATGCCAGGTCTCTGTTGTGATGAGCTGTGATGACTTCATGAGAAAGGTAAATGAAATGGAACTGATGCTTTTCTAAGGGCTAAACATGTCTACTTTGGAAAGCAGAGATTTGACTTAACAATATCCTATATTTCCAGATCGCCTTTTAACAGCCCAAAGACAGCATGATAGAACCTGATGCACTGTAAGTAATAGGTAGAGGCTATAGTTCTCAAACTTCAAACAAAATGCTTCTAAGACTGTCTGACAACATCCACAACACAACAAAAACCTGTCAGAATTAGACGGGCAACTTCTAACAATTTTCTTGTAAAGATTATTTTTTTGGCATTGTGCCTTTATTCAGATGGTGCAGTGGCCACAGGAAATGTGAGATAGAGAGCAAGGAAATGACATGCAGCAAGAGTCAGGTTGTGTGGAAGTTGAACCAGGGAAACAAGTGTTAAGGATATTTTAGTCAGGACACCCCTATTTCTAAGTATTTTTATAGCTCTCTGAAGGCCACTTTATGTGGTGATTCACCAGGTGCTTGGAGGTGAGAAAGCAGGCAGATTTCTTCATAAAACCTCTTTCAACACTTTCCGTGTGTACAGCCGAGTGAAAGACAATCAAGTGTGCAGTGTTATCGTCCGTCATTTCCAGTTTCTGACATGTAAACAGGGTTCACATCAACATCCAAAACATTGACGGGGAAAATGAATTCCTTTTGTAACACCTATTAATCAGAGTTGGCACAAACAAACTCGGACGGCTAATGACAGCCGATGACAGCATTCAACTTAACACATTTAATAGATTCAGTATTATTTTTATCCTTTACACAACTGACTCCCCATCAAAATACTCCTGTTGACATTTGATGTAATCCTGACACTTTTTTCCACCTTGACTATTATCTCATATGATTTAAATATGGCATAAAAACTAAAAGGGAAATGGGGATAATACTGGATTCATTCACGATTAATGTAACCCCAAAACAACTGTTAAAGGCTTTTGCAGACTTAGAAATCTACAGTAGCATCACTGATATTTTTCACAACATCATCTGCTACACTACAAAATCTACAGAATATGAGGTAAAATGACTCCTTTACAAAGAATCCCTCCTTTGAGATAAGGTTTAAAAGGACCAGACCAAAAGACCACACCAGTGAGCTTGACAAAAGATTAAAGCTGACACGAGGATTCAAGGTCTGTTAAAATTTTATGCTTTGATGTTGGAATCAAGCGTTTCTGATCCCTTATTTGCTGAGCCAACGCTGCTGCTGGTGCTGACCTCACTCAGTGTATTAGCTGTGGATTAAGCTGGGAACTTTCAGTCTTACCAGGCCGTTACAGTTGCTTAGGGCAACTTTGCTGGAGTGCGGTTGGTCTTGGAGATGTCCTACGTAGTGGCAATGGGGAGAGTAAGGGTGACTCCAGGCTAATCGACCCCTCTTCCAGTACTCTACCCTGAACTGCCGGGACAACAGGCCTCCCTGTAGCGTCAGGTTTAGCAGGAAGTTGTTCTGTGACGTGGACAGCTGGTAGAAGAGCTAAAAGAACAGCAAAAATGAAGTATATAAGCACATAATATATAGATCAATATTTTCAATTTGTTAAAAGATGTGTGAGTAAAAGGACAAAAGAGTGAGTTAAATTATTTCAAAAGCATAATACAGAGTCAGGCAGCTTGTCTTCAGTGCTGCGTCTTCTTCTTTGGTGGTGTTGAGTTTTTTCTGTGTCCAGCATCTTGCCATTAGGTCCTACACGGACTGGGATGGCAATCTCATACTGGCCCAGACTGGACAGGAAAGCAGCTAGAGAGAGAGAAACATAAAGAAAGTGCTAAATCAGTATCAGAGTTTGACTGAATAAAGCCAAAATTCTGCTTAATCTAATTGACTGTAATTAAAAGCGGTTGAGGATTTGGGAGTTGCTTATTTTGAAATATGCTATAGGCATTTTTATTGAGAGACTAACCCAGTTGGCAAAGACAGACTTGCAGACTTGGCCCATTGCTGACAAGGCCCCTCCAATCCCAGTAACCCCTCCTTCGTGAGGCCAAAGGGATGTTGCCATGGTTACCGTGAAACTGTATACTTCCTGTCTGTCCCAGTCTGTGCCGGGGCCCTGGTGGAGATTTATTGTCCAAACACACACAGCTCCAAACAGCCAATGTCAGCTAACTAACAGGGAAAGGTCACCGGCGAATGAGTCCAGTTTTCATCAAACCTTTGGTCTCGGTTGCTGGAGAAGCAGCCCCTTCCCACACAGAATAAATACCCAGAGATCAGAGTTCCCTGGTACAGACTTGGAAAGCTCTGTACCAGGAAAAATCTCTCTGTAGGCAGCAGATAACTGTGACTTAAATAAACAGCAAGCACAATTAGAAACATTGTCTTCACACGGACCTCATATGGTTATATATGTATTTTTAACATCGGAAGGCTGGTGGAAAAACAAGCTTATCGTTCAGTCGTGAGAACTTTAATGGACAGAATCTCACTTTCCATTGAAAAATGGTGATTGATTCAGCATTTGTCTGCAATTTAATTTCATGTTTAATCTCCTTACATCTTCATGTTGCCAAAACACACTTCCAGTAAGGGTTTGAGAAGGTGTAAAGTTTTTACTGGAAGTAATTGTGAAACTATGAAAACAGTATTGGGAAAAGCACAGACCATTTAATGACTGCAGTTTCTAACTAGAAAAAGATTTAACACTTTAAATTAGATTTTGAACAAAGTCACTGTTTTGACCCTTTTTCAGGCTGTTATTTGTCTGTCAGACATGTCATCTTAGAAAGTGCCATTTCCGTTCCGTTTCCACCTTTCCTCATCACCACACCTCTAAAACCACCACCACCCCTTCTCCCTTTAGTTGCCCTTTAGCCATTTTTCTCTCCAAAATCATTAATTATACTGTTACCACCATAGCATCTAAACTCCTTTTGTCTCATAGCCCATTTTTTGTTTGTTTAAAATCCTGTTCTGATCCAGTTACCAATGTAAAATTTGAATTTAGCTTGAAGTACCTACAGATAATGGTTCAAGAAGGCTATCACTTGAGTAGTAAAAAGATGCCTGTCAATATTTTCTTAGCAATTTAATGGAGGTAACTTTGAAACTGTGCCAGCAAGAGTCGCTACTAGCAACAGATGCTTCATCTGAAACCAAGCAAACACTCAACTAAGACTAGCTAACAACAGCACATTTGCCTACACACAAAGAAACGTTCATTTGAAGTTGTGTTTCTTTTGTGTTGTCACCTACTACATAAAATTCCAACCTGTAGTCTTTTACTGCCTAGTTTTGTCGTATTCCAACACAAGAACACTCAATAAGAAATACTCTAGCTTTAGCAATTAGCTAGCCATATGTTCAACAGTGCTCAGCTGACCTCTTAGCAGTTTATTCGGAACTTGGTGCTGATAATGTCTTATTAGATATCTGTTTTTTGATTGTACAAACATATAGTGTTTTGGTCTCTGTAGGCTGATTTCATCCAAGAACATCAGGGGAAGTGTCTTAAGTGCATTCAAGAACATCTGCATAGTTTTTCCAAATACTGTTATTACTGTGCTAAGCTTTTTCAGCATGGTAGTGCAGCAATGTTTTTGTCAAAGTTTTTCAGGTTATCATTACACTTTGAGTGGAAAACACAGGTGGAAGGCCATCTTATCTGGCCCTTACATTAAGAAATAATTAGTGTAGTGATGTATTGCATAATACAAGACAATCAGATAAGACCTAGTGGGTGGTTTATTAGCAGAACTAAGAGAAATTAGGTTCAATATCAGCCAAATCAGTTGCAACCTAGAAGCACCATGACAAAACCTGAGCAACCTAAAGGAATAATCCATGGATGTAAAAAAACAAATCTGTATATAGCCTGAGTATTGATTTGTTTTTTACTCCAAAGCTCCTGTAATGTAAAGGCAAGAAACACTCCAAAAAATTTATTCAGTTAACAATAAAATTTTACTTCTTCTGCTCAGTTAAAAACAAAGTTTTAAGGCCAGGTTTTTAAATATTGTATTCGTTGTTAACCCTTTGTCGGAATCTCTCAAACTGACATCTACATTTGAAAGACAGGCTACTAATTTAACTGTATAATCACATGTAGCAGAGAAGAAGAGCAAACCATATTTGTGATGTTTAAAGTCATCTGCACATCACATCCAATATGTATTCTGAATGAATAATCAGTTATTAGTAATCCATTATTATTTTTTGGATTTGGACAAAAATATCTCCCTGCTATGGCACAACCTCTGAACTAGCACTATGAAAGAGAAATATCTCTTTACGAACTCAAATTGAAGAATTAACTTTATTTGTCCCATGGGGGCAATTCAATCTGGGTAGAGCAGTTGTTCACAGAACAGTAGCAACAACTGTACAATAGTAGTAGCAGCAAAAAGCCTACAAAGCCAAGAAATCCTGTTAATGACTACTTCAAATGAACTCCTATAATGGACACGGAGGGTACCAAACCCCATGAGCTCCATTCATCAAACTTCCTCAAAGCGTTACCTTCGTATGTGCACTGAGCTGTTTTCCACAACACATCCATCCTGCTCCCACAATCAGGCAGGTGGTATTAGCATTACCTTTGAAGCACAGGAAAAGCTCCTGGAGAGAGACTGAAGGGAGGGTGTTAATAAAGCAGATATAAGTCACCTCCGTGGGAGAGATTAATGAGACCTCACACAGAATAAGCTGTAATGAGAACCAGCAAAACTAATTAGTCAGCAGCTTGAAGTAAAGATTTAAGCGGAAGTGTTCTTACAAGCCTCTTCTTCCAACCGGTCACTTTTGGTCGTACAGACTTTATACTGTCTGTTCATACCACACAGCAAATACAACACATGTAGCTATAACATCTTGTCTTGATTTAAAAAATGTAAACAACAAAAAACTGTGACTCCACTATTTAACATGTCAAATTTGGATGTTACAAACTCAAAACAACCTTAATTAACACCTTCAGCTGGAAGCAGTGAGATCCAAAAGTGGTTTAAACTGTTAGCAATCTTGTTTGTCTGATGGCTTATGTTGTTTCCCCATAAGAACAGATACACACCAGATGTTAGTTCTTAGCAGCAGTGTTATATGGCTGTTGTTTGCAGAATTAAGCCATCTAAACACAGCATGTAAAACAGCTTGTTAATCACATCTGCATGGATTCTGTTTGCCAGAACACAAGAAAGTTACATGCATGGTTGAAAACAATGACAATAACTTCTCTTGTTTTTTCACATTAAATATTTTATGTTTAAACATCAGATTTTTTTGGAGTCATCCAGTTTCAAGACATTTAAAGACAGAGAAGAAATGTTTCTTTTACAGCTGCTTTCAATCAAAACTGTTACTATTTGTGTAAATAATTTCTTCTACCTGGGCCCACCTGATAAATCTGATGCACTAATGCATCACAGGTAACATAAAAAGAACGACAAATTACTCCTGCTCTGTCCTTTCTAGTAAAATCTGACAGTATAAACTAGAATATATCAGATGTTTAATCTTAACAGGCAGCAAACTGAGGCAATAGCAACTGCGCAGTAGAAGCCAAAACTGCTTCAGAATTTGAAACTGTTAATCAGACATCAAAACAATAAGTAAAATGGCAGTGGAAACGTGCTTGCTAAATTTAACCGGAGAAAACACCCTGACCAGCAGGGTCACATACTGAAGAGTCTGTGCTGATAAATACACCCCTGGTTCTGTTATCGCCAAATGAAAATAGTGGAAGGAAGTACTCTGGATGGAAAGCGGCCCTCCCTCCATGCCAGACACACCTCCACAGCACCTCAGGCCAAACACTGCTGCTCTGACTCTTTTGAAGCAAATACTACGGGATCAGGAGAAACCTGTAATTATTTATTTTTATATGTTTTATATGCTATGTTTATGTGCCTTTTTGTGCCTCTCCTGTCTTTCTTATGTATGCCAAGTGGGTGGCCCACATAGGGAAGTGATAAATACACACATATAGCCAAAAGTATGTGGACAACCCATTTGAGTTCTTTGCGTCCTTTCTGTCTGGTGGGGCTGTTTTCATGGTTTAATCCATTTATTCCACATAAGAAATTCCAGGTAATGAACTGGTGGGCTAGATGAATCTTTTGGATGGCTGTCATTTCGATAAACTTAATGAAATAAATTTGTCCCCATTATTCTTGCACGTTTGAAAATTGCAGAGCCTGACTAAACAACTTAGAAGTCCCCAGACCGTGGCTAACTGCTGTGCAGCTGAGAAGATGAAGATCACGTCGTGAAATTCAAATAACAAAACTCTCACTACTCCAGCACACTATTTTAGACAATCCTGTTGTTCCAGTTTTGCTGCAATAATTTGTGGTAGACCTTTTTTTGTTTGCTAACGTGACAATGCCAGATGACTTTGTGAGTTTGGTGTGAAGAATTTGACTGCAACCCTGACCTCAACCCTATTCAACCCCTTTTGGACGAACTGGAAAGTCGACTGCAAGCCAGGTCGTATCGTCCAACATCATTGCCTGACTCCACTAATGCTCCTGTGGCTGAATGAGATCAAATCCCTGCAGCCAGATTCCGAAATCTTGCACAAAGCCTTTACGGAGAAGTGGAGGCTGCTAGCCACATACTGTTTCTGGAATAAGATGCAGTAATATTATTTTTTTGGCATAATATTTGAGTGTCCATATTCTTCTGGTGGCGAATCAATGAACACTGATGGAATTTATCAATGGTGATTCTCATTTCAAATGCAAGAAAAGACTGCATTGTTGCATTTTTTCTGTGCATCACAAGTGAGAAAAGTGACTGATTAACTTGCATATTCTATGATGAACGAGGATATTCTATATAGTTAAACAGAACTGACTTTAATACTTTAGCTCATTACACTAGCTTACTTTGCGTGTTTTTTAAAAGCACAACAAGAAAAGAGAAATATAGAAAGTGCTCAAGAGGCCTAAAGCTTGCCTGCATATTTGTGCTGTTTGTCTTTTCAAACAAACACAGAGACTAACTAAATATACTGCGAAAAGCTGGACACCGAGTAAAACCAGCAAACAGCATATATTTCTATCTTCCTAGCAAGGTATCTCGGAGGTTGGATCTAATAGGTTATCATGTATGTTAAGATATAAGCGAAGACCTGGACTACCATCAAGTATATGGTCACTATGGTGATTTCTAGTTAATGCTGCATTAACAGATGCTTTGGACAACAACCTGAAAGCGTACCATTTATTACATCGTACAGATGTGAGTGTGACGAGACAACAACATAGACATCAAGCAGACATAACACATTAGTTTCCATTTGGCGCTGTATCTCTGTCCACCTACTGAATGTTATTTCTCCTTTTAGCTCTGCTTTTGGTCTCTACCAGGTCCTGTGGGAATACCCTGCAATTTAGCTGCTGAACACAACACTACATAATATTTAGTAGTTAGTTGCTAACTTGCTCTGTCTGTCTCTTGATCCTGAGTAAAGTGTGTAGAGTTGGGGGCGCCTGTATAGCTCAACAGGTTAAGCAGGTGAACCCTGTATAGGGGCTGGTCTCCGATGCAGTGGCCCGGGTCCGATTCCCACTTGTGGCCCTTTGCTGCATGTCTTCCCCCAACTCTACTCCCCATTTTCTGTCTATCTCTATCTCTCCTGTCAAATAAAGCCTAGAAAAGGCCAAAAATAATAATATTTAAAAAAAAAAAAAAAAAAGAGTGGATTATTGAAAGCTTTTTCTTTTCCTTTTTTAAGAACAGATGTCTGCCATTGTTGGTACTTATGTCGATGAGAGCAGTGAGAGTGAACCAAGACTAAAGCTGCCGGCCAGAAAATCTAAACAATGGGCTAAAAAATGCTGAAGTGCTCCTTAGTGCTGAGAGGAATTGCAGAGTTGGCTGATAATCGACTGTGGGTTTATCATCCTTTCACATCCCACAAAGTCCTCTAATTCATGCTAATGAAAAATACTGGCTATTAAAGGTTCCCGTACCTGTGGAAAACAAAGTCCCTGAGGGAATAGGCCATGTCAGGGTTTTAGAGGTGGGTTATTTAGAGGAAGTAGTGTGGCAGACTATTAGAGACAGATGGCTGTGATTGGTCAGAGGTTAAGTTTAGCAAATAGACAATCACAGCCTTGTTCTGAGTGATGAGACTCGGACACTCGGCGAATTTATGTCTTTTCCTTTAGGGGGATTTTAGTCATTCCAGCCTCGGTGTGAAGAGACAGACAGAGAGACTGTGTGGTCAGTGGGGCGGGCACGTGGCTGTGGCACGGCAACATGATTTGTGGAAGCAGAGTTCAAGTTCAGAGAGTCCAGACCTGGAGCGTGCCTCAGCCGGTCACACAGCCAGGTCAGACCTCAAACCTTTTCTACAGCTCATTTCAGCCAACTTTTTAATCCAAGCACTGTGCATGCGAATTATAGATGAAAACAATTACAGTAACAATGCAACACATTGTGATCTTTTAAATATTTAAACTCCTGACATATCATGACATAGTCAAACTTTTGGAAAACTATTTATTTTGAATTTGTAAGCTTGGAAAGTATGGGAAGTCTGTTTTTTTTTTCTGTACCGAAATGAAAAACAGATTTCACTCTGGGCACGTTGACCATAAAATACATTAATGTAACCCTGCTCTCAAAGACAGAAAATCATTAAAGCAACCCACAGAAGCAGGGATCACAGACAATAAACCGATAATGTTTTCCCACTATTTAAAAAGGAATATGGTCTGTGCTGTTAAGAGTGTATCTAATTGAAACATCAGTCTCTGACAGTCCTTAAACTAGCACTATGATGCCAAAAAACAAAACAAACTTGCATTACCAGAAATAAAGCTCACCATTAGGATATGACACCAGTTGAACACTGCTCTGTTGTTTGGTGCTAAGGTGCACATATGATTCTATAATAACTATACTTTATGAAACCATAACTACAAAACTAGAAAAAAACTGTAGATACAACTTTTAATAAACCAGATGTAAACAGCTCTGATTAGCAAATACATTTTTGTCTGGGTAGGTATGATTCAAACAGCAAAGCCAAGCAGCCATAACATTAAAACCAGCTGTCTAATATTGCGTAGATCAGCCTTATAGCACCTGAACAGCTTGGGCACAGACACAGACTACATCAGGCCAATAGATATCCTGTAGCACCAACAGCAGTAACAGCAGGTCCTTTAGGTCCTGAAAGTTGGGCATCAATGGATCTCACTCTATCAGATTGCGATCTGAGGAATGTCAAAGCCAATTTCAGCACCTTGAACTCTTGGTCATGTTCCTCAAATCATCCCTAAACAATGTTTGTACAATGGCAGTGAGCCTCATACTGCTGAGAGAGGACACTGCCATCAGGAAATACCACTGGCATAAACACGTGTACATGGTCTGCAGTATCATTCCAGTAGATGACACATGTCAAAGTAACATCTGCATAAATACAAGGTTTCCAAGCAGAACTTTCCCACAACATCACACTGCCCTCTCTGCTTCGCCTGCCTCCCATAGTGCATCCTGCTGCCATCTGCCCAGGTAAACAATGCACACACCCCTCAGCAGTCCACATTATGCAAAAAACAACATGATTCATCAGATCAGACTTGTTTCCTCCATGTTCCAGTACTGACAAACACATGGTCATTGAAGGTACACCAGAAGCTACAAGCAATGTGTTTTCTACCAGCATTAATGTCCGTCTCCAGTTATTGATGAATCCTAAAATCCAGTTTCTGAAAAACAGTGCCGCATATTTTTTTTTCCATGAAAGTAATCCATCCTGCCTTAAAATGTCTGAAATGTTACTCTACACTGTGGCCTTCTTCAGGATGCACGGATGTATGAAGCCTCAAATGACGGTCTAGTGCAAAATAGTACTACAGTATTGACTGTCTGATGACAGTAATCATCATCATGGTACCTTTACATCTTAGGTGGATTAGAATGTTTTGGGCAATGTTACTTAACACTAAACATGATTATTTTCTTATGGCATTTTAATTTCACTTGGTTTATTTGTGAATAATTTGCTGAATTAGCTAAAACAGACACCTATCCCTATATTTATTTTACTAGTTATAGGTAAAGACAGTTTTTCAGTTGCCTGTCCAAGAATTTTACTATTTGACCAAATATTTTGACATTCAAATATAGAATTATATATACCGCCACTGACTATTTTATTCACTCTGGCTTATCTGAAATGGATCAGAAACAAGAATCCTTAGATTTTTTTGTGTGATACTGGCTACAGCTCATGTTCTGGTTCACATTCAGGGTCATCTCACCTTGCGACTGAGAAAACTCATGTCTGTGACCTCCGGCGACCTCGGTGACAACCATGACCACAATGACAGTGCAGACCAGACCAGTCCTCCATAGCATTTCCATGGTTACTACAGTAGTTGCTATAGTAACAGAATTCAGTGCAGTGGTCCCCGGGCCTCTGTCCCAACATGTCTCCTGCCCTCTCGGATGCCCCGATGCCTAGCAGTGGGACAGCTCAGCGCTCTGTTGGGCCATGGCTGAGGGAAGATCCGGGAGTCAGCAGCACCTTCAGTGTGTCGGTCAGCGAGTGGTGATGGATCCTGGAGAAGTCCTCATAGAAGCTGAAAGCACCTGGATGGATCTCTCAAGGGGTGCAACAGCAGCGGTGGGTTTACGCTTCTTTCTGCTGCCCTGTAGAAGAGAAACTCTCAGTAACTACAGGAGGACAGCCAGGAAAGGGAGTGAAAGGGAGGGGAGAGACGGATTTAGGCTAAAATAGGAGGGAGGAACAAGGGAGACATAGTGAAACACAGACAGAGCGAGAGCATGAGATCCCATTGACCCATGCAGTTCCCAGTCTAACAAGACCAATCTACCCAGTTCAAATTCAAGGACCGCCCAGTCCCGTATTGTTTCTTCAGATAATCAATCTTGGCTTTGGCGAGGGGCATGCACCCTGTCTTTCACTCTGATGACCAGAGACAACAGTAAGTCCCAACCTGGGGCCCCTGAGGGCCCGCACTTTAAGCTGCCCGCCCACCGGAAAGAGTTCAAACACAAAGGAAGCCATTGATCTTCAAAAAAGCTGTGCTTAATGCCCAAACAGGGCTTGAAGTGGGTATTATGTCAGAGGGTCTGGGGGTAAAATGAGCCAATTTGAGAGGAGCAGCAGGCTGCCATCACCGCTACGCTGGCTGACTCTGGTGGTTGGTTGTACGGCTGAGTGATTTGCTGGCTGGCTGCCTGACTGTGCAGCTTACTAATTGGCCAGTGTCCTGTGTAGCAGACTGATGGAATGAGTGTCTATATGAAGCTTGTTTACATCTGAGCCAAGGAGTACTGTAATAAATATACAGACACAGCGTGATCGACAGATAATGTAGTAACTTTTAAGCACATAATAAAAACAAGCAATCTTCATATAGATCCCTGAGATTTTTGTTACCAAGATACACACTAAAGTATCTAACAGCTGTAAAATCTTCTCTACAGGGCTCTAGGACAGACAAACTACGTGATGATTTTCTCTATAAATTATCTCAATCTTGGTTTACTGTTTCTCTCCCAGAATTTCTTGCTGCTTATCAGCTAACATGACCAAACTGTATTGCACAACAAACGATTTCCTCTGCTTGTCGAAACATGGTGCCTACAGTTCCCACATTGCATCTGACCATCAACAGTTCATTTAAAAGGTCAAACTTTGGGGCTGAAAAATGAAGCCATCACTGAAGAGCCAAAAACCACAGTTCCTCAAAAGGCCATTTGAGGTTGCTCCAAAAGTGAGCCAATCCCCACAGAACCCCATGTTAAAATGTCCAACTTTACAACAGAAATAAACATGTTCACAGACTGGTACAAAAAATTCTTTTGGTCACTACAGCAGATTTTCTCATTTATGATGACTGTACATTGAGCTCATTTCTACAAAGCTCATCGGGTTAATATATATTAAGGGGCTTTATGTATTGAATATTTAAGGATGTAGCACCTTCTAGTGACAGGTGTGTACTGTCACAAGACAGTCCATGGCCCAGACATTCACGTTCCACATCTTTGTTAACCACGCCTGACGAACGTCAGCGGGGTTACTGCATTCGGTGCGGTATCTGGCTGGCTGGGTAAGTATGCATGTATGTATGTATGTGGCTATGTCCGTTCCAGTATCTCTGCAAGTGCTGAAGTCAGGATAATCAAACTTGGCACTGAAGATCAGTCTAAGGTCCCCTGCTCAGTTGTGGAGTTACAGGTCAGCAGATCAAGTAGGAAGGGAGATACGTACCATGATCAAAATTGATACATATTGCATCATTTGTTATAGGGAGGACAGGGTTTTCACCAGTAGAGGGTGTGGTTCTGCCCTCTACTGAGGGCTCGTCTAGTTCATTTTTAGATTAGCCTGGAGTTAGGAGGAGTCAGCCACTGCCAAGATGACAATGACTGGACACCCAACTTCCAAAGTGCTCTTAAAATACCTATTTTCGCCCATCTTTACTTACAGTCTGTGTTTCAGTTTAGTGCTAAACAATTAATTGACTTGAAATCAAAATCGCACTTTGAAGCAATGCAATTAGCAAATTGCAAAGGCTGCAGTTCAGGATACATATTATATAGCGTGTCTGTTTTCATGATAGTAAGTTTGTGCAATTCGATTGCAGAATGTGCAATAGTGAGATGCTGCTTTTGAACCATGAATGACATACATGTGTCACTGTCAGATTGTTTACAGAAAGTTATTACCATGCTCTCATTAGTTTATTTTATTACTTTATTCTATTATGAATATTACATTATTTATCTAACTAGACACAGTCCCGTCTTTTGTTCTATCCCATATGCCACTTTGTTGCAAGCAAGTTATATATTCTAATTCCAATCCTTGCATTAGAGTATAGAAGAGTTAATATTTTGATTGATGTGGCAATGATCCATCATATGTTTCAGATCAATTACACAGTAAAAATTTCACTAAAGCTTTACATAATAATGCCACAAAATCAATCAGCCCAAGTTCAGTCTGAGACTCAGGTATGCTCATGACAAATTCCTCACAATCACATTTCTCTGATTCAGCTTAAATCTAGTGACAAAAGGCTTTACAGCTACGAATCCAGTAGCACTCAACAGAACCCATAAAGGGCCTTTAATTGCAGCATTGCAAGAAATAATAAAGGACACATAGTTGTATATCATCTGCATAGTGTTGCACATTACCAATTTTTTGCAATTAGCAGATGATAATTACTGTTTCATACTAACAGAACTGAACTTAAACTGCTGAATGTAAAGTCTACAAAGACTGTGAGGCAGCACCCGCATGGTGCTCATTTGGAGACAGTTTAGCCAGCCAGGGATCACAAATTTAAATCTTGGCGAAGGGAATTTGGTTCATTCTCCACTCTACTAATTAGGCTGTCCTGTGTTATAAATAAACCCTGAGTTCCTTTTTAATTGAGCACTGCTCCCCTTTGAGTTCGTTTTTTACTTTGTGACCAACATAGAGCAAGTGTGCTTTATAATAACAACGGAAAATGACTTCCTCAGACCCACAGTGCCCATTACAAAAACAGACCAGAGCCAGGATCAGGAGTCACATTTTCAAGGGTGCTCTTCTCCTTGACTTGAGTTTCCTGGATACAGATTGCAGTGTCAGCTAAAACCCAACTCTTGCTATCCTCCAGTAAAGTCTGCCCACCCAGTTCACTCTCGTCCCAGCCCACCCTCCCACCAACCCTCCACCCCTCCCACCAACCCTCCATCCCTCCCTCAGAGCCGTCTGGGGAGAGAAGAGCGAGCGGAGACGCCACACTGGCCCAGATGGCTGGCGGCTAACCAACTGCAGCCAAAGGTAATCGGAGGCAGATGGGAAACCTTTTGGTGACGAGAGCAGGGGGAACAAGGTGCCTCCTGCAAAAAGGAGGAAAAAAAACAAGTGCAAAACCCGAGGGGAATGAGCGAGAGACAGCAGAGTGTAAGCTATGCAAGCCAGCTGGGAGAACCATTCTTGAGTGTTAATGCCCCAAACTGAGTGTGGAGGAATGAGCTGAAGGTCCTAATGTGCCCCTCGCTTCGTTTCAAACAGCAATGGGCAGGTACAGTAAAAGGAGAGCTCGCTTTAAAAACACTGAGGGGTCTTTGTACTATTGCAGCTTCCCTCATATGTGGAACAACTAAAAGTCTTTCTCTCTTCCCCTCCCTCAGGCTTTCTCCCAGTCATTTCCTGCACAAGCCAAACTCCCTTTCATTTTCATTACTTCTTCTGCTCCCGCTCTCAATTTATTGTGGGGTTATTAAACTTGCAGCTTGATATCAAGTGCTTTTCATTACCACTAACTCTCTGCTTGTTTATTTAAACCAGAAAAAGAGGGAGAGAAAGGACCCCCCAGTGCTGTCCCTTGGTACTTTTTAAGTAAAGCTGCTTAGAAAGATCCGTGGACAGCCTTCAACACGCATGCACCGCCTTGCACAGCTTTCCTGGTAAATTATTACTCCATTGCAAACCCCGCAGAAATACAGCCAAATTAAGAGCGAGCTGTCTCGCAGAGGTGATGGCGTTGTACATCTTCCTGAGGTCTGTTGTGCAAAACTTTCCCCCTGGGCTGTATCACTTCTGCGAAATAAAAAACTTATGTTTGTCAGCAGGCCAAGTGAGCACATACACCGACTCTCAACTCTCTGCTCGGTGTTTTGCTTGGATGAGCCACGAATATTGAGCATATAGCCGCAATCACGGCCAAGGAGGAAAGTGGTCCGAGCTGCAGACAGGCCACACAACTTCCAATGCTATCACAATTTGCAAAGAAGAAAGAAGAAAGTGAGGAAAAGAAAGGGGGCCGTTGTTAACAAGAGAGAGAAAAGTTGGACTGCTCAGCATAATTAGGTGAGAATTTAAGAGTGGGCCAAATTTGCAAAGTAATCAAGCCAGTGGACGCAAGACCATTTTGACAAGTCTTTTTTTCATCTTGTCATCTACCAGTGATGACTGACTTTTTATGCGGTGTAAGGGATGTACAGTGAATGTTATTCTTTTTTAAATACTGGAGCTCACTATGCTGTCCTTGTCTGTAAGTGTTGCCAGGGAGAGTGGAGCTATCCGAAAACTAGCACACTAATCAAAGCCATATGACCGGCTCAAACTAAAGTCTGTGTGGAGCGAACAGATGCTAAGTGTCCCTCAGCTTAGCTTCAAGTCTCCCCCCTCCTTCCCTCTCTCTCACACACGTACGCTGTCTGCACTTTGATCAGGGAGTAGCTCATGAAGCAGCTTTAGGTTCAGTTTATTATTTCATTAAACTGGCAGTGCGGCTTCTCTTTTCTAATAAGGCCATGAGGCAGTGAGATCAAATGGCTCGTAAGACCAATGTCACAAGTCAGACGCAGCATTTTCAGCCTGTCTCAGCAGCAATTGTTCCCTCATTGGAAAAGAGAGAAGCGTAGATTGGAGCAGATCTCCACACGTAACCCTGAACAGGTGAGAGAAAGGACCGGGGGATACATCTCAGACTAAACTCTCCGTCTGGTACGAAGACAGAAAGAGAAAGAGGCAGGCATTCCTTTCTCAATTTCCCCAAATAAACAGCGTGCAGATGAAAAGTGGGAACATAAACAGGCCGGAGAACCTCGGATGTGCTCCCCTCACTCTCAAAATGTGCCTCTCCAGTCTGAAACAATATTTAGTGAGAGAGAGAGAGCTGACTCGACACAAAGTGAGTCAGCCAACAGCACTGGGAACAGCACACATGGTAGTGGAAGCTTTTCTCCTTCTCTCTTTCATCTTACTCATTTTTTGTGCAGTTTTATCTGCTTTGGAGCAGCTGACAGCCGGAAAACACCAAAAATACTAATTCCACTGTCACATAAGACAAACAAGACAAGCAAATCCAAACATTTGAGCATCATGCCTGTTTGGGATTACTGCTCGAAAAATGATTTTGACAGTTGTTGCCAGTTAAGTATTTATTTCAACTCTTCTTTTACGTCACAAACAGAGCTTGGATGCAGTGCTGTGAATTTCTAGGTTGGGAGAAGATGTGCACAATGAGAGATGCACAAATCTAATTTGACAAACAGGTAGGACTCGATGTGGTCAGTTCGGTTTAAATGAAATTCAGTTGGCATCAGGTACCAAAATATGATCCCAATGAGATTAACACAGACATTGATGGATTTTTAGATTGGCACAAAAAGCAGCACATTAAGTTGATGTATGAGAGGAGTAAACAGTTGGAAACCTGAGAGAATATACCCAGGAAATGTCTACCGGCATCATTTGCAAACTACAAACCCACATCACAAATATAATCTCCATCTAAATGTAGCCAAACAGAATCAGAACATCATGTATAGATATGAAAAACACACAAAAAAATAAACATTGGACAAAAAAGATTAAGAACAATACATGCAGACACCTGCAGACTTCTGCAAAAGCAGCAAATGTAATGACTCATCAATCATTTCTGCTGTTCAGTGAGGGAACACAGTCATACATGTGTCTACATGTCATTCAGCTAATTACTGCACATCTGTAAGTCTAAAAATTAGGCTTTTATGACTGTAATTCGTACAAGATGTTATATACAGCAGGGTTTAAACGTTTCCTGTGATAATTGCATAATATCTTCAGTAACCTGTTGCAGAATTACTGCTGTCTTTTGCACTCAACAAGCTGCTCCCCCAGCTGGTATAGGACACAATGCCAGCCTTCACTCTTGTTCCTGATGTCTGCTGACAGCCACATCATCTCCACACACTTACACTGACAGCCCTGTCATCAGCCCAGGAGCAGACCTCCGCCACAAGTAGCAGCTCCAGAGGACAACAGCAGTCCAGTGGTGGAGATTTTAGGAACAATGCATTCACATATGACAATGATAAACCCACAGAGGTGCATCTCATGATCTACTGACACAACAATGACTGACTGGAAGATTAAGTAAGGCGGCATTCAGAGTCCCTGCAGGAGTATCTGTGCAGGAAGGAGCGTTCAAGAATTGACAACAGCCTCCTTCCAGCATCATGTCAAGGGCTCGTTTACTTTCAGAGCTGTGCATGAAAACTCAGAGAGAGTGTCCGGGCTGGCTCACCTACCTTGCCGTGTCCCCTTGTAGCAGTGTCCGCTGTGAGTCTGTCCTCTGTCCTCTGCAGCGAAGCGAGGAGGAGGCGGCGCCGGCGGTGGACTGAGGAGACTCAACTTCTTCCACTTCACAACCAGAGAGCTGCAGACTCATGCCAAGTTCCCCGAGATGGAAGCGAAGCACAGACGGATACACTTTCAAAATAAAAGGGCCTTCATTTACAAAATGGTACTGGTTTATAGTCTGGATTAGAGACATGTCTCAAATAGGAACCTTATGTATGTTTTATCAGTTCATCTCAATCATGACTCTTAAACCTCTGGACACTGTTAAATATAGAGTTCATGACTTGAGCTGTATGTCAAGTTTGGATGGCCTTCATTTTCTGTAGGGCGTGACAGGCACTGGACTTTTTGTTTTTTACCCCCTTGCATTACCTCATTACTGTCTTTTAAAGGCCCGGTCACACCGCCCGAACTTTGCTGGAGTGTTCCTGGAGCGGTGAAAAAAATTCATCACCGCTCGTAAGCGTTCACCACCGTTTAACAGAAGTTGGCCCCCGTTAAAGCAACGCCGTATACGCTCGGCCACCGCTGATGTTTCTGGAGGGGCCCTCCTACCGCTCCGAAAGTTTTGAGCTGCATAAAATATTGCGAGCGGTGAGGAGGGAGCAATTTTCCCCCACGGCAAAGTTCACCCCTGCTCCACCAACGCCCAGTCAAGGTTTGGCACCGCTAGACGCAAGTTCGTGGACGCTTGGGTCCTCTAGGCCAACGCAGAAATCTTGAATGCTGGACCACCGCTGCTTCGCCAGCGTTGCCCGGGCAGCGATTAAACGTTGCACAAACTTCGGTGGAGCGGTTGTAAGCGTTTTACGAGCGGACACGGGGTTGCTGGAACGGTGTCGGGCGTTGAAGCAGCGATCCATGGCAGCGATGAACTTTGGTTTGGCGTTGGTATAGAGGTGTCGGAGCGGGACCAGAATTTGGCTATAAATATGGGGAGAAATGGACCAGGAGCTCATTTGGAATCGAGCTGCCGTTGAGTTCAGACCTCATCTATATCGAATTTGCTCAAAGTTACAGTAAAACTGTATCACCATGGATGCTGAGAGACTTGCTATGATTGGTGCACTAGTCCAGCAGCAGAATCAGAACCTCCTCAGATTGCAACAAGCTGTTGACAGAAGGAGAAGAGAGAGAAGAAGGAGAGACAGAGTTGTGTGGGTCAGACAGTGGATACTGAGAAGGCCTGAACATGGACTGTATGACAAGCTGATGGTGGAGCTGAGGAATGAGGATCTTCAACTATTGACTTCTATCAAAAATCTATCAGAACTTGTATCAAAACGATCTGTTCAGCTCCGTAGTCACAAGCGGTATGCCGCTAAACCAACTTTATACCCCCGCCAAGCCAATGCCCGCATGCGCAGAACGCCGCTATACCAACGCTCGCGTCACCGCTAAACCAACGCTCGCTACCGCTAAAGCAACGCCGGCTTCAGCGGTGCACCGCTAAACCAACATCCGTGTTTTCGATTTTTTTCCCATTTTGTGCGCGGTGACGAGCGTTGTCGAAATTCGGCCCCCCCTCCCTACCGTTCAAGGAACGCTCCAGCAAAGTTCGGGCAGTGTGACCGGGCCTTAATGTTGAGCTTTACATACACTCTTCAATGATTGGATTATAGGTGCTGGCTTTCTTCTACTGAGCTCATAAATCCAGTTTTACTCATGATGTACCTGGAACAACCTGCAGAACAATCTAAAGCTGAACTCAGTTTTATCCTTCCTGGAATTCATGATTTTAATTTCATCTTATTTTACTTCCAGCTGTTCATGTTTTAGTTGACTGGTTTGTCATGCGCTCATTAATTGCTGTTTTGTTAGTGTACTAGCTTTGCCTTGTAGTGTAGTACTGTTATCTAAGTTTCTTAGTTTTGTCTGCATCTTTGATTTACGTGCTCAGCCCCAATGAAAATGAGGCCCTCATATACATATTGTAAAATGAGTTTAATAACAGACTGTATAAATGAATAAATGAAGTACACTTCAGCCTGTAACAACCCTAACAGTTATTGTGTATTTTGCAGCCCAATGCAATAGACCTTATTGTTCTTTTAGACTACAATTGTTGCTAATTTTTTTTGTCTTTTCATACATCAATTTGGTTTGTTCAGTTTTTGTTTCCTCTTGATTGAACTCACAGTATTCATATGGTGCTCAAACTACAATCTAATTTAGTGATTGCAGTGTTTTAATTGATACAAAATTGAGATTTTACAAATCTTTTCTTTCATTAAAGATTAAAGAGGTGAATCCCAGAGATTTTACTACTTTATGGAGGAATTTTAGGATATGACAGCAGTTTTCTTACTGATGCTTGAACTGTAAATACAAAACACACAGTAATATTTCAGTATTGCAACATCATTCAAAGCATGACAACGACAATAATTCGTTTTCTTGTGATTTCTAAATATTTCCAAGAGACAGTTTTTTCGAATGCCCTCTTGTAAGGATTCTGACTTTAAACACAAAAATCCCTCTTTTCAGGTTCATTCTTGCAATAGTTTCTATGACTTTAGCATCAGTTCAAACAAGTCACTTATGTACTTGTGACACTTGAATTTGGTAGTTAGAGTTGGATGGCAGCAACCTGATGATAGACAGGGTTTCTGCAGAAATCATAAATTTAATGCTTTTTAATGCCATTTTAATGCTGTACTGTAAAAAAAAATTAATGCCACAACCGCAAACTCAACAAAATACATGGGTTTGTTTTTTGTAAAAGATAATTTTTATATGAAAACTGTCCCTACATTTCACTATTCCTGAATCCGATAACCACCCATGACCAGCAGTCTGTAGTTATTCTCTGAAATCCGTGTTTTCTAGCCATTTTATTTTTGCTGGTATTTGCATTTCCCCATTTCCCAGCTATCCTCGACCTGGTCCAGCCTGCCGGCCACTTTAAAAACATGCAGTTTTTGGCAATTGCTTCAGCATGTTTACGCAGGTGCACATATGTGATGAATTGCAGTCTATAATCATATATTATTATTGTCAAATATTTTTCTTGAAAACTTCAGAAAGAATTTTTAATGCCATTGAGAATCACATTTAATGATTTTTAATGCCATTTAAGGCCTTAATTTTAGCAAAATCTCCTTAATGACTATCAATGCTTTTTAATGCCCTGAAGAAAACCTGAATAGATTAGTTGGAAGTATTTTTAAATGGAGATGCATTGCAGACCCATTAAAGATCAATCATTCTAGACACCACATAACCCAAATGTTCGTGCTCTTATTTTGCAGGAAGACATTTTGCTCTATGGGTTTGTTTTGCCTGCTTTTCGATAACTTGACTCTGCAGGATCCTGCTGACTGACTGCCAGATCTGCGACTCCAAGGAAGCAGCTGCAGCCGGCGAAGTGGGGGTGGTGTGTGTTCATGTGTGTTCATGTGTGTGTGGGCTGTGGGGGTCGGAGGGTTACTATCCCTGTCATTGCTTCAGTACTGTGGGTATTAATGCACAGATGCTGGAGAATAGATGCCTGTATGTGTCATAATGATTATTCTGTATGAAGTTAGTAGCTAGTTTACATAACAACACATAGAAACACAGACATCCCCCCACGCACACACACACACACACACACACACACACACAAACAAATGCATATAAAATTGCTTGACATGCACTTTGAAGCAAATGTTCGACATTTTTAGTGAGAAAATACTAGTAATTTCCCTCTTAAGCTAACTGTTAACGTACACAAAGTTTAAGGCTAAAGCTAGCTAGCATCCTAGCTTAGCTCAAAGACGTTTAACAGAGTTAAACAACTAGCATTCCACTATTTAGTAGTTTCAAAAGCGAGCCTAACACATCCAAGACTTACATTAATTCATCTTTTTTGATGGGGTCCTGACCTGTTTCTTGGTTGGGAGCAGTAACTACCTGAAGTTTCCAGCTGTTGCCTTGCAACTGCTCAGAGCCAAGAAACCTCCTACAAAGCAATAAATTAATGTTTTTACACCTTTGTTTTGTAGAAATTAAATAAATGAGATATCATTTGTTAATTAATGAGCTTTGAGATGCTGGAGGGCAATTTTTGTTATGTTTTGACTGAATCAGACTAGGCTGCTCAGTGGACTAATGGTTAGCACTTTCGCCTTGCAGCAAGAAGATCCCTGGTTCGAATCCTGGGGTGGGCCTGGGATCTTTCTGCATGGAGTTTGCATGTTCTCCCTGTGCATGCGTGGGTTTTCTCCGGGTACTCCGGCTTCCTCCCACAGTCCAAAAACATGCTGAGGTTAATTGATAACTCTAAATTGCCCGTAGGTGTGAATGTGAGTGTGACTGTTCGTCTATGTATGTAGCCCTGCGACAGACTGGCGACCTGTCCAGGGTGTCCCCTGCCTTCGCCCGAGTCAGCTGGGATAGGCTCCAGCACCCCCCGCGACCCTAGTGAGGATAAAGCGGTGTATAGAGGATGGATGAATCAGACTAGCTGTTTCCATGTCTGATCGTTATGCTATGCCAACCTATGAAACCTGTAGCTTCATATTTACTGTGTAGGGATGGTAGTGGTGACAGTTTTAATTGTATGTCCAAATTTGTTGAACTACTCACCTTAAACAAACTATATACCCCATATTATGCCTAATGATAGCGCTTTGAAGAGAGATTTCAGTTCATTTGCAAAGAGCGACGCTAGTTGTTTCCTGGTGTCTTTAGGCTTTATGCTAAGCTAAGCTAGACATCACCTCTCTGTAGCTTCATATTTGCAGTAAAGTTATCTATTTCCCCATTTATTGAGCTTCTGCTTCCTAGAAAATGAATGCTGGGAGACAAATTATCTGACTGTATACAGAGCAAGGTTAGCTGTGTCCCAGCGAAGCTTAGAAACCTCCATTCAAATATGAACATGATATGAATCTTCTCATCTAATTTTCGACCACTCCTTACAAGAAAGAAAATAAGCACAAATGTTATCCTGGTTCTTTAAATATGAAGCAAGTGAGCGTAACACTACACTAAAAACAGAGGAAAACCTAATGAAAGGTAAAATATAACCCAACCACCAGTAAAAATGAATAACTCTGCATCTAACTGTAAACCCACTACCAGTCCTGCCACTTACAAATATGTTCTTAATTACTTGGTTGGTCTATAAAATGCCAGAAAGTGGTAATAAATGTTGTCTAGTGTTTCCTAAAGCCCTAACATCCTGTTTTGTCTACAACCCAAAGATATTACATTTACAATCAGAGAAGAGGAAAGAAACCAGAAACTTAAAGAAGCTGTAATCAGAGAATTTTGACTTTTATATTCTTTTTTTTAAATACTTTGAACAGATTAATCAATTACAAAATGAAATAGTTGTCAAATAACTCAATAGCTGAAAACAAATTGATTTATTGTTGTAACTCCAGTCATTTTACGCGTTTTGTAGGAATGTTTGACACAACAATGTGTCAAATTTGGCTTTAGAGGGGCTGAAAGGTGGATTATGTTAGCTCTGGGCAAAGCTAAGCTAACTGTTTTCCTGTTTCCAGTCATTGTGCTAAGCTAAGTACATCCTAGCTATAGCGTGAGTCGACAAACTTCTCATCTGATTCTGAACATCAAAGCTAATAAAGCTAATTTTCCACAATGTCGAACGCTTATTTCACATTTCTTTATATCTTAGTGGAGATTTAAAGAGCTCAAAGGAGATCTTCATAGGTGGCAGTCAAACTGACTTTATTACCTTGTGTATGAGTTTGCCGTTATTGGTGTGTAATGTGGGTTTGTGTGTTTGCGTGTGTGTGTGTGTGTGTGTGTGTGTGTTTCATTGCGTCTAACCCCCACTTCTTCACAGCACCTTACACTGCTGTCAGATCAACAGATACAACTGTGTTTCTGAAGAAGCGCCCTACCAAAGCAGTGAAACGTAAGTAGGTTTTATTGTTATATCTGCTCATTTAAGGGTGGACAAGTTTGTTTTGTTAGATTGCACTTGTTTTCTTTGTGAAAAACATAAAATATGATAAGACAAGTGATGAAATGGTTAGGTTAAGTCATAGTTGTATTTCAACTTACCAGCAAAAAGCTTCCATACTGTTGGAAATCTAACTTCTCACCACATGCTTGAGATTACACATGATTCTGTATGTGTTAATTTGACAACACTTGGTCATTGAACTGAATGTTAAAAGTGTGTTTTAGCAATGCATTTTAGTATTTATTTGAGTCCATACAAGTTAAGCTTGTAAACCTCTAGTAATCTGTGATATATTTTCATTCATCCTTTCATTTTTAGAAAAAAACAATCTCCAGTCAAATTAGGTTTTTCATTTCCATGACTGTATCTGAACTGTTTATGAGAATAAAACAGCATGTGCACCGCAGCCAGGCTGAGGCATTGTTGCTTTGGCTTACAAAGGCAGCCATTACATGTGCAAAATATAAAAAGATGTTGTTATTGTGCCTTGGAATAGAAAACCGAAAAATGAGTAGGGTTTAACACACCCAAGAGGTCCATGTGTTTGCCTTTTATCGCTTGTAACTTTTTCTAAAATTACTGGATGTATTTTTGGTGCTGGACTAAGGCATATCTGCAAGATGTGCCAGCCACGGTCGGCCGATACTGGCTGGAATAGCTGAAACTATATATTTTTTAGTACAAAATGTGCTCATTAGTTCATGGTATAACTTGTAAAGCGTTTAAAGAACATGTAGACATGCTACATAGTTAAAGATTAAGGCACCATTGATAAAAAAAAAAGTCTCTTTAAAATAACAAAAAATCTAACTTCTATTGTGTCGTGCAACTTGTGCTATTTTAGGTGTGCAGACACACCATCTAGGCATTAAAATGCTGCTGAAAGTGGAAATTTGCTTCATTTTTTTGAGTGTTGAACTCCAGAGGTTCATGTTAGATTGGAATAATACAGAATGATAACAGGAAAACACATGCAGACTGTTTATTTGAATGTCAATTGTTTCCACTGGTTCAGGAAATTATGGTTCACTTTGGGGCAGTTTGTCTGAAATACATATCAGCTTCCTATCCAAGTCTGCCCACGAAGTTGGATGTTTTTCAATGATCACTAAAACAAAAGATTTGGGGAAAAGTGATTTCATGTATCAGGGTTAAAGAACACATTATCAGTTCTGGGACGCCTTCGCAGTCTCACATGTTGATGTATGTATGGAGGAATGCTCTGAGTTACATAACCACAAGCTGACTTCCTGATAGGGCAGCAAATAGTCATGACCTAAATATTCTAGAAGCAAGACAGCATACTTATCACGAGAATGTTCTCGATTTAATGCGAATCGCAGAATCAACAGAAAACACAGCTTGCTTTAGTCAGAGAAGCAAATCAAATCGCGGGTCGCTTTGTTGTATTTGTATTAATAATTCGGAGGCGTTGAAAAGCTGATAGTTTCGGCGTCTCAATGCTGTTCTGTTGACTTTACATTTTATGTTTTTATTCTCTGCTGCTAATCATTTAAGCAGATATACTGTCGGACGGTCACTGTTACATATTCCTTTGTTCTGATGTAATAAATGTTATTAATAATTATGTGGTATTAGTGATCTGAGAATGAGTTTAAGTTCTAGACTTTCACAGATATTACAACTGTAGGCTTTATAGCGCTACTTCTGATATTTTTAGTTTTGATAGTGATTAGTGAGTGGGCTTGAGTAATAGTTACTTTAGTTGTGACTGAAACATTTTAAAAGTGCTGTAATATTTCATTGAGACATTTTTTATTTATAGTAGATATAAATAGTATAGTATAGCATGGTAGATATAGATGGCTTTCACTTTCCGCTGCACGAACTTTGGTCAAGGAAGCACAAACATTTACAGGAACAGATTCTGGTAGCTTTGATGATAATATCAATTCTGAGAGTAGCTAAATAAAGATAAAGAGACCTCACTGGGTGTAACTCCACTTCTATAAGCATGTAGAAAGCACAACAAGAAGGTTTGGCAAAAATCGCCTCATAAGAGGTTCTACAGGGGCAGTTCAAAAACAAAACAGTGCGTACTCGCAAGTACCTCCAGTGGAAAAACAGATGATCCTCTGACTTTTACACAAGTACCACCATAAGGGTTGAGATTTTCATTTTTTAGCTGAATATCTCCTACAGATTACCAAAAAAAAACTGCCAGACATTAATACCTGCATCTGGATATGATGTAATAATGTTGTTAATCATTTATCGTACACCATCATTATACTTTAACTGATTACAGTCACATCTACCTCCTCTTATGCTTTGTGTTGAGTGCTAATTAGAACACGTTAGCATGCTAACAGACTGGACTAATATAGGCGATCAATATACCTGCAAAACATCTGCATTATGAGCTTGCTGATGTTAGTGTTTAGCTTGCAAAAATGTTATATTTCAATGTTAAGATTCAGCTTAAAATACAGCATATTTCCTAATAGTTTTTTCTCAACAGTAAAATGTTGAATACTGGACTTTTACTTATGATACAACATATTTTTTAAAGTGTAGTATTGCTACCTTTATTATATAAATTTGTTTTCTGTGACTAAGAGTGTTTTTTCATAGATGCCAATTTTAGCTTTTCTTATCTTGCATATTAGATCATAAAAAGCTTTCACTCTGTTCTTTGTGCAAAAAGTTTCCATCATTGACATCAAGATTAATACCCTGGAACTGTAATTCTTTCCAAAATAAAAAAGTTTGACCAAAGGACAAACACAATCAGGCTCATATTAACTGCATTTGCTGTGCAACCGAGAAACCAAATCATACCATAAAATTTTCACTCTCTTGTCTCCGTGGAAAGCAAACGCTCAGGCCTGTTAGATTCTGGTGTGTGTCACATACGTACTTTCCCACTTATTGAAAACAGACTGACTCATTTGACCTTTTTTATCTGTTTGTCACCTGTCTTAAGAAAGCATTCCATACACATTGAAAAGATTTATACAATGCATAAAGTCAGTTCCTGTCTTTTAAAGTGTCTTGGGTCCCAGGTGCAGTCTGAAAGATGCCACGTGGCATTGTGGCTTCAAAGCAAAGCTCTGGAACTGTGTCTCACCTCGCTGCTCTCTCTGTTTTTGTGGTTCATTACATACAAGTTAAGTAGAAGAAAAGTCATATTAAAAAGGAGCTGAGCCGAGACTTGGCTGCTGCTCTTGATAGAACTATTAATGTTGTGTTGGAAGTCTGTCAATATTGGGTTTGTTTTCGTTCCCTCATAAATTACAGCAGCGTAGCTAATATGCTTGTCATGCTGCGTTATGGAGGGTTTGTTGGTTTCTTTCTCTTTTAGTTTGTTCAAGTAATATCACAGAAGTTTGTTAGGAATTCACTCAGCTTTTTTACTTATGTGGCAAACAGTTATTGTCAATATATTGAATCACTGGTGCCATTTACATCCAGTTTCATACAAATTTGCAGTTGATTGCCAGTAAAATGTCCGATACTTGTTAAAACAGACTCATGTTTATGTCTTCAGATTGCTCTGATTAACCTGTAAGCAGACTAAAAAAGAAAAATATTCAATTTAAATGATATAAAATAAAATCCGAGCAAATTGGCCCATTTGAGAGGCTAATTAAAGTTGATTAAATGATGTTTAACTCGAATAATATCGTGAAAAAGGATCAACAATAGTTTATTTCAGTGTTTATGTAATCAATGAGAAAACAAGCAAAGTTAATTTCATGTTGTGGATTTAAACATGCAAAAATAACACAACAAAGACCGATTTCCAGGGTTAAGGTGTGGATTAGGGAAATAGTGTAGTAAAAGTAGTGTTTATCTCTGAGCTATAGTAAAATAGAAGAATAAAGTAGGCAAAGTGGTTCCTTTAAATTTGTATAAAGAATGAAACCTGAGCAGAGTTAATATCTCTTTCATCATGAGTCAAGTCAAAAATCCAAGTTTCCCTTTAGCTGTGTGTTTAGTCTCACCTGAACTATGCTGACTAAAATATTCTAAAGACACACCAGTTAAGGTGCAGTTTGTGAAGCACTCATACGCTTGTGTGAGTCGGAGATCTGTTTGTCCACACATTAAAGCCTGGCTGTCTTTGTTGCGGTGAGTCAGGGACCAGGCCACAGTGGAGATTGGCTTTTTGTGGCAGCTTTGTGTTTCGGCTCGGTTGTCCACTGTGGATGTGGGCACAGGCTCAGCTACGTGGCCAGGAAGCTGAGGTTTCACACCTTTTAACTATGATTTCATGTTGTGCTGAAAAACTTTTTCCTTCATTTGAAACTGTCGGTCTTCATGTGAAAATGTTCAGATGTCAGATAAAGTCCTTGTGAATGCATTTGGTGAGCGGGGTGAGCTTTTCCATTCACTAGCAATGGAAAATGACGGACAGTGTCTAGATGAGCATGACTGACAAAGTTTCCAGCACACTTAAGTAGAAATGTTGTTGGGTGTTTTTAGCTTTATTGATGCTATTCAAAATATAAAACCTACAAGTCCAAGCTACATGATTATTCTACAATCTCACTCCTCAATGCATCTTCATCTTTATCTGATTATTTCCTTTCTGCATTTCGTCAGCTGAAGTGTGTTACGAACTGCGATCACTGTCGATTTTCCTTCTGACTCAAACTGACATGTTCTGCCTGTTATCACCTAACCGTTTCAGAGTGCAGTCAAACCTGCTGATTTTAATCTTATCTTTACGTCATCACCATAGTTGGCACTGAACAGATTTCCGACAAACGCTTCTCATCTTGCACTCAGTAGTTGTTGTGCCAGCTTTTTGGGATAAATTCCCTCCATTTTTTTTCTTCCAATAAATGGAAAATGTTAAAACTTGAGTTTCTAAGGCGGAGGGAATGCTCTAAAACCAAACAGCACCTGCTTAACGGAAGAGCAACATGCTGGAGAAAGGAGGCTGTGAGGGCGGACTGCTGCTTCCTGTTGTGGCTTTTGTCACCAGTTTGTTAATCTGCAAGCTTCATGCAATTTCAGCGTGTGGGTGCCTCACGCTAAAGATCTCATCCAGACATATGACTCCTCACTGCTCATCTCTATAGAGCTGACAGTCCTGTGAAATACTGTGAAGTGTGTTGTTGTTCTAACACTAGAAGAGGAAGAAGAAGAGGTGAGACACTGAAGAGCTGCTGTGTGTTTTACTTTTTGTAAAGATGTCTAGCACTGATTGTTATGTTGTCCCACAGCTTGCACTTTGGAATTTGTTAAATGAGATATTAGGGTTGATTGAGCAGACAGCGGAGGAGGTTGAAAGACTTTAAAGGTCACAGGCTGAATATAAATATGTGAATATGCTGTCAATCAGGGTATTCCTAAAAACCTTTGTCCCTTTTTTTGCCACTCAGTCTCTCCAGTTTCCCTCCACCGCCTCCATCCAGGACTTTAGGACCAGGTCCGGCTCGACTCTCCCAGGTCTCACCATGTCCACTGACCCTGCAGCTGAGCTACCTTTCTACTACGGCAGCATCAGCCGTACAGACGCCGAGCAGCATCTGAAGTTGGCCGGGATGGCTGACGGCCTCTTTTTGCTGCGAAAGTGTCTCCGCAGTCTGGGAGGCTACGTCTTGTCCATCGTGTGGAACCTGGAGTTTCATCATTACTCCGTAGAGAAACAACTCAATGGGACTTACTGCCTTGCTGGAGGGAAGCCTCACTGTGGGCCTGCAGAGCTCTGTGAGTTTTACAGCAAAGATGCTGACGGGCTGGTGTGCACCCTGAGGAAACCTTGTCTTCGCTCCCCGGATACTCCGATACGACCCGGCGTGTTTGACAGCCTGAGAGAGAACATGCTCAGGGAGTACGTGAAGCAAACCTGGAACCTGGAGGTGAGGCTACTGTTGAAGAGTCAGCGTTCAATATTTCCATCAGCCTTTAAGAAACAGTCAGCTCCTACTTTTCAACAGTGGCGGAAGTATACCGGGCTTTGCAAAAGTTCTGTTACGCGGTTTCATGATCTTTAGAGACATTTACATGTTGGAGTGAAAAATTCCATTAAACAAACTGAAAGTTCTACCTTATAGGCAGGTGTCATTAACACAAATTTGTTCTCCAGTGAAGTTGTATCAAGATGGAAGTCAAAAGAGTTGAGATATCTCCTCTCCTTCATGCTGGCCACAACAAGTCTGACAGAGCCAAGCAGCTGAACATCAGCCGGATGACCGTCCACAGAGTCGCGGAGAGGCTCAAGAATGGTGAAGATCTTTCAGGTGATCTTTCAAGAATGGTGAAGACCTGAAAGATCTTCACCATTCTTTAGCCTCTCCGTGACTCTGTGGATGATCATCCGGCTGATGTTCAGCACAAAGGAGAGCAGATATCTCAACTCTTTTGACTTCCATCTTGATACAACTTCACTGGAGAAAAAAATTTGTATTAAGGACACCTGCCTATAAGGTAGAACTTTCAGTTTGTTTAATGGAATTTTTCACTCCGACATATAAACGTCTCTAAAGATCATGAAACCGAGTGTAACAGAACTTTTGCAAAGCCTGGTATTTACCCACGTGCTGTACAATTATAAGCTACTTGTATGTTTTGTGACTGATTTAGATTCAATCAGGTTACTTTTCAGTTTAAAACATTTCACAAAAATCATATGATCAGGTTTATAAAATGTCCCAACACAAAACAAAATGTCAATGTCAGATTAATTTATATAGCACTTTGAAAGGCGTACGGCCAACCAGAGTGCTTTACAATAAAAAAACAAACATCAACAATACGAGAACAACAAAAGCAAAACAATAAAACTGTAAAATATAACAAATAAAAGATCCATTAAAGGTGACTCTGCTCAGCCAGAGACCAGGGTGAACAAGTGGGTCTTAAGACAAGTTTTAAAAATGGAGGGGCTATTCGCAGACTGCACAGAGAGGAGCAATGTGTTCTACAGCATGGGAGCCACAACTGCAAAGGCTCGATCTCCTCTGGTTTTTATGAGTTATCGAGGAACGCCCAGGACCATCTGGTCAGCTGACCTCAGGGCTCTGGAGGGTTGATGCACCTTAACAAGGTCAGACAAATATTCTGGGGTCAGTCCATTCAGAGACAAACAAATAAAAGATTCTTAAAATCAATCCTGAACCTAACCAGAAGCCAGTGAAGTGAGGAAAGCACCAGTTTTATGTGCTCACATTTCTTTGTCCGGGTTACGAGACAAGCAGCTGCATTCTGAACAAATGTGTCAAAATGACTTTCGGTTCAATCACCTATGACACTGAATTACCGCTCAAATATTACCTTATTAATACTGACCCAACAGGTAACAAGACGCATTGTGAAAAACTGCTTTTAATACTTAAAGTACATTTCGTTGGTCATTCTGAAAGCAGAGCTTTTAGTGCATGTTACTGTTACTTTCGCTTAAGTAAATGATTATATATTTTTGTTTTACTTTTATTATTAAAGTTGTAAAAGCTAAAATGACAGTTCACTTCAATCACAAAAAGAGTTATTTTTGCCTCTCGTGGAATCTGCTCGTGCAGATATTTTTGATGACCTCCATCTTAATGTGCACTGCCATGAAAATGACACTTTAATCTTCCATTAGCAGTGTGACATTTAAAGCTCAGTGTGTCCATCCACCAAAAAACACACACTGTCAACATGTTTTCAGTTCCAGTGGAAAATGTAGCATATAGTGGAAAGAAAAGGAAATTTGTTTTAAAGTGTGTATGTGATCATAGACAAACACATTTTCCGGTGTGGAAATCTGAATTCCCGTTGTTTCTGTGTCCTTTTCTGTGCTCAGGGAGAAGCCATGGAGCAGGCCATCATCAGTCAAGCTCCTCAACTCGAGAAGCTGATCGCCACTACGGCCCACGAGAAGATGCCTTGGTATCACAGTAAAATCAGCCGCCAGGAAGGTGAGAGACGGCTTTACTGTGGAGCACAACCAGACGGAAAGTTTCTGTAAGTCTCTGTCCTCCCCTCTGTACCTACTTTTGTGCCTTTGTCTGGAGATTTAGTGTCAGAAGTTTCAGTGCATTTTTTGTGCTTTTCTTCTTAGAATTAGAGACAGAGAGGAGTCTGGTTCGTTTGCTCTCTCCTTGGTATACGGGAAAACAGTTTATCACTATCAGATCCTCGAGGACAAATCAGGCAAACTGTCCATGCCAGAGGGAACAAAGTTTGATACAGTCTGGCAGGTAGGTCCTCCATCACGGTTTGGTTCTCCTACAGTATGTATTTCTCTGAGTTAAAATTAAACTTTCTCTATATGTCTTCAGCTGGTTGAATACCTGAAGATGAAAGCTGATGGCCTGGTGACTATTCTCGGGGAGGCTTGTGTTTACGGAAAAGCTGCTGAAAGTACTGTGCATCTTTCTTTTTATTCCAACATATCAGCATATCATGTTTTGAGATTATTTTGTAACATGCAGTTGCTCTTATTTCAACATAGTTTCATCACATTTATAAATGAAATCACTGATTTAACACTAATCTGCCTTGCCACCTTTCAGAGACACCAAATCTTCCCGTATCAGTGAGTATTCAGTACATCCTGCACTGCTGGAGTCAGTATTTGCTTTGTTCTCTGAGATTCATTTTGGTGTAATCCTTTCAGAGGCGGCCCGGCTCAAATGGATACACACCGCCACCTCGAGGTGAGTTGAATATAGTACAGCAGAGAAAAGCCATTCACAGTTATACTTCAACAACAAATAGTTCTGCAATCAAAATCCCTCAACGATAAAAGTACAGAAGTATTATCCACAAAATGTAGAGTAGCAAAGTACTCATACAGCAAAAAAAAGAAAGAAAAATGCACAAATTAGTGTTTGTTTGTTTTTTTTACAATTAAATCAAATAGAGAGATGATAAATGTGAAGCTCATTTTAACTACAGTATATATTGTTGGTTAGTTTGATTTCTATTAATGTGTTATATTTCATTAATACAAATGAAACACCAGTATTTTTTGCCTTGAAATCTTAATCTGAAAAGTAGCCAGTAACTTCAGGCATCAAATACATGTAGAGGAGGAAAACCTGTAATATTTAAAATGTTAAGTAGCATCACATGAAAATACTCGAGTAAAGTTCTTAAGTGCCGTACTTAAACCACAGGATTCAGTTTAGTTGCTATAAAACTTACAGATGACTGATTATTTAATTTTTCCTCCTGAAAGCGTTGTTTTCCAAAACTATTGCTGTGAATCAATGCACAACAACCTCAAAAACAAAGTAAAGACATCAACAAATGTTAGGTTTTTAATGTGCACTCAATGTTTGACTTCAAAGCCCCAACCAGCTGTTAAATAGTGTGCAGAGTACTCTTGCCATCAGATGATTATTTTCTAATGTGACTTGCACCTTTACTTTCCAGCTCCTGGAGCCTCGAAGCCAGTGACCACTGTGCCTGAAGACCGTGAGGTTCTGCCGATGGACTGCGCTGGATTCAACCCGTATCACAACCCCAATGACATCAAGAGATTCAACATCAAGAGGAGTCAGCTGCTGATGGATGAGGTGGAGCTTGGCTCTGGGAACTTTGGCTGTGTCAAGAAGGGCGTCCTCAAGACAGAATCGTGAGGAGTTAGACTTTATAAAACAAAAGCTGCATTAATGCTGGACTCGCTCTGTACATCTAATGAACCCAGCGCCTTTAATGGACTGATTGTTTCTTGTTTGTTTTGTTTCAGAGGTCAGGTGGATGTTGCCGTCAAGGTGCTGAAGAGTGACAACGAGAAGCTGGTGAAGGAGGAGATGATGAGGGAGGCAGAGATCATGCACCAGCTGAGTAACCCCTTCATTGTTCGCATGCTCGGCTTGTGCAACGCTGAGAATCTGATGCTGGTCATGGAGATGGCCTCTGCTGGACCTCTCAACAAATTCCTCTCCACCAAAAAGTGAGTACATGGAGTAGACGCTTACTTAGTGTGGGATATTTTGGTGAAATACAGCAAGCATTAGTGGATGTGGATTTAAAAAAAACAAAAAGGAAAAAACTGTAAAATTGCGTGGGTATTTTTCCAATTTCGATGACTGTAATGCTCGGTGATTCTAGGGATTGTATAGGATAGGCAAAATAAGCTTGGGCTTCTGCCTATTCCTCTTTCGGTTACAGAACGTTAAAAAAATTATTATTGTATATACTATATTTTTCTGGAGGTTTTGGGCTTTTTTTTCTTTTCTTTTTCATCTTTTTGTAAGAGGAGTTGGGGAGGAGGAAAGAGTGAGAGAAGAAAAGGCGGGAAAGGAAAAAAAATTTGTTTACTGAAATTTTTGTAACCGAAATAAACCATTCATTCATTCATTCATGACAGACCATTAAAGGCATTAGAGGAGATTTAATTTCCTACGACTTTGAACGTAGCATGCGCATGCGCATGCGCACATACAACCTCTCCCTCACCCCACTCTAACCTCCCCCCTCTTAACATTTACGAAGAAACACCCCCCTCCAGAAACTTGCGTAGGACTCGTGAAGTTGTCTTTTACGGCTGGGTCCCCCTGGATCTTTAGTTGCCATTATGTAAAAAAAGATGAGCAAAACAAGTCGCCAGCTAACTACGAAGCTATACCAAAGCAACACATACAGAAAACACGTAAGTCCAAGGCGTACGTAATCTACGTAACTAGGCCTGAGCCAGAAGATTTTTGATTGACAGGAAAGGGAGCAAACCAAACGCCTCGGTCCGAGCGCGTTGATTGGCTGATGTTTTTCAGGTCCTGCCATGTCCACAGTTATTTTTTTTTTATTATTTTTTATTCTTTTAGAGACCATACATACAAGTCCACTGAAGGTCAGTATATTCATTTTATGTGAATCAGACAAATTAAACAAAAAAAACACATCCTCCATAATGCCTTTAAAGCTTACCAGATCTATTGAGTTTGTCAGGTTGGTGGTCCGAGTCAATTAATCTCAAATTGTCAAATTTTTAAAAACTATTTCTGCTCAACCATTTCTGTTTTGCCTGAATTTTTTTGTGGTGCAACTTGTCATACCTGCTGAAAGTTCAACTAAATAATTTTTTTCATTTTGTGACCAAACATTTCATATAGAAAAGTACTTTCTATATTTTGTTTTGTATAATTGTTTTTACAGCTACGTATTGGTCAGAAAATATCACTAGTTAACCTCTGCATCATCAGTTGTTTGGCAATGTGTCTCAAAAACGTGGACTTTTCCTGATTGCATCATTTTTTTTTTTCACATTTCAACAAATAATCAGAGATTAGTTGGTCTACTTATCCAGTACTGCAGATTCAGTTTCGATGGCATAATGAGCCTTCTATCTTTAATAGTTATTGAGGTACTGCTGTTATATACATGACTTTCAAACAAGGGCAAAATGGAAACGTGAAACTTTGATCTCAGAAAGTAGATACCATTTTAAATACCAGTAGTTTGTAATAAAAAAGGTTCAAGCAAATCAGATGTGGTCGAGTAGAGGGTCTCTGATGATATGAGATGGAATAATTCTGCAGTTTGTTTGCAGTGTAGAGAAGGCAAATTATCTCTAAGCCCCCAGGAACCCAATGGGTATAGCTGTTTGTGGGGTCAATAACTAACCTAAGTACATTTAAAAGTTATTAAACAACACCACTGGAAAATCATCCAGGTGCAAACAAGACTAAATCAGAGGGCTGAGTCATACAATTCTCATCTGCTCCTGAAATAAGTTTGCTGCTGGTCACATGGAGCTTGTGAAGTTCCTGAAACTTCATTAGTCTGTGATTGAGGCGTACTTACGAGGTATGAACCAGACTGCCTGATACCTGTCAAGATAGTTCTGATATTTAGCACCTTAATGTGGTCTTAGAAATTTACTTTTGTACAGCGTATTACATAGATAGATAGATAGATGAATGGATGGATGGATGGATAGATAGATGATAGATAGATAGACAGATAGATAGATAGAGTTTACTCAGAATGTGTTGACACTCTATCAAACATTAGATAGCTTCCTAAACATCAGGGGTTTTGTTACATGTGACGACTTTAAATTTCTGTGTTTGCTATCATTCATCACAGGTTATGGTGCTGCTGTGGACAGTGTTGTATTTAATGAGCAATTTACAGTAAGCCATTTTGTATTTTTAGAAAGGTTATCTTGACAGATTTTAGTCTGCTTAACACTTCAACACTATTCAGTATTTCACAAGAATTATACGTTGTGTCAAAAAAGTATTTGATTTATGAGCAGATTTATGCAGGTTGGGAAGCAGTGCCATTCAGAATCCACTGTCCCTCATCTGTACGAGGAAAAATTCAATTTGTACAGTGAAAAAAAAATCATATTTCTCACACTCTCCTGACTTTGTCCCCATAGGGATACTGTACCTGTGGAGAACATTGTCAACCTGATGCACCAGGTGTCCATGGGGATGAAGTATCTGGAGGAGAAGAACTTTGTGCACCGAGATTTAGCAGCTCGCAACGTCCTGCTGGTCAACCAACAGTTTGCCAAAATCAGTGACTTCGGCCTCTCCAAGGCGCTGGGAGCAGACAACAACTACTACAAAGTACTCATGACGTAGCCTTGTGTGTCTTTTTTTCTGAAGCTGTAGCGCTGCAAAACACTGTGACGTAAATGTAGACGCACTAAAGGGTTAGGGCGTCGGGGTTATCAGTGCTTCAGCAAACACAAGTTGACAGTGTATCTTAAATCAATGTCTTGCCTGGAGATTGCTGATGTCACACAGCACAAATACCAATTCAGCATTTGCATCCCAAAACAGTTAGTGTCAGGAATCCAAGGAAGTCATGTGGGAAATGAAAATTTTCCAAACATTTTTAATTCACAAGATTGTAAGGTGATATTTATCCACTGCCAACAAATTGTAAATGCCACATAAATTAACTAACATTAGTAGTAAGTGAAATCATAAAGGTCTGCAGTCAGTCACACAAAGAAAGGAGTGGATGACTTTTGGTGGTGCTGCTGTGCATATTTACAGAAAGATATTACATTTATTGATAAAAACAATGAATAAAATAGAAGTAGAATTAGCTTAGATGTAGTGATCCCAGTGCTTATTGTTTATTTTTCTGATTTGATCATTTTTGAAAATGCAGTTTGAAAATGTAGCTGCAGTAGATGTAATTTTATTTTTTATCATGAAAACCCCCATCTATAAAGAGTTAGTTTGGTATCCACTGTTCTAAATTATCCTCGGTTACCTTCAGTACCCTTAGTTAAACTCATCTTATTCTTCACTGACTCACAGTATCAACTTGTTCTGACTCTTCTATTGCATCTGAGGGAAGATTTCATTGAAAAGATGGGCCCACTGCTATCTATGAGCTTAGTTACATGTGCAGTATGTTAGTCCTTGTCGCCAAGGATGTCTGCTGCTTTAGTTGAGTCATTGACATGCTGCTTATTTTGTACATTTTCTGTTTTCAGGCTCGTACTGCAGGTAAATGGCCTCTTAAGTGGTACGCTCCAGAATGCATGAACTTCCACAAATTCTCCAGCAAAAGTGATGTGTGGAGTTTTGGTATCACCATGTGGGAGGCCTTTTCTTATGGAGGGAAGCCTTACAAGGTGAAGTTGTTTCTGCAGAACATTATTATTGGTTGTGCATCTTAACTTGCCTTGATCGCAGAAGTCGCACTACCAAAGGAAGAATGCTGTCCCTGAGCATCATGTTACATCGCTTGTCTTTTTCATTTTGTTCCAGAAAATGAAAGGACCAGAAGTGATGCGCTTCATTGAAAGTGGGAACCGCATGGAGAGTCCAGCAGCATGTCCAGAGCGAATGTACACGCTGATGAAAGAGTGCTGGACATACTCGTAAGACACTGATTTTCCATAAACATGTTTATTTACTTCAGCTTTGTTTAGTCAGAGTCACGCTGAGATCTAGAGACAGAAATTAGAGCAAATAATAAAACAATAAAATACTAAGTAAAACCATGCTAAAAACTCCTACAAAGCAGCCATCATACACACACAGTTGTAAATATGAGAAAAATAGTGATATTTTGAAGACATTCCAAAGAGTTTATTTAAACATGGTAAAGTAATGTGGCCTGGGTTTGTGTATATGAATGACATGTAGAGTCAAACTCTGTTATTATGACCATGAACAAGTGGAATTATGTGGAACAGCTTTCAATGGAATAAGAAGCTTAGGTTTGTAAGTCAGAATTATCATTTCATACAGTAGTGTTAGTGCTAAATGCTATTTCCTATACCAGGAGTCAAACCCAGGTTGCCTGGGTGAAAACCAGGAATCCTAACCACTAGACCATATGGGAATCTGTCAATAATTGTTCTGTCCTCTGTGGAATCTAGGGGAACCATGAGACATGTGGGGCCCATTGAAAGTAGACTTTAACCTGAAGCAGACCAGCTTGGATAAAAGGATGCTGTCATCAGCACAAAACCAACAGTGCAGTTTATAGTGAGAAAACAAAGACTATGTCTAGAGGAAAAAAACAAAAGATTTATATTCATCCTATTGCAACACCTTTTTCAAACATCTAGAAACTTGATTTTAAATAGTCTGAGCTCCACCACAAAGCCACATTTAAGCAGATTATTTAGTACAATACGCTTACTAACAGTGACAACAGTCTCAGGCTGACCTACAAAACATAGCTTCAGTAAGAGCGCTGACAGCGTCACCCACAACCTCTATGACCCGGTCTGTTGTCCAAAGACATTAATTACCTCAGTCAGTCTGAAACAAAGACAATTCGCCAAATAATGTGTTGTTTTTGACAAGTTAAGATCTTGTGACTTTGCTTCCAATAATCACAGCCTTTAATCCAGCTGTTTCCGGCCCTCTTATCTCACCAGGCATGAGGAGCGTCCTGACTTCAACAAGGTGGAGGAGTCCATGAGGTCCTACCATTACTCCATATCCAGCAAGGCCAAGCCTGAGGGAGCCGAAGCCGCCGCTGAGCCTACCAAGTAGACAGAAGAAAGGCACATTCTGTTCCAGCGCTGCACAAAGCGTCCTTTCAGCCAGCCATTAGACAACCAAAACAAAGAGTGTTTTATGAACGTTGTACACTGATCAGCTTTGACTACAGTGCCGATATGCAGCTAAACAGGCCTCGGCGACAATAAATGTGCATTTGTAAATCGTGTATCCGCCATTTAAGGATGTCTGTCATGGTTTGAATGTTAAGTGTCTTCACATTGATGAAAAAAACTTATTTTATATTCTGGTATTTTCAGAGAAGAATGGGAGTATGACATGTGTAAGACTTTTTCACTGCATCTGTTGACACCTAAGAGCAGCTTATTGGTTTTTAAGCCAAAAGAAGTACACAGAAAGTCATGATTGCATTTATTTTAACTGATCAGAAATGACGTGTTGTGTTTTAGGGAGGAATGTAGCAATTGATGTTTTTGTCATGCTGAATAAATGAATATCATTCAGTAGTCTCTGTGTTGAAACGCATATTATGTGACAGGGTTGCTAGTAGGTTTATGGGCCAAGATGTTAGTGTTAAGTATCTGTCCTGTCAGGCAACACCATAAACTGTATATACATTCATATTTTTACATATTTTTATATAGTCTATGGCAGGGACAGTGGGGGCCATCAGCAAGTGGATGTTACTCCATTAAAAGTGAAAGCTGTCTTTATGTAAAAACCAGAATAATTTGGGGTTTACACACATGGTGGAACTGTCAAATATGTAAACACTGCTGCCTCTGCTTCTGTTATTTATAAGTTGATGACTATGAATTGCGATTCAGTCCTCGCTTTTAATTTGTGAATGATATGCAGGGATCTCCTGATCAAGTTTTTTTTTATTCTACTTATTTAAGATTTAGGATCTACAAATCAATTTCATAGATAATACACACTTGAAGTACAAAGCAGCAAACAGACAAAGCAAGCAGAGAACATTGTGGGAGTTTAGATACTAAAGTATGAGGCCTGCACTGTATTTACACACATCTGTCTGCTTACTCGCATCAACCAGGCCTCTATTCATTCCTATAAGTGTACAAATCTTCTGGCTTTTCCTGCGCATTAGGATTTGTCTCCAGTACATTGAAAAATTTAAGTTTTGCAGTGGGTTACAAAGACAAGGAAGTTAGAAAAATGAATTAATTATCCAAGCATTCAGTTGGTTGTCTATGGTGACAATCGAATTGTGTACAGACCCTTTCAAAAAAATTAGAATACCATGGAAAAGTTTATGTATTTCTATAATTCCATTCAAAAAGTTAAACTTTCATAGATTATAGATTCAGGGCCCACAATTTAAATGATTTCAAGTATATATTTGTTTATTTTTACATAATTTGGGCTTCCAGCTCATAAAACCCGTGAAAATGGGAATTCAAAAAATTAGAATACTGTGAAGAAATCAGCCCAAATTTTGCAGGTCATGAATGTTTTAAACTAACACAAAGAACTGGTCTTCTGGTTGAGGACCAAATCTGCATTGCTTCCACAGAATCTGAGGTTCAACAATCATTCAAAACTTTCTTTCTAGCACCCCGGAGTAAGCTTTCCCAATGAGGTTAAGCAGCGTGACAACCAAATAAATGGAGAATAAAAGAAACCATATCCTTAGTCTACAAGGTCCATAACATTCAAGATATAGGTCAGCCAAGCCAGTCCAACTATGTCCAGAGCCTTTAGAATCTCGTCCACCGTCATTACAGAAGAGCTTCTACCTCAGGTAAGGGTGAGGCTTCCTTAGAATCTTCAAACTCTGCCTTCCGGACGGTGGAGATGTTGGTGAGGTTTTGGAGCTCCGGTAAGTGCTCCTTTCACTGCCTGACAATTTTTTTTTTGTTTTGTTTTTTAACACACAAAATTGATGCGTACAGTTTAAGAGAATTTAACCATGTTGACCAAGTTATATTGAGCAGCACATTTCATTTCATTTCAAATGATCAACTCTCAGTTTGCTCAGGTTATGTAAATATTTTCTTTGGAGTGATGACTTGTCATTAATGAGGTTTTAAGGAGCATTTTTTGGCTTTATTATAATTAATCAGATGATGTTCAGAGGAAGAGGTTGGAACGAGTCAGTTTCTTCATCAAACCTGAAGGAAACATGAGAAGACTGGACATCGGTGCAGTTTTTGACCTCCCAGAAGACTTAGAAATGTTTTTTCTTGTTTAAAGTGAGAACAAAGAAGACAACAGAAGCAGCAGCTGCAGTGTTATGATTTGGACTCTATGTGAAGTGTGAAGAAAGTTGAAAGAACTGGCTGAGAGATAAAGTATTAACTAGTTAATCACCACATCAGAAATAGTGTTTCTTTATTACTGTCTAGGTATCAGATTTTCTGTGGTTGAGTAGATACATCACAAATATCACACTCATGTTGTCCTGTTATCTCTCTACATTGGGTTTTTGGTTCATGATCAGCAAATGTGAAATACCCAGTATGTAGAGCTCACTATTTAAACCGTGTATTTGAGTGTGACGTCCAGACTCCTTCTGATCTAAATATTCAATATAAACTACATATTTCATGGTCCTCATTAGCACACTGAATTACTTCTGTTGTCTTGAAATGTCAGATTATTCTCATCTCTATCACGTGTACATGTTATGTTACTATACTCTGTTATTTTGTCTAATCTCCTGAACATACTGTGAAGCCAAACTATGGATTTATTTACAGTTCTGTCAGGTTGGATGGTGAACGTTGGTGGACAGCCATTCTGAGGTCTCTCCAGAGATGCTCAATTGGGTTTAGGTCAGGGCTCTGGCTGGGCCTGTCAAGAACGGTCACAGAGTTGTTCTCAAACTCTATGCGGGCTTTCATGTGTCTTGCACTGAGGAGAGGCTTCCGTCAGGCCACTCTGCCATAAAGCCCCGACTGGTGGAGGGCTGCAGTGATAGTTGACTTTGTGGAACTTTCTCCTATCTCCCGACTGCATCTCTGGAGCTCAGCCACAGTGATCTTTGGGTTCTTCTTTACCTCTCTCACCAAGGCTCTTCTCCCACCATTGCTCAGTTTGGCTGGACGGCCAGGTCTAGGAAGAGTTGTGGTCGTCCCAAACTTCTTCCATTTGAGGATTATGGAGGCCACTGTGCTCTGAGGAACCTTGAGTGCTGCAGAAATTCTTTTGTAACCTTGGCCAGATCTGTGCCTTGCCACAATTCTGTCTCTGAGCTCCTTGGGCAGTTCCTTCCACCTCATGATTCTCATTTGCTCTGACATGCACTGTGAGCTGTACGGTGTTATATAGACAGGTGTGTGCCTTTCCTAATCAAGTCCAATCAGTTTAATTAAACACAGCTGGACTCCAATAAAGAAGCAGAACCATCTCGAGGAGGATCAGGAGAAATGGACAGCATGTGAGTTAAATATGAATGTCGCTGCAAAGGGTCTGAATATTTATGACCATGTGATATTTCAGTTTTTCTTTTTTAATAAATTTGCAAAAAAATTCTACATTTCTGTTTTTTTTCTGTCAAGATGGGGTTCTGAGTGTAAATTAATGAGAAATCAAATGAACTTTTTTGATTTTGGCAAATGGCTGCAATGACAGAGAGAGTGAAAAATTTCAAGGGGTCTGAATACTTTCTGTACCCACTGTACATAAATATACATAAATAATCAAGTAAAATGACTTAACTTGAAAAAGTGATTCAGGTGCACGTCTCCCTTTAATGCAGAGGACACATACAAAATCATAATTGTGATCATTTTCACATGCACACCCCAGCTTCAGTTTTGGCAAGAAGATATTTTGTGTGGTACCTCTTCCAGCACTTTATCAGTGAAAATGGGGTGGTCTTTGGAAAGTTTGGTGGTTACTGTTGTTTTGTTTCAAACGTCCACAAACATCAGCAGGAAGTCTATGGAGGAAAAGATGGACACAACAAGGAGCTATTTCCATAGTGTTAAGCGGAGGAAAATAAAATAAAGTACAAACAACTCCAATCACTCAAGGACAGTAAATGTTCTTAATTTGTTCCCACCATTTGGAAAACCTTATCATAAGGGTGATTAAAGTAAAAATGTGAGCTTTATTCAGAGATCATCCCTAAGTGCCTGTAAATATTAACTGATTCTTAATCCCTTATTGAGCTATTGAAGAAATATATCATATATAATTATGACGTTTATTTTACGCAGTAGTAAATTAAAGAGTGACTTTTTAATAACTACAGTAAAAATATTAAACTTTATTTATGGGGAATTTTACTGAACAGGTTACATAGTGCTTGAAAAAATAGAGGTTTTAGTGAGTTACCAAACATTGAGGAGCACACAGAACTTCAGGAATTAGTCTTCAAAATAATGGTTCCATTAAAAAAAAAAGTCATTGTGATGCATATTGTTATTTACAGCAGGGGAGTAAGATCTCACTTGATCTGATTTGTAAAATTTAAAAAAATGCTTCAGTGCAAGTAAAAGAGTAAAGCTTGCCTGGAATATGAATACATACACATAGTCAAATATTGAGCAATACAATGTGATGTAGTATGATATAATAAAACTTAAATAATGGAATTTTTCTACCAGATGTTGCTCAGAAAATTTGCAATTATATGACCATAAATGCAGTTCCTCGTAGAATAGCTACAACATGTAAGAAGGATGCATTGTAGAAATGCAAATAGTAAGCTATAGATTTGACAAAGTAATAAGTAATACTGTCAATGATAGAGAGGTCATAAAACAATATTGTACATAATAATAAAACATCCCACATTACATTAAAGTGTTGCACTTAAAATGGAAATGTTGTCCACAGTACTGAAAATGATGCTGTAAATGCTACTGAGAAATTAATATTGTAAATGAAATTTGCAGTTGCAAGATAGGGCATTTTGGAAATCAGTTAATGCAAAAATAAAAAATAAAAAATAAAAAAAAGAACGATACCAATAGTACTTAAATGCTGAGTGTGAAATCCACTAGTTGGTCATAACTGTTGATCCCTTCAGTGTATAGTCTGGTGCTTCCCAGTAAAAATTAGAAAATCGTTGTAATTGTAATAATTTTTTGCAGAAATCAGAACGATGACGGTGCTGCTCTTTAAACAAGCCAACATCTCTGAGAATATATTCTTCGCTACGTGTTTCCACTGAGGGTGTCCATTATTCTGAAAGTCTTGCCCGGAAGTGGTCTTTACAGCCGCTAGCTTGAGTCTGGTGTACTTTTCGTTTCGCAGGGAGGAGTCAGACATTAGTTTCTTTATTAAAGTGACATGTTTATTGAATTAACATTAAAATTACAACATGTATGTCTGCATTTATCCATAATGTAGTCGGTGCATGTTGTGAACGTTAAGCTATCGATCAGTTAGCGGCTCGTTTTCGGTTGAAGATCGAAGGAAACAAGAAGGCGGAACAAGTAAGTTCGGGAAAGTGTCTTTGAACTGTCACCGTTTGAACAGCTCGTCTGAGATAAACGCGCCTTTCAGACGGTATTTATCTTAACTGTGGTGTGAATTAGGTGTGAAAACGTGTGTTTGTCAAGTGTCGTGGTTTTTTTGTGGCCGTTTCACAGCAACAAGTCCGGCCGAGTTAGCTCGTCACGTCACGAATAAACTTGTCGTCATGTGCCTCGCTGTTTAATCTCTGGCTTTTATGTCGGAAAATGTGATTAAAAACCGCATAAAGTCCGCATTGTTATGAGGAAGACGGTGATTATATTTGTCACGGAGGTCTTAGTAAACCTATTGATGTCCGGTTGTGTTGGTAACAGCCGGTTTGACTGCGTTTTATTGTCATTCCGCAGATTCTTGGTTTCACGGCGGAATTAGTGTCTGAAATAGGAAATGACTCAGTGAGACACCATGTTTCATCTTCTTACTGCTTCTGTTCAGACTTGTCGTTTACCTGCTATTAATGCGATTCAATTCATCTTTTTCTGCACCCTGGGGGTTTTAGATTAAACTACCAATAAATTCTGCTTAATTTAATTGTCATCAATAGGCTTAAACCTCTTGATTAACTCGGAGTCTCACTCAAACATTTATGTGTCGTCTTCTTCCTGAAAAGTATTTATTGATCTCCATTTTGCATGCCACTTGTCAATATAGAACATTAATCTTAAGCTTTTGATGTCAACTTAATACATACATAGGTACTATATATGTAATGACTGCAACACATTTCCCAGCTATCTCCATCGTTGTTCCAGCTTAGGAGAATATTATGGATCTAAAGTGACAGATTAATTAATCAATCAACCAAACTGTTTTGATAATAGCTTTAAAAAATAATGTGAAGTCAGTTTTTAAGATTATTAATTGTGAGGATTTGTTGCTTTACTCATTAGCGTGACAGAAAATTGAAGTTATTTAGGCATTTTTCATTGTTTTGTGGCATTTTGTAGAAGTATAGAGACAAGGTAATTGCAACCATATATTACTGTATTTTGTAAAAGGCAAGTCAGACTTCGTTAGATTCAAAAGGAAGTATTCATTTCAGTGTAAATATGTATTTATTAACCAAACTCTGGCCTTTTTCCCCTCCTTTCCCTCCAGTTTACATAGGACCACAGAATCCCAGACTGAGTCCAAATAAATACCAAAGGACAGTCCATAACAAAAACTCTGGACTGGTTGTTTGCACAGCCTTTTGACTGATTCCATTTCAAGAGTAAATAATTCACCAGAAGCGTTCAAACAAATCACCCGCTGCCGCCACCACATGCGACCATGTCCATGGCCCTGAAACAAGTCTTCAACAAAGACAGGACATTCCGACCCAAGCGCAAGTTCGAGCCCGGGACGCAACGCTTCGAGCTGCACAAGAAGGCCCAGGCGTCTCTGAACGCAGGCCTGGACCTGAAGCAGGCTGTGCAGCTGCCCCACGGCGAGGACCTCAACGACTGGGTGGCCGTCCACGTGGTCGACTTCTTCAACCGCATCAACCTCATCTATGGCACCATAAGTGACTCGTGCACCGATCAGACCTGCCCCGTCATGTCCGGTGGGCCCAAGTACGAATACCGCTGGCAAGACGAGCACAAGTACAAGAGGCCGACTGCCTTGTCTGCCCCTAAATACATGAGCCTGCTCATGGATTGGATTGAGGTACAAATCAACAATGAGAACATCTTCCCCACTAACGTCGGTAAGTGTTGGGATTTGTCACAGATATTTTTCAGACTTATCTGCCCTGAGATTCAGAATCAGAGACTTGCGAGAACACGTCAAAGTCTGGAGAAGTTCTCGGTGATCTCAGTGGTTGATTCAAGATCCATTTCGTCATTTTATGAACAGACCAGTCCACCACTCAATCACAGACAAATGCCCATAGAGTCCCAACATCACAAAATATGATCAGTGTCCAAGTCATAAGACCTCAAAGTTAAAGTTGCTTGTTTTGTCCAAACAGAAGTCAGATTTCCACTGGAATTAGATTAGTCATGCTTTGAAGTCATCCACCACATGGATCAGAACACACAGATAAGAAACAGAGCAAAAAAAAAAAACCCATTTGTGCTGCAAAATGTTATGCTTCGTCATTAGTTGCCCCTTCAGTCTTTGCTTTTTGCCTCGTAGCATATTGATTTATTTAAAATTTTACTACTCAAGTAATACAAATCTGCCTTTTTTTAAATGGTCACAAGTCAATATTCAACGGATGACAAAAGGATTGTCAAAGTAGTTTTGTTTTAAGGGGTCACAAGCAAAAAAAATTGAGGAGGCACTAGTGTATCGTCCAAATAGATCTATTTTTACCTAATAAATGACTATATTGAGTCATCTTTATTTCAGTGCTTAAACGTGAGCCACGCAAAACAACGAAAACAGCACTTTAATTCTTAACATTGTAATGAATACAAAGAACAATTAAAACGAGGCGCAGATAAAATCCTGCAGAATGAAGGCATGAAGAATCTGAAGCCTCCCTTTTCCAGATTGCAAGGCCACATATATTAGATTAACTGCAGCGTTGAACATTGCAGGCATTACAGGCTCAGTTAATCCTTTGCAGTGGCATTCTCTGTTTTATATTATCTGCAAGTGTGCCTGCCCTGTGCTGTGGCTCAGCAGCTGACTGACGACAGAAACATCCAAGCAGTGGATTTGAAAATGGGTCAAACATTGTACAGTGGTCTATGAATAGAAACGACCTCTGACGCACACGTCCTCTGGAACAGATTCCTGAAATTTTATTGAATTAGTCAAATCAAACGACATACTAAATTAATCAGCTGGTTAGAGCCGAGGCTTATCCCACAGGCCAGGCCGTGTTGGTTTTCCATTTATGCATGAGGTGACATTGGCTGCATGCTTGGGCCAGCTGGTGTCCAATCTGAGAGGCCCAAGAGAAAAAGAAAAGTGAATATAGAAGCTGACTTTTTATTAAATGCATCAGTATTTCAAACGTGTTTCTTTCGTAGGGGCAAACAGTAGAAGGTCGTCTTGGATTGACTGCAGTGTTCTTCTGTCTCCATCTGCTTGACTCTCAGGTACTCCCTTCCCTAAGACCTTTATGCAGGTGGCTAAGAAGATTTTGTCTCGTCTGTTCCGGGTGTTTGTCCACGTCTACATCCACCACTTTGACCGTGTGAGCCAGATGGGGGCCGAGGCTCACGTCAACACCTGCTACAAGCATTTCTATTACTTTGTCACTGAGTTCAACCTGACGGACCACAAAGAGCTGGAGCCTCTGGTGAGTCAGATGTAGGACAGGAACTAAGCTGAAGATGAAAAAAAGACTAAAAGCATGAAATTGTTGAAATCATACAACACACAGTCATGAGCTACTGACACCAGTGCTGTCTCATTATGCAGATATTATCGGATGTCAATAAAAGTTGACATTATTATGATTCAAAGTTAACAGTGTAGAATGATACCTGCTAGCATGTCTAAAATCACATGAAACCAAGAAGAAAATAATATAAAATCTTCTGAATTATCAAATATTTTAGAAGTAAAGCAATGATTTATTGGGCACAGATAGGTTTTAATTATTGTCTTTAATATATTTTTGAGGACATTCTACAGTAAAAATAACACCAAAGCTGTCAGTGCCCCCGATGGTCAAACTGTGTCAGAGCAACACTGTTTCTGAAAACACCTGACATTTCTGTGGCTGTTCTGTACCTCCATGCTTGATGCCCATCTTACACATATATACTCGTAAATTGCTGATGAGCTAATAAAAGTAGCATAACAGTGAAGCAGTGGGTGGGTTGTGTCCTGTGTTTAGTGGCTGCTAATAAAAGGTGTAGTCACGGGATGCGCCCGGCAGCACAGGAGCTGCTGACCGTGAAGGACAACCAAATTTGTAACACGCATGCGAGCTGTGATCTGCTGCTGTGTAAGTTGGTCAGCTGGTCAAAACAAACACCAAACCCTGTGAACCATTTATGACAGTTAAGTGACAGTCGTGCTGTGCAAAGTTACATGCAGTTATTAATTAACCGACTGTTTCTTAAAGTTTGAAAGATTGTATTAATTGACCGCAGCCCCTGTTGTGATGTGTGTTTGTTGTGTGTCGGCCTTCACGTCTTCCACTCTGATCGGTTGTCTGTTTGACCCAAATCTTGGACTGTAAACTCTGTGTTTTGTTTGTTTTTTGGCATCCAGCACCTTCTTGTCGTGATTGCTGAGCTTCGGAAACTTAAGCATTCACTCGCAAAAATCGATCTGTTGCTTTTTTTTTCCAATAAAATCTTTTCCTCATGAGATTACAGATGTATTTAAAGAATCTGCTTACTTCACCCTGAAGTGTTGAAGCGTTTAATAGAGCGCTGGTATCTTCATCGTGTCTGTGACTCACTGTGCTGTGTGCTTGTGTCCTGTGTCTGCTGCAGAAAGAGATGACCTCTCGGATGTGCCACTGAGGGACACGCCGGACCAAACGCATCCGTCCATCTCCAAGACTGCATCGGACAACGGAAAGAGCAAATTCAGAGTCTATTTTTATATTTAAGTACTGTAATCTATTTTAGCCGCATACTGTAGGTTTTAACCAAGAACCTTATCATGTGAGGCGTTCTGTTGCTTTTTAAAAGTTTTCAGACATTTTATCAGAGCACAGTATTAAGAGGTGTATGTTTGTGTTGATGTTTTCTATTTTATTTGAATCTCAATCATTCCAGAATTCTTCGATCTTTCTATCGGCTTAAGATGATCTAAAATTAGTACGATTTCTTACTGTACGTCTATAAAATCTCTATGTTGTTACAATAAAGTGATTCCCTGTTACAATTTGGGTTTGGTAATTAGTATTTAATTAGCACTGACTGGTTTTCCTTTCTGCAGCTGGCATGAGTGGATAGGTCTTAGACGGTTCTCCCTTTAACTATATCTGCTTCTGATTCCAGCCGACAGAGATGTGAGATACACTCTGGACAGCGCTCCTACAACCATTTTAGAACCATCCATTAGCCTAACGTTCATGTATTGGACAGTGGGAGGAACCAAGAGCACCTGCTGGAACAGGAGCAAATGCCAAGTTCCCACAGAAAGGTTCAAATTCAGAATCGGAGCTTTCTTGTCAGGGGACAGCGCCAACCCCCAAACCACCACGATGCCCCAGTCAGAACAATCTGAGTAGTAATTTCTATTTTTATTTAGCCATAGATAGCATGAGGTGCACGTTATTCCTACATATTGGATCACAAGCAGGAAAATTGAGTATTGATCTGTTACCATTTTCGGGATCCAAACTAATGTGGGCTTTGGCAAGGTAATTTGGAAGTTACAAATTAGCTAAACACGGCGGTGTCCTGCTGGTGCCGGACTGTGTTATTTTACACCTTGGGCCTCGAGCCACCAGGCGGGTTCTCAGATGTCAGAGCTGCAGGTGTTTGTTGTAGATACTCCTGGCAGCTGAAGGTCACACGAGACTTGAACCTCACATGACAAAACCCGGGTGGCAGCACACGCTCTGTCCACAAACATCCACCAGGAGGCGTTGCACACCAGAAACCTGCCACAGCCGAGGAAATAGTTTTATTTGGCTGTTAATGTTGCAGCTGTTATGAAATCTGCCCAATGTCCCAGTTAAAGTCATGAAGGGGGGAAGTGGAGACCTGATTCGGGGTAATGATTCGACTAAGCTGGTTATGTAAGAAACAGGCCAGACTGTACTGTGATGAACACACAGAGAGAGGTTTTGTTGTGAATGAACCCAGCTTTGTGTTATTTGGTCAAAAACGGCCCTGACTGGCTTTGAGAACAACATTGTTGGCCGGATTTAGTGACAGTCATCAGTCATAATGGAATGGATTATGTAAATAATGAGCGGCGGCCCTGCACTAGAGAAGCATGCCAAAGAAAACAATTGCAGGACATCTTGTGAGACTTTACGACATGTGACAAGCATCCTGAATAGTACATTTTGTAAAGGGACACTGTACCTGATTAGGACTACAGGAGGACAGTTGGGGGTTATGTTAGTCCATTTCAGGTACATTTAATTCAGGTAGTACAGAAGTATAATGAACAATATTTACTCAAAGTTTTTGATGTAGTTACGGTCAAAGTTATTGGGTTTACCTGTACAACCTGCCCTGCCACAACATATATCTGTACAAAACTTATTCACATGTTAACAGAAAATTTAATTATACGCGTGTTTTAGCAATGACAATTTGTTTTAGGATTGCATTGTATTTAAAGAGGTTTTAGTATTCTACTGCATGTGTGTAAATAAGGGAGGACAAAGAAGTTAGAAACATTCTTAAATAAAATGTAGTTCAATGCAAAGTGATGTCAGTAATAAACAGGATTAAATGTACATATTTTTCAACATTATGAAATTTGTAAAGACAGAAGTTACACCACAACTGGACATCATTAGATTGTACAAGTATTTCAATTCTATTCAGAATTAAGAGTTCTGATAAATACATGCACAAAAAATACTACTTCCATAAAAACAGAGATGTTATCAGCAGAACGTGCTGTCTTTCTGCAGGGTTAAAATTATTGAAAGTGATGCATCAGAGTGTAAACAGCCTTTTACAGCTGCTAGAGATGGAGCAGGTTTTTACTGCTTTATATACAGTTTAGTAGTTTGGTGTAGTGGTTCCCAAGCTAAGGATCGGACCCCTTCAAAGGGTCAGGGGATACATCGAAGAGGAAGAGCTAAGAAGAAAGATACTAAATCTGCTCCACATAAATAAAGTATATATTCATTAGATCATTTCTAATGGGGCCAACAACTTGTTTCAAATGTGAAGAATAGAATAGAATAGAATAGAATAGAATAGAATAGAATAGAATAGAATCACTTTATTCATCGCTGAAGGGAAATTCAGATAATTGCCTCAACTAGACAGTTATTTTTTGTACAAGGCTAAATCATGAAGGACAAATTGTAAGATTACTAAGTGTTGAATTAATCTGAATAGCACCTTTAGCTGCAGCTGTAAAATACAAGTAAAAAGTACAAGGTTTCCTCTGAAATGTAGTTGAGAAGGAGTGTAGAGCAGTGTAAAATGGAAGGACTCAGGTAAAGCACCTTAAAGCTACACTAAAGTACCATACTTGAGTACATACCCTTGAATAACAGGAGGTTACTGTGTATTATGGTCAGTCAACCATCCAAGCCGAGTGTTTGGGCAACAAACTACATGTTTATCTGCACAGTCACATCTAAAGTACGCCGTTTCCACTTTCACCTCCTTCATTCAAGGTGGAAAATGCAATGTTTTATCATAATAATATCAGTTTTGATATACAAACATGATGTAACCGTTTGCCCCAATAACATCACCCAGCAAAATGACCTCATTTCCTGCTGCAACCTGATCCTCTTACAGGATCGTCCCTCCTCTCAGTGTGCAGTCACTCCCTCCACACCATGGCAGCATGCATTATGCTGGTTACGTGTGAGATGAGCTACACCCTCCTCTTGCTCTTCCCTCCCTCCTGGTGTGTTTTTCTCTTTTGGAATGTACCAGACAGCCTCAAAGGGCTCTGCAGTTACAAGACGTTTAGGGACACACTGGCAGGAGGCCATGAACAGGGGGAAGAATTTCTGGGTGCAGCCAATTAGATTAAAGCTGGTCCAATTTTGTCGCAAACAGCAGCGTCTGGCTGTTGTTTTGATGGCACAGTGTGATTATTTACACGAAGAGAAAAGGGTTTGGGAGATAATGTGACTCAGCAAATGCTGAATTGAGCACACACCCTTAACGGTTTTGTGGCTCGTGAGTCAGTTTCCTCATGGTGCAGCTTGTGGGCATGAAAAGTGATCTTAATTTTAGGATTTCAGAGGTGGAGAGGACTTCCAGTAAGATGATGAATTTTTTTTTTTTTAAAGATGCCCAGGAAAAGGTTATTTCCGCCAGTTCAGCATAAGTTCATTCATCTTTTGATAGTTAATTAAATGTTTGACTAATTAAAAACCCCTAAAATGACAATTTGTCTGACATTATATTTAAATAGAAAATCTGACTGTTGTGGACAAAGCAAGTGATCTATAGATGTCAGTCTGGAATATTATTACAATTCAGGTCAGTCAACGCTGACTGTCACTAAGTTTCTCTTAACAAGACAATAAAATAATGAGTAACATATTGCAGCTCTTTCTGTACATTAAAATGTTTTTACATAAGTTTTTGGGAAATCTACCTTGTCTGTTATCTCAATGTTTACAATCCACCACAATGAGCAAATTCCCCGGCTGTTACAGTCATGCAGATATTCCCCTGTGTACTGTAATTTTGTCTGACGTTTGCTCAATTTCGCAACAAAGACATATGATTACACAGTCATTAAAAAGAGGAAGCTATGTGTTCCAACACGTTTTACACGAACACAGTGCCCATTATTTTCTGAGTGGTGGCACACGGATGATGATTTATTACAGCTAAATGAATAGGTAAAGAATACTAAATTGTTTCATTAAGGTAAAAGTGCTGTTGTTGGGAGGGCAATAATGGTAAAGAAAATATGATATGATGATAATCATCTTAAATACATACTAACAGTTTGTGTTGCAGTTATTTATTTAGACGTCCTTGGAAATGAGAAACATTTCAGCTGCAATCACAAAAGAGGTTCCAAGAATTTAAAAACATTAATTTCAAAACCCTATGTTATACGTGCTTGCATAACAGGAGCAAAGTGCAAACAAGAGAAAACAATGAGTTTCCTCAAGCACAACTAGATCAAAGTTGGAGCAAAACAAATGCTGTTGCAAAATCTCTGGAAAGATTTTATGTCAGTGTTAAAGGGTATTAGCTGGATGTTGGAATCATTTCAGGTTTTTGTGCTGGGATGTCTACTGGGCGTACATCTCTGCCAGAGGTTATATTCGAATGTTTCCCAACTGGAAGCTGCTTCGTTCTAAGAATTTTTTCAGGCGGTGCTTCTCAGAAAAGGTACAATCAGCTCTTGGCCCAGCAGCGACCTTCCGACTTAAGAAAAGTATGCAACTTATTGTAACCATGTAAGACTGCTGGCTGCTTGCAGCACATTAATCTTCTTGGCATTCAACAGTTTTATTTGGACGTGCCAGACGTGCATTTCATGAATACATTTGCAGGTATGACCATACCTTTCCAGTGCACTGATGCATACAATGTGTCATACTGTACTGTTTGCAATACAGGAATGTTTTTGTGAGGAATCCTGCTGATTCAGGCATACTGTACCCGAGAGTCTGTCAACATAGCAGTGTTTTCCTAACCATTAATAAAATGCATTTTAAATGTGGCAATGGGTTTTTCTTTTACTGTCATGGTGATATAACTATTGGCTTTGATTAGCAGAGTTTAGAAGTCCTGTCACTACCTTAAACATAAAAATTCCCCCTTGAGTAGCTTTATTATGTAGAAATCGTGTTATTGATTGACATTTTCTGATATATATATTTTGTATCAACATATTTCAATACAGAGTTTAAGTTTGGCTGCACTGCCTAAGTTTGAGTTGATTGGCCGATTAGAGAGCTTTAAATTAACATTAGTAAATTACATTATTTATACTGTTTGATGCATTTTATCATGCATCTGCTACAAAGGCAGTAATGTAAATCCAACAAAAGCATGGTACTATGGAGGATCTTCAGCTATGTACAGCGACAGATCAAGAACAGGTACGGGATATTGTGTAAGATGAACTAAACACATGACACATGAACACAACAACAGAGACACACCTCAGTTATATCACATTTCAGACTGTAAAAACCTGAGACTGAAGAGAGGACCCCCTCCTGGGCGATCTCCCGATTGGGTGCCTTACATATCAGAAACTGAGTTGTTGTCACCTGAAGGCATTTATGACGACCTATCCCTCTTCATTATGACCTGTAGTGACACAGACCCACCCCCTGCACTTCGAATTGGGATGTTGTTTTCCTACTAAAACCTGCTCCGACTGCACCATGTGCTTCTGGCTGGGGATAGTTGGACCACGGCTTGCGTAATGTTTGCTACCATCGAGCTTATGTTTGAGGGGCAGAAGGTGAAAGGAGGAGGAGAGGCAGAAAGCCTCCAGTCACAAGACAGCCTACATCTGAAAACAACCCTTACATGGTTTTAACTATGACACCCTTATTAAACAATGCATCAATGCTCTACAGAGTACAGGGATTATATGCAGAGCTAAATAACAGAGGAGGACATGCAGTTTGAGGACAAAGTACATGATATAATAGAGTATTCATACTTCTTGGTATGTGCAACATAATGGCAAGATGGAGAGCAGCTATTTTATATTTTTAACATCTGAACTTAATTAAGGAAATAGATGCAAATGAAACATATTAATATGATGAACCCCTCTACTGAGCTCTTTTGCTTGAAAATGCTCCATGAGCATTCCATGTCTGTTGTAGCACTGCTGCTGTGGCATCTCACAATTAGCAGATGGGTTAAGAGAGCGCACTTTTCAGCATCATCAGAGTTCTAGGAGATCTTTCATTATCACAACCACGACACAGTGCCACCACCCACCAAAGTCAGCTGTTTACAGCCTCCTCATCAGGTCCCAAAACGTGCAAACCTGCCTCATCACATATCACAAAAGGTGGGGCCTGCTGCCGGCTATATACATACTGTCAGTTACTGAACTCATATTCCAGGAATTACTGTATTTTGTAGGAAGAATTTTGCATATTTTTGTTTTTTAATTTTATTTTTGCGCAGTTTGAGTGCAGAAACATGTTGTATTTGCATTTAAAGCTAAAAATTACTAAATTTAGCCTTTACATTGGAGATTTTTCCTTTTTGTTTCCAGCAGTTGAAGTGTATTTACTAGTATTGTACTTAGGTTTGTAAGGTAGTTGTCCTGCATATGAGTATTTTCAACAACTTTATGCAGTACAGACACTACAAGTAAGAGGTAAATGAATGATTGACGATGCTAATGATGACCCAACAGTATTTGAAAGGAGTATAATGCATCTTTAACTAGCCACAATATTAACAGTCAAGTAGTATAGTACACAACACAGACATGTGTAACTCTGATTGTGTTACAGCTATATTTGAATAAGTACACGTTTGAGTGCAAGAGTGAAACGTGTGAATGTGCACTTCCAGGACTGGTGTAATCTCTGCATCAGATTGCATGAGAGTCTGTGCATGTGCGCGTTTGTATCAGCGTGCGACACTGAAGGCCCACAGCAGCTGAGGTCTACTGTGACTCAGACGGGGATTTCTTTGAACACCGTCCGACCGTGACCATTCAGTAGTGTCTAGGAGTGAAGCTTAGGTCGGTACCAATGTACACTGACAGTCATTAAAAACTTTGAGACCATATTTTTCAACATAATTTTTATTTTGAAGCCCGAAACTGGATTTTCTTCATATGAATCATTTGTTTAGCATATTGGCATACAGAAACAAAAATCTAAAGTTTCAAGAATGATTTCAAAATAAAGAATTTCACAAAAGAAAACGGCACCTGCCAAACACAAAGTCACAACAGTCATACCAAGTATGGCCTCCATTTGCTTCGATGCAGGCAGCAATCTGTCAGCGCATGCTTTGGACTAGGCTTCTGATTGTGGGTTGGGAACAGTCCATACGCCTGGCTACATCACTGTAGCTCAAACCGGCCTCCACCATACCCAGTGCCCGGAGACGTTGTTCATGTGATAGACGCGGCATGATGCTGTTCACTGGACTAACAATGGTGGCCTTCTTTGGGCCTTTATATAGGCCTTCAAAACCCATTCTCAAATTGTGCAGATACTCACTGAGTATTGGTTGGTGTGTATTTGGTTCACTTTTGCAAAGTGACCAACCCATGTGCAATGAATCATGACAAAATGACAACTCATCATTATCTCAACTACCAGGGCACTAGATCATCAGTAAATCTACAATGAATAATTACAACCCCCCTACAAGTAGAATTCTGCATACATTTCTACCTCAAAGTTTCTATTGACTGTCAGTATACATTTGTTAATATCTGAGCCACACAACGAGGGAATGTGGCTGAAAAGAAGCTAATCTGTTAGTGTTGGTGTGTGTGAGGCAGTTATAAAGTGGCCTTCACGTCCAGTGACTGCAGCAGAGCGATGATGTGATCTAAATGTTGGTATAGAGTAAGTTGGTCAATCTGGTTTGTCTACATGTCGCACTAATCTTCTCTCTTCCTCTCCATTGACACACTCACGGGTATTTCAAGAGAACATCCGTGGCTGCTGACTGTGCCGACATGCACGTAGCAACTCGCCATTCCTCCATAAGTCCCATCCTCCCCCCGCAGGGCCTCCGAAACAAAACACAGCACACGGGCCCAGTACCAATTCTTGCGTCGTGCTGATTTTGTTTTGGGAGTTTTTTTCTGTAATGTGTGCAGACCTCCAAATAAGACAGCATTAAACTCCCTAAGTCGTCCTGCTAATTAATTTATATCTCGTGTCATGTTTGCCTTGTTTAACAGCAGATCACACTTCTTTGCTTCAGAGGCGGTAAAGCCATAGACATATATATGTCTATGGGTAAAGCAGCGAAACGAAACGGGACCCGGCCTCCATAACCGTTTCTAGAAAGCACGTGAGCCCTCTGGTGCGGTGACGCAGCGCGGCGGTGGGCGGAGTCAGAGGGAGGTTATAAAAACACCCACGCTGCTGCTCCTCTGCCACCTTCCACGCACAAACTATCAGGCGCTTCCCCCCTCGACCGTCCTCTGCGGCTGTTGAAGCAGTGGGTCAAACACCGACGCTAACACTGGAGCTATAAAATTCACAACGGGGTGAGTAGAGAAAGTAGCTCATGACTGTTTTGTTGGCTTGTTTTTGTTTCTGCTAATGGTTCAAACAGTTGCCCCGCGGCAGTAACGGTGTTAACGGCTGCTAGCTAACCTTTGTTGTCTGACGTTAAAGTTAAATCTGTCGTGACGGTGAACTAGTGTATGGCTCCAGAGCAGGTTAATGTTAGCTGGACTGGTATTAGCCTCCCCGTGGTTGCTTTCATTGTTTTAATGTCAACAGCGTGGCCTCCAGACATATTTAAGTATGTTGCCAAACTGCAGCATTTCAATGAGTTTCTATTTAATGTCTCCTCCTACTTAACTGTAACTCACCCAACAGAAAGCTAAGCTAAACGTGGGTGGCGCTGTTAGCTGTTGCTATTATGGCACTCTGTTTTGACCAGCTTAGCCTCAGCACATGTGACGAATATAAGCTAATCTGCTGTTTGGCTCAGTTAAAGTAGCTACACTCGAGAAACCTGTGAGGTGCTGTCTGGGTGATTTGCAGTGGCGATGCGTGTTGTAACGTCGAGGTGTGTTCGGTGTCGTCCACAGGGCTCCCGTTTAAAGCTCCGCAGCAAGCTGACCAGCCAGCGCAGTGTGATCACCTGCTACTGTCTCTGAAACGACTATCTGTTTCGGAGAAGTGCAAATTAATATCCCAAAAAGAACCGCTGCCGCCGCCGCCCATCCACCAAAATCGAAGCAAAATGGTGCAAAACAAGATCACCGAAGTCACTGGATTCCACCGCTCTTTCAAGGTGAGCCTGACGTCTGTTGAGGGAAGATGGAGGGCTGCCATCACGCCTTTTAGGAAGCCTCTGTAATCAGAGCACGTTTGTCAGCATACACGAGCGAGGATTTCACCTAGCTATATATAAACACATCTGTTGCTCTCCACATTTGATGGCTGACAAGCATAATATATGGCATGCTGACACATGTATGTGCAGATAATGAATGTATGATTTGAGAATGTGGCTCTTAGTTGCTTGTATGAAACGTGGCTCGGAAATATTTCTGTTTGGCTAGACTTCTCTGTAGCTTTTGGCGCATCAGCTGTTTCATTGTATTTTCCAGTCTACTTTTCTAATCTCCTTTGAGTTTGTGGTGACAGGAAGTGGGATAAGAAGCCGTTATCAGTTATTATTGGAAACTGATGCTCTCAGCAAAATAGTTCACTGATGAGATTGCATACCGTAACTAATGTCTTTATTATTCCTCCTCAGGGGCAAAATCCCTTTGAATCAGATGACTTCACTAAAAATGGATCCCATCTTATTGATTCATTTAATTTTGATTCTTCCCCAAGACATGGTGAGTAAGAGTTTGAAATACTGTAACTTTCTGTCAACAAATCACAATGCAAAAAAGAGAGACCTGGGGTTGTCCAATTTAGTAAAAGAAAATCAAGTGTTTACTCAACACATTTGAATATGTTTTGAGTTCCTCCTCCATCGCTAGCTCATAATAATGAATACACTCTTATTTTGACAGACATGCCTTCCAGCCAGCCTATTGACATCCCCGATGCCAAGAAGAGAAACAAGAAGAAAAAGCGTTGCCGGGCAACTGACAGTTTCTCTGGCCGATTTGAGGGTAAGAGCTTTTATTTTCAATACCATTATGCTGCTATTATTAAAAAAACAACAACTCTGGAATGACTACTGAGTTTTTCCCTCATATAGTTGAATGAGTATTTTCCTAACCAGGTTTTTTTTTGTGCTTCAGATGTCTACAGGCTGCAGGAAGAAGTACTAGGAGAGGGCGCTTATGCCAGAGTGCAAACATGCATCAACCTCATCACCAATAAAGAATATGCTGTCAAGGTAAGACACACTGCCGTACAGTTAATGTATGACTGTGAACAGTTTGAAAGCAACACTGTTGTTGGCTATTCCCACTCTCCTACTGTCTGTGTGGGGGCATGACTAGAAATCAGTATGGAGACGTTATCTCTCGAGAACTGTGCTTGGTTGGTAGTGTATAGCTTAATGAAATCCCTTTTGTATATGGAGAGGCCCTGTGCCATTAAATGCTATTGAAGATTGAAATGTAAGGAAACCAGGCTACTGGATGTCCATCATTGTTTTCATGTTGCTTTTTTTGACTCGTCGGCCTTTATAAAGCTTGAGGAAAGTTGTAGCCCCCAGACAGGACACCTCTTTTTCTCTTTTCTTTTAGTGCAGGCCTCTGTAGTAGATGTCTGCAGGCTCTCTTCTGTTGTGCTACTGCTGCACTTTTTGCTGTGTTCTGTATGCAACACTAGCTGCTGTTAGCAGACGCTTCCCCTCACTGTTTTTATAGTTCACCAGCCTATCAGAGAGCTGGGAGGGATATCCCCACCCCTTTTCTTTACTCCTATTGCCTACAGAGGACGCTCATAGAAAGAACACTGTGTACTGCTAACTGTGCCAAAACAAAACCCACAGAGAGGAAGGAGGGGCGGCGGGTGAGGGTTGTGACCCAGGGTGTTTACATTGCTTTGTTCTCATTCTGTACAGTTTTACTTTTTTCTTTTTCCTTTCCAAATGGGGTGTGGACTTGTGAATACATGTCTTGACTCCAGGGAATTTGCTTGTAATTTTCATTTCCTCATTTTTTATCAGCAAAACATTGTGAAATACATTTCTTTGCTGAGGTGCAGAAAACTAGAACTAGAGCTTGTTTTTCTTTTTTTATACTCTTGGCCCTTAACCCATCAATCCCACTGAGAGATCAAATGTAAACACAAAGTGATTTCTTTTCTTCAAATGAATCTCTATTTGTTCAGTTCTGTTGAAGTTAGAAGCAAGGGGACAGTTAAAGCCTGCTCTCTCATTATGCAAGTGTCCATGTCATTCTAATTAATATTTTAAAAGAGGCCGTGCACAGATTGCGCCCTGTGACTATGATTCGTTGGTATTGTTTATCCCAGGATGATTTAGTAGATCCCTTGGGACTTCGCAGTTCTAGGGCAGGAGGGATGAGGGTCGTGGTTATTGGAGGTCTTTTGGGAGTCGGATAGGGCTCAGACTGTTCCTGCCAGATGTCCTGTCTCTCCCCTCCCCCTCCAGACACAGGAGTGGGGGGTGAGTTACATGTGTGGGCTCCTTGTGTTGCAATTGCAACAAAAGCTCCACGGACCTAAAGACAAGCGACAGGCTGCACAGTGCATGCCTATCTGAGGATTCCCAGACGATCCTTCTGCTTAAAGCTGTTATTTCACAACCCTGGGTTGATGTTTGAACCTGCAGTGAGTGAGGCCCTGTTTTTCTGCTGACTCTTGTATTTGAGCTGTGATTTGGATAAACACTCATGAATCTGGCTCTTCTCAAACAGTGTTCACCTCTTTAACTTGGAAATGCACTAATGAGTTTTACAGTTTCTTTATCTTTACCTGTTTATCACCATAGGAGTTTTTAATGTTGTGATTATGAGAAAGGGAGCAGTTTGGGTTACTGTTTATGCTGCTGACTCAGGCTGGAACAGTGCACAGGCTTTGGACTGCTCACAGGCCTCTTGTCTGTGTATAATCCTAGACGCACACTAACTCTGGCCCCACTGGGCTTCAATAGCAGCTGTAATCCAGCTACCAGGAAGAGAAGCATGCGCCAGCCTCCCAAGCAGACAATAACCAACCAGAGCTGGAAAATTCAGGCCTTTTGCTTTGGTGTCAGCAGTCTATCTTTCTGTCTCTCTTGGCAGAGCATCGTGCAGCTGGTGGCCCCTCTGTGGTTTAGTTCCAGGCAGCACAAAGTTATATTTAGAGGCATTTTCTGTTGTTATTGTAAACCGTTTTGGATTAGATCATGGGCTCTTGCAGGGGAACACTTATGGCTCCTTAAGAGCACTCAAGATTTAAATATGGGTCACACATGAAGGGTAAACATAGATGCTGCAACTTTTTTCATTATGCTTTGTCTCTGCTTTGGAAGGCAGCACTTGAAAGTAGGTAAACTATCTTTGCAACTGTATCACAGGGTGGGACATAATATGGCAAGCAGGAAAAATGCAAGTCTGGTCTGGAAGGAGGCCAGTTCCTGGGCACTGTATATGGGGTATATATTGTCCACACTATACTGTCTGCTTTGCAGTCAACACAGCAGCAAGTGGGGTTTTGTGGTAATGAGTGTGTGTGTGTGTGTGTGTGTGGGCTGCACCCAGCCGTTACTTGCACAGATGTATTTGTTTGTTTTTCAGTTAGAGCACTTACAGAATTATTCTCCGTCCTATTGCTGTGGAAGACATGAAAGTTGCTGGCTTACTCATTTAGTGACCTATTTTTTGATGATGTGGTTCAGCTTTGATGTTGTTCTGTTTCAGATCATTGAGAAAAGACCAGGTCACAGCCGCAGCCGTGTCTTCCGTGAGGTTGAGATGCTCTACCAGTGCCAGGGCCACAGGTAATGTCCTGCTGTCATGACAAGCATAATGTCTCCTAACAAATGTACGGAGACAGCACTGCAGACTAAGTGGCCCACTTTGTGCTGTAGCTTATTCTCTTGAAGCCCCTTAGTCATCTTACCCCACACTGCAGAACTCACATGATTATTTTTTTTTCCAGTCAGTTGGAAATACCTGACCGTTCTCTTGCTCTCTTTTCTGCAGTAACATCCTGGAGCTGGTGGAGTTCTTTGAAGAGGAAGATAAATTTTACCTGGTCTTTGAAAAGCTTAGAGGAGGTAAGTGAATTACAGCTGCTGCTGGTATCACATCCCTTTATTTATTTATAAACTTTCCTATAATGCATATACCTACTCTCTAATCTGTAGCCAGTTGTTTGTCTGTGTGTGGGGAGGCGGTCACTGTATGCAATTTGCTGGTAAATAGAGCTGATGTACTCATTTTTCCTCCCATTAGGGTCAATCTTAGCACACATTCACAAGAGACAGCACTTCAGTGAGCAGGAAGCCAGTGTTGTTGTGCAGGACATTGCCAGCGCTCTAGATTTCCTGCATAACAAAGGTAAGACCACAGTGTTTTTACTCCTCATGATCACGAAAAACGCACAACAGCCCCAAAAGTATACATGTATAATGAGATGGGTTTTCATCCAGTAGATGGTTTACTTGTTTTTTTAAAACAGACATAACATAAAAGATGAATTTTCCTTGATCTTATCATAATTGACAACTCTTCCTAACAAAGAAACATGACTAATTGCTAAATGACTAATTTTTTTTTTTTTAGGAATGGCACACAGAGACCTAAAACCTGAAAACATTCTCTGTGAGAGTGCAGATAAGGTGAGTTTGCTACCAACATGTTGCTTCCTAATTGGTCCAAATAACAGCTAATGTAGTTGGAGTTTGATGTGTTTTTTAATATCAGCTCTGCTACTATTACATCATGGTAAAGAATTCAGCCTTTTTTCCCCCCAAATCTAAATGTATTTCCTTCTTTCTGTAAGATTTCCCCAGTCAAGATCTGTGACTTTGACTTGGGCAGTGGGATAAAGCTGAACAGTGACAGCTCGCCCATCTCCACCCCTGAGCTCCTCACTCCTGTAAGTCCGTCTGCTTATTGTGCTAATCTTGTTCATGGTGCAATTTTTCAACCTCTGTTGTAAATGGAAATGGTTTTGGTAGGAAAATAAGTCAATCACCAGAGGTGGAAAAAGTACTGAAAAAATGTAATTGAGTAAAAGTATCTTTACTTTGTTTAAATTCTACTCAGAGTAAAAGTAAAAGTACCCATCTAAAAATGTACTCAAGTAAAAGTACAAAATTACTTCATTTAAAATGTAATTTGAGTACAAGTTACTTCGTTACTTTCATTTATTTAATGCAAAAAAAGGATGAGTCATGAATAAAGTTCAGCACAAGTTGTTTTAATCAACTTTGAGGCGTATTAAAGTGCACATCCACACTTAAAAAAAGCTCAGTAACATGATCCTCAACACAAGGAAAACAAGGACAGTCACAACCTGTACTGTATAGTGCAAACTTTTTTCAGTCCCATTGTCCATCCGACAACATTATGATAAGAATAAAGAAATTTAAACAAGAATCAAAGTATTCAAAATAGAAGAAAATAGAAGATCCAAGAATTTAGCAAATAGAACGATTTACAACACAGAGCAGAGATACAGTAATAAAGAACAATTACAACCTGATAGAACAAATAAAAATGTGCTAACTTACCACCACATGCTTTCGCAAATTGGACGTTGATGTCTTATATGCTGAAAGCTCTGTTTTGCCGGGCAGCCACATTTTACACAGCATTATAACGTTGTTGCCCTTTGTGCGTTTGAACGCGAATAAGTCTTCTAAGTTTGGCCAAGGGTTTTTGTGGCTTTCCTCTCCAGAATTTGTGTCTTCTTCGGACTCTTCCTCCTTCATGATCTCCATATCTTGGTCAGCAACAGCCATCTTCCAACGCGTAGATCCAGATTAAAGGGCGCGCGCAAGGCAAGGTCATGCAATTGACTTTCAGTTTCGGGGACACAGTGGTTTTCCGCTCGCATTTAATTTTTTTTTCACTGTCAATATTGTACTCAGTAATGTGAGGGGTTTCAAATGTAGCGAAGTAAAATACTTGGGTCAAAATGTAATTGAATAAAAGTAAAAATTACACATTTCAAAAACTACTCTGAAAATTACAAATTACTCATAAAAAGTACTCAATTACAGTAATGTGAGTAAATGTAATTCATTACTTTCCACTCCTGTCAATGACTGATATAGATTTTTGATAAAATGCTAGGCGAGGTTCTTCTGTCGTATAATCTTGGTCATATAATCTCAATGATTTGTTCCCTACACTGGATAAGAACGGTTGTAAAACGGTGTCTTTATCTAGTCCAACTCGCTGACTGCCTATTGGGCAATCCTGAGTGGTGCTATTAGCAGGTCAGCTCGTTGATTGGGAGAGAGAAAACACTGTGTTTTAAGGTTATAATAGTTCATTGTCTGACAGTTTCTCTGAAATGTCATTGATTGCTGCCTGAATGTCCCTAATTTTGCATTTCGTCATCATGCTGAAGCATCAGCGGCACTTGGAACGATATCCCTCTGTTTAATGTCGACGGCCTGTTGCTTATCATCAGCAAATACTGAGGCCCTTGAGTTTTGGGTTCACAATTGATTATCTTTGCTGCTGTCATCACAATACAAAGCAATACCTCTGATCAGTGCCCAAAGAAGTGGGATACTTGCAGCCTCAAAGAGGAAAGTTGAACTGGCAAGCATTCTATTTTTGCAAACAAATACTCTGCCCTGCTGGTTGTCTGGTGGGTTGGATAGATGGATCAGAGCAGGTGAAGGCTAACAGTTTAGCCTGCAGGAATGTGGTGGGTGGGATTTTTTTAATTTTTTTTTGTCTTTCACTGGTAGCTTAATCTTCCTCAAGCAGAAATAATGGATAGGTAGTCTGTCCCTGGATGTTTGTAGAGTGGAGATAGTCTGGGGGCCAAGTAGTGTCCTGTTTAGTCTTCAGTCATTCAGGCCAAACTTGATGCGTCACCTGAATGATTGATTGTAGGTTTGTTGTACTGGGGTGCATGAGCTACTTTATCTGGAAATGCTTTGATTATTTGAAATGGCCTTCTTCTTAAATTACAAAGTATTTTTAGTTGAGCCAGAACTGTGTATTCTAGACCTTCTAGATTTCAGCAGAAGAAAAGTACATGCCTGAGGACAGGACACGGTGTGATAGCCTTGGAATGTAATACCGCAGGCAAGACGGTATGACTTTTACAAGGCTGTGTCCTGTGGTATGAAGAAGCTGCAGTGAAACCAAAACACAGAAACCCTTGCTCGTTTCCCTTTTCTCTCTGTGGTATGAGAGAGAAAAACATCCACCCTGTCCTTCTGCTTAGTCTCCGCCCAGTGGCCCCAACCACTCTTGTGCTGGTGTGCGCTTTCTTTATGTTCTTTATACAATGGCCATGCATGAGGCTTGTTCTAGAAATTTTAGTTTTTCCCCCCTACACCTAGCAACTGAGATGTGATTGGCTAGAACGGTGGGAGGGGGAGGATAACAGGAGGGACAAATACTCTGTCTGCTCATGCGCTCTGGCTTGTTTTCTTTGACTTGATCACAGGAACAATGTTATCCGATTTTCATCTGTCTATTAGCACTCTCGCCCTGCCCCCCTTTACCCACACTGTACCCAGACAGTTGCTGTTGGACAATATACATGTGTGTTTGCATGTATTGCTTATGTTCCCGGTTCTGCTGAATGTGTTTAATCAACTTTATCCGAGGGCTATGAAAGTGTCTAAGTTTACAGTGGATGTGTTCGTGCTGAGTGGTGTGTATTGGAACACCAGGGACTCGGGGAAGAAGAGAGGGACCTTTCTAGGAAAAGGCTAATTTTAGTTCATTAGGAATTCAGAACAAGTGACTGCCTGCCTCCTTGGCATGAAGCAAGTCTGACTCTTCAAATATCAAGGCTTGTATCCAGCAATTGGAAACTGGGTGGAACTACAACACGAAGAGTCAAAACAGAAGCAGCTTAGGCAGTTAATTGAAGGAACTGCTCCTGATGTACTTGGCACAGATGCAGGTGCAGCTGTGTGACGACAGAACAGGGCTTATTCCTTTAAGCCTCTTCCAATAATCCTGTCGTTTACAAACAGCAGAGGTGTGTCCTCAGCGGTGTCAATGTGGTCCGACTAGTCACATGGTTTCAGGAAAGCCCCAGGTTGCAATACCGACAAATCCTGTGGTAACAGCAGCTGATTAGCCACTTTCTGCAGCTTCACAGTGGTGTAGGGAGGATGTAACTGATGCAAGTTCACCAGGTGTTTGCAGCAGCAGCACAGGAAGAACAAATGTGAGTTTAGATTTAAGGCTGTGCCAAAGAGCCATGATTACTGTTATTTCACTCCCCCTTCTGCTTTTATCAGAGGCACTTGCAGGCGGTCCTCGACTAGCTATCTTTACCCAGAGCTGTCTTTTGATGATAAATGTGCTTGGGTGGTTTTGAAACAAGATTATCCTTGATAGCTGTTTATGATAGCTTATCTAGCACAGTTCTTTTCGATTTTAGGGCACCTTGGTAGGAAAGAAATATCCTTCATGCTTGTGCCTTTTATGTGCGCACGGCAGCTGCATTTGGCCTGGATCCTGGGGGCTTGTCTGCGTAAGCACTTGCCCCAGACATGATGTTGGTGGTGGAAATGTGGGGGTTGGGGTTTTCTCTCTGACAGAAGCAGCTTTGTCTGAGATGAGATTCCTGTGCAGCAAATTTCATTACATAAGGGTGCAGCAGGGTGGAGGCGGAGTTAGGAGACAGCTGGTATATGGTACTGGGACACAATGGAGGACTGCTCAATGTAAACATGTGTCTCTGCAGGGAGAAGGAAGGATGTAGGCCAGAGGTGGTTGTCAGGATGGAGGCTTTTTATGTGGACAAGTACTCCACAATATTGTGTGTAAATCTGTGGATTTTACAAGGATGTGTTCTCAGAATTCATTCTAATAGTAGTCTGTATTTTCGACATTCTTTAGATACCTGAGAAACACGTATTTTTTGTAAGTCTCAAGTTGTGTAATGAGGCAACAATGTAAAGTCTTGCTGGATTAAAAAGATGTGTGTCCTGCTGAACTAGCGACCTGCTTCTCTTTTCTGTTCCTAAAGTATTAAAACAGCATTTGGTGTTTGTGTTTCCAAGTTATGTAACCAGCCAGGACTCAGCCCAGTCTCTGGCTCTGCGGGACAGCCAATCCGCTTTTCCCTGCTCAGTGTTTGGCCTAATTTCTGTCCTAGCTACATAACAAGGCACTGTCAGAGCTGATCCTATACTTGCCCTCAGCCCGTTCTGCCTGGGTTGTGTATAACAGGCTGGTCAAAGCAGTGACTCACCACTGCTGTCTACCCACGCTAACGTGCCTCACAACATGATGTTCCTTCTAAGGCGTACTCGACTGACAAAGCTATGTGGCAAATTTGAAATGAACTCCCTCACTGCAGATGAGCATGTGACTGTCACATAGGCTGCCCTCCACCACACAGCCCAAATGTAGGCCTGGAGCTTTAGCACTTGGAACCACGAGGTATCAGCTGAACTTGAGAATGTAGCTGCAGCCAAGAGAGGCTTGTTTCTTGTGGTTTACTCATTTCTGCTATAATTACCTTTCCTCGTTTTGTCATCCCTGGGTTTAACAAACTTGTTTTTTGTTCTGTTTCTCTCTTCACAGTGTGGCTCAGCAGAGTACATGGCACCTGAAGTAGTTGAGGCCTTCAGTGAAGAGGCTACAATTTATGACAAGCGCTGTGACCTGTGGAGCCTTGGAGTCATCCTCTACATCATGCTGAGTGGCTACCCACCCTTTGTAGGCCGCTGTGGCGGTGACTGTGGTTGGGAATTAGGGGAACCCTGCCACACCTGCCAGGTAAGACTTTGATATGTGTGTTCAGCCCTTCAGCTTTGTTTATCTTCTACATGACATTGACATTCATTTCTCATTAAAGCCAAGGAAACTGATGCTCAATGCTTTAATGTCGATTTCCAGAACACTTTGTTTGAGAGTATCCAGGAAGGAAAATATGAATTTCCAGAGAAAGACTGGGCTCACATCTCCTCAAGTGCCAAAGACCTCATATCCAAACTTCTGGTTCGGGATGCCAAAAACCGCCTGAGTGCCAGTCAGGTGCTGCAGCACCCCTGGGTGCAGGGGGTAAGTCTGAATAAACCAGAACCTGAATGTCAGCCACCATATATAATTACTTTATGTTGTGGATGTAGTGCTTTGTGTCTAATGAGTGAACATGTCTTTCCTTATTATTCAGGGTGCATCTGACACTTTGCCAACATCCATCCTGCACCAGAGGTAAGAAGGCAATAGAGCTACAGCTTTAAAGGACATTTTGATAGGAATTATTTGGCACTTTTACATTTTCTTTGTTCACAGTGTAATATTTTGTCTGTGTTCTTGTCTGTCAGGACCAGCAGTGCCAGGGATCTGACATTCTTTGCTGACAAGGCCATGGCTGTGAACCGGCAGCTGGCTGAACAAGACGGCATGGAGGACCAGCAGGAACAGGAAGTTCCATTTGTTATCACGGCTACTGGCTCCTCAATGCGCCTCTCTCCTCCTTCCAACTCCAAGCTGGCCAGGCGCAGGCAGCGAAGCAGCCAGCCGAAGGGAGGGCCTGTCTCTGCTGCAGAGCTTCGTCAGCTCTTAGCCCCTCTTGTTATCGTGGGAGACTGTGCCTGAAATTTGTCGACCCTGAATTCCGACCTTCCGTTAAGATTCAAGTCCAAAATTAAAGACTGCCCTGAGACTCTCCTTCCCCATTTCTGGCTCCCCTCTCTGACTGTAGCTGGCCTTGGTTCCTCTGCCATTCAGGCTTTCTTGCCTAGCTGTAAAGGGAGACGCTGCTTGCAGCCCTTCCTCTAAATGCCTTCTGCCCTTCTGCAGCACTTCTGAAGCACATCAGCACAGGACCTGCATATAGAAAACACACTTATGTGCATGTCCAAGTTGGCGAGGAGGGCCAGTTAATGATTTGGGAGAAAGAAAAGTATTTAAGTTATGTTCTTTTTTTCATACAACTCAGTTAAGAAGAATTCAGAACATTTATCTTCAAAACTAAGCTCAGACACCAAAGGACAACCTGTTGTGCTGCTCCCACGTTACAACTGGATCCACTGTGAATTAAGTTATCTGGAATGTTCTCTTTGCCTGTATGTATATGCATGAATGGCCCATCTGCAGATATGTACAAGCTTATGCAATATGCCAAGATGAAGGCTGTTCCCGTTTCAAAGGGATTCAGTACATGAGGGGTTGGCAGGGCTGTGAGCCAATGCTGTCCGTGCCTGGTGCGGTCCATTATGGGGCTGGGAAATCTTCAAAGTTTTTTTTTTTTTTTTTTTTTTTTTCCTCCATTTAAGATGAATTCCTCACAACTGAGCCTCTTCTGTAAATGTCTGAGATGAAACATGCACTCATCCAGCTTGGTGGCCATGCACTTAATGCTTTAAGAGCAACGAATGTTTGTCTGTACCCGACCAGTTTATTATGAGTTACTTTTGCACCAATTCATACCGGTATTATATTACCATATGCCAGATTCTCAGTGGCCACCACAATGAGCTTTTGAGGCCATGGGGCAAGTTAATTAGTGTTAATCTATTTTGCTTGATTGTGATGTATGGCCACACAAAAACAAGATTCTGAGCTGATATATCTGGTATGTTGGTGCAGGCTAATTATACAGGATGTTAAATGGCAACACGAGAAACTGGGTCAGTGTTACTTTGATTGCAAAGAATTTATGACATGTTCCCTTGCTACAACTACAATTTTTTTTGTATTTTTTTTTGTAATTTTTTCTTTCAACATAAATTTATGAATCAGATTTAACACTTAGAACTCCCATGAGGGAGGGTTGAAAAGCACATTTTGGCCAATGTGACCAGAGCGTTGTCTGTTGAACAAATACATTTAGTGGGTTTTTTTTTTTTTTTTGGACCATCTTCTTTCAAGGTGTCACCACTGTCTGATCTTTAATGAGACACACCCCTTCTTAAGGGCATCACAAATTTTCCTTTCAAATAAGAGGCAGATGAGATTTTTTTTTCATAAAAAGGAAAAAAAAATTAAACCTTAAAGGAAAAACATTCCACAAAAAGAAAAACAACAAAAAAAGTCCTCCACAGACATTTAGCTGTATTAAGTTTACTTTATTTTTCATGTTTGATAACTCCATGTCAATGTGCCACACTGATTTATTTTATTTTTTTTCCTTTTTTTGTATGGCTGTTAATAAGCTTTTATTTTCTATATGGTGATTTCCATGCAGGTGCTGTTCAGTTCAGGTGAAACACCAGATGTTTTCCTTTATTTTTTTTATGTCTGTTTTTAAAAGTTCAGAGTATGTGGTGTATGAGGTGAGATGGAAAGAGTTTGTTTAGTTGAGCTGGAGCGTTCATGCCCAGTGAAGGCAAATTTTAAGTTTTATTTTTTTTATGTGTAAGAGTTGGCAATAATCTTTTTTTTGTGTGTGTGTGTGTTCAGATTAAGTTAAAGCTCATTCTGAAACTGACAGGTAATGGACTGGTGATGAGGTTTCACTGTAGCCATTTCACCAAAGAGGGTTTCAATTCATGACATTGAACATAAGATCCATCACCTAGCAGTGAGAAGTGGGGAACTTCTGATTGTCCATGTCCTGTTGCCAGCACTGCAGCGATGGTACTCTGGAGATGGTGTCAAAGGACCCATTATGCTGATAATAGGACACTGTAATAGTTCTAAAAAAATACCTTTCTACCGATGCATCGTTCTGGGGTTTTATGTCTTATAGTAAGACTTACTTGAATTTGTGTATGCAGCTGTTTTTTCTCCATTTTGGAAACTACTTTGCTATTGGTAATCTCAAAGCATTAAGCTGATGATCAAGGCAATCTTGGGGTTTTGAAAATACCTATACAGTTCAGTATTCTGCCTTTTTCTCCCTTTTGAGCATCACACAATTTAGTCCCTACTTTTTGATAGGGTGGGATACTCGGAAACGCACAGACTTTGGCCATACTCTAATATCCTGACAGATATAGCTAGGAGTTTTCTTGGTCATTACCATTTCTACTTTGTCGAATGGCAGTATCTTTTTGGACTGCCTCTTACTGGGGGAAAGGGGACAAAATGATACAACCTCACAACTTTTTTTTATTGTATGTCATTTTGAAGTAAAGAAGTGTTAGTCATTCATTCAGATGGACAGTATCCTCAACCTCCCCACAATTTGAATGTAGCCCACAGGCAAAAGCATTTACAATCCAGCAACACTGATCAAATGTGTTCTAAATGGTTCTTTTCATGGGCATGGTGTGGGGTCATTCTGTCTATAATGATACAGTCCTCAAGCAATTTTTTTTTTTTTTTTTGAGTTGACACCTGATTTCTAACACTGTCCGAATCACCCCAAGCCCATTGTGTTCATGGGAAGAAATTACAAATGAATACATCCTTTAAGTACAAAAATATTTTTGATTTAAAATAAGCACTTTACTGTACCATGTGAATGATTGCAGTTCACTCAAGGCAACCTTTATGACAGTTGCTACAGAATTTTTGTATTGTTTTTCTAAAAAAAAAAAATGCAATAAAATGCTTTGAACTACATATTTGTCTGTCTAGTTCCTGTAATGTTTTCATACTTTGCTTCAAGCCAAAAGGGCTCAAGTGAAAACAAATGTACTTTCCCCGATAGGTGCTCTCCCGTATCTCTAGTTTCATATTAACCAGCAGTCTTATCATTTGGCCAAGGCTGAGGCCGTTCCATCTGATTCTGTGCTGTAAATCCGTCTACCAATATCACTGCCGATACATGAGCTGTGTGTGTCACATTTGTCCTTGGCTCATGGTAAATGTGAGCTCGCTTGTTGATCACACACTGAAATGTAACTGTGGTTTCATCTTGCTGCAGTCGCTCTGTGGGTGGCGCTCTGCACTGCAAGCCTCGGCCAGTCAGACTGATGCAACCCGCTGCAAGAGCTGCAGCTCCCGTGTGCCACCTCATGATCCTCCTGGGGGTACTAAACGACTTCTGCTGAATTAACTAAATGCCAGAATATGATTTCAACACCTCTGCAAGACAGGATTTGTCATCCTGTGGTTAAATGTAGCCGTGTATACTGAAATAGTGTCTGGTATTATACCTAATTTAATGTCTGGTGACCACCTAATGGTTGGGTGCTTAGTTGGGGTCCTGACCAGAGGTGCATTTGTTGCATGTCTCAACACTTTTAAATGTCATAGAAAACAAAACACCAACAAAAAAATAACAATTGATAATAATCATCATTAGCTAATCAGCATCACTCACCATTTGAAGCTTCACATTTCTCAGTCAGCTCATAAAATATTTGAAAATATAGAATATGTTATGTTTGACTTGGAAATAATTTAGTCGCTTTTTTAATGACTTTACTACAGAATACAGGTTTTTTTGGGGGAAAAAAAGCTGAAAACACAAACAATCATGTCTGCTGTATAAGTTCTCTTTAAACGCTGCAAATGTCTTCCAGCTGCAGGAAATGAAATGATGCAACAGCAGTGTGTTTTCTGTACAGCGTCCACTGAACATGTGGTAGCCGATGAGAAGCTGTGCAGGTGTCTGTCTCCCTCTGCTGGAGTAATCTCCCAGCTGCACGATCACTCTCATGGCCAGGACCAGGGGCTTGCCTCATTTTGGTATTTGATTACGATATGCTATGTAAAGATACAGTGAGTTCCATCCATAGCCAGTAACCCTCGTCTCATTTACTTGATATTTCTTTAAGGGGGAGAGCTGACTGAGCAAATCAGCCTTGCATGAGCTGCAGATCATGGGATTTCAAATCATGAGATTTCAGCCCCAGATGTGAACATGCTCCAGTAAATTTCTAAAGTTTAGAAAATAGAAATATTTTCTCAGTTTGTCTTCTCTAGATTGAGTTCAGCTTGTACTCTCTTTAGCAGAGCTCATGAGTATTTTGTTAGTTACAGGGTCTATTAAAGCATAGTTTCACATCTTCTAGGTTATACTGCACTGTTCATTGTTAGCTCCATTTGCTTCTGCTTCTATTGTTAGTGTGTACTTTACTCTGTAACTCAGTTAAGAACAAAACAAATTACAGAACATTTATATAACAAACTCATGAAATGGAGTCTACCAGTCTGATCCTATTACTAGTATACCAACACCACAGAGTTTGCTCGTTTTAAATGAAAAAAAGTATTTCTGCACAACCCAACAATACTTTCATTTTTCAGTCCAACATCTCTAAATTCAATTTGGCCATAATGTTTACTGCAGGAACTGTAGTGTCAGACAGTAGATTTAAGACAGTTCAACAACCGTTTCATCATCTCCCACGACAGATCAGGTGATTTTCCTCCTCGTGATTAGGATGGGCAAAAGAAGGTCAAATTTGAAACTGATTCTATGCTTGCAATGTCTTGACCTCAAATCTGTATTTCAATTAATAAAGGACATTAAATAATGAAGTATCGTAGTTACCTGACTTTCTGCTTCCTCTCATCCTATCAGAATTAGTGCCACAAGTCTGTGTAAAAACATGCATTAATTCTAATGAATCATTAAATATAAACTTCACTTGAGACTAGAGCCAACTTGTGTTTTCTCAGGGAAAGCACAGGTGTTAAAAAGAAAAAAACCCAAGGAAATCAAGTTAATTCGTCATTAATTCTATTATTTACACCTGGGCTTTCAGCGCTGCTTTTAGACGAGCTCCAAATTTGCTGCAGCTTCTGCATTTGCACCTCCATCTTCACAAATGTCGACTAAATGGACAAATGTTTGAAGCCTTTTTAATTCTAAATTTATTTGGATTGTTTAAATATATTTAGATGTTATGGAGTGTTAAAGTTAATATTTAAATTAGTCTGGTAAATTTATATAATCATTGGGTCTTAATGTTAACATTTATGCTCGTTGGGTAAATTTCAACATCGCTCTTAATTCTCTGAAACCATTTGACTTGATGTCTGTAGTTTGAAATGTGCTTTAGAAATTACAGCGACCTCACTTTATACTTTGTATATTCTCCAGTGACATTTTAATTATTACTTTTTAAAAAATAGGCTACTTGCTATCCATAAAACAGTGATATCACATGAGTAATTTTTCAAAAAGGACAGTTTTGGATGCATGGTAGGACTGTGTATCTATATATAAACCAGACTGAGACGTTATTATTAAGTTGTAGAAAAGGAACCGCATGAAATTAATCTCTATAAAATTAAAGTGTAAAAGATGCAAGTAATGATGAGATAAATAATGCAAAGTAAAAGACACATTTAACAATCAGCAGTAAGTAGAAGGTTTCAGATGAAACAACCTAAAAATATTTTTTGTTTTTAAAGAATTTATTCTCTTTAAAGATAGTAATATTTAGCACATCTAACCTTCCTCTGTGTAGAAACAATCTCACCACCAGTGCAGAAATATTTATCTCTATATTCTACTGTCATGGTCAAAATAACTGAATACACGGTAGGTTGAAGCGGTGTGTTACCGGCTCCAGAAAATAAACCTTCACCTGCTGGAAGAAAACTAATTATTACCTCGTTGATGACCTATGCTGCACACCTGGAGGTGATACCTGGAGCTGTGATCTGATTGGACCTTGTGTCTGTGTGAAGGGCTCAAAAAGCCTGAACAGCTGTTTGTGTGACATTTGTGAGTCGAGCTGGAGGTAGGTATCACTTAGGGCTAATTTAGGACGTGTTTAGGTTTAAATATGTTTTTACTACCTGACCTTTCAGCTGTGGGGTCTGTGATTATTGTGTTCAAAAGGCAGGAACGAAGATATCTGGTCACGTGTTAAATTAAGAAATCGGGTTGTCTAGATATTGTATATTGGTTTAGGACCAAACTTCTCTAACTGATCTATCAGGGCTCAATTTAAAATGAGCTACTGAGTGCTTTATTTCTGCATAAGAGATACAAATGTTGCTACCGTACTTCAAACAAGTGAATTCAAATTTAATAATGGCTTGAAGGAGTAGTTCAACATTTTAAAATATATGCTTTAAAATAGACTTTAAACTTTTAAGTTGAATTGGTTTCTGATTTGGCAGCAAAGCAAAAAGAAAAGATAAGGGGAATGGGAAGGTGATTTTTCTTTTACATTCAACAAAGTCAAATAACTTAAGAACCATCACATTGGATGAGTCAAGTCTGAACTAGATTATGGCAGAGACCTACTGTAATGTAGCAGAGATGTGAGAAAAGCTGTAAAAGACCCCCCCCCCCTCCTTGCTGAAAAAGAAACAAAGGTTTAATCACTTAGGAACTGTTCAGACTCTTTAGCCTCTCTTGAAACAAATTAGTTTTTGACTTTTCTAAACCTAGTTTTTCATCTGGGCATTTTTCACAAACGGAATGGTTTGTGAAACAGTAAGTGGGTGCCTAGCGTTGCTTTGTCACCAAAATGTCCAAATGATGGAGAATTGGTCACCCACTGCTTTAGGTTACACTTCTCTTAGCTCTGCCCTTAACTCCTGAATCATAGGGAAAGCACAGGTGTGTTAAAAAACGACTGTGCAATTTGGTTCATTTATTTCCTTGTGGTTAGCTGTCTGAGCTGTGGCACTGAGGAAACCTTGTGGTTCATACACAGCCTCTAACTTGAAGGGTGGAAAAAACAGCCTAGCACAACACTATGCCAGTCCAATAAGCCATAAAAAAGAAGTGGCAAGGACTTAAATTCACTGCAGCCATCATTAATGAACCTGTGCTTTTCCTGTTGTGAAGCTGAAAGGTCTCTTCCTGTTTTTCTTCTCCAGGTTTAAAACTTCCTTCAAGACAACCCATTTGTTTGTGAAATTAAAACGTTGAAGCCCTTGTCTCATTTATTTGACTTTCCAACCACAATTAAACTATAAACAGCTCTTCTGGGTGTATGTACTACTTAAGGTTAGAGGTGTGTTCAAGGTTTGGGAGTTAAGGGGTGGAAGCAATGACTAGGTTTAAGCTGAAGTAGCAGCTAAAAACCTTAAGATAAATGGATGAAGGTTGTTTCCCAGCATAAATATTACAATTTTTCTTGAGTGAACTGTGGGAATTCTGGGGTCACGGAGGTTAAAAGTCCCGTTTCTCCAAAGACCTTTAACTACCATGTGACGTCATTGATCTCGTTGAGTAGAGCTTCACGCGAGCTTTCCTTCCTCCTGACCAATCCAACATGGCGCCGTAGGGACGTTGTTATTGTTCCGTCGCTCCCACAAGCATTTGCAGTCCGACAAAATTTTCCCGGAAACAAAGACCGAGCGTGTTCATGCGGGCATGAGATCAACATCTGGAGATAATGTTAAGATCCACCGGCTTCTTCCGAGGGATTGATTGTCCGTTTTACACGGACTACAGCGAGGGCAAAGGCGGCAGACATGGGTGTAACAGACCATACTGTCACTTCAGGCACAGCCAGCAGAGACGGTCGTCCTACGGAGCCCCGGCAGACGTTAAAAAGCAAAGAGAGCTTCTCCCCACACACAAAGGTGCTTAGTATTATTTTGTCAAATACAGACTAGACTTTAACGTCGTAACCTGCAGCGTAGGAAGAGAAGACGTGAGGACCGAAAGCACTGAAAAAAAATGTGTGAAAATGGTCAAAAACACAAAGTAAATTTCTGGTAACTTTAGCTACGCAGCATTAACTGAGGCTCTCTTTCGGTTTTAGTTTCAAACTTACCGTAAATTGAGGTACAGCTAGTCAGTACCAGTAATTAGTGATGATGTTATGGCAACAGATTCATATTGTAGTACTCATTATAAATCATTGAACAAAACTGCAAAACCAGAAAAGGACCACATAAACGGAAATGACCACTATACTAAGAGGAATTCGCTACCAATACAGTGACACAGCAGTTGTAGTTGAAAAAATACATAATTTGTTGATGGGTAAAATATCTGCACAAAGGAGTGTTGCCAGAACAAAGCCTCTCTAATTGTGTCTTGTGGTGCAAAGACTGCAGTGCCAATACCAACAGTCCACTAGTCATTCAGAGTATCTTCTCAAAGAATAATCCATATATCTACTGGATTTGGCTGTAACTAAGGATTATTTTCATTTTTGATTCATCCATACACTGACTTTTAGCTTGCAAATGTTTTCTTGAAGATAGATATGACAGTATATAAATCCTCTAATGTGTCGAGCCAGAAACAGAGAACATCTCCCATTGAAGAAGTATTTTGGTGGAAAATACCTGACCAAGTTCAGTTGTGTTCATCTGAACATACTATAGTTGTGTCCATTATATATCACATCTGTGTTTAGACTTTTTGAGCATCACAGTTTGATCTTCACTTTGTCTTGTGTATTTGTCCTGTATTATGTCCTGTATTTCTAACTCTCTCTAACTGGCTACATCCTTGAGAATTGGTTGAAAGTAGGGAATCAGCAGTCTGACTTTTCATCATACTGATTGTTAGAGTGTCTGTTCGCCAAAATGTTGAGTCTTAACAAAAGCTACCTTGCTGGATTTGCTGAGACGAATAAGACAATACAACATTGTGCTTCAGGGGTTGAGTGGGATGCCTGCTGTCGCTGAATTAATGTAATTGCAGAAACACTGAATTTTATTTAATTACAATAACACAAAAACATCAGAGTGTGGATACATCATATGTTAATACCCAATCTGCTTGAGGGATTGGAACGTTTCTGATTAAAGAAAAAAAGCTATAAAAACTATGAATTAGATTTTGTGTTAAGATTTTTGAAATCACTTTGCTTAAGACCTGTTTCTCTTGTATCCATCTAGAACAAGGGTATGATCCCTTCAACCCAGAAGTAGTGAGACCCCAAGAGCAGCAGAATGGAAAGCCGGCTGACTCAGGAGACCTCAGCGGTGCTTTGGAGCTGGTTAACAAGGCCATCGAGGAGGTCCGCAGCGAGGTGGAGAGAGAGCAGAGGAAGCTCTCTCGAATCGAGGATGAACCATACAATCCTAGCAAGAGTACCAGTTCATCTTCAGCTGATACTGGTAAAAGCAAAGCAACAGGTTCACACTTGGCCTATGATCCTGGGAGTTATCAGATCACATCAGGAGGGTATAACCCCACCCCTGGCTGCAGCAAGTACACCTTGGATTTAGACAATCAAGGGCACAGTAGTAACTCCATGGAATATGTTCCTACTTCAGTGAAAAAACCTGCATCTCGGACACACTCGCACCAACCACCATCTCCTCCCCCAAGTCCAAAATATTCAAACAGCCTCTCCTCCTCTAAGTGCAAATACACTGTGGACAATTCTAGACCATCTACAGACATGGAGTATGATCCGCTGTCCAACTACTCAGCTGGAATAGCAGCAAAAAGCAAAAAGGAAGAGGCTTCCCGACCTGTTAGGACGGAGGGTAGCAAGGCGCACAAGATATTGGGGTCTGATTTGTCAGATGAGGGCTATGTTGTGGCTGTGAAAAAGCCACGGCAGCAGCCTGTAGACATAAAAAAGTACACATTCTCTGACTCTGATGAGGAGAGCTCTGGAACAGAGTATCGACCTACGTCACTCAGTGTTCTCCAGCAGAGAAAAGGCAACAATGGGTCAGCCGCAGATGCTTCTGGGAAGGAGAGAAAAGAGAGGACGGAAAGTGTGCTAAGTGCACTGACACAGAGGAATAAAAACGAGTTGACAAAGGACTCAGATACCCATGAAAATAATAAACGAAAGAACAACCTAGAAAAAAAGAAGACGGTCAGTGGAAGTAGTCATGAGAAAAGTGGCAAAACTAATAAAGTCAATAGACTTGAAAAGGAATTAAACAAATCATCTAGTAGTAAGAGTAGTAGCAGCAGTAAAGACAAAGGTTCAGTAAAGAGCTCAAACCAGGACTCTGCAAAGAAGGAGAACAAGAGTCACGGAAAACAAGATGATAGAAAAAGCATGGTTAAGACTAAGACATCTGAAAAAGTTCAGAGAGAAGGCAGGGACGACAAGAGAAGTGATGGTAAGATCAAGACTGTGGAAAAAGTTAAAACAGACTCAAGCAAACGAGATAAAGATACAGAAAATAGTGCGAGGGAAAGCAAGAAACCCAAAACATCAGACAAAGAAAAAGAGCACAGCAAGCATAAGGACCGGCAACACAAAAATGGTAAGCTTGATAGCAGTAAAAGAGAAAAGGACATGAATAAAGTTTCTAAAAGCAGTTCTAGTAGCAGTAAAGGGATTGCAGCACACAGCAAAGAGAAAGTGAAGCAAAACATCAACTCATCAAATGGGAAAAGACTTGAGGACAAGCGGCAGAGTCTGAGCCTGAGCCATGCTGACCTTTTTGGAGACGAGAGTCCAGATGAGGCTGAGCCGATGGAGGTGGATTATGACGACGAGGTAGAGGAAGTTCTGGTGAGGAAATCAGCTGACGCTTTAAGGAGGGGACATATGAACAAGAGGAAAGCGTCAGAGTTGACTCCGTCCTCCTCTGAGGATGAGAACGACCATGATGTGGAGAGCAGCAGGACGGGTAGGGACGAGGTTGACGATGTTAAAATTGACTTCTCTAGTTTCCAAGACGATCTGGACTTTGACTCAGATCCCATGGAGGAATGTTTGAGGATCTTCAATGAATCCAAAGATGTGAAGAGGGAAGACAAGGGAAGGCAAACTAAGCAGGTACTTGCCAGACTTTTACATTTCAGTTTTTCTTGTCACTGAATAATTTGCTGATGCCTCTTGATGGGATTTGAATAAATATGCAATGTCGTGCCCTCTCAGCCCTCTAGGGATTCAGAGGAGGAGAAATGCACAGAGAGCACTTTAACCACTCTCTTCCCTGGTCAGAAGAAGAGAGTCTCACATTTTGTTGCCAAAGGAAGTGTAAGTTTGTCACCTTGGCTTTCTCTGTCTCACAATCTGACAGTCAGGAGTGAACCATAGACTGTATCTAAAAACTGGATGCGATCTCTTGGTTTGAAAAGTGAAACCAGTCTGGAAGTACCTTAAACCGGCATAACAGTCAGCAGGGGAGAACTGCTTGGGTTGCAGAAAGATGTCAGATTGTGTAGAAGCCTGAGAAAGCCTTGATTTATTACCTTTGTAAACATTTTCCTGAAGAGTTTATGGTCTCCATCGCCAGTTGCAAGTCTTCTTCAATACAGCGTGATGTTCATTTTGTAAATTACAGTTCCATTTGTAGTAAAGTAGATGATAAAGCAGAGTATGTTTTAAGGCATTGCTACCTTGTGGCTGACACGCTGCCACTGAATCAGTATGCGTTGTCAGATCCTCCACTTCTATGTTACATCCAGTTCTATAAGAACCAAGATGTCCAGAAAAAATTCCACAGCTATACAAGCCCACAATGAAGCTTGTCAGTGAACACACAAAATGATTTATGATTCTACAATCTTAGTTTGAATCTTAATTTTTAACTGTGGGAAATTATTTTCACTCACAATTACTCTCACAGTGGTTTTCTCTATTCCCTACTTGGTCCGAGGTGACCTTGTTTTGTTAAGCCACGAAGTCCGAATCCAAAAGATACTCAGTTTACTGTCATAGATTTAAGAAGAAAACAGAAAATATTCCTCTTTGAGAAATTTAAATCTTCATTTTTTTGCCACTGTCCTAAAAATGCTAAATTTTATATTGATTGACTAATTAACTAATTGATGAATCAACTAATAGTTGCAGGAATACAGTGAACTAATGAATTTCAGATACCGATACTGCATGTGCAAGTGTTCAGTAGAAAACAGCTGGATCTGAATTGGTTAAGTTCTCAACTGAACTCTTGGATTTGAGGTGAAACGTCTTAAAGAACCAAAAAAAATCCAGCTGCCTTCTACTGAAACACTCGGGATAACCATGACCTGGATGACTGAGAATCTGCACAGGCCTTCATGTGTCCATCATCAAACTTATTTATCTGATGCATCCTTTTCTAAGGTCCAATTTATAAAACTAATGTTTGCTTACCAAATAATATTTGTTCATTAGGAGTTTGAGTTATGATACAGTGAAAACACAGCTGCACGGGAAAATGCATACAGGGATAAAGTTACAGTAGCAGAACTGAAGGAGAAGAAATTTTGCCTTCATTAGATGTTTTTATATATATATATAAAAGTCTGCACAGTTCTGCTTGGCTGTCTCTTGTAAAACAAGTGAGACAAGACATAACAAGCAGCTCAGGGAAATACAGGACTTCTGGAAAATTACAGGTTTGTAACGAGTAACCAGGAAGTAAATGGTAAAAAAACATGATCTGAAATTGTTGAAGGTAGAGGTGGGGGGTTTTCCAGCCAGTTTTCCAGTGAAGAACCAGTCGTCAGTGTTTCTACAGGTTGAGTGAGTTAATCAGCAGATATCTGTCGTCTGATCTGCAGTCTTTTAGCTTCTTGGCAGCCTTTGTATAAGCTTTGTATAAGGTCCAGTCTGTAGGATTTCTGTCCAGATGTCGTTGATTTATAATGATATAATCCCTTTTAGGTTTTACTGAAGTGAATAATTTGCATTTTTTGTGTGTTTTTAACTGACTTTTATTACTTGTGTTTCAGGCGTGTAATTGATGAAAACTAAATAAAATCTAAATGTAATGGCTGCATAAGTCAGTATCGGTGTGATCAGTAAATGAAACATAAGTGACAGCACATGTTGAACTATCTGCCTCTCACAGTGTCAAACAGGAAGTAGCTACAAACTGACCTGAATCGGTTTCTATTGTATGAACAATTAAACTTTCATAGGAAGCTACTAAACATGCAAATTAGTGTGTTTGTCATTGTCATCACTGTACTTTCCGTACCAAGAGCATTGTTGACTAAAACTCTCTGTTGTCATTTTCCAGACTGATGCACCACCTAAGAGTGTGGTGCGTCCGTACAGGAGACCCACAGCCCAGGAGGTCTGCTACCAGCGTATGCAGATGGCACGACAGCAGGCTGCTCAGCTGTCGGCTTCAGTCAAAGCTGCCTCGCAGAGCTCAAGCCTCAGCTTTTCTGGAGAAAAGAAAAGAATAGCGCACCGTCCTAACCCACAGATGTCATCCTCCAAAACAAGTATGAGTTCCTCCCTACTTGCATTTGCAGCAGACTAACTCACGCCCAGTCTTCATGGCTGAGAGGTTAGTGGTTGAACAGTTTAGATCTGTGTGTGCTTCTCTGACTAGGTCCTACAGATGCTAAACCAGCCGCCAGTCGAGTGTTATCCCCCAGCCAGACTCATCCGAGTGTCAAGGCCCAAACCACAGCTGGCATCTTGTCCAAGACCTCGTCTACTACCACGCAGAAGAGGGTGGCACACACACCCACCATGAAGGTATGGAAAGCTTTCTGGAATCTATTGGTTAGTTTCTCATAGCTCTCTTGTGTCTCTTGGCCTGTCCAGTGTGATGTGTTTTAGTCAACACATCACTAAAACCTTGATTGTTAGACTCAGAGATCGTCTCTCTAGAGAATCTGATGTAAAATCAATGTCTTCTCTGTGTTTGGACCTTTTCAGAGTTCTTCAATGAAGCGTCCTGTCATCCCCACCGACTTCGGGGCCAAAGTTCCCACCAACATCCGCCAGCGATACCTCAACACCTTCATAGATGAATGTGTCAAATTTTGCCCGTCAGAGGACGCCGCCTTCCAGATGGTAAGAATGGCGTCTTTGCAACAGATGCTGCTGTTTTGTTGGTTTATTAGAGAGATGTGCACTTGTCTATTCCTAACAGCATAAAAAGCGAGTTTCAAAATGGTTTAGGAGAAAGTGAATCAGAATCAGCTTTAATGGCCAAATACGTACACAGCATACAAGGAATTTGGTTTTGGCGGTTGGTTTCACCCTAGGAATATGGAAGAGAATAATAAAAAGTACAGAAACTATAGAAAGAGGAGCAGGGAGGGAAAAAAATAGCACAACATATACAGAAATTTACTGCTAGACAGGAATATTTAAACACAGTAGCACAAAAAAAGCAGAGAATGCTGTTCATGTGCAAAAAAGTACTGTACATGGTGTGTAGGAATGGCTCAGCTGTTTATCAGGGTGATGGCAGTGGGGAAGGAGCCCATTTCATTAAAATGCACTTCTTGTATTCTGAGGGACTCTTTGGTGTTTGAAAGTGACAGACTTGTAATTCTTGCTTCAGGCCCTTGATGAGGAGAAGCTGGTGTATGAGCGCAGCAACAGCAAGAACATCTACCTCAATGTAGCTGTCAACACGCTGAAGAAGCTCCGGAGCAAGAGCAACTCCTGTCCGTCTCTCGTCACCAGTATGTCAAGACACAGGCTTTTTTAAAAATAAATTTACACACACTTGAAGCAAAAACCGCTGAGATACAGTGTATTGTGATAGACATAGAGTACATTAACTTGTCAGCTTCGTGGACCAAAGTGTGTGTGTTTTCTGCAGAGCACCGGGGGTTAGTAGCTAAAAGAAGATCACAGTCCCATGAGGAAGTTTTGGGAGGTCGTCTTGCTGCAACTACCAGCTTTACTGTCAACAGGATGGGCAAACAGCAGGAGGAGAAACTCACTGGTGAGTTCGTTTTTTTTGTTATTCATTACTAACAAAAGGCCTCATTCATGGTCATGCAGGATCATGTTTCAGGTCTATTTCTCTGGAATTATGAACATATTTGTTTTCTACCTCATTCTGTTTTCCTTCAGTCACCTGATTGCATCCCTGGCAACAAAATAGCTGTGTGTACCTCTGACATGATCAAAAAGTCAAGAGAGGGGAAAAAAGAAGGAAACTGAGAAGGAGCTGAAAGAATCTTTGTGTCAAGTAGAGACTTGTGGACTTTTTTTTTACTTTCAGATGTGTCGATACAATTTTATATTCACAGTAAATCTGTGTAAAAACCCTCATGAAAAGCAGCAGATCATGTTCACCTCCGACTACCTGGCGTCAGAGTGGATAGTCAGAGGTGAACAGTTTTGCTAATAAGAATGAAATTATACTGATTGATGTGAAATTAACCGGTAAATAAATAAGTCATTAATCAAATATAAGTACCAGAGACTGACTGGTTACTCCAGTTTTTTTCAAAGACAGTTCACATTTAGTGTAATTAATGACTGAAAATTAGAGATCCGATGTTGAAGTGGACTTGTCAGTCAATTAGTATAAAGTTTTTTTTTTGTAATCAATTGTTCATTTCAGCAGTTTTTGGTCAGAAAAACAGACAGTTGTGTCTTAACTGTGATTTTCTACTTTTGAAATCTTCAGTTTTACTCAAATCAGTTTATTGTCATTTCAGTCTTTTGGAATTTAAAGATGCCCTTTTCTACCACAGAAATGTTCAGAAGCGTTTGAGAATTCTTTGATGTTTTGTCAACCAAGTGAGCACATTAATCAGCTATAAATATACACCGCCTGACCAAAAAAAAGCCACCACCTGGATTTAATTAAGCAAATAGGTAAGAGCCTTCCACTAGATAATTACTGCAGGGATGAATATGTTTCAGCTATAACAACTTATCTAACCCTAGCTGATGCAGTGAGGAGCTCCTCATTTCTTAATCAACCATGTTGGAAGACATATCCCGTGGTCGTGGAAAAGATGTTATTCTCACTCTGAAGGGTGAAATTATTGGCCTGCATCAAGCAAAGAAAACAACTAAGATTTCTGGAAGTATTAAAATCAGGTCAAGTGGTGAACCATCATTTTCAATGCTGAAAGTTTCTTGAATTTTCAGGCTTATAAGCCAAGATATTTGACTCATCGTGCAAAAGTAAACATGGTTTATAGTAAAAATTACCAGTAAAAGTCTGCGACAGCTGCTGTCATTCTGTTTGTACACATTTACAGTGCAGGTTTTACTATATTGTTGTACAAAGACAACATTTAGGTTTGTGTCTCCCTGTAGGAACCTCGCTGTACAGGAAGCTGAAGGCGTACCTGATGACAGAGGAGCAGCTTCAGGAACACGGATACCCGAGGACAAACCCTGAGGCTGCCGGCAAGGCCATCATCTACAACCTCCCAGAGAAGAAGAACATCACGGACCGTGAGTTCCTGCACTCTGTCGACACTCATCTGTAGTGGTTGATGTGAGTTTTCGTTCACACTGGTTCCTCTGAAACGTTTTGCAGCATTCACCAAGATTTGCTGTCGATGTGGCACGGAGTATAAGATCAATGTCAACGGCAACTGTGTGCGCAAAGAGGAATGCAGCTTTCACTGGGGACGCTTACGCAGACAAAAAGGTACGTTTGTTTACATTTATTTACAGTGAATGCTTCATAAACATCATATCATAAATCTGTATTTTCATTCCAACTAACAAATCTGTTACTTTTTCTTTACTTTTGCCTCTCTCTGACCCCCTCTTTTATGTGTTTTATCTCTCTGTCAGTTGCTGGAGGATGGGAGACCAGCTACAGTTGTTGTGCTGCAGCTGTAGGTGCTCCAGGCTGCCAGATGGCCAAGGTATCATCAGACACGGCAAAACAGAAATGCTACTTCACTTCCAACAGGATTTTAATCTTTGAGTAGAGAAGGAGGCAAGGCCCACACATCACTGTATATTATTTTATCAGTAGTTGCTGTACAATGTTTCAGCCACTGTGGTGTGTTCACTAATGTACAACAGTCAGGTCAGAAAACTGACAGTCAAAGATCATCACCAAGACACCACGCACCGACATCAACCACCTCCCTAAAAGAAGGAAGCTATGAGCGGCGTTGTACTTAGGGTTGTTCAAATTTAATAAAACCTTGAAAATAAATTTTACTCAGCTTAGCAATTAGTGCCATTTTTTTTTCTAGCAATAAGTGAGTATTTACTTCCATAACAAATTTACTCCTTTCTCAGTGTTTTTTTTAATCACAGGAGTGGGTTTATAGCAGGGGTCAGCAAGTAGGTTTAGCAGTTAATTTTTTCAGCATTTTTCAAGCAAATGTCAACATAGATTTATAGGCAAGAATCTACTCGTTCAAGTTCATTTTAAGCATATGCTATCGTTGTTTTTAAATTCTGATGCACTTTTTCTAATAGTCGGTATGGGGCTAAAAGAGCAACATTAGCCATCAACATTTAATTTTATCCTGCTATTATATTTCTTTTAAATTCAAAATACTGACTTGCTAGGTAACAAGTCACTACAAGATCGTATTTTTTGGGATTTCCACTAGCCTTGTCTATACATATAATTGTACCAGCTGTATGTCATTTTGGTACCTAAAATTTCTGATACAGGCCTGAATTTGACTCACGGGACCCTATTTGCCAACGACATCTTTATGGAATGTGTGACAAAGTGTGCTTTCCAGTGGAAAATATAAATGAGACACTTCCAGGATAGATATTTAGATAAATACTCCACATGCTGTGAACATTTTGATTGATTTTTTGCTTTTAAAAGTCATCCTCAGACCTAAAACATTTCCTATTCCACAGCAACATGTTCAGGACGGGCGTAAAGAGTCGCTGGATGGCTATGTGTCAACGTTCAGCAAACCTCTGTCACCAGACAGACATGGAGGGGTGTTTGCTTTGGACTGTGAGATGGTGAGTCAGACAGAAGTGGTAAAATACCGAAACACTGTAACGTAAATACACAGTTTGACTTAAACAATCATCTCTGTGTTCATGTCTGATTTTAGAGCTGATGTAGTGTGTGTGTGTGTGTGTTTAGTGGGAAAATGAAAGTCACACCATGCTCATTGTTTTCATTCTATTTATTATTCAGTTTTACATTGAGTTGTTTTTTGTCACCTTTGGAAACAGTGTTACACAAAGCAGGGTCTGGAGCTGACGAGGGTGACGGTCATCGACTCTGAGATGAAAGTTATCTACGACACGTTTGTCAAACCTGAAAGCAAAGTGGTCGATTACAACACAAGGTGAGTCCACTCTGTCTGTGACCTGACATTGTATGAAGGCGTGTTTGATGCTGTCCTGAACTAGCGATGAAAATGATTACTAGTCATAGCTTCGTCTTCATGAGTTCAGGTGTGGACAAAGTAATCACAGTGTTGTATTTGGACTATATTGTATACTTTGTGTAGCCTAGCCGCGCTAGACCCATGCTCTGAAGACGCAAGGGTCTAGGCACGCTCGACAGGGAGGGAGGCGGGCTAAAGGGTATCAAATCACTCTGCAGCAATTGGGTAGGTATACAACCAATCAGCGCAACGAATAGGCTCCGAGAGCGCCGGAAATCAGAGGATGCGGTAGTTCGGTGAAGCCTTATTTATACAGTCAATGGGTGAAGCTCAAGTATATTGCAGACATGTTAACAGAAAGATTATTCAGAGTCTGTGCTAATGGAGCTCAACGACTGTTGTCGTTTTTGTTGTCGACCCTGGCAGAGAATTAAATTCGTTGCCGTGGGTTGTCTAGCACGGCTAGGCTAGTTGTTTCCGGTTGTTTCTGTCAGAATCGTCGTGCCTCTGTCATCACTTAGTTACGCCCGCCTTCTGACTCTACACTTCATGGTGATTCGTCCGACCAGTTTTAGGAGCATCCAGCCTTGAGGCTTATGGAGGGTAACTAGACCCACCCTGGCAGAGAATTAAATTAGTTGCCGTGGGTTGTCTAGCGCGGCTAGACTATACTTTGTGTGTAATTCACCAGAATCTGGTTGCAGGAGATTACATGTACTTGGGACTGTGTAATTAGATGACCTAAAATATTGATAATCAGACCGATTACATTAAAAACAAGAAAAGCATTCAGAGAGCGCAGTATTCCACCAGCGCTGATCAGTCGTATGTTTTCCAAAATGCAAATCCTGAAAAAAATTGTGGTAGACATCACAGCACTATAGAATGGTTCCATTTAATATAGATGTACCCACAAACAAAATGACCTTGCCCTGAACACAGGAATGTGTTATTCCTGTGTATGTTTTGTACAGATACTGAATCATGTGACCTAAATATGTAGCGGGCGGCAGAAATTGATGGGACTCAGAAACACCCCCACAATTTAATCAATTGTTCCTTGTGTCATTTCAAATGGATAAGCCCCGATAAGGCCACAGCGGTGGATTTGTAGTAGGATCACAGTCATGTGATCCATTAGCAGGCATCTGACGTAGTGTCCACTTGTTGTCATGGTTACAGTGATGCTGTGTTGCTATCTCGCAGTGATACAGAAATCCTTAACAAATTCATGGATCCAGACTACAAGCTGCATCACTGCCAAACTCTAATGAGGCGGTCCTTGTGCCATTTCTGACCTTCCCTGAAAGTTTCATCCAAATCCTTCAGTCTGTTTTTGAGTAATGTTGCCAACAAACAGACAAACGTACACTAATTGTCACATAACTCTGCTGTTCCTTGGCTGAGTAGAAAAATGTGAAATTAGGTTATTGTTGCGTTGTTTTGGATTATTTGATTATATGGAAAACTCCTCATCCCGAGGAACACTTAACTAAAATGTTTAGCTTCTGTTTTCCATCTAATAAAAAGGAACAAGAACTCTATTATGTACACATCATCAGTAAAAACCAAAAACAAACATTAGTCATGGCACCATTTATAAAACTGGCAACTTGAGAGGTGTAACCTGCTTTGATATACCTGAGCGGCCTTTGATTACAAAAAACAGCAGCAACAGAATCCCACATGTTGTAGAATGCACTCAGTACACATTAAGTGGGCAGTTTTACTGGATGGACTGTAAATACTCAATGTGTCAAATGAACTGTATTTGCCATGAAAATGTTGTAAGGTGTTTAAAGACAATAAGGAATATACTGTATGTGTGGACCTATTTTACTTTAAGATGCAATATTTGATGTAATCCAAAAGTATTCAGATGAAATGAAACCATTTTGGACTCTAGTGGATTAAATGGCAAATTTAAAAAAGTCTACTTTTATTCAGTGACTGACTGCATTTGAAAGTAAACTGAGTGAACTCTGTAATTCACAGGTTTTCAGGTGTAACGGAGGAGGACTTGGAGAGTGCCACCATCACCCTGAGAGATGTTCAGGCGGTGCTGCTCAGCATGTTCAGCGCTGAATCCATCCTCATCGGACACAGTCTGGATAGTGACCTCCTCGCTCTGAAGGTGAGATTGGTTTCACAAACATCTGTTTTAAAGGCATATATTGTCTTTATTATTTTTCTATAAAATGAGCTAAAATAGCAAAAATCAGCAGTTGAAATATAAGCATAAACTGCATATTTAACTTCAGATTTTAACTAAAACTCGGTGCATATAAGGTCATTACTGTACTGCTGTGTAGTGCCTGTAGCTCTCTTGTTGAAGACAAAAACATGCAACAAAGTCATGAAACACAACTCTACAGCAGAAATGAGCCATATGTTCACTGTGTTTCTTGATTCCAGCTCATCCACAGTTCAGTTGTAGACACGGCCATCGTGTTTCCTCACCGCCTTGGTTTGCCCTACAAACGTGCCTTGAAGAACCTGATGGCCGATCACCTCAAGCGCATCATCCAGGACAACGGTGAGAAAGATCACAAAACAAGCAGCAGCTGTGCTGTTCAGAATTATAAAGAGTTGTTTTAAGTTGTCTTTTGGCACCCACTAATTTTTGTGTTGGCTTCTTAGTTTGTCCAGAAATCGACACAGTGCTGCAAACATCTGAAACATGTTATCGTTACTATGATATTGTCATATGACGTGTAAGAGTAAAGCTCTGTGTGGAGAATTACATAAATTATGAATATCTAGCTTTTACATGAGTCAAAAGTGGGAAAGCATTTTGAGCATTTTCTGTTTTTGGATAAAGGTCTTAAAGCATTTTATCCCCTTTATCCATGCTTAACCCCGTGTCACATTTACAAACAAACCGCCTGCCTTGTGTCCTGTGCGATACACAGTAGAGTGTAAATGCCTAATCTGTATCTGTAACAGATTCATGTCCAACTCTATTTATACACACAAGCTGACTGTACACTGGCGTTAACATAGCAGAACCAGTAAATTACAGTCAGATTAAAGGTCGAATAAACCATTTGTTGACATGTGAACTCAAGATCCAAACAAGCTCGACCTTTCCTTCAGGGTTCCTTCAGGGTTCCTTCAGGAAAGCGGCTCGATATTTACCAGCAGAAAGGTTGTGGAGAGGAGTGATTGCTGTCTTTTATACCTCCTTAAAACTATTCACTGGGAAAAATACGGTTGAGAGTTGGTAATAAAAAAAAAATCCTCTGAATTTACGCAGTCCACCAGTAAATGTTTATGTACTCATGCTTGTTGGCTGGAATAGTGTTAGAGCCACCGCTGTGTATAAGCATCAGGTTTTGTTTGGTTATCTGGCTGACAATGAGGCGATATTCAACATGTTTTTGATTAGAATGATTTACTCTGCCTTTAAAGTTTATTTCATTTGTGCAGTTTAACACCATATACAAGGATTTAGTAAACTTTAAAATCCACAGCAGCTGTAGATTTCTATTGAAGCCTAGTTATGTTAAGAAATGAGGCCAAAACACCCCAAAAACTCAGGACAAAAATAAAAAATGTTGCGGAAGCCTTAGGATGGGATGTACAAAGACAGATGCCTCCTAATCTTATGACTGGAGTTCCAGTCGGAGCTGTAGGTGAGAAAAGTGTAGTTACAAAGCTGTTGAGAAATAATGTAACAGTGGTACTCAAAGAAGGATTTGTTCCAGTTGATAATAGTAATATCGTAAATCCAGAAGGGATGGATCCATTTAAATTAAGCTGAGCTGCTATAAATTCTAACTCATAAATGTCTGCGTGTGCGGCCTCCAGAGGAAGCTCGTATCTCATAAAGTTGTCAGTGTCGTATTTGTTGGCAACACAGATGAAGTGCAGCCCAATAAATGTTTTATTTGACTGCACTGCGACTGTGTTACCAGCAGATGTCGCTGCTGAACCCGAGTGTTTAAACTGTCCCATAGTTTAACATGTCAGAGCTTTACAAAGACTGACTACGTGTGTGTGTAACGTAGAAAAGGGTTTCAGAGTTGTAATATGTTTATTAAGATGCTGCTTTTAATTTCTGATCCTGTCATTGTCATCTTTTTTGCTGCATTTCTTCCCAGTTTTTCTTCAATTTTTAGCTTTTTTGACATCTTTCACAGCAGCATTACATTACATTCAGTCAGATTGTGTAGTGGTGCCAAATTGTGTTGAAGTTACTTAACCCTCGTGTTGTCCTGTGGTTCAAAATGACCCATTTTAAAGTCTGAAAATGTGGGGGGAGGGGAAATCACAGTGAAACTTCTGATGTCCACATTTTCAACATTTTTGGGAAGTCTTTGAACATTTTTGGTGGGGAAAAAAAGAAATGTTAAAAATATTTAAGAACATTCACAAAAAACAAACCAAAATCCAGCAAATTTATTTTGGTTGGTTTTTTTTTTTGCGTGTGTGTGTGAATGTTCTCAAGGAAAATATAATAAAAGTTTTACTGATATACATGTAATCATTTTAGATATTTTTAGGATTTTTTTTGAAGATTTTTACTCATTTTTTGAAAACATTTACAAGAATTTCCTTGCCAAATTTGGTTGATTTTTTTTTTTTTTTTAAAAAAAGAACTTTAAAGGGAAACTTTTAAGTAATTTTTGGAATTTTCCTCCTGAAGGTTTTGCAAATTTTCCGAAATTTGGGGCATTTTTTTGCTGAATTTTGGGATTTTTTTCAGACAATGAAAATATATGTTTTGGTGCCCGTAAATGAGAACAACAGGAGGGTTAAAGTGGAAATCCACAGATTTTTTTTCTTTTTTTCCTCACCTGGTCAACTTACAGTTCAGGAGGAGGGTGATGGTGAAGATGATGTGTATTTATGCTGATCATAAATCAGACGAGAGCTACACTCCCAGTAAGAAGTCTGGGAATCGTACTGGATACAAGGAAAAACTAGACTCTGACATGGAATTTTTCAAAAACTGTGCAGGTTTTCTGGTCCGATAAGGAGAAAGTGATGCAGTTTGATGCAGACCAAGGAAAAATACCTGTCTTGTGACGCAAATAACAGTTATACATAATATACACTTTAAAAAATGGCAAAATGAAGCTTTTTGTCCATCAAACTGGACCAATGAAGCATGGTTTTTATTCATCTTGTTCTATGCCGCCTCTTGACCAGGTCGTTATTGTAAATGAGAACCACTTCTCAACTAAGTTACCTGGTAAAATAGAGGTTGAATACACATTATGCTTCATACTAGCGTTTCACATCTGTATCTCCAAACAAGCTGTTTGAGTTGCATTGTGGGTAATATAAACACTAGATTTGAGCATGTAAGAAAAGTGGAATTGCAGAAAAGACGATCTCATTTTGCTGCCTTGATTTTGACCTTTTTTTTTAGCCAGTTATCATTTCTGACAATGCTAAACAACTGCTAGGCTAAATAGACTAGATAGAATATCCATTTGTTTATTTTTCAGTCAAATCAGTGCTACAATATTGAGGTGAAAAACAACCGTCATTTATTGTGTGTGTTCCCAGTGGAGGGCCACGACTCGAGTGAAGATGCTTCTGCATGCATGGAGCTGATGATTTGGAAGATCAAGGAGGACGCCAAGGTCAAGAGATGACCTCTGACCCCTCAACTTCACGTTCTTCAGAAGGATTTCCTGCCTCGCCGGGAGAAACAGAAGTTCAGGAGGCCTGCACCTGCTCTCAGAGAGCTCACGTCAGAGTGTTGGTGGGGAGATGATTGTTTTCAGCTCAGAAACCTCAGAGAAGAGCTTGTGTTGTTACTACCTACTGTATCAGAGAAGAGAGCTGTCAGCCCCCTCAAAGCAATAGGAGCCTAAATTAACTCTTTTTATTTGCTTATTGATACTTCAGTTCTAAAAAAAGTTAGTTAAAAAGTATTTCTGTTTATTTGAGCTGTGTCTTATCAAAGCCTCAAACCTATTCATAAATAAAGCCTTTCTATAGAAGAGCTTAAAAGCTGATCATTGATGACTAATAGGATATTCACGCCGGGTGTATCTTCAGCCTAAATTGCACTATAGAAACGCTCTTGTTGTATAGGGCCCAAGTCTGAGTACCTCATGTGTAATGAAATGCAACTCTTGTTATTTAGTTACACTTAAGTGCATTCGTGTCTTAGTCAAACGTTTGCTCTGTAAATGCACTTGCATTTTTCTCGTTGCACCTCGTTTATCCTCGCTGACGCTCTGTTGATACGGCAGTTGCTATCGAGTTAATTTTGTTGGTTGGCTGTCAAACAAAGCTGACAAATCCTATAATACTTGATCATAGAAACGACCCTCAGCAGAAATGTAAAGTCTCTGCTGCTCCCTATTTGGTATAGTTGATGGAATATATCAGTGTATTTTCTAGTTCAGACTAAATGCAGACTATATCCACCACTGTCTCCATCATGTGCACTGCATGGAAACGAACCAGAGGAGTCTTTGTGATAGCAGGTCTGACATGTTAATCCTCAAAAATTAGACTCATTTAGGTTCAGTGTTGTCAAATAAGACCTGGGTAGTAATTACAAACATTTACCATTAAGTGCGTATCGGCTAACCTGTGCTGTTCTACGTTGAAAATGACTGAAAAATGCCAGTGCTGTAAATATGCTCAAAGCAGTTTCCTTTTGTATTTGTTCATATTTTGGTTGTTTATCTTTTTCTATTAAAACATAATAGTTAAAACAAAACATTTTTCTGTGCTTTGTCTGTGCACAACAGTGTATTTACTCAACTGCTTTACAGTTTTGAGGCATTTGTGCTGTTTGTTCAGCTCTGTATTTCTGTTGTGCTACATTTCACATGTAAATGTTGTATTTTTTACTCCATTACATTTACCTTCCTGCTGCTGTCTCTGGTTCCTTTGCTCATTAAGATCTTAATTGCACTCATTTGATTGGGCAGCTGTGGCTCTGGTGATAAGTCAGCCTGGACAGGAAGTGCAGAGCTGCTGGTTTGATCCCCAACCTGTCCACATGCTGAAGTGCCCTTAGGCGAGACCCCAAACCTGAAGTTGCTGTTTATATGTGAGAGACGGAGAATGAGTCATATTTATGTGGTCTTGAGTGGCTGAAAGCTACAAATTTAGGAGAAGAATTGAATTAAGATGACTGAAGCTTTACGTATATCTATAAAAACCGCATGTATCATGGCGGTCTTGAGTTTCTAATGACGCAGTCTTACTTCAATCGAGGAGTCTTTTCAGGACCTTTGCTTGCAGCTCAATTTCAAGGAAAAAAAAAGTCCTATTCAACCAGACCAACAGTGTCTCCATTCCCCCAAAGATCACCTGTGCAGATGTGCTCAGATCTGGAGTTGGTCCAAACATGGGGAGGATCCTCACAAGAATGTCTTTGGCAGAGTATGTAAAGGAGGCCTTATTATGGTAAAGGAACCCCAGTCTGGATTTGATTTTAGCCTGTAGAATATTAATGTGAGCAATGAAAGAGAGTGAAGAGTCCAACCAGAGGCCAGAGTACTTTTAAGAATTGACTCTGACACCTGTGTTCCAGCAGCTGGTAATTCATTGTAGAGCTGCTTTTTGTTGCCTCTTGGTTGACTCCTAACCATCCTCATCGACCAATTGTCTTTCAGCAGCAGGTGATAGTTGGTACTTCCTTCCTGATTGTGGCAGTGACACAGTTTTTTGCACAGATGGTTGTTGGATCTGTAGCTGCTTTGAATGACCCAAAGTGACTTTGCTGACTAGTTTAAGTCAATGATTTGCCTTTTTTTTAACAAGCTTAGCTGAGACTTTCCCACTGTGCTGTTTGTGTCTGAGTGTAACGACTTTATTAAATGGGACTTCATTAAATTGCCTCAGAGGAGTTAGCAGCTGTAGTCGATCATAATCACTCACAAAAAAATTAAGAGGCCGTGCAACTAAGTGAATTCGATAATTTAACCAATTTGGATCATTCTAATTGCTTTTGATGCAGCAGATTTTGTCAGCTTTGTAGAGCAGCTATAATAAATCTATGAAAGAACCAAAATGCAAGATTGTTTTTTGATGACAAAGACTCATGGGTTTGAATGACTTCATCAGAAATAATTCATAATTAAAGGAGTTGTTGGAAATTTGAGGCTCCTATGATTGGCATGTTCTTTACAAGTATAGGGAAACTATTGTTCACGACTGTATAACAAGACAAGATGTTGATTCTGCTAAATCTCTGCATGATGTGTTACAGCACAGTAGTTAAATGATCAGACTACAGCAGTATAGTTCTACTTCCACATTAATACATCCAAACAATAGCTCTTTGTCTTTATAGCAAATGGTCAAGCATTTGATAATGTATATTTTATGAAATGCTTTTCCCTGTTCAGGACTTTATTTTGTAGCTGTCGTGTGTTTATACCATGGTTGCTTCTTTTAGCTCCGTAGTAGATCCTCTTCTTCCACCACTTCTGTGCAAATAGTTTCTGACAGTGTGACAGCTTTTTCTGCGTACAGCACCGGGCCTCTTGCAGCCTATATGTCCCTTTAACAGCAGGTGCAGCGGGTGTAAATTTTCCTTTCTTCAGCAGATGTGTAACTTGTAAAAAAAAAAGAAAAAGAAAAATAAGAGAGAAATGCTAAACTGAGAGGCCCATCTTTTCTTCGGTGTGTTTGCCTATTAAGCTGCTCCCGTCACATGTCAGTATGCATTTCCCCAGGCTGGACCACAGACCCCAGGTATTAAAAGAGCCAGTTAGCCGGGATCAATACCTACACAATGTTCCAGTGACAGGGAGGGGGGCTTCCTAGTGTTTATTGAGTGTTCCAGAGATTTTGAACATGTGGAGCAAAGCAGCTTAGAGGGGTCGTCTTCATTATCAAATTCGATTAGTGCCTCTCTTTTTCTCTCCCCCGTGATCACCTTTGACTAGCGGGGGTCATGAGGGGGAAGCTGCTGGCCGGGGCCCCCGAAACTGACCACATGCTGGGAGATGGAGAGCTGCATTATCTCTGCGAGAGCCAGAGCAAACAAACACTTTACTGCCTACATCCCACTTAAACCCCAAACCATTAGTCGAGTAACTGGCAACAAGTCTGCTGTTAGAATGACTGAATCAAGCAAACGCAACTTCTGTTTTGGTTCCCAATTTCTGCTGGTTGTGTACTTATGAGCTCAATATGTTTGATTTTGGACTTTTGATCAAACAAGAAGGATGTCATTTCATAAGGATGTCCAGTACTAGTTGAAGTTCATGGTATTTATGGCTCCAAATAGCATTTCTTTTCAATTATAATATAGAAAATAATCAAAAGTGTCGAATAGAGATGTCTCGTTTTGTCAAAACAACAATCCACAACCTTAAATGTACTAATTTTTATACGATAAAGCACAATATGTCCAAATTTGAGAAGCTATAACCAGCAGATGTTTGACATTTTTGCTTGTAAATCACTAAAAACAGGATGATTATGATGATGAGCTAATATTCAGTCAGAATGTCAAAGTGGTTGCTACTTTCCAAATTAATTTTTGAAGTAGGTTGAAGGTGCATTCAAGCATTTAAAATACCTGTTTAACGTCACTCCATGAATGCAAGAAAAGGTTGGAAAGGTCACATGTAGAAAAGGAGATATTTTACTCAGTGGCAAAAAAAAGATGTCGGGTGTCATCTCCTCAGGTTTCCAACAGGCTTAGTGTTCCTCCTGTTGCAGCGTCATCCCTTTGTGTCGTTTGCTTTTGTGCTCATATTTATCATATAACGTCTTACTTTCATGGCCTGTCCAAGTTCATTGTTCTTCAGCTTGTCAAAAACTTTTAAAGAGGTGGGCGACAATCTTTGTTTATCGTCAATAGGTTTTAAAAAGCCTCTGCTGGCCTGACTTCACCCTGCACCCCAGTGGAGTCCACTGTGGGTGCCCTTCACCCCCAGGAACACCCACAGCTGCCCGTCCCTCTCTGTCCATCTTTAATCTCGCAGCACTCTCGCCTAATTAAGAGACTGATCTTTACTCAGTCTCCTGTATTGATCTGCTGCTGTGGCAGTCCGTTGCTCTGCTCCCAGGGGCCAGACAGGAGATCATTAGAAACTCATAAGAAGGAGAAGCTAAAAAGGACGAGCTCAGATTTCTTCTCTTCATTTCAGATCAATAAACCCAGACTTGTGGATCAGTTAGTTTGTTTTAAAAGTTTGCTTCGAGCTGTCGTAAAACTATCCCTTCATTAAATTCTCATAGCGGAGCCGTCCCTGTGTGTATATTTCAGCTTTTTTGTGTGTGTACTTGGTGTGTTTGCAGCCAGGTCAATGCCACTCTAAGCCCTTAGTGTGTCATAGCCGGTGTCAGGCCTCACAGCGTGATCCTGCACTCACAGCGGCTTAAGAAGACCGACTGATTTGCCACTGCTGCCGTCCCAGTGTCCCTCAGGTCAAAGGCCAGCGGGCCCTATCGATTCCCCCGATGAAGAAGTCTTTAGATCCTCTGCCTGCTCTCCTCTCTTTAGCCCACATGCTCCCGGACTAAGGCCTCTCAATTGTTGCTTGCGTGCTGATCGATCCAGTTGGTGTCTAAGGGGGCCTTCCTTTGAGATAACTGACAACTACAAAGGTCCCTTCCTGACAGGTCCATGTCAATACAAATTTCCACTATTGATAAGTAATTAAAGAAAGGCTGGGCAGCTTTATAAAACATCTGTTAAACAGGAGACACTAACAAAGGCTTGTCAGTAACAAAAAAGGAAAGAAGAAAATTTACTGCCTCACTACCATCACTTATCTCAGCTGCCCCTCAGTTCATCAATAATAGAAATAATAATGTGTGTAGATCCGAGGCTAAGCCTGAAATTATTCAATAGCCAAATTGCTGATCCATTGTTGGTCCATTATCAAAAAGGCTTTTAAGGTTGTTTTTCAAGCAAATAGGACAATTATTATCTGGTTGAAGCTTCTTATTTCAGAGGTTTTATTGATAGCCTTTGTTTTATGAGATCAAACCTAAATGTCAGTACTCTATTTTTAACATTGATGCTGACAGCTGCGGTTATTGACCAAATTATTCTCAGGCAATTTCATGTTTTCCTTGAAAACTCACACTTTTATTCATGTGCTAACATAACTGCACAAGAGTTTCCGAACCATCAGTTAGCCTTTCAATTAGCTAACACAACGTAGCATTAGAACACAGGAGTGATGGTTGCTGGAAATGTTCCTCTGTACTCCTATGGAGATATTCTAATAAAAACCAGCTGTTTCCAGCTAGAATAGTCATTTGATCTCCGATTTATCATTTGTTTAATGTTATCTGTATTGAAAAAATGCTTTTCGTTCAAAAATAAGGACATTTCTAGTGACCCCAAACTTTTGAACAGCAGTATAATTTGCCACAAGAGCCACAGTTGAAGCTGAAGACAATACCATTCCCCCTATTTTGTTTGTCTTGATGTTGCTACTCTGAAGTTCAAAATAATTACATTTTATAGCCCCTTATTGCCCTTTAGGAATAATTTGTGTTTGTATTGCTTCCTTTATTAATATTTAGCAAACTGTAAATAAAAAGAGAAAACAAAAAAAGAAGATTTTTTTTCATTTTATTGCCATAAAGATCAATTTTAAGCAATTAATAAAAGAAAAATGTATGTGAGTGAGGGTGAAAAATCATTTTGGTAGCTGTTTGTGTTTTATATTTCAAGACAATGTGACTTTATAGTTTAAAATTTTCAAATTCACTCCGCAAATGTGTTTTGATTCATGTTTTGATTCTGTGAATAATGAGTTTGACAGTAGGAGCCTGTGAAATCATTCACTTAACTAAAATTTAAAGACCACCCCCATATGTGTTTATGGAGTTTTCATATACAAGAAGATAGGACCAAGATAAGTAGTCAGTACCACTGCTGAGGCTTTTTCACCTTGAAACTGCAGCAGACAGTTTCAGAAACACAGATTCAGAGTTCTGGGATGTCAACAGGCCTAAAGAACCAATAATGTCAAGTTGCAGGATGGGAACTTTCTGTATCATTATTGTGCTTCAGAAGTGATTTCTAGTTCAAACGTGTACAGCTGAGTAACTCCAATATTACAGCTTGATCTTGTACAATGTAGTACCTTAACGCAGCTTTACAGATTGAGCCGAGGTGTGCTTGAGGAGAAGGAGGCAAGGTGTACAGACATCTGCATATTCTAGCATGGATGGATGGATGGAGGGATGGATGGATGGATGGATGGATGGATGGAGGGATGGATGGATGGATGGATGGAGAGATGGAGGGATGGATGGATGGATGGAGAGATGGATGGATGGATGGATGGATGGATGGATGGATGGATGGAGGGATGGATGGAGGGATGGATGGATGGATGGATGGAGAGATGGATGGATGGATGGATGGAGGGATGGAGGGATGGATGGAGGGAGGGATGGATGGAGGGATGGATGGCTGCATAGATGCATGGATGGAGGGATGGATGGATGGATGATGGATGGATGAATGGATGATGGATGGATGGATGGATGGATGGATGGATGGATGGATGGATGGATGGATGATGGAGGGATGGATGGATGGATGGATGGATAGTTGCATGGATGGATGGATGGAGGGAGGGATGGAGGGATGGATGGATGGATGGATGGATGGAGGGATGGATGGATGGATGGAGAGACGGATGGATGATGGATCGATCCTGGTTGACTGAAAATAGACTTTCTTAGCTGACATTCAGCATTTTTCTCATTATTGGTATCACTAGTTTTCTGTTTTTTATAATAGTGATTTCCAATAAAATATATACACTTTAGAAATGAGCTGCTTTGTCACCTTTCTCAGTCTGTATTCACCATTTTATGATCTCCAGCAATGATCTACCTCTCTACCTGATGAGTTGTACGGTATGAGTAACAAAAAAAGTTTAAAAGTTCATTTTGATTAAACATGCATAAAACACACATAAAGACATTTTAGCAACATTTTGTGTTGGAGTTTGTGTTTTTCTAAATTTTGATTTATACATTTTTAGTCTCCCACTTCTTCCTGCAAATCTGTATTGTTTTCAAAAAACGGTATCCATCAAATGATTACTACAAATCTTTGTCAGAAGCAGCCCTGAAAAAACCCCCATCAGGTAACCTCTAGTTTTTATATGGCCGACTGATTCTGGCTGATTCAATCGGCGCTTTTAAAAGTTAGCTGAAAACCCTGCTATTTAGACAAGCTTTAGGTTGACTGCATTCTGTCATGTTGTCATGTGTATCTATGTGCTGTTTTGTATTATTTTCATTTTGCATTCTATTGTCAAGCACTTTGTGAATCTTTCCTGTGAAAAGTGCTATGGAAATAAAGTTTACTTACTTATTTCTATGTGTTTGAAGATGTATGGCAGGGTTCATAATTTATTTTTAAACACCACAATCATAAACGGGACATTAAGCGGAGAGAGGACCTGAGGAAGGGCCATGGGTCAGACTTGAACCCATGACCACTGCGTTGTGGACTATAGCCAATGTTTATGTGTCGCCTCCTCAAACAGTTGAGCTACCAAGACACCCAGGTTTCTCTATTAGCTTCTTCTATTTTTAGTTAACTTGCAATACGTGCAAACTCCTGTATGTTTGAAGCAGCATGTGTAATAGAGCTTGTAATAGCTTCAGTTTAATAACTAACTTTGTGCTATTTGACATGAAGCAGGATAAAAACTGAGTGTTTTGACAGAAACTATTCACAGTGTCATTTTCCTGCTTTGAGCAGAGCAGTGAAGTCTCAGTAATTCCCTCTGCTATGTGACAACGCTTATTAAACCTGCATAACACCTGCTCAGCGGTGAGACTGTTGTCAGCGATGTGACTCGGCCTTTTTGTCTTTTATTCACTGTAATCCAGGCATGTGTAAGTGGATCCACTTGGAGCAGGATAACTCCTTTTAAGCGGTTTTAAACACTACAGGAGGGACTAAAATCCACTAACTTCTCATTTACCTCCGCACTTCAGTCTTTAATACTTTTATCCCAGTGGTTGGACCTACTGAACCAATGCCCTGTTTCTGGCTTAGAATTCATCTTTTGCTGATTTAAGACTATTGGAATATGATGTTAGTGTTGTTTAAAGGTCACTGGTTGTTACGGGAACGTAAGGAAGAAGCAGTCAGCAGGTTTCAGGAGGAAGGAGCTCAGTGAAGTGGCCATTACTCATTGGGACTGAACCCTGGTCGTCTTGATGGGTAGGAGGTGAACCCGGACGAGCCCTGCTGGCCCGCAGAAGGGGAAATGATCCGGAGGGGGGGGGCAGTGAGTGAGTGAGTGGTGGCGGCTCAGGGATGGGGAGGGTCACACACAAGCACACTCTTTGTGTGCCTCTAATCCCCCCAGCCAACACAGCTTTGGCCAGGTTTCATCATGAAAGTGCCATGAAATAACTACTTTTTTTCTCTCCTCGCAGTAAATCTCCCCTAATCCTGCGGGCTGCGGAGACAAAGGCCTCTGGGACCTAATCCTGGAGCTTTTAGTGGGGCTGAGGGGCTGGCCGACAGAGCCTCTTCTAAATGACTTATTTCTATCGGACACTAATATAGCTTGACAGCCAAGAACGGTGAAAGGAGGAGGAAAAAGCCAGGGAGAAAAAAAGAGCACAAACATTTTCACATATTTTGGAAGTCTGAGCAGTTGATTGTGTGTGAATTTGAACAGAAGAAGTGAAGCATGCTTATTGGGCTACACCCTCAAAGTACACAACAGCAGAGGCATCCCACATTGTTTATCTGTGAAAATTAATAAAAACAACATCTAGAGCTTTGGATGCAGCTGTTTTTGGTGCAGGAATGTACCTGTGGCATCAAAATGAGTTTGATGAAATCACTCTGCAAAGCTTTATGATACCAAAGGAAATGCAGCTCACATTATCCCAGGACTTTAGTGTGCAGTTACTGTCTACTATGTCCATTCCTGAAAACACACATATTATTTTATATCTTTCTGTTTTGTCGTGGTACAGATTAAAGAGGCAAACTCTTATTTGCACTGATGGTTTACTTCTACAGAACTGCATCTATTAAATGTTTGTCCACCTCCAGAGAGAATCTCTTCTCTGTCGTAGTTTCTCTGATTTATTCCTCAGTAGAGTTTTGTGGATTGGTTGGAATGTTTTTTTTTTAATCTAAATTAAAAATGTACGGACAGTTTTTTGAGAAGCAATTTGAGACAAATCTGTGATTTTGTGTTGTATAAAAATGTACTTGACATAATTGCAACATTTTTGTATGATTTTTGCTCTAAAGCATCAGTGTGCACGGAGCTCATCTGGGCTTAAAGGAAGTTTACTGACACTCCTGAAACTGCACATAAGTGTTTATTATATAATATGGCAATGGTCAAAGTATTGATTTAGTACTATTGAACCTATGAAAACAGTTGTATAATGTCTCCTGTGGCTTCTAAAGAACCCTTTGAAAGTCTAAAAGTGTGAAATTGGGCTTGGAACAACAAATTTGTAACAGCAAACTGATGATAAACTAGAGTTTGCAGAATTAAATGAGCTTCCAGGAGTCTAATTGAAGACACCATGGAGTTGCATCATGGGACATGTAGGATCCAGTGCTTTTGAAGCTTTGCCTAAACTGGAGATAATTCAAATCTAAGGGCATCTCTGCCTTTACTGCACAGATTCATAAAATTATACATTATGAACTTTACTTTAAAAAGTAGAATTGCACGAATGTGTCTTTTGTGTGGACAGTTATGATGCATCATCTTAAAGCATTATATGTGTACAATGAAAATCTCCAAAGTAGCTTGTGTCTTGAGGCGTTGGATAATTCACCTCTGAACATTTGCCAGAAGCAAACAATAGAAATAACTCAAGATGTTTGACCTGCAGCGATTCTTTACCAGTTGAGTTGGTTTAATAAAGTGCACAAGAAGTAACGCTTCTGAAAATATTTAGTGTGCAAAATGATAAATTGACATTGGAGGACTCTATTCTTTGAGATGATTTGAAGCTTTTCTTGCTTCCTGCTCCTGAGAAGACTTCTAATTTAGCTAAGCTGGATGTTAAGAAATAGTTCTGGCTGGTTCAGATTAACTTCACATGGTGACAGTTCATAGGCAAAATATGGTGCCTGTTAGCAAAACAAACCCTCAGAGAAAACCCCCTCCGAGGGGAGACTGTCAAAACCAGCGGTATGAGAGAAAGAGGGCTGAGAAGGAGAGGACAATCAAAGGCTGTTATTTTAATCTGTCCTGCCTGGGAGATTAGCCGACCGCATTGTTTTAATTGTTTTAACGGGAGGGAATGAAACGCTCGCTTATAGGGGGATCCTTGGCATAAATCTCTCAAGTTCAATAGTTTCAAAAACTTGAGCTCCTTGCAACCCCCCTCTCTCCCCTCATCCCACCTAATCCTGGCTAATACCTTTCTTTCTATTGGCTAATGGCTGAGGGGAGCCTGGGTAAATGCTTCTTAAATAGTCGTGGGTGAGAATGGTTTCGGAGAATTAGATCTGTGCTACGACAAAGAGCGCTGCTTTGGAGGGATATAAGGCCCAAATTGGAGTAAGAAATATACCAGGACTACGAGCCCCGGGTCCACCTCCGTGCGTAAAAGCGCACCTGGATCCCACCCTGCTGCTTCTGGTCAGGATTTGGATCTCAGGTAAGCTGTAGAAACATTTCACAACGTTTTCATCGAGACTGGGTGTTGGTAGTATTCTACTATATTCACTGTAAGATCACATTTTTGAGTTTCTGTATTTGAGTTCATGATACAGATGTAGGCTAATATAAAATAAATATAGTATAGTATAGACTGGGACATCCTTCTGTCTGTGTTTTGATATTCCTGACATATTATATGTCTGATCTTATTTCTGTCTGATTTTGTTTCTTTAAATGTGTAAAATCCAAATGTACATTGACAATTTTTGATTTGCTTCAACTACAAAGTTCAAAGTTCTTGACTCTTGAAGGTGCCAAAGGATTAGTTAGTTAGTGCAAATATGATCTTAGATCCATCCAAATTATGTAATTATGTAATTATCAGAATATATTTCTCGCTATATATATATATATATATATATATATATATATATATATATATATTCCATATTCTCATACTAACATAATTGTCCAATGTAACGCTTACAAATGTCTCCCACAGTATATATTTATACTCTTAAATAGTATTTGGATGAAAATGGTAGATTGGTCACATTCTGGAGTTTGACTAATTTTGTCAAATTGATCAAAAACAAAAAATTGGCAGTGATAAAGAGTTTAATTAGCACTGAAACCTAACATTAAACCGAATTCCCAGTGGGGGACCTGAGTGGAGATGAGGAGGGGATACCACCCTCCTGATGACCTGCCCACCCCCCATGTACACAGTTATGGTTGGTGATTTGGGAGCTCAGCGAGGGGGTGCTCCCCTTCAGTCATTCCTCCCCTGTTGAAAAAAAAATCACCTTCTGGTAATTCCTCTGATGACTAATTGTCTCTCAGATCTGTTTATTGGATAAACCAGAGATCACATTGCCAAATAATTACATCTTAAGGTATTAATTCTTTAGCAACTATTGTGGTGACTGAAGTACATTTAGGAAGTTATGAAAGAAAATGACATGAGAGGAGGAATCCTGAATTTCTTTATGGTGCATTCTAATGATATCCATAGTTTAAAAAAAATTCCTACAATCAGTTAAAGAGATGTTTCTGTTGCTTCAGATTCAACATGAACTCCTTGAATTTCTGTGGGACGTCGGGTGGTGCTGGTGGTGGTGTGTACCCCTCCACGGTGTGAACTCCATGCTGTTTGACCTGCGCCACCAGATGGCAGAACAGTACCACAGTTACCCTGCAGCAGCCCCCACGGTGCACACTCTGTCTGTGGCAGAGAGGCTGGCAGGTGGGTCACCATGTTCATGTACAAACCACAGCACTTTGAGTCAAAGAGAGCAGCTTAGTTGAGGTTTTTAAATGGATTTCCCCCCCACATATCTGTTCAGCTTTTACTCCATTCCATTTGTTTTAAAATAGTAGATTAAGACGAACGTTACAAAATAAAGCTCACCAACCTTCCAGCAATATATAATGTGACCAAAAAAAAAAACTGTTGCATTTTTACCAGCTGCTAAAGTAAAGCAACTAATAAAACCAGTAATGCCATATACTACTGTTACTATCAATTTGAAATGTGGTACTTTTACTTTTGGTGTTTGATTTGAATACTTTTGTTCTTTTACTTAAATATTTCTTCAGTTTGGATCTTGTTATATTTTACTCAAGTAAGAGATTTAAATGTTTTTGTCAACTTTTTGGAAAGACTGAACTACTCAGCAGTAAATCAGCTAAAATGAGCTCCATCTCAACCAGCGTTGAAATGCTATGAACAAATCTGTGATAATAACCCAACAATACCATTTAAACGGAATACTGCAGTGTATCTTGATGATGAAATTTCTCTTCTTCTGCTAAAGTGAGATCACAGGAGTAGTTTTGTAATGGAGTATTTTTAGCTAATGGGGCTACTTTGACTTATTATAACTTTCACCCTCCTCTAATACTACTTCCACTAATGCACAGCTGTCTACACTGAAATTATTCATTTAATTACACATTTACATTAGCCTAATGAAGAAGGTAACGTTCAGCAAATAAAAACATCTAGTCTAGATGGGAAAACCTCCACTGCATCACTGATAATGCAGAAAAAAAACATTAAAAAAAGAAAACAGCAAATTACCATAACGATCTTTAATAAGCTGAGGAGAATCTGCTGAACTTTAGTTGTTCCTCTTCCGTCCTGTCAGAGCTCATCTTGGAGGCTCGCTACGGCAACCAGCAGAAACAGCGCCGCAGCCGGACTGCGTTCACAGTGTCGCAGCTGCAGGCTCTGGAGAAAGCCTTCCAGCAGACACAGTACCCAGATGTGGGCATGAGGGAGAGGCTGGCCATGTGCATCAACCTGCCAGAGGCTCGTATTCAGGTGAGAACGGCTTCCACCCATCACCTGACGAACAGCTGACACCAAACTACACGCTGGGCGGAATGGAAGGTGAACATTTGGATGGAAAAAATTAGTGTGATGGACAGCGAGATTGAAATTTGTATATATGCTCTCAACTTCTTTAATATTAAAGCCTTTACTGCTATATAAATGCATGAGCCTTCTTCTCTTCCTCCTTCAGGTGTGGTTCAAGAACAGGAGGGCCAAGTTTCGTAAAGGCCAGAGATGCTCTCCTCTCTCCAGAGACCACAGTCTGGAAGAAGCTCCACACCACAAGAAGACGGGACAGGAGGAAGTGAGGACTGAGGACAAACAGGAAATCGCCACATCACACATTGACAGCAGCATCCCTCCTCTTCCTCCTCTTCCTCCTCCTCACGTGACTAAAGGCAGGGATTCGAACTTTGACGCCTCTCGGTGCTCCCTCCGACTTCACTCTCCTCCACTCTTCCCCTTCGTGGCGGGGGAGCGTTTCTCAGCCCACCAGCCAGTCGTAGGAGTTCTGTCCACGGAGCTCGCCCTGCCCCCGGTGTTCTGGCCCATCATACAGCAGCACAGCTTGGGGGTTCCTCCATCATCTCTCACCAAAAACTGCAGCCTCTCCATTCAGACTGCTTGCTCCAGTAAAGCAGTGCGTCACCCTCACCTGGGGCTGTAACTGGACATAAACCTGGTACATGTATCTCTGCTCCTCCTCATCTGAAGCTGAACCGTGTGGGAGAAGAACCTGACAACAGACAGAATATACATTTTTACACTGTGGGATCTGTCTAAAGCAGGGGTGTCAACCTCATTTTAGTTCGGGGGCCACATACAGGTCAGATTGATCTCAAGTGGGCCGGACCAGTGAAATCACAGCATAATAACCTATAAATAGCAACAACTCCAAATTTTCCCCTTTATTTTAGTGCAAAAAAGTACATTCTGAAAATGTTCACAGTTATTAAACTACCTTCTTTCAAAACATTATGAACAACCTGAAGTTTCTGAAGAAAAATAAGTGAAATTTTAACAATATTATGCCTCAGATTATCATTTACAGTATACTTTACAAATTATAGCTCACAAAACTTTTAGTCCCAACAGCATAGTACTTTACTGTGTGATCAAAACATGTCAAGATCTAGAAATTATTTTAAACTTACAGATTTACAAATGTACAACTTGCAGTTAATGTCTTCTGTAATTTTTTCCCTTTGAAAAGTCATCCTGCGAGCCGGATTGGACACTCTGCCAGGCCGGTTTTTGACCCACGGTCTGTATGTTTGACACCCCTTGTCTAAAGGAATGTAAAGCTTCACAGTCATGTACTTTCAGTGATTTAAAGTTAATTTAGGTCTGCCTTAATGGACGTCTACAGCTCTGTTTATCCTTTGCCGGTTGTTTGAGCTGCTTGAAGGAAGCTGGTAAACCATCACAGCCTGGTTCCAGACAGGAGGAAGGCTAACTGTCACACTTAAACATGTTGTCTTCTGCAGCATTGTATAGCCGGCTGCACTGCCACAAGTTAGTAATAGTAGACTACAACAAAAACGCATTTGAGAAAAGTTTCTTTTTGTAACTGAGCACTGCAACATAGAAATGTGAAATAAAACTGTTTGCACCTCTTGTCTGTTTTTCTAACTTGTGTGAGGCTAAATGGACTTCACTCTGATACAACACAGCACAAAAATAAAAGAAGGAAAATATGATTTGTATTCAACTGGAGGTCTCCTTCAAGAAAATGTGTAATTTGGCACAATAAGGTGCCTGGGTAACAGTAGAATTGCTGTAATTATGATCACAACATGTCATTGTCTTGCAGAATTATCAAAATTATAACTCCAAAGATGACAGCGTTCGACGTGCATGATTACATTTGACTCTAGATTTTACTTTGCATGTATTTCCCACGCTACTATATGCACTACTGTTCCAACAGTTTGGGGTCGCCCAGCCAATTTCATGTTTTCCTTGAAAACTCACACTTTCCTTCATGTGCTAACATAATTGCACAAGGCTTTTCTAATCATCAATGAGCCTTTCAACACCATTAACTAACAAAATGTAGCATTAGAACACAGGAGTGATGGTTGCTGGAAATGTTCCTCTGCACCCCTATGCAGATATTTCATTAAAAATCAGCCGTTTCCTGCTAGAATAGTCATTTACCACATTAACAATGTCCAGAATGTATTTCTGATTAACTCAATATTATCTTCATTGAAAAAAAAGCTTTTCCTTCAAAAATAAGGACATTTCTATGTCACCCCAAGCTTTTGAACAGGAGGGTACGTTAGCGTTGAGAACATGTTTCGATATTTACGTTGATTTCAAACCTAAAGCCCTGTCACAAATAAAAAGCTTATTTTACATTCTAATTAGGAAGATATTTTACAGTATTTAACTGTTTTGAGACACGTTGGAGTATAAAGTACAAAAGATATCAACACATGAAAATAGAACCCAGAATGTTTGCAAAGTTCAGCTTTTGTCAGTCTGGGATGTGAATTTTGCTGCAACACACAATCTTTTTCATTCGTCATTAAAATGTGTTCCTGGATGAACAACTCATTGTTTATTCTATGATGCCGTCATAAAAAAGTAAACAGTCAGAACTGATCAACCCTCAAGAAGACATATTGAAATGACTTGGTTTGTATGATTAATGTTAATAATGTTTGTATGACTGCAGGGCGTACACACCTTCAGTTTGCTGAACAAACTCCAGAGGTGGCTGGTATAAAGTCCATATCAGGATTTAAGCTATTGGATCTTCAGCAACATGCAGCATCAACAACGGTTCAAAACATTCTTACTTGTTGAAAAATTACAGTGTGACAAGTGGAATATCAGCTCAAAATAGTGACTTTGGCAAATATACCATGTTTGAGGGGATCATATTTAAACAATAAATGCCACCAGTGTGTTAAATTCCACGGTAAAATGTAACAAAACAATATTTCTCAAGTAAAAAAATAGACTCTTGTGCTTTAATAATCCTGTTTTGTGTTACTTCAGACTTTCATCACACATTTAGAGAGAAACATTGTACTTATTGCTTGTCTGCCTTTATTGAACAGCTTTAGCTACTAGTCATTTTAAAATTAAGTAATTGACTCATAATATCATATATAAGTTAGGTAAATTCAAATAACAAATAATATTGTAGGGGCTGAACCTTAATATTTCAACTTTATATGTTGATATCATGAATTGTGTTTCTCTATAGAAAAGTACTTTGAGTAAGCTTAATAGTGCAGTGGAAGAGAGAGGAGAATGAAATATTTACAGACGTGATATATATAGTAAAGACAGCATGTCGACTTTTTATACTGTATATCACATATCTTAAGTGACTGACTATATCATCAATAATGCATATAAAGTTGTAGGTTCTTAACTTTAATATTTAAGTTAGTCGGGTAAATCTGTACAATATTTACTACCGTACACTTCCCACCTTAATATTTCATTTGCCAGGTAAATTGATCTAATATTACTATACACATTATTGCACTTACTCCGGTAGATTCCCTTCTAGATAATACTTTGGGGTCTAACCTTAATATTTCAACTTCATAAATTCATAACTTCAATCTTATGTCTCTACTGGAAAGCACTTTGGCTTAACGTCTGTTGTTTTAAATGTGCTATAGGATATAGAAATGATGGCTTGACTTAAAGTAGTTTATATGTAAAAAAAAAAAAAAAAAAAAAAACCCACAACATTTCATGGTATTAAATTTAATAGCTAAATGTTGTTTGGACATGAATGCATCAGTAATTGCAATGTAATGATGTCAATTATCCTTATCAAATATTGATGTATATCATCGTACAACAGTCACAGGGTATCTTTTCTCCTCTGAATGTTAGTTTTTAGGTGCTCTTTTTCTTCCCATACTTTGATACTTTCACTTCGTTGTAGGACTTTAACCTGTAACGTGGTGTTTTTACTGTAGGGTTTACTACTTTAACTTCAGTAAAGGATCTGAGTACTGAGAAGCGCTTTACTTTTTTGGCTACAGACTACTTTCGGTTGTAATACAAGAGAAAAACTAAACGTGTGAACTAAAGTCGGACCAGTTGGTCTGACTCTGATGTGCAGCTTTATTCACGAAACCAGCTGCGCCAGTTTTGCAGCGCAGCGCGGCAGCGTGACGCTGTGCAGCTGAGGGAGGCTTAAAGAGACAACAGTGAAATCATAGCAACTTGAGGACAAGAGAAACCAAACCAGAAAGATAACAGCGAGCGAAGAACCATGACTTCGACTGCGTTTCTGTAACCAACATTTAAAGGTAACACGCTTTCTTTTAGCGTCAGAAATTCCGCTCCGGCGGGTTTTTTTCTACCGACACCGAAGCGCCGCACATTAACGTTCTTGCTAGGGTTTCGTGTGCTAGCTTGCTAAATGGCTAGCTAGAGAGCTAAGCGGTAAGATATCCAGGCTGCCGTTGGTGTGCAGTCGGTTGTTTAGGATTAAGGAGTTGCCCGGCAGTGGTCTGTGTAATGGCTGTAGCTGGACTCTGGACTGAAACGCGATATTCTCAGGTGAATTAACGAAAACTTTTATCATAATATTACTTCAGTCGAAACCATTGTAACGGCGCCGCTTGGGACGTTGTTATTTCTGTTATTAAGCCTTTACTACCTAGCCAGGTATATGTAGCCCGGGGAATGTCAATCAATGAATATTTTATGCTCAGTCCTGCTTCGACTTGTTCAATCTCAATTTGTTCGCTATCGGCTAGGTAGGCTGTGTTTTTGTGATACTCTGTGTTTAACAGATTAGCTAATGTTGCATCGTTAGCTGGTTTTTGTCAGGCGTTGGGCCAACAGGAACGGTGTTTTTGGTGGGTGCTAGCTAGGTTAGCTTAATTAAACCAAGTGACACATTGCTATGACTTGAAAATTAACGTCTGTGTTTGATAAATTGACCGGTATTGCTGTAATCATTTAGTCTAGACTGTAGTTTCACTGAAACAAATTGGCTACGATTGAACGACATAAAGCTAACTTGAGCTTCCAGCCAGCGCCAGATAGCCTGAGAGTATCTGGCCTTGTCCACCGAACCCGGCTAGTCTAACGTTAACACTAACATTTCTGGAGACACTTACCGACTGAATTTGATAGGAAAATTTTGTTTTTCATATCTAAGCTCATATGGGAAAACAAACGTTGTCCTAACATCGATAAAGCAAGTGGTTCGGATCACCCGAAACTAGCGCTAAATGACAGCTGTTAGACACCATTCAGTAGCCAGCTAGCTGTTAGCTATCATCACCACAAGCTCAAAAAGGCAGTTATTTGTACCACTGATGAGGAAGATTTGTCATTCTTGTCTGGATACTGTTCATTATTCTCAATTTGATGTTCTCTGTTGGTATTCGGATTCGTATTCATAACGTTTGAAATCGTTTGGTGTCGTGTTGTTGCGAGCTAGCTGTGATGACTATAATTTCAGCAAGCCAAGCCACTGTTTGTGTCGAGATTTCGTTATGGAGAGATTTTACCAAGAAGTGTATTTTCTCTGGTTATTTTTAATACGCCGTCTGATACCATAGACTCGATGCTGGAGAAATATATCGCCATTGATTTTGTATGTATTGAACAATTCGGTGGTTATGTCAAACAGCTGGCATGAAAAACAATGCATAACTTCCTGAAATGGAGCAGTTCAGCCATAAGGGCTAGGACAGCCAAGAGTTACCTGAGAAAACAAGTTATTGAAGTCTTTGTTGTTTTCCAGAGACATCTCTATACCTGCTTATATACGAGCATGCCCATAATTTTGTTTTTTTTAAATGCATTTTCATGTGTTTTTTTGGTCACCTTGAGGTTACAGTGCTTCACATTAGGGGTTTCAGGAGTTGTGGTGGTCATTGTACCTACCTAATTCAATTATTGGACTTTTTATCTCGTGACCATGTAGGCTAGTTTCTCATCTGTTCCTGCACTGGGTATGGCTGCGAGTCATGAACAAGGAAGAAGTGACAGTGTAATGATTGATGGCATACCTGGCTTACAAATGTGCTCGCTCTCTCTTTTTTTTTTAAAGCATGACAACTAGAATAATGACAGACTTCAGACAATTTAGGGGTCCGTAGCCATTGTCATTGTAATAGCTTAGTTCATTAGAGTTTGTGGATTAAACTTTGTGTGGAGTAGTTTAAAATCAAAAGGCATCACAGGCCTGAATATTTTTAATGAATATTTTACCATTTTACCATGCTCACTCATCATCAGTATGCATATGTCCAATGATACTGTGTTTTAGTTTTACAGTGGCAATTCTGATATTCATTCTGTTAGATATAGCTGAGCTGGCTGTAGACTAGACTGAGTTCTTCCAATAATATGCTTCCCAGCAATGCAAATGTTATGATGAGATGAGGCATTACAGCAGTCATTGATCTGTGTAAGTGCCTTTCCATAGGAAAGAGAAGCTGCTCATTGCTGGTGCCTGCATTACCTGCTCTCTTCAGCACCAGCAGCATCTTAGATCATGGACATAAGGGAGTTAGGAAAGGTGCTCCAGGCAGAGACGTCTGCATGTGGTTGTTTGTGAAAAGCTGAAATGAGATGGCCAAGTTACACAGCCAATAAAAACTGAAGTTATTGTTGTGATTGATGTTGTTTGTGTCTGCTGTTGCTTCTGTAATAATCCATAGCTTAGTCTGATAACTTCTGCACTATTTCATCAGGTAAACATTGTTTTTACGCAAAGAAATAGTTTTTTTTCCTCATCCTTGCCACTTGACGTCTTTTTTTTCAAAAGTTTAGTTTTCTGACTATCTGAGGGTTACACAACTACAAATGCAGTTGAAGATTTACCCTGAAACTTGCAGCAACAGTTTTTCCCAACATTAGATATATTAGTCTTGATGACAAAATTACCATTTTGTGATCTACTCAAAGTTGTTTGGGCTTTTAAAAAATAACTTTAATTGTCAAAGATTTTTTTCTCACGTCTGAGGTCCACTGTGAAATATTTCTGCTCCTATTGATTGCTTTATTGAATTTGTGTTGCACAAGTCTGCATCAAGATCTCATTTCAGATGTAGTAAGGAACAGCCACAGTAGACATAACTTGATATTCAAGTAAAAGATTTAGTTTTTTTTTAACAAAAAAAAATTCCTAATGGTCACAAAGTTTTGTGGGAATAGCTGACTATTGATTTGCAAAGTTATTCCATATTTTAACTTAAATTGATCATTTTATAGGTGGTTTATATAATCTTTATCTGTACATTTTGTTGTGTGGAATGGAATGATATCTACAGATGTGTCATCTGTACTGACACATCTGTGTCAATGAACATCTGTTTACGTAAAAATGTTAACAGGCTAAAAAATGCTGTAAAAATAAGTAGTCACTGAGTTTGTGTGATAAATGATCTCGGTTGTTGTTCCAGGCTTTACAGACAATGACATCATCATTTATCGACTGATTTCTGTTTGTTTTTGCTTCTACAGATCAACCCAAACTGCTGCCTGTCTTGTGCACTGGTGTTTCGCTTACGCTGGGTTGCCTCCTCTGCTGTGGCCCTGCAACATGGAGAGTGTCCACTGTGTCACTGAAGGCTGACCAGAAGGAATGAGGCACTCCAGGAGATGTTCCCAAGTGGCCTTGTGGATGCAGTAGCTGGGTTTCGGAGTGCTTTTTTATGACTAGTATTGTATGTGTGTCTGTGGGCACATCTTAGCACAGCCTGCCTATTTGCCAGGCAGGGACCTGCTACTTTGAGACTGGAACTGGAGAAACACACAAGAAAGAAGCCCCTCTGGTAAACGAGGAACAGGAAGAAAAAAAGGGAGCAGCAGTCTGATAGATAGACGAGTCACTTCAGCTGCAATTTCAGCTCGTTTAAGTGTCTTCTGAACCACTGCACATTTTAGCAGCAACACCTTTCCTCTGTCTTGTGAGATTTGTCTCCCTCCCCCTCCCTAAAGTGTGCTCCATCGTTGTTATTGGAGTTTCTATGGTTTGCATGGCTGGAGAATAACCGTGGAGAGGCCAGGGTATCACAAGCTTATGGATTTTGACAAGAGAGGGGGCAAGGGAGAGACAGAGGAAGGTAAAAAGATGTCTAAGACAGCAGGCAGCAGGACTGGACATGGAGGCAGGAGTTCAGGGACCAATTCTGGAGTTCTTATGGTTGGCCCAAACTTCCGTGTGGGTAAAAAAATCGGCTGCGGGAACTTTGGAGAGCTGCGGCTGGGAAAAAATCTCTATACTAACGAATATGTGGCCATCAAATTGGTAAGTGCAACATGTCTCCTGAAATTGCACGGTTGGTGTGCTAACAACAACAACACATGAATTTTCTGTTCCAGTCACTCACAAGTTATCCATTCTGACCTTGCAATATAATTTTGCTTCCCAAATGACAAATGCAGTTTTCTATATATGAATTGTGCTATTTTTAAGCAATAAAACATGTTCAATTTGTTTTGAAATGTTTCAGTCCTATAGTCCAAATGTCTGTTTGACCCAAGAGAGGGAGACACAGGAAGTAAACAGTCCCCCTCCCCCTCTTTTCCCACAGCTTGCCCTCATGAACTGTTAATGAGTCAGCTATGCTCAGCTCATGTTTATCAAAGAAATGAAGATGCTGAGACAAGATGGAATAATGCCTTAAACCATATCTTGATTTGTATTTTTTATTTTCAAAGAGGGACATTTCAAAGAGAGTCAAACTGAAAGTAAGCTTTTTTTAAAAGTTAGGATTGGTTTCAAATAGGAGTGGTTACACTTACTGTCTGTGCTTTCAGTGCAGTAGAATTGCTGCCTTGAAACAAGACACTTAATACATAACAGTAATCTTTGTAAAAAATATTTTTTAAAAGCTTTCAGCCTTTCTGTTTCACATTTGCGTCTGCCAGTAGTATTAAAAATAATGCAAATTCATGTACAAGCTCTTATTTAATCAGCTCAGAATAAGCAATAATTCGCTGTGTGTGTTTTTGTTTTGTGTCAGCATGAACACTTCTTTTCAGCGGCACTAGTTCAGTAGCATTTTGACAGGCTGTGAAAAACCACATGAAATGTCAAGGCCTGTTTGTTTTCTGATTGTTAGATTCTAGGGCAGCCAGTGACTGCTCAGCCATTTCCTCAGTGCATCAACTTTTTTTTTTTTCACATATTTTCTGAACTATATATGTGTTGCCACTTGTAACACTTTGATCACTTGAAGGTGTATTTTTTTTCCTGACAATACCTTAATATAAGCTAAAAACCAACTCAATTTCTAGTTAAGTCTTCCTGCTGAAACTGTTGGGGGCTAGGCGTCATCACTACCACAACTGCACTGGTCTATATATGATTATCCTTAACATTTCTATCTCCCAGGGAGGTCATTATCTCTGAACGGGCATTCACTGAAGACTTTGCTAACCACATAGAAGGCAGAGGTTAGCAAACAGCTGTAATTGCAGTTCTCCTCTCCTCTGAAATCTTTAATTGTGCTTGCTGCCTCTCCCCCTTTGCCTGTGAACCCTCCCATCTGTTTGGGTATTTTTATCCGCATGGTGTCCAGCTATATCTGGATCTGGCATTAGGGCCATAACACCGCTACATGGATCTCATGGCCCACTGGACTCAACATTTATTTGAATGTATAATTGCAAGAGGAGAAAGTGTGCTAAAGGTGTCATCAAGCTTGACACTGCCTTGTTATTAGTAGGGCCTGTTTGTGAGGACTCATGTAGGATTTCATTTTGACCATTTTAGATGGAAATTTGTGTTTTTGTTGTTGTTGTTAATTATATTTCAGAACAATAGCGATGACTAATTGATTCCTATGATGCTCACAATGACTACTTCTTTTAGACTTATGTTTTCAATATAAATTGGACTGTGTTTTGCTCAAGTTGTCTTTTGAAGCCGTGCGCTAGTGTTGCTGGACCTTACAAGGAGAAGGCTTCTCCCTTGTCGATCTCAGGCTCACCCAGACTCCCGCACAGTTGTCTGTCCACATGTTTCTGTCTGTCCCTGATCTCACAGCTCCCCGGGGTAACCCAGTGAATGTCACTGCCTGTCTAGCAAGGCTTCTGTTTTGTCACAGGCTGTTACTGAGCTCTTCCTTACGGACTAAAACAAATAACAACCCTGTTATCTACGACCACCTGCTAACACATGCTTGACATGAGCAGTGCGTCCTCCTTTGTCTGTCAGCCACTTCAATACTAAATGTTCCCTTGTAGGTACAATTTAAAATCACTACTCCAAAGTATAGGAATAGGGACATTATGTTTATTAATCTGTATACTATTTTTTCAATTAATTGACTAACTGTTTAGTATATGTACATCAGAAATAGTGAAAATGCTAAATCAGGAAATTATTTCTTCAATTAGGCTTACTTTCCCAAAGACAGAAGAAGAGAGCAAATTAACAGAAAGTTTATCATCTTTATTCAGCATTTTTACATGATGGTGGTAAATTGATTGGCAGAATAATAGATCAGTTTTCTCTGGATTGATGAATAGATAGAAGAACTAATTGCTTAAAGTCTAAGATAGACTTTAACATAGAATACATACTTTTCTGTACCACCCTAGGCATTGAAGTCAAGTATTTAAGTTGTCGACTGTTGCTCTCAATGAGTCCTGAAGGATGTATCTGTAAATTATTGCTTGAACAAAGGTTGTTCAACCAGGAAGCCAATAAAGCAATATTGTTTTGATAGCTAGTGCAATCTGATTGGTGAGAAATACTTTAATCTCTCGCCTTTGTTGTAATGTAATAATTTCAAACGCCAGCCTCTGAAGTACAGCACATGGTGATTACTCGGTCTGAAGCTGGTGCTTGTTATCTGCTGAATGTCTTGCGTGATTGGGCATTCGGGAAGCACCTGCCTGCTCAGGACAAAGGTGAATGCCAGTGTCACCCTGTTTCACCACGTGACAGCAGAGATAGAGATGTATGGTAGGCCAGTGCACTCGATCCTCTGCCAGTGGATCTAGAACTGCTGTGAATGTTGCTGCAAAAAGCAAGAGAGAAGGGGGGAAACTGCTGAGTGCTGAAAGGTTGTCTTTGTTGGCAGGCCTTGTCGACACACAGTGGTTCAGTCTTTGGTTCAGCTGGGTGCTTTCTCACACTGACAAACGCCTGTGTGAGGGAGGCAGCACTGTATAGCCACTGCTGTACTGCAGGCTTTACTCCCAAGGGGAGATCCCAGTGTCTTAAAGAAACACCACCATTGAATGTCTACTTGCTGTTGATGCTTACTGTAGAAAGTAGTCACCCATCAGGATCACTGAAAGGGCAAAGGGACATAGCATCTCCATCAGTAAACTCCCTGGCATGGTGACATAACTGTCCACTGAGAAAATTACTATCTAATCCTCTTCGACCCTGAAATATTTTAGCATTTTCATTTTAACACTCTTGTTTTATATGTAGGTGTAAAATAGAGGCTTTTTTTTAAAATGACGCTCAGTAAATGTCTGGTCTGTCAGGAATCAAACTGGGATCTCACTGCTGATGACATTTATGCTCGTGTGTCACAGGCACTAGCCGCTGAGGAATTAGGTTGATGCTACAGGTACGGACCCGTACCCGTAGCATCTGTACTAGAGGTACGGACCCGTTAAGGTCCCTGAAGAGCTGGCGCCAGTTAACTACTATTTGCTGCACATTACAGGCAGTTTATATGAATGACTTTGACGGCGAACATTGTATAATTTAACCAAAAATACACCGTCTCCTCTCACACTTTAGACATTGCAGTTTTTACGCTTTTAGACGCCGTGTCTAAATTGTTTGAAGTCCAGTTCCGATTAATTAGTTTACCGCGTTCAGTGGTGGAAGCGGCTGACGAACTCCATTGCAAATGTTCCCATTTAATTTCGGATGCTAATTTACAAGATAAAGTTAAGGATGTCGAATATGAAACAAACACTCGTGAATGGTGAGGAGCAGCTCTTTAATTCGGCATGAATTTAAAAAACCCACAAACTCGATTTACTGTGATATTGTGAGATTTGTTTGTGGTTATGTAACTTAGCCATTCAACAGAGTCCGCTAACATTAAAGTGACTGACGTGCAGTGTCTGTGTTGACAGATGTAGAAAATACGTCAGGGTTTTGTTTAGGTTGTTAATATGTAATAGTCTGTCGCTACTTTTGAAGGTAAAAAAATACTTGTAGTTTGCTGGCTGTTAGTTCCACCATTTGTTTTGTTTGCTGTTTGTGCTTTATTAGAACAGGGTCACGTGAATAAAAAGTTTTGCTATTTTTAATAGTAGTGCTGATTTCAACCCCCAAATCACTGTCCGTGAAAAAGTCAGATAATGATATTTATAATACATTATGCATGATAGAAAAGAGAACAGCAGATGACTGACATGACAGGCTCGGCACCCAGATTCACCTCGAATCACGGAAACGCCTTCATCACTCGGATTACCAAGCCGGCTCATTAATATTTATGTACGTCGGCTTACCAGCCAATCACAAAGCGCGTTCATCAGCCGGCTCATTAATATTCATGTACGTCTCATTAATATTTATGGTAAGGGAAAGTGCCGTATCCGTAGGCCACAGGGTACGGTCCGTATCTGTAGACACTACCGAGGAATTAGCTTGTGTCAACACTTTTGTTATCTTTATGTAGCTCTCTAATATCTTTAGTTTGTTATTATTGAAGGTCATCATTTCCCTTTTAGCCCTGTGTTTTTTTGCCTTAGTTTTTACTGGCGTTTATACCAGTCTGCTCAATTTGACTGACAAACTTTACAGCTTGCATTCACTATGGTCCCTTTTCATGTAGTTAGCCATTCATCGACAGGTAGGAGGGACCCGTGACACTTGCTTTCTGCAAATCTGGTATCATCAGTAATGAGTAATAAATCAGATGACTCCTCTTTCTGCTGATGACTCTCGTTAAGTATGACAAGTGGCTGTAATATCTTCTAAACGCAGGAGGAGATTAATAAATGAACGCTATAGTGTTGACACTTATTGTACAGCACAGGGCCTCCCTATTGCTCTGAGAGGAGCTGATGTTGGAGTGACCATCTAGGGAGCCAAGCACAGTAAACACAGAGGCCTACTGTGCATTGTGTTCAGCCGTGTACATACAGAGCAGTGTTTTATATTGACAGTGCTTGTTCAAATCAAGAACATGTTTCAGAATTGAAAATGAAATTACCTGTTGGCACCAAAAAACACAGTGGTAGTCCAGGCTTCTTATTTTTAGCCTATGACCGCAGTTGCTCTGCCTGAGCGACCAAATGCCACCAGCAGACTCGATCAGCTGAAGCTAATCATGCTTAATTCCAAGAGTTGGCCAAACTACAAAATAAAACTGGTTGTTTGGTTGTTGTCTGATGGGTGCATATGATTTTCTGGGGTCTTTGCCATTTACACTTTAGCAAAGATGTTTAGCTAGATATAAAAGGGAAAAGAAACGGTTATTTTTGTATTCAAAAAGATGCTGGACCAGTTGTTAAAAAATAGACACTATCGTTATCTAGAGAAATTATGTTGCTCATTGTGTCATTCAGGTTTTAGACCCCCAAATGAGAAATGTTTGTTAGAGTTTAAGTGGTGGCTAATTAAAACAACACAAATTTTTGAAATTGTATTCGTATTTTTTATATGGGCCAGATGACTACTATGAGAGGTGTTGCTTCTGACGATGAACCCAAAGATCACCCTCCTCTACAGTTCCCTTCAGCCCTTTGAAGCATTATAGTGACTTTTAGCTTACTATTTTGTTTTTCTTAAAGACAAATCTGCAAATTGAATTTCACTTCATTCATCAGCATAATTTTCAGTCATACCAGGCAGCAAACTGTACACAGACAAACCAGCAGACAGTGGATGACAGATGTATATTTTTTTAAAGAGCTGGTAAAGACTAAAACAGAGCGAGAATATATCTCTGTGTCTGCTGAATGTGTAGATAGGCATATATTTTTGGGATGACACATTTTTCAGGCAGTGATAAATGAAAGGTGTTTGTGATGTTCAGCCATTTGTGGAATTTCTGCCAAGTGAAAAAATGTATTTCAGAAAATGGTCTATTTCAAGAGCGCCTATATACTGTATCATATGAACTGTATTGGTCCAAATATAGGAAGACATCCCCGTCCCCATTTGCAAACTTCACTTTCTGAAAAAATGCTAATTTTCAGGATGGTATGGTAATTGTCCTGAATACATGGGTGGAATGTCTCTTTGTATTATGTGGTTGAGTCACTGATGCAGAGGCATATGAATAAGGAGGTTTATATGAGTGAAGCCACTCACAGTGCTGGTCAGTCGTGATACTCTGAAGCAGTTCTGAGGTGTTGTATCCAACTCCCCTGTCTGCCTCCCACTGAAGCATGATAAGCAGCTCTTGTTGCAGTCTAGCTCAGCAGCTTACACCAGCTCGCCATGATGCAGTTGTCGAAGAACTGTGAAGGCACAAAAGCACTATCAGCATGTTTGGCTGGAATTAAAGTGACATTTTGACGATTTAGGTTCTTCTCTACCCTGCTTGGGGCTCTCTAGAGTGCCTGCTGGGCAGGCTGAATGAATAAATCCTTAGATGTCAACAGCATGTAAAAGCCTACCTTCAGTCAACTAGCTAATCCTCTAATGAATCAGTAGCCAGCAGCAGCACTGTTGGTTCACACAGACACACATTGTTTCTCTGAGGAGATTTAGTCACAGTCAGAAAACCTGCACAGCAGCAAATCGTTGGTTACTACAGAGTAGCATGAAGAACAGTGTCGGTGTACAAATTGTGTCTGCACAAAACCAGGTTTGAAAATGGTGTAGGATGTGTGCCTGCAGAGCTGTGAGTGCTGTGTCACTGTACCTTTCAAGAGTACATCCTGGTTCATGGAAAAGCACAAGTCATACTTGCCATTTAGGACTTCCTTGCCCTTTAGGAGTTACACTGATAGCATTGTCCTTGTTTTTCTTGATTTATATAAATCTATATAATATTCAAGGCAATACTCAGTTTCTCACATCTTTTTTTTTTTTGATTATGGTGATTCATGAATTTACATTTCAATGCTCTGACGTTACAACTTTCTCTACAGCATTGCAATTGAAGTGGTAAACTCGAGACAAAATAACCAAACCAGAATCAGATGATGGTAATTTGAAAAGAACTGAGGCCAAACTGACCTCAGATCTATTTTGAGAGTTTGCTGTGCAAGTGAAGCTTCTTTATACTCTGTAAGAAATTCAAATATGCTGCTGTGTTACCGAGGCTTACAAAGATATGTAGAGAAGGCTATTAGGAATGGGATGGTCACGTTGTCTGTAGTTTAGCTTGTTAGATTTGAAATCAAGCAACAGGATCTTTTCACCTGTAGCTTTTTTTTTAATTTTAATTTTTTATTATGATTTGACTGTAGAACATAAATGTGCTTGGTCCAGGAGATGCCCGTAGTGACAACACATATAATTTTCCTTCCTACTGTTTAGTGACTGCCATTACTCAGTAAAGTTATACTTTAGTGGTTGCATGCTCAAAGTTATACAAATCAGCAAAAACTACAATACAATACATTGTACTTGTGCCACACCTCACCCTTCTGTTGGATGACAAAGAAGACTTGCCTCTTGGGTTCATGTGAGGGGAACTTCCCATGATTGTGTGGGTCGCTGGCAACATTGTGTGCTATCTTTTCCCTCCTCTGACTGTAGCAGCAGAGTCCAGCACATTTTAAAGCGCAATCCCAGTTTGCACAGATTTTTTTGAAGCCTGGTCATTTCCATGGCACATTTAAGATGACTGCTATAGATTTTTTTTTTTGGTCATGCTGTTCCAGAAACAAATGGGGTGTAGTGTTGAAAGCTGATATATTGCATTGACTGACATTCTTTCAACCTCCTGAGTCAATACCCATTTCCATTATAAAAGTCAACTTCAAAATAAAATTTAAGAAATGCAGTTTTTATTCTTAATGATCTTTAAACGTACATGACATTTCACTTAGACTCACCCAAAGCCTAGTAATGATGTCAGACATGGTGTTTTAAACTGCTTTGGAGGCCACTGTGCGTGTTGACAGTGAGATAACATGATACACCATTAATAGTCTCAATGCAGGCTCTCTGTTCATTTAACTGTGCCACACCTCTCCCACAGCTGCTCCCAAGTTGGAACATTTCAACACATATAAAATACATCTGACGTAAATCATGGCAATAATTCTCAATTGGCAGATAGTGAACTTCAAAGGACACATCTATCCAACCGTACTCCTCTGCTGTTATATGCTGTCATGTTTATCAAAATAAAACACTTTTCTCTTTCTTCTTTACTTTGTCAATTATGATACTGACTTCTTTAAAAATGCAGAGGGTCATAACAACTACAAAATAATACTCCACAGCATACAATTGATCTCTGAATCTGCCCGATTCTAGCAGAATCAAATTAAGTTTTGGGAGGCAGCTGATGGCTCCATCTGGGTATGTTAAATCTGAACTGAAACAGGAGAAGTGCTGGACACCGGCCAGCTGTTGCTCTCTGACACCACTCACTCCTTAACACCACCTCCCAGCCATAGACACCTCTGATCATAAAGACTGCTGGAGTGGAGAAACACACACACCTCTGTGATCTCCATTTATCTGAAACTTACAGTTATACATCAGCGTCATTAATACTCACATGAAGGCTTCTAAGTAAAGATGCACTATGATGACATTTGAGATACTCTGTCTAAGATGAGGTGAGTCACATTGCTAGTCGCATATTGTGAAATGGTTTACTGGGAGTCATTCAAAGGTCAGCATCTATTCTGAGTCTTATGCATAATGCTGGGTCTGTTCCCCTGGACATGGCACACATAGGCATACATATGCACACTATGAATGTCACACTGGCTTCACAGATGATAAACATTTACATCATCTCACCTGTCTGTTTTGTATCATGCCATTTCATGATTTTGTTCATAGGAGCAGAGGGCAGTCTCTTTTCTTTCATCACAACATGGCATAATGTATTTAATAAGACTTTACAACCAAATATGTGAAATCTGTTACACCATTGCCATATTGCCAAATTTTATTGTACCACTAATCTACCAAAGAAAATGGTCACCACCCAGATAAGTTATGGCAGCAGCAAAATGCGTTTGCTTCTTGCATCATAGTGAATACTTCTCTCAGTGATCATCAAATCAAGCGTAATTATTATTGCAAAAGTATTGTATATTAGACACAAAGTTGGTGGTTATGTATTAATCAGCAAGATCCAGTAAATGTCAGTTTTTTGTGTTACTTCAGTGCGGATATTAAGTGATAAGCAGAAGCAAAGCAAAATATTAAATCTTAACTGTGGTATACAGTTGTTGGACATCTGTTAGCTGCTTTTGTCTCGTGTTTCTCTGAACACATCTATCATCTATCATTTATTGTTTCCCTTTATTCTCTTCATTCGGTGGTCATTACTCCATCCACTCACTGAGGTCAGTTCTGATCTTTCTCAGCTGTGTTGGAGCAGAGATCAGATTTAACCGAGATGACATCATATGCAGAGTTGGTTAATCCCAGGAAGAGGACTTTGTCTGTGGCTGATGGCTGGCTCCATCCACCCAAGTCTTTGCCTGCCACAGGTTAAAATACAGAAGCCAGCATCTAATCCGTGATGACATAATCACATATTTGTACAAGCTTCAAATGTTTTACTCTTAAGAGTGATCCTTGAAATGGCATGTAACATTTCATCTCACACCCATCCCAGGCCGTTGTAGCTACAGGATTAGATCCTACTCGGGCAGCATTTGCTAGTAGCACTAATATCAACAAATCTGTAAGCTTTTTAGCACTGAGCGGCAGCTAGTGTAAGTCATTTACCACGGTCTGTGTTCCTGTATCACCCATGCAGTTGCCAGTGTAATTTGAAGTGATTTAATGATGGTGGCTATAGAAATGGTGGTATCTGTTTTGCTGTTGTAGTTGTAGAAAAGGTGGTCTGACATCTTTTAATGTGAAATAATTTCTTTATGGACACTGATGTGTTAGATTGCCATAAATATGTCAGTGACTCCAGTTCTACCAGTATTCGTGTGTTACAGCTTCCACCATACTAGCGAGCTTCACAACCATTCGTTAACCTACCAGACAATAGCACCACATGGCTAATTAGCATAAGCACCACAGATCCTATGGCAAGTTAGCATATCATGCTCATCAGGGCCTGGCAAATGAGCATGATAGCATGAGGGGTAATGATGGCATCATCCATTGACCCACCATAAGTTTACAACATGAAAGCAGAGTTCTTTTAAAGAAAATATACATCTAGAGGTCGTTATTACAGTCACATTGCTATTGACCCTTTGCTAAGCCCCACTCCCAGTTATTTTTGCTACACAAGGTGTTCTAGATATGCTAGATATTCTAGAGAAAGCTTAATTCTGGAATAATAGTTCTGAAATATCCAAAATGTGGACAGAGAGGACTACAATAGATATATGAGAGCTAAGCTAGCAGAATAACATGATGGCAAAATACTGTGAAGGAATGAGCATACACATTTTGGGAAAAGTTTGGGCCCAATCCAAGAACAAGGCAGCCCACATTTTTACAATTTATGTTAAGGATAAACATACAGGATCAACACAGTTCTTATGCAGCAAGCCAGTGGATTTCCTACAGCTGACAAGTAGCGAGAGAGTAGCATATCTGATGTGTCGAGTGGAAACACTTGCTGGTGAGAGGAGGTGTCACGTTCACCAAAACATGAATCTGTCAGAGTAATCAAAGTTTATTGTATTATTAATCACCGACAAGATAATGATGCACAGAATAAGCGATACCAACACATGATATCTGCTGCTCGCTCTGTTACATATTAAGTATATTCATGGTATTTATCAACTTCATTGGCATCGAGATTAACCATGTTGTGTTTGTCTATGCCATGTGGTAGAGGTAGGCCTACACGTCACTTTGACTGCTTGTGTTGACCAGGGAATCTCGCTTATGCGCCAACTGAAACCCCTTTAAAATGGTGTGCAGACTTTACCTGCTTGATGCACCACAGATTTAAGCTGGTGTGGTTGTGGTGCCAGCCCTGTATAAAATTTTATTTCAAGCTGATGTTTAGGTATGACTCCTTTATAGCCACTTGCTAGCAAAATGAAATGATCTCACTTTTCCATTTGTTTAAAGCATGCTAGGGTATTGCTTCCACATCATGGGTTTAATCCATGCATTGGATTGCATCTCATTTTACATAAGTGACTTCTGAATAAAAGTCAACTATCTTTGTTTGTGACCACTGTCTGCTGGCTAATGTTGCCTTATGCAGGCGCAAACAGAAGTTTTTGTTGGTCTTTGATGGTTCATTTGTGAGTGTGGTCTTCCATAGTGTTTAATCTTAGTCTAAAATTTCACCTCTGGAGCTTTTGGCTACAGAAAAATGAAGAATGCGACACCTGCCTTTAAAATTCAAGGATATCTTCTGTCAGACTTGCAGGTTCACTATGCTCACTGTTTTGGGATTTTCCCTTGTTTTGAATGCTCGACATTCCACCTACGCCTAGTTACAGTTGCTAACATGGGATTGGACATTTGCCGCTCTCTTAGCAAAGGGTCAAAAGCTGTGACAGTGGTAGTCACTGGAGAGTATGTTAGAATGTATTACTATTATTTTTCTACCCCAACATGAGTAGCGAGTGTCCTGGCAGAATTTGACAAAGGTTATTTCTCAAACTGGGTAAGCTGTAGAAATTGCATCACGCTGCTAGACACAGCGGCTATGACGTTAATGTGGTCTAGAAAGAAGTTCTGAAGAAGCTGGAATTCCTGTTTTTCTTGATACAATATTTATTTCACTGGTCTCAGAAACTGACAGTCCATGCACAATTGTTTCAAACACATAGAACCCGGCTAAGCAGAAATACACGTCTGCAGTGAGGAACAGCTGAGGTGGAGAGGTTACTGTAGCAGCAGGTCAGACAGCAAAGAGCCCTTCTGGCCTGTGGGTCAGCTGCCCTGGACACAGGCCAGCACACTTGGCAAAATGCTGCTCTACTGCATGACACCACAACTTCTACTCCAGTTTAGGTATTACGATCAAGTAGACATTAAAGGTACACTAAAAAGTGACTTTTAATATCAAGGCCAGGTAATAATGTTATGAATCTAGAAAAAGCTGTTTGTTGCCTCGAAAGTTAAAGCAGCACTGTCTTCATGGTAAAAAGCAACACTCTTTCTGATTATATTTAGAAATAAGGGAAAGAGATTAAGATTATACCTGCCTGTAATTGGTGAATATACTTTTAGGAGGGACAAACCCAGAATACGCTTCCCATTTCCTTTACTGCATTTCTTATGCAGGGACAGCTCTATCACACCAGAAGAGAGTTCTCATTCTGTGCATGTCAGCCCAGAAAGCAGATCAAAAAATATCTGATATGTGCAGGAAGCTCAGAAAAATCCTTGTCATATGCAAAGATGTTACATCAGACATTTGCAGCTTGGCCCTGGTCATTTACACAGCCATAGCTCTGCCCATCTGCTGGGAATAGAGAGGACTCTTAAGTACGTAAAGCTGCCATAAGCCTCTGTTTGCTATTGTAAGCTGTTTTAAAGGGTCCTGTGGTTTGGCACCATCTGTTTTTACTCATTATTTATATATTTAATATTTTCCTTCTCTCTTCTCCCTGGCATGGCCGGACTTGTGAGACATGCTTGTAGTCTGTGTTCATGTGGGAGGTGGATGACGCTACAGCAGTTCTCTGCTCCACCTCCCAGACCCGTCACGTGTCTTCCTCCCACAGGCTTCCACTCCTCTTTTTCGCCTCCTCTCTTCCACTATTTATTTCTACTTTCTTCATGTATACAAGCTTTTGACTTCTCTTCCCGTCTCCTGTGTTGGCCACAGTGGGAGCATGAGGCTGAAACCTTTCTTTTTTTCTGTCAAGTGTAGCAAAACACATACACAGTATTGTGTGTGTGTGTGTGTGAGCTCACTTGTGGGTTTCAGTAGGGATGCGTTGAAGTTTCAGTTTAGTTCTCTATGTTTTTCAAGTTAAATAAAATGCATCTGTTCTCCCATCTGTACATCATTTAATGTCATGAAATCTTTGAGGTTTGCTCAAATGATCATCAGCTGGTGCACCTACTTATCTAACTACATCACAGGTGTATAGCATTTCTTTTTCTTCCTTTTCTTTCAAACCGAAATTTAACTGTTAAAGTGCACAGTTCCTGTGTACCAGAACTTTTTTCATATTATCTAACATTATACCTAGTTATTTTATAATCTTCTTTCATTTAAAGTTTTCCTTTTTGTATTCATTCATAGTGTCATTTGTGTATCTCATTTAAAGGGGAACTTCGGTTTTTTTCAACCTGGGGTCTTTTTTCATATGTCATTTCATACATGTGAGTAATGGAGAAATTAATTTTCGACATAGCTCCAGTATTTAGCCAGGCAGGCAGCTTAGCAGCTCAGCTAGCGAAAAGCATGGGGCAACTTGCCCCCCCGCGTCAAAGTCCGCCCTAACGTGCTTTTTTCCCCAACACTGACCGGCTCGGATAGTCTCAACGAGTGTCCCACAACATACTAGAGATGAGAAGTGAACGAAAACCTCCACATTACTTGGCGATCGCTATTTTTTGTGGTCTGTATCCAAATCTCGGGACGCTAGATAGCAAGTCTCGTTCTGAAATCGTGTGATAGCTCACACGATTTCAGAACAGCTGTTTCCATCAGTAAGTAATGTGGAGGTTTTCGTTCACTTCTCATCTCTAGTATGTTGTGGGACACTCATTGAGACTATCCGAGCCGGTCAGTGTTGGGGAAAAATGCACGTTATGCACTTTGACGCGGGGGGACAAGTTGCCCCATACTTTTCGCTAGCTGAGCTGCTAGCTGAGCTGCTAAGCTGCCTGCCTGGCTAAATACTGGAGCTATGTCGAAAATTCATTTCTCCATCACTCACATGTATGAAATGAAATATGAAAACAGACCCCAGGTTGAAAAAAACAAAAAAAAACAAAACAAAGTTCCCCTTTAAAAATGCTTCAGATGGGCTGCTTGACAAATGAGGCTGAAAATGTCAAAACCTACTCGCAGATGACATGAATGAACTTTTGGTAAATTAGATGAACCTGACTTATACTGTTAATACTTCCCAAAGTGACTTCTTAGTAAAGGCCCGCCACTGCTGTCCTATTTATACATATTTTAATGAGTGTTGAGGGGATAGTTTCAAAATAGACTAATACAGCACAACAAGTATACTAAGAAAAACAGAAACACTCATGAAGAATTAAGTCTGCTGCTGCTTTACAATTGGACTTAAGGATAGCTTTTGAATAAACCAACATGATTAAAAAAATAAATAAATACAATTCTTGTTTCTTGCTAGCCTTGGCATGTTATCTGTCTAGAAATGCAACTACGTCCCATAGAGCACATGCAAACCAGTGGCTCAGGTGGGCAGAATTGACCAACTGACAGCATAAAACTTAATGGAGCTTGTTGAGAAGATTTAGATCTAATAATATTGGCTGTTGTTGTTTGATCATCTAAGGAACCGTTTCTTCACATTTAGGAACCTTGATTAGTCCATGAACTTTGTGAGCAGTGTAGCACACAGACAACAGTAAAGCAAGGCTGGTCAGGTTTTTATTTTTCCGCCTTTGCTAAACCATCTTCTGAAGAAACCTAAACAAAAACTACCAAGTGGTTAACATAAAAGGATGGAAAGTCCCTCAGTGCGCTGAGGATGGTTCATATTTGGTTTTTGAAGCAGCAGAAGAAAAGATGCCCATGATTAAAGATCTAATGAAGCGAAAGCTGAAGCTTAACAACCTTCCAGTTTTCAGTTTGTATTATTTAAAATAGAAGTACTTTGGATTTAATATACATGGTAAGCAACTTTAAAGATTAAATGTTATTGCAAGCATCTCTAAATATTTTGCTAGGCTAAATAAAGTTGAAGGTTTCTTTGTATATATGTATATAGAGGAGCAGAATGCTGATAGGCTGTCATCGTTTTGCCCAATTAAATGTGCCACTTGTTTTTTTTTTTTGTTATTTGATTACTTGTTTGTCTACAAAATGTCATAAAGGGCAATTCCATGATGAGAAGGACACAGGAGAAAAAAAATAAAACTTCAGCTTTCAACTAGAGAACAATTGAGATGGTTAGTTATGATGTTAAGGGTCATGGATTTACTAAGTCTGGTTTGTTTCATTACTCAAAACTTTTTTTCAGCCACATGACACGTACAATAAAATAAACTTGTAAAACGTTAAGAAATTACTTGCTTTTCAACTTGGCCTGCAAAGTAGATTTAAAGTCCTTTTCAGTGAGTCTTTGATTGATTGAATAGCATAAGTCCCCCTTTCATTGCAAACAAAGCAGAGAATCACAGATATTTGAACTCTTTCCAAAAAATCTTTCCAATAAATTCATCATAAAATATGTAACGTCAGTAACAAAAATGACTTGTATTTGGCGCTGCTTGGTGATCCTTTGAAGTTATAAGTTGCCTTTTAATTTTCTCCTTCTACAAACTAGTTGGTATAGATTGAATACCAGTATCACCCTGTAACTTGTATACTTTGGATAAAATGAAGGCATGAAATATGTAACGTCAGTAACGTGTAACGTCAGTAACGCATGTAACGTCAGTAACAATATTTTACAAGCATTAAAGAAGCAGTTGATGGTTTTAATATGTACTAAGACAAAAGACTAGTTGCCTTCTCTAAAAATAGGGGGCAGCAAAGGTCCAGTCGACGGGATCGGAGGGTCAGTCAAGCGACATTTTTGGACAGCCGTGAAGACAAGGAAGACCATTGTCAACAATGCAGCTTCATATGTGGGGGCTTCAAATGGTCCTGAATCATCTGTCGAGGTCTTTGAGATGTCGACTGAAGATATCGTGAAGGAGAACCAGGCTCTGAACTTTGAGAAAATCTTCAGTGATGCGTCAGTTATAAAAGGGATATCAATGGCTCATCTTCTTGTGAACAATAGAGGTGCAACAGCCTTTTATGTGCTAAGCAGTGATGTGCAAACTCATGGCACAGCTGATGAACTGACTGTTGCCAGAACTGACCCAGCAGAGAGTGATGATGCAGCGGTAGACAGTGATGACACAGCAGCAGAAGTGGCTTTGGACATTCAAGTTAAGGACTGGTGCGCTGTTTGGTATGATGGTGAACTATACCCTGGAGAAGTAAAGTCGAAAGTAGGAGATGACTATGAGGTTTCCACCATGGGCAGGGCTGGTGGTTACTGGAAGTTTCCTCAGCAGGAAGATAAGATCTTCTATTCCAAGGACAAAGTTGAAAAGAAACTTGAATGCCCAGTCCTTCTAAATGCCCGTGGAATCTACAAGTTCCCTGATTTTCCATAGCTGAGCCAAACTCAGGCTTTGGTATCAGCTGATCTGTTCAGTAACACATTGTTCATGTTGTTGGAAGTGTTCCATCTACCACTGTCCATGCATTTGTCCATTTTGTGAATTATTATGTAATCATTATGTACTTTCACAACCAAGTATAGGTATAGGTCAGTCAGAAACATGTCTATATACTTAGTTTGTCATACAGTAAAAATTTGGAAGTGTTAATGATGAATAGTGAGAATCTAGTGAGACATCTTTCCATGTGGCGAAACTGTAATGTCAGTAACGCGTAACGTCAGTAACGCACATTTTAACAGATAAAATTAATTGACTATCAATTTTGGAAAGGAAAGTATTTTGCCAATTAGTAGACATGTATGCTTTTAAATGATATCACTATCAGTTTTCACCTCTTACTAGTTGGAGGAGAAATTTCAAATAAAGTTGACTAGATTTTTGCCATGTCTTTTTTTCGTAACGTCAGTAACGCATGTAATGACAGCCCTGGCTCCATACATAGAAGTGATGAGGAAAATCTGATAATGCTATCAGTGCAAATGGTGCCCAAGTATCACAGACACAAAAGTTCAGAAACCAGTATTAAATAACACAGGAGCAACTGTGACATTTCTCTCAAAAAATGTAACGTCAGTAATGACGGAATTGACCTAAACGGCTAAACAAATGCCTCCTATCGTTTTCCACAGTCCAAGATTGTGTCAGAAGTCATATCTTATTTGACTGTCCAAACCCAGAAAGATATTAATTTTATTGCATGGCAAAGAAAAGCATTGAATTCTTGCATCTGAGAGACTTGAACCAGCAAGTGTTTGGCATTGCTGAGAAATGACTGAAATCATTGTTCATTTTTTCTTCGTGTTGTTTGAACAATCATTTCAGCTCTGTGTCTGTCCTGCTTTCATGTCAACGTGACCATGATTTACCTTTACAATAGCTGTTTTATTCCTGACTTACAGTAGAATTAAATCGTATGTGTGGTTGTTTCAAAATACTCTTCAGAGTTTCATTACTAGTTTGACAAAGTGGAAACTGTACCTCTTTGGACTTTTGAAAGCCTTCTTGGGCTGCAGTGTGTGAAAAGGGGCCTCAAACTGTTAATGTGGACAAGGGCTTTACCACAGGCTGTGGCACAGCTATTGAAGATTAAGAAAAGGAATTAAGTCGGGGGTGTGTGTGTTTGTTCTGTCTACTTCACGTTTGTCTATAATTCCCTTGTCATCGTGAGAGTGGGGTTAATCAGATTACATTTTAGGTTGTAATGCTGGAGCTTGTGATATAATGAACAATATGTTCTGGTGGGTTGATTATCAGCCATGTCATCACAAAAGCCTGCTGTACACCAGCTGGAAGTGCTCTTTATCCTCTCACATCCCACAAGTCTGACCCAGGACTTAATTAAAGTTTTATTAGGTATTAAAATAAGTAAATCATTGTGCTATAGGTCTCTAAGTTAACTACAGGCTGAGGTAATCGTGGAGATCTGTTTGCAAAGCTGTCACTCACCCACTACTTCCTTCCCTCAGAATAAGTGTTGAGACATTTGTGCTTTTGTGGTGTTAGTCTATAATTTCCATACACCGTGGGAAAAGCACACAAGTATTTATGATTCAAAATTCCTTAATTTATAGTTGAACTTTTTTACAATTAAATAAATCACTTTCATGAATTGACAGTTAGGTAAACAACCAACATGTCACTGTACCTAATGACTGCACATACACACGTGGACAAAATTGTTGGTACCCCTCAGTTAAAGAAGGAAAAACCCACAATTCTCACTGAAATCACTTGAAACTCACAAAAGTAACAATAAATAAAAATTTATTGAAAATGAAATAATCAAAATCAGCCATCACTTTTGAATTGTTGATTAACATAATTATTTTAAAAAACAAACTAATGAAATAGGGCTGGACAAAAATGATGGTACCCATAACTTAATATTTTGTTGCACAACCTTTTGAGGCAATCACTGCAATTAAACGATTTCTGTATTTGTCAATGAGCGTTCTGCAGCTGTCAACAGGTATTTTGGCCCACTCCTCATGAGCAAACAGCTCCAGTTGTCTCAGGTTTGATGGGCGTCTTCTCCAAATGGCATGTTTCAGCTCCTTCCACATATGTTCAATGGGATTCAGATCTGGGCTCATAGAAGGCCACTTTAGAATAGTCCAACGCTTTTCTCTCAGCCATTCTTGGGTGTTTTTGGCTGCGTGTTTTGGATGGTTGTCCTGTTGGAAGACCCATGACCTGCGACTGAGACCAAGCTTTCTGACACTAGGCAGCACATTTCTCTCCAGAATGCCTTGATAGTCTTCAGATTTCATCGTACCTTGCACACTTTCAAGACACCCTGTGCCAGATGCAGCAAAGCAGCCCCAAAACATTACTGAGCCTCCTCCATGTTTCACCGTAGGGACAGTGTTCTTTTCTTCGTATGCTTGGTTTTTGAGTCTATGAACATAGAGTTGATGTGCCTTACCAAAAAGCTCCAGTTTGGTCTCATCTGTCCAAAGGACATTCTCCCAGAAGCTTTGTGGCTTGTCAACATGCATTTTTGCAAATTCCAGTCTGGCTTTTTTATGAGTTTTTTTTCAGCAGTGGTGTCCTCCTTGGTCGTCTCCCATGAAGTCCACTTTGGCTCAAACAACGACGAATGGTGCGATCTGACACTGATGTACCTTGGCCTTGGAGTTCACCTTTAATTTCTTTGGAGGTTGCTCTGGGCTCTTTGGATACAATTCGAACGATCCGTCTCTTCAATTTGTCATCAATTTTCCTCTTGCGGCCACGTCCAGGGAGGTTGGCTACTGTCCCGTGGGTCTTGAACTTCTGAATAATATGAGCCACTGTTGTCACAGGAACTTCAAGCTGTTTAGAGATGGTCTTATAGCCTTTACCTTTAAGATGTTTGTCTATAATTTTTTTCGGATGTCCTGGGACAATTCTCTCCTTCGCTTTCTGTTGTCCATGTTCAGTGTGGTACACACCTTTTCACCAAACAGCAGGGTGACTACTTGTCTCCCTTTAAATAGGCAGACTGACTGATTATGAGTTTGGAAACACCTGTGATGTCGATTAAATGACACACCTGAGTTAATCATGTCACTCTGGTCAAATAGTTTTCAATCTTTTATAGAGGTACCATCATTTTTGTCCAGGCCTGTTTCATTATTTTGTTTTTTTTTTAATTATGTTAATCAACAATTCAAAAGTAATGGCTGTTTTTGATTATTTAATTTTCAATAAATTTTTATTTATTGTTACTTTTGTGAGTTTCAAGTGATTTCAGTGAGAATTGTGGGTTTTTCCTTCTTTAACTGAGGGGTACCAACAATTTTGTCCACGTGTGTATTGTGTGTTAACTGATTTGTGTGCTATCTAATATTTAACACTCTCCTTCCTTTCTTCTCTCCTCTCTTTTAGGAACCTATAAAGTCCAGGGCGCCACAGCTCCATTTGGAGTATAGATTTTACAAACAGTTGGGAAATTCAGGTAAGAGCAATACAGTCTGTAAATGAGTCTCTAATAAACACTGTAATGATGAGCTGGATGTATGTGGGCATTTTCACGCTAGACTTCATTATATTACATTGTTTACATGTGAAAATGACTTCCCCTCACGTTTCCAGATTTATTATCCCCCGCCTCCACGAAGTGGAAAAGGGGAATATAGGTTTGGCCTCTGTGCGTCTGTCCGTCCGAGATGAAGTGGACAGCTTTTCTCGGAAACTATTACAGCTAGGATTACGAAATTTAGTGTGTAGCTTCACACCATGGACACCTTGATCAAGTTCGAAAATGAGACCTGTGCGATAATATTTAACAGAGTTATGGCCCTTGATCACTATCTTGGATATAGACTCATAGACATCACGTGGCGGGGGATGTTGATGACCATGTCGTCTTGTTTCTCTTTTGATGGCGATATTAAGAATATGTAAAATGACTATTGTTGCACCGGGAACGTTATTGTTTAAAATGTTTTATTCTGTTTAGTTAGATTAATCTAATGGAGAGCGTGTGGAATGAATGGTTAGGTTTTAGTAGCATGCTGGATCTGTTAGTCAGGAATAATGACAGCAGTGAGCACAGAGGAGGACAGAGCTAAATCCCTATTAATTTTTAATGCAGAATAGATTTTTTGGGGTAATTCTTTATGCTATGCCACTGATATTCAGCTTGTGTGAAACCGTTTTATTTACATAAACTCTATTGACAAATCTGATTTTTATCGTCATGGACTAACGGACTTCTGTGAATACTTCAATTAATTTTGTTGTCAGGTCCACAGTTTAGTTTCTTTATAGCTGTTGTTTAGTCATGCTTTCTTATTGAATTAGTTGGTTTTTTAAACATTCATAGTGTAATCCACTTTAGACTTTTGTGTTTATTTTGAAAAAGTTTTGTTTTGATCTTTGCATTGCGACATGAGACTTCTGTTTTCTTCCCAGGAAAACAGATGCATTCAAACACAACGTAACAGTTTCTGTTCTGCTTGAGGCTGCGTTTCACTGTACATGTTTGTTTATCTTTCCACATCTGTGGGACCCAGTGGATGCTGTCAAAAGCTGCTTCCTTTTTCTAATCCCATCCATAAAGTTTTTTCCCCCTCCAACACTGTCCAGAACATGTTAATGTGCTGTCATGCATACAGTAGCTGTGGCTTCAGGGCAACAGCTTTTTGATCAGGCCTGGCTGGTCAGACAGTTGGGGAGGATGAGTGGGACGGCTGGTGCTTGATGTGTTTCACAGCAATACCTGGCTGGTTGGCTTTTTGGAAAGGCTAATGTTGCTGTCTCAGAACGCTTGTGCTCGGTCATTTATTTAAAAGTCATATGCAACCATGCCGTCACTACTTTGTTAGCTGACAGGAGCTAAAGGTACAGATGGGAGGTCTATGCAGTGTCCCACTCCTGCTGCTTTTTGTGCTACAAACACCCACTCCCACATGTGCGTGTCAGTTAATTTTTGTCCCTGATCAGATCAGACCAGACCAGACCAGACCAAGTCATCAATAATTCAGAATATGCTGATATTCAGTCCCAGTTTACATTTTATCACATCATTTACCATAAAGTACTCTGACTGGGTCTATTATGGTCTGCATATGAGACCAGTTTTGTTTTTAGATCATTGTTGTATCAGTGGTGAACTGCACTAAATTGCCATTTTATTATGTACACCTGATTGAAGGTGATCTGGTCTAATATAACAACTCTAAAGTGTATCCTGACTTCATGACTGTTTCAGTTGAGTTTTACAGAGGTGATGCTTCTATTAAGTGACCATTTAGGAGGCTGCAGTTTGTGACAATGTTGAGTAGTGTTAGATTATAGTAACAGGTGTTTCTAATTTGGCTACTCTTTTCATATTAGTATAGATAGAAGAACAGAAACCAAATGACTTTCTGTGTAATGCACTACAACGTCACCAACAGCATCCTCTCCAGTGATCACAGAGTTGAATCAATGCTACTCTGAAGTGGTTTCTCCAAAACTTAGCATTTTAGCCTTCATGAAGCTAAGAATGAAAACTCAAGTGCTGGAATTTGTGTTTGTTATTCTGAAAATATTACAAGTGTGTGTGGTTCTCCCCTGTCAGTCAGCTAAAGTGCGCATGTCCTGGTCTAATTTAGTGACACGTGCCAGCTTCTTGGCTCCTTGTGCCAGAGCAAAAGCCCTCCACTGTTGATAAGGAGGTTCGGCATTAGGGCAGTCCTTGACTATTTATAGCTGGCCCTCTACAAGCATACAGGCCATTATGGTGTCTACTTGGATAGCTTCCCTAGTCTCCCTAGTCACAGTATCCTCTTCCTCACTGATTGAATGTGTGCTGCCTGCAAGTTGCATTCAAACATTGTGGCTTACTTTGCTGACAGGGCGTGGCCTTTTCTTCTTGATAGCTGTTATTGTATTAATCTGTCATTCTGATCTGTCTGCTAGTCTTGCACAGTACATGCACACACATTAACCCAACCATAATTGTCATCCCCTGTGCCATTTCCCCTGATTATTGCAAAGGATTCCTCCAGTTCAGGCTTGTTTCACGCTGCCTTTGGTTGTTTCTTCTGGTGCATTAAACACATCCTGGCCGTCCCTTCTTCCATTGAGACTACATTTGGCCGTCAGCTTGTCATTTACTAAGACCTACAGTTATGTTTGTTTTTTCCAATCCTTACACAGAACAAGCAGCGTACACAGGCCACACATGATCATGCTGCTCTTTATGTGATTTTTGTCAAAGGTATGCTGTTATTCACTTTGCTAGCCTTGAATTTGATGTTGAAATGAGAGAAGACAATGTGAAAGTGTAATAAGATTGAGGAACAAGATAAGTTCCGGAGGCTGGACCAGACTGAATGGTGGTGCTTAAGAGCCATGGGCTAACTGTATTACAGAATAAATAATCCTTATGATACTCCTGGGATATCTCTTCAGAAGCATATATCATCTCTAAAGCATTAGTATACTAATAGTAGTTTCACTTTGCCCTGCGTTTTTGACAGAAATATGTGGGAAGATCTGACTGTTGTTAGAAAATGTTCAATTTTAGCAAGTGGTGACATAATGTTGCCAAAGTGTGCCTGGCAAACAATCATTGTGCATAAATCAAGGAGACAGTGGTGAATGTCTGATTGTCTTCCTCTTTAATTGAGTCTTTTGCTACTTGATTTATGATGATTTATATTTCTTCCAAATTTTGACTTTTCGGGAATTTTCATAGGATTGCTTTTAAGGCCTATTTTTCTATCAATTGATCTGTCACCTATTTAATCACTTCATAATTGATTTTCTTCCAAAAAAGCAAAATCATGATAGCGTTTATGTTTTAACAACAAACTGTAAGTAATTTTCTAAGAATCCCTTTAAAATGAAAACTTTTGTACAGTATATTAATAAACCAAAAGCAACATTAACACAGTGAATATTTTACAAGCCTCGAGTAGCTAAACAAACTCCTTTTCTCCTTACTGTCTAATCGTTCTCTGACTTTGGTAGTAGCTTGAAATTCTATGAATATGCAGCCGAAATAACAACGTAGTCGTTATTTTTAACCTATGTGTGTGGTGAGTAAGTCAGATGACATTGTTCTTGTAAAATCTGTTTTAGCAATGCGGATCTGCAGCTTTTCATTGACTGCTGATAAACACGCAGTCTTAAGCTGTGCGGCAGTCACTGTTTTGTACTTGTATTTTTGTTTGGCAATAGAAGCTTTAAAATATGAAAATAAGAACATCTTAATTAGGAATTTAGGTGTGTTAAACTTCAGTATATGAGAGCACAGAGGGAAGGAGAAAAGCAAATGTATGTGAAGTGCATCTGCGCTGAAAAGCTCCTGTGTTTTCTCTTCAGGTGTTTGTTTGTTGTGCTAGTGCCGCTGTGGTCTGTCATTGAAACTCCGCACAGTTTACAAACCACTTTTTTTGTCTTAAGACAGACTTTGGTGCCACTGCTAAAACTTTAGCGCTTACTGCAACTGACTGGAGCCTAAAATGCCTGACATCATGATGCAACAATTACTTAGTGATAATATAAAAAATTTGTTGGGTTAAAATATTGATATTGCCACATTTTCAATATTGACATCCAAGTATGCTATTTTGATAATCCATTTATATTTATAAAAATCAATAAAACACTGAAAATCTAATGCCCAAGTTACTAGTTAGCTTTTCTCTACTATACCATCATGTAGTTCTTGTAATTCCTAATGAAGTGTTTGCCAGTTTCCACTGTGATTTTGGACTGCTCCTCTTTTAAGACGATCTCCAGGTCCTTGAGTGATGAAGGCTTCCTTGCTATCACTCTGATCTTCCGTTTCTACAACAGATTCTTAAGAGGATTCAGGTCTGGACTCTGGCTGAATCACTCCAAAATGCTCATATTGTTTTCTGTTTCATTTCACCATTTCTTGAAAACTTTGACTCTGTGCTCTATTGTACTCAATTGTCCTGTTGAAATGTTCAGGGCTGTCCAAGGCTGTTTTACTACAGAAAGGTGGATGTTTTCCTCCAGAATCTTTATGCAGACCTCTTTTCTCATGATGCCATTCATGTTGCCTTCCCCATTGCCTGAAAAGCCCACTCAAAACACTACATTCCTACCACTATTGCTGGATGAGGCCCTTGCAGTTGAACGCTGTGCTTTTTTGCCAATTAATCTATTTTCATCTCTTTAGAAAACAGAATTCATCAACAAATAGTTTCTTCGTTTTCTAGGTGAGCTTTTGTGTGCCTACCTGGAGAAGTGGAGTCCTCCTTGGTTTACAGACTAGCATTGTTTACTTTCTGCTTCAGTGCCTGCCTTTAGATGTTTGTATCAAAATCGCTCAGGTTGACCGGGATGGGCTTGAGTGTGATGCTCGGATTTGCTCTTGACATCTTACGCTACTATTCTTGCAGGCACAGGAGTCACTTTTGACTATTATGCCCTTTGAGATTTTTTTCACTGTTTATTTTTTGAGTATGCTTTGTACTGTGGCCAGTGGTGCTTGAAAACCCTTCACTCTGACCTTACAGCCTTTCACTGTCTTGTGAGCCGACATAATGGGCCATTGGAGGTCCTCACGAAGCTCTTTGCTCGTAGATAACTGACTAGAGAACTACTGTGTCAGTGGTTATCAATTTATGTTGTATTGGAATGCTCTAGAACATGGTGGGAATTCCTAGGACATTTTTGCAATGGTAATGAAGCTGCGTTTTCTTAAGAATTTTCAACAATTTTAAGAGGTAACAACGGCTTTGACGCTGCTGATCGCATAGACATCCACTATAGCCACTTTTAACTATACTTTTGGAGATATAGCTTGTGCCCAGCTTATGACTGGGCACTACATGATGATTTGACAAGGCTAACTTGATATTCTTGCATGGGAGGAATCAAGGCGATAGATTAAATCTACTTATGTAGTCAACCTGGCTAAATGAGGACATGTGACCCCGTTAGGCCCGCCGTACCCATGAGCTTCAAATATGTCACAGTGTGGACTACTCAGCGCTTAACGCCCAGGATGAGCTTATCTGCACACTGTTAATTCTCTCCTGTCCCGACCAGATCCAGACTGCTGGGTATCCTGCCTCCCACTTCCCAATTTTTGTGAAACTCGACAATGGAACTGGTATTTTGGTTGCTCCTAGTAGTAACAGCAATTTTACTAATTGTGTTATAATAATTCAAATGTGCTGGTGTTAGTTAAGCAAGTCTTACACTACTACTGTGCTTTATTTCTGCAGTCACTTCAACACTGTGCTCCAGATACACCTTCCAGTTTAAATACACCAGCGATGATTTAATGGCATTTCACAAGTCGATTTAGGTCTTGGAGTCACGTATCTGTGATTGCATGCATGTTAGTCTAATTATTGTCATGTAAGGAGGTCTCGTGAATATTATTTGGTGATGGGTTTTAGCATGTCTGTGAATATTCATGAGGCCCATCCAGCGTTTTGATGGCATGATGTGCCACACCAGTGACATGAAATCTACATTGTTTACATTATTGCATGCAAATCACAACCGTTCATCCGTGAGACGTGGATACCACCCACCCAAAATTTATGCATGTTATGTGTTTACTACTGGATTATGATAATGGTAAGATGATTTTAACAACTCCAGGCTAAAACTGAAGTGTCATCATGAGATATACCACAGCCACAGATAACACAATAACTACCAGGAGTTAATGTATGTAAATGGGTTATATTTACTGATTAGCTGTTAAACAAATTTAATATTATTTTTTGCCCCGCAAACAACACTAGCACGCTGTGGATCGTGACATGTCACAGTGACAAGAGGAAACATTTTTAAAAATAGTTTGTAATAATATTATAGCCCTGGTTATTCCTTTTCACCTAACTAAAGTAGGGTTAGTCATCGGAAATTGGTAAAAATTTTGTAATCTAAAAAAAATTCTGCTTAATGGTTCTTACAAAATCTCACTTGCACTAGTTTCATATTAACAGTGTGCTATAAACACGTTCTGTGTATCTACTAGAACCTCACTTTCTATCTGTGTCTATAATCATGCGAGTTGCATACATGCATGTTTTCCAATTTACTAATGCATTTGTCCTATTAAATCATGATTCCATCAATATTCACAGTTATCCTGATAGCCTGAACGACAGACATTCTATAAATGACTGTATTTACATGCATACCAGCATCTTTTGATCATATTCTAGATATGGTGTTGACATGGAACACAGAAATCTGTTTATTGATGTTGGAGTATACACGATGAGTACCAGTATCCCGGTTACTCGTTGCTGTCTTGTATTTGCATAGGCCTTTGTGGTGTTTACGGAAAACTGACAATTTAATCTGACATTCATGTAGCTGTTAGCCTACCTTTCAATTATTTTGTGATTGTGGCTATTGAAAATGAGGCCACTCATCATGCTATGGTTCGGCATAAATAAATGCCAACATTGCATTACGGATTAGCCTTATCCACCTTATTCCCAGCAATGTGAGATGAGAGTGAATGGAAATATAAAATATGTTAGACTGCCAGAACCACCACGTAGTACAAAGGAGAGGAGGTTGAAGATATGCAGTCGTGACTGGTTCGATAGGGTGGTTGTGATGGAGTTCAGTGAACCAGAGTGTAGAGAAAATGTCCATATGAGTAGGACGTCTTCTTACTAGCTCTGACACAGTTGAACTGTTGGTGAGACCAGAGAAATCAGTACAAGCACCAGCTCTGTTACTGGAGTGCCTGTAGTGTTGTATAGTCTCAACATTGTTGGGAATATTTTTGTCACATCAGATGACTGAAGCTGCACAGGTAATCAGGAGCAGTCAGAAACTGGCCAGTGACTCATATTTGTGTATTTTATATGTGTTTATCACATTTGTGAAGCTGGAATAATGAAATTTTCAAGCATGAAAAGTGACAATAATCAAAATATTGCCACTTAAGATGAAATAAGCTGTTTTGACCCCGCACACATCTCAAAGAATCAGAAGTGAGAATTCATGAGAACCAGAGTAAATAAACAGAATTGCAGTCAAAGTTGTTGAACTTCAAATGACACAACCCTACAAGAAAAAGATTTAAATTGAAAGTCTCTTTTAGGACTGAATTACTTATTCGACCATCTTCTAAATCTCCAGTTATTGCATCCTTTCATTATAACTTCAGAAAGTAAATTAGGCCAACTGCACAACATTTTAGAAACCTTTACTCTGCTTAAAGGGGATGAGTTTTCTTGTGACTTACTTCACAGTCGAGAGACCATCTGATAACTTAATAAGACTAAATTATTATTAGTTTTGCATGCATAAATAAAATAAATAGTCTGTAGTGCTGAGTCAGATAAACTATAAAAACTGCCCTAGTTTCTCTGAAGTCAGCCAAATCACAAATACCTGACAAAAATAATAATCAACTTGATAAAAATAAAAGTATTGTTGCTTTAACCCACCACCACTGGTTTTCAGCCTCACAGCATCTTGTGGGAGCATTGTGTTTTTGAGCTATATTGCATTTGTAGCTCCAGGCTCAGTATGAGCGAGCCTTAACACTGATCATATTTCAACCTTGTGAGAACATCTCAGAGCACTGGGTGTAATGGAAGTCACATCTTCTTCTTCTTCTCTTCCTCCTTCTCACTGCACTGCACTCCATAATCTAAATCTTTAATACGCCTTCCCTCTCCACTCTCCTTCTGCCTGTGTCCTCTCTTCTCCAGCCCTCTCCTCTTTGGCCTTTTAACTTTGGCATTTCGTTGTAGAGCAACATTGTCTTCAGCTACCGTGATGCAGTCTTCCCTCTTGCAGTGTCGCCTGAGAAGGCCTGCCTGCAGATACAATAGGGTGGATTGTCTGAAATTGTCAAGACAGCAGGGGTCACAGCGCCACTGACGTTTCCTTGCAGTAAAAACCGGAGCCTTTCCCACAGTGCTGAAAACAGTTACAAGATATACTTTTATGACTTTACACAATATCAGGAGTTACACAATTATCCAAATAGAGATTTGTTTGTTTGCTTTTTATGTGTTGTTGAAAGAACTATTTTTTTTCTTTTCTGTTAAGAAAAAATTTGTTTCCTTTGAGAGTATTTTTCATGTGTTCTTTCTTGTTAAATCATGACAACAACAAAAAAAATCTCCCCAAAGCAACGTGCTCCTGCCTTTTTACCACCAGTCATTTCTAGACGAGTCCCTATAGCTGCTGCAAGCACCAATCTCTGCTCACATCCACCAACACAAGATTATAATACACAGTGTGCTCTCCTCTTGTGATGACTGTGCTTTGAATGCCCTCTAGATTTGGGCCAAGCTTTGATGAGTCAGCCTGAGGGTGAGCTCTTGTCTCTGCCTCATCTGGCATGGCCATCATTACCAGGAAAATCCTAGAGACTTGAGTGCAGACAGGTGTGTGTGTATGTAGATGCATGAAGCTATATGTGTTAAGACTGAATTGGGAGTAATGTCTGATTGATTTTTTTTTTTAGACAGATGTTACCATAATTGCATTGTAATTACTGAAGGTTTAGCTTCCGCTCAATATTCACTGTGTATTAGATTTAAAACATGGTGAAGAAATGCCACACGAGTTACTATGAGATGTGTGACAGTCACACAAGGAGGAAAATGTAATGCAAAACTATTGGCATGACAGTTTATAGCCTGAGTTAGACTTGCTGCATAATGTACTGTAATAATAATAAGTAGATAATATAATGTGACTGCAGGCTTTGTTATTTGCTAAATGATTTGTTTGAAATCAAGTTTTGGATTTAACAGCTCTTAATCGCTCAGCCCAGATGTGTGAGTCAGATGTTGCAATGTTTGTCACATGTTGAGGGGTTATGAATTAAATCTGACAAGCCAAATACTGGACACACGACTGTGCCCATTCACTGCTCCTATTTATCTGTATTTCACATTTATTGTAATGACAGAGTTTAGTATATGTACTTGGTCATTCTCTCTGTCTTTTTCTTTCATTTATTCTTCCTCTTACTCTGCCGGTAGCAGCACAGATGTGGTGCAAAGCTATTAATGTGGTAGCTCGTGGTTAATAGGCTTTTGAAGAGACGGCTGGGATGTAGATACCGGGCATTTGTGACCATAGAAGGTCCCAGGGAAGCTCATTTGGTACAGAACAAACTTGTGACAAGGACTAACCTTTCCAGTGAGCTGTTGAGTGTTATTCAAGAGTGTTTGTGAAATATGATGCTGGTTCCACACAGACCTCAGCAGTTCATTTTGTTGTTGTAGCCAGCAGACATTGGGAAACAGCAGCTGCAGTTCACTGTGAAACAGCGTGCTACAGTGGTTTTTAGCACCCGCCGAATTTCCCCTGCTGATTTTCAGATATATACTCATTTTTTTTTGCAAAATGAGCAAGTGCTATCTGTTACTGTGTGCCTTACTGTTCTATCACACAAACATGCGGTTGTGTTTTGCCACGCCCCTGATGTCCCACTGTCAGAACACTTACATACATAAAGGTAGTGCTGCCAGGTTGATCCTTCCACATTCTTCAGAGGCCCTCACACACAACCTTGCAATGGGTGTGGCAGTTTCTAGTGGGAAAGGCCTCTTACAGTTGTTGACAGTGTGCTGATCACATTCCTGGTGCTTTCTAGACACCTTCCCCTTTAATCTTCCTTCAGAGCACGAGAAACGCGAAGTCACTCCTGTTTCTGACAAACCTGTTGAGGGAAGTAAACTGACGTGTAGTTTGTCTTTACTGCTGTAGTCGCGGTGAAGAATGTGATTCCACCCTTTTCAAACCAAATAACCAAGGCAATAATTGAGTGCATAAAGCGCCTTTCACATTACTAGGAGTGCACAACATAATTGTGTACTAGGTGGCAGCATTTTCAAAATGTGTGATTTTAAATCTTGTACAACATGGCAATGCCAGTGAAGTGATGTTTGCATTGGTTAGGATTCATACTGTATAACTTGCGTATGATCGAGAAGAAAGTGGAGCTTTTGCAACAGAAAGCTGAGAATCTGACCTCTTTTTAATTTAACAATATTCAGATGCCCTCTGTGGCTTGTTCATGTTGCCATGTCGATACTACAGTATAATAAAACATTACTGTGTTGTACTTAGTTCAGCTTATGTCTGTAAATGAAAATGTACAAATATCAGGTCATCTGGACTTTTGTAAACCTCTGCACACTTGTTTCCAAATAGTCTCATGAATGATGAGCACTGGCTTAGTGGTTTGTGGGGACTTTTTTCTCTGCTAACTGAAGACAAAAGGCATTGTCAGGCCAGTTCAAAGTGCACATTAAAGAAAATGTTATTGTGCAAAATTTATAAGTATTGTGATCATTCGATTGCTATGATAATACTTCATAACCTTATTTGTTTATGTGTCTCCACAGAGGGAATCCCTCAGGTGTACTACTTCGGTCCTTGTGGGAAATACAACGCCATGGTGCTGGAGCTGCTCGGACCCAGTCTCGAGGACCTGTTTGACCTCTGTGACCGCACCTTTTCCCTCAAGACGGTCCTCATGATAGCCATACAGCTGGTAAGTTTTTTAGAGAGAAGAGCAGCAGGCGTGTATTTAGATAAACTGGCTTCTGTGATTTCAAGCTTTACAGGAAATCGAGAGCAACTTTGAGTAGGTTTATTTAGGGGGAAAGGAATGCTTAGGTGTCATCAGAGGCTTGTTTCAGAAAACAGATTCAACAACTTCTGAACCTAATCCAGAACTGAGTTTACAAATCTCTGGATGGGAAGTTCAGGATTTTTGACTCAAGTAGAGCTAAACAGAATTAGTGTGCGTTTATTCTGAGTAAAGTCCATGGAATGGGAGAAAAAAATCATTATCAATGGAGCCCTGATACTAAGATTCACCATGACAGTGGCTAAATATAAACATTGCCTTTATTGTAATCCACTAAAGTCAGAAATATTAATTTCAGACAGTTCACATTACCTTTAAAATGGCACAGAGGAGAGCATTTAATGAGTTAACACTGTTGTATTTGTATGCAGCATACAGTCTACCCATTCATTATTCTTCACACTTACAGCATTATTTATCTGTAACCTGACAGAGACAAAACAGCAGCTAGGGATAGAAAATATAGATGAAAGAAAAAGGACATACGTTTATTTATAGATGTGTGATTGTACCCTCAAAGTCAGAATCAATAGGAATGATTTGGTTGATTGTTCATTTGACTTGAGGTTAAAACAGACTGAACATTTTTAGACTCACAGTTTTTGTTAAAATATCTTGCTCTGTGGCATTCAGCGTTTGTCTTTTGTTGTGTAGTAAATGCAGACAGTAAATATTTAAAACAACTTACTTTTACACTACAGTTAGTCCGTTTTTAAAATCTATTATTTTGAGCCACACTACAAAAATCCTGTCTCTTGAATATTAATATGATCCCCAGTAGGACATGATAAATGTGATAAGACAGTCGTCAGCAGAAATGATTACATCATTAGAGATGATTATTCATCGTTCAGTGTTTAATCCTTTTATGAACCTTTGATTTTACAGTGATTACAGTAATATGTGCCTGGGTCACAAACTCAATAGTTGTCACTAAACCAGCTGTCAGGAGTACACTCCATTGCTTTGACTTTTGAGGTAACAAAAGTGAACAAATAGACAAACAAACCCACAAAAATGCTAATGTATAAAAATAGTTTACATTCCTGCTAGCATTTTTCCAACATTCATACTTGTGCAGTTTTATTTAAAACCTGAGTTTGGAAGTCATCAAAAAATATTTATGCTTTAGGTAAAAGTGATATTGTAGTAAAGCTATGATGTTTACTGAAAGTGTCTCTAGTAAAATCTTGCTGTGTAAATTTTACTCTTAATCCTTCTGTTGTCACTCTGCTTTGCATCTTAATGTTTGCAAAATTCCCTGTATCGTTTAGTGATTGAAATTTCAAATACTAACAAGGATGGACTGACTACTTGTCTAGATAACACGGATGGAGTATGTCCACACCAAGAGTCTGATCTACAGAGATGTGAAGCCAGAAAACTTCCTTGTTGGGCGACCAGGAAGCAAGAGGCAGCACACCATCCACATCATTGACTTTGGTCTGGCCAAAGAATACATAGACCCTGAGACCAAAAAACACATCCCATACCGGGAGCACAAGAGTCTGACTGGGACAGCACGCTACATGAGCATTAACACACACCTGGGAAAGGGTAAGAACGTCTCAGGATCAGGCGTGTGGAATTTGCATACGCAAGTTTTGTTTGCGTCTATGTCAGTTAAATGGAGGTGTCTTAGCAGGTTTACATACAAATATATCACTAACATGTAAGCAAATACTAACGTACACAGTTTTTTTTTTTCCACAAAAACAGGCTTGTTTTTTCTTTCACAGATGAGTAAGTTTTCTCAAGTATAGCTTCATTTTTAGGTTATTCTGAAGCATCTCCTCTTGATTCTGCTGTTCGTCTGTGGAGAGCCGACAGTCTGCACATTTTAATTGTAGCAAATCACCTCGGGTGGTGATTTCACTGATTAGTTCTTCCCTCTCTGCTCTAAGGAGTGCTAATCAGTAGGTGGAGTGTTTGGTTGGAATGGAAACTGAGACTGTTGGTTCTTTATGACCTGTGATTGGTCACCCCTGCTCTAAGGCTTAATTATGGCCCCTTACACTGAACATTGTTAATTTAAACCACAGTGTAACTGTGGGATTGTGCTTACAATTCTCTCTAGCTAGTTGCCTGCTGCTTTTGCCAGATGCTTATAAAATGAATCAGATTCTCACCGCTAACGTAATACTTGTGTTGTTGTTTTAATTCCAGAGCAAAGCAGAAGGGATGACTTGGAGGCTCTGGGTCACATGTTCATGTACTTCCTCCGAGGCAGCCTCCCCTGGCAGGGCCTAAAGGTACTGTAGTGTATTATTTGATATCCTCCACACTTGCTGATATACATTTGACTCCTGTAATCCTCTTAATGCGCCGCCTACCTTTTCCTATTGCAATCCAAAGTACAGCATCTCTTTCATAGCTATCATCTGCATGACCTTAGGGACAGAGAACAAGGTGTTTCTAACCACACCCTCTGACACTGGTGACATTTCAAGGTCTTTCCATTGAGCCGTCTGTTTTCATAGTTGAACCCAAAAGGCTAATAAGTGTCCTGTGTGATGTAGTGATAATCTTTTGTCAGTCACCTGACACAAAGTGTTGCCATCAGCCACTTCACAACAGGCTTCTGTATGTCATTAAATCTGTTTATTTGCATGGCATACCATTCTTCTTGTCATTTTGTTTTTACTTGAAAATCAGGAAATGTGGTTCCTACATTACAGGTCCATCTCCTTGTGTTGGAACAGCTTAATGCAGCCGAGGGTACAGCAAGTCCCTCTGCTCACCCCAAACCCAAAGACCTGAGTCTTAAACTCCTTTTAGCTCTTTAAAACTAGGCTTTATTATAAACACTCACTAAAAAGGCATTGTGCTAATTATTTGGTCTGACATTATAAATACACCCAAAATATGAGGATAGCGGTACATGACATGCACAATGTTGATGGTTTTCCTGTGGATTTATTCTTCAAGTCCATTTCATTTGCCCATTTGCTACTACAGAAATGATCATATACAAGAGAAATCAACTTCCACATTTTCTTTTCATCCAAACAGTTTAGAGAAAGTGCTTTAGAGGACTACCAACAGAGACATATTAACTCCAGGGGTGGCTAATACCTGGAGGGCAGGTTATAGCAGACATATATTATAGATGTACACAGAATAAACCAGAAGACACTCATCTGAACATTTGCTATGTGGGTGGGAGCTCTTGGTAGATGAATGTGAGGGGTGTATAAATGTGGGGGATGTCGGATGGCTCAGGCCAAAACAAGCCCTCACCAACCCACGGCGTTACAGTTTGCATCAAATTACAATGATGCAATAGAGTGATCAGTTATGGAACCTACACGGAGTTGTACTCACATCTGTTTGGAGTTCAGCAGTGTTTAGTCCTGCATGATACATTTTAAATGGTAGAACAACTGGTTAGGAATGATCAACATGAGACAGTTCATGAGAGAAATAAGGTTAGAAGATGATAGAAGTAGATTTAGTTTAAACAGTACACATCATGTGTTGATGTAATAGTACTTAGCCGTTGGAAAGCAATTACAGCAGGATTATAGTGCTTCTGTTAACACCTTTAGCTTGGTATTGCTAAGAAGACATACCTCACTTTAGCACACAGTAAATGTCCAGTCAGAGCCATCATGTGTCACGTAGAGATGTGACTTCAAAGGTCTCCGATGTAAAGCAGGGATCGTTCTGACAGGTTGGAGAACCATCTGGTTTATATGAGCTGACTTCACATCCCCTGATATAAAAATGTTTGTTTTTGTGCAAAATACAAATGCTTACACAGCTTTAAAACTTGTATACCACGAATCCTTCACTGTCACTGCCAGAGCTTGTGGCAATGATCTGTTGAACATTCTTTTGTGATTTAACAATGCAGTGAACCTTTTCTAAATATAAAATGCTATGACAGGTTATCACCAACACAAGGCTGCAGTGCTCTACATATCTACGTAATGACTCAAGAATTCAGAATGACTAACCACAGAATTTATATCTGTCTGCAACAGAGCGCCCAGTGTAAAACACATTTGAATGTTTTACCTATTCATTTAGACAACAACTATCTATGTATTTGCTCAAACATCGAGTATAATAATCATGTATTTTAATCTCTTTGCCCTCCAGGCTGACACTTTGAAGGAGAGGTATCAGAAAATTGGAGACACCAAACGAGCAACACCAATTGAAGTGCTTTGCGAAAGCTTCCCTGGTCAGTAAAACCAACTTGTCTCCTTTTCAGTGTGGGGTTTCATTTCATTCTCATTTGAATTTTAGTTTCTTGTCATTTGACAGCGTGCTCTCTTTTGTTACAGAAGAGATGGCCACCTACCTGCGCTATGTGAGGAGGCTGGACTTCTTTGAGAAGCCTGATTATGATTACTTGAGGAAGCTCTTCACCGATCTGTTCGACAGGAACGGCTATGTCTTTGACTATGAATATGACTGGGTTGGCAAATCACTTGTGAGTACCTCTTACTGAATCCCTGTGGCCTCTTCCTGCTTTTTCTTTAAAATCTATACTACTGTACTTGGACATCAAGTCTTGTGTTTGCAATTGTTTTCTCAGTGTGATCAGTGTGAAAATGATTATTTTTGTAAAAACTATCACCTAAAACTGTCCTCATTGTGACCCATCAATAGACCACCTTAGTTCTCTCTTTGCTTCTTTTAACTGATCTTTATTTTGACGCTGAGTTTGTTTTCTTGTGTTTCTCAGCCCACACCGATAGGCCCTATCCCCAGTGACACGCCCCTGCAGCCCAGCAGCAGAGACAAAGCACAACAGCAGACCAAAAACCAGGTGAGGTTACCACCTTAAAACTCTACAAACAACACACCCAACTAGCAGTCTGCCAGCTCGACTGACTGACCAGCCAACCGACCCTGTCATTCAAGTTCCTCTGTCAGGCTGCACTTGTGTCCAACTGTAAGCAACTTCCTGGAGAAAATGGCTGCTGTTTGGTTCCACTTTGTTCTCCGTCATTCCTGTTCCTGACTCAAGTGTGACTGGTTGACAGTGACGTCAGTTTTCCTCAAAATCGCTATCAGGCAATAAGAATTTTTTTAAAAAAAGCGAAGTAAATGATGTGCACAGTCATGAGGGAGACCCTTCTGCTCCAGCTGTGAAACAAAGCACTGTTTTTGGCTTCGAGTGATTTTTCACACCTTGCCACTCTAAGCTCCAGTCATTGCATGCATGAGTTGAAAATGCAAATTGCATTATTCATACCAGTAATGACAAGCTATATGCTTAGTGTGTGACAAAGTGTAGACTGTGTGTTTTCGTTTTAATGGCATGCTATCCAAGCCTTGTCTTGTTAGTTTTAAAAATAGGATGATAATTTATGAGTTTTATCACATAAAAACATCTATATAACATCTCTGATAGACAGAAATAATGCTACATATCATGTTGTGCTTGTGGAGTCTGACTCATCGTTTCCAGTAATGCCATACAAGGACTGCATTCGATTTTATGATCGACTTATTACTGTGGACTCTAGCCTCTTTTTACTGCTCTCCATTTAACATGATTGGCTTGGTAACAACTTGCCACCTTTTAAAGCTTTCAAAGCACCACCCTCTGTACCCTGTACATTGTTCATGGCTATAAAAACCTCTAATGTCCCGGTTAATTCAGTCAGCCATATGAAAAGTCACTATCTGTTATCTGTTTTCATATCAGTGGATTAAATTAGTAGGTGAAAGAAGAAGGAGAGTAAATTTTCCAGCCCGTAAATTTAAGCACAACGTTAGAAACCTGTGATGTTGTTTACCGAGCTGTAAACCTGAGTCCTCAGTTAAAGTTCAGAAGTTGTTGCTCCTCAGATACCTGAAGACACAAATGGATGTCTGTGCTGTCCTGAAACGCAGTGGTAGCTGAAGTGATCAAGGCTGTTTTCTTTTACTCCTGCATGACTTTATTAGTGTGTTGATCTGTGCTTCACATAATTTTTTGCTTCCCTCTACTCCTCTATTAACATAGTTTGTCTTAACAAGCCTGCTTCTGCTTGGGAGATGTCTTCTATAATTTTTTTTGTTTTGTTTCTTTTTTTTTATTCACTCCCCCTCCTCCTTGTCACTCCTCCTCCCACACCCCTGCCCTCACCGCCTTCCACCACATTGCCTCTCCTTCCCTCACCCCTGACCCGTTGCCCCACAACCCTCTTCACCCTCTTCCCTTCCCCCTTCTCACCACTTCACCACCACCTGCCTCAACCCTTTTTGCTCTTTGCGTCAAGTCACCTGAGCCCAAAGGAAGTGAGTCTCAGCCCACTCCCGTGACCAATAAGGAGACTCTGGGGTCGCACCTCACGGCTGAGCGGCTGGGGGGCTCTGTCCAGGTACTGCTGCTGCTACTGCTGCTGCTCTGGTGGCTAATGCATGAAGCCACGTAGTTTTGTGTATGTCTGATCCCCTCTCACTGACTCCACACTGCCTGCCTGTTAGATGCTCCGTCTTGACTCTGTGTGTTTGCATCGGAATGTTTGAATCCCTGTGTGCCAGTGCTTTGCCTGTCGCTCTCACTGCTGGATTCGTCTTGTGTGTTTGTAGGCGGCTTGCAGTAAAGACCATGCAGAGATGACATCCAGCAGTATGCAAACCTCATGAAATACAGATTCAGTATAATAAGAAAAACACAAAGAAAAAAAAGTAGATTCTGAAAAATGAAAATGGAAGAGCAATCTAAACTGTAAATTGAAAAATTTTCATAACTTTCTGTATATGTTATGCTATGTCAGAGGGTACTGATGGTATTACAGCACAAATCAGAGGTCTTCATAGTAAATGTGGCACAAATGTGCCATCTAGTGTTGGCTAGTAGAATTACAGCTTTTTAAGGACAGGCTCACATTTTTGACATGCAAAGTTAACAGGTTTTTCTTACCATTACTTTTCCTCTTGTTCATACTGGTTTATGCTCATTTTATCCTTTTCTTGTGTGCTTAAAAGGAAAATCACGGGAGATAAAATCTTAGGCAGTCTGAGTTATTCAATTTAGTTTCTATCTTCCATGCAGAGAGGGAAGATTGTAATAAAAAACTACAACTTTAAAGGAGCTAAACTAAGGAAAGGCTTTCTTAACTGCCAGAATAAACAGGAGGAATCATTACAGCAAGCAAAATATTTGTCAATGGTCATACGGACACCTGAATGTTGTTTTGAACTGACATGAAAATGTGTAAACCTGTCCTTTAAACTTCTATGAAGTTGCTTTAGTTGGCTCATTCCAGGTTACTCGCTTAGCTGCTCTCCTTATCTGAAGGGGCTGATAACTCGAGATAATCAAGGCTGCATATTTTTATGTGAATGTTTATCTCCAGCCTGTAATCACCGGCTCAGACTGTCTGTTTGTGAGCAATCTGGTGTCCTTCTGTAATGATGCAGGTGATGAGCTCAACGAACGGCGAACTGAACACTGATGATCCCACAGCTGGACACTCCAACGCTCCCATCACTGCTCCCACCGAGGTTGAAGTGGCTGACGAAACCAAGTATGAAACAGCTGTCTATATGCATAGAAAACATCTGGTTGTCTTTATCAATCACTTTCTGGTTGGTTGGGGATCAGTAGCAGGTCCAAATCCAGTATTGACGCCTAAGCAGACGGAAATTTTTTCTTTATTCCTTTGTGACACTAATGTTCAATCTCATCTCAATTTATATAACACATTAGGGTAACTGGTATAACCTGCTCACGTTGACATTTTTTGTCCTCACAAATGATCAACGGCTGAGTACACACAGTAACTTGCAGAGAGCACTTTAACCAGTCAGATGACAGGAACTGCCAGTAACCAGCTGCAGTTCATTTAGCCTGCAACCAGAGGTGGTGCTAAAGGTTGTAAAAAGTTGAATGTGGGAAACCTGTGGCTATAATCGCAACATTTACTGACATTCAGAAAACCATGTTTGTCACAGAAAAGAGGTTCCGCAGGTAATCTGAAAACTTCTACACACACTGCGGTACCCTAGATACATGCTTGTGGCGGATTAGTAATCAGAAGTGGGATGTAGATTTCAAACAGTTGTCCAAATCAATAGTCAGCTCATTATTGATCAGAGATCAATGTAGAGAATAAAGTATAATTTCTGTTTTTCACATGTGCTGTAAAGCAATTTTCAAACACGGATGCCTGATGTTTGCTGCTCAATGGACTCGTCTTCATTAGCTACAGGACCACAGTAACGCTGTCTGGTTAAACTCTGTCATGCTGACAAAACCCCCACAGTGCTCTCGTCCACACACAAACCAAAAATCACCTCACCCGTCCACAACAAGGAAAATTTAAAGCAGCTAAAGTCACAGTCACAAAATTACTCATTTAGATTTGGACATTAACATTCCAGTTAACCTTTGTGAGTGTCAACATGGAACAAGCTGTAGTCTGAGCGACCGCCTCTTCAGTCATGTCGGTATTAAACGGCAAACAAGCTGCAGTCTTTCATCTTATTAAACAGTAAGAAGCTCCATCTGGTGACACAACCTGGTACTACAACTAATATACATGCAAGTCCCTCATCTCATGCCTTATCACTTGAGATGTTTTTTATTGCTTAAATTATTAAAAGCAGTCAATCAGCTACACCTCTCATTGGAAGCATTACCGCCATGTTCTTTGCTTTTATATTTCAGTTTGACTTTAACAAATTGATTAAATAGGAAAATATGTCACGGTTACCTGTCGTTTTATGTATTTATAAAACCTCAACTGGAAAGCTAGTTGGTGCTAACATGAAATTTGCTCATTTGTTTCTCCAATCTGCTACTCTGATTGCAAAAATAAAGTCAAAATCAGCTTTTTGCAGAAAATAAAGTCCTCTCTGTCTTTGTTCCCTGCCATAAAACCAGTAAAGTCTGAGTGAAGCTTACTGAGTCTGGATGCTACAAACCAGAGAGCAGTAACGAACCAGCTACTGAGACCCAGCCCTTACAAGCGTCATGTGAAAAATAAAGATGTGTCACAAAATGTCTGTTTCTCTAAACGTACTTGTTCCTCTGTTTTGCTGCAGGTGCTGTTGTTTCTTCAAAAGGAGAAAGAGGAAAGCCCTCCAGAGGCACAAGTGAAAGAAGAGAACGGAGAGAACTTGAAACATTGTGGTCACTGTCAAGTTTTAAATGGAAGCAACTACACAGACCCACCTTCCCTGTCCCTTATCTCTTTCCAGCTTCCCCCTCACCTCCTTCCCCCTCTCACCTTATCCTCCCTGTCACCATGTACCTCCCCCCTCGCGCTCTCTCTTTCTCGTCCTCTGTGCCCCCCCCCCTCGGCTACTGGCGAGTTAAAGGAATGTTGCGGTCCTACCGACGCCACAACAGACTCTTGATTCCTTAACAGATGAAGAATAAACGTACCTGCATTACAACGGGGGAGTGGAGGGGGGCTTGAGAAAAAGTAAAAAAAGCTGTAACAATGAAACTCGAATACCGTGGCGTGAATATGAAAAAAGATACTGTTTGAAACAGTTGTTGTATTCTAGATTCCATAAAGAGCGTGTATTGTTCGAACAGTCAGCTGTTGATCAGGGGAAACCATTCAAGTGGTTCGAGTGAAAGAAATCTGCTCCTTAGGAAATTGTTAATTTTTTTTCTTTGGTGTGTGTTTTGGGATCAAGGTAAAGAGGAAAAGGTGAACTATGCTGATGTTAAATCTGAGAGACACAGGAAGCATTTCATCTATAAAACAGAAATTGGAGGATTTTTATGTATTTTTTTTCTTTTTTTTGTAAGTGAATCCTCAGTTTTCGAAGTCCAATCCCTGCATTGAAGACTTATTTTTATGTTGTAGTGTTCTGGAGTTCAGTTCTTTCCTCACTCTGGCTTTCTTTTTGTCTGTCAACGTGGACTTTGTAGCACAGTCACTGGCCTCAGGTACTGTGGAAGAATGAGAGAAACAGATATTAAGCTCTCTTATTATTATTGCACTTTTGGAAAAAAAAACAATTACAGTGGAAAACTTTAGGGTTTGAAATTAACAATTACGAAAACAACTTAATAAAGACTGATCTAGGAAGAGTCCTTCACAACGCTTATATCTGAGTTATGGCTGAAAAATGTTGGCGATTTACATGGAAAAAAGAGATGTCTTTTGATTTTTATTTCTTACATCAAAATAATTTACCAGGAAATCATAGTTTGTGCCTTTCTAAGTAAAATGTTTAAAGCTCAAGTGAGTGTCCCGCGATGACATTTTATCTAATCTGACCCAAATGCTCACTGGATTACTGTGTGTGTGTTTGTGTGTGTTTGTGTGTGTATGTGTGCGCTTGCAACTGTGGAATGATGACCGTGCACATCCCTCTCTGTCACTTGTAAGCAGTAGACACCGTTTCCTCTGGCCCTGTGCCGTGACAGTCAGCACATCTGTACAGTGGTGGCGTTTGCTTTGGAGGCGCGTGGGGACATTGTGCCGGGTCAAAGAGATCTAACAGACAACAACCCAAATCTATTTGATCCGTCGCTTCACTTCATCTGGAGGTCACAGACAGACATGCAGCTCAGTGAGCTTTGCTGCTTCAAGGTGCCCCTGAAATTACTGGAGTGTTTCTGATCAAACTGGACTAGTTCAGAAAGAACAATCTACTTGGTTTAAGTGACAGCTGATTTCATGTGTCACTTTGATCCTTCCTTTTACGTCTTTCTTTGTTTGCTGTCATGTCTGACAGCCTGCTGCTCTGTGTTCATCACTGCCTAAAGCTTGTGGGTCGTCACAAATAGCAACTTTAATGTCCTTGAGCCATTTCAAGGAGTAATCCAGCGATTTTAATATTTCACTCCATTAAGCAGAAGGAACAAACAGTCCAGCTTGAAGGGGATGAGGTTTGCAGAGTGAGGCTCACATTCTAAGAAGCATTGGAGCATGGCCCTTAAATTCCTCCTATAAAGCCCACCTTTCCTTTTAGTAACAGGTTTCAGTGTCACTTCAAACTTGATAAAATTCATCCTATTGTTTCTGTAGGTTCATGTGTGCCTGATGGAAGTCTCCTTTAGAGGCCTCTCTACCGCTATGATTCATTAGATCATGAAGGTTAACTTTAGATTTACACATTTCACAAGACTGACTGACCAACCAGTGTGTCATCACTGTATGATGTGAACCTTGTGAAACATGTCATGAACTGGTAAAGGGAAGTTTTGTCTGTTCTCCCCACTTTAAGCTTACAAAAAATGATGTTGCAAATATGTAAAAAAAAAACATGATAGTGAACTAGGGACAAAAAACTGGACATTAGAGACAAAAAGACTGAATGTTTTGTGACTGAATTTCAGAAATAATAATGTGGGTTCAGAGTTAATTCCAACCAAACGCAGATCATTGAAATCTCACATGATCAAGATTTGACTTACAGATAAACTGTTGAACTTTTTATGAGTTAGTGTTCTAGCTCCACATGTGAATCTAAATGACTTTAGGAGAGAGAAATGTTTGTGTGAGTATGTTCGGAGGAGTTAAGTGCTAAAATCGGTGGCTATGCGAAGGATGGAAAGAGGAAGCAGCTGTATTTGGTAACAGTATTGACACTCACGAGTTTTAAACGCCACTCATAACCATATGGCTTAGTTTAGACGACATATGAGGCGTGTACTCTGCAGAGCTGTATGTTTGCTGCTGTATAATAACCCAAACACAAAGCAAACCTCCAGATGTTCCGAGGATGACTCAGGACGCTCCAGGCGCGCTTTTACGCGTAAAGTTCGTCGCCGTATCCAAAGCGCCACTGACAGCTGAGAAAAGCTTTTGTTGGCACAATGAATGATTCCACTAAACGCTAAACCGGTTCAGCTGACCACCGAGGGCACCCAGCTTTGACATAATCCGTTACAATAAATAATTTAGAACTGGGGGACTTTTTTTTTTCCTTTTTTGAGATTCTCAGACCAGGGTTGAACTGTGTTTCTGCTCTCTTAGTGTAACTATTTGCATTATGTATTTGTAAATATGACAACGACAGATCTCTAATTGTGAATAAAGAAGGTTTTATCACAGGAGTCGACCATGGAGCAGTTTGTGCCTGCTGATCGGTCTTTATCAGTCTGCAGGCGGCTTTGTTACGCAGCGGGGCATTTTCTGAACGACCTGTGCGCATCCATGTGGTTCACCTACCTGCTGGTCTACCTGCACTCGGTGCTCGGCCTTCAGAGTAGCTCCGCAGGTGTGGTGCTGCTCATCGGACAGATAGCGGACGGAGTTTGTACTCCTCTGGTGGGATACGAGTCTGACAGGACGGAGGGCATCCAGAGACACGGCAAGAGGAAAAGCTGGCATCTGTTGGGCAAGTATCCGAGAGCATCTTCACTTTAGAAATAATGCAGGAGTCTGTCCTCTGTGTGCTGCTGCAAATGCTAAGTGTTTATCAGTTAGAAACGATGATGATGGTGCTCACACGCAGAAATGTCTCATTGTATTTTATGCAATAATTCTGCATTAATGAAAAAACATTTAGATGAAAGTAAAAATGCATCACTGTAAAAAACACAACTAACAAAACTAATATGGAGGCAGCTAAAGGGCCATAAAAAGTTTAAAATAAGCATTGGGGAATTTTTTCCCATAATTACACCAAGCTTTAAATTTAACTGACATGTTATTTTGACTTTTAAATCAAATTAAATCAAATCAAATCAAACTTTATTTATAAAGCACTTTTCATACAAAAAAGCAGCGCAAAGTGCTGTACAACATTTAAAAACATTAAAAATAAGAAAACCCATCCCGCCCTCCCTCCATATAGGCACACAACTGCACACGCGCACACGCACGCACACACACACACTCACCAATGACTGTAGGAAGACATGGCGTGGCACCGACGATTGTGGAAAACGCCTCCATTGGGGCCGTCCACACCGGGAGGAGCTCCAGGCCGTGCCCGCCGGAGGCGCCGGCACCCAGACTCCCCGACCACGACAGACACGGGGACCCCACACCGAGGTAGGGAGCCCCCCAACTAGCCGAGCCGAGGACAACACCCCCAGCAGCAGACCAGACACAGCCCCCAGTGTGGAGGACCCCCCCTGAGGAAACACTGGAGTTGAAAGAAATAAAATAAACAAATAAATAAATGTGGTAATAACTAAATAATGGGAAGTAAAAAACCGTAAAATACATAAGATGATAAATAAGGAATGATAAGAACATCAGAATATAAGAAGGCTTAAAAGATCAATTAAAAGCCTGATTAAAAAGGTAAGTCTTTAACCTTCCTTTAAAAACATCGACAGTCTCTGCAGTCCTGAGGTTCTCCGGCAGGCTATTCCAGAGGCGGGGGCCATAATGGCTAAATGCCGCCTCACCGTGGGTTCGAGTTCTTGGCTTGTGGTATAATTAAGAGTCCGCTGCCAGAGGACCTCAGGGTCCGCGAGGGTTGGTATGTTAAAAGGAGATCGGACAAATAAGAAGGCGCAAGGCCATTAAGACATTTAAAAACTAATAAAAGGACTTTAAAATCGATCCTGAAACGGACAGGGAGCCAATGCAGCTACTTTAAAACTGGTGTAATATGCTCCCGCCCCCTGGTCCTTGTCAGCACACGTGCGGCTGAGTTTTGTAAAAGCTGAAGATTAAAAGTACTCTTTTTGGGAAGACCAGAGAGCAGGGCATTACAATAGTCTAAACAAGAAGAGATAAAAGCATGCATTAGCACCTCCATGCTGGCCTGAGAGAGAAATGGGCGGACTCTGGCTATATTCTTAAGATGATAAAAATCTATCTTTGTTATGTTTTTAATATGTGGGATAAAATTCAGCTCAGAGTCAAAAATAACGCCCAGGTTTTTTGCAAATTCTGCTGGTTTAAAAACTTGTAATTTAGGTAAAAGTTTCTCTCTCTGACCTTCAGGACCTGTAACTAAAACCTCAGTTTTGTCCTGGTTGAGCTGTAGGAAGTTCGCTGCCATCCATGACTTAATGTCTAAAATACACTTTAAAAGAGTATCAATTGGCCCTGTGTCATCAGGAGACACGGCAATGTACAGCTGTGTATCATCAGCGTAGCTATGGAAACTGATGCCGTGTCTCCTGATGACGTCCCCAAGAGGAAGCATATAAAGATTAAAAAGAATGGGGCCTAAAATTGACCCTTGGGGAACCCCACACCTAATTTCATGGGTTCCTGAGGAACACGTATCCATACTTACATAAAAACATCGGTCTGAAAGATAAGAGTTGAACCAGTTAAGCACAGTACCAGAGAGGCCAACCAGGTGTCTGAGTCTGTTAAATAAGATATGATGGTCTACTGTATCAAAAGCGGCACTTAGATCCAATAGAACCAACACTGTTAGTTTTTTATTATCTAAATTCCACCTGATATCATTTAAAATCTTTAAAAGTTCTGTCTCTGTACTGTGGTTCATCCTAAAACCAGACTGTTGTGTTTCTAAAATGTTAATTCTGTTTAAAAAGTCACTGACTTGGTTAAGAACCAGTTTTTCTAAAATTTTACTTAAAAATGTCTAATGAATTAAATTTGCATGTGGTGATATATGTATACACAACTGTCTAAAAGTTTAGGATCACTTAGAAGTGTCCTTATTTTTGAAAGAACATATTTTTAATAAAGATAAAAACAAAATTAATCAGAAATATAGTCTAGATGTTAATGTGGTAAATGACTATAGCTGGAAGCAGCTGGTTTTTAATGGAATATCTCCATAGGGGTACAGAGGAACATTTCCAGCAACCATCACTCCTGTGCTCTAATGCTACATTGTGTTAGCTATTGGTGCTGAAAGGCTAATTGATGATTAGAAAACACTGTAATTCATGTTAGCACATGAACAAAAGTGTGAGTTTTCATGGAAGACATGAAATTGCCTGGGTGACACCAGTATGTATGTGTATATACACTATATTGCCAAAAGTATTCGCTCACTCATCCAAATAATCAGAATCAGGTGTTCCAGTCACTTCCATGGCCACAGGTGTATAAAATGAATGCAGACTGCTTTTACAAACATGAGTGAAAGAATGGCTCGCTCTCGGGAGCTCAGTGAATTCCAGCGTGGAACTGTGATAGGATGCCACCCGTGCAACAAATCCAGTTGTGACATTTCCTCGCTCCTAAATATTCCACAGTCAGCTGTCAACTGTATTATAAGAAAGAGGAAGTGTGTGGGAACGACAGCAACTCCGCCACCAAGTGGTCGGCCACGTAAACTGATGGAGCTGGGTCAGCTGATGCTGAGGCGCATAGTGGCAAGAGGTGGCCAACTTTCTGCAGAGTCAATCGCTACAGACCTTCAAACTTCATGTGACCTTCAGATTAGCTCAAGAACAGTGCGCAGAGAGATTCATGGAATGGGTTTCCATGGCCAAGCAGCTGCATCCAAGCCATATGTCACCAAGTGCAATGCAAAGTGTTAGATGCAGTGGTGTAAAGCATGCCGCCACTGGACTCTAGAGGAGACATGTTTTCTGGAGTGACCAATCGTGCTTCTCCATCTGGCAATCTGATGGACCAGTCTGGGTTTGGCGCTTGCCACGAGAACGATACTTGTCGGACTGCATTGTGCCAAGTGTAAAGTTTGGTGGAGGGGGATTATGGTGTGGGCTTGTTTTTCAGGAACTGGGCTTGGCCCCTTAGTTCCAGTGAAAGGAATTCTGAATGCTTCAGAATACCAAGACATTCTGGACAAGTCCATGCTCCCAACTTTGTGGAAACAGTTTGGAGCTGGCCCCTTCCTCTTCCAACATGACTGTGCATCAGTGCACAAAGCAAGGTCCATAAAGACATGTATGACAGAGTCTGGTGTGGATGAACTTGACTGGCCTGCACAGAGTTCTGACCTCAGCCCGACAGAACACCTTTGGGATGAATTAGAGCAGAGACTGAGAGCCAGGCCTTCTGACCTCACAAATGCACTTCTGGAAGAATGGTCAAAAATTCCCATAAACGCACTCCTAAACCTTGTGGACAGCCTTCCCAGAAGAGTTAAAGCTGCAAAGGGTGGACCAACGTCATATTGAACCCTATGGATTAGGAATGGGATGTCACTTAAGTTCATATGCAAGTTAAGGCAGGTGAGCCAATACTTTTGGCATTTGTATATATAAATAAATTTACAATACTTACAGATATTATGCACTCATGAAAACACGTTAAGTCAACGTTTTGTCACGAATTTGTTCAAATTAACCCATAAGAACCCACGGTGACACCAGTGTAAAAAGCACTTTGAGTGCTCCAGTCTATGTGGTCCACTTGATCTGTGGTATATCCCACATAATTTTCCTTTAAGGAAAAATGGGTCTGGGTTCTTATGGGTTAAAATTTTACAGTATTAATCGTGAATGTTGCAGTTTCAGTCAAAGGAAAAGAAAATATTTGTGAAATAATAACAATAACTGGTTATTTGCAGTTAGATGTTAATGGAAATTTACACTACACACGTTCATCCGTTGTCTATTTTTAAAATTTTATCAATGTTTCAAAAATACAGCACAAACCTATAATTAAAAAGAGAAAATTTGTCAATCTATAGATTTTTATTATTATTTTTTGCATTCCACTCCATGCAATAATGTTACCAACAAAATGTGCCAGTAATATAGAACTTTTAGTGCTTTTTCTTATGTAATTTTTTATTAATGAAGACGGTTGTAGGTTGTGGGAGATCATGAATTTGTTGATAATAGAAGTAGCATTTACATAAAGTTAGTTACAAGTTGATGGCATCTACCAGAAAACCAGTAAGCTGACCAAGAACCAAAGAAGAAATCTAGTTGTCTTCTACTGAAGCTCTTAGAATTACTAAGATCTGAAGAACAGAGAATTTACACAGACCTCAGTAGTTGAGCCTCCTTACATCTGATGACAGAGCTGAGTAAAAGAGAACTAGAATGTGTAACTGTTTGACATGTCTTGTGTTATTTTTGTCACGTTTTAGACGATAAACTCACTCACACAGCCAAAGAAGTTGAGACAGTTGGTGACCAAAATTCACGTTCATTAAATGGTTTCAGAAGTGGTGGACTAACAGCCGCCCTGGTGTCCAACAAAGCTTTGACTAAGAGGGGTTTTTTTCTACAGAGATAGAAGGTGATTCAGGGGATGCTGGCGCCAATGCCCTGATGCTTCAGCTGACTCTGGACCTGGAGGGAGTGTAGAGGATAAACTGACTCCAGCCACAGCTCTCATGAACAACCCTCCACTGTAAAATTACTGACTTCTTAATATCTTCACTGATGGACCACCAGTAACCTGAAATAACCTGTGAGTGAGACATGGTAACATCACATGTCCTCACCAAGGTGATAAATCACCTTTAGTAAATCTGCAGGGGATGTTTGGTGACGAGTCCACATGAAGGAGCAATATAAAGTGTTGCTGCTGGAAATACCACATTAACAAAAAAAGTCATTTTTAAAGTTTTCTAAGTGGTGAACAAGGTGCCATTATCGAGGTGTCTCCAGGCTCATTGTCTGGACCACAGCACACTTTTTGGTCACGCTGATATTTTTGAAACGCTCTTTAGACATCCTCTTGAATATTCACAAACCTTTCTCTGTTTATGTTTCAGGAACCGTTTGTGTTTGTGTGTCTTTCCCCTTTATTTTCATGCCCTGCCTGACGTGCAGCGACATCACTCCTCAGTGGGCGCAGATCCTCTACTTCTCCCCCTTCATCATCATCTTCCAGTTCGGCTGGGCCGCCACTCAGATCTCCCACCTCTCCCTCATCCCAGAGCTGGTGTCCAGGGAGAGCGCCAAGGTGGAGCTGACCGCATACAGGTGAGCTGACCGTATACAGGTGGAGCTGACCGCATACAGGTGAGCTGACCGTATACAGGTGAGCTGACCGCATACAGGTGGAGCTGACCGCATACAGGTGAGCTGATCGCATACAGGTGGAGCTGACCGCATACAGGTGAGCTGATCGCATACAGGTGGAGCTGACCGCATACAGGTGGAGCTGACCGCATACAGGTGGAGCTGACTGCATACAGGTGAGCTGACTGCATACAAGTGAGCTGACTGCATACAGGATCCAGCAACTCAGCTCATTTCATCAGGCTGTAAGATGCAGAGCAGTTCACTCAAAAAGGAAGCATAACGTCATTAGAAGCAGGAGCATAAATGTTTCAATAATGGAAAAGCAGAATATGGTTTTGCTTCATCTTCATCAGATTTTAACATTATCTGGCTAAGTGACGACTGTTTGTATTCTTTATATTTAGATGGCAGACAGTGTCAAATTTCACATCTAATTCTTGGCCAGAAAACAATTAAGCTTCCATACCAAATTTTATTCATCTTTATCATACTGGTTAGATCAGATTTTTCTCTTCTGATTGGGATATTTTACTCTTAAATTTTCAAAGCAAGCCACCTGTTGCCTTCAGTTCTTTTCACCTGTTTAGGTATCTTTCCAACCTCTACTATGTGACTTGAGCCTCCCTGGACTGTCTAAAACTTAACAGCAACGCAAAAGAACTAGCGAGATGAAGCATTGTATCAAAGACTGTGAAAAACAGCAACCAGGCAGAGAAAGCAGGCAAACTCCTGGTGAAAACACAACAGAGGAGCTCATATTTCAAAGAAAAGTGAAGTAGTGATTGTGTCATCATGTCAGCTGTGGAGCTCCAAACTAAAAGCTCCAAACTGTGATTTTTGCATTAAAGCTATTTTCGTTGCCATGGTGCTGTTTGATTTCTCCAAGTGTGTCCGTGAACGTGCAGGTACACCTTCACTGTGGTGGCCAACATCACCGTGTACACCGTGGCCTGGCTGCTCTTCCACTTCCAGTCCCAACACAGCGTGGACCCCTCCATCACCGACAGCCTGGGCCAGGCAGACATCCCACTGTTCAAGGTGAGAAAAGAGACATCTGACAGATTTCCCCTCTCTGGGAAACTCGTGGTTCTTACTTGAGCTGCGTTCACAGGTGCTGGTTCTCATCCTGCTGGCTATTGGAGCGCTGTTCTCTTTGATCTTCCACATCGGCACTAAAGAGCAGACATCAGTCAGTGAGACAGAGAACCGTCTGATCAGCTCCTCATCACAGGAAGCTTTTCCTCGTCCTGTATTTCAGTGGAAACACTGGCTGAAGGAGCCGTCCTTCTACCAGGTGACTCCTAAATCTGTACTTTCCGCTTGCTCGTGTAGGTTCCTTTCCATTTGTTTCATAAGGAAATCTGTTGTACAAAATCTCAATATTTTCTGACATTTCATCCAGCATCCACATAACTGTGACAAACTACAGCTCAAGAAAAGCTCACAAGTCTTTGTACTGACTTCCATTCAATGCAGATGACTGGACTGTGAAAACACACGACAATATCTAAAATTGTATGCAAAAGGTGCAAAAATAATGCCGCAATTTTTGTTTTAAATTTAATAAATAACTTCAGAAATAGCTTGAAACAAATCCACCCTTTAAACCCCTCTCTTTTTTTAAGGGATTTTGGGAGGTAATTGTTCCAGCACCTTGAAGAACTCACCACAATTTTTCAGTGACCTTTTTCTGTCTCATCATTTAAGGCCCGACTGACTCCATGATGCAGGAGCTACAGTATCTGTCGACTCCTTGTTCTTGTTGTTGCTGAAAATGGTTCTTCATGACTCTGACTGCATGTTCAGGGTTGCTGTCATGCTGCAGAATAATCATATTACATGATGGATAAGAAACTAAGCATCTAAAGGGCCTTGATATTGCAAGGGAATGTGCTTAAAAACAGCGTGTACACCGATCAGACAACGTTATGACCACCTGTCTAATATTGTCGTGGTTTCCTTTATGCTGCTAAAACTCCTCTGACCCAGTGGGGCATGGAGGCAGGACCTCAGAGGATGTCCTGTGGCACTGGGATGGTTGTAGTGAATTCTGTGGGTTGCAGGGTACATGGATCAGACTTATGCTGGTACATCCCACAGATGCTCAGTAAGATTTGGATCTGGTGAGTGTGGAACCCATGAACAACTTAGGTCTGTGGTGTTCCCCGGGTCACTCCTGAGCAGTTTTTGCACACTGGAAAAAATGCCCCTGTCAAAATAAGAAATAAAAAACTTATTTCAAAGAACTTTTACCTTGAAATAAGTGAAACAATCTGCCAATAGAACAAGTGAATAAAGGCTTGTGAGATTTATTGAAATAAGATATATTTAGAATATTGAGATCTTGAAATTAGCTGGGAAAACTTATTTTAAGTCTTATTCTACCAGGATTGTCAAGATTAGGTGTCTAAACCGTCCTACTGTCCTCATTTACGGCACCAAAAAACTATTGTTGCCTTGTCTGAAAAAAAAATCAGCAAAAAAATTCCCCAAATTTATAAAACTTTGCAAAATCTTCAGGAAGAAAATTCCTTAAGAGGTTCCCTTAAAAGTTTAATTTTAAAAAAATCCCCAAATTTCGCAAGAAATTAAAAAAATAAAAAATCTAAAAATTGTAAATATTTTCAAAAAATGAGTAAAAATCTTCCAAAAAAATCCTAAAAATATCTAAAGTGATTACATATATATCAGTAAAAATTCTAATATTTTCTTTAAGAACATTCAGGTAAAAATCAATTAAAATTCAGCGAAATTCGCTGGATTTTGTTTGTTTTTTTTCTGAATGTTCTTCAAGAAGCATTTTTTTTTTAGCATTTCTGTTTTTCCACCAAAAAAAATGTTGAAAAACTTCCCCAAAAAATTGAAAATGTGGAAGTTTTCACTGTGAACATATATATATATATATATATATATATATATATATATATATACATATATATATATATTGTCGTTGTTTCTCTCTCTGGTGTCCATGATGTGCAGGTGAAGGAGAAAATGTCCGTGACACTGACTTTCTTTAAAAGTATTTTATTAAAAGAAAGAGCAGCATCAGTACAGACAGAACCTGCCTGGAAGGAGCCGGCCAATTGAATCCTCCTTGCTTGACAATAGCCAGCGATCACTTTTATAGGTTTTCAACATATAGGAGGGGTCAAAACAAATGGTTCTTTATTGCCTACCATATGGGGAAAGCAGAGAGCATCCCCAAACAACTCCCCCTTGTCTACAACAGCTGAAGAATCCCTAAATCAGTGTTTTAGACAGAAGAACCCTCATAAAAACACCTCCAACAGGGCTCTGTAAACAGGACACTTTCCCATGGCATGGGTTGAATATAATGCAGATTCCATCTGTGGTCAGAGACACCAGAGCAGACACTACATATAACAAGCAACTCATATCAAATACTAGAACAAACAAAACAGATTCTATACTACTAACTTAATAAGTAATACATGTAACAGATCAGATACCACAATATATATATATATTACACATGTTTAACTTTAAAACTGGTCAATTTGACCTGCAGGACGAAATGAGGGTTAGAAGAAGATAATTTCGAGATTATTTGACTTAACAAAATATTTAAGATGCATTGTCTTTAATCAAGTCCCTCCATCTTACTGAAATGTAATTTAAAAGAATGTATCTTAAATCAAGTGGGATGAGACATTTTGACTAAAAATAAGACCAAAAGCCTTGTAAGATTTTGAGTTTTTGGCTGTATGTCGGAGTGCATTGTCCTGCTGAGGGTGGCATCAAGGACTGCTGTTACTAAGGGGGTGGGGGGTTGCTAGACCTGCAATGCTTAGCTGGGTGGTACACACCAAACATCCACTTGAATGTCAGGACTCAAGGTTTCTGGAACGTTGCATTAGAACAAGATGACTGAAGTGATTCACTTCACCTGTCAGCGGTCATAATGTTGTGGCTGATCGGTGAATGTCTCGTTTTGTACCAGGTGGCTTTTCTCTACATGTGCACCAGACTAATCGCCAACTTGTCTCAGACCTACATCTCAGTTTACCTCACCAACTCGCTGATGCTACCAAAGGTACGGCTGCACCTTCACACGCCATCTGACCTGTTGTCTCGTTTGTGAAACACCGTGTCGCAGTTTAATGCTAACGTCGCTCCTCTCCTTCAGAACTTCATTGCCATCATACCTCTGGTGATGTACGTCAGCGGCTTTGTGTGCTCGCTGCTCCTGAAACCGGTCAGCAGGCTCATAGGCATCAGTGTGAGTGTCTCACTGTTGCTTCAGCCAACACAAAGCAGTGACTTGTGATAAACGTGTCTCTAATTATGACTTGTGATAAACGTGTCTCTAATTAATGAGAGTCTCTACTTCATGTGATTAAAGCAGTTATTATATCCAGAGAGACTAAAAATCTGGATGAGTGTGAATTTTCTGAGTTGACAGGTTGGTCAGCTCTGTGACTCCAGTTACACTGAAATAGAATAAACATTATTAGATTAAATTCAGCAATGAAATGTACTTATACTCATTTAAACTTCTTTTTTCCCCCTCGGTTTATGTTGCTTTTTCATTTGTGTGTCTTTATTTTCTTGTCAGATTTATTTCTATTTCTATAATGTAATTTCTTGTAAATAATTTAAAAATTAGCACGCTTGATATTTTTAGGGAGGTGTGTAGATGTGAGAATAGTTGCAATTTTAAAAAATTGCTACATTTTATTTCCTACATTGGACAGTAATCGCATGCACGATTTCCATCTCCATTCATTTATGTATTCTCTTCATTTCAAAGATTACATTTAAAATAGGAACGGATGCATCACATCTAAAGCCCAAAAAATTAGAGCTACACTACACTTTACCTGTACAGTCTGTTTATACGAACTCTGTTATCATGTTAGAAACAGCACTGCCTGATTGATGAATTACTGATTTAAAAGAAAAGATATTCTGAAATGAAGTGTATTTGTCTGTCGTCAGATCACCTATTTGGTCGGCCTGCTGCTGGTGCTTGGTTTCGCTATCTGGGTGTTTGTGGATGTTAAACTGGGAGCTGAGAGCATCTTTGCTGCAGCAGTGCTGCTGGGAGCTGGTTCAGCTACCATCCTGGTCATGTCTCTGTCCATGACAGCCATGCTGATCGGGGAGCAGACGGTGAGTGGAGGGGAACGGACCTACAACAGTGTTACAGCTCTGACAGAGCATGGGGATGAATCTCATCACGTTTCTATTCTTTGTTTTTTTGGTTGTTTTTTTTTAGAAACCTAAAACAAAATCACATGCAAATCACACTTCATCCAGACCTTTGGGGGTGCAACAGAATATGCAGTTGCTAAATTCTTTAACCCCTTCTACTCCAGCCATTTCCCCCCCCCCCCCCCCCACAAAACAACTATGACTATGAAGCCACACAGACTGTGTGGATGATTAAGATCCTGAGGTTTCTGATCAGAGTCTCAGAAATAATAAATAATGATCCAAAAACACAGAGCATAGCAGCAGATAGAGGGACAACTAGAGCACAATGGCATTTTATTTATGCTTTTTATGACAAATGACAAAAAGCTTCATCACAAGGAAGAAATAAATAACTGTGTGTTTTAAATATCACATCAGAATCATCTGTCCAGACACAGCAGGGTAAGCTGAAGATGAGTATATTAGCTGTGTAAGTGTGGATTGTTACACTGAGATGACCAGTCAGCCCATTCCTGTTGGGAGGACCTCAGCACATATTAGTGCTGTTACATGTCTTCCAAATCTGTCTTTCTTTAGTGACATTTTCTGAAAAGGGATGAATGAAAACACCAGATGAATGTTCACAGAGGGTCTTCTGTGTGTCTCATTCACTGCTGCAAATAACGGAGTGGGCTTTTCAGATGGATTTCATTCTATTTTAATTGTGCTTTCTGCAGTGACTCATATAATCTTGGTCTTGTTTGGCAGCAAAGTGGAGCTTTTGTTTACGGATCGATGAGCCTCACAGACAAAGTGGCTAATGGTGTGGGGGTCATGCTCATCCAGAGCATCCGGCCGTACAGGTGAGTGTCTGAGATGGACGCCCCACAGTCTTCTGTCTGTAAAAGTGTGGAAGCTGGCAGGAAAATTGTTGGCATTTTGCACAGATTCAGGAACAACCACAAGTTGGTTTCCCCAAGTTGTTTTCGACGTGTCCTTAACAACAATGGAGCGAAGTGTAGATCTGGCAAGCTTCATTCATTCCTGACCTTTTTCGATTTTATTTCTTTTGCTTTAGGCCCCCTAATACAAAGAGTCTCTTTGTGACCCATCCTCACAGATTGCATTTTAAGTTACGACTAGTTCAATTAAAAATATATTTTCTGCTTTTAGAGTGGCCTGAAGAAAAAACAACAGAATTAAAGATTCAATAATTATTCAGATTTATTATATTGTGATGCTTCTTTCTTTATTTTCAACAAAGCACACAGACGTGGTTTTAGCTCCATCAGTAAATCTTTGTTCAACTTCACTGCTTTGGAAATATAACTGTGCTGTCTCTACTACTTTAATAACCGTATTAGAAGAGATTAAACAGCTCTGTGCAGTAGGTGCAGTTATTAGACCGAATGAAAATGCACCTTAATACAGCCAGAATCCTATTCTTTCAGTTAGCCCAAAAAATGCAATATAACATCATGGTGTCCTTGGCAGAAAATGAAGTCCCTCTTCCTCTGTGTGTTTTATAATCGGAGCTTCTCTGTTTTATGTTTTGGAAGCTGCTTGTATATGTTAGTGCATGCTAGTGTTTTTGAGTTCCTCCCTTTGATACTGTTGGCCATCCTCGCTTTATAAAGAGACACACAACAACCTTCTGTCTGTAAAAGCAAAAGTGCAATCTAACCTTCAGCCAGTGCTCAAAAAGCTATATATATATTTAAAACAAAGTATTGTATTATTATTGTCTATTATTTACCAACTTTGTGTGCATATTTTAGCTCAGTCTGAGCCAGTTTTTGCTGCTCTCTTCTGGTTCTTGTCCTCTGTGATGTCTGCTCCGGACTTTGTGTGTCGGTTTCACCACAAATCATTTGATCCAAAGGACACACAGACAGGACTGACGTTGGCATTAAGGAAAGATAGATGAAGTAGATTATGGTACTCGAGTTGACATAACACAGCCATTTAAAGTATTTTACAATGCTACCATGACCTGGTGAATGTGGCTGGATTATATTTGTTGGCTCACATGCACACAACCTTGGGAGTTGTGAATAAAAGTAAACTGGGGAAGAGCTGTGCCCATTTGTTTTGGTGTGAGATCATGGTGCTTTGGAGATATCCAGTCATTCTGAATGTTGCATACAGCATCTTTAAATTGTAACTAGAGTTGACCTGAGCTTACACAAGTTAGTCAGTTTCACAAAAACCCCAAACAAAATAAAAATCTTTGTGTCACTGTCTTGGAGAAAACTGTGCTTCTATACTATACAGCAGTTGGTCTTATCAGCTTATGGTCTTATCATGGCTGTTCTTTAACTCACTAATGAAGCTGAACAGATCCTTTTGACTGCAAACATTTGGCTTGTCACTGTCGGTAAAACAACATTGACAAGAAAACACTTAGAGAGCGCAGTATTCTGCCACGACTACTGAGTCGTATCATTTCCGACAGGTAAAATCTTGAAAAAATTTGTAGCAGAAATCCCAGCAACATTGAAAGTTACCATTTAATATCGATGTACCCACAAACAAAAGGACCTTATGCTGAGCACAAGTGTGTGTTATGCATGTCTATGTTATGTACAGATACCGAATCGCATGACCTAAATATGTATCTGATGGATTTGTCCCGATAAGTCCACGGCAGACGATTTGTAGTAGGCTCACAATCATCTGATCATCAGCAATTAGTTACAGTGACGCTGTGCCGCTACTTCGCAATAATACAGATACCTTTAACAGATCCATTAAATTCAGGGCGTTATCAACAGCACTGCCACCTGTAGAAGCCAAGCCACCTCTCCTCAGAGGAAATTATGTAACAGGACATGATTTAATTCATTTTTTTAAACTCCTTTAGTACTTGTATCATTATCTCGCAGTGATATAAAAATTTTTAACAAATCCATGGACCCAGATAATAAGCCGCATCAGGGCCAAAATCTAATCTCTTGGTCATTGTGTCATTTCTGATGTTCCCTGAAAATTTCAGCCAAATCCGTTAGTCTGTTTCTGAACAATGTTGCTAACAGACAGACAGACAAACGCTCGCTGATCATCACGTAAATGACCTCCCCTCCACGGACCATTAATACACCTGTTTATTCCCTGCTGTGACATGTCAGGTATCTTCTGTTAAGAAGGTCCACTTAGATTCCTGATGGTTTCAACAGTAGATCAAGATAATGTATTTCTTTTTGTATTGCATTTGCAACCTGGATGATCAGTTCATAGAGTGAGAGTCACTGCCTTCAAACAAAAGGTCGACCTTTTATTCTGTCGTCACTGATTTTGTGTGCGGTCAATTTGGCATATCTTATTCCTCTGTCGCGCAGAGCTCCACTGTTGTCCAGAAATATTCAAAAATACATTAGCATGTCACACACTGCCTTAATAGTACTTTATTATGCATACTGTACAATATTTTTAGTCTGTTACATGCACTACAGAAATATAGATTCCTGCTAATGAACTGTTTGCTCCTTGATAATGTTTGCCAAAATCTACATTGCCCAGCAGTTTTTAAAAAAATGCTGACCAAGCACGCCCTCAAGAGAATAATAGAACCAACACACCACAACAACTGCTCAGGAACAGCTTAGGAAACATGATAAAGACCCAAGATGTTGACCTGACCTCCAAACTCCCCACATCCTAAAGGATCGAGCGTCTGTGAGATGCATTAAACAATAATGTTTTGGCTCGACAAAGCCAATGATTACAAAATAATAATGCAGCGGTTCTTATCAGTCTTTATGGATTATGGCAAAAAAAACAAAAAACAAACTGTGTTCAACCAAAAAACTATATAGACTTGGGGGAATTAACTTTTCCTTCACAATTGCTAATATTTTAAATTACCATTGACTTAATGATTGGTAGCGTTAACACACATTTTTTAACTGAATGCTCTAAGATACTGAAGAATACTAAATTAAGTTGTGTCAAGGAGTATTATCATGTTGTTTAAAAGTAATTTTAAGTGTTATGTACTTAATTGTCATAATTATGAACACAAGCTTTTAAATTTATAAATTTAAAAAGAGAAGTTGCTCCAATATTTTGTGCGGGAGGAGATTTAAATTTTGACCTCAAGGTGAAGAAAAGTGAAGAAATCAAGCCAATTACATCAACTTGAAGTTAATTAAAAAACAATTACAGCACAAATTTGAGTTTCAATTACACACATTATTAAGTTGATGCAATTACCAACATTACATGGCAACCAAATATAAGACACACAGTCGTACGCTTGAACTTATGTCTTTGTGTTTTTCTCTTCAAAACTGCATCACTAAAAGGTGTTTTCTAGTTTTGCTGCTCACATTAAGTCTTACTCCTCTCTACCACCACAGCTTTCTAACAAAGGTTATCCCACTTTTCTCTTCTGTCCTCCTCCACAGCACTGGCCCGTGCTGCCCAGCTTGGTTTTACCGTGATGTCATGGCTACGGTAACCGGGGGCGTTGCCGTGGCTGCAGCACTTTGCCTGTTCACAATTCTCATCTGGCCAATCAAAATACGGAACAATTAGTGTCAGTGATAGTATTCAATGCACAATGATAAACAGCTGCCTGCTTCAGGGGGTTTATCATATCCATAGCTCTGTTGGGATTAGATATTTAGGATTTATGTTTTTTTTGTTTTATTTTATTTTGTTAATGTTTTTGCTGTTTTATGCTTACGCCTGCTATCTATACTATCGAAATGTCACACTGCATTTAAGCTTCATGAGACTCATTAATATATGAATATATTTATACAGTATTCTGCCATTCTGAGACTTTTTAAAGGAAACACGTTGTTGCACAAGCCATCAATCACTAACTGTAAAGACTGTGAAGCCATGCCACCCTCTAGTGCCTGAATATGTGACTACACTGCTCCACGAGAAGAGCCTCTGAGGCTGAGAGTTGTGTTACATTGTGTTGTTATGCGTTATATTACACATAACTGAGGACTGAACCTACAATTCTCCATATCATGGTGAATTTGGGTATTTCACCATTTACAAACTCGCTGCCTCATGGAAACTACACAAAGAATGTTTCATAAAGACACACTTTAGGCACTGAAAGGCAAGTGAGAATGCTTCATGTACAGTTTTTATTCTCCAGTTGTCTTATGGTTTAAAACGATCAAAACCAAAGAAATTAGAAATTGTTTTCCACCTCTGCTTTGCACGTTCTGCTGTGAAAGCCAAAGATTTCTCTTGACCTGGCAGCAACTGGCACTGATCCAAGAAAGTGAACTGGGTGAACTTGACTCTGTGTGTGTGACGGTTAACACTTTCCTCACTATTTGTTTACTTGCTTTGATCATATGTACTGTAAGGAACTACTATTAAAGACTCATAAACTACAAAATGCTATGCTGAAGCTAAAACAGACAAAGTGTTGTTTTATGATGGTAATAATTCCTACTGTTTTCCTGTTTGGCATAAAATCATGTGATGTTCAGACATTTTGTTCCATATTTTGTCTGCTTTGTCATATCTAATTCTTATGTTATACACACTGACATGATCTTAAATGTTTGAATCAGTGGTGCCTGCTGGTCTTCTCTGAGCTTTTTGATAATGTACACTATTGTTTCAAAAGTTTAGGGTCACCCAGGCAATTTCATGTTTTCCTTACACTTTTATTCATGGGCTAACATATTTGCACAAGGGTTTTCTAATCATCAATTAGCCTTTCAATGCCATTAGCTAACAAAATGCAGCATTAGAACACAGGAGTGATGGTTGCTGGAAATGTTCCTCTGTACCCCTATGTAGATATTCCATTAAAAATCAGTCGTTTCCAGCTAGGATAGTCATTTACCACATTAACAATGTCTACACTGTATTTCTGATTAATTTATTGTTATCTCCATTGGGAAAAAAAAGCTTTTCTTTCAAAAATCTAGACATTTCTAAGTGATCCCCAGACTTTTGACAGTAGTGTGTGTCCCTTCACACGCTTTGATATAACTATTAAATAGTGCTGCATTAGGCAACTTTATATACTGACAACAAGACTTGTGCACTGAGAAAAGAACTTCAATATTTTAAGGATCCAAGTGTCATTTATCAGTAAGTGAGGCACTAAGAAGAATCCAGGTGTTCTTGCTGTGGTGCTAAACAATCTTACCACAGTTCATCACTTCCATGTCTTGATTCTTCTTATTGAAACCTTGGTTTAAAGCAAGAAAGTTTGTGTTTCACCTTGATGTGCTATCGTTACATCTATGTGCTGATGATGTCTGTCTGATATAGTTCTTATTCCTCTCTGCACAGCCTTTTAAAAATCTGTGTATTTAAGAAAGTAGGTTTATTTTGACAAAGAAGTTCTTGATTGATACAGCCTTAAGATATGCTATTACGCAAGAGTGCAACAGAGATCATATATGAAATGTACAAATGGCACTGGGACTTGGTTTAAAAACAGAGGTTGGAGACAAAAAAATACAAACTAACAAAGGCAGGTGAGAAACAGAAAGTGGGATTTAGAACCAGAGAGAACTAAAGAACAAATCTGGGGTTTATGGTAAATGAGTTTGGCACCAAGAAGCCTACTAAACACATTATTTTTAATATGTAAAAATAAGTTTGAAAAAAAAATACCTAAACGTTAATATGGTCAGTAATATTAATTACGTGAATGTTGAATTGATTGAACAAACTTTATAAAGTGACCACAAACCCTATAATGAAAATAAAGTTTTGACTCCAAAATGAAAAATCCTGGGGTTTCCCATTAAATCTGACTGTATAAGATGCAACCTTTTTAAAATAAAATAACAAAAAGAACTCCACATCCAACGTAATAATAAAGGAACAGATTAAGAGTAGCCTACTTGTTCAAGTTATTTTATTTCATCACAGAATACAAATTTCAGGCTAAATTGCTAATTAAAAGAATGTATCAATAACAGCTTTTTTTTACACTAATATTCTCTAGATTTTAAAATAAATAAAACTATTATCTGTCACATTTTCCCTCCTTTGATATTTACTTGTGTTCTCAGACAAACTTTTCCTAACTTCGGTTTCAGAACTATATTACCTGGCGGAAGACTATAATTACGATAGTTGTTTTTATTTATTGGCGCTTTACTTCGGTATTCACCATTTAATTAGCTATTACTTCTGCACAAGATGTTAATATGAATTGAATTTAGCTGAATCGCGTCCTTCTAACAATGATTCTGTCCTGTACCGTCCTTGTATAACAGAAAAAGCCTGACCTCTGTCGGTCACACAGCGGCGGTGTGTCGGTGTAGTGCGGCGGGCCTGATCACCGCGGACAGGCGGGACAAAGCACTTGTTCAGAGGACCGTTGGGTGAGAGTCTCCTCCGGGACCGCTGCTAGAAACCTAGAAAACACTCTTAAAGTTGGCCTCAAACAAAGAGGTCCACTTTAACACCGACTCAGAAACACGGTAATATTCTGACGGACTCGTTTTTATCCCTAAAATACCTCCAGCTTTGAGAGGAAGGAGAGTTTTGACAGGAAACACGGACGGACATTGGTCAAGTGTTTATTCCCCCTCCGCGATCCTCAGGTAAGAGAACCGTAAGGTGGAAAAAAGTGTTTTTAACAGCAAACTGTGAAGCTTTCCTAACAAACTAGTCAGTTAAGCTTGCATTAATATTGTTAAGAAGTTCTTCAAAGTCGTTATTGTTTCAGAAAATGTGTCATTTAACTCTAAGTAGATTTGTAACTTCAACAGGTGGGTCTTTAATCACTAACTAGCTAACATCATCACAGTGAGCTTCTCTGTTGGTAATTAAATAAATGGACCTAACTCGACTTTTATCAGAGGTCTGCTGGGACAATACAGCGAACAAGACACGACGAAAAATCACCAGAACCTCTGTAACATTTACAAAAAACACAAAACCCAATGAGTGTTTCATAAAGTTACTCTTGAATTACAAGAACTAACGTTTAAAGCGTCCATTGTTAAATCAACAGTAAGCTCATCATCAAAAATCACCACACAGCTTCACAGCCTGCACTCCATGCAGTGTTTTTGGTGGTGGTTTTAAATGTGTGTGCACACAAATGATGTATGTAAACACATACCTCATCACCCATAAGTATGACTCATATGTGTGTGAAGTACGTCTATGGTCAGAAAAATACTGCATAACATATCTACAGTATCATTCATTCATTATCATATCACCTATAAGGGCTGATTTTTTTAAAGTCTTGGATTACAGACTAATTGCTACCGTAATGTCAAATTATTTACACTTGGGTGCCACTTCATAAGGTATGCCTGTCTAAAACTAATCCAGTTCTATACTGTAATAAATCCTGTTTTATTAGGGTGGTGAGTTTTTGGTGATCTGCAGTTTTCTAGATCTGCTGAATTTCATAGCATTGCCTTCAGCTTCAAGGTGGTTGTTTTTTTGTATGTACTTTTCATAAGTTATTTTGAGTGGCCAAGATAGCAGCGCTACAAATAACTGACATCTGCATTAATTTCACCTGCTATTTTTCTCAATTGATCCTTTGGTGCTTCGATTGACAGATTAGTCTGCTTATTGTTTCTGCTCTATAGCCCCACACAGCTCTCTAAAATAAACATCACACAATCTCACTTTTTGTATTAGTGCATTAGTTTTACATCAGTGAGCCCAAAATATTTGCAACTGTTTGCGTATCAGCCTGTGGTCTTGTGTTTTCCTGGTCCAGGAGATTTTCAGTGTGGTGTTTTTGGGCAGGAAGTCTTGGCTGACCCCTGTGTGTATGCCAGTGGGTCTTAGCCCACATAGGGCAGGGGCCTAATTGTTTTTGACAGATGTAAGACATGTGACTGTATTACTGGAATTCCATTATCAGCGGCAGATGATAGAGTCTCTGTGTTGCAGTGGAGCTCAGCTTGTTGCTGGTGGGTGTATGACCTGACCTGTGACTGTGGTCCAAACACTGCTTTCTGCTCAGCTTGAAAATGAGATGTGTGAGCAGCTTTAGACAAACACCACTCTACTACTACTACTAGTACTACTACTACCACTTCTAATTTGCTGTTAAATAAAGGAGCTCCTTTTGAGGAGAAAATGCTCCAAATATATCTTCACTATGTTTTTATGGGCCTCAAAAGTCAGTGTGCAAGACACAAGAGTATCTTTCTTGTCCATATCCTAAGTCTGGCTGAATCTAAGGGTTATTTTCATTATCAATTGCATTTTGTGGAATTAATTATATTACTTGCATCTATAGCAATTTAAAAAAACTAAAGGAAAATGCACTTTGTATTCTTTTCATTAAATGTCATCTGATGTTTTGACTGTTTAACTAACAGTCCAAAACACACATATATTCAGTTTACTCCAAGATTAAGAAAAGAACAAGCATCAAAGTCTTTTATTTCAGAAGGGGTTTTGCTTCATAAATTATGTCTACCTTCAGCTTATCATTTCAAAAAAATGCACTGGGGATTTCTGCTTACCGAAGATCAGCGCTGCAGTTAAATGTTCAATTCATTACCTGTTTTTAGGCTCAAAACACAATTTTTTGTGAGCATTTCACAAAAGTCTTTCAGGGTAGTAGTCACAGTTGTGTGTAGGGATTGAAAAGGGCTGGATCCTCAGATTATTTCCTGCCAATTATTAATATAATCAAACAGTGCAGCAGGAAGTAAACTATAACCCAGTGCCCCAGTGTCTGACTACCTGTTGATCAACAATATAGGACACCTGACACTTGTGCACAACTAACCCATCCACCTGTCCTCCCCTCTTTCTTCCTCGTGTCCGCCTCGCTCCACTCGGGAGCAGGACAGAGGAGCCCTTGTGTGATCCTCTCTGGACAGTGCCCCAATTTTCTGGTTTCTTTTTTCTTTACCCTGGCGCCATGGCAACACTGTTCCCGTGACGAGCAGCCTTGACTTTTGCCCCTCCTGCTCCTGAAACAAAGGCAAGGAGTTATGGAGGCACAGAGTGAAGGGGGAAGAAAGCTGAGGGACAGGGCAATTGTAAGGGGGATGAAGGACATGGAGGATTGAGGGAGGGTGTAATGGGAAGGTGTCTGGGATGGAGGCTCTGAGGCGAGACCTCGTCTGCTGTGTGTGCCTGAGTCCCATAAAGACCGGAGAGTTATTGGACTGTGGGCAGTGCCAGAGACTGTATCTCTGTCTGTATGTCTGAACTTCTGAATGGCCGTTGCCTCGCTCACAATCCCACCAAGATGCCAGAATGATTACCACATGTAAATGTAATATGGGTTTGTGATTAAAATCAAAACTGTGGTACTGTAGAGTTCAGTGAAACTGCACTGTTCATGGAATCCTTGATAATAAATTAGTTAAAAAATTTTTCAGTAAAACCTCAGTATATAGCAGAAAATGTTCGCTGTCACACTGTCCCAGAGTGTAAGTAATATATTCAAATGTACTTTAACTGTCTTCAGCAAAATAATACCGACAGCCATGACAAAGAAAAGCATCCAGTCTTTACAAATGGCAAGCTTGAACTGGGCAATATTTGACTTTTTTTCTGAAAAAGGGTTCAACAGTGAATTGATTAATCAAAATAATTCTCGAGAGCTTGCCTAACCTGTTTTTCAAATTCAGTGTCTTTGGTTTTTGGTCAGTTAACAGTCAGATAAAATGTTCATTTTAAGATGGAACCCTGATCCCTGGTAACTTGTGCTGGACTTTTTCTATAGTTGACGAAACACATAATCTAGTAACCCCAAAACCTTAAGCAGTTAATAACAAAAGCAATTGAATTGTTTGTTTTTGCAGTGTTCCAGCAGATGATATGTTGTAGTCTGTTGCAAGTACAATTAGTATTTGCATGAGATGGAGAAAGCAGTTGCTAATAAATTCAGGGCAAGGTAAAAACAGCAAGCATTTTTCTCTTTAACAGTAACTTCATCTTGTTTACATGCCCTTTCAGTCAAACATGTTGCCCACTCTCTCTCTGTAGAGCTCAGTGTAGAAGAATGGGCATTGTGTGGTCGTATACACTGTGGCCTTGCATACCCGTCTCTGCAAGATTTGTAGCAGAAAAAAAGAAGAAACATTTTTAGCTGAATGGCGGGATGTAAAATGTTCAAAGTCTGGACATTGTGGGAGCCGGAGAGAGACTCCTACAGCCTGTGAAGAGGCAAAAAGGAAAGTATTGTTGTTTGGCTACACTCCCTGTCCTGGTGCCGACATCTCCACACTGATTCTGACTTTGCTAGGTCAGAGACCTCAAAGCTAAGGTCATTTTTAAAAATATTTCTCATTTCTGTTTATGCAAAAAGCAGATGTGTGATCTGATTTGTGAAATAATTTATATATATATATTCTGGTTTCAGTGAAACTTCGGTTACTCAACCTGACAGAAGGAGAAAATTGCACAAACAACTCTCGTTGTACCCTCATAAATCACACTCCCTTAGAAATGGTAAAACATTTACACTGTCCTGTTACTAAGCCTCATTACCGAAGACAGTCACGCCTAACTTTCCCATATCTGTCTAAGTAGTATTGCTCATATCAGTGCTGCTGAGAAACAGTGCTGGACAGTCCTTCCAAGCTGCTTCAGTACACTTTGGTCTCTCAGTTCTCTACAGACTCTTTTTGTTTTGGTGTTTCTTTATACAGTTCCAGATATCCTTGAATGATGTTTGACAGACAGCATTACGACAGTCCTCCGGTCTACTCTCCTCCATCCAACAACGGCTTTGGCCCTCCAGGCAGCTTCCATGGACCTCAAAGTGATTACAACGCATACCCGCCTCCACCAGGATCCTACTATGTTGAGGACAGACCGCAGCACTTCTACAAATGGCTGTCACCTCCAGGAATCATCAAGGCCATGATGGCGACAGTGATAGTGCTGTGTGTGGCGATATTTGCCTGTGTGGCTTCCACGCTCATGTGGGACATGCAGTATGGATATGGAATGGGTTACTATGGCTCTGGTATGGGCTACGGCAGTGGATACGGCGGAGGCAGCTATGGCTCAGGGTATGGTGGATATGGAGGCTACGGAGGCTATGGAAACTACGGAAACTACGGAAACTACATTTCTCCTTACTCGGCCAAAAGTGCTATGATTTCCATGGCAGCCATTAGCTTTGTAGGAGCACTGGGCTTCTTCGTTGCCAGTTTCTCGAAAACCAACATAGTTCGCAGCAGGAAGTTCTTTCTGGCCCTCATGATAGTCAGTATCTTCATGGCTGTCCTGCAGGTAATGCTCATTTACATTCCACTTCCACATTTATGTGATTTCACTGTATTGCTCATCAAATGTGTAAATAGCTGTGTGACCGTTCTTGTTGAAGCCAGAAATCTTTGTTAAATGGTGTTTTGCTGAATATCGTGCACCAGGTCATGCTTTACTAACTTGCTAAAACATATGACAATGGTAATGTGTGACAATGGATAAGTAATGCGAATATTACAGAAAAACAACAGTCTGCAAGAGCAAAGTACAGGCACTTAGGACACACCTCCTCAGAAGGTGTATGGAGTGTGAGAACTCTTAGCTTTTGGCTAAATTACAGTCAAATAGCAGGATTTTCCTATACTGTAGTGTGTTGTTTAGATTGTTTAGATTTACAATCCATCAATTTCTAGGGTTTGTTTTTGTTTTAAAGTGAAGACGTAATTTGTAAAATAGTTATCTTTGCTTGTATACAGTTACACATAGATTACCTGATGTGTACATTTGAATTTTTTTTAATGTTCTTGTTATACACAAAGCACCTCATCAGCACGTAGAAAACACCAGATATTAAGTGCTGTACATTTACAGTAGTCTGAGAAACAATACAGGAACCTCTCATTGTGGACAAAACATTCAGCTCCTCTTATCAGCTCTATGGCCATTATACCAACACAAGGTAATAGAACCACTCCCTCAACAAACAGCTTCATTGTTTTATCCTTACCATACAGATAAAAGACAATAGATTCAAGGAAATACATGTAAATCATTGCTGCAAAGGCATTAAGTTTGAATTCACATTTTCCTGCTGAAGCAAAACTCAAAGTCAAATATTTTGTGGTTTCCATCTCATATCCCAACTAACAATGCAAACAGTGAACGCCTGTCTCTGTTATGAGCGGTATTTAAATGTGCATGTTTTAGAAAACCCTAACGACCAGAAGCATAATGTGAAGCAGCACTCTGTATACACTCTGTTCATATCCCAGTGGTTTCCTGGCAGAGTTGGTTAAAACACATGTTCATACACATGACCATCTCAGATCATATCAGTTTGTTTACTGCTGAGTATATACCATTACTGTAAAGCTAAAAAAAAAAAAAAAAACAAGAATGGAAAGATTTATTGACGTTCAACAATAAAAGAGAGTCATTATTTATACCAGTTTTCTATAAATGTGCTGTAATTTCTCATTTAGATTCTTAATTGTATGTTTTTTTTTACTTTCCATCTTTAATTATCTCAGAAAAAATAGGCTAAACCAGATTATGCTCAAGCCTGTAGTGGCATTACAGTTTAGACAGAGCATTTTTTTCACTACACACACCCATAAAATGTTGCTGTTTTCATACAATTCCAGCAAACTGGTAAGCTCCAATGCTGTATTATTAGAGGCAGATTAGAGAATACTAGAGAGGCATTAGAGATTTGTTATCCCAGTGTAAAGTTGTCTCCCTCACTCTAATGTACCCTTTGCATATACAGTATGTTCAGTACAGTGTGTGATATGGTTACTGATGAATGTGTAGCTACACTTTATCTGATTGTGTGGTCTTAGTCATATATAAGCTGGATTCTCAGGTTTACTTCTGTAAGTCTCGATCAGTAATCAACCAACAGATGTTATATTTATGAATATTAATATGCCTGGATGTCATTGTACTAATTCTGTGTCTTTTTCAGGGCATCATAACCATTGTCCTACATTGTTGGGGTGAACCCCATGGCCCAGAGCTCTTCCAATATTATGTACAATCCAATGCTGATGATGTGCCACGAGCCTCTACCAGACACAGTACTCCCAGATGGGAGGAGTGGGAGGCTTCCCCATGATACAACCAGTACCTGTACCATTACTGCTTTGTGGACCCACAGGAGGTGTGTAGCTTTGTTTGTTAATATACAGTTGCTGGATTTGTTCAGTTTCCATTGTCATTTCATGTAGAGCTGGATAAATGTTAAAGGCCGCAAAATTTTAGTTTCTAGATTTATGAATCAGCGAGTCCCCAGTATCAGCATTTATAAAGCAAGATGTATTCTATATAAATCAGACTAAAGAAAACATCAAATCTTGACAATTACAAACTGCACCAAGAAAATATTTGACATTTTGTCATATATTACTGTTATTGATTTTTAACTGTTCTGTAATTGGAAAATAATCTACAGCTAACAGTGATTGTAATCGAACTGCTTGTAGATATTGTGTCTTTATGTTTTGAAAAAATTAGGCAAAGTTAGACTATTTAGATACATATAATATATCATTGCTTGTCATATCATCTGTCCAGCACTGTTTTGTGATGTGTCATGAAACATTTGTTACAGTTACAGTACTTGGTGCTGCAAACCGTGATATACTTCTCGTAATCATGCCACACTTGTGTATTTGGGTGCTTTTTGTATGACAATAACCAACTTTATCTCAGAGCTTATCTCCTTGTGTATTCGCCGTATTTCATAGTCATGTTCTTGCTTTATCAGGCAATCGCCATGGTGTGTGGGATTCCTGGTTGTCATCGCCTTTTGTGTCGCTGCTTTCTTTGCACACAAAACAAGAGGGAAGATCTGGCGGCACGGAAAACCGAATATCTACTGGGAAGAGCCTCTTGTTGGTGGAAAGGCCTCAGAGGGAAGAGATGTCGAAGAATGGGTAAGAGACAACAGGATGGTAAACACAGTTTGATGAACTGGGTTTACATGGGATTAAAAACAAAAAAAAGAACAGCACATTTTGACCCTAGCCTGACCTGGAGTTCTTGCATGCACAGCTTGCAGTCAAATGAATAGGATCACACAGTGTTTAAATCCAGCCCAAGGATGAAATACAATGACAGATTTTAATAGATGATAATGTCAGCTTCAGTGGCTTTTTCTGCACAGAAAAATATCAGCCACCAAAAACTGACTGATATACTTTCATCTCTGCCACATTATGTAACTTTTTGCCAAATGGAAAATAGTTTTTCACCGTTTTACATTATCTCTTATGTAAGTAGTGAGTTGCTGCTAGGTCATCAGTGAGGTGGACATCTGACTGCTCAGGTAGTCATCAGTTACAAAACAGGTAGGCAGTTGTGGTGGTGCAGGTGCAGTAAATAGCCAAGCTGAGACTTGCACATTCCTGAGGTTAGTCTGTCCTTGTTATGCTATTTTAACATATAACTTGCTCTATGACCCAAGAGACTTTGGTAAAGCTTGTTACTACCTTGGCATTTGTCATACGTTTCTATTGCTTTACAATGCTACAGTCGCACAGTTTCATTTAACAGGTGCTTTTATCTAAAGAAACGCACATCTGACATACGTCTTTATAGGTTGAAATTTCTAGAGGAGACTCATATAGAAATGTTTATTAGTTTATAAGATCCAGTTAGGAAGCAGTCACGCTACCAGTGAAACAGTGTTTCCTCTGACTGAGTCACTTTGTTCAGGGTCAGGGCTGATAGCAGCCAGTGATTGTTTGCTCATGGGGCTACGACCTGGTTTCACTCTGAGTAATCATTAACCACCCGAGAAGATAGTAAGCCGCCAGGTGGTTTCTAGAGAGCCTGCCTTCAAGCTTTTTAGATGTCGACAACATGGCACTCATATTTGACTGTTCCTTGAGATATTGGTTGATAATTGACTTGACCTGAGACTTTTCAAATGATGCGAGTTTCATACAGTGAATGTCACAGAGTAACAGTGTGGTAACGTAGTGAAGTGGAAAAAATCAAAAACTCAGGATTGGAAATGTAATTGTTATTGAAACAGCACTATCTGAATATTTTGACTTTCAGCGAAGTACACCAACATGTGTGTGTGCTTGTCTTATTGTTTTCTGTTTTAGAACTCAGTGGAAAATACCCACATTCTTTGTATGTACAGACACTGAGCAGAAGAATGTCAAGAAAAGAAATGAATACGAGCAGACATGATATAGAGTATATACAGTACATACTGACTTGAAATGAGAAAAGTACGAAATTGACATAAAGGAACAAAATGGAAAGTTTATTCAAATATGCAGAAAAAACATCATGAAACACAACTAAATACTGCTCGCTTACCATCTCCCCTTAAATTCCCATACTGATTTAAACATGTAATTCTTGGTGATTAGTTACAGTGTTTACTAATTGTTTATGTGCTACCATAACTTTGTACAGATTTGAGAAAATGTTTTGTGGAGCAGTGGATCTTTTTCAGGCAAAATACCAGAAGAAACACTTAACAGACATGCTGTTATAGTGGATTATATAGAGCTGTTTGTTTTTGGAGAGAGGTTGCTTAGAGTATGGCATCATGCACACAGAGACGCACAGGCAGAGCAGAGTAAATGAGACAAGCTCAAATTGAATCCTATGACTGTGAGCCTAGTGTCTAATAATGGAGCCATGCTCACTGATGTCATCACCATATTGTAGGTACAGTAATGAAGTCTGCATACCACTCAGCTTAAACATTTTTTCATTGACATGCTGCTGTAAAAAAAGGTATGTCTAGTGTTTAAAAGGTTTGTGACAAAAAGCAAAGAGTTTTTAAAAAAGCTAAATCTTAGAAGATTTGATGGTCATGCAAACAGATAATTATTTATTCATATTTTAAAACACAGACTCCAATGTAGTTTTGGACATAGACTACAGCATGTAGGTAGTGTACAAAGTTTATTTTGCTGCCTGAAGACTGTGCTCTTTACAAAATCAAGTCAGTCAGAGTGTGCCTTTATTGTTTAATGATAATGACTGTACTATGCCCAGCATACATATTTTATCTTTGTAACAGTGTCTTTAAGTCCTGCCTGTCCTTATTTCCTCATTTCAGCTTCCACGTTGCACTAGCTATCTCCTTTGCTTGTCCTCATACCTGCATATCTCTGCCAACAAAATGAGTCATCAGCTGGTCTGGCTAATTTAAACACTGGGCCACTGACAGTGTGGCTGTGGTTAGTTTGAGTTTGGACCCCTCTCTGTTGCTGAGCTCGGGGAGGCCTGGCTCGCTCTGATGACCTCACACACAGCTTCATTCAGCCTCGCCCAGGGGGGCTGCTTGTGTCTGCTGCATGAGGTCACCCACACTCGTTTTGCAGGGCTGTCTGTGTGCTGGAACCACGAAGTTGCTGCACAGATGGAGAGTGAAAGCATCCTGAACAGGCTTCATAGATTAAACATCCAAACAGTGAGTGGATGTGGTTTCATGCTGTAGTAGAACATGGTTATACATGCCCTCACATGGAAATAACCACCATTTGAAATAATGGTATAGCAAAAAGTGAAAGTGAACTCTAGAGAGCAAAGCATACTTTGGGTCGCATAAATGAGGAAAAAATCTGATTGCACTTTTTCGAAAAAATATCCAACAGATCATTGATGTTCTGATTTTTTTTATTCTCAAAATAAATTCAGCATTTTATTGGCTTTGTATCCTTAAAAAATAACTTAAAAACTCTTGGGTTCTTTCTTTTCAGTCTGAGCATTCAGAGGTAAGAAAAGTTACAGATAAACTCTGCCATCCTGCTCAGCTACAGTTGACCTCATGTGGCGGCAGCTGTTTTCTTTACAGATGTTGCTGTCCCCGGTTTGCATCCTCACTCTCAGTTTAGTTTACACAACTAGTTAAGACATCGGAGGTGAAAATTATCATTACAACTGTGTCTCCTGGGATTTGAAATATGGATTCCATTAAATTCAGATTTTAATGTTAAATCAATCAGTTTTCAGTCATTCAGTGCAACATCAACTGCATTACTGCTGCTCAATATAACTTGATATAAAAGCCTGTTTTGCTACTCAAGTACCATAATCTTTGATAGAGCACATGCATGGAAAAATAATAGTGTTGCTTCATTATACAAGTAGGTACTAGAGAACTTACATACAGGAAATGTATTTGCTTTTTCACTTGAACTGTGGTTCAGTTTTTCTTTCTCAACACGGGTCCCTGATTCCTGCCCTGCACCATCATGACTGTCTTTGTTTCATTCACTCTTCTACTCCTTCATCTTTTATTCACGAGTACTTCTCCTTCATTTTTTACTTCTCTGTGCCTCACTGCATCCTCATCATCTACCACTGTCTAAAAGCCTTTACATGTCTTTCTCCATCTTGGCCTCCTGGCTTTGCTTCACCAGGTTCAGGACTCTCAGACATTCTTACTGTGCTTACACTCTGCTCACAGCCCAGTAGCTGCTGTGCTGCACACTGAGAGGGCATTGTTGGGATTCTTCCATGGACTACTCTCTTCAAACAGGATTCTCCTGCAGCTGCAAGAAGGGCAGCTCTCCTCTAGCTAAACACTCCACCCATCATGATTATTGTTTTTTGGGGGGAGTGCTGATGTTTGGTTCTGCTTCTACACTGTAAGGAATTCAGGGAATTGTGCTGTAAGCTACCACCCTAAAAAAGCAGAAAGCAGGTCGATGTTTCACAAGAGTTTTTACAAAGTGATTCAGGATGAATTTCTCGCCTTTAACCAGAGTCCAGTTTTTGGCTAATATAAAGCTGGGCTAACTTTCCAGGTAATCGGATCTGTTTCAAATTGGGGTTGCTACTTTGTGTAGAGGTCTTCGAAAAGCTGTTGAATCGTTGAAAAGTTGCGAGATGAAGCAGAGGCCAGTCCTGAGGCTTTCATTTTGAATAATTCTATTGTGACTCTCTGACCTCACAGGAAGGACTTGGAAATACAGATTAAAGTAAGTGCTTTCCATGGGACACTCCTGTTGTTTAAAGACAGAAAGGAAGAACAGATCCGGTCCAGGTGTTCACAAGGACAAAAGACAATAGAAATGAAAGCAAAGCTGGAATTATTGTATGTTACTTAGTGTGTGTATAATATTCCTATGAGTTGCTGTATAATTGTAGGTTATAAGTTCATCAGAAACAGCCTGAAAAACATGCTAACCTCCCATAGACAAAAAACAATCAAAGGTATTAGATGACAGTTTCAAGCAATTAGTTTTATTCAGGGTTTTTTTTCTTTCTAATTAACTCTTAGCCCCTCTTTGTTTTTGTTCTCTCAACCTTTTCATGCACTGGGAAGCAAGCAGAAAACCCTCATTTGATTGAGTAGCTGGATTGTGATGTGCAGTTTCTTGCCTGACTGCTCACTCAAACTTTAAGCACTAATTGTCATACTGTTTTCTCTCGATTGTCTCCTTTAAAAGCCGATCGTTGAAGCTGATGCTGCCGGGTTTGCCTTTCACTATAAGATGCTCTGATTTGCAGTTTTCAAAGCTTTGCTCTGATGGCGATAAAAGAATGCAAAAGTGGCATTAGATTATTTAATATTAGATGAACATTGGAAAAATAGAAAAGTAATGGTTTCTTTAACAGGATTAATAGTCGGAATATGAGGCCTGTGGGTGATCTGGTCTTGTGTTTCAGTTGTTTGTTTGTATTTGCTGAGCTTGTTCCTTTTGTTTTTTCCTGCCTGCTGTAGGTGAACAATGTGGAGGAAAGCCGCAGTGTTCAGGATGCCCCTACCCTGCTGGTGTCGGAGAAGGGAGGCGGACTGCTCAACGCCTCAGCTAACAGTGTCATCTCCTACCCCCAGTGAAGGTGGACAGCAGCTCTACAATGAGGACCTCTACGACAACAACGAGTCAGTGACACTGTTTATTCAGCCCCATCTCTGCTTTGAAAATCTAATTTTTTTATTTGGTTTTCAGATTTTAAACAGTAAAACGACTACACATACAACACAGTACTAAAGAGAGTTTCCACAAATATATATTTAGGTATACTCATCCTCTTTTCCTCTTAATCTGCATCTTCACAATTACTCAAATTTATTTGTTTTGTCATGTTTCGTACAAATAATCCACTTTTCCCAATGCCTCTCTGGTAGGTCAGGATTCTCTGCCCCATGTGAGCGTACGGTTCCATGAAACACTTTTTTCAAATGATATCACTGTGTTAGCTATATTGGCGAGGTCATGCAATACTTCTGAATCACATTTGATTGGATTAATCATTAAAACACTTTATTGTAATACAGGGAGAGAAAAAACATTACAACAAAAATGTTTGGCACAATTTTTTGATATGTATATATTAAGAGATAACTGGCACAAAGATACAGGATTAGTATTTTCTTTTTTATTATTACTATGTCTTGTTGCTTGTGAATGTTCTTCTAGTTGGAGAGATGTGTTGAAAATCCACGAGCAGAAAGTAGATTTTTTAAATATTAATTTATGTGAAGCTAGTGGCCGCAACATTTAAGTTTGTATCTTTGAAAGCACGGCCCAAAATGAATCAGCCTCTAAACATGTGACTCACACAAGCTATATCTAATCACCAGTCTGTTTAAAAGCCCATGAAAGCATATTGCCCTACCCACAAAAGAGAACAGTCCGTGTGACCTTTGAGCCTTTGTCGGATTAACTTTCCCTTGTTTTTTTTTTTTTTTTTCTTGTGTTCATTGAATTCTCCGAGGAGGAGAAAAGGCAGGATGTTTGTGAACTTAAGTATTTGCTTCTCATCAAAACTAGGAATTATTTTTGCAGCACCTTGTTTTTGTTTGTTTTAGTGCCTATAATACTGGTGACACGTCATGTACACTTCTCTCTACAGTTTTATAACATCTCCATTACTGTAAAAAACAAGTCAGTCTCTTTTCCACAATTTATGTGAGAAGCCTTTACTGCATACTGTGCTTTTAACTGCACAGACCATTAAATTTAGGACCCAGGATGGACAGTTGAAAGTACAGAATATTCTAACAATTTTCTCATTCACCAAGTAAACAGAGATGGGATTTTCATAAGCAGAAGAATGTTAGCCTGAAGACCTGCAGTATGCTCTGTTGTTGACATAATTTAGCCTTTTGTAAGAACTTGTAATATCTGTGCCACTGGATTTGGATTCTTCTACAAATCCCTACAAACCAGCAAAATTGAACATGTCTCCCGCATGCGTTATTATAGAGCTCTACCTGCTTTCTGGTCGCTGAGGGCCTCCATATGGCTCAGTCAGATTGTAGGTTGTAAGCAACAGTAATCATTAGTGGTTCAAAGTGTCTACCTGCGTCCATATGCCGTCTGTCTGGGTCATATCAGTAACAAGTTACCGATGTTATTTCGGTCACAATGTTCTTGGACTTTCATTTCTTTCTCTAATTCCTTGAATTCCAGTGTATTAATTCAGACATTCATGAGATTTTTCAACTCTATGAATGCTATTCTGTGTTTCACTCCTCGTATGCTTGTTTAAAACAATGGTCAATATAATCTCATATACAAATTTGCATTCTGTCATGCACTTTGATTAAAGGCATTTTTGCAGTTTTGGAGGAAAAATATTAATACTGTACCACATATTAGCTTTAGCTAGCACACTGAAAACTTGAAGTAAGGGGAAATGCATGGCTTACCAACGCCTCCAAAGCTCACTAATTTACTCAGTAGGTCTTTGTAAAAAAACAAAAAACAAAAACCATTTCAAATAATATTTTTGCAGCGACAATTTCCTTATTTTTAATATTTTTCATCTTTGAAAACTGTTTTCTCTTTTATCTGAGCTTTATAATACAAAGATTTGTACAAAGCTCACCTTAGAACAGCTAATTGCTTTTAAACCACGGCTACAGTCTTTGTGCTAGGTTAAACAGTTGCAAGTTCCAGCTGCATAATGCGCAAAAGTTGATCATTAATTAGGATTTCTTTAAGTGTAGTTTGTCACGTGACCATGCCAGCAACATGGATAAGCAACTTCACAACTGCCACCACATTTTAATTCAGATGTTTTTAGCGCATGGAAGAATGTCTTTTTTTTAGCTGACAAATGTAGAAATGTCTCTTTTGAAAAACCCTAACTCACTGTTAAGACTGCATGTGCACATTGCTCACAGTAAAAAGCAGATAGCAAGGTTTTTAAACTTATCATCAACTCTTCAGGGAGTCCCACTGTAAGCCAGTTGACTAAACTGTGTAATCTCCTTGTTTCTGTCATACAGATACTCAGAGAGGACAACCGGCCGACCATCAGAAATGGTTTCCCACAGTGGGGGCACCAGCTCCAGCCCTTCAGAGGAGACAGGTGGAGGCCGCAAACCCTCTGCCAACAGGGGCAAGAGACGCAGACGAAACCCAGAGCTGGACGAATCGCAGTATGAAACAGAGTACACCACAGGAGGAGAGACAGGCAATGAACTTGATGATGAAGAATGGGAGAGGTAAGAACTAAACATCCATGACTGTACTACTTTGTCCTCAAGCTGCTCACATCTTGTCTGGATTAGAAATGAAAATGTCATTAGCCAAGAACTCAGAATGTAGATTGCAGTCAAATACCATTGCTCCCTCAGGATCAGTCCTAGATTCTCTGACATGAATTAATAACTGTAAGCTCAGATAACCCAGCTTACATGACAGCAACTCGGTGTACAGGAAAATGCAGCTAGAACATTTTTTTAATTTGAAACATGAATGTAAATAACAGCCAGGTAATGGATGCTTCAACAACAAAGCTCGGAAAAGGCCACAGGCTGTATATTCCTCATTCTGTCCAGGAGAGCAGTTAATCCTCTGAGGCATGCCAGTTCTCAGGAGTTGTACTCAGGCATACTGAGAGAACTGGGACAAAGGTACAAAAAATGTGAGTCATTGTGAAGACAGTGCTCTTATCCAGTTGTATTCAGACACTTTTTCATAAACATCCCAGAGAGAGGCATTTTAAATTGATCTCACCATTTTTGTAATCAGAATTTAAACCTCCTTGACCCATGCACTGTGTCCCTGTGCTTCAGTAGTAAACTTGATAACCTTTGTGAAGGTTGTAAGTTGTCATTTTCAGGTCTGTTTTTTGCATCAGACTAATACAAATTGATCTTCAATGCTGAAGTTTATTTGTCTGTTTTAACCTCCCACTTCTCCATCATTGTGCACCACTTTCTTCCTCTGACTCTTGTCCTCCAGTATGTACCCGGAGATAACATCAGATGCTCAGCGGCATAGCTATAAGAGAGAGTTTGATACTGATCTTCGGGAGTACAAGCGCCTCTGTGCCGAGATGGACGACATAAATGATCAATTGAACAAACTGAGCCGTCAGCTGGACACACTGGATGACACGTCTGCCAAATACCAGGTTAGATAAACGTAGTACTCACCTCCTAAAATCATTAAACCAAAAGCAAACCTGGTATAGATTACAAAATGAGGCTAAATCACAAAACAGGAATGTAACAGAAATTGTCAGTATAATTTACACAGTGGATCAAGATGCATAAATAAACAATCTGAGTTAAGAAATTCTTGTGTTTGGTATGAACACTTAAGGGTTAAAATTGACAAGATGTGACAAAGTTATATACTGATTTCACATTACACAGCACATTTGAGACTAGACCTATTAAAATGTTATCATTGTGTCTGTTTTTATGGAGTAAAGTACAGGGGAGTGTGACCTTTTTCTTTTTCACACACTTCATTTTTATGTTGCTTTTTTTTTTTTTTTAGCTCCCTGAACGTTTTGGGACTTTGAAGCAAGAACTCCATATTTATTATGAAAACAAAACAATATTAAGTGTTCAGTATCAGAAAGCTGCGCTGTCGTAATGCAAACAGTCATCCCTATAGTTCACCTGTGATGAAGTTTGTAAGACGTGTTGAAGGAAATAATTGTAATATTGTGCTCAGACAGAAGAATAGAAAACACTCAAATAAGAGGTAACCACACACATATGATTAGATCATGTGTCTTACTCAAGTAAGACGTGCTGTCCTTGACCTGATAACTGATGTCGCAAGCTTTCAATCCTTCACCTCAGCTATATGTGACACAGTCCCTAATGACAGGTAATAGTGACTCAGATCGACACTAAAACTTGTTGCATAAGACAAACCTCACTGTGTTCTCAAAAGATAATTGATCTTAAAGGAAAAGGAAAGAATCCTCAAGTCTTACCAAATGTTTTTTCTCTCTATTTTTTCAGGCTGTGGCAGAGGAATATAATCAGCTGAAGGATCTGAAGCGGGTGAGGGCACATTTCTTTGGTCATTTTTCTCATAAACTTGCTGGTAATAACATTAATATGCAGATATTTAAGGCAGCATCAGTCTACAGCAGCTACAAGATGTTGTCTGATTTCATTGTTATGGCATTCTTTGAATATAGCACCTCTGTAACTGCTTGGTGCTCTCTCTACATTACCTGGGCTGACAATCTCTCCCAGAGGTTCTATTATTGCTGTAGCTGTATTAAATGACCCCTCTGTGTTGTCTGTCCTCTGTAGACACCAAACTACCAGTCTAAGAAGAAAGAGTGTCGCAGACTGAGACACAAACTGTTCCACATCAAACGCATGGTGAAGGACTACGACAAGAACCACTGAAGAATCCACCCAGTCCTGACTCTCTGCTCTGTGGCTGACACAGCAAATGCTCACAGACATGGGCCAAGATACACTCCAAAATGCTACAGAGACCATGTGACATGCTGAGACCAAAGTTGTGGGAAACACACACAGGCACATACATACTGCTGACACACACAGGGAACATACTGTAAATTAGTAATAATTTAGACTCGACTTTATACTCTGATCACTTACATTTAATCACCACATTTAGAAAAAAAAAGAAAATTGAAAAAGGATCCTCAGTTGCAGTTTTTTCAGAGGAACACTGCCATTTCTCTAAAGGTCCTACCCAGTGTTTGCAGTGTGCAGCCACATGTGAGGATCAGAGGGTGCGGTAGGAGAAAGGTGGTTAGAAAGTCACTCGATCTTCAGCCACCTGTGATAACACTGTACTCAGCTTCTGCGGTTCTGTTTGCTCTGCAAATTTGCAACTTCTCTTTGTTTTATCTCCACAGATAAAAGCAGTATTGTAGACAGTGTAGTAATGCGTGAGACAGGTTGCTGGGATAGTTTTTGAGCAAATCTGCAGTTTCTTTAACCTTGACATGGTGTTGTCTTTGTCACAAATGAACTTTAGCTGAGCTTTTCTTCCGTGTGCATCAGTGTTTGTAACTACCATAAGTGTCAATGAAGTTAACTGCTTTCTGGTGGGATTGTGTATTTTGTTCTTGTACTGGTTTTTGGTGACACTAAGATTTTTATACTGATTTGGTGAGACCAAAAAGGGGACAAACTGGCCAATGAGATATGTGTGACATTGTTTTTATTGTACATGTATTTTTTAATGAATTCTGTTGGTACTCTTTGCCAAGAACAAATTCACAGTGTGACTGTTAGAGCTGCCCTTTAGATCCCCTAGTGTTTGTACACACTCAAGATCCATAGTGGCTTGTTTTTTTTAGGCTGGGGTCAATTAAAATGTGCTTATGCAATGCAAATTGGTAAAATTAGCCAAACAATTTAAATGTTTTTTTTATCATGCACACTCCTCAACATCCTGTAAAACATGCCTGTCTCACTATCTATAAGCTAAACTCTTCTTTTTTTGATTTGTTGCCAATGAAATCTGCTGTGATTTTGTATTAATCCATTGCATGTATAAAGAGCTACGATCTTCTGTACATTTTAAAACGGTTTAGACACAATTTTGATTTGTCATGCGTTTGTATTTTTATGAAGAACATTGTTATCATTTTACAAACCATTTGCGAGCCATTTATTTTTGTAAGAATTTATTTTCTTTGATGCTATTATAAAAGACCATTTTTGTAACTGTATACTTCCATAAATTATGTTGTCTAAAAGGTATTGAATTCAGTAAGTAATAAACATTTCTAATTCTCTAAAAGTATTATTGGTAGTAATTTGCTGCTTGAGTTGGAGGTCTGTGCAGTTACAGAAAGCGTCCAGCAGGGAGAGCAGGAAGACCTTGTCAGAGAACTCCGTTGATCCAGCAGACCATCCCAGTGAGTCTGATGTAAGCTGATGCTGCCCTCTCTTGGTAGGTTAAAGCATTTTACAATAATTTACTGGATCCAAATCTATATTTTGTCCCATGTACACTTGATATTACAAACTGTAAAAGTAAACCATTTGCAGTAACCCTGCAGCTCTGTATTCTCACTGGCCGTTCAACTTCGCACAGAGAAAGCAGAATTTATTTAAGAAGAGTTAAAGCTATTTAATGTACCACCAACCTTCTCCAAATGTGAAGGGGTTCTTAGGATTACTTTATGTTAATCAGTATTTTGTTTGCAAAATAATGCTTTATTAAAGCATTAAATGTACAATTGAGGGCCAGTTACTTAATCGTATAATGAGGGCTAATGCGCACAGTGTTTAGTCTGATGAAAGAAGAGCTTACAGATAAACATCTATGAACTTTCTCATGTCAGCCTCGGACATTTGTTTAAATAAGTTGTAAACAGTCCCCCACTGATGACTACTGCAGATGTTTATGTGTGGTTGTTCGTCCAGTTATTTGCACGTGAGAATGGATGCATTAAGAGGAGACAGAGACCTGCTGAGGAGGGCGAACATTTTAATGGAGGTGAGTACCTCTATTTCCTTTGTGCATTTGTTTTTAGACAACAGTGTATATAAATATAAAACTTTTAAATCAACTATCAATAGAAATTTTAGTACACGTACATTAAAATGTGACTGCAACCATTTTGACTGAATATTCTAGAAATGCTGAAACCGTTAATCACCAATTTCTGCTCTTGTATGTCAGTTTAAGACCTGATAAATGTAATCAACGGAGCCTCTTCTGCCATTTTAGAAAAACAGGAATGCTGTGAATAATCCAGTTTTCTCCTTTAGTGTCAGTAACAAGTGTGAAGCGGTTAACGGAATAAAAGAAATCAGAGGCTTTAATGACTGTAGGCAAGTGTCAAAGCAACTCACTCTGTTTTTCAAGTTTAATGCAAATGTATTTATAGTCAGTGTGGCCTTCAGTATCAATAATGAGACTAGAATTAAGTATTGTCATTAATGATCTCTCTTTTGATTCATCGTTTAATCTGGAAATTTTTCCAAAAAAATAGAGAAAGAAGTCCTTTCACACAGTTTCTCAGAGTCCATGCTGATGGCTTCTTTTATGTGGCCAACATCAAATGTGTTTGAAACAAAATGTCACCCACAGGAAGAATTTGTATAATTTTTGCAAAAATGAGTCAGCAATACAAACTTCTTTTGCATTTTTTTTTTTTTTAGTTTTGGCTTCATCATAGAAACATGATTCTTTTAAATGTAACGCTACACAGTCAAATCACTATAGTTTATAATCCAACAAAAAACACAAAGTCATGAAGTTTTTGACAGCATCTGGGATCATGGTCATTTTTTTTTGCCATTTTTATGATATAACATTTAATACAAAAATTCATATCGCTTTGCCCCCAAAAACATGTTTATCACCGCCAAGTCTTATTGTGGCAGTCGATTCATTTGGCAAGACAAACATTTGTCACACTGAGCTGCAGTTCACGGCACTAACGCCCAAGAACCACTAAGTACTCTTTTATCTGAGTACCAACAAACACCTCAACCTCTGCACATCAATATTGGAGTACCTTGCATAACAATATCTGCAAATGGGGTTAAAAATGAGAAAGAAATCAAAATGAACTACGTCTACCTTTACCAAAGCAAAGGAAACAGTATCTAGTTAGCAGAGATTCATTACAACACTTTACTCAGTGTAGCTTTCTGTTGCATTTGGTTTCCTCTTCCACAAAACTATACATTTTTAAATATATTTTGGCTTAAATCTGGCGCACAGTTGAGGAATACATCTGTTTGGTTTCAGTGGTAATGGTGTTGATCCCTTTACATTTCTCTTTAGCACATGAATAGTTAACTATACAATCTCTGTCTTTAATGTATAAAACATGAGGTAATAATGTTAGACAGGGATGTGACTGTCTAAGGAGCCAGGATGTGTTTGATTACATTAGCTTCATTGCTGCATGGTGGCAATCTCTGCCATGTTCTAGATTATCGTACAGTAAAGAAATAGTTCCACATTTTGGGAAATGTGCTTTTTCGATTTCTTGCTGAGAGCCATATGAGAAGATTGATACCACTGACTTGCCTTTATATTATGCCTGAAAGTGGTTTAGTCTTCCCATTTAACCCTGCAAAAAATAAAAAATAAACATATCTCCCAAGTTTAAAACTATTCTCGTAATTATATGAAATACAAAATATGTCTTGATCACACAGAATAGAACATACCGCGCTCTTCCTTGTTTTGCAATATGTTGAAATCTTCACAAATACGTTTGGTAACAAAGTCTGTAAATTCAGTCCAGTCCTGGGGTCATGACAGACAAAACATTACACGCCTTAGGTATGATCTACACAAAATGTCCAAGCTGTGACAATATAAAGCTCTTCCAGTAAAAGTGGCACTGCTATGGCTTCATTCTGACTAAACAACAGAGCAGTGAGAACACACACAGAGCCTGGGTTCAAAGTGAGTCACATTAGGGGTGATATGGGAGGAGGTAGTAGAGGCACAAGGCCCAATGTCAGTCTGCTTTTTAATGAAAGCCCCGCTCACCTAGAATGAGACAAAGAGAGACCTGATGGAGGTAAGAGCCAAACTAACAAGTGCTGCAACATTTTTATAAAGACAATCATACATTGGGTTTCCCTGAAAGCAGCTTTGGTGTTATATCAACCAGACTTTACAGAGCTTACGTGGGGAAAAAAGGACCCAGTTTATACTGAGAACATTCAGTTTGCACTTGTATGAAATCTTTGTGAGCGCTGATTCCTTCCAGTCTGGTCTCAGTCCGTCTCACTCTGGAGCCCAGCAGGGTTTACTGTCCCGGGGCGTAGGGCCAGCTGATGGAGCTCCCTGATAGCTGCATGTCTCGGATCAGCGTCTCGATGGGCGTCTTGCCCACCAGCCTCATGAAGAAGAGCTGGGAGATGAGGTTGGCTGGCACGGCGCGCAGAGCAGGGAGACGCAGCAGTAAGCGGCCAAAGCGCTGAGGCTGGTTGGGGTACTGCAACCTTTCATACTCCGTCAGGGCAACCTGGGCCTTCTCCTGCAGGGACTCTACATGGGCCGGGTCTGTTAGACCACATGCATCTGCAACACAAAAAATTAGAGGGTGATTTTTAAATATTCTCTTTTAAGTTTGTGGCCTCTCTTATGTGAATTTAGCTGAAATGTTTGTTTTCTTTAAGAAATTGACATTTTGGTAAAAATATATTTATTTGCTTTCTTGCTGAGCAAAGATTGATTCTACTCCCATATCTGTCTGATAAATATGAAGCAACAACCACCAGCTAGTTAGCTTATCTTAGCACAAAGACCTGAAATAAGGACAAATGACAAGCCTGGCTCTGTCCAAAGGTGACAAAAGCCACCTACCAGCTAAGCTAAGAAATAGACCCCTCAGAATCCATGTGATCTTCTCATTCTTTCTCTTTAGCTTTTACACAACAGCTTAAACAAGTGGAACATTTGAACATTACTGAGCTCTAGAAGGCTTAGACGTGCTGGAAGGTGGTTTTGTTAGCTTTGAACACAGCCCAGCAAACCTCTTCCAGTATTTACGTAAAACTAAGCTATCTATCTTCTTGCTATGGTTTTATATTTAATAGACATTCATGAAAGTGTTGTTGCTCTTCTCACCTAATTCTTAGCAGGATTCATATGTCGAACTATTGCCTCAAAAGTAATTCCTTCTTGTTTGTTCCTGTTCAGTGAGGTCGGAGGTCAAACTCCAAATCACAGAATCCTTGGAGCAAGCAAGTATCTGAGAAACCAGAATCTTGTCTGATACCTCAGACAGATAGCTTTGTTTGGGTTTTCAATAAAGAAGCTTGAGGTCAGTTTACAGTCAAGATATCCACTTACAGTAACTTAAAAGTTGGATAACCTTGTGAAATTCTGCCAAACTTACCAGGCGAGAAGAGTGCAATGGCTTTGAGGCAGCTGTACTCAGCAGAGTCCACCTGCAGCCTGTTCAGCTTGTCCACCTGGTCCTGGAAAACCCTGACCTGGTCCATGAAGGACACCACGCGCTCTGCAGACATGGGAGACGAGTGGAAGCCGGCCGCTGCCAGCAGAGGAGCCATGTGCAGAGGCAGAGCAGACTGAGCTGCATTCAGGATGAACAGCTCGCTCCAGCTCAGCCTCAGCAGCGCCACCTGTGGGATGGACGTTTAGAAAGAGTCACCTCCAGCAGTGAGTATGTGTAGGCCTTTTTGTGTTGCCATGGTAGTTAAAGCACACGAGTTACTAATGAGATTTGAAATGTTTTATTCATTTGTCCCAGCCATGACAGTGTGACAGTAATCCAGAGTGCACAGTCGGCTACCAGGACCCTGAAACTGAAGAAGGTAATTCAAATGCAGCCATCATTAGTGTTAATATTTTCACCTTTGCTTTTCCTACTGGGACAAGTCAACATGTCTGCTGGGAGAAAGACCTATTAGAGGTTTAGAAAGATTTTTTTTTTCAAAACCTTGCTTTTTGTGTCTTGGAGGTAGATAGAGGACAATTTCATCTCGTCAGGGGTCTATGAATCTTATACTAGAAAAATCACTTTTTAAGTGAATTTTTCTCAGCTCAAGCCCACACTACAGTCACTTCCTGCATGGTTCCTGCTTAATTTTAAGGTGTTGCAAGTGAACATGAGGTAATAGCACTGGCTGAAGTGAGCAAATCTTTATATACATCTGAATTTAAGGGCTTGACTTTAATCATGTCTAGTACGTGCACTCAAATTCAAAATAGTTAAATGATAATGAAGGTAAAGGAGGTAATGCTTTAATCTGGGCAAATAGATGAATCTATGGGGTCTCCACTGGTGAATACACAATGAGCTTATAGCTTTAACTTGTTGTACAGGAACAGTGTTGTTGTAGTATTATGAACTTGAGATTGAATGCACAATAAATAAATACATAAAAGTCACCAGGTGTTTCTGCACTGACCTGCTCTGAGACTGGGAGCTCTGGAAAATATGGGATGTTTCTGGCCCACTCAATGGTGCTGAAGAGGAGTCGGGCAGCCAGCTCACAGATGCTGTCAATGCCCATGACGGAGGCTCCGCTGGCAGATGCCTGCATCTGGGCCTGGCTGTACGGGGTCCCGTAGCGGCTGCTGGGGTACGGCTCGGCCCGGAGGAGCTGTGAGATGAGCTCTGACACCGGCTGCCCGTTGAAGTAGTCCGCCCCGATGTGTCCTGGACCTGCACCTCCAACTCCTGCTGCCAGAGAGTTTGGGCTGATCCCTGAGTGAGATGGAGGGATGCGACCTCGCTGGACAGCTGCAGAGAGACAGCAGGAGGACACAAATGCTGTGACTGAAAACTCCTGCACTGCTGCTTCGCTTGAAAGAGAAATCCACAGATCCAAAAATGCATGTTTTATTGAAGTGGCAGACCTGTATACAGGCATCTGTATTCTGTATGTACAGGATATATGGACAGGTTCAACAGGGAGTGTTGCTTAAGGTTTTGAACATTTTTTGCTGACTTTTAACAATATGCACTTGTTCAATGACTTGTTGAAGGACCACGGAGGACCATGTTGAATGTGATTGAAACTACTTAAAACAAGAGTTTCCAGTGTTTTGAAAAAGCAGCACAACTACAGCAATAAGTGTAAAGATCAGTTTGACTCATTAAATTATACATTTTCATGATGAAAAGAAAGGAAAGCATGTAGTTTGCATGTAAAGTCCCTTTAGGTTTTTTCCATCTCCCATTTGAAAATTTATCAGGGCAGATAATGAACATTACCAATACGGTCTGAATGGCTTAATTGTTGGACCTTAATCTCACTGCCATAATCATATATTAGTTGTTGAAATAGTCTGCGCACATGTAGCACCTTTTTAACCTTCACCATGTTTGACAAAGTCATCACCTCCCCATTGGAAAAATCTCTAAACCTGCTGCAGGTTGTTGAAGTTCTCAGTAATTGTGACATTTTATTCCCTCTGCGGCTGTCAATTGTTGATGGAAGCAACCGGAGTGTTAAAAGCTGCAAATGAAGTAAAATGAAGACGAAATAATTATAATTGCCAAGAAGGTTTAGATTCTTTGGAAGATATTAAAAGAAAAAGAAACATTTCAATCATATTTAGATGAGAGAGATTTGTTTTAGTGTAGATCTGTATAAAAGTAGTTCTTTTTAATTAATTGGAGAGATTTTTGTTCTTATGATAAAATACAAGGGAGATAAATGAGGATGCCTTGTAATAAATGTCCAAAGAGGCTGTATGAAAATTCCTGGAGTTTTATCCATCCATCCATCCATTCTCTATACACCGCTTTATCCTCACTAGGGTCGCGTGGGGTGCTGGAGCCTATCTCAGCTGACTCGGGCGAAGGCAGGGGACACCCTGGACAGGTCGCCAGTCTGTCGCAGGACAGTTGGAGTTTTAGCGAAGCTAAAAAAAAAAAACAGCACAACCGTCCCCAGCACTATTAATATTTTCTTTGACATCTTCTCTTGATTTATATATACATATATGTATATATATGTCAGGGTAGAGACTGCGATTTGGTAGAATTGGAGTTTCTACCGGTAGAGATTGCGATTGGAGTCTCTACCAGTAGAGACTGCGATCGCAATCTCTACCAGTAGAAACTCCAATCCTACCAGTAGAGATTTGTCAGGGCTAAGGTTAGACTTTTAAGGTTAGGGTCAGGGGTCAGGGCAGGGGTCAGATTTAAAGTTCCATCTCTACTGGTAGGATTGGAGTTTCTACTGGTAGAGATTACAATCGCAAACTCTACTGGTAGAGACTCCAATCGCAATCTCTACTGGTAGAAACTCCAATTCTACTGGTAGAAACTCCAATTCTACTGGTAGAAACTCCAATTCTACTGGTAGAAACTCCAATCGTAGTCTCTACTGGTAGAGACTCCAATCGCAATCTCTACTGGTAGAAACTCCAACTCTACCAAATCGCAGTCTCTACTCTAACATATATATATATTTTAGCTTTACTGTACTTTTTGTAATTCTTCTCCTGCTTCTTTCGTGCCTTATCTGTATTCCATACATGTAAATTTCCTCATGTAGGGATTAAGGTTTTTCTTATTTTATCTCATCTTGATATATAAAAATCAGCAATAACATCCTCACAGCATCTCAGAAATTCTGTACAAATGACAAATATTGTAAAAATGCACTCAATGTCCAGTATCAAAAATAGAATCACTAAATATAAAGCTGTTAACCCTCCTGTTGTCCTCATTTACGGGCACCAAAGAATATTGTTTCCTTGCCTGAAAAAAATCCGAAACTTTTACAAAAAAATTCCCGAAATTTCGGAAAATTTGCAAAACCTTCAGGAAGAAAACTCCAATAATTCCTTAAAAGTTTCCCTTAAAAATTTTATTTTAAAAAATCCAAATTTGGCAAGAAAATTCTTGTAAAAATTTTTTTTTAAAAATAGTAAAAATCTTCCAAAAAAAATCCTAAAATATCTAAAGTGATTACATATATATCAGTAAAACTTTTTATTAATAATTTTTAAATTATTAATATTTTCTTTAAAAACATTCACAAAAATATCAACCAAAATCCAGTGAAATTCGCTGGATTTTGGTTGATTTTTTTGTGACTGTTCTTAAGAAGCATTTTTTCTTTGTTTCCACCAAATAATGTTCAAAGATTTCCCAAAAATGTTGAAAATGTGGACATCAGAAGTTTCACTGTGAAAATATACATATTTTTTCCACATTTTCAAACTTTAAAATGGGTTAATTTTGACTCACTGGACGACACAAGGGTTAATGCAACTGAATAGATCAAAATTGAGAGATAAAAGAGGCTACTCTTCTTAAAAAGTCCGACTACACTCCTTTCATCAGTTGGAAAAATTACATAACACTGTAATGAAGAGTCAGTGGTGTGACTACGTCATTGTAGTCCTCAGATCATAAATCTAATGCCAGAAACCCTTCCCAGGTTAACACACAGCTGCCCTGCATGTACCCAGCTTCTGTTTTAAATTACAGTGAATATTATTTAATTCTGGTGCTAAAGTCTCCCTTATAGCAGTCTGAGCTGCTGCTTTCACGACTGTGCTAAAGGCGAAACAGACATTTCCAGGTAATGTGGAAACAGTGCAACCTGCGTCACAGTCAGCATGGTTCATTAATAACCAGGCCCCACGTAACCCTGGCATGCCGTCACTCCACTGCACAGTATGTATGGCAGAGCGCCTGGTGTCCAGTAACAAACTGAAACACAAGTGGAGTTAAATTGCACTAAAACTCAACTACCACTGACGTTGGTCGATGTGACAGCAACTCAAAGTGCTGAAATACTTTGTGACGTTGCATTCAAGTTACAATCGCTGAAATCCTCTCTCTAAGCTCCTAATCTGAAATTTAAAAATGAACCGTTATTAATTTGTTGTGTAGTATTTTAACCACAGTGTTATTGCAGCACATGGGCAGGTTAGGGGTCAACTTGCTGCTGTGTTTTCCTGTTATGAAAATCCGACATGTTTGCCTTCAGCTGCCATGAAGCTCAGCAGCTGCAGGGAGTCGAGCAGCAGAGTGAAAACACGCTTTGGTTGACAGTATAAATATTGGGTTTGGATGGCTGGTAAATGTCAGTGGTTGTTTCTCTTGAAGTAGGCACATTCTGCGAGTTACCCATTTGTGGTATTTATGGATTAAGTTTGTCTCAGGATTTCTTCAGGCTGCATGAGTCAGTGTGTTCGTGGGTAGATAAAGAAAAGGATGTAATTGTTTTAAATCTCAGTGGTGGAAAGTTACTGAGGACATTTGCTGAAGTATAATTCTAAGACACTTTAACTTTATGTGATGTGCTACATGTGTGTTTGCAGTGTTTGGTTTCTTCTCATTATATAAATATGTCAAAATATGCTTCATTATTCATATCGGAACTAATCAGAAGCATGAAATAATTAAAATTACATCATCCTCAGTCAGCTTCAACATTAATATACTTCTTATATGTTAATGCGGTAATAATGGTAATGTGTTGATGTTGTTATTGAAGTTACTCTTCCGTTAAAACCATGACCACATTTTTGGTTTTTATACTTTAAAAAAAATGATTTTACCTCGTATTATTTCTATTTTAACTTAAAACTGCATTCGTTCTATTAGAAGGGTTTCTGCAACAAGTTGAAAATGCAGCATTCAGAGCACTTAAAGCTGATTTAACAAGCTTATTTATACATGATCATTACAAAACCTGCATTTAATGACCAGTATGTTCACTGTTTTTGTTCTCTGCCAGCTTCTGTATTAAATTGCTTTTTAGCTGCTAAATGTTCTGCCATGTCCAGCAGCAGGGTGGATTTATCAGGACCTTTTGTTGAAAGCAGCTGAATACTGTGTTAGGAAATGAGAGCGGTGAGAGTGAACCAAAACACTACATTTCAGACCAAAACACTGAGTTGAAAGGCGTTAAAATGTTCCACACTACTGGAGGAAAAATGATCTGTGATTACTGATCACTGTCATATGACTTGTAGCCATGTGGTCCATTTTAAAAAATTAAATATTATTTAGTTCAGCTTTAATTGAAAGAGCACCGCAATAGTAACTTCACATAAATATTTGATCTTTAAAATTAGCTCTTAGAGTTTAATCCCTTGTCTGCTAAAAAAAAAGAAGCCCCTTTAGCCTGCTGTGTATGAGGACGAACAGTTTTGGTACCTTCTTTCCGCATCCCGACACGGAAACATTTCTTCAGACGACAGTATTGGCACTGGTTGCGGTGATGCTGGTCGATTTGGCATTCTCGATTTGATCTGCACAAAACACAAAACATTTAAGGCAGTGAGTCGAAACCATGTAGGATGCACATTCATGATAATGACCAGGAAATTGCTCGCTGAGCTTCAATAACTTTCCAGTAGGAAAATGAAATTTGCATTTATATGCCCTGTCTCCCCCGTCTCCCACTGACCCCTATGATGAGTGAACTGTGTGAGCTGGCGTGGCTGAAAAGCTATCGAGGCTGTGACCTTTGTAAATCATCAGCCCTGCACGCCCTCGTGTTGCCTTTTACAGCAGGTTGAGGTCTGCCAACATTTCACAGTGAGCTCTTTTTAGAGCCGTGGATGTTGGAAACCGGCTTAAAAGAAGTCTTCCATTCAGACTTAATGCATTATTACGGGGGAAGAAATAATTGCGTTCAGTAGCTGTGAGAGGTCTTGGTAAGAGCAGAGCACTGAGTTGCAACATTATGTTCTGTGGTGAAGAATAATGGGAATGTTGACCTTCTGAGGCAATCCATCCTCACATGACTGACCTTCAGGGCTTTCATTTCTGTGCTTTTTTCCCCCCTTTTTGTCTGAGGGCTGTTTGTGAGATGTAGCCAAGGTTGGAACATAACATTCTGGAGTGAGAAATGGACCACTGTGCTGCGTCCTTTATCAATGTGAATGTGTACATAACGGCTTATAAAAGAGCAAGTCGCCTCAACTTTAAGACCTCCATGTTTAGCATCTATTAGCAGTATATAAACATTCAACTGATGATAAAGCGCAATATGATGCAGTTACGTCCAGATTTAGGGACATTTTCAGATGTTGGTGGTTCTAACTTTTGATTAACAGGCATATTTTGCATTTTTATTAATATGTTTCACTATATTCCCATCATGCCTCCACTTAAAGGAGTTGCAGCTGCTGATTTATATATTAATCAACACTTATTTGCATTTGACTACAATATGATGTGTTATAAACTATTCATTACATGTGTTGTGTTAAGAAAAGGCAGGTTAAGTCCAACTAAAACATTGTTCTGGACTCTTCCAGCAGCTCCTACCTGCAGGAGTAGCTCAGGTTCCTTCTGATGCTCCTCTTGAAGAAGCTCTTGCAGCCCTCGCAGGTGAACACGCCGTAATGTTTCCCGCTGGACTTGTCCCCACACACCACACAGTCCACCACACAGGCCTTGTCCTCGTCCCCAACGTCCACATCGCTGCTCCCGGCCTGCGGCGATCCGTCCTCCTCCTCCCTCCTCAGGTAAGCCTTCTCTCCAAGTCCGTTAGTGTCCCCGTTGGGGTTCCCCCATCCCCCGCTCACCATGGCCATATTCTCTGAGACACACAGTCCTGAGAGTGGATCATACACAGACCCGCCCTGTCCCACCGGCTTCCAGCTACCCTCAAAGTCTAAAATACTGACTCCAGACTCAAAGACAGCCGCTACAGGTTTGAATTCAAGGAAGGTTTAATCCAAAAATATCTAAAAGCTGAGAGAAATTCAGTCCGGACTCCCCCTGTGTTGACCTTTCTCCCCTTTGCCGTCTGGTTAGGCTGACCTGGATGTCTTTCCACTGCTGTTTTCCCTCACTTCGTTAATCCCTCTGGTCTCTCTGTTCTTGTTTCCACCCTTCTGTTTTCTGCCCTGACCTCTGAGCAGTGGCTCCCGAGGTCTGAGAAAAACTTCAGACGCACATCGAGTGGTTCAGAGTTCAGGCAGGAGAAAAGGGTGCAGCCTTGCTCTTTTCACAGGAAACAATAAATTACACTTAGACTCCCTCTCTCTTTCTCCCTCCCTCTCACTTTCTTTCTATTTCTTCCCCCTTGACAGAAAATAAAGCTGCCTCACCTATCCCTAAAGCAGAGTGAGGAGTCACAAAACAGAGTCGCTCTTGAAATGAAAAAGACGCTGTGCGCCTCTCTCACGCACGACTTTCTCCCAGAAGGACAAGCAGGAGGGAGGAAAATACAACACAGCTCTCCTTCAGGCAGGGTTAAACTGCCCTGCCCTCTCCTCCAAGTTATAAACTAGTCCAACCAGTTCTTGCTGTGCTGAGGTGTTATCTGCTGATCTGAGGCAGTTCTAGTCTAGACTCACTCTTGACTTGTCGAGGCTGTTATAAAAGCAGAGGTGATAGTGATGAAGAGGAAAAATAAGGTAGTATTATGCCTTGGAAATGTTGGAGCCAAAAGAAAAGGAATCTGTACAGTTTGGGCTGTTAGATCTGCTCCTTTCCTCTGAGTTCTGAGAAGACTTGGCCGCTTCAGCTTTTATACACAAGTATTTTGTCTCAGTAACACCTTTGTGCTGCTGTAGATAACCAAAAATATCCAGTATGTAGATTCCACGTTTGATATTAAAACAAGGAGAGTACAGAAGAAAACAATACACTCTTTCACTCCCAGAATAATTTCTCAGTTGTCCATCACAGAAGTCCTCCTGTTCTGTCTTCTGTGGTGAAAATTATGTTTTCTTGTGGCTCCTCCAAGTCTTTCAAAGTCAGTGGTGTCAGAGGATCAAATGTCAGAGAAAAAGCAACAAGCCAAAACAAAAGCAGACTTGAGAAACCTCCTTAGTCACAGTTGCTTCTCCTCTCTGAAAGCTTCCCAAAGTGGTGTCTCTGTCTTCTTTTTTCTTGTTTTGTCAGTGCTTGTCCATCCAGCAGTAACAACCAGAGGCCAGAACCTCTCTGCATTCCCTGTCAGCGAGTCACGGTGTACTGTTGCACTCTTTTTTATTCTGCCCGTCCTTTTTTCTTTCCTTTCCGCCTTTCTTTCTTTTTGCCGGCCCCGGCAGGAATAAATTAGGCAAACAAGCACAGGAAAAACACGGTCACAGACCTTTTAGTGAAAGCCAGACGCTGCCGTGGAGAGCAGCCCAGAGATAGCCTCCTCTCTCTCAATCCCCTCTCTGTGTCTGAGCTTCACTCCCTCCTTTAGGGAGAGTGAGCGTGTGTCTGTGTGCTGAGGGATTTGACACTGCTATTCAAGCCCTGCTGTTGCCATGGCGCTGGATGCCTTATAAGGCCAGTGGAGTCAAAGAGCACAGAGTGGGCTGCAGCCGCACACTAACACTCACATGCACACAGAAAGAATGCCTGGCTGCCTGACTGGCTGCCTGTTTCCCCCTGACCCCGGGCCAGCCTGGGAGCAAAGGGGGGAGTTAACCTCAACACTGCCGTAAGACAAAGAGGGAGGGGGGGAGTGGACACACAGCGAGCGTATGGCACTCACACTCATGTTCTCCACTCCATTCTAATCCCAAAGACTTCCTCCGACTTCGTTGACCCAATAATAACAGGGAGCGCCTGTTGTTGTTGTTGAGCAACTTGTCAAAAGGTTACATGATATGTCACCGGCTGCTTTTCACACCTGCTGCACACACTCACAGGTCTGTGTGAGGGATGCCACACACCCACCGGCTCTGCTTATGTTTCTGTATGCACCTTTTCAGTAACCTTGCCAGCAAGTTGATTTCTTGCGATATTTGTGAGTTCACAAATCTCTCAAGAAACCATCTTGCCCCGCTCCCGCTTTCACTGTTCGGACAGAGCCAAGTTGGCACGGGCCAATCACGCAGCAGTATTCGTGTGTGGGGCGGGATATCCGGGTGTGAAGACGACACCAAGCGCCAGTAGATCAAAACAAACACGGCAACAGAGGACAACGATCGTGTAGATGCTGCTATTAAGTCAGTTTTAGCTGAATCTCCTATCGCTTCTTTGAAGGAAGAACAACGAGAGGCGCTTTGCGCATTTCTGGGTAGTAAAGATGTTTGTGCGTTTTTTACCTAGGGGTTTCGGTAAGAGTTTAATCTACCAATTGGCTCCGCTCGTTGTGAAGATCCCGCGATTGGCTAAAAACAAACCTGTCAGAGGCGGGACATACTGTTGCATTGTCCAATCCGTGCCTCTTTCCTCTGAACGGATTTACATGGAGCGGTCCCAGATTGATATTGTGGAGTACTATCAAGTACTACACAATTATTAATCTGGCTATTGCCAGGTTACCTTTTCAGAGGGGCTATTTAGTATTACCTGCCCATTAAGTTATTAGACTTGCAAGAGAGAGACTCAAGAAAGGAGGCTGGGCATGATATTTCTCCTTATGATATACCCCTCATATCAACAGAAACCTTAAAAATGGCACATTCACCACTTTGAAAGACTTGAATAGAAATTATAAACTTTATTTCTACAGCGTCTTTCAAAGCTGGAGTTACAAGGTGCTTTACAAAACGTTACAGCAATAATGAAACACTAGTAAAAACAGTAGAACATTTAAAAAAAGCAATATAAAACATTAGAAATATAATCAAATGTTGTCAAACTGACAACAAGCTGTTTCAGACCGTTGGTGTTAAAACAGTAAAAGAATGGTCCACCTTTGTTTCAAGCCTGGATTGTGGGACTTTGAACAGTAATTGATTATCCGATCTGATGGGTCTGGAAGCAGAAAAAGGTTCCGACAGTTCTGCGATGACGCCTCGAGCCAGATCGTGTAGAAATTTAAAAGTAATCAGAGAACCTGAAATTAAATTCTGTACCAAGCTGGTGCCAGTGTGGTTAAACCAGCACCTGAGTTATGTGTGGACACTGTATCACACATGCATCATCCCTCAATCAAATCAGCAGAACCTGACCCAAGTGCAATATCACGTGTGTACAGATGTATAACCTGTTCTGGAAAAACACTTTTTAAACACTGTTTTGAGGCAAAATCGCCAAACTTTCAAAGGTTTTTATCAGATCGGACTGTTGCATGGAGGAGCTGTAAGTGCTGGGGTTTTTTTATCCTGGTGACTATTTAAATTGCGGTTAGAACACTTTTCTCACTCATTTACATAAGAGCCTGGTCTCGTTAGTCCAAAATAGCTGCCCAGGGGCCTTATAAAGAGGGCTGCCAAGTGGTGGGACTTGTCTGGAAGGACTTTGGTTCTGATGCTCAGTGCCAATGCAGGAAGCAAATTAGCATGTTGAGATTTTTGCATGAGATGTAAATATTTTTTGCATCAAATGCAACTCGGCATTTGGGAGAATAATCCGCTTTCAGACTTTACGTATATTGAACATTTGTGTGGAAAGAAAATCAGTGTCTTCAAGCCCAGACTAAATGACAGCATCAGTGTTATGTCCAAGCACATAGTAATTATATTTCTATACTATTTTTTTTTAACTTAAATCACAGTTGTTACCTGGACTGTGGATGTGGAGATAAAAGTTTAAAGATAAAAGATTTGGGTCTGCCTCCTGATTCAAGCATTTGTTTCCGTTCATGGGATTAAAGAAATGTTAATAAAGAAAACATGCCTTTATTATCAGTCCCTTTTTAAAGTGACTTTATCAATGTTTAATCAAATCTGCAATCTTTAGCTAATGTAAACTGTGTGCTTTTAGTTGTAGCAAAAAGTTTCAAAAAGATTTTGTTGCTACAAGTGGATATTCCTGGAAAATAAATGAATAATTAACAGCAGCCCCTCATTATGGAGATGAAAGGTGCAGATTAGAGATGTATGCACGGACTTTTTATTAGATGTTCTTACAAACAATTACGAAAACATCAATTTTCACATGTTAAAATAGAGATATTCTCAGTAACTGAGACTGTAAGTGGTTCATGACGCAAACAAAAACGCTGTAATGTGGGCATACTGCATCTGAAATCTAAGTGTGATTCACTGCATGACTCATCCATCCATCGTCTTGGCAGTGGGCAGAGCTCCTGTGGAATTCCTGGCCTGCTTTCTCTGCCACACCAACAGCATTGTCATGTGAAGGTCTCCATGAAAAGGGGAGGACAAAATAAACAAGCAGAGCCTCCAACCAAGGTTTCCAATAACAGCCTCCAAACGCAGAAAAACCTTTCGCAGAGTGAGCTCCCAAACCCGCCCGCTTTAAAGAACCTCTGTTCACCAAAAAGTGTTTGCTCATCACATGGGTTTACAGGAATTCCCCTTGAATGACAAAACATGTTGTCCCATTGGTCTTCAAAAGAACACATTGTCTCTAGGAAGATTTACTAAACGCCAGAGGAGCAAAGATAAAGATAGATTGATAGAAGTGTTGGCAGGAGGCGAGAAGATTTCTGTTTTTCAGCCTTGTAAATGTGACCATTCGGTAACTTTAACCTACATCCGTCACAGCGAGACTCATTCTGCATGGATAGGCCTTTTGTTTGGTTAAGAGGTTATCAGCGACCACGCTAAGCTGCTGTTAGTTGAATTAGTGCTTTTCCTTTAAGCCTCAGTGTGTATCAGCAGAGGTCGGACCTGCACTCCGCCGTCGCTACATAGATGTGGATGTAGACTTGAATGTAGTTTCTCTGTAGTTTTAGCTCTCAATCAATGTTTGGAGAATGAGAACAGTGAACACGATCTTGAGGAAAGAACTTTTGAGAATGTTAAAACGTCCAAGAAAGTGGCAAATTAAATAATTAGATCAGTTACATGTTTGAAAGTGAACAGCTTTTGGGCAAACACTGATCTGAATCAATGATTAAGTCTATTAATGCACAGAGTTGAAACCAAATGACAACAAGCAAAGTTTTCCTTCTTGTTGTCAGTGATGGAAGAAGTATTGAGATCCTTTACTTAGATAAAAATACTAATACCACACTGTTAAAATACTCAAAACCTTACTTACGTATATAACAGCATGAAGGTGTCATCAGCAAAATGTACTTAAAGTATGAAAAGAAAAGCAGTGTTTATGCAGTAAAATGGTCCCTGTTGGTGCTTTACATTAATATTGATGGTATGTTTAAGCTTGAGCTTTTTAAGACGGATTGATTTACTGTTGGATAGATAAATATACAGTCATGCATCATATTCTACAAGATCATCGTATGTTTGCAGTGTCTGTCTCCTGTGAAGAGTCAAAAAAGTTTTCATGAGCTCAGACAAACAGCCCTGTCCTCAGCTTTGTGAAGGTTTCCTAAAATAGTGAATAGTTTTAACAGTTTAACACTTATTTTGAGAAGTAGGATCATTTTTTTTAACTCATAAAGGAGCACTTAGTCATTCAGTTTACATTGAAAATCACCAAATTTGAAGATGTGTGGTTTTCCATGGACATGAAGGGTATGAATAATCTACACTCTTAGATCAATGTAGTGGAGTACAAAACATAAAATTTAAATAAAAGTACCTAGTTTCATTCCACTACTGGCTGTTGTACTTTTACTCCAGAATTTATTCAATCCCATGCTGTGCTTAAAAAGGTGAAGACAGACAGTATTGTGTGTACCTGAACAGTGCAGTAAAATAAGTTCATGAGGAAAAAATAGCAAACAAATGATTCTCAATAGCTGTGATAGTAGCTGTTTATAGGGTGTGATCAGTTTGGATTAAACGCAGTAGGGTGTGGATGAAGAGCAGATTAAATCATTGACCTTTCTGTCGTCATCTGTTGCTTTTGCGGGTTTTTTTTTTTTTTTTTAGTTTGTAGTGTCAGAGCTGGAGTGTCCGTACATGTGCCTCACAGTGCATGAGCCTGACAGATCTGGGAGTTAGCGGAGGTGTGTGTGTGTGTGTGTGTGTGTGTGTGTGTGTGTGTGTGTGTGTGTGTGCTTTGCTCTTTGAACTGCAGGTCAGGAATGCAGCTGCTCTCAGTGTGAAGTCGACTGTGGTGAAGTCTGTGCATTCTTGACACGGTGAGGAGTCACTGGAGTGAAGCAGACTAACCTTCAGTGTGCTCACCTGAACACCACAACACACAGGTCGTGAACACACACCTCAGATTCACCCGAAGCTTCCTTTAAAGTCCCTCCCTGCAACAACATTTAGTTTCCAGTGCTTCACTGGAGCTGCGGTATTTGACATTTACATCAGATATCATGGAGGCTGAGCTGCTACACTGACTAACCGAGTGCTGATGTGCATTTAGTATGGATCAGAAACGGATTACAAACCCTATAAGAGCACGGTGAAAGGCTAGCAACATCCAACGTCTTTCCTGTTAAAGGGGTTAATCTGCAGCTTTGTGGATTTTTTGTCATTTAAAAAGTGATCATTATTTATTTATTTTTTTATCAGTGAACTAGTACTAGTAGTAGAGTGTATTAAGAGTCACCCATCTGTGGACCCACTGGAGTCAGCAGACTATACTACACATGACCTTATGAGTATTTTGGTCATCAAGGAAGTGAAAGTGCAAAATTTGCAATGCCTATATTTATTTAGGGCTTTTTGGCAGACTTGTACATTCAGGTCAAATCTGTTGGAGCTCTGTCAGCTGTAGGATCCACTGAACTATAATCACCTGTTATCAGAGGTTCACATTTCTCTCTTCACCTGAACAGAGGAGGCTTGTGTCCGTGTATCTGATGATGATTTAAACAGAAATAATTGATGCTCCCTCACTGACCTTGAACTGGTGCACAAGCTCGCTTTTAGCAGAATGTGTTTTAAAGTTCTAACCAATAATAGCAAAAAAAAAAAAGAAGGGGAATTCCAAAGACACTGACTTTGACCCCAGTTTGAGACGGCTGTCTGTAGATGTAGTTCTGAGTATTAGACTGAAAGTGTGTTAACTGCATTAGTTAATGTGCTGAGGAATTTGCAAACTGGGGTTAAACTTTAACTCTGAAGAGTAACTGTGGGTGAATGCTGCATGAACACATGACTCCCTGCTCCTTCTTCATTAGCCCCACTGCCCTTTGGCCCAGAGGCCAGAGGAAAAATCATCTTCTCTTCCTCCCTCTCTCTCTCCCTCTCTCTCTCTCTCTCTCTCTCTCTCTCTCTCTCTCTCTCTCTCTCCCTCTCTCTCTCTCTCTCTCTCTCTCTCTCTCTCTCTCTCTCTCTCTCTCTCTCTCTCTCTCCACTCTGTCCCTCCTCAGGCCTTTGACCTCGAATGAATGACGGAGCAATTTAAAATAAACAGGGCAGTAGAACCTGCCAAAGAAAAACATCTGCTGGGGTGACTCCAGAGCAGCACACGGTGTGCAATCAATATTTGCCCTCCTCTCCGCCCAGGACCTGCTGGAGGTGGTGGGAAACTTCCCATTTGGTGTGTTTTGTTGTCATTTAAATCAGCTATCTAGTGCTCACTGTGAACGAGGAATCAAACCATTGTCTGTTGAAGAGTCAATTGAGCTGTTTACTGTAGCAGCCGTGGAGCTTTTCCCTCCGTGTGTTCTCTATTGAGATAAGATTCATTTTTGGATGTAGCTCATGTAGGAAAATAAGCCTTGGCTTTGGTTTGACTGAACCACTTGAACCCTGATGTTAACAGTGATTCTGCTTGGTCTTTCCTTAGCCTCAAAACTAGACAATCATTTCCATTATATTATGCTCTATAGTTTGTTTGTTTTTTCTTCCCAAGAACCTTGTTTCATGTTAGTAATGAATTCATGATTGAAGATACGAAGAATTATGCTTAGTTGCGTCCTTGGTGAGAGTTAGATGACGTTATTGTGACCATGTACATGTTTGGCGCCGTGAGGCAGTTAGCTTAGCAGGAAGAAATGCATGTATATTGTTTGTGTGCACCAAACAGCAATGTAAAGGGGAAAGTCACCTGGAAACTCCAAGTGTGCACTGTGCCAGGCTGGTGTTCACCAAAAAAAAGTTGCAACGCACGCAATCATGCAAAATCATAGACAATTGTTATTACAGGTCTGGTTGTGTGTGGCGTAAACAAGCAGGATGCAACATGTTCAGTGAGCTGAGGTGGTGCTGGTGGGCCTATTTTTGAACTCTGGGTAATGTCAGGCTCACTAATTCTACTTGATTATATGCTGAGCTTCATGCACAGATGTGAGAATATAGCGACCTGTAGTACTAACGCTTGGCAAGTTAAAAAGAGCACAAATCTCATGCTATTCTTTAAATACCGCAGTTCAACAATTCACATTCACAAATTTCAAACTTCTTTCTGTCTGTCGTCTAAACAGGCACATGCTTGTTGAGTTGGACTTCACAGTAGTTTCACTAGAAGATTCCAATGAACCAAATTCTCCCAAGCTTTTAGTCTTTTTTAGTGTCATAGGGTGAGAGTGTTAAAGGTGCAGTCTGCAATTCTGGAGGAAGACTGTTGATATTTAGCCAGTTTGCATATTTACATAGCATGCGTTAGATTTACCGTCAAAGCGCAGCGACAGTGAGGGATGGAGTTGACAGGAGGACAAGAACGGAGGCTGCAGTGTTTCCCTGTATTCTGTGCATGATTATGAATGTGCACAGGATGCAGTGCAATAATATTGTGGGGATCAGTCAAAGCTACTGTGTCTGTTTTCCATATTTACAGATCATATGTACCAAAGCACTGGACCCACACAGTGTACAGGCAGCAGCAGTGAGGGGAGACTCACTGGATGTTGTATACTCCACCTTTAAGAGGTGAATATAAAATAATGCAGCTATCAGATATCTATTATATAGACCAAAATGCAATGTATGATTTTTTTCTGTCTTTATTTGTACATAATGAACAGAAATGCTACAATCCGTCTAGAGACTACTCAGCACATGACATCCTTCCTAACCGTTCAATGTCACTGAAAGTTCAACAGATTGTGGCCTTCTGTCCTGTGTGGCACCGGTCTGCCAGGTCGAGCTTTGAATATTCAAATATAAAATTGATTTATGGCAGCGCTGTCATATCAGTCTAAAGATTTGAGGTCTCTCTTGTATCACTGCTTTGATGTGCACGTAAGGCCACAGAGATCAGCACTGCTTTGTTGTCTTGTCATAATGGAAATGTCATGAACAATACATCAAAATAATTACATCCATGACCTTCATAGCTCTCAGTCAGTCAACATGACACATGGCATCATGGGAAATGTTGGGATCTCGGCTTGATTTTAAAACAAACCTGATGGTTTGAGGTGTGGCTGTGCAGACAGTTAGTAAACGGATGGGGTTAACGAGGCTGCTGTGTACCAACTAGCATTACTTAAGAACTATTTAGCTCAGTGTTTTGCCCTGGGTGTAAGATGATTACCGCTGACAGGTTGCCAATATGTAGTGAGTGGATAAGCTATTTAAAAGCTGACCCTCTTTGCTTTGTGCCATTTAACAGAACTGACATTTTCAGACGTGGTTTTAACCTAACGCCGTAACAATTTGGTCATGTTGCAATCTTCCAACTTCAATCTCTTGTAAATCTGTGTGCAATCTGTCCCTGACTGTGCCCTCTGCTCTCAGCCAGACATCGCCCATAAGTCAACTAAGGTGCTTAGGATGACAGAAAATTAACCTAATCAGCTTAGTGAAGACGACTCAAATGCTTTAACAGGATTAGATCAAGGCCACGCCCCCTGCCATCTTTTCCCTCCAAACACCTTATTACTGTAATCTAGTTAAGGACGTAGGTACGTATCAGCATCAGTAGGGTCACAACAACCTTGGTGAACGAGGAAATTACTGTAAGGAGGGAACAAAACAAAACAACTTCTGCGCTTTTACATCTAACTAGCTTCAGATTACCTCATAGAATTGCTTGTTTTCTGAACATCCAGTGATTACCTTTAATCCTGATGCCTTACAGTAATTTAATGCTTCATCTTCATCACCTCACCTAAACCCTGGAGATGCATCTGTTTCCCCATCAGCCTGCTCTTCAATCTGTTTCTGGCATCCAAAATAGTTCAGTAATGGTGACGTGTTCATGGGATTTTTTGTTTGGCTGAAATTCATTATCATCTCTGTGCAACAAAGATAAATATTTGAACTTTTTTTTCTGTGAAATGAGTCATTTTCTGCCTTAAATAGCTTATATATAGCTCCACTGTTAGCTTCTATGTCTGCTTAACAGCAGTCAGTGATCAGTGGTGTGAACTCTGGATATCCTCTCCTGATGTTATGTGATGCAGTCTCAGTTTACAACAACACTTATGTTTACAATCTCTCTGCTGTTATTCATTAAACCCTTAAGAACTCATCTCAGTGTGTCAGAGTTACGTATTTAGGATTGTTTTTTTCCATTAAAAGAATGCATTTCTGCCTTAAAATGGCCTACATCTGACTCTACACTGTTGATTCATTTAAAATATGCAGATCTTTGAAGTCTCTGCCTGCACTTACACCAGTTGTTGCAGCTTGAGCACACCATTTCACCTAATATTCTGCTCAAACACTGCTACAGCACATCATTTTTGGTTGTAACGCAGGAGCAGTTCAGTCACATTTGTCCTGAAGAAGCATAACGATTCAGGACGTTCCACTCTGCAAGTTGACATCACTGATTTTTTGAATCTGTTAGGGACAAAACTCCAGAAATCTGAATCTGTGTTTTTTAGATCGTCACACTGAAGCTGCAGTTTTAAGGTGGAAATGCCCAGCCATGCCTGATTGTTCACTGGAGTAAGTCATCTGAAAAACAGAACTTTTGTCCACAATAACACAGGATCCATACTGAAAAGTAAAATTCACTGTTGCCTACGGACACAATACAAGATTCAATCTGTGTGTCAGTATAAGAATGGTGTCTTCCCCATTTAGCCTACATACACAAATAGTTTGTTGCTTTTTGTAGCTACAGCCTCTCACTCATTAGCTACAAATGGCAAAGACAATCCAATTAGCGATAGTGGGTTAAGGAGGCAGGACTTACAATGGAAAATGGGATCTGTTACCTTTGCTTGTGTGCCAAATACATTGAAAGTAGTTCCATTGTAGTGTATTTATAAGATTTTGCAAGGGACAATTCAGTAATAACTGTACATTAATGTATTGATAATAACATGCCCATTTCTAACAAATTCTGCACCCTTAAGTCTCGTAATTTCCACTACCAACTAAAACAGGCTGGTGTTCCCAAATCTGTTACCAGTACTTGTTGTGTACAAAAACTTCATATTTTCTGGAAAAAGGAAATAAAACACAGGCTATATCCATGTACACAGGGTAGATCAGCAGATCAAGATACACTGCAATAAATGTTATTTGGTGAAAATCGTCTATATCTGTTGTTGCACAGCTGTGTGACAAGAATAAAACATGAATAATTAACCCTTTTTATCGAAGTTTCAAGTATCTTATGTGAAATGATTTCCATTCCACACTGCAGTCAGTGGACACCAGAGGATAAGCAAACAATTTCCTCTGAGAAGTTGTAGAGCCCCAGTAGACTAAGAGTTCCATCCTCAGTGTCACCGTAATTCACTGTCATCTTTCTGCTTCCAAACTGTTTTATGAAGACAGAAAATGTGACAAGAAATCTGAAAATTTAACAATAATGTGATTTGAAGGTCTATAAAAATGGCATGGTCTTTTGACGAAAGTCATTTGTCCTGAAAAATGAATTTCATATCAGACTGTTTTATTTTATGTAAATATGGATGAGTGACAGTTTGTAGACAATGGGCCTATTTGAGGTTTTTAGTGAGGCAGGTCTGAGGACACCTCTGACTGCAGGTAGACACTGGTTTTAATGACTCCAGTATTGAACTGAAAGGCTGTTGCTCACAGGAGGCAGAGTTGAAACCTAAATGTTAGGATTCAAACAAAATAAAATAAACACTCCAGTTGTTTTGGAGGTGTTTAACATTTAAAAAATGTTGTAGTTTGACTTGTCTACACACACCACAGCTCTCTTTTAATTGTGCTAATTTATGATTTTCTCAGGTTCTGTATCTGAACAAATGATACAAATCAGTTGTGTGAAAACAATTCTTTAGAAATGTCTTTGAGGATTTTTTAAAAATTTGGCTCAAACATTCATTAACTGATTAGGATTTGGTGGTCAGAGATCACTGTGATGTCACAAAACATGCGTTTGTAGACAGCTCAAGCATTCATGCACTAATTATGACCAAAATTCTCTCAAATGTCTTATAGGATAAAATGATGAAGTGATAACATTTTAGATCCAAAAGGCCAACTTCAAGGCGACAATATATTGTTTAAATTCCTGGCTGTTAAAACCACCTTAAATCTGTGGTGGCTGCTTCAATTTTATGTGCTGCTGAGTTTAAAATGTGTGTGACACATCCACATTTTACAATTTACTTTAAAAACAATATCTACATTTGACATGTTCTGTGCTGTCATGGCTACAATCTTCTATCAGAATCAGTTTTATTAGTGAAGTGTGAGTACACCAAAGAATTTTAACTTTGTTTTTTGTTTCTCAATGAACTTTCACACGTCAGAATCTTCAGGTATTACATGAGTGTAGACAGACATAGATGTAAACATGAACTTGAATTATTGGTAGTGGCGCACATCTCTGAGGTGGTGATTCTAGTTTTCTCTTATTTTGTGTATGTTTAGTTTCTGGAGCTACACTACCTGTCCAAAAAAAACAAGGTTGCCGCTTTGATTTAACTAAGCAAATAGGTAGGAGCCTTCCATTGGATAATTACTGCAGTGATATAGCTTCAGCTGCAACAACTTTTTTAACTCTAGCTGATGCAGTGAGGAGCTTCACATTTTTTAAACAACCATGGAATACATATCCTGTGGTCATGGAAAGGATGTTAATCTGTTTCAAAAGGGTTAAATTATTGGCCTGCATCAAGCAAAGAAAACAACTAAGGAGGTTAACCTTTTAATGCACAACATGGGCCATTGAATATGGGTCACTTTTGACCCATTTTGTGCATCAAAGGGCTAAGAAGCATCCAATGCATTATTAAAACCTGGAAGGATAGGGGTGAATCATCATGCTGGAGAAACAAATGTGGCTGGTCATGTGGTCTGATGAGTCCAGATTTACCCTGTTCTAGAGTGATGGGGAGATCAGGGTAAGAAGAGAGGCAGATGAAGAGACACACTCATCATGGCTAGTGCCTACAAGCCTGTGAGGTTAGGGTTATGATCTCGGGCTGGCCAGGTTCAGCAACATTACAACCCGGTCTCACGGGGATTCGTGAAACTGTCACGTAAGTTTTAGTTTCGGTTTCGTGCGCACCAACACGATTTCGTCATGTTTTTCGTGCCGCTCACCACGAAATGTTTTTCGCTGTGGTAATCACATCTGAAAGTGGTTTATACCGGCGGATTCATGACGATCTAAGCTGTCCATCGGCGTATACTGCTTGTGTGATTGCGTTTGCGGCCGCCGGCCGCCGGACATTCTTGAAATTCCTATGCAAATTGGTAAGTGTACCACCGGCTTATGGTTAGGTTATGGTTAGGTTATGGTTAGGGTTATGGTTAGGGTTATGTTTAGGGACGATGTCATGCAAAATATAGCGTTGGATTCGCCATGGTTTTACATTAAAAATATAATATACACATTCTTTTGAAATACGTTCTGAGTGGCACGAAAAGTCCGCCGTTTAAAATACATTGGTGCGCATTTCGTGGTGAGCGGCACGAAAAACATGACGAAATCGTGTTGGTGCGCACGAAGCCTAAACAAAATTTACGTGACAGTTTCACGAATCCCCGTGAGATCGGGCTGAACATTATGTTCCCAAAGAGTGAGGTCAGCTGACTACCTGAATGTACTGAATGACCAGGTCTTTCCATCAGAGGAGTTTTTTTCCCTGATGACATGGACATGTTCTAAGATGACAATGTCAGGATTCATGAGGCTCACATTGGGAATGAGTGGTTCAAGGAGCATGAGACACCATTTTCACACCTGGATTGGCCTTCACAGAGTCCAGACCTCGGCCCCATTGGGAATCTTTGGAATGCACAATGGTCCGACTCTCCCATCATCATCAATATAAGGTCTTGGTAGAAAATGAATGTAACTCTGAACTTTGCAGGATCTTATGCCACAGTGAATGTGTGCCATACTCAATGGTAAAGGCAGTCCAATAAGATATGAGCGTGTTGGACGGGCAGTGTATCTTTGGTGTTGTTCTGTACCCTTTTCTGCCTCACTCTTACCCTCACACCAACCAGTCGAGGCAGCTGTCTGCACTCCCTGAGCCTGGTTCTGTTGGATATTCTTTAATGTTATAAGGGAGTTTTTCTTCCCATTGCCACCAAAGTGCTGCTCAAAGGGAATCGATCTGCTGACTGCAGAGGTGACAGTGTATATCAGATGCTTATTTGGATTATGTGCAGACAGACTTCTGCATTTGTTCTGTTTTTGCACTGATTTAGTCACACTTTCTTTTAATTTGTTGGCATTGATATGAAGGAATCAGTCCTAAAAAATTTTTGTTATGAGTTGTTTAACTTTGTAAAATACCCCAACATGGAACACGACACACTGTGATACTATATGTAGCTGATGTTCCAAAGAGACACAACAGAGCAGGAACACGATGTAAAAGATAACTTCATAACATATCCTTCTTAATGACCAAGCACTATGCGGATACTCTGCTATTATAAAACTGTCAGCCTCATAGTGAACTTCTTCATTCATTTGCCTATTTATTTGGATCCCCTTTCATGAAGTCAGTCGGTGTGAGATAAGAGGATGCAGAGGATAGGGATAGATGGAAGCAGATGATTCACTGTGGCGACTCCTGAAGGGAAAAGAAGAAAAACATTTGGATCGACTTTAGATGTTATGAACAGCAGCTGCTGTAATCAGTCTCATATTATTATGTAAATACAAGTAAGCCAATATAACATTACATAGATGTATGATGTTTGTATTGACGCTCACATTAAAAGCACATAATAAATACAATACAATAAAACAAGGTACAGTCATGTAACATAACATGAGCAGTGCATAATAATCATACCACGTTAATCAATTAAATTTACGCACAGAACAAAACTTCCTCTAACCTTCTTGAGAAAATGATACAAGCCCTGTTTAAGTCAGAATAGTTCTCTTTACAGCATTTATCTGGCTTGTGGCTGAATGACTTGAGCTCTTGTCACTTTTCTAGATTTGTTAAAAATCATCTTTTTTAAGTTTATTGTGGATTTCAGGCATCAGATGATGTTCTCAGCCTCCTGACAGGCCTGTGTTTGATCCCATAATAAGCATGAAAATCACTCCAAGTCGACTTATACCAAGCAAGGTGTCAGTGTTTTTATCTGGCGGTGTCTGTGGCCTGTTGGTCCGAGCTGTTTGCTGTCATTATCTGAATGGAAGAAAGCACAAAGAGGATGTGATTGAGGTCAAATCAGTTTCGCACTTCTCCTTGCCAATACCCGTCGTCCTGACCTCTCCAATGGGCCGAGTGGTGTCAGAAGGCTCAGCAGAGAGGTGTCAGGCCAGTGAGGCGGCGTCCCACAGCGCCCAACAGAGAATAGAGAGATAAAGAGGGGAGGAGGAGATGAGAGGGGATATGGAGTGGTTGTGACAGGTGAGCTAATGGCTTTGAGAAGCAAAGGGTTGAGGGCTGAAGGTGCAGCCTGTGATCTCTTTATGCAACTTACAGAGGGATGACTTATTAAAATGAGAGAACGGATGTAGAGAGTAAATGAGTTGACCTAAAACCCCCGGGTCACCCTCCCCTCCCTCCCTCCGTATGTGCATGTGTGATTGCGTCCTCCCCCACACTGATTGACAGCCGCTGTCGCCGTCTAATAATGGTTTGGGTATTTTTCCCAGGCACTAAAACCTCCTCTCTCCACGGGCCCGAGCAGAGGCTGCTGTTTTCAATGTGGGGGTAGAAGTGTGTCCAGAAATATGGAGCTTAAATGTTAACAGATGACATTGTTTGGGCCTCTGTGGTGGCTCGGTTCTCATGTGCTGTGTTTGACCTTGTTATCTCACTTTTTACATTAGCGCGCTTTCACAAAAGTGCGTGTCAGTGCAGATTTTGGTTCACACATATCTGCTGTAACTTTATCGTGTGTGAGATTAGATTAGAGCTTTTCCACTTTCATGTTAGATCAAGGTTAGACCAAGGTTTTATTGATTCAAAGTTTGAACAGTGTTCAAGGAAGATTTTAAAAACAAGTTCAGTGAGTCCTACTGGTGTAACAACACGGTCTCACGGGGATTCGTGAAACTGTTACGTAAATTTTTTGTTTCTTTTTCGTGCGCACCAACACGATTTCGTCATGTTTTTCGTGCCGCTCACCACGAAATGTTTTTCGTGTTGCTCACAACGAAACCCGCTGTGGTAATCACAGCTGAAAGTGGTTTATACCAGCGGATTCATGACGATCTAAGCTGTCCATCGGCGTATACTGCTTGTGTGATCGCGTTTGCGGCCGCCGGCCGCCGGACATTCTTGAAATTCCTATGCAAATTGGGGAAAAAAAAAAAAAAAAAAAAAAAAAAAAAAAAAAGGTAAGTGTACCACCGGGTTATGGTTATGGTTAGGGTTATGGTTAGGGACGATGTCATGCAAAATATAGCGTTGGATTCGCCATGGTTTTACATTAAAAATATAATACACACATTCGTTTGAAATACGTTCTGGGTGGCACGAAAAGTCCGCCGTTTAAAATACATTGGTGCGCATTTCGTGGTGAGCGGCACGAAAAACATGACGAAATCGTGTTGGTGCGCACGAAACCGAAACTAAAACTTACGTGACAGTTTCACGAATCCTCGTGAGATCGGGCTGGGTGTAAAGTTACATTGATACCAAAAACAGATTTACTTTATTATGGTAATTAAGTGCAATTTTTTAAGTTCTTTACTAGATTTTATACGGTAGATAGATAGATAGATAGATAGATAGATAGATAGATAGATAGGTAGATAGACTTTATTAACTCCAACAGAAATTCAAGTATTCTGCAGCTTATATACAACAGAAAAGGCAGGTTAGTACTACTGTGATCATGACTGCAACCCCCCTGACCACTCAGTGATTTGAAAAACACTGTTGTTCTTTTTACTCCAGAAATCCACTAATGACAAGATTCACAAGTTACTTTACAAATTAAGACTTTAAATGTGCAATGATCCTATAGCTCCATGTAAAACCCTGCTTGAGGTTAACCCGAAAGACCGTTAAAGGGTAACAAGGATGAAAATGGCGATAAAGGCTGCTGTGGTTATTGCATTGCTTTTATTATTTTGCAAAATTTACTATAAATGGGTCTGAATATGGCAACTTCTGGAAGTAATGTACTTGATTTTTTTGTGCTTTATTTTCTCTTTTATTCTGACTTTGTTTTGGCAGGAGACATTTTGTGTTTATCTGTTCTGTAAAACAAAAGGAAATGATACGGTATCACTAAAAGCAGGCTGTATGCCCAAACCATATGCAATAAGTCCTGTATCTTTAAACAGCAAAGGAAAGATATTAAAATGGCATAAATCGGCTTAGCAGCTCCAGCAACAAAATGCTCTTTACACATTTATGCATCATAAAAATTCAACCTTTTTACATGTAAAATCATACATTTTCTACTATGAGTGCTTTTAGGTTTGGTAATTAAAGTATAGTTTGCTAGGGATAAGTTTTTCCCCCCTCTTTTATTATTTCACAGTCCAGTACTTTCACCTGTAATTACATTTTTCTTCACAGTGTATTTATTACTGCTTTTCCTTAAAGCTGCTGTCCGGAGTTTCCGTTTGTTTTCAATTTATGTATCATTTTTTAACAAAGCTTAAATGTGTTAGTCTAGTTCGATACTATAATATAAAGTTAGTATAACGCGATATGAAAATTTATTCCTGAGCTCCGCCTTCCTCTCATAGACCCCCATGTTATTCCAAAAAGCGCCGGTCGCTGCCGACCAATCAAGTTCGAGCTTCAGCTTTGTCATGCTGTCAATCAACGGTTACGCGCACAGCAAGCAAGCCCATGCAGAGGTGGGCGAGCTACGCACTACGCAACCGCGCGCACATTTGTTTTGCTTGTGGAGGAGAGAGCATCAGGGATCAGCAACTTCCAGAAAAGTTACCAATCCCACGGCTTGTCAGGCCAAGAGACTGCAGGACGTTTTTTGGCTCGGGGTGCTCGCGTCGCTCCCCGACCACGGCCTCCATAGCCCGCCTGCAGGCTTCGTTTAGATGCCGTGGTCGGGGTGCTCGCCTCGCTCCCCGACCACGGTCTCCATAGCCCGCCTGACGGCTTCGTTTAGATGCCCGACCTCTGGAGGAAGATGTTGGGGCGTCTGGGACATACTCTTCGTCAGAGGAGTCATGCAATTCTGAACTCTAGATAGAAATAAATAAACAATGTAACACATATACACGCGTAAATGCACTAAGTTTGATAAACAGCGTCATCGAGAGGGATACACGAGTGTAATCACATATTGAAACTTTACTCGTTCGTCCTAGCAGATTCATGTTATTTTGGTATTAGGACAAGTTAGACTCAATACAGCATTCTAACGTAATTCCTTTATTATTTACTAAATGTACTAAATGCAGAAGAGGGGAAAACAGCAAAACAGGCAAGATGCTGCAGCACTCCGGGCACTTCTCTCATGTACTGTGCGCGTGCACAAATAAAGGGGCGAAATCAGAGGGAGGGAGGGACCAACAGTGTTTTGGGAGACGCTGCGATTCAAACTCCGGACAGCAGCTTTAAGTACAGGATCCAAATGTTTGAGATGCAGACGTGAGAAGTAACTAGAACATCAATTCAAATAAAACTCTGCCTTGTGTTTATATTCTACTGCATTTCAAATGAAAATGTGCTTTTTAATTCCAACTTATTTGACAGCAACAGGTTCCTCTGCATGTGAGGTTTTTACATAAATGATCATAAGAGGGATATTGTAACATACAAAGAATTCAATACAGTTAAACCATCTGAGAAAATATAAAGTTGTGAAAGCTGGTATTTCTGTTACCCACTGAGTCATGGGGCGGCATGGCTCAGTGGGTAGAGTGGCTGTCTTGTACCTAGAAGGTTGCCGGGTCAATCCTCGGTCTGTTGTGCTCATGTCGAGGTGTCCCTGAGTAAGACACCTAATCCCTAATTGCTCCTGGTGGGTTGTGGTTAGCGCCTTGCATGGCAGCTCCCACCATCAGTGTGTGAATGGGTAAATGTGACCTATCATGTAAAGCGCTTTGGATAAAAGAGCTATATAAATACAACCATTTGATACTTAAGTTCATTTTATTGGACTATATTTATTAGATTGTTGTATTGGTATGTTTAGATGCCTAAATAGTGCATCTGGATACTTCTGCCTCCGCTCTAAAGACACACATTTATTAAGCCATTCACGATGAAAGTCTTTGAACCATGCAAGATTTTTAAAAACCTTTTTTTCTTTCCACGAGGCATTTAGTCATTATTGTGTCGCCTTTGATACGAGAGTCACCCAGAGGTTACAGCAATCATGTCATCTACAAAACCTTTGATGAACTCAGCAGCTTAACATAGATCTTAGAGAGAAGCAGCACAAAATGGAATGATAATTGTATCATCTGCTCTAATGGCAGCTATTACAACAATAGCAATGGTGACCTGGAGGTATGGGGGGAGTGGGAGGACAGGCCCTTTGCGCTGACCTCTGCTCGGGAAAGGGCAAGCTCAGGCAAGAGTCAGGGCATCGGGGGCTCGCCACCTCGTCTGGCGCTCTGAACCCTCCATTCAGCGGCTAACACAACAGCCAGGCATCGCTGTGACCCTGTGAGTGTGACACTCAACCTTTGCCTTAACCTCCTGACCACTGGTCGCAGCTGCAGCTGACCGACTCGGGCAGGTCAGGGCACAGGGTCAACTGGAGGGGGCAGAGGGGGCCGAAAGAAGGGAGAGGTGCGTGCAGAGGAGATGGAGGGGGAGGAAATGGAGAGTAAAGACAGAAAAATTGAAGTATGAGTGAGTGGTGAAGCGCAAAGAATGGATGGAGTAAGCCAGGCTATTAAAGGGTCAGTTCACCCAAATGACCAAAAAAGAAGCACAGGCTCTCTAAATCTTGCTTGTATCTGTCTGCAGAGAGATATTTGGCTTTGATTGTTGAGATGTGATCTTTCTGCATGGAGTTTGCATGTTCTCCCTGTGCATGCGTGGGTTTTCTCCGGGCACTCCGGCTTCCTCTCACAGTCCAAAAATATGCTGAGGTTAATTGATGACTCTAAATTGCCCGTAGGTGTGAATGTGAGTGTGATTGTTTGTCTGTATATGTAGCCCTGCGACAGACTGGCGACCTGTCCAGGGTGTCCCCTGCCTTCGCCCGAGTCAGCTGGGATAGGCTCCAGCACCCCCCATGACCCTAGTGAGGATAAAGCGGTGTATAGAGGATGGATAGATGGATGGATGTTGAGATGTGGAGATATCCAGCATTGGGATTTCCACTTCCATACAACAACAATAAGCATGCCATTATTTTCATTTTATTTTTTTAGTGGTAAATCCCAATTTCAAACAAAAATTTCCTCTTGAAAAGTCAAGTCCACCAATTTTGCACATCAAAGTCTGTCAATGGTTTGGAGAGAGTCAAGGCGTAGTGAAAAGGCTGTTTGAATCTGATAAATGTCCTCAAGTGATGATGCTTCAGTCGAGGGCTGAAAAGGTCAAGCTTGACTTTTTAAAAGAAAAGTCTGATGGTGAATACTTGAAAAGAAATGCATTTAGCAGACAAAGAGGAAATGTGGATAACATCCTTGCAACTGCCATGATCCTCTTTTTGTGTGTGTGTGTGTTAAAGGCCCATAAATGAGGGACTGCAGTGTTTCATTGGTGGAAAATAAAAAGCCATTGTTCTTTTCCTGGAGGATAAGCATTAGGCTACTTTCTTGTCATAGCTTGTTTGGTGGCTACAAGCCAGAGTCTTTGTCTTTTTCTTCTATCATCTCCTCTGTGTTCCTGCAGTAGTTTAAAATGGCATTCACTGAAAAACAGAATTGTTGGGCCAACTTAGGAATTGCTTCAAAAGGTTGCATCCAATTGAATGAAGTGTATACAAATTAAGTTAACAAGTAATATACTGTCCACCGGTTTAAGTCGGACAGAGTTAAATGATTTTATTCTTCTCTAATGAACAGTTTGCACTGATGCAACTTGAAGTTTCTATTTTTTCCAGCCTGAGTATTTGCTTTGCCCAAATGTTAAAGGAGCAATACACCCACTTTAGTAGAGCACCATTTTAAAGGGACAAAACGCCACTGGAGTTGATACGAGTCATCAAAATGCATCTGGGTTCACAAAAGCAGAAGGCCAAATGACATACAAACAGTACTTTACTTCAACTACTGCTCAAATACACTTTTTTTGTGGGTTTTATGGTTGAACTTTTATTTTCCAAGAAACAACAAAAAACAAACATAGTATAGTTTTCCCTTCAGGATGCTGTAAAGCGTCCAACTATCTTTAAACTTTTTGACTTTCTTGCCCTCTCTGTAGCTCACATCCCCAAGACCATTTACTCCCACTGGAATAGTTCAAAGCAGTAGTTTCAATAGTTTAAAGTCATTTGTTCAAACAGCTAAGAATTGTAGTTTCTTAGAATCAAATAAATGCTCATTCTGTTACCTGCTATGTTGAAATAAACCACAGAGATCATTTTCACTCTAATGACAGAGCAGTGTTTAGGATGAAGACAAAAAGACTAAGAGATAGAGACGGTTATTCTATCTGCACATCTAAATACCACTGGAGTTAAATGAGAAAGTATGTGTTTGTGGTTCTTTTGTGATTTGGTGAACTGACCCTTCAACAGAACCCTTAAAGCTTGAAAGGCAGAGAAAGTGAGGTGTAAAAAAAGACGAATGGTCTTGCCGTACATTTTGTGTCCCGGCCATTGTCCCAGCCTCCATCCCCTTCTAGTGCAGCTCTGTCACCACAGCTCGGCTTTATAGAGTTGGCTTTTACGGGAAAATGGACATGTGTGCTTTCGAGGTCAGTCTCGAGGTCCTTAGTGGGTCCAGGCCTTCAGTCAGCTGTAGAAATTCATGAGTGCATGACAGCTGTTTCTCTGACATAAGGAATGTGTCTTGTGATGTCCTGTTAGACAAGTTAAGCCTTGGAATCCTATTCAGTTTATTGGTGAGTCTCACGAGGCAGAATTCACAGCATTTTCCATGTTCCACTGCCCTATATTCTCTGTATTCACCTCTCAGAAGCATGCCCAAAGTGACTGCTGTGGATGTCATTAAGGGGTTGGTAGATAAATAGATATTTATTTACTAGGACAGAAATATAACTACAGATTTCAGTGTCTAATGAAGAACAAATTACAGCAGATGTTTGTATGAGCAGCTTATATTCAGATCTGTACATCATAAGAAGAATAACACGTGACTCTCAGGACGGCTGATTCTCTAATAGAAGAATAATGTCTCATAGAACTGTTTCCTCCCTCCTCCACTCCAAGGCCTCCCCTGCAGCTTTTGTTGCTCCACTCTGGTTGTGGTTGTGACTCTCTGTCATGGCCACCACTTTCTGCTCCAACCTCCACACCTGCTCCCGGTACTTTCTGCGAATCTGCCGATACGAACTCAAGGCTTTACTGAAATGAAACAGACCCACAGGAGCCGACGTAAAACATCCATTTGTGTAGCTTTAAATGGTGAAAGATGGCGATGGTAAAACAGCATGTTGTATACTGTTCACATGATTTTCACCTGTGAGCTTGCGTTAGCCGAGCGATCTGCTCTCCATTGTCCCTCCTGTGGGTGGCGCTGTCTGAGAGAGCTGCATTCAGGGAGTCTTGGACCAAAGCCAGTCTCTTCTTCAGTGCTTGTTCCCTGAAAAAGAACAACAGTTATCATCGGGAGGGAGAACATAATTGTCAGGCTATTCATTTTACTCAAGACACTAAAAACATTTACTTACATCAATCATATAAAACCTATGTAAAGAACCATTTTTATTGCGTGTCCTTCCAAGCGAATGTGATGCATTGTGTCAGCAGCAGTGCTTTATTTAGAAGTATTTGCCACTCAAGGTCAGAGGAGATAAAGGATGCTCTGACATTTCATGGAGACAAAGAACTACCAGTTCTTCATGTCCAAAGTATGCATTTCTGCTGACAGCGTTCCTAAGCAACTGATCATAACCAGGTCAGAGATGCCTGAGTGGTTTGATGCATTTTCAACATGCAGTTTACTCCAGGTGGTGAATTAACGGGTTCTTAAGACACTTTAAAAATAGATTAAGGCCAAAACTTAAATAAATCATATATATCTTTTAGTAGACATTTTAATCAACAGTATGATGACATGATTTATTTCATGCATGTGACAGACAAAGTCAGACTGTTCTTTTTACAGTACTAGTGCCACACTTTAAACACTGGGCCTCAGTATGTGGACTCCTTGTCTCACCTCAGTAGAACCACCTGCAGCTCTTTCACAATGGGTCTGGTTCGAGGTCCAATGATGTCTCCGTCACAGCCGAGTTTCACTGCGTTCTCACAGAGCCTCTGAAATGTAATGGACATTTGGATTGTATTGAAAGTTCAAACAAGCCATTTTCATTCAATTCTCATTTTATTAAAGATATGTACACTTTAATGTGAAGCTGTGGTTGCCTGGCTTTTTTAGATTATGCTCATCGAACACGATGCACTGTTTATCCCCCTGCTATTGTGAGCGCTCAACACTTTTTAATGGCCTGAAGAAGTTCATATGATCAGTATCTTACAACAAAAAACAAGGATTATAGAAATGTCAGAAAAAAATCCATGTGCTTCAGAAAAATGTACTTTTCTACAAGTAATGCCGTTGGTCTCCTGGGTATTGTAAATCAGATTTATGGTCAGACCTCTCTCTGGGGACTTGACCTTCAGGTTGAGAACCACAGATCTAAATGTTGTGAATGATCGGGGCAGAAGAGAAAAACACTGATGACATCTACATGCATGTTAGTGTCCAGCTCTGAGTCTTATCTGAGACTTTATAGGGAGAAGACTCACCACCTAAAGAATCCTGAATGAGCATCTATCCATGTTCATTTAAAGAGGAGCTTGTCTAGTTAGGGGGAAAGAACTGCCCGAGGGTACAACCAAGATGTCTGCGGAGTGGCAGTGCAAGAAGCTTGACCTTAGTTTTATCTTGGTTGCATTATATTTGGGAAATGGGGCTTACAGGGAACTCAGGAAATCTGATTCAAAGGCAGGATCACAGGGCTGATTATTTAATGTCGTCACATGCAAAGTAGAGGTTTTTCAAAATCAGGATCAAACATGTTTAAATTTAAAAAAAATTGACCACAGCCAGGGTACTGTTTTGCATGTGAGTCATTTATGCAGCCACATGGAAAGTTACTGCGATTTTGATGGAAACTGAACATCTTAAAGGCAGCAGAGGTCAGGCAGTGTGCAGGACTCGAGGGGTCTGATGAAGAAAAATTGTGGAAATTTTAAATCTTGGTACAAAGTACTTCCAGATGAGTTCACATATGGAGTCTAGAGTGACAGAAAGCTGTGCTAAGCTAAAGGAGCTGTTCAGGTCTTTGTCATCCACAATGACAGAGGTGCGTGGTGTGGTATGAATCTGTGCTGCTGCGACAGGACAGCCCAGCAGAAGACCTTGTGGAACCAAAATATCCCTCTTTGCCTGGAGGGATTCTGCTTTGGTACATGTGTGATTTCCCATGTGGGACACCCATATTTGAATCGGGTCTGCCACAGTAGACCAACGTCCTGCTCCCTCTTGCTCGTTTCACCTTGACTTTGTGTTATTTGCAAATTCATAAAAAAGCCTGTGTCTCCGCTGCAGGAGTCTGTCCTACCTGTTGTTCAGTCTTACGATCCTCCACCTCCTCTCGGAGACTTTCTGGGATGAAAACTCCAGCAGCTTCTTGGGCCTTCTGGCCCACTAAACTCCACTCCAGACACCTCAGCTCTTTCTCCTTGAGGCGGATCAGAGCTCGCAGATCGGACATCTCCTCCTAAACAAAAGAAGAGTATATAAAGAATTAAAATCAAATACAGCATAAGCAAAGCTACAGTAGAAGATTTGCCAGATCAAAAGCCCAATCAGAATGTTTTACCTCGTCTTTTGCTGTTGTTGTGGGAGTTAAAGCTCTAGACTGTGTCTGACTTTGATTGTAACTACAGCTGATGGTCACCAAAGCCTGACAGTTGTTTAATTCTGCACTGGTCGCCTGACATTTTACATTCATGTTGGTGTTGGTTGGTTGTAGTAATGTACGATATACGTTTGAGTTATTAACTTTGTCCAAAATCAATCCTTTGGTTACTGATGCCCTTCTCCCTATTAGATTCCATATCTGATCAATAGTGAGCAGCGCATTGAGATCTTAGCAGCATGTACTAAATGGACTGTGAAGTTGGACACGGAGATGTAATTAAGGATCTTTTCCTTTTGTTGTGTGTTTTGTTCCTGTCACACTGGGTTCATTTTTCACTACAATATAACATCCTGCATCTCTATGGAAACAGTACAACCATGATTAGAAATGGAGAGAGCTCAAATATATTTATATGCAGTGAAACACAGTCATATGGCCATAAATGTTAAAAGAAGGGAAGGTGCAAGTTGAATTTGTTTCAGAAGAAAATGGAATCAGCATGTACAACATTTTTCTAAGTGCCCATAGGCATTACCAAGTTCAGTTCAGCAGAAAGTTTCCTGAATCTTTGTCATGTGGCTGTTGATCGCAGCAAACACATCTAATTTTAACCTTAGATTTTGGTGAGTTGAAAAACTTCCCATTTTATGTTTGTCGTTTGTTTTGTTTTGTTTCTTCTCCGATTAATTTTGTAATTTATTTATTTATTTTTAAAGATAGCGTGCTCTTCAAAATGTCAGCTGGTTCTGGGTTTAAGAAGGTTAGTGAAGTTTCCTTATCATTAAATGGTGGAGTGATGTATAGAACCAAACTGGAGGATGTGTGTTGAAGGGTTAAATAACTGAGAGAATGTATATATTAGTAAATGGAACTAATAATGCTCACTGACCTCAGATGTGTCAGCAGTGTCTCATATACAAACTATATGTACACTCCAAACACTGTGTTTTGGGACTGTCAGCTAAGGGTAGTATTTTGCAGTACAACATTAATTGTGGCTGTTTTTAATGGGACAAAAGTCACATTTTCTCTCATCATCTCTCTGCACACAAGCTTACATCTGCTGTTTTTTTCTAACAAGATCTGAACTTTCCATCATACAAACTTTAACACAGACAACAAACAGGCAGCTCCTACCCTGACTGAGATGAGCTCATAAAACAGGGAAGCTTTCTCCTTCTTGCTGTCAGGAGGTTTGGTGTTATCTTTAGTCATGTGTCCCCATCTGGATCCAGCTGGCTGACCAGCTTCAGGGCTCAGTTTGCTCTCTGCCCTTGGACCCGGCTTAGGGAGCCAAATGGCTGCTCGGTCCTTCTTCAGCTGCTCAATTTGCTGCCGGAGAGCTGCTTCCCGATCCACCTCAGGCTCAGGTGTCCTGGTGGGACATATATAATGAGTGGTTAAGATAACAATTATATTTAGATTTTAATGATTGCGCTATTATTTTGGCATTTCTAATAGCTTTTGATGCATTACAGCAGTATTATTTAGTTTTTTATTGGTGTCATCACCTACAGAAAAGCACCATTATGTTTCTTGCTTGCATAACAGCACTTTAAAACGTCACCTCTGCACTGTGTGACTCTGTGTTTCCGTCTCCTCTGTGACCCCTGCTGTTGAGAAGGAGGTGGACAGCTCTTCAGTTCCCATTTTCCTGAGCTGAGCTGACGGACTGTCGGGCGGCTGCCTGTCACCGACTGGCTCTGATCAGAGGAATAATGTGTGACCCCAGCTGTGTTTGATGTGTGTGTCAGCAACATTTATACCTGCTGTATATGTGCTATATGGGTACCCTGAACTGTACGTAGTGTTAAACCTGGTATGCAAACACCTGCTGAGTCCGTCTGTGAAGGAATGCTTTGCTGTTTCTTTGCCTCATAAAGTGACAGGAGCTCGCTGTAGGCCTCCTCACACTCCTCACTGTCAATCACAACCACAAAGACAAAATATGACCTCTCCAGATGAGAAGAACACAAATGAACACCGTTAGATTGCTGACCCCTGCTCATTCAGTATTTTGACACGTCAAAAGACTCTGATACTGACACAGAACATGCATATGTGTTGAGACAGGCTTGTGTACAGGTGCATCAGGTGCTTTTTATTGTGTACCAGTATCTGAGAGCCATCTGCAGGGCCGAGCAGTCAGACTCAAGTCTGCTTAGTGTCATACTGATCTGCTCCGACTCGCCCTTCCTTCTCTCCAGAGCTGCAGTCAGACGTTCATTTCTGGCCTTCAGCCTCTCAATGCATCTGGGAGAGTGGAAAGGAGGATGAAGAGAATATAAGCAAAAGAGTTTTAATGGCACAAACAATTAAGTTGTTATGGAGGAAGGTGGAGCTTAACTGTACTGGTCAAAACACAAGCAACCCTTGGAGCATAAAGAACTTTATTGTCAGACCAGATCACTGTGTTGGCCTTCACCATGATCACCATAAAACACATTACAACTTTGAAAGTCAAAATGACCCAGTCTGGCAATAAAATTGTTCTTTATACTACAAGCAGTGGAGTTTTGACCTCTTCAGACTGAAGAAGTGCCAGAATTTACTACTTCGGTTGAGTTAAGCATTCGTCCGACAGTCAGTCGTTTCTGGCTGTGTAGATTTGTGGTCACCTCCAGGGCTGAATAACGGATGTGTTAATGTCAAAAACTGTAGTTCCTCAAATATCCACTTGACACTGCTCTAAAAGTGAGTCAACCCTTGTGTTAAAAAAACAAATTTACGGGGTGCCCGTGTAGCTCAACGGACTAAGCAGGCAACCCATGTACAGGGCTGATCTCTGACACAGCAGCTCGGGCTCCATTCCCACTCATGGCCCTTTGCTGCATGTCTTCCCAAATCCTCTTCTTGTCTATCTTTCACTGCAACTATCAAATAAAGAAAAGGCCAAAAAAAAGACCGAACTTACATTCAACAGCCTGGTACAAAAAAATTGCTTTAGTCTCTACAGCTGATTTCCCCATTAATGACAACTATACGTAGGTGAATCTCTATATAACTCACCAATTTACATTACATTTTGCCCTAAAGTTATATGCATGATTAAGTATATAAAAGGTTTATAATAATTAGGTAGTTAGGAGAAGTCAGGAACTACCTGTGAGTTTCTTGGAAAGATCCTGACCTGCTTCCTTGACTCACCTGTTCAGTCGTTCTGTCTCAGACTCCAGGCTGATGGGGCTGGGACAAGGACTGCCTGAGTTAACGGAGCCCAGTGGAGACCCGTCCCCACCCACAGTTAGCGGTGTTAGAGCTCTGGTTGTTCTTCTGTGGAGTAACGGTGAACCAGGGTAGGGAGGAGAGGCCCAGTCTGGACTGAGAGCCCCAGTAGAGGACCGAAAGGATGGGGAGTGACTGCTGGACCTCCAGGCCTTATGAAGAACAACCAGCTGAAACACGAGAAAGGAGCAGTGAGATTTATTCTTGTTCTCTCACAAACTGTGCTTAATTACTAAAAATGTGTTGTGTTTAGTCTTCAGTGTTTAGCGTTTGCTGGCTGAAAAAGATTCACTTCAGCTAACAAACTATGGGATGGGCTTATCTTAGTGGTGTGATTGTGTGTAGTTTTTCTCACTAAAACTCCTCCAGATGCATCAGTTTATATTACTTTAAAATCTAGTCAAAGCTTTTCGTATGTAGTTTCCCTCCCAACTGTCTCTAACTAAAGTGACTCCTGAGCATGTTCCACCTTGTTCCTGTCTTCTTCCATCTGGCTGACGTTGCTTTGTGCCCTCTGCAGCTCCTCCTGGTGACCCTGTAAGCTGTTTCTGAGGACAGATTCTCTTTGATCCACATCCAGCGTGTCCTCCTGGTACTGGTCCTTTGGTAGGCCTAATGGGCACGAAATCCCAAACTCTCTTTCCATCTCCTCCAGTATCTGCGACCAGTGAACCAAAATTACCAACGGGACTGATGGGAGTCTAAAGATAGCCTGAACAATGACATCATTTTCTAAACCCATCCATTGAAACTCAAGCAGATATGTTTTACTTCATCTCTTCATGAAATTTGTGGAATTTGTAAGATTTTCATCAAAGAACAGCCAGTAAATCCGACCTCACATTAGTTTGTGTTTGAAATTCCAGCTGTACAGACAACAAATTTACACATCTGATAATCCAGTATGACTGATTTTTCCCCCCTCAACCGTATACCTGGGTGGCTTTATCCCAGTTCTCCTCAGCTGCTCTGAGGTGCTCTTTGTGTTTGTCCTGGTCAGAGGCTGTGATGGGGATGGCCCATGTCCTCCTACAGCTGATGGAGTCCTCCACTGATGATAAAACCTCCTGCAGTTTGCTCCAGACAACACCACTGCCTCCTAAAGGACGAATCGCAGAAATGCAGCACATCATCATGTGGATTTAGACACGATTATTTTCACAATAATGATATTTTACTCTTCTTTGCTTAGACCATGTGTGGCTGGCTTTTTCTCAAGATTACACAGTATAATATTATGTATTAAAATAAATATCAATTGTTCTTTAGGACATAAGTTCTAGTACTTTTACAGTGCAGATTCACAGCATCCTAAGTGATGAAGTTTACTGAATACAGGTAAAGTTAAGGGATGCTGATGCCAACCTCGCTCAGTCACTGGTGGTTTATATGAGACAATGGAGGCAGTGTTCCTGTCTGGGCTGCTTCTGACCAGCCGGTGAGACAGAAGGTCTGGAACCAGAGGTCTGGATGGAGCTGCTGGTCGCATGTCACCTGGTTCACTTCCAGAGAAGAGCGGTTACATCAAGATAAGCAACAAGCTCATCATATATTATCTATGAATGTTAAACTGTGTGTTGTGAGTGTAACTGGAGTTCACACAAATCCATTGGTTTAGATCAGTAATGTGGATGTCATCAGTGAATGAATTAAACGTGAATTCATGCTTGTTATCATATGCTTGTCTTACCTGGGTGCCTTCAGTGACCCCATCTTCTTATTCAGTTCAGCGATGATGCTGAGCAGAGTTCCCACTTCAGCCTCACACTGAGCCAGTTCTGCCTGTGAGGGCTCGAGGTTGACTGCAGGGTCAGGGCCCTCAGGGTCAAAGCTTACATGGTCGTTTGGGTTCATCACCTCTGTGTCACACCCTGATCCTACATCCAGACTGTCACATCTGCTCCTCCTGGAATCCTGCAGAAACATGGATTTGTACTTAGAATGTAGGAAGATCATCTGGTAGACCTCAGATGATTGATTATTTTAACTTGATTTTGCTCTATATTATTATTATTATTATTATTATATTTGTATCCCAGTGTTTTGTGATTAAACTTAACTAAATAAAATCTGGATATATATCCACATAAAAACCTGCCGTGCTCTTGAACCAGACACCAGACTGTTTAGCTGCTATTGTTTTGAGCGACGGAAAAGGAGGAAACCAAAACATCCTGAGATCCAACTTCCTGCCTAGCAAATATTTTCTATTGTTTTGCATCAAGAATGTTGGGTAAATGCCTAAACATAAAACATGAAATTGCAAGATAATGTCACTGTTTGTATTTTCTCATAAACTATGTTACACATTCCACCTAGAAATATTCAAATTTAATTCAACACATTCTTCTGTTAACGACATGAATTGTTACATATATTGTGCTACAGAGTTGGTGAGATGCTTTAAATTCCTTATTCCTAACACTCAAATGTTCCTCATCAGTGCCACAGAGAGGCCAGTTCAACATACTCAGGGAAAAAGGAAAATAAACAGCCTGGATAGTTTGTCAGAGCAACACTCGCATTTGCAATTTTGGCAATTTTGTGCCTCAAATTCAGTTGAGTATGCAATCTTTGTGGGGATGTGTAAACCTATAAATGTAAACACACTAATACAGCAAAGCAACGCTCATCAAAAATCCTGTAGCTAATTTAAACTGGTCAGAAAAGTTGTGAGTTTAACACAACATGCAATAATTCTATAAAGAGTCGTCCTCCTCTTGGAGATTATGTTGACACAACGTGTGGCATCTGGATCAAGTATTACATTTTAAAAGTTCTTCACAATCCCACAGACTTTGGCCCAGTTTATCTATATTATAGTTAGACTAGTTCATATATTAAATAATAGATTCCTGACGCGATCACTCACACATTTCTTCATGACTTACCTCCATATTTCTTGGTCTTTCTCGCTGCAGCAGGAGCTCAGTTTGTGACGTGTTTGAACATTTAACAAAATGAGGTGATGTTTTCTTCAGTCCTGCTATTTGGTGTAATTATATTTTCCAATAGTCAGTCAGTCTGTGCAGCAGTCTGCTCTGTGCACGTCTGCCTAACAGCGTTCAACGTGATGAATGAAGTAAGTGGAAAACACTGTGAAAGTCATCCCCACCCATTCCCCTCCACTTTGTGTCCTTTCCTGTTTTGTCCGCTGTTAGCTTTCATGTCGGCTTAACAGCAGACTGTGACCAATGATGTGGACTCTGGATATCCTCTCTGGATATTATGTAATTTATTTTAAGAAATGCATAAAGTGGCAGTTAGTTTAAACTAACACTTGTTAATCTTTAAAGTCCCCCTTCTGGTCAGTGGTTAAACCCCTAAAAGCTCATCTATGTATCAAAGTTTCATATTTTGACATTTTTACATCATATAATCCCTTCATATATCAGAATGGCTGTAATCTTACTGTTAATGCTTACTGCTCTCTCTTGAATCTGCAGATCTATGAAATGCTTGCCTCTTTCTCTCCACACATCCCTCCATTGCTTGCTGTAGCTCGAGCACACCAGCTCAACTACATCTCAGTACAAACGCTGTAAAACTATTCTATGTCACAGAGTAGCAAGTTGCACTGTTGCAGCAGTTCACATGTTGGAATCATAAACTGATTGTGAAGAATAATGATACCGAAAGTCCCACTCTGTAAGATGACAGGTTTGGTTTCTTAAATTTGGCACGTGGAAAATCCCTGGAATTCTGAATTCATATTTTTAAGGCTGTCATTGACACACGGATGTTTTACTGTGCAAATGCCATGCTGCTGATGGATTATTTCCCTCAAACAAACGAACAAACAAACAACAACAACAACAAAAAACAATTAATGTGTTATGAGGGTTCATTTTCACCAAAGCAGACCTGATTCCATCTGTTATTTTTGTTGTAATGATTCTGATTTTATGAATTCTGCTTAAATTATGCTTCCGATACATGCTGCAAAACTGTGTTGACAGATAATCAGCTGATATGCCAGATTTTTATTTAACCCTCCTGTTGTCCTGCGGGTCAAATTGACCCGTTTTAAAGTTTTAAAAAATGTGGAAAAATATATATATTTTCACAGTGAAAACTTCCACATTTTCAAAATTTTTTGAACATTTTTTGGTGAAAAAAAAAACAAATTTAATTTTTTTTTTAAGAACATTCAGAAAAAAATCAACCAAAATCCAGTGAATTTCGCTGTCAAATTTCGGGATTTTTTAATTTAAAAAGATAAAACATTTGAGGGAAACTTTTCAGGAATTTTCTTCCTGAAGATTTTGCTTTATATATATATATATATATAAATTTGAGGACATTTTTTCTGAATTTTTGGACTTTTTTCAGACAAGGCAACAACATTTTTTGGTAAGGACAACACGAGGGTTAAACGTTGTTTTTCTATTTATGTGTTTGTTTTCATTTTGGAGGCTTTCTGTGCGTCAGTGACGGCAATGACAGTAAAAGTTTTAGTGCCAAACTCACGTAAATGTGTCACTTTTGTAAAACGGACTCAGTAAAACGTTAAATCTATCAGTTATTAATTGATTTCTATTAACACTGCTACAGCTGCTTCTTCTACTATCATTACCACGACAATTTTAACAGCTGTAAGAGCAGAAAAGCAGAAGAGGAGCTGCGTTTACTGACCGCAGGCCATAAACTTCATTACCCATGATGCTCTGAGGTGATGCAGTTCCGCATACTTCGTTTCTGGTGAGGAAGTTGTCCGTTCAAAACAAATGTTAGCACGCCGCTGAAATATTTTGCAACTTTCAATGAATTTTTCTTTTATTTAAATTCTGGAAGTGTTGTAAATAGCAGTCACGTAAGTATTCTTCTTCAGTCTAGCGTAACATTTTAATACTTCCCAACTCATCTGTTTTGGCGCATTTGTTGTTAAAGCTAACGAATGCTAACGGCTACATTTTCTACAGCGTTGTCATCAAACATCTCTCTGTGATGCTAAATGTAATACCGCAAACTGTATATTAGCCGCTTAGGGCTAAAGTCACACTTTAGTGGACGCACTGTATGGTCATTTTTCTAACGAATAATCTGCTGTGTAAAGAGAAGTCATTGCGGATATTATTACTCCAGTTTAGACACACACTGAGTTTAAACGGACTGACACACACCTTTATCGTGTAGCATTAGCGTTATACTGCTATGAACTGGGTACTAGTGTGCTAATTAAAGCAGAATATGTTTGTAAAGTCAATGTAGGCAGTCGAGGGAAGGATCTGGCATAAATCTGAGATTCAAGCAGCTTCCTTGTGCACTTGGTGAGATCAGGACAAGTTGTGTGTTTGAATTTGCAAGAAGTCACTATTCAGGATTTAATTCAGACTTTCAGTTGTTTGTATTTTGTTTAGGTATGAGTGGAAAGCAAAGTGAATTTTATTTGTATTCAGGTTTAAATCTAAATGGATTCAGTCAACACTTAAATGTTACCAACATCCCGTTTCTCTGTAAACTAACCTGCCGGCTGCTCATCTAAACTGTCTCATCACTTTGTTAGCATCCCGTGTATCCATGGAGACGCCAGAGCCGGGCCCAGCAGATGGAGAGGAGCGTCTGGTGGAGCTGCGACCTCGGACACGCTCCAACCCTGAGGGTGCCGAGGACCGTCGCAGCAGCACGGGCAGCCTCGGAGGCAACAGTAACCCAAACATATCCCAGCCTGCGGTGGGAAGTCGAGTGGAGGGAGAGGGTGAGGCCTCGACCAGCGACAGCCCTCCGAGTTCCACCACCACCACGGTGTCAGCATCCACAGCTCAGACTGTAGCCCCTGCTGCTGCTGCAGGTGTTACGGCTGCAGCCAGCGCCACAGTACCGCTGTCCACTGCCGCTGTGGCAGCCAAAGAGCGGCCGAAGCCCACACAGCAGCAGCAGCCCACACTCACAGCCTCCGTCCCTCCGCCAGCAGAGTACCAGCTCAGAGTTCCTCGTGTCAACTGCCCAGAGAAAGTGGTAGGTCCACAAAACATTCCTGATTTATGAAGTATGAATCTACGTATAACAACTGACTCTCACTATGCGGCTTGCATTACCTGGTGTTGTCTTCCTCCTGACAGATTATCTGCTTAGATCTTTCTGAAGAGATGTCTTTGCCAAAGTTGGAGTCTTTCAATGGGTAGGCAACTGCATACTAAACCCTCATTCTTCAGTGAAAATGTTTTGTATTTGTCAGTGCCTAATTTGTCTTTCTTTGGATTTAGATCTAAAACAAATGCTTTAAACATATCCCAGAAGATGATCGAGATGTTTGTCAGAACAAAACACAAGATTGACAAACGGCATGAGTTTGCTCTGGTTGTCGTCAACGATGATGCCCTGTGGGTGAGTACAGGAGCCTTTTAATCAGTGCTTGTTTAAAAAGTCTGTCAAACATATGTCCAGTTTAACTGGAATATTATCTGTTTTTTTCTTTCTGAGTATAACACTTACAAAATAAAATTTCCTTAAATAATACAAGAAACATTCTAATCCTCAACATGCTCTTAGCTGTTTGTTTAGGGGAGATTTATTAACATTTTTTAAAGATATTTTAAATAAATGGATGGGGTGGGAGGGTTATAGGTTTATAATGCTGTCTGTGCTGTTTTTGTTGGTGTTGTTGGTCCTCTTACTACTTTTACGAAAAGTCCCAACAAGGGACAGGAGTTTAAAATTAGATTGATGCTATACACTCTGTATGTAATATGTCAGATATGTTCCAAGTTAATTGCATGGTTCCTGATTGAATAAATAAATATATTGAAATTGAATGCACTAAGCAAATGTATTGTAATATTATTTCATGTCTGTACATATCTCAGCTGTCAGGCTTCACGTCTGATCCCAGAGAGTTGTGCAGCTGTTTGTATGACCTGGAGACCAATGTATGTGAATCCTTCAGTATCCTTCCACTGAAAACTAATTATGAAGCAACAAGAGCAGATTTCATATGACAAAATGCTCACTTTCAAGCTTTCAGTTTTCACCTTAACTGTCCTTTGTAGACCTGGAGGATCTCCTTAATGTCATGTAAGTATCTGCACAATACTGATCTCGTATATGAAAAAGTTTGGTATGGTTCTGAAATATATGAAAGTGACATGGGAAGGTTTCAGCAGCTTCAGTGAAGGTTTTTGCTTTGTAGTCGTCAGAAGATCGACTTGCCGCTAATGGACAATGTTCAGACGATCCCACCTCCATATGTGGTTCGGACTGTGCTCATCTACAGCCGCCATACAGGACAGCTACAGTTTAACCCTTCTGAGGCTGTTAGTGTAAGTACAGCACTGCAACATCCTGCTTTCTGTCTGCACTTTAGTTGGTGCATTTCTTACTGGAATTTGTATTCCCAACTGTAAGAAACTTCTTTTTGAGTGTTTGTGGCTCTTTGGAGCTAACTGTACATTGACGTCACAGTCTTGCTTGTTCCTCCGTCCTGCTACAGAAAATGCTGCAGTCTCCATATTTTTTCTTCGATGTTGTCTATTTGCACAATGGAGTAGAGGAGCAAGTGGATGAGACCAGCTGGAGGGTGAGTAGAAGATGTTGATGGAGGGTGATCAGTTTAAACTGTGTGCAGCAGCTCTATGATGCAGTTTGGCTCAATATTTCACTTCAGGATTTTTGGTCTTGTTTCTAACCTTTGCCTTGTCAATTTGAGACAAGTTTCTTTACAAGCAATAGGTTAATTTTAAAGGTCCCATCAGGTGAAAATCAGATTTTATTGTCTTTTGTGGTTGTTGTAAACTTAGATGTTAATGGCAAAACTGGTAAGATATGAACGTGTTTACTTTTGCAATTCCACAAGTCTTCCAACAGCTTTACTAGCCGTTAAAAATGTACTGAAGTGCAGCATTTTAGATGAGAGATCAATAGCCCAAACTTTGTATAATTCTACTGTCTCACTGCCCGCTGCCTTCAGATGAACCATTTGAAATGAGGAGCTGCCTCACAGTTCGCCTGGTTTATTTACTCTTTAGAGCTGCTTTGCTAACACTACAATGTCTCAGCCACAGCAAAGCAAACCAAATGTCCTTCTGCTTTCATGCACTCCCAGCTTCTGAGGAACTGAAGATAAGGTGGACTCCTTTTAATTGTTGATGGCAATGTCATCACAACAATAGGAAAATAGTCAACTCGAGCTCAAATGTTAAATTTGATCCTGTTCGAACAGGTCAGAGCTCTGTGGAAACTAAAGCTGAGGACATTCGGAGATGATGGAAAGACCAGTTAGAAACCAATAAACAGGAACTGCTTCTGTTGTGTTCTTCAGCGAAACCTAAACTCAGCTGATGTTTACATCCGTTTGCTCTCTGTGCTCACATATACTGCATTTTAATACAACCAACTTTCCAATAAAGACGTTTTCATTAACATATTTTCTGTTGTTGCACAGCAAAACCGAGTATGAAATAGAGACTGAAACGCAGCACATTATTGCTACGTGTTAACCAGCAGTCACTTCAAAGCCAAGCTGCGGCTCTGCAAAGCTAAACTACTGATTTTTTAACCACAGTGTTATCTGACCAACTCACGATTCACATGAGCTGAAACCAACAGCTGTGCTGGGAGCAGGTTATATTTCCAGGTAAAAGGATCGCTGAGAGAGAAAGTTAGAAGCCATAGAAAGTCCTGGTCTCACAGACTCGTTAGTATCAATGTGGACTGCCATATGGTCAACTGTTTTTTTTTCCACGTTGATACACAGACTCAGAGAGAGTTTTCTTGCTTAAGGGAATAGACAGTAGCACCTCAGCCGCATTAGATCTACAGACATTAAAACAGCCCGTTTAGAGCAATCCTAAAACAAGGGATAGTGCAGTCATGATACAATGAACCATCTTTGCTGTATTTTAAGGTAAAACATAAAGACACTGTGGGGACATGCCAGACTTTTATTCATTTGTTGAAAAGAGGCTTAGTACCGTACATGTCTGCCATCCTACTGAGCATTAGTGATGTAATGAATGGCTTGAATGTAATATGAAAGCTTTTCGCATGATGATGACGTCTACATATGCTGTTTGTGTTTTACATTGTGGCTGTCTAACATTTCCATTTCCTCCAGGACAACTACACCTCTTTCTGTAACCTGGACTCAAAGGGCATGTGCTATCGCTTTGAGGTTTCCCTGAGTGGACCTGCCATCGAGCTGCACAACTGCATGGCCAAACTCCTGGCCCATCCTCTACAAAGACCTTTCCAGAGTCATGCATCGTACAGCCTGCTGGAGGGGGAAGACCCCCAGGACATTGAAGCAACGGTCTAAACTGAGATGCTCTCAAAAAGCTCCACTTTCCTGTGAAATCCACACACACTGTAGTTTATCAGAAAAGGGGCAGAGTTCTTTTCAAGTATACGTTATTACTGTTTTTTTCCATTAGCTGCTGTAGAGCACTAGATCAAGAATATTTGGGAACACCAGACACAATTCTAAAGAAAAAGGAGGGTTAAAGTAAGTGACTAAATGCACAGTCATTGTGTTTCCAGAACAAAAAGGATGAGTCAGTGATTGTTCTGAGCCGAGGAAGTAATAAAATGATCCAGTTGTAGCGGTAAACTTGTTGGAGGTCTCTGGAATATTGAAGGCTGACTCAATTGCTGCATGTACTCCCATTATTTTTAGTTTTTTCCTTCAAATTGTAGACCTCATTGATCTGTCTGTAAGTCTTAAAGGGGGAAATCAAACAAACTAACATCTGTGACAGTTTCCATAGCGACAAAGTAATGAACTTCTATTTGATGCACAGAACCTACAACTGATGTAACAATGCCTTTTCTTTTAGTTACCTTTCACCTCTGTTGCCTGTTTTAATGTATTTTCCATTTTATAAGGGGTTGTTTTTCTTGTCATTTTTGCGTTATGTTTCACAGACAATGGAAGAATGTAGATAGAGTCATGTTTTTTCCTTGACAGTGATTTCTGTGGCGTTGGTTTGATTGTAAAAAGGCCTCTTGTACTGCTAGTCTAACTGCACTTGAAACACATTGTACAGACAAGCTTTTTGAAGCTGCTTCTGTTTATTAAAAAAGGCATGTTCAATCATATCTTTGATTTAATATTTTTGTTGTGCTTTCTACAGTTTTGTCAGGAGATGGCAGCAAATTGCTTCTTCACAATTCAAAGGGAGCAGTTTTATTTTCATAAGTGCTCCGTCTAATATTCTGACTGGCAGTTTTGGTTAAATGCTTCTGCTTTGATCTGTGTTAAATGGTCATTTGCTAATCTTTCTTTGCTTAAATTGTCACTGTCAGTGTCCATAATCTCTGTCACTCACATTTCTGTCTGTAGGGCCTCCTTATATGACAGCATGATTAAGCAGCTACGATAGTCAATAGTGCCTCTTATCCTGCTTTGGCATGAATATGACTTCAGTGGTAAAGATAAGCTTTCCTGTTACCTTGAAGAAGTCTAGCTGGCTGTCTAAATAGGAGTTTTATCACTAAAAAGCAACATCTGTTCTGCCATTATAAGAGGCGTTTTATCAAAAGCTTTTAACCATTTGGTTTCCTGTTTTTGTTCAGAAGTTGTCCAACTGCTCTGTCCTGATTTCTCACTTTCTGTCACTCTAACGCACTTTTATAAATTAGTTTTTTTTCCGGTGAAGACAGTTTGTCAGGGAGACAATGGGGAGCAGGAAAACCTCAGGTTCGGAGGACCTTTCCCCTTTCACACCCTTCCCCAGCCGACCCGACTGTTCCTCACGTCATCAGTGCAGATAACAGTGGAGGGGGGATCCAGAGCGCCTGAGCAGCAGCAAGTTGTTATTCCCCCATCGCCCAAGAATGACAGGTCCCTATTGTTTTCATTCTTTCACTCCTCCACTGCCATGACTCCTTTCCGTGCTTGCTTGGAACAGGAAATGGTGGAATTTTTTTTCTTTTTTTCTGCTTTTGTTTGGCATTTTCTGCTTTTACTCCTGACATGGTTTACATTGTTTAGCCACCACCAGGGAAATATGATCAGAGCAATCTGTGGAAGCTATATTTAAATGATTGATAACGTTTCCTGTTGCGTTTTTTTATATATCACGTACTGGCAGTGATGGAAGATCACTAAGTACTTTTACTGGAGTACCTGAACCTGTATTTCAATATTGTACTTTTCACTCCACTGCAGTCATCAGTTTGGTTTGCTAACCGGCTACTTTTCAAGTCAGGATTTTTAAATTGTGATTATCTGAAAAACAACTAATTTCTAGAGGTTAAAATACACAAAAGAACAGACATTAATCTGGTGGCTGGTACAAAAATGTATTTGTCTGCTTTTGTTTCCCTCCTTTATGACCCACAGAACAACCAGTACTCTGACCAGTCCCTGGTCTGATGTGAGCAGATTCTAAACTCTGATTACAATGAATGAGATTATTTTATCACAGGCACCTTAAAAAAGACAAGGACCACAAAGGTTCCTACAGAACCTGGTTAATAATGTTGTAAAATTACCTCCAGTTGCATGAAAATTTTAATGCATCCCTAATTCAGCAATACAATGAATGTTTTCACTTTTGACACACTTAAATACATTTTTCTAACAGCATCGTACTTTTCTTTAATACCTCCACTGTGTGCAGACTAAGCACACGTTTGTGCACTTTGTGGCCATATTACGTTGAGGTGAGGTTCACATAATTTCAAATCTACCTCACCATAAGGTACATGCAAGACGATGAACAGTCCTCAACCTGTTCAAAAACTAACCAAGAACATGATCTCACATGAAATATCAATCCACTTATCAATACTCAAAACAAGACTTTTAGACTAACTTGTCACCAAAGTGGGAAAAATCCTTTTGCATATTTACAAACTGGATTTTTCCATCAATGTAGTTTTCCAACAATTTTAAGAAGTTTTTTATTTTTATTTTTTTAAATGTATGCCGTAGCCATATCTGGACAGGATCTTTAAACTATTTCCCATCACATCAGTTTCTTTTTGTTCCAAAGAAGTTCATGGAAAATTTGTGACAGCTCGGGCAGCAGTGCAGCTGGAGGCTGTACTGTGACAGAGGTCGAAGAGGGAGGAGAGGGGAGGAGAGGGCTGGACCAGGATGGAGTGGAAGTGTGCCTCCAGCAGCATTTATAAACATGGCCCCCTTACACACCTAAGGGTCATTGTTTACATCCATCAATGCATGCCATTCTCGCCTGTATGTTTCTGCAGTCTTACAGTGCAGCAGAGCTTTAGAGGACACAGATCAGACTGAGAAATACACATCGAACCACAAGTTCTATCCTTCGTTCTGACAGAGACTGACTGAGAGCCTCAGCATCTGAGCTCCCGAGAAGATCAGACCAGCGGGAAGTCCTTGTGGATTTAATCATTCCTGTTTAGATCTTCCAAACCCAGCTGCAAACATTTCACCTCCAGCAGCCATGTACAGCTCCAGCTACTCCAGGGCCAAGTTTGGCCTGGAGGCAAGAGAACCGCTGCACAGACGCAAAGGGAAGAGCTGCGGCTACTACATGAGGATCGTCTTCTTCTTCTCCTCCCTCATCCAGTCCCTCATCATCGTCAGCCTGGTGCTGTTCCTCATATATGGGCAGCCGGAGAAGTCCGCAGCGGAGAAGAGGGTCAAGGTCAGTGATTTCCTCCAGTGTAGCGGCTTTAGTCTGTTTCATCACAGCAAAGTAATCTATTAGTACATGTTTTATGTAAAATATTCAGCTTTGACTGATAGTTTGGGTCCGATAAAGCTCTACCCACTGAAGAAGCTGATGTCTGTTTCCATCTTAAGTAACAATAAAATATATGTTTCAGTGGGAAATGTCTTCAACAGGATTTATTTAGCTTCAAGAATGACATGTAGCTATTGGACAAGACACAACCACTCATCACTAAAGCTTTTTGTTTGCCGCAGTATTTTATAACCTATTTCAGTTTTAGTTTTTACTTTCACGGTGCTATGTAAGCATGTTCAGAGCTGTAGAACACAGTGGTGCTCATGCTGCTGGGTGTTTGTTGCTCTGCAGGAGCTGGAGCTGAGCTTCAACAGGCTGAGTGAGAACCACATCCAGCTGGGCAAGGAGAAAGGAGATCTGGGAGCTCAGCTGGTAGCTCGAACAGCTGAGAAAGCTAATCTGGAGAAAGAGATAACAAAGCTGAAGACTGATTCCAACAAAACGGAACAAGACCTGAGAAATAAATTGGTAAGTACAAACGAAGGGAAGACGCCCTCATACAAGAGTGAACACCAGTTTTGTTTTGTTTTTTGACAAAGTTGTACTGAGAGTCAGGTAGTTTAGTGCAGCTGTTGAGTAGTTTTTAATGCCTTTTAATCTTCTTTGAAAAATTGTCTTTCCACACAAAACAAATCAAAGTTAAAAGAAAAATTCTGATAATTTGCAAATTATGCAGCAGGATTATTTCTTTACTTCCTTAGTCATTGTTGTAGTTTTCCCATTGGCCACCATGGTAGTGATAAAAATTAGTAAATCAATAATCATCCTATAAATGTTCATGTTTCCTCCATTTATAGGGTACCTGTGCCACGACACTGTCCTTGATGTCACGACGTCCCACCACACCCATCATGCCTCCTCTTCTGGTCACCTCCAGCAGTATGTATCACAGTACTCTACTTTCTGGGAAATTTAATGTAGTTTTCAGATTTTTGTTCAAGCAATTACATAAACAATAACTGCCCCAGAAATGTTGGTTCTTGCAGTATTTAGTTTATCCATCCATCCATTATCTAAACACTGCTTAAACCTCATTAGGGTTGCAAGAGGCTGCAGCCTATCCCAGCTGATGCAGGTTGAAGGCCGGGGACACCCTGGAAAGGTCACCGGTCTATCACAGGGATACATATAGAGACAATCACATTCACACCTACGGACAATTTAGAGTAACCAATTCACATCAGCATGTTTTTGGACTGTGGGAGGAAGCCGGAGTACCCAGAGAAAACACACACATGTACAGGAAGATCATGCAAATAACATGCAGAAAGATCCCAGGAATGTGAGGACGCAAACCAGGGATCTTCTAGCTGCACGGTGAAAGTGCTGACCACCGATCACTGTGCAGCCGACAATATTTAGTTTAGTATGTGTAAAATAAAAACATATTTATCCCCACAGCTCCCTTGAATATTCCAAACCTACCAGTCTATATAGTAAACTGCACCTTATAGGGTGCAAAAACAAACAGAAATGGCTTCCACACCTGACAGAAACAGTTTTGTCTTTGCCATAATCCATCCATTCTCTCTGGGCAACAGAAAGCGTCTCATTGTGCCACCTCCTGAAACATGGAGGTGACGGTGACTTCCAGCTTAGTCTTTCCTTAAACCTGCAACCAAAGGCCTTGAGCAGCCAAATATTTAAATATTACAGCCTTACTGAGTTTTCTGTGACACCAGAAGTTTCTTAGTGCTGGTCAGTGCTAGAATACATGTGAAAGTGATCCTTCATCTTAGACATCTCATGCACTGGAGCATTTCAGTGTGTGTAAGACTCTAAACTGAATTAATCTATATCTAGTTGTTTTGTTTTTGTGCTTTAACTGATAGTTAATAATCCTCAATAAACTTTTTGTTAACAGTTATATAAGTGAGTGACAGATTGCAAACAATCTGGCAATCCTAAAGTGACTCTTTTGTATTAATGTCTAATAAATCATCAATAAAGTATTACTAAGCCATATATTAATCAACAACAACACAATCAGTTACACATAAACCAATGTCTTATTTGAAAGTAGTACCTGAGCATTAATAAATGCTGGAAATGTAGTATTATTTATTATTATTGTTCTTATTTATTCTTTGTCTCTGTACTCTCTAGATGAACTGAAGACTCTGCAGACCCACAATGCTCAGCAGAAAGCGATGATAAATCTCATTCATTCAAACTTCACTCAGACGGTTCAGTATCTGAGCCAGGAGAGAGACAACGCCCTCAGAGACCGAGACACGCTCCACCAGGACGCCATCACCCTGCGCAGTAATAACACCATGCTGAAGGAGCAGCTCACCGCCTACACCAGGTTCTGTCCGTCTGTCTGTCTCATGTCATCGCCTGGAAAAAATGTTAAGAATAAACTCATTAATGTTTTGTATTTTTCCAACCAGGAAGTGCAAAGAGGACTTTGCGCATTCTTTGGACGGGATCAAGACAGTGACCAGGGACTTCCTGAACCGGATCAACAACCTGTTTCCCCACCAGCTGACCTTCCACCTCACCTGTGCAAGCCAGAAGGAGCAAATGGAGAAGATAAGAAACAGCTGCACGAACCTGTCCAGAGACGTGGAGGACAAGTTCCAGCTGTATCTGGACAACGTGGGCAACAAGGTGTGTTTATGCACAATAGTTAGTTATTTAAAATGTAGCAAAGAGCTTCAACTACACAACAAATGTTGGAAATGAATGATTTGTGACGTGTTTTGTTGTATGTTTTTTTTTTTTATAATGGAAACCTTACTTTGAAAGACATCTAACTATATCTGTCAGGTAAATATAGTGCTGTAAATCACATATTTCCCCTTAAAAATAGTCCATAAGAAGTATAAATTTAAATGAAGAGGACATAAACATATAAAACATATACTTGTGAATGGACCTATTTATTTTCAGTAGCAGTTTATATTAGGTTTTGGTGTTCAGGAGTCAAAACTCTTGTCTAGATGACATTTTTTGACATTTCTAAAATTCTCCTTAAAGAAATTTGCCCTCTGGAATATTCCAAAGCACGGGCTGATGGGAAACCAGTTTCTCAGGGGAGGAAGTCTATCCTCTGCATCATTCCTGACAAATCCAGCTAAAGAGACAGATGTCCTGTGAGGCGAACTCAGGGTCAAAGCAGAGGTGAAGTGTGTGGCTCTGCTGATACAGCAACAGTGTGCAGGGCTGCGAAACACACGTCCTCAGCAAGTAGGGCTAGTTGTTAGTCTTTAGAGCAATATTTCATTTGGATGCTACACTCACTCAGGGGTCAAAAAACGTCACTTGTTTTGCTGCTGGAATCTGTCTTCACCGTGGGTCACAGAGCAGGCACAGCTCCACTCACAAATTTTCCAAAAAAGAAATGAATCAGACTTATTTTTGTCCCTGTGCTTGTCACAAATAAAGGACTGCTTGTGAAGTTTTAGTTGTATTTGCAGAAAAAATAGTGTATTTTTAAAGATGGCAGGTATGTAATGGATTAACAGCATTTATCATCCAAACTAATTTGCAGTTTCTTTTTGTTGATTAGTCAAGGTAACTAGGTTATTTTACTTATCTGTGGAGGTGGCTGTTACACAAATACACAAAGCTAGGCAAGAAAATACACTGTAGTCAACAAAAAATACACAGAAAAAACAGACAAAACACAAATGATCACATGATAAAATGACAAACATCAGGATGTTTATGCCTGCATGACTGATTCCACTTTAAAAAAGTTTTTTTCTGTAGGTTTAAAATAAATCTTAATCCATTTTAAGTTCTAAATTCCACACATCCATCTCTGAAACAGAAAAAGAAGCCCTTATGATTGAATGTATCAAAGGGCACCCAAAGGTTTCTCATAGACACACTGTGTATGACGGAACCAGAAACCCTGAGAGGAACCGTCAGGTCAATGAACACTTTAGAAGCCTGGTTATTATGGTATGCAGGGATGAATTTAACATGTTGAGGAAATGATGAAAAGAATACAATAGTTTTCCTGTTAAAAATTTTAGCTGCAGTTTTGAAGAATCTTCCGAGGCTGGTTTTCTCAGAGAACTTAAACTGCAACTTACATGTGATGAGCAAAACGCACAAAATGCTTGGAACTACTTGCGGCAATGAATGATGAGTCTAAAATGATGTGCAGTAGGTTTTATTTCACAACATTGCTCATTTTAGTTTTTCTCTTACTTTTTTAGTGGGAATATAACACAAAACTGAGACAGTGTAGCACATAAAGCTGCTCAATACATTATCCGTTAATCTTTAATTCAGGCCTTGATGCTGACAGAAAAACTAAATTTAAATGACCTTTTTGCACTGTGTGTCCACGTTCCACGGCTTCAGTTACCACACATGGAGTCTGGTAAAGCATGATTAGGCTCGGTGGATGATTTAGGGCAACATTAACCTGTGTTCTGCCCTCAGGGAGACATTCAGGGTGGATTACAGCATGTTCTCATGTGTTGACACTGAGTAAATGAGCGTCGTTGTCATCGTTCGGACAGAAATAGACACAGGGTGAACAAAAACAATACAAGAATGTAAAAGGCACGATCTGGAAACATATTTTGGTACAGTCCAAAATGACATATTCTTCACCCACGGCCTTTTAGTCTACGAGGCATCACATTTACAGTATCTGAAGAAAATAATGTTCCTCTTCCAGGTGGCTGAGATTCAGGCCATGTCCAGTCGACTGGAGGTGCAAAACCTACATGTGACTGCCAACCTGAAGCAGTGTGAACAAGACCTCAGTGAGACGATTGCCAAGAACGCCAAGCAGATAGAGCTCAACCAGAAGACCCACGACGACCAGGTAGATGATGTTTGTGTGTGGGAGGAAAGTGAGAACCAATGGAGAGAGCTATGGAATAAGCTGATTCTCTCAGTTTATAAAATTATGACATTGTGTGGTTTTTTTCTGTTTTAACCAGAGCATAACACTTCAAAAACTCAAAATCTTACCAAGTCTATTTGTCTTATTTTTAGTCAGAATGTCTCATCCCACTTGATTTAAGATAAATTCACTTAACAAATGACATTTCAGCAAGATGGAGGGACTTGTTTTAGGACAACGCATCTTAGAAAATATATATTTTCACAGTGAAACTTCTGATGTTGTTGAAATTTTTTTGGTGGAAAAAAAGAAATATTAAAAAAAATGTTTTTGCATTTTTATTTCTTGCCAAATTTGGGGATTTTTTTTAAAATAAAACTTTTAAGGGAAACTCTTAAGGAATTTTCTTCCTGAAGATTTTGCTTTTTTTTTTTTTTAAATTTGGGGAATTTTTTGCTGAATTTTTGGATTTTTTCCAGACAAGGAAACAATATTTTTTGGGTGCCATAAATGAGGACAACAGGAGGGTTACGACACCTTAGCTTGACAGTCCAGGTAAAATACAGCTTAAAATAAGTTTTCCCAGCTAATTTTAAGATCTCAGTATTCTAAACATCATATATTATTTCAAGAAATCTTACCAAGCCATTTTTCATTTGTTCTATTGGCAGATTTTTTTTTCCCACTTATTCCAAGGTAAAAGTTCCTTGAAATGAGTTTTTTCCCCTAGTTTGGAGAGGGGCATTTTTTTTCTGGTGAACACATAAAGTCGCAAAAAAGAGATAAAGGTGTAACAGAAAATTTTTTTTTTGCATCGGATTCATTTAAAATTGCATCAATATTTCTTTAGGTGGAGAAATTACTGAAGGAGCAAAACCGACTGAGAGACCAACAGAAAGAGCAGGAAGAACGTTGGGCCCTGAAAAACAGAGAGGTTCAGAGGCTCCAGGCAATGGTGGCCAACGTTAAGGTAAAATACAGAAGCTGAGTCATTGTTCTGTACAGATGTATGGGGGGGAGAGAGGGAAAAGAAGAGCCCACAAATGGTTTCAATCCTTCATTCACGTGGCACCAACGCTCTTCAATGTGCTCATGTGAAGAAATACTCTCTGCTGCTCCAGATTTGCCAAGTTAGTCAAATTCACGACCAAATAAAACTAAAAAAAAACCTTTAAGTCATTTCTATCGGTAAAAGGCAATCGGGCAGTTATTACATGGGCATCAGGGCAGAGCTCATTCGCAGGATTCCGAGAGCTGCAGCAGCAGGAAGGATGGAAAAGCAAGATAACAAAGGAAAACAAATTTTAAGGAGTAACAAGTTCACACAACGCCCAATTTCGAACTATGCAGATTGACCGTCTGAGCGTCAGTGCACAGCCAGATAAAGCTGCATAAATGTGGTATCTGTGTCTGATTTAAATGAACTGTGAATTCATCGTTTTTGCTTTGCAGCCCAGTCCTCCTAAACCTGCTGCCCTGCAAGCAGCTCCACAGCCGGACGGACAGACTGCACCCAACTGGTCTTCTGGTGGAGCACCTGGAAGCAGCAAAACTCCAACGGTGAGCTTTCTGTTAGAACACACACTTAACTGACCCCTGTTTATAGAAAGTGTGAATGCAGTCTGAGCATTTTAAGTGTTTTTTTTCCAAGACCAAGAGTCCAACTTTCATTTTTTAGTTGTAGTTCTTCAATGGTTAACCGTTCATTAGTCTGTAGACATCTGCGTCATCAGCGAAAAAGCAGACTTTTGTCCAAAAATCCATAAAATTCCACATGGCATAAAGCAAAGGACTCAGCAGAGTTATTACAGTTCACTGTGAGAGGAACATGAATGTTTGTACCACATTTCACAACAGTCCATCCAGTAGTTGTAGAAATATTTATGTCTGACATTGTCATCCCTGGAGCCACGCTGGTAGCGAAGCCAAACACAGCACAAACAGACATTTCCTCCTCAAACAGACCTCCCCGAATCCTCACCAAACTGAAAAAAACACGAATTCCCGCAATGTGATTTCTAATTATTTACATCTTTGTTATGTAACTGTCAATGTTTTGTCTTGCAGGTGAGATGAAATGAACCGTCCATCCATCCATTGGTTCTTCCTGGAGGAGGAGACCCCCGACACTGTGATCAACATTCAAGAAGTACATGTACATATTCCTAATATATCACATTTCAACAAAACACAACCTGTAAATACTTTGCCTCCATATTAATGGCATGAACTTGCTTTTTATTTTTATTTTTTAGCTCAACTTGTAACTGTAGATTCTGTTGTGTTTAACTTGTGTTTAAAATTTGCTGTGAATTGTTTTAGTATCTTATACTTCAGTGAATGTACAAATTCAAACAACACTGGTGTGAGTACTCTCTCTTGTGTGCCACTCGCTGTGGTTTGTGTGAAAACAGACACTAAAAAAATCAGTTCTTTCCTGTGGAATTGATATTAAATGAACCAAAAACCGCCCCACTCCTCAACAACATTGTCATCCGACTCTTTTGATCTGCTGGCATTAAAAATAAAACAGACCCTCAAACAGGACTTCAGGCAGCAGCTGCTCACTTGTCTGCTAAAAACAGATTCTCTTTAAATAGCTGCATTTAAAGTTTCCTCGTGATTCGCACGTCCAAAAGCCTGGATGACAATACAGACCAGTCATAAGTACAGCATCACGTCCGCTGAGCGTTTAGCTGTCCTGAACATTAAAGGTCAAAAAAGAAGTCTTTACCTAAAAATAACCTTGAGAAGCAACTAATTGCCATTTTTATGGTGCATTTTACAAATGCAGTGGCTATTATATGGACTATTCTCAAGCTTTACTACTTCCCTTTCCTTCCATAAGAACAAGGCAATGAGCACAAGCATTTCTGTGGCAGGAGACCGCTATTGTTTGACTTTATGATTATTGTAGGACCATTTTGGTACAGAAGAAATAACCGGAGAAGAAATAGCACAAATTAAGCATTTTTTAAAGTAAAAGGACATATGACTCATCATGTTGAAGACGTCATTTCATGTGGTCTGAACTGTTTTGTGCTTCTGATTGGAAGACTGACAACTGATGTTTGTGTAAATACTGTATACTTAATAAAGGAATACAAAAGCATTCAAATGTATTGGCATTTTTTAAGTCATTCTAATAAGTTTTAATTTATTTTCTAGCAAATTTATCAACAATCTGGACTATTTAAACGTTCAGTTCATTTGTTTCTAAATAAAAGTGGTTATTCTTCCTTATTTCCTCTTTTTTTGAGCACATTTAGAGAGCTATTTTAAAGCTATTTACCAGCTACTGTTACATGACTGTTTTTGAACTGTGAATCAAAATCTTTTCTGGCCTGAGAAGTCAAACAAAGTGTAAATATGCAATGTTGTTTAATTCGTTTTGACCCCCAAATTAACTATGTTTTAACTTTAATGTTTAATTTTTACACTATGGAACCAGTTAATTATTTCAAATCTTGGTGATTATGTGAGAGATTAAAGCAAATTGTTAAAGTTCATCAAATAGTTGCAGTGTCTCAGTTTATTCATAAAGACTGCAGACATTTGGAAAAATGAGATTTCAACAGCCTCACTGGGATCAGAATGCACAGCTTTTCAGTTGGGTCTTTATGACATGCTTGCGTCATACGTGGACAAATTACTCCCAGACAGAACAAATATTTGAGATCTTTTTCACATTGCATAAGAAAACACCAGAATAGCCTCCCAGATTGGCTGTACTGATGGATGGGAGTTTTACAGGTGAGTGAGGCTGTCTCCGGTCCTCAGGATATCCTTTGTTAATGTGAAGTGTTTTCAGTCCTGAGTATAATTGTGGACACACTCGCCCTGACTTTCAGTCTGACGGGTACAGGGTGGGACGGGTTGTTCTGGACTCGGCTACGTCAGCCTCCATCTCAGGAGCGGCATAAATCAAACCCTCAGGAAACAGACAGAAGCTCAACGCCGCCGTCTTCAGTCCAGCTGTGAAGCAAAATGTGCCAGTGAAGTTAACTGAGTCATGATCCAAACTGACATTAAGAACGGAACAAATAACGAGCATTAATCTGTGTGTCATGTTGATAAAGTTTCATTTTTATTGAATTTATATGAAATGATAAGTATGAAGAATATTTTTTATCTTAAAATGTTTTAGTTTCATTACCTTTCTTCATTATTCTTATCACTCAGGTCACTGTCATTTTTGTTCTTTGTTACTCTGTTTGATTCTATTCCCGTCAGGATAATATTTCAAAAACTGCCTAATGGATTTCCATGGTTTTTCTACAGACATTTATGTTCTCCACAGGATGAATCACATTAACTTTGGCTATTCTACGAGCCACCATGAAGTTTTGACGCTGTGATATTTATAAATAATACAATTTAATATTCATGGTGGCCCAATGATTAACTGATTTCAAATTGAATCACGATTTGAAAAAAAAAATTGCAAATCACAACAGCTGCATTCAGACACCCAAAAATATATGATTCAATACTAAGACTATGGCTTAATTTAATTTAATTTGAGGCTGTTTATGATTGTCCATTGATCAATCTGTACTACATGGTTCAGGAACACGCTGTGGTTTGACTGACATGAGCCAAGTCATATGTTTCAAAGCCAAAGCTTGCATATTGTGCAACAGGTTTGATTCAGGGTTTAAATTGTTGCGTCAAAGATTTTACAAGTTCAAGTCATCCTCCTAGTGTGACATTCCCACTGCAGATTGTGTCTCATGTTTCAAGGCTGCATTTTAAATCAGCCTTACTTTGACTCGTTATGTCACAAATCAAAATGTAAGAAAAATCTCATTTAGAAGTTTTCCCCAAATCATTCAGCCTTAGTGCCCAGAATAGGAATCTTACTGACTTTATTGGTGACTGACTTTTACTCACGGACCAAAATTTTCACAAACCAAATGAAAAATCTCAACATTTATTTAACTCATGTATGATAAACCCGCCTGTTGACTCATGTGGTCAGCACTCACGCTGAAAACGCTAACATGCTTTCTTTAATTTTAGACCACAAATACTGTTTATCATGCAAGTTATGTTAGTTTAGTGTACTAACATGTTAACATTTGCAAATTAGCAAAACAAACCACATCTCAAATTAGTAGTAATAACATTAGTTTTTTTTTAACATGTCCAAAATTTTTGACTAGCTTAATGGATCAGCAAAATTTGTACAGTTCATCTTGAGGCAAACTTAAATGGATTAAACTTCAATATTTTTCCAATCAATTTTTGCTTGTAAATGTAATGTTTTATTTTTGTATATAAAAACGTATGAAATAGTTACACATCACAAAAAGTAACCAATCCCATATTTGTTGAGAAAAAAAACCTAAAATTGCAAACGTCAACTTCATGGTGGCACAACAGGAAAAGTTCACGAGGAATAACAAAGTCAGCAGGATTCATCCTCTGGGGACCATGAATATCCGTACAAGATTCCAGTGAACATGTAAGGTCTCAGAAATGTATAATCCTGGGACTGTAGTATCCAGCTGATTTTCACATCTGTAGCAAACACTGCAGTCCAAAGGATGTGACACACAGGCAGAACTTCAAAGGCAAGGCTCTGAAAATTTACTACCACTAATTTGTAGGACAGCAGGTCCCACTTTTAGCTGAAACTTCCCCCGGGTTGTAATTAATCAAGAGGTCATGAAAGAGAACGAGAAGGCTGACAGAGCAGTGCGGAAAGAGGAAAGGCCAGGTAGCACAACCAGAGGACAGAAATACAAAAAGGCAGAGAGACGCTGGTGTACAGAGGGGCAAATGTCGTCAGAGGCTGGGAGAGAAGAAACCAACTGGGGAAGAAGGGTGAGGAGTTCAACAAGGAAACATAAATATTTGATCAAGGCCAGATTGACAGGGGAACAAAGGGCACATAGAGCATTGACTCCAGAAATGTCTCTTTCCCACAGAGAGGAGCCTGGTCACTTTGACTGCATGTCTGCTACTTTATGAGCTGCAATCAACAATGAAACAGAGAACATCCACACACACGCAAAGAATGAGGGGGACGGGAATGTATTAGTGTATGATGTGATAACGTGTGTCTGTACCGGCTGAAAATGTCCTGGAAAATAATTTCAGGGAAAGAGTGGGAACCCTGTATATTCAGTCATTTAATTCATTACTAACATAGATTGATTAGTGCAGCTTTAAAACACAAGTTGGTCAGAAGGTAGATTTTTTTTTAGTGTAATCAAAGTTTTTGCAGTGTCTTAGTAAAGACATGTCAAAGACTTTACTTGATTGCAAAAATGTTATGTATTTCACATACAATCATCACACCCTCATTACATGAAGTCACAAAAACATAATTACTACAGAACATGAATCAGTCAAATTTCTTGGCACAAAGTTTGGAAGTGTTCTTTACTACAGTTGTAACTTGCATTTACCCAGATTGTTTCTATATTTATTACTCAGATATTTGATGTGCAGTCTATGGCTATAATTTATCTATGACAAATAATTATGACAAATGTATCATAGAATAATGCTATTACATATATAAATGTAAAAGTTACATTGTAAATAATTATATCTATAGCTATATGAGCAAAAAGAGAAAGGTAAAAAATATACAGATATAGAAAATATATTCATAGATCAAAAGATTTAATTGTAAAGGTAATCAAATAATGTATATTTATCTCTCTCTACAGCTATAGGCTGCGATATACATATAACATGGAGATAGAATAGAGTTTATTGCCATTTACAAGAAACAGGTACATTGAACTGAATCATTAAGCATGACAAAAATAATTTAAAATACTTAGATATGTACACAATTGACATATAATGAGCACATAAATGCTAATAGCATGAAAGCAGGGATACAAGCAGATATTTTTTATTTATTTAGATACAAACACAAGTAGGGTGAATAATAAGTGTGCACTGGGTCACAGTGGGTCGTCTGTAAAGAAACAGTAAAAGTGTAAATTTTCATGAAAATAATGAAACTCAATAAAACTGAGTTGCTGCATCCTTGTCAATGATACACGTCCTCCTCCAAGATGAGCCAGGAAGTTTGAGTCCTAATCTCTGCCTGTGTGTTTGCTTCTTTACACCGCTGTTTACAGTTTAGGCTGTTAGATTGTTCCAGACGAGTACAAGATACTTCAGAGCAGTTCTACTACGAGCCTGACACGAAGAACTCCAACAGCTGCTGAATGTTCCTGTGGTTCCCTCAAGGCTACAGGAGTCCTCCTACGAGGACGAGCCGGTCCAACTGATGGTGGCCAGTCGCTGCGGTCCTAGGCAACATGTTCAGGCGTTCTTTGTGTGAAAACTCAGAAATTTCAGGTATCAGAAGGTGGTTTTCAACTTTCTTTGTTAACTTTCTGCTTAAACTTTAAACTAAATTTACTTCACTAAGCCAGCCCTCTGGACTTCCAGTAAGCTGTGTTCCTATTGGCTGTCCAGGTGGCTGCTTGGTGTTATCAGGAACACCTGAGCAGCTCAGCGTCTTCCTGCTTTATGTCTGCAGTGAAACATTTCCTCTGCTTCTCTTCACCGAACTGGGTTTGGCTCCGTTGCTTTAGTTTGTTCTTTTGGTGTTGGCTTTCAGCTTCTAGCAGTAAAATCGTCTTTAATGTGTTTCTTGATGTGACAGGCATGAAAGGGTCTGGAGAACATGGAGAACGTTATGCTGCCTGTAACACTGTTCAGCATGACCGGTTTGGTGGTGGGTCAGTGATGGTGTGGGGAGGCATATCCATGGAGGGACGCACAGACCTCTACAGGCTGGACAATCGCATTCTGACTGCCATTAGGTATCAGGATGAAATCCTTTGACCCATTTTTAGACCCTACATTGGTGCAGTGGTCCTGGATTCCTTCGGATGGAGGACAATGGCCAGTCTCATGTGGTAAGAGAATTCATGCAGTTTTTGGAGGATGAAGGAACTGATGCCATTAGCTGGCCCCCCATGCTCACCTGACATAAATCCAATAGAACACGTTTGGAACATTATGTGTTGTTCCATCTGACACCATCAGGTTGCTCCTCAGACTGTCCAGGAGCTCAGTGATGCCCTGGTCCAGTTCTGGGTGGAGATGCCTCAGGACACCATCTGTCGTCTCATTCAGAGCTTGTCCCGGCATCGTCAGTCTGCATACAAGCACATGGAGACCATACAAACTACTGAATACCATTTTGAGTTGCTGCCAAGGAATTTCAGCAAGATGAACTAGCCTGCCACATCAGTTTTTCAGTTTGATTTGGGGTGTCTTAGCTCTCTTGGGGGTTGGTAATTTTCATTCCCATCAAACAATGTGGCACTTTTCATTCCTAACACATTATCCAGTCCATATCAATGCTAATATCCAGTTTGTTTTTTCCCCGTATTGAAGTATGATGTATTTTCAAAGTGTTCCTTTAATTTTTTTGAGCAGTGTATATATATATATATATATATATATATATATGTATGTATATATATATATGGATACAATGTCGCGTGGGCATCGGGTACAGTACCTGGGGAGTGGCAGACCGGGGTAGTGGTCCCTATTTTCAAAAAGGGGGATCGGAGAGTGTGTGCCAACTATCGCGGTATCACACTTCTCAGCCTCCCCGGGAAAGTTTACTCTTGGGTGCTGGAAGGCAGGATCCGACCGATAGTCGAACCTCGGATTCAGGAGGAGCAATGCGGATTCCGTCCCGGTCGTGGAACAGCGGACCAGCTCTTTACCCTTGCGGAGCTGCTGAGGGGGTCATGGGAGTATGACCTGCCAGTCTACATGTGTTTTGTAGATCTGGAGAAGGCCTACGACCGTGTCCCCCGAGGGGCTTTGTGGGGGGCACTGCGGGAGTATGGGGTCCGAGGCTCGTTGTTACGGGCGGTTCGGTCCCTGTACAACCAAAGTCAGAGCTGTGTCCGCATACTTGGCATTAAGTCAGACACGTTTCCGGTGGGTGTTGGACTCCGCCAGGGCTGCCCCTTGTCTCCAATCCTGTTTGTGGTTTTCATGGACAGGATTTCAAGGCGCAGTCGTGGTGGGGAGGGTTTTCGGTTTGGGAGCCTCAGGATCGCTTCTCTGCTTTTTGCGGATGATGTGGTTTTGTTGGCATCCTCAGACCATGACCTCCGGCAAGCACTGGAGCGGTTTGCAGCCGAGTGTGAAGCGGCAGGGATGCGGATCAGCACCTCCAAGTCCGAGGCCATGGTTCTCTGCCGGAAACTGGTGGAGTGCTCCCTCCAGGTTAGGGGGGGGGTTGCTTCCCCAAGCGAAGGAGTTTAAGTATCTCGGGATCTTGTTCACGAGTGATGGGAAAATGGAGCGAGAGATGGACAGGCAGATTGGTGCGGTGTCAGCAGTAATGCGGGCGTTGTACCGAACCGTCGTGGTGAAGAGGGAGCTGAGCCGTAAAGTGAAGCTCTCGATTTACCAGTCCATCTACGTTCCAACCCTCACCTATGGTCATGAGCTTTGGGTAATGACCATAAGAACAAGATCGCGGATACAAGCGGCAGAAATGAGCTTCCTCCGTAGGGTGGCTGGGCTCAGCCTTAGAGATAGGGTGAGGAGCTCAGACATCCGGAGGGAGCTCGGAGTAGAGCCGCTGCTCCTTCGCATCGAAAGGAGCCAGTTGAGGTGTTTGGCCACCTGATTCGGATGCCTCCAGGGAGACTTCCTCTGGAGGTTTTCCGAGCACGTCCGTCTGGGAGGAGACCCCGGGGCAGACCCAGAACTCGCTGGAGAGATTATATATCTCGTCTGGCCTGGGAACGCCTCGAGATCCCCCAGGAAGAGCTGGAAAGCGTCGCTGGGGGGAGGGACGTCTGGAACGACCTGCTTCGCCTGCTGCCCCCGCGACCCGGCCCCGGATAAGCGGAGGAAAATGGATGGATGGATGGATGGATATATATATGGGCCTCTGATTATCACCAACTCTATGGAGCATTTTAACATCTTTCAACACACTAAAGTAGTGAAGCCTTTTAAATATTTGGTGTCTTTTAGGAGACCATGTTTATTAGTTACAAAAACAAATATAATCATACATACTGACATTACATATCCCATGTAACAAAAAAAATTGTTCGATGGTAACATTTTTGCTGAACACATAAATATGACTTTCAGGTAGGTCATTGTCTGTATCCAGTGGCACAACAAAGAAAAAAACACAGAAAAAACAAAAAGACAAAACCAACAACAAAAAAACCCATTCATTTCTCTGTAGTACAAGGAAACATCCAGACCTTCCGTCCATGACCTTGCAGAGGTCTGCAGCTGGTTTTATTTTAAAAGATCTTGGCTGTTATGTCGTGACCCAAGAGGCCAATATTCACCTATCAAAGGCTTTAAAATGTATTTTTAAATTATGATTCAAGACTTGCCAAACAGTTCAGTACATTGGACCTCTGAGGCACCTGTCATCATGCTGAAACTATTTCAGTCTGATAAAAGCCATCAACAGAAAACAGACATTTTTGTATCGTGGGAGTGGACGCGTTCTGTTACCAAGAACATTAATTTGGTTCTTTCTACTGTTGTTTGTTCCTCAAATCCTGGTGCAATGCCGAAGCTGGGCCATTTTTTGCCCATTTTCTGAAGTGATACTGCAAAAATGCAGTAATGCCTTCCTCTCTGAGCGTGTTCACTCCTACTTGACTATTTTCCAATGCAGAAGTCTTTGAAGATGATATCCAGGATCTCCTCTGCCCCGACACGTCCAGTGATCCTGCCCAGGCTGGTGAGAGCTAATCGGACGCCTTCGGCTGCCAGAGCCAGGTCATTGTCGCGGTACCGCTGATACTGATATAGGGCCGCCACGCACTGCTGCAGGTGGGTCCTGTGGCGGGCCTGGGTCAGGGTGGGGGCACCAGACAGAGGGTCGCCACACCTTTGAGAGGAAATGAAGAGTACAAAACAAACCACAGCAATTAAACACTCGTTTTTTTGTGATCTGTTTTGGTAAGTGTGAAAACCAGAATAGACAAGATCGATATGTAATTCTAAATTTTGATTCTCTTTTCTTAAATTTAAAGCACCCTACCTCCTACATGAAAGTGCATAAAATGTGATTTGTATATGGAGTTTTACATAGACTAATTTTTATTATAATAAAATTCACTGCAGTAATAAATGAGCCGGTACTCTCAAAGGGCAAGTTTAGACTCCATAAAGGTACTACTGGAAGCTTTATATTACCGTTACCTGAAAAATTTTTATTCATGCTGTCATTTTGGTTTGTAGAGATGCATTAAACATCCCACAGAAGAAATCAATCTTTCTGACACAGCATTTAAATGAGGCACAGCTGTAGTTCTGTTACATCACAAAGTAATAAATTGTAACAACTCACAGAGTCTTAACTTTGGTGTACAGCACTGTAAGAAAGCCTTTCAGCCCTTCATTAGTCTGGCAGGATATCAGACAGACAGGAGGGAGTCCAGAGACTCCTCTCAGCTCCATGTCCAGCTTCTGTCTCTGCTTCTCAGGCAGAAGATCAGTCTTATTCAGCACCAGGAGACACCTGTCTGGAGGAAATTATGAGGTGTGTGAGCAGTCAGGCACTAAAATCTCAGCCTGATTTACCTGGATGACTTAAAACTCCCGTTCCAACCTGTAATCACTTGGATTATTCCACCACTACATATAATGCTGCCAGATGGAGCTGTAGGCAGGTGACAATCACACAATTGAGCAGAGTATCTTCAGGTCATGATGTAAAGGGAGCTGTCCAATAACACACTGTAACTCCACTAGACAGCTGAGAGCAACCAATAAAAGTCAAACACTTTACATTTTATTATGCTTGAAGTTTCAAATGCAGCCAAACTGTCAGCGACAGTCCAGCTGAAGCAGCAGCACATGAGGCGAACATATCGTACCTGTGCCAGGCTGCTCCTCAGATGCCAGCACACTCCTCAGATGTTCCTGAAGGAAGCCTGCCACTTGCTGGTGCTCAGACGGGAGACCAGCACAGTCCACAACCACCAGCGTCAGATCAGCCTGCTCCACCCTCGAGAAAAAGAAAATCTGCCTTAACTTTCAGCCTGGAAGTGACTGCTCACATTTTCAAATAACCTATTAAAATGTTCTGGTGTCTTGGGTACATTTTTCTAGTTCACAACCTGCAATTGCAATATCAACACTGGGAAATACTGACTTACTGAAAATAGATTTTCCAGCAGCAGCTCCAGGCTGTATACCACTAAGATCTCTCAGAGCTGAGACTTGCCTCTCTGTTGTTTTGTCTCACTAAAGAACCATAAGGCACAGCCAAAAAACACTAGCAGTGACATCTTTAATTAATTACTCCAAACGGTATTCGCATTTCTTGCATCCGTCTAACTGTGCGGTAGCAGCAGCAGTGGCAGCGGATGCTTGCACTTACCATGTCCTTCCTGTAGTGACCCAGGTCACAATGTCTGTCCTGCTCCCTGCACACAAAGTTTTCTATAGAACACAAGCTGCACACCCTTCCTATAGAAGAACCAGGCCATCCAAACAACTCAAACAAAAATTCAAATTATAAAGGAATATTTGCACTGAAAAGCATTTTTGTAGGTCACCTCTTTATGAGGATTTTTAGCTGTTTGTCATCTTCTAATGAAATCCAAATTTAAGACAGGTACTAGTGTCTCTAAAAATAATTTATAAAATGGTGAAAAACTTTAACATTTTCCATCAGTTATTCAAGAAAGTGAAACTTTAATGTATTCTGGAATCATCTCACTTAAAGCAAAATATTTCAGGCCTTTTCTCTTAATTTTGATGAGGCTGATGATCAAAAGCCGCCCGCACAGACGTCTTTACAGAAGGAGCTACTACTGTTGCTTTCCCAACATTAAGCAACTCCTGAAACAGATACGTCTAAGAAGAAAACAAACTGAACTGTTGCTAAGATAATGTAAATTTTGCATTTTAATGGGCAATCAAGGTCCTAGAGTCTAGGACCTAGAGTCTGGAGGAAGAGTGGAGCGACACAGAATCCAAGGTGTTTGAAGTCCAGTGTGATGTTTTACAGTCTATGATGGCTTCGAGAGTCGTGTCATCTGCTGGTTCACGGCGTTTTATCAAGTCCAAAGTCAATGCAGCATCTACTAGCAGAGTTTAAAGCACTTCATGCTTTCATCTGCTGACAAATTTTATGGAGACGATTTCCTTTTCCAGCAGAACAGCACCTTCCCACTGTGTTAAAACTACAAAACAGTTTACTGATACCATCTGGGGTATTGTCAAGAAGAGTATGAGAAACATCTGACCCAAAAATAAGACTGAAGGCTGCTAACAAAGCTCCCTGGGCATCAATAACACCTCAGCAGTTTAACAGGCACATCGTCTTCATGACACTGACGCAGCAATTTGTGGTAAAGGAACCCAAAGCAAGTCTTAAGTAGATAAATGAGCATACTTTTCAGAAGTTGAACAGTTCTGCATCGTAAATCCTTTTATTGAGTGATCTTTGGAAGTACTCTAATAATTTTGATTTTTAATGAGCTAAAGCCGTTATCATCAAAATAAAACCAAACAGGCTAGCAATATTTACCTTTGCATGCCATGAATACAGAAGACATTAAAATTTTCCTTTTTGAAACAAATTACAGGAGCAAATAATTTTCCCGATGTTTGCAAATATTAGTATTTGCAAATAATCGTTTAAAACAAAATGTCATGCCAAACAGAATCCCTTCCCACTTAGTAGCAGTCACAAGAGATCATCTGCCTCTTGTTTGCTTAGCATTGGTCTCGATGCATGAATGACATGATGCTTAAATGCTGAGTCTGATGTTTTCCACCTGCCAAGAACACAAGCACTTTGGGAAACACTTAACATTCATCTTTTTGACATGAAAATCGTCATACTTTATGTTGAATATTATCTAATGTCCTGATGTTCTGTAGATTGAAGTCTTTCAGTCAGCTTTGTATAACATGTGATTGCACTGACTGTTTCTGCAAACTAAGTCAAAACTTTATTTTTTTTCTGCAGTTTTGGTAAGAACCATCGTGACTGTGGGATTTAAGTCCATGCTCTTATCTGAGGTTCTCAAACATCAAACTTGTGTGTAATAAAACTTGTCACTGCTCATGTAATTGTCTATAAAAGTTGATTTAATAGTGCGCGTTCGCCAGGGAGTCCATTCTTCTGCCTGAGTGTTTGCTTATTCTTCCCTGATATAAACGGATGACCATGAATGAACATATTTGTCCATTCCCTCCGACACACATGATAAACCTCTTAATGTTAAATACTCAAGGAAAGGTGGCCCTTCATTATGCAACCTCCTGAGAGTGTTTGTCCTATGTATTTATAACCATGGCTCAGCAATAATGTAAACTCTGGGGAACACATAGACATGACAAAAATACAGCAAGGTGTACAGGGGAAAAAATGACTTATTTCTTCCTTTCTTTGTTTACAAGGACATTTTTCATCAGTCTCCGGGCTAATTTGCTCTGATAAATTATACACATGTGAGTAATCGCTGAAGCAGCAAAGCAGTCCTCTACATGCACTATTGTCCTGTTCTTCTGTCCTGTACCCGGAAGTCAAACATTCCAGCCTGAATTTAGGAGAGCTGGACTTCTTTGTATAAATCTGAAAGTTATTACCTTTCCCGAGCCCGGCGGACACCCTCTCTCTCCACCAGGTCAGGGCTGTCTCTGAGGCCTGCTGTGTCGCTCAAGAGGACGGGGAAGCCGCCGATGTCCAGGGCCGTCTCCACCACGTCTCTGGTGGTCCCAGCAATGGGAGACACAATGGCTGCAGGTCTCTGGCCTGCATATGAAAAAGGTTAAAGGATAAGGCTGGTGATATCTCATACTTTCCTTATCAAGAAAACCAATTCTGTCTCTGAATTTTCTGACTGTCAGTTCATTGCTACTGAAAACATAATCTTACAGAACAGTTCAGAATATACAGTTGAATTTAAAAAAACAAAACAAAAAACAAAACAGAGGATAAATGATTTCTATGGACAGCTTGGCCTTGGTGTTTTTCATCACTGAAACAGGGTGATGGGAACGAATTCCAGCCATGGAATAATACATATTTGATTCTAGTGAGTATTTACTAGTGAACAGAATGCTGGACAGAGGCACTGACCTCGTGAATTCAGCTTCTTCATGACCACTATGTAGCTCTTTTCATTTACATTGTAGATTCTTTTTCTCATTACATAACTATTAAGATTAACTCAGCTGAATATTTTGTGCTGTAATGTTTTCTTAAAGAATCTGTTAATTGTTCACTTGAATTCACCAACTTCTGTTGTTGACAAAGGAGTTTGCTGAGTAAACTCTGTAAAGATGACATTATCTAAATGACAGGAAGGATTTTTGAGTGATAACTGAATATCAAAGCATTAACCCGAACACATCAGCTGTGCTGCACCTGTCTGTCTAATCAGTCCTCATGTATCCCGTGTCCAATAATGCTGCCAGATCATTCTTTGTGTGTGCTGTTTGGGCGTGAGCCCTCAGCATGGGGATGATTAATCAGAACAGGAAAGCATAACAGGATTTTATCTGAAGTTTGACAAATGTGCTTATTATTCTGATAGGATAGCAAGCTCTGACGAGCGCCAGCCGAGAGTCTAGTCTGGATAGTTTATATAACGTGATTCTAAATGACTTCGGGAAACAATATCCTAAACAGATACAGCCTCACAACAATGCCTAAGTTGTGCATAGTCCAAACACGTACACATAATTAGAAACATAAGGAGAAGTGATTTAATACTGATATAATAAAATAAAACATTTAAACATTATGGAATTACATGTGACCTATGATAAGAGTTTGCTTACAGTGTATTTATTTATATGTTAGTTCTTTAATAACTGCTCACTGCTACATCCTCAAATGCAATTAAATGCAGAATGAATCCACTGTCACCTGCAGCACAAGACACATTCAGAGAACAGATAAAAGTCATCTACCTTCCATTCTTTTACATAGAAAAAAGATTACCCGAGTCTGTTTGTGAAAATAAAAAATTAAACATTTCTGCAATTTGCAACTGAACTAGATGATGTCACTTTATAAAACGCAACCCTGTGTCTACTTTCACATTTATTTCAACTTCAGCCTACTGCTTCTTGAAAGATTTTTCTCCTTAAAATCCTACTTTATCAGGGATATTTCTCTTACTTTCTGTGCATTTAACAAAGTATTTGCATTTTAATGAATCATACACATTTATAAAACTTTGTCAGACCAAGCTGTTGGTATGACAGATGTGGCCTTCCTCCCCTTCCGAACCCTGGCTAACAGCGCTATGATTCAACAGTAAGGTCTGTATTTAGCGGATAGTGAGCAGACTTTAATCTTAATCCCTTCACTGTGTGTGTGTGTGTGTTGTGTTCTTGGCTCTCTTACAGAGTGCGTTAAGGAGGCTACTTTTCCCTGCGTTGGTGGCTCCTGCGATGACCACCTGGACTCCGCTGCGAAGCCGTTCGCCCCTCCTCTCATCCTTGAGGTGTCGCTCCATCTCTGCCTGCAGATCACACACCGACCCATCCACTGTGGGCGGTGACAGACAGAACGACAGCGGAGGGAACAGGACGTGACTGAGGTTTTGCATTTAGCTTCAGTTTCATGGCCTTGTAAAAAAGAATTTCTGTCCTTTAAAGGAAAAAGGCCTGTCCCCTGGTGTCTGCATGAAAAATGGGTCACGAACTTTGTCTATTTTGGCAGATGTGGAAAGCAAAAAAGTGATTTTGAAAATACAATGCAGCAAAAATACATCATTCCTCTGAAGAAAATATTGAGTATATTGCTTGATTCAATAACAGTAATTCATTGAAATTGTGTTGACTTGCTGTAAGATTTAAGAAAACGGGCAGTAATATTATCTTGCCGTGTGTTTGCAGGTGGAAATAGAAAGTATTTATGCCAGGTTTGCTATTTTTGGAAGCGAGTCTATTATTATTTTCTGCTCTGAGGCGTGAGCCAACATTCCGTGCCACCAAAACAAACAATTGTCTCAGGCTTTAAAGTGTCGAAACGTCACAACATCAGAGGCTTTTGGGGCGCTCTGGCAGTGCCAGACAGCAGGCGACAGACTCAGGGGAGACAGGCCCCTCCAGCAGTCACACTCCCTCATATACACCGCTAACATGGGAAACCCGGTCACAGAGAGAACAGTAGTGCTGCTGACTGCACTGCTCTCGTGACCTACATGACAACTTATCTTTGAAGGTAAGACAAATGCCTCTACTTTCCCTCTGGTCTTTTGCCCACGCTTCCTAAGGAAACTGTCTTTTGAACAGTTGGGTGTCGGTTTCTCCCTACAGTGCAGCAAACTGACTGGTTAGCCAGTTGCAGATCTAAACAGGAAGAGCAGCTGAACTGCTCTCCTTAGAGAGAAACAGAGTCCTCGGATCCCCTCAACTCCTTTAAGACCCCCAGGGATGACTGTCCTGTTGTTGTTCTGCAGTACAAAAGGTCAAAGTGCATACATACCTTGGTTCAAAACGCCGTCCTCAATGAGCTCATCCTCACTGAAGTCTATGAAGGCCTCAACATGGGCCAGACTCTGAGAGACAAGCAAATCAGAAAAGAGAAAGGACGAGACTGTCATCAATGTGCAAAAACAAAGTTGTCTTAAACAAGCCAATTAAATATGACTCACATCAAAATAATGATGTCTTCATCATTAATTAAGCAATTGTTGTTGTTTTTTAGCAATCTACACATAAAAAATCATTTTAATTTTAATATTGTGAGGCAAGCAGCCCAGAAAACGAAACTGACAAAGAACAGGATACTAATATTCAGCATATCTTATCAGGCCCACTGCTGCTGTCATGGATACATTATTGTTCCTGCAGGATTGCTTCAAATAAACAAACTCAGTCTATTTATTTAGCTTTCAAAAAACATAAAGCTTAAGCACAGTACAAACATAATTACTATAATTATTCAAAGAAAATTAGAAAAAAAGTCTGTAGTAACATTAAACAAGTAAAAGAAAAATATTACATCATGAACTTTCCTTAAATTAAATATTATTTAATGTACTGTTATAATTTTTTTTAAATTTCTTGATTTCTTAAGCAAAATATTACCTAATATACATTAAACATTATGTTTTAGTAACATCTTAATTTCTCATGTGACACATGGAATGCTTCACTTGTGTTGTGTTTCTAATATTCATTTGGGATTTATCCCAGTCAGTGGAATTCTTATTTTTTCAAAGTAACATTTTTTTAAACAAATATATGATAATAATTAGGATTAATGCAGGTCAGGGTACTCATGGTGTTGACCCAAAAGCCAATAACGCAATAATGCCAATAAATGAGAGGTGCTGCGGCTCATCTGTATCTGAGAAGGTAAAACAACAACAAACTACTAGCGGGTGCTTCGAGTGGATTTTTTTTTCTATTATGATTTTCTCCAAAACTGGGAGTACTACTAATTTACATTCCAGGCTTTAATTTGTATTTGTTTTAATCTAGTATATATTAATATCAGATACAAAAATTCAAACATATTCTTCATTTCTAAGGCCCAACCTCAGGTCACATGAATTCTACAGCGTGGGCCAGAAGTTTCCATACACAGGAAACCGTATAATGTATATTTTTTTTCATGTTTCAGGCCTAGAAGATGTGTTTGACGCTATTTTTTGGGGCACTTGAAGGCCATGGTGTATCAGGTGAAGATACGAGGCATAAATCATCTCAAAGAACATATCACCAACAATATTACAAGCATAACTTCAACTGTGCTAATGCAAGTTCATCAAGAGTGGAAAACACGTATTAATATGTGTTTTCAAAACAATGGTAATCATACAGAGCACATTCTATAAATAAAACGGTTGTCCAACATAAAATGTTTATTTTTCCTATGCATGGAAACCTATGGCCCACCCTGTACATCTTGCTGCAACTTTACTTTAATACCATTTTTTTTAGAATCATTTTAATGCAGAATACAGAAGGAGAAATATTTCCTCCACCACACTGATAAGTATCTTGACTGACATTGCGGAACATAAACACAATAGTAGTATAGCTGCACAAAAACAGGAAGCATCACATTCCCATACTTTAATCCATTCACAACCGTGGGAAGTCCTCATGTGGGTGTCAAATGAGGGTTTGACCTGTACCATCCCAGCGATGGTATCCTTCCGATAAACTGTCTTCTCAGAAACCTGAGTCAAAAATAATGACAGGCTTCAGCAGCTTCTAGGAACCAACATAAGAGGCTGCCGGCAAGCAGCTTAACAGAGTTTCTCAGGGGAGAACACCTGAACTGGTTGGTCAGTTCTGGTGCCAAAGAGCACACAGACCACTAGTTTATACTCTCCACAGCAGAAGAGGTTTGGCTCCCATCCGAGTGCTTATGTGCGGTCAGCGACCTGCAGCTCTGAACCGCCTCCACAATTAAGAACAGAACATCTCAGCGTCTGTCCGGATCAAGTGAAAGCAACACAAACAGGTCACAAACCCCTAATGTGAATTTTGCAATTGTGTTGATTCTCCCTCGTGTAGTTTTTCTCAGCTTAAAGACTCACTAAACTTTCTGACACCTATTTATACATGCAGTATACCGGATATTTTCCTGATAAGAAAAACAATACTGGGGTGAGAATACATCAATGTCTTCATTGTGTGTCTGCAGCAGTTGCCAGACACATGGCAGGCGTGCGTGATCGGATTCAACTTTAATCCAACATAAACTGTGCATAACCACACGTCCAGCGATGGAAAGAACATTATGTGGGTGTCACCTGTGTGAAGGTGGAACAACAGCACCTTAAAGTACAACAGCCATCTATGAACACTTCCTGTTCGTCAGAAAAAGAGAAGCTGCTTTAACTGCTCACTAACAGCTTTCCTCAGGAAATTAAAAGCTCGACTAAATCTCTCAGCAGAGAGACTCTTCTGATGGCAGGAGAGTCAAGAATTACACAGAACACTTGTTTATGCTTTTCCAAATGAGAGTCACACTGCCGACCAGAGGAAATGTTCTGGGTACTGACCTGTTACCTTTGGCCACTACAATCATAACAAAATATTAAAGAGCTCATAGTGTGCACATTTACAGGTTTATAATTCTACTTTTGCGGTCTACAAGGATATGTTTACCTGCTTTAATATCAAAGAAGACATTGCTTTTCTCATACTGTAAATTGCAAGGGTTTTTTGTGGCTAATAGTGGGCTTTTGAGGGGATGGAAATGTACAACAGTAAGCTTGATCGGTACATGTACAGTAAAGGCACTAAGTCAGTGTTACCGTTTGACAGAAACTATACATTTTCCTGTTATTTCTGATCTTTTGACAACAAAAATGTCCATTATTCGTGAGTAAATGAAACCCCAGTTTACTAAACTTTAACCCTCAAGCCCTTTCAGCACTGGTGAAATTTCGCCACTGACTTTGGGAGGTGCCAAAATTTAAATTTTGTTACAAAAACTCTGATTGCTGGAACACCTCTTCTTCATTGGTCAGCGGGCCTGATGATAGTGAGGTGACATTAGTTACATATTGCAAATTTAGGAGTATTAGCAGAGAACTATAGGCTTATTAGAAGAGGCATCAGCAAGAAAATAATGGTGGACTGTGAGGAAGTTACTTATTTTTTGTTTGAGAGTGTGGTCAAACTAGCAACTCAGCAGTGCTTCTTTAATAGATCAGTATTTATAGGAATCAGATATTGTGGTCTTAGAAAAACTTGCTTTGATGGACAGGGAAATAAACATGCACAGGGTTTTCTGAAAGGAAACCTGAAAGGATTATCCATCCATCTATTATCTATAAACCATGTAATCCTCATAAGGGTGATGGGTGAGTTGGAGGCTATTCCAGATGACTTAGGGTGAAGGCAGGAGACACCCTGGACAGGTCACCAGTCTATCACAGGACTACATATAGAGACAAGCCAGCACAGTCACACTCACACCTACAGCCGATTTAGAGTCACCCATTAACCTCAGCATGTTTTTGGACTGTGGGAGGAAGCTGGAGAAAACCCACAGTAAGACCATGCATACTCTATGCAGAAAGATCCCAGGCCTGGATGTGAACTGGGGATCTTCTATCTGTAAGGCCACGGTGCTAACCACCAAGTCAAAAATTAGTTTGCAGTGTAATTTTTAGGTTGGTTAAACAAGTGATATGTTTAATTTTAGTATTTTTTAATGATTATTATACAATCAAATCTCCCGCACCACTTTTCTTTTTTTTTCTCCAAATATGATTACGACAAATATTTACATGCACCGTTGTACCATGAAGACATTAGCGCTTTGATTCTTGGTATTGAACAGAAACACACCTACTACAGCAGCATAAAAACAGGAAGCCACAGATTCCCAAAAGAAAATTCATCAACAGCGTGTTTCAAATGCAGCTGTAGAGACCAAAAAAATGAAAAGAAAACAAAAGCATTGTTTGGGTGTGAAACTGCTGAGGCGTGACCTACAGCACAGTGCAGACAGGTTGTTTCCAAATCTCTTCAGGGAAAATTCCAGGACTCTAGCTTGTTTCAGATAACTAAGTATTAGGTATAACATTGTTTTCAGGTGGAATTTATAGACGCCCCTTGTTTATCTGACACCTCAAAGACCAGGTGCGGCTCAGTCTGAGTCGAGAATGCCTCTTAACAGAGTCAAATTTAACTCAAACACAATAGAAAGGGAACTCACAATGAAGACCAGGCTGAAACAAGTGTGATTGCAGATGAACAACAAATACAAAGTGTGTTTCTCAGTTTCATGTGTTGGAGCTGACAAATATAGAGAAATCAGTATGTAAGACTGTACAGACAAATTATTTTAAATGATACTTTTGCTGAGAAAAAGTTCTCCAAGTACCTGTCTGTGTAGATTCTCAGGCAACCAGATCCAGGTAAGCAAAAGAACTTCAGTTGAAAACAACTGGACTTCTTTCTTTGGTTCTTAATACATTTCACCTTCATTTAAGAGGCCTTTTCAGGTCTAACTTTTAGTTTCACATTTTCAGCTATTTATTCTAACCCATGGCTCGGTAATGACACAAGACTCACGTGACTTGATGTGTGTCTTGTTATGAAACTGCACAGTGAGGGACTGAGAAAGCCGCTCGGATCAGAAGTGACACGTCAACAACCAAAAAGCAGTCCAGTTTCCTTCTACTGAAGCACCAAGCATCAACAAAGTACACTGCTCAAAAAAATTAAAGGAACACTTTGAAAATACATCATATTTCAATATGGGAAAAAAAACCCTGGATATTAGCATTGATATGGACTGGATAATGTGTTAGGAATGAAAAGTGCCACATTGTTTGATGGGAATGAAAATGATCAACCCCCCAGGAGGGCTAAATTTTAGACACTCCAAAATCAAAGTGAAAAACTGATGTGGCAGGCTAGTCCATCTTGCTGAAATTCCTTGGCAGCAACTCAAAATGGTAATGGTAGGGGCGGCATAGCTCAGTGGGTAGAGTGGCCGTCTCGCAACCGGAGAGTTGCGGTTCGATCCCCCGGCCCGTCGTGTTCATGTCGAGGTGTCCCTGAGCAAGACACCCAACCCCTAATTGCTCCTGGTGGGTTGTGGTTAGCACCTTGCATGGCAGCTCCCGCCATCAGTGTGTGAATGTGTGTGTGAATGGGTGAATGTGATGTATCATGTAAAGCGCTTTGGATAAAAGCGCTATATAAATCAGTGTTTCCCCTGGGTTGAAATGTCTGTGAGGTGGTGGGGTCACTTTCAGCTGAAAGTTGTTGACGGGGGGGGTTATATATACTATCGGGCCATCTCTGCCGCAGCCGCGGACGGTCTTGTCGGTCCGGCGGGTTTTGCACTGCACGCGGACCAGTCAGGCGGCAATGTCGGCAGAATTTTAATGAGGCGGTGGCCTATACCGACGAGGGCCGCCTCACTGGTTATATGGGAGGGGAAACACTGTAAATAATTTACCATTTATTCAGTAGTTTGTATGACCTCCATGTGCTTGTACGCATGACTGACGATGTCGGGACAAGCTCTGAATGAGACGATGGATGGTGTCCTGGGGTATCTCCTCCCAGAACTGGACCAGGGCATCACTGAGCTCCTGGACAGTCTGAGGAGCAACCTGATGGTGTGATGGAACAAAACATAATTTTCCAAATGTGTTCTATTGGATTCAGGTCAGCTGAGCATGGGGGCCAGCTAATGGTATCAGTTCCTTCATCTTCCAGGAACTGCATGAATTCTCTTACCACATAAGACTGGGCATTGTCCTTCATCAGAAGGAATCCAGGACCACTGCACCAATGTAGGGTCTAAAAATGGGTCAAAGGATTTCATCCTGTTACCTAAAAGCAGTCAGAATGCCATTGTCCAGCCTGTAGAGGTCTGTGTGTCCCTCCATGGATATGCCTCCCCACACCATCACTGACCCACCACCAAACCGGTCACACTGAACAATGTTACAGGCAGCATAACGTTCTCCACGGCTTCTCCAGACCCTTTCCATGTCCATGACATGTGCTCAGGGTGAACTTGCTCTCATCTGTGAAAAGCACAGGGCACCAATGGTGGACCTGCCAATTCCTGTGTTCTATGGCAAATGTCAACCGAGCTCCACGGTGCCGACCAGTGAGCACAGCAGGCACTAGAGGACGCTGGGCCCTCAGACCACTCTCATTAAATCTCTTTCTGATTGTTTGATCAGAGACATTCACACCAGTGGTCTGCTGGAGGTCATTTTGTAGAGCTTTTGCAGTGCTCGTCCTCTTCCTCCTTGCACAAAGGAGCAGATACCTGTCCTGCTGATCGGTTGAGGACCTTCTACGGTCCTGTCCAGCTCTCTTAGACTAACTGCCTGTCCTGGAATCTCCTCCATGCTGTTGACACTGTGCTGGGAGACACAGCAAACCTTCTGACAATGGCACACACTGATGTGCCATCCTGGAGGAGTTGGACTTTCTGTGGAACCTCTGTCGGGTCCAGGTATCGCCTCATGCTACCAGTAGTGACTCTGACCCTAGCCAAATGAAAAACAGTCAGACAATATTAGGAAGGAAAAAAATGTCAGTGGCCTTCACCTGTAAACTCATTCCTGTTTTGGGGGTTGTCTCATTGTTGCCCCTCTAGTGCACCTGTTGTTAATTTTATGAACACAAAAGCAGCTGAAACTGACTAAAAACCTCCTCTGTTACTTACTTGACTAGATCAGTATCCCACATGTTTCACTGATTTGACGCAATACTTAGATTAAAAAGTGTTCCTTTAATTTTTTTGAGCAGTGTATTTCACTGCAGCATCAGAGACCAAGGCAAATCTAAAATGTAAAGCCACTTTAAGACAAGGGACATGGAGCATTGCTGACTTCCTCAATACGTTAAAGTGACGGCATTCTAGTCTTTTAGACATCGGTCACTTTTCCATCAATGTTCCTTACACCTGCATTCAGATTTACGGCTACAGTGTGAGAACACACCAGGTGATGTACAGTCAGTGTAATGCATAGTACGACAATAACACACTAAATCTAAACTAATAGCACCTTATCAAACTTTCCAGATAATTAACAGTTTTCTTTCTGATTTCTTAAACAGTGAATCTAAAAGCTAAGGACTCAACCTGGGGATGGCTACCATGAAACAAATTTAAACTGTATATTAAGAGAAACTCTTCCCTATTTTCACAACTACCTTTGCTGTGCATGTCTATCCATTACTGACTGTGTTGAAAGTAATGTGGAAATGTTACTTGGTTCAATCTCATAAGATTGTCAGTGTGACTTTTACAGAAACATGACCAGGGTGTGCATTCAGGCATGAAGCACACACGTTAAACTGCCATCAGATTAAGTAAATCGAGCCCATGTCTGAAAGATGCTTAAGAAAAAAAATTTCTGGTGTGAGGCCAGATGAAGTCACAAAACTTTCCTGCAACACATACCACAACTACACTAAACTCAGAGCTTGAATCCGGATGAAGACATCTGTCTGGATACAAGTCTGTCTGCTCACCATTGATGAAAACCTCCATCTGCACCACCAGTCAGGGTACTATTAGAGGACTTACCCGTTTCAGTCTGTGGCTCCAGTCCTGGTAGAGACGTCCCAGTTCTCCTGACATCTGTCTCAGAGCCTGTCTCCTCTGGGCCTCTGTCTCTGCGTGGATCAGATCCCCGAGGCCTTCCACCTTCAAGAACCATATATTATTATATTGGGATATGTACACTTCCCTGCAAAAGTATTGGAACAGTGAGGCCAATTTTTAATTTGTGTATATTTAGAGTATATTTATGCAGCTTTTACATGGACAAGAGATTAATTTGGTTGTATAAACGTGTGATACTTTGGGTAAAGTGTACCCTGTCTCTGTCCTCTGCTGCTGTTTTATGATGTCTGTGCTGCCATCTGAGACAAATTCTTTTTGGGGAAAGTTTATCTTATCTCATAATCACATTTACTAGCGAGAAAAGAAACTGGCTTTTATTTTAAAATTCCGGAAGCGTTTGCTTCCTCTATAGCAATTTTAAGCATTGTGATGATCATTTTCCGACTACTTTCACTGAACTGTAAAAATTCTTCAGACATTTATACATAAATACTCAAGTTAATATACAGCTAAAATTTACTCTGGAGAATAGTATATCATGATATGCTTTATAGCAAACATCCAAAGCAGGTTATTATTATTGCTTCAGGCAGCGGATTTTAATATATTTTTTAAATATTCCACCTACAGAGGCTTACTAGGTGCATTTATGCATGAGTCTTTGACAATCCAATGAAATAATGCCAAAGGGCAAATTATGTAAAGGGACACATTTTCACTGGGACATTTTTGAGCAATGAAAAATCCATGTTCAGTTTTGACCCTGTTTGTTCTGCATTTGCCCTGTTAAACAAGTCTTGATACACAAATCTGCACAGATCTGTTTCAGTGTGTTTTGCCTGCCTCTGTTAAACCCAGTTTGTCTGATTGGAAGGCTCTCCGCGTGAACTCCCCAGCTTCAGCAGGCCTCATGCCAGGCACGCTTCCTGAAAAACACACACAAACACAAATATCAAGAAATGTATGCATGAGGACACACACACACACACACACACACACACACACACACACACACACACACACACACACACACAGGATCAAACACCAGGTCAACATGTCACTCAGGGTTTACTAGGAATGAAAACAGGCACAACTGCAGGTTCAGGACGTTCTGTCTTCATTGTTTTCTCAGTCATTGTCAAATTTTTATCAGCTGGAAACAATTGTGAGCAAAAAACCATTTGGTAAATGGGGGTCATGATCTTTTAACTAGAATTATTTTACATTCGGCTTGCTGGTTTTTATATTACCAACCCTGTTACAGCCTTTATTTTGACTTTACAATTAAACTATTCAAAACAATTCATGAACTCAACTGTTCTTCTATATTGTTTAAATATTAGTTAAGTAGCTTCACTTCTAACCTTTTAGTACATAACTGGCGACTAGCTTTCATTAACATTTGTGCTTTATACAATACTGCCCTCTAGGAGGCCAACAGGAGACCTGCAGTGAATATACTGTATTAAGTGTCCATCACAGGGCTGTCACGCCTGCCAATGCACATATTCTAAGTATCTTAGAAACAGGAATGCATGTGTCAGTTTTCTCTTTTAAGTCACAGTGATAGACGGCTTCATGACTCAACTTGATACTGAGTTTAGAATCCTTATGAAGGCTTAGAGCTCAGGAAGTTGGCACTATGGAGACAAACATACTACAAACACTCTGCAAAGTTGAAGTGCAAATTATCCCAGTGTATGTTTGTTGTGTTACATTATATAAAGTTGTGTTGTTTAACCCTTTAAGCTTCAGTCAATTCCAGCCGTTTTCAGTACAAAAAATCGCTAATATTCTATTTTTAAATAAAAAAATTACGAAAAATACGGGGAATATTGGACGGGCATCACGAGGTGCATTTCCTTGAAAACGACCGATTCGGGGATTTTATATACTGACTTCAGGACATGTTTTGGACAAAATAGTTTACTGGCTTGTGTCATCTGGATGTAAAAGGTTGGATTATGGCCGTTTTTTGTGGAATCTTTATTTCTGTGTGTAATAATGAACCCGGAAATGTGAGTCGCGCTGTGTGCGTTGAAGCCGTGTATAGAGAACGGATGGATGAATATTCATTTTTGTCGGACAAATGTGTTTTTCTCACCCGCTGTGATAATCGCATCTGAAAGTGGTTTATACCGGCGGATTCATGAGAATCTAAGCTTTCTATCGGCGTATAGTGTTTGTATAATCGTGTTTGCAGCCGTCGGACATTCTTGAAATTCCTATGCAAATTAGTAGGTGTACCGCCGGCGGTACACTGAAGCTTACAGTGCATCATTCTTACAATGTTACCTAGAGCCTGTAGGACGGCCGTAATGACAGCAGGACCACCATGGATGTGGAACTCCACACTGTCTTCTCCGGAGAAACTATGAGGACCTGATGAGAGAAACACAAGAAAACATCAAAAAGCTCTGGATATCCAGTTTGAATCTGTACAGTGAGCATTTTATCAGCATTACCTCCAATAAACGTGGAAGTGGGTGATACAGATTAAAACTTGAGATATTTCTAAGACCATCTCACAATAGTGAGATACAACAGAATAGAACTAGCTTGTGAGCTGTTGACTCAAAATGGAAGTGAGACAAACCGTTAAAAAAATGTTGAACATGACACATGAGACTCAACATCAATATTTACCAACCAACCCACGTTGGTTTGACGACTCATGCAGGCTGATTGTGAAATAGTTTGCATTTTCCCCATAAAGTAACACAAAACTACATTCCCTCACTTTGCATCTCATTTTTATGATTTCCTACTAATCTGTTACATTCAGAGCTGTATAAAATATCCACTTCATATGCTGGAGATAGGTAATGTTTAACATGTTGTTCTGTTGATAAATCCTTGGACATGTAAAGGGGAAGCAAAAAAGACTATGTCCACAATACAAACTGGAGCAGAACTAAAATGTAAGTCTGGTCCAGGGGAGTGTACCTGGGAACCACAGGACAAGTCCACGGTCCAGCACTTCCTTAGAACGGGGATCTGTGATGCTACGCAGCAGAGCAGTGCGTGGAGGCGGCAGGCTGTGTGTGAGACCAGCCATACACCTCAGAGCTGTAGCTGACGCAGGACCACTGACGCGTACCACTGCCACCCCACACCTTCCATGACCTGATGATAATGCAAAGATGGTGTCAGCGTCAGCCAGTCCAGCTGGGTCTCCATCACAGGTGGACAGGAGTCTAGAGGGTGGAGTTCCTCTGTGGAGGCAGAAAAAAGGGCACCACTGACTATTAATCAGTCATTTGACTTGCTAAGATTATATCTAATATACGTCAATTAGCAACAATGTCTAAACCGCTAACCAGAGGAAATGAGTGACGTCGATCATCTTGTGACAATTATGAATCAATTGCTTATTATCTGAACTGATTATCTGATCGGATATTTAACATTTTTCTGATATATCTGTATATTCTTTTTTTTTAATCTTATTTTACCAATTTCAAATAAAATAAAATTGTTTAAAAATGCACTACTTTGGCTTTGATGCAGCTGCCTCTCTATCTGTAGTCATCATGTTGTGCTCTCAGGCCACGCTCCTTCCACAGCACTATCTGACTGGATAAACTACAAGAATAACAGCTTTAAAGGTGAAAAGTGACAGAAAAAAGTAGAAATTTAATCTTTTAATTAAAAGTATGTAAAACATAAAGGAAGACATTTCAACAAAGTTTAATGTTGAAGTTTGTATTCTCCTAAATTTTAACACAAACATTTTCAGTTCAACTGCAAATGCTGGTCAGTTCCAAACATCAGCACTCAGTTTCCTTCATTAGATAGCTGGTATCAGCCCTGATAAAAGCCATGCCTTCTACTATTGTACTACTGGTGGACCTCTTGTTAAAATAAAATGTTCTACTGGGAAATCTTGGGTCCTGGTATTCATGTGGATGCTACTTTGACACGTATCTACCTAGACACTGCAGGAAACCAGCGCATCGCTCAATGATAACAGTACTGCGTAGTGACAAGGTTCTGAGCATTTCACTGCATGAAATGCTGAGGTACAGCTCAAGGAACATGGCAAAGAGCCTGTGGCACTGACCTATCCAAGATCCCAATCAGATCAAACATTAGAACAAGCTTGATCCACAGAGACCCCACCCTGCAACCCACAGGACCCAAAACAACCTCTGGCAACGTCCCAGTGCCGGGTAGGACAACGCCAGAGGTTCTGTGTCCCATGTTTTGGCAACACAAGGACCTCCTGAACATTAGGCTGGCGGTGTAAGGTTGGGGCTGGATAAGATGCTGTTTAATGTCAGTATAGGTATGCCCTGCTTTGTTTTATGTACACTTGTAAATTCTCATTTTTTTTAAATAAAAAGGTTTTCAGGTCAGTCAAAGCCATAAATAAGTACTTGAATCCATAACACTGTAAGTTCAATGAAATGGGGTGCAAAACAAATATTAAAACATTATGCTTGTGTCCATAAAAGATAATTTATTAAGCATGTCCCAAGACCAAGTGAAATGGGACGATCAAGGCTAATAAATGAAATGGCTTATGTTCTTTTCTTTTCTTTCTATATTTAATTATTTTTAAATAAAATGAATCCTGTGAAGTCGGGAAATGATCTGTTCTCCTAAGGTTAAAAGGACTAAAGCTCTCCATGCCTTTACACTCCCAATTAATTATTTGATTGACATTATTTTTTTTTGACGACTCCAATGATGATGACTAATCTTTTATTGTCCTATGACGACATACATGGAAACCCTTTTTTAAAAATCAAGTAAAAAGCACCATTACACTGTATGTGCTCAAACAAGGAGAGGTAAGGACAGATTCAGGTAGAAATACAGAAACAAACCTTGTCCTAAGTGAGTGGACAGCAGCTCTCCATATCCCACGATAAATGGACGGTAGAGGCAGCATAACTGTTAAATATTAATACAAAAAGTTTTATTTGCTCCCTGTTGGTCGTGACACTGATGCTGCAATACTTCCTCTGTACCTAACGGAATCATTATGTGCAAATTCAGCTTGTCATCTGATCTTTAGACAGCCTGTGAAGGTAAAATTAGCTGCTAAATGGTTTCAGTCCATCACTTATTACTTATCTACCACTCAGCTAAACCTTCGTTAACAAACTCATGCCGCTCGTTGCTCCTACGATTGCTCCTACACCGGTCACTTTCAGCTGCTCCTTTTGCTCATTGTGATTGGTTCAACTGCGGCAAGTTCTGCAGTTCTATTTGTTTAACGTCTGTCAATCTGAAATAAGTCCCGCCTCGTGTGCGGCGTTGAATTCGATCCGTAATATCATGTAGGAATGAAATGGTTCCGCTCCTTAAAAATTAGGATTCTCTACTGTTTCTGTTTATATCACAGTCACTACATTGTAAAATGTAAAAAAAAAAAAGAAACGTAATTTGATACGTTATCGCGTACTACTGGAATTTGTTTAAAAAAAAAGCCAATTTGTTTAATTTTAAGGACCAAAAAATGAAATGAAATTGAAGTCAATATCTGGTGAATAATTAATAATAATTTTATCTGGTCACTCTGTTTAATGAATGAAATATAGCGTGGCATTAACTCTGCGTTTCATATACTGTCAAACGGATACACCACATACATGTGGTGATATTTACAAATCTTCTCCCATAATGTAAATAGCTTTAGATACAATTTGCTTTGGCGCTTTATATAATGTTATATTAGGTAAGGTAAGTAATCATTAAGACTATTTACAAAAAAATGTTGTTCACATGACTGCATTAAAATTTCTTTGGTGAGTCAATTTTTTATTTCTTTATTTTAATTAATATTTTAGAATTTTATTACTACGATTGTTATTTAATTCTTTCTGGATGTATGTGCTAAATTACCTGAAATGATTTGCACAATAATCCACCTGCTGCTGAAGGATCTGTCCTAGTATCACATTTGTTGGTGTTTATTCCATTGGGAAATGCAAATAAATCAGACTGTAAAATACAGTGCAAGTCAGACATCATTTTGTCACTTCCTTAACACTGTGAACAGACCTCTATTAACTTTTCTCTGATACGTGATGAAGAGATACCTTGATGAGAGGACAGGAGGGAAGCTTTTTGCAAAATGCAACACAACAAGGTGAGCATTCTCTCCCTATAATACAACAAAATTCAACATCATCACAAACAGTTGCAACAAAATGTAACTGTTATTACAGGGAGAATGTATGTAAAAAATCTCTCTCTTCTTTAAAAAATAACTTTTTTGTTTACACAATAAAATAATTTTCATTTCTTTTAAATTATGACTTTTTGGGTCATTTTTTGTTGTGTTTTTGTGTGTTCTATGAAACAAGAGAATCCCTGTGGTCTATAGACTTTCACAGCCTACATACATGCATGCAAATAATAGAACAAAAACAGTTTAGACAACATGTGCACTGGTGTGTGTCTGCCTCATTGCAATGCCTTGCAGCTGTCATCCCAGAGGCTGGTGAGTAAGCAGAATTTCTGCTCACAGACGAGGTGCTTCTGAGTTGTGAGCCATACGAGGGGGAGGGCAACCAGCCTGCCAGTGAAGCTGCACAGCGAAACACAGCATCCAGGAGGGACAGCCAAGAAGATAGATTGTGTACACATTTAAGAGGCATGGCCTGAGGACTGGGAGCAATCTTTAACCTGGGCTCTCAATAATTTATAGCCTTCTGTGTGTGTGCACAAAGCATGACAGCTACCATCTCACAGCTGTTGAGTACCATAAATATACAAACGCTTTTTACTCTTTCAACCAAAAACAACTGTTAATCGGGGCCGTGGATGTGATTGAAGATGATGAGTTTGGTTATGGACAGTTGTGTAATCTCTCCCTGCCCACACCTGGACATCTCAAATACAGTTAAACAACTGAGCTGTTTACTGTGAAACTGTATACACTAATGTATGATGGAAACACACATTTTTACCAGTAGAGGATCCACAGACTCAGTGTGCTCCTTAAATGTTTGCTCTGAAGAATGTGTTTGTTTAGGGTGTAGGCTTTCACTTAGGCAGACTACTGTTTGCTGATTTTAAAGGCTTAACTATTAGACAGATGCCATTTAAAATGTCCTTAATACTTGTAGTTTATTCATATGGATGCATTGTGATGGAATGACAGTCTATCAAACTGCATGTAATGCAGTAAAACAAACAGTATACAGCTGCTGCAGACAGTACAGTGTGTACTGCACTGTGTTTGTTCGCCTGAGAAGTGACATTACTTGTACCTAGACCTGGGTGTCACTAAAAATTTAATCTATGAGGATATTTTTTGCATTAATAAATAAGTCATAGTCTATTTAATCTTCTAGGATAGAGTAATGCAGTCACACTCACAGAGGAGCAGTAGTCTACCTGCTGCACTGCAGATATCACCTGCCTGCCTCAAAGAAAAGTAAAGGTGGGTGCATTATAAACACAAGAATTGATGTCATTTTAGTGATCATGTGAATGAGGATATTGCCAGTTCAGCATAAGTGTATCTGCCATTAATTTTGTTTGTTTGAATTTGCCTTGATGCAAGCATGTAGACTCTATTTCTGGCTTTAATGTGAAGCTTGACTGCTGGAAGAGGTCACTGTGGGGTGATAAAAATACATCTCTCTAGGAGAAACTGCAGGGTCACGCATGTTTAAATCTACTATTATAACCGTAAAAGATTGATGCAAGGTTTTTAAATTTTACTGAAGTGTATGAGGTGGGTTTGTAATAAAAGCTGGAGTGCCTAATCTGACTTTATATTTAGTTTTACATGACGGAATTCCTCCGTAAGCCTTACAATTTTTCCGATAGATAGCCTACTCTCAGACAATCCTAAATTACTTATCAGGCTACTATAGAGGAGCATTGTAAAGAGTGTGTCACAGCCCAGCCCCCTCCCCCGCCTCCCTCTCTTTGTCCCTCCTCTACAGTCGTCTCTCCATCCAGCCGCGCATCGCATCCTGCTCCAGAGCACCTCCAGGATGATCCGCCGCTGCGCCGACAACCTTCACTTCACTTTCATACTCATTTAACCCTTCCCTCGGACCTCCGCCGGCCGCCCTGTTACACCCATGCTCTGCCCTCCTCCTGAGATGCGATACCACTGCACAGTTTCCCGGAGAATATCTTCATCTTCCGTCGCTCCGCGCTGATAGAGAGCATGCCCGACACGGGGACGGCAGCAGCAGCGGCAGGCGCCGCGGCAGCGGCGGCGGCCAGCAGCGGTGCGTCCACCGCCGGCGACGGCCCCGAGAGCTCCCGGCACCGACACCGAGCGCAGCAGGGAGACGCAGAGAGGCCGGACCCGGGCACTGCCCCGCCGCAAACCTCCTCCGGTGTACTGGGTGAGTCGAGAGCGTCCGTTCGGCTGCGGACGGTGCGGTTTTTGTCGGCAGGTGGATGTTGGAGACGAGACAGCGCCGCACCGTCACACACCTCGCGGCTCCGTTCTTTTGTCTCCACGAGGGCGTCCCAAAAAAGAGCAGCTGATCAGACTGCAGGCCCGTAAATAATGGCTCTGACTGGTGCTGCATATTCACACAGCAGCAGCTCCTCAGTCACTCACGCTGTGTCCTCTGTTCAGGAAAATGGCCACATTTGGTTCATCCTATTAGTTTTGACCTTATTGTCGGGTATTGTGTCGCCTCCAGCCCACCTCCTGTCGTCAGATTATTCACGGTATTCCTCTGGGCTCTCCTGCTGTAGTTTATTTCTCAGTATCTTTAAGGGCTGCTAACAAACTGTGATTGGCCGTAAGGTGTTTTTATAGAATGGGTATCCCTTCACCTCTTTATTATCTCTATCAGCCATTCTTCTGGTTGACCTGCCAAAGGTGTATTAACTCCAGGATCACACAGGCATATTCAAACTATTGTAGTCTGCTAGAAACAGCCACTTCTTCCCTCTTGTCAGGATCAGTTTGCATGCTATTGGACAGCCTATAGAGCAGGTGCATGTTTTGTCATTTTAATGAGGGTTAAGCCATACAGGCTGTGTGCTCTTGTTTTGTTACAGTATGTGATGTGGTGTGCTTGTCACCTCCTCACATTTAACTTCATTTTAGTTTCCAGTGCTGAAACTGTGATGCTTCTCTTTTTAGAAGAGGTAATCAAAGCAAACATGCTTTCTGTTTACACTCTGTGACACTGATGGTGGATTTGAATACATCATATCACAGTGGTCCCTTTGCAATATTTGCAAGTGAGGCTATTTTTGGAACAGACCACAATATCAGCTTGGTAGGGAGCCTCAGCTGCCGAGCCAGGATTGTTTTCCTGCATGCGGCTGCAGAGACAGCCTCAGTGCGCCCTGCGAGCTCTGCTGCAGAGTGATGCAGTGGAGCAGTGGGCTGTCAGCAGATGAGCGCTCTTTTCCACACTTGGTCGAGGTAACCTGAGCAGGCAGCTGCTGACTGGAAGAGCAGCCTGATGTCATTCTGTTGAGAGGGTAGCACCCAGTGGTGCCACCTCAGATCCTTGAATGGGTTACTGGTGTGTTGGAGGGTCAGCGAAGTGAAGATTTGATCTGTTTTACAGTGACTTCATCAGCTAGACGCAGTACTGGGTCAAAGAGAAAGACCAAACCTGTATGGAGACAAATCACAAAAAATATATTAACATAAGAATTCAATACTTTAACACCCTTGAAAATGATATCTAACATTTAAAGTGCAGGCTTTATTAGTTTTTCTATTGCTGGAAAGCATGTATTTTTTGAGTATCCAAAGGTTTGTAGTACTAAAAACTGACACTGGATGTCTGTTTAGATTAATGAATGTGTCACTTTTGTCTTTGATCAAACATTTTCTGCTTTTTATTTAGACAATTGCTTGTGCAGCTGCTTGTGTTTTTGCCATGTACAATCAGAGAACTTTAGCTTCTTTACCAAAAGGAAGAAATGGATTTTTAGAAAATCATGTTTCCATATCTTAAAATAGGGTACCACTGAAGCATTGTTTGGATCTCAATAGTGCAAACTCAGGTTTGTATTCACATTATTCTGAGAATTTTCAATCATAAACACTATAGTAATCTTTCTGCTTCAGTTTCTGTGACGTAAACAAGCTTGTAAGACTGTGTTCAGTCCATCACTACAAAACTAGAGATTAGAGAATACTGTTTCAACCATAGCTAAAAAAAAACTTTATTACAGTATGCAGCTACATAAAGATGAGTTTACATTCACCACAGACTAGTCTTCCTCTGTGTCCCACAAACACACATTAATAAGTAAATAGTGATAAAAGTGAGGCTCTTCAAAGCCAAATCTGACTCTCGCAACACCTGTAATCATTCATTAAACATTATAATGCAGCTAATAGTAATAATATCAGTACTTAAAATCCTTCTCGAGTCATTGATAAAAGCCCTAAACATATATACATATTTAGAAGTTTTTCCATGAAAATAATCCCTGCATGTCTCAGAATGGCCTACATATAACTCTATATTGTTGCTTCCTCCAGTGTGCAGATCTATGAAGTCCACCTCTTTCTCCATCTATCACTCCCAACTCACTGAAGCTGGAGCACACCAGCTCACCTTTGACTCCAACACTGTGAAAAGTTGTAATATTGGGAGTAATTCAGCCCTTCATGTCCAAAGCAGAAATGGATTCTGAAGAGGAATAATGACACGGAAAGCCTCAAGCTGCAAGCTGAGAGCAGTTGTTCTTTAGTTTAATCATGTTTGTTAACCCTTGAGGTCTCAATATGACTTTTTAAAACTGTCATCAGTACAGTGCAGTTCCAAAGATGAAATGTTCAGTCACTGTGTTGACTGCTTAATATAACAGAACATTCTGCATTTGAAATGTATTAAAGGTTTAGGACGAGGGTCTAATATTTACAGCAGTGGGTGTTTTGCTCCTCCTGCTCTCACTTGACTGCTCATTTCCATGCAAGGGTTATGAGAGGGGTTTGGGGACTTCAGTGGGATTACGGTGATATCACATAACTGTACTCGCACGTGTCAGTGTCAGTCAGCGAGCAGCAGCAGGGCACAGTCACTTCTCCATGCAGCGGAGATTTTGGTTGTAGTCTGGAAGGATTTTCTTCACTGGAGGTTTGGGTGCTCGATTGCCTCCATGCCTCCACCATATTTTTCTAATCCCGCCACTGTAGACGGGAATGACTTTGATCCTCTCAGCCATCTCCCTTTGTAGCTCCAACGCTCACAAGCCAGCGTTTCAAGGATTAATTAAGCACCCGTCATTAGAAAATGCAACGTAAAAGTCTCACCAATTAGTGTGTGTTCCCTCTGAGGCCAGTGTTGATAAGATTCTCTGTAATGGAAATCAGGCCATGTAATTTGTGGTTGCCCAATCAACCAGCACAGTGGTCTCGGATTTAGGACATTTATTTGAAAATACAGTGAGATTCATCCTTACTTTGGGAGAAGATGCAATGTTAATAGGCTGCAGCCAGAGATTTTGTGTCTCCATAGATTCCTGTGTATGTGATCTGGTTTCAACTAACCTCATTTTACTTCAAACAACATTTTTACTTGAATTTGGAACTTTATCTTCAAGTCTGTTTTCACAGTTTTTTATTGTGCGGGTGCAGCTCAGGAAATACCTTCTCTCATCGGCACAGTGTCTAAAATACGGCAGTAATTAAAGCACTGTAGCCTCATAAATGGGTATTTTTCACCCCAGTTCTGACATTAGAACATAATTGCCAATTGCCACAGTCATGGTGTGTGTCATTAAGTAGTTATAGTTTCTCCTTTTTTGCTTCACAATTTTAATAGTTATACTGTTTAAAATATATAAAAGTGAGCCAGTGTTGCATTTAAAGCCCATTTAAAACTATAGTACAAAACCCCTTTTTCACCTCTGTTCTGATCTGAAAGTGTAGGTCTCCTCTGAGACAGTGGTGAGATTTGAAGGGTACACTTTCATCTATGTAAACATGTTTAACTCTTTCTGTGGTGCTTGAAATTAATAAATGCACTTTACAGGCTGCTAAATGTGTGAGGAAAATGTAGTATTAAGCAGGGATCTGCACTCATCCACAGACTCTTGGCCAGGGCACCGCTCTCTCAGCCTCTTAAGCAAGTCGAATACCTCAGCTTTACTTCAGAGAGATTTAGTCAGGTTCAGTGTCACACAGGTTGCTTTAAATACAGCAGTGTGAGGGCAGCGTCAAGAGGAAAACACATCACACTGAACTTCCTAAGAGAAGAGCTGTTTTTCGCAGCAGCAAACAGCCTGAGCCGCTGGTTTGGCGCCCTCCCACAGCTTCACAAATGAAGGGGCTGATGAATGTAATGCAGTTTGATATAATGACAGCAGTGTGTTGTGCCTAATGACTCTGAACTTAATGTCTCTTTCTACATCTGCGTCTTTGCCGCTATCACTGTTAGTCATTGCATGCTTCATAGAGATGCATTTCCTGTTCTCCTTCCCTTCTCGGTTCCTGGAGTAAGTGCTGAGCTGCACATTAGCTGCATTAGCAGTCGAGGAAAGTCGCCTCAGTATGGGGGTGACCTTGCTGCTAGTGATATTGTGGCTTTATTAGCCTCACCTGATAAGTCAGACACACAGCTGACAAGATGCTTTGATGAACCAGCTTCTGATGGGGCAAGACATTTCATGCTGGAATTAAGCAGACCATCAGGCTAACTATAAAATTAAATGGGCAGCCCTTTACTGTGATTGCACTTCATGTTTATTATGCCTTGAAATTGACATCATTACAGTAAAGTTGGTGCTGGTCGAAAGATGCTTACTGCTGGATACACTTTCAGGGATTTCCTGTTGATGGTGTTTGTGTGGCCGGTGCTCATGGCCTATTTGTCGGCACATTGGCTGTATCTGTTCACACTAAATGTCTAAATTCACTTTTCTGTTGCCAGAAACGTAAGATTCACCACCATATGTTGCTCAGAGGATCAAGGATCCGCTGATTTAATACGCCGGATTGGTACCAACATCAATCTGGCTGTATTAGGCTTACGTTCTGGCTGTGATCTCACTGATCCTCATTTATTGCATTTTCTTGATCACTGTCAAAATTCTGTGGCAGTCTTTCAGTCACAGTAGGCTGTCGACTCAACATTTAGTACCACTGCAATCACTCGTGGCATCTTACCTCAAAATAATTACAATAAATTCCAAAATGAGAGGTTTTCTAGATTTCAAATTTGCAGAAAATAGAGGTCTGGTATTTGTATTTGGCTCTTGGCATCAGCATATAATCCAATTCACCTGCAACCTGTGTTTCTTTTTAACCGAGAAACAGTTTTTACGGTGTAGTGCCGATGACATGACCATCGCTGCAGATTTGTGCTCATTTGATGGACAAAAAATGTTTGAGAAAGAACATTTGAGCTAATTCATATGTTGCAGAGTTAGAAGAGGCACGGGTTCTGCTGAATTTACATTTGTTTAATGTCATATCAGTGTGGCCACATCCTTAAATTCAGAGCTCAGCATGAATTTTGTTACCTGGTTCTGGCTGGCTTGTTTGTACAAATGCAGAGATCCGTACTGGGTACTATCAGACCCCTTCAGGAGATGATTCCCTCTGTAATTGTGCATCTGTATAGATAACTATATCCTGAGCCATTAGATGCAGATATCTTTTAGGAAGTTAATTTTGACACGTTCCCTGAGCTGTGATAAACAATCTGTCTTGCTGGTGGTGATTCACTCAGCCTAGATTCTCGACTTTATAGTGGCTTAATCACATCGCCCATAATGCCTCTTTGCTTCCAACCAACTTCTAAATCCTCATTCACGGCCTCTGGAAGTTTACACTTTTCCATTTATAGCCATGAAGATTATCAAACTGTATGCAGAAAGCGATAATGCGCGCTCCACAGCTTAATGCATTTAAAGCGCAGAGAAGTGCTGCTGGTGTTGCCTCGTCTCCTGCCTTTTATGGAAGCAGTGACATGTCGCAGAGACCTTATCGGTGAGTTTAGGCTCCATTCTCTGTGATCAAGCCAGAGCCAGTAACCAGCCTTCTGCTCCGAGAACTGATATTGAATTCATGAAAGATTGAAGTGGATTCGGTCACCCTGTTCTTCATGCTCTGTGACTGTATGTGGACTGGGCCTGGATTTGATTTCCTTTTTTTTTTCCTCCTTCTTCTTCTTCTTCTTTTTTTTAGTTGCTAAGCAAAGCCTGGAGAAATACAATGACCATGGTGAAGAATGCTGTTTTTAGCTTCAGTCGCAGGAATTGCTCCACATTAGCCACTCTGCAGTCTCCAAAAAAAAAAAAAAAGAAGGCTAAAGGGCTGTGAAAGTGTAACACATGAGGGAGGAGAGTTCTATTTCCTGCTGTTCATAACTGGACATATTATCCACATCAGTGTTGGTCAATGAGGAACAAGGGACTTTTAAAGCACAAACTCTGATGTAGGTCTTCATCCTCTCCATCATTTATGTTCTCTTCTCTGCTAATACCCTCTCGTGAATCATTCTGTTTAGCCACTACACTTTATAGATCGTTGGTAGGTCAGTAGACAGACGCATATTAACTGACTGATATACTGGTTGGTCTGTCATAGATAGTATTGTGTATGTTGTCAGATATGTGTTGATATGAACATGTCAATGCAGAAAAAGACACTGAAGGTACTTTTTCCACCAAAGTAACTCCAACTCCAATGTTTACAATTCCCTCAGCACTGTCTGCAGCACATGTAGCCGAGCAGACAGTGGTGCGGAGTCAAGCAGTGTTCTCACAATAGGGTGGTAAATAGATTGTGGAATATGTTGCTGAAAAGTTAATAAACAATGATCAGTTTCCCTATTCAACATGTTAGTTTTGCACTGTATACATACATAATATAGGTAGATTTATTCAAAAAAATGTGTGTCATTTTGGCCACAGAAATATAGTGTCTGTTGGGCTCTAGTAGAGAAATATAATCTATGTACCCTTGCTACCTTCTCTTTATTATATTCTGTAAGGGAACAAATGTCCAAGGTAAATCTTAGTAGAAAGCAGCAGAGTCCGTTTGGTTGCTTGCTTGGGATTCCTCTGATTAAAAGTGTTTACCTCAGGAGTCTTTCCTTTATCACTTTTACATAATTTTCCCCATAATTGCCTGGCATGCCTCTGTGTTTTTATCTCACTTGCCAAGTGTGTAGGGCAGAGGGGGACCTAGTTTAGTGCATATGAGGAACAGAATCAGTGCTCATCAGCCTCTACCCTTTGTCGCATGCTGAAGAGAGAGTAGCTTGTGTGCAGCCCAGTAATGAGGAAAACGACGTTTTCTGCTTGCATATTAGCATAAAGCCCACAGCCGTAGATGACAGATAAGAGCTTGGCTGTGGGTCCTCCCCTGAGATTTCACCTCAGTAAATGTCCTGTTAAAATTTTCTGCTTTCAAGTCCTTTTATTGAAATTTGTTTTCCATGCTCATATACATAATAGATTTCGGAGAATCACTTCTCATACAGTGTTCCTTTTTACGCTTGCCAGAAGCAGCATCTGTCACCAAGACACTGCATTACTTTTGCACTTGTCCTTGATGTCTGTTCTGTAATGACCGAACCGATAACTTTCAAAACAGATGTTGAGCCCAGAGTCAACCATGCCATAGCTGTGAAGCATGTAGTTTTGACGTATTACGTTAAGAATCAATGATGCATCATACCATTTATAACATGAGTATGTGTTTAAAGTCATGGAATCAATGTGCAATGTAAAATTTATGTGTATAATAACTTTACATATACAGACAGTCTAATTAAATTTACTGCTCTGATGGAATCGTATTAAAAGACATATTTTTACATTTTAGGTAATGTAAAAGTTTGACCTTACTGTGATAAGTGAAATAAGGGATTTTGCCAAAAGACTTCAGAAGTCTGGTATGATTCAGATTTGCCCTTTTGTTTTTCTTCTTCTTCTGCTTAATGAGGTAGTTTTTTTTAAAATCACAGAATCACATGGAATATTTTGTCAGCTTCTTCTAGCTCTTCATTGAAGCCATTTGATGTTTACATTGAATTAAATATTTCAAGCCAAGACAGTATGATGTTATAGCTGCAGAATTCTGTCTGCTGGAGATAGATGCTTTGATGTCATAATTTTATTCACACTTTCTTGTAATTTAGCCTGACATATTGGAAGCTTTGGGACTTCTACTGGAAAGCTTGTCTGTACATCGTGTCCTGACTGACCCTGTGGTGGGGTTGAACAAGCTGGGGCATAATTAGTGAAATGTGTAATGAAGGAGTTTGTGCTCTACTCCTTTTTGCTTGCATTTGTTGTTTCTTGTCCGAGAGGCCCACTCCCCAAAAATAATTTGAATGTGGTGATAGTCTGTCCACAGCAAACCGAGAACATTGTGTTCCAGCACATGTATTTGAACAGCGTCTATGTTGACGGATGAAAGCTTACGACTGTGAAGCTTTTATTGAACTTCCTTCCTCTCCCTCTGTTTTCTCCTCTCTTCTTGCCTTCCTGCTTACTGTTCAGGTCACATCGCCACATAGAAAAGAACATATACTCTATGTGTCCTCTGCAGCTATGTGACTGTTTGCTTGCAGTGCATCGTTTTGTCATATGGTCAGAAAAATCATGATTCTGGTGCTGTCATATGCCTGCTGCAGGTTTGACTCCAGCTTATTTCCCTTGGCAAAGTGCTATGAGACGGCTGTGATTGTGCGGTGTTTCTGATGATGCCTGAAAAAAATTGTCTGTCAAGGAAAATAAACTGCGTCGCCACCAGTATTTGCATTTGTGAGAGAAATAACTCTGTTTTTTCTGCTTTCTCCTGATCAGTGTTTATTGAAGCAGAAGAGTTAACCGCCTGAGGTTTGCATGAAGGTCCTTGAATGTGAGCGGACTGCCTTATTAAAATGAGTAGGATTCACCAGCTCAAAGATGCTTTGACTTTGATATATTGCAAAATTACTGGCTCCTGCCGCCTTGGATTAACCAGTGATAATAGATCTCGGTTAAAACACTAGTTCACACTTGTGTTGCTGTGCTCAAAAATATTTTTTTGACCTTCCTCACATTCCTCTGTCAAAACTGTGGAGCTGAATGAATCAGGATGAACTGCTGCATGGATTTTCTTTGTGCTCCCTTTTGAAAAGCGCATGAAATCAAAGCTGACTAAGTCATTAATGATATCTTCCTCTACTTGTCATTGAGTGGGAAAGGAAATGGGAGGAATGGTGTAGTAATGTACAATAATCACTGGTTCCTCTGGGGTATTGATCTGACTCGGAGCCTCCTTCCCATCTTTCCTGTCCAGGAATAGAACATCGTACCATCATACAGATCAGTTAGTCCGAGAGCCATCAGACTGACTGACTCACTGCTGCAGTATCTTCTCTTGAAATTCACTTTTCTATTATCCTCCTCGATTGCTGTAATGCCCAGCATAATTTCTGATGCGAGCAGAAATGCCCGGTTTCCTTGACGTTTGCTGGAAGGCCTCACTGCTCTAGAGTGCCTAATTATCTAATGATTATAATGATTAGAATTATGAATGACCTCTTGAGACACAGGCACAAACTGGATCCCCTCAATTTTGATGAAAGCAATCTCGTTTCTATATTTACTGCAATAATTCAATTAACCTTCAGTAAATTGTTGTGAGCACTAACTTTCCTAGACGGAGGACTGAGTCTCACTGAGAATGCAAGCTAGATGTAGAGTTTTGTACAGTCAGTCAGATGCACAGTAACAGTCCTACATTAGGCACTAATGCACTCTGTTAAAGCTTCTTAAAAATGTATGAGTCTGTTTTCTCTGAATGCTTGAGTTGTTAGGTCCTCCATATGTCTCTATGTGGCCTGAATGAGAAATATGATGGCTACCAACCAGAGCTGTCTGTATTTAAGATGATTATTGTTTGATAACGCTGCCGATCATTGGTTAGCAAAATATGACAGGCTATTAATGAGCCTGAGAGAAAGCATGCTAAAGGTTTGTTCATGTGACTCAATTTTGTGTTTCTGTTGTGCTTTCATTAGAGTGTGCTTTGAATGAATTTGACTAAAACTATCAAACATTTTATCGAACAGTTTTGTTCTTGCTGTTGATGAAGTGTGTATTGGTGGCATATATTGCTATTGTTTTATAGCTGAGGTCTAAAATTAGCTGCAGCCAGCAGCCGATTTGCTTCGTGTAAAGACTGAAAACATGCAGAAACGCCAAGCGCAGATCTTACCAAGAGTAACAAAATCCACCTACCAACACCTCTAAAGCATGTTAATACATTGTATCTTGCATAAGAGAGACAGGGTGTCTGTTTTCTGTCTTTATGCCATGTAAACATAAGCAGCAGCTGGCTCCTGCGTCTTGTTAAACTGACTAATATGAATGTGATGTTAGTTTTTTCATCCAACTCTTGGCAGGAAAGAAAATTGTTGAACTGTTTCTTGAAGACTCTGCTATCCATCATCAGTTTAATCTTTTCTCCAGGTATCGAGCCATGCTTTTTAAGAACTATCCAACCTGTTATCCAAGAAAAATGCAGTGATGCTGTGGTGACCCTCAACATGATCCATACAACAGAGAAATGACCAATTGCATGTTTTCGCATTGTTGTCTAGAGTAATCCATGTCCCTTTGTTTTGTGTGTTCATCAGAAAACCCTTCCTCCACATTGGCAGTTACCCACTGCTCAACAAGGAGGTCTGTTTGCTCCACAAAGGCCGCTATTCACTAGACTACATCATCACCACTCGCTTATTCATAATTCGTAATACCCCCCTTGACAGTGTTCAATTCAGTCAGTTAGATAACCAGTCTGTGGTTGTCTGGAGGAGTACTCTGCACATACTGGGCATGAAAGGAATTTAACACTGGCTTCTGTTGATGATTGTTACCTGACTGAATCGTGCACAGTTTTGTTTTCCTCATTTAACCCTGGCTTTTTAACACGTACAACAGCTCAGTCCCTGCGCTGCTTTGCTCTGTCGCTGCAGTAGCGCTCTCAAGCTAACCAGCTATCCTAAAATGAACCAGCGATTAGCCTACTTGGCAGAAAGAAAGAGAGAGTGGGAAATGAGGGAGGCAGATTTAGTGAGACTAAGTGGGGAGCACAGACAAAAAGCGATGTTAAGGAAAGGAAGAAGATGGGATGAGGAAAAGTGATCCCTCAACTATTCTGCTGTGTGGGCACTGTGGCTCTTTTCTTCCTACATGCTCTTGCCTCGTCCTGCTCTTGGCTCTCAGCCACTGGCAGCTCCAGTGTCACATGCAATCTTTGTTATTTTGAAGTCAAGGACGAGTCCCTATCATCCTCCCTACGACTGTTAATGAGGAAACCAGAGTTCTGACATCCACAAGCATTGACATCTTCATCCTATTTATCACAAAGGTGAAACAGACAATTCACTTCTCTTTGCCATAGATAGGAAATCCTGATCTCAACTACACTCAAGAAAAATATAAACGCAACACTTTTGTTTTTGCTCCCATTTTTTAATGAGATGAACTCAAAGATCTAAAACTTTTTCCACATACACAATATCACCATTTCTCTCAAATATTGTTCACAAATCTGTTTAAGGCCCCGTCCACACGAAGACAAAACGAGGTCTAAACGCATAAGTTTAGTGCCGAATCTGCATATCATCCACACGAAGACGCCGTTGTGGGGGTCTGTAAACGATCATTTTTGAAACCAGGTTCCAGAGTGGAAAGATTTTGAAACGCCGTATACGCAGCTCCGTGTTTACTGGCTATCCGCTACTTTTCAGATGCGCTTGCGTCATAGTTTCGTATCTTCATTGACACACATGCGCAGTTTCATAACTTCATTGACACGCATGCGCCACATGCGGCAACGACAACAACAATGGCGACGTACAGTGTAGCAAATGTGCTGATGAAGCTAGTGACCCTACTATCTCTGTTGCAGCAAAATCTCCTTCTTCTCAATCACCACCGAGTTGAACAAACAATTATCGAGGACACATTACGGCACTTTAAGTTTACACCTCAGCTTGGTCTCTGTTTGCAACTTTTGCCGCAAGTGCGCATGCCCACTGTTTTTTCTTCTGTTTGCGCGTTTTTACGTCATATCCTTACAGCGCCCCTAGAGGTCTGGCATGTGTTTTACAGCGTTTCCATGCGTATCGAGTGCATTCATGTAGACGCACACATTTTATGAGACGCCTTCGTCTTTATGGCGATCATTTTGGAACTGTTAAGCGTTTTGTCTTTGTGTGGATGGGGCCTCAATCTGTAATTGTGAGCAGTTCTCCTTTGCGGAGATAATCCATCCCACCTCACAGGTGTGCCATATCAAGATGCTGATTAGACACCATGATTAGTGCACAGGTGTGCCTTAGACTGCCCATAATAAAAGGCCATTCTGAAAGGTGCAGTTTTGTGACTATCTAGTGACATACAAATTTAGGACTAATTTCAAAATGGTGCAGCAACACCCCCAAGGAATATCTGGTCATTTCACCTGGAATGACCCTGTGACTAAATGATCATGAGATATGGCTGCTTCTGGTACCTACGGAGTAAATTATAATAACTTTGGTAACCTTTTGACTTGTCATCTAGCGACCAGCCTCATCAGATCAAATTGAATTTTCTAGATATTTTGGTTCATAACCAAATGCATGCCAAATGAGTAACATCGCTACCAGTCTCGGGTGTCATTTGTGTTTCTAATATGTTCACTTAACATAAATAAAACCATAATCACAAATAAACCATCTTGAGTGGAAAAATTGTTCAACAGCTACAATATCTTACATTTGGTGAAAAGAACTGCAGAGGTGTTGACGTACCTCTGGCAACAGGACTGCCAAACCTCCTTTAGCTGGCAGCTTTATCTGTTTACAACCCAACATGGACATTCATTTTCCAAAAAGAGCTAAAAACTCTTCATCTTGTACTGTATCTGGTTCCACAGACAAATATGTAAGGCAGCAAAAGAACCCGATTAAGGATATTTATCATTATTTGTGATTGCAAGCCAGAACAATGGGAGGATTTCCTGTTCTTCCTGTTCTATCAATATTCTGTCAGTGCAGCATTAGTGCTAATTAGCATCTGTGAGGATGCTAACAGATGACTCGGATAGTGATCATTATACCTGCTAAATACCAGCATGTAGCATTGTCACTGTGAGATTGTTGTCACACGGACGTTGGGATTTAACTCGACGCGCTGCTGCAGGTATGGATGTAGTTTTGTTTCTGTCTTTACCTGTGGAGGTCAAGTTACTGTAATTTATACAGCACATATAAAACAACAGATAAAGAGCTTTCCAACTAAGCCATAACAGTTTCCATAGTACAGTTAAGTCCCTACGTTATTATTACCTGACTAATTTCTATGTCAAAGTTGGGGAGTCTCAGGCATTTATTAGCTCCCACACATCACATGGCTGCTGTGAATGACTGAATCTGTCTGATGATAGATGTCTGGACTGTGTTATAAGTACACACGTGGACAAAATTGTTGGTACCCCTCAGTTAAAGAAGGAAAAACCCACAATTCTCACTGAAATCACTTGAAACTCACAAAAGTAACAATAAATAAAAATTTATTGAAAATTAAATAATCAAAACAGCCATTACTTTTGAATTGTTGATTAACATAATTATTTAAAAAACAAACTAATGAAACAGGCCTGGACAAAAATGATGGTACCTCTATAAAAGATTGAAAACTATTTGACCAGAGTGACATGATTAACTCAGGTGTGTCATTTAATTGACATCACAGGTGTTTCCAAACTCATAATCAGTCAGTCTGCCTATTTAAAGGGAGACAAGTAGTCACCCTGCTGTTTGGTGAAAAGGTGTGTACCACACTGAACATGGACAACAGAAAGCGAAGGAGAGAATTGTCCCAGGACATCCGAAAAAAAATTATAGACAAACATCTTAAAGGTAAAGGCTATAAGACCATCTCTAAACAGCTTGAAGTTCCTGTGACAACAGTGGCTCATATTATTCAGAAGTTCAAGACCCACGGGACAGTAGCCAACCTCCCTGGACGTGGCCGCAAGAGGAAAATTGATGACAAATTGAAGAGACGGATCGTTGGAATTGTATCCAAAGAGCCCAGAGCAACCTCCAAAGAAATTAAATGTGAACTCCAAGGCCAAGGTACATCAGTGTCAGATCGCACCATTCGTCGTTGTTTGAGCCAAAGTGGACTTCATGGGAGACGACCAAGGAGGACACCACTGCTGAAAAAAACTCATAAAAAAGTGAGACTGGAATTTGCAAAAATGCATGTTGACAAGCCACAAAGCTTCTGGGAGAATGTCCTTTGGACAGATGAGACCAAACTGGAGCTTTTTGGTAAGGCACATCAACTCTATGTTCATAGACTCAAAAACCAAGCATACGAAGAAAAGAACACTGTCCCTACGGTGAAACATGGAGGAGGCTCAGTAATGTTTTGGGGCTGCTTTGCTGCATCTGGCACAGGGTGTCTTGAAAGTGTGCAAGGTACGATGAAATCTGAAGACTATCAAGGCATTCTGGAGAGAAATGTGCTGCCTAGTGTCAGAAAGCTTGGTCTCAGTCGCAGGTCATGGGTCTTCCAACAGGACAACCATCCAAAACACACAGCCAAAAACACCCAAGAATGGCTGAGAGAAAAGCGTTGGACTATTCTAAAGTGGCCTTCTATGAGCCCAGATCTGAATCCCATTGAACATATGTGGAAGGAGCTGAAACATGCCATTTGGAGAAGACACCCATCAAACCTGAGACAACTGGAGCTGTTTGCTCATGAGGAGTGGGCCAAAATACCTGTTGACAGCTGCAGAACGCTCATTGACAAATACAGAAATCGTTTAATTGCAGTGATTGCCTCAAAAGGTTGTGCAACAAAATATTAAGTTATGGGTACCATCATTTTTGTCCAGCCCTATTTCATTAGTTTGTTTTTTTAAATAATTATGTTAATCAACAATTCAAAAGTGATGGCTGATTTTGATTATTTAATTTTCAATAAATTTTTATTTATTGTTACTTTTGTGAGTTTCAAGTGATTTCAGTGAGAATTGTGGGTTTTTCCTTCTTTAACTGAGGGGTACCAACAATTTTGTCCACGTGTGTACCTGATAAGTGCAATGAGGAGTGCACATATCTATAAAAAGAGGAGGCTATACAAGTACTACACAAATGTATGGCAGACGTAAGAGAGACAGCTCCTCAGCATAAGACGTAGCTGTCCAACTGCTTCTACAGAATAAATGATGCAGTGATATTTACATTCTGAACAGAGAAACTGGAGCGTCCATCTTTAAACAGATGAACAGAGGAGCGAGTCTAGGATGCCACTTATCATGTACTTATAACACAGTTCTTAGATCCCTTCCTTCACTACTGATGCACTTCAGATGACTCTAATATTATTTATTATGCATTTACCTGACTATTTTAGGTAATACGGTTACCCCCTACAATATAATTTATTACCAGACTATTGTTAAATTGTGGTTAAAGCCTTTCATTATTATTTATGATGCACATTTTCCAGACTATCTTCACTACTAAGTCGCTCAATATATTTATAATGTAATTTGGGTTTTTTTGGATTCCTAAGTTACACTCAAGCTCTCCTGTCATTTTTCTAATTGATGAAATGTCATGCAAAGACTATCTTAAATGATCTTCTTGATTAATTTGCAGCACTCCTGATTGCAGCCTTAATGCAGTATAGTTTTGAAATCTACAGGAAACTGGTTTTGATAACAGATACAGAGTTGATGTTAAACCTGCTGGCTGTCACTTGTCTTTGAAGACCTTCACTGATGAAACATGAGTTGGTGTAATGCTTCACCTAATCGCAAAAATTAGGCCTTCAGCAGAAAACATGCCATGTTAGTACTGGAGCAGCTCGCTGTGTTGAACCATGTTTATTCGTATCGCTATCAAGTATCCCCCCTCTCCTTTCCCTCTGCCTAGTTTGAAGACATCTATGTACACAATGATGACAAATACCTCTTGAGACAGCCTGCCGGAGAAGGGAGGCAGGAGAGCTGAGAGATAAAAAGAAAGCATGGAGAGAAGAAGACTGATAGATTGTGCCCAGAGGGGGCTGAGAGAGAGGATTTGGATGAGAGAAAGAGACAGGGATGGTAGCAGCTAAAAGATATAAAGAGGAGAGAGAGGCTGAGAGGGCCACGGTATAGAAGAGAGGAGCAGGCTGAGGTGGAAGAAAGCGAAGAGAGACAGGAGGAGAGCTCTGCTGCAGTGGGAAGAGAGGCTTTCATATCCTCTAAAACACATCTGTGTGTGCACCTGTCAGTGAAAAGAAGGATGCAGTGTGGAACTGGGAGATTGTTTGCATTGGGCAATTTTGTATCTTGTGTAAATGTATGCAGGCTGTGTGTCTTGCTTTGGGAGGGTACAGTTAGGTGGCCGATGTGATGAGCAGAGAAGTGAGTCAGTGTTTGAAAATTGGAGAAAGCAGGAGGGAAGAAGAAAAGGGACAGATAAGAGGAGAAAGGTTTGCGGTTCTTTCCTGAAGACGTGCAGAACTCAAAGCATGGTTCACTTAATCTACACAGGTGGAATGGTCAAACGTTTGATTTATTTCAAACGTGTGAGCTTCATGATTTGATGTGATGACTCAGTGTACAATTGTTGCACCCGTTTATATGTATGTATGCAGCTGTGTTCGCCCTTCATGTCTGCTTTTTTGAGGAGTGTGTTTGAGTTTGAAAGGATGCTGCCTATCAGTGGTGGGTCCGGTGCGGCTGCGTTTCTTGTCTGGACAGGATGGCGACATACAGAGTCAGGGACGGAGATGATTCTAATTAAGGAAATTGTTGGGTGTTTGAACCTGATTAGGCTCTCTGTCCCACTTACTGATGTAATCGTTCTAATAGGGTCATTTGTTTCATTCACACACTCAGGAGATGTGATAATGGAAATGTTTTCTGCCTTTCTTGTTGTTTGCTATCCTCCTTCTGTGTCTGTTGGGAGTTCTGTCAGTCTGTCTTCTTTTTATTGCATTATGTCCGTGTCACTTTCTCTCTCTATTAGAGTGACTAAAGAAGAGGAAACTTCAAATTGATATGCTGCTGAGAAGATCCGCTCCAGCAAAAGAAATGCACCCTGTTGTCAATCATTTTGTAGCAAAAGGCCTCTTTTTCAAGAGGTGCATTTGAAAGTGTGAATCCTCAGCATCACGTCAGTGCAGTAAATTGGCTCTGCAGCCCTCATAGTGAGAACGAAGGAACAATTTCTCTTCTAAATGCCAGCAGTATAAATGCATCAAGAGGATTCTGTTGACAGATGGCCGAGAAATATTTGTGTTTTACCTTTAAGGTGAACACAAGTTAGAGTAAAATCCATTCTACATTTTCTGCTTTGGTATTGTCAAATGTGAATCCTTTTCCTTTTGTTTCACTTTAATACCGTCAGTACAGCAACTGAATATGGTTCTCTCAGGTAATGTGATCACCTGATCACACCCGTAATAATAGACCATCTGTGGTGACTCAGCAAAAAGTTTGTCTCATGATTGGATGCTTGCTTTAACAAATAAGGAACCTTAATGTCCAGCCTAAATCCATACCGTATAATAACAGGGTTTCTCATATGTATAATGTTTCCTGAAAACTGCATTCATATAAAACTTTTTAATATATCCATCTATTCTCTATACACCACTTTATCCTCACTAGCGGGGGGGCTGGAGTCTATCCCAGCTGACTCGGGCGAAGGCAGGGGACATCCTGGACAGGTCACCAGTCTGTCGCAGGGCTACATATACAGACAAACAATCCCACTCACATTCACACCTATGGGCAATTTAGAGTCATCAGTTAACCTCAGCATATTTTTGGACTGTGGAAGGAAGCTGGAGTGCCCGGAGAAAACCCTCGCATGCACAGGGAGAACATGTAAACTCCATGCAGAAAGATCCAAGAAAAGCCGGGACGCGAACCAGGGATCTTCTTGCTGCAAGGTGAAAGTGCTAACCACTATTCCACTGTGTAGCCCCCTTTTTAATATATCATTATACTATATGTTATATGTAATATACTGACTTTACTGTCACTGGTAATGTGTGGGTTGTTCAAGGTCCACCCTGCAAAAAAAATCCTCTTTTCTGTAGAAAGTAATGAGTCGGATATCTAAAGCTAAGCTACAACACAAGCTTATTTATAATAAGTCAGATGTTATGTGCAACTTGATGCTTGTTTTTTCATCAACTTGTTAAGAAAGCTTATTAAGGCCTTTTATTTCCGTGCTGTCCCCACCCAAACCATGACCCAACCATCACTACTGTGTTCTAATGCTACATTGTGTTAGCTAATGGTGTAGAAAGGCTAACTGATGATTAGAAAATCCTTGTGCATTTATGTTAGCACATGGATAAAAGTGTGAGTTTTCATGAAAACATGAAATTGCCTGGGTGACCCCAAACTTTTGAATGGCAGTGTATATGATAAAGTAAAGAAAGTTAAAGAATGCATCAATTATCTGGTGATGCTTCGGCATAAATGCAGTCAGATTTTCACATTCAAATTAACAAACAGCAATAATTGAGTTGAGGAACCACAAAACATCTGAATGTGCTCCCTAAAGTCAGACCATCTACTTTCCTCGTGGAGAAATATACAGCTTAGTGTTATCCACGCAGGTTATATATATATATATATATATATATATATATATATATATATATATATATATATTACTATGTTGACAGTCTGTCATGACTCTGGGATAGGTCTGCATAAAATATACAATTTTATCACCTCAAAGCACCTCATGCATTGAGTTATTTAAGTTATCTAATGAAAGTTCTTATAGTTTTTGAATTACAGTACAAAATGCAGAAAAAATTAATACCTCAATGTCATATTTTTCCCAAAACCATCTGGCATTGAGGTCAGAGCAATCGTCCCTTTATTGTTAATTAGCTGGATCATGGCTTCAACTAAATCTTGAACACCGATTGGTCACTTATGGATATATAAGCAATTATACATGGTGATGAGACCATTCAGCTTATTGTAAAATCACTATGATCTTTTGGTGTCATCATCACTGTTTAGTCTTCACATTGAAGCCAGCACACTCACAAGTGATGGAATATATGTCAAGAGAGAGAAGAGAACAACCAACAAATTAATCCTCAACCTGAGTTCAAAGAATTACATTCGCTGGCTGAGGATTAACAGGATTACTTTAGCCTGATAACGCATGTTAGCCAGGATTAGTTAAGCTTCTTTTGAAGAGTAGCGTCCTGATTAACATCACCATAATATGTATTCTTTCAACACAACCCGAACTTTTGTCTCGGCTTAAAGATGGAGCATATATCTTAATAACTAAAGAACATAAAAGTGAAATAACCTCCAATTGACAGAGTAAAACCTTCACAGTTGACCCAGTGCTGCTTCAGTTACAAAGACCAGCCAAACAGACTCCCACAGCCACTGAAGACTTTAAATGCATCATCAAGTCTTTCTTTAAGTGTCTGTGACCTTCATTTTAGTACCTCGCTTTGAGTTTTATAACTGACTTACACCCTATTAATCCCATACTTTATATATTTCAGGCTCACACACACATAGACAAATACCCATGCGGACGCACACTTCACACAGACATAAACATCCCACAGAAATGCTTCAGAGAGCGACTCAGATCACAGAAAGACATTCTGCCTGTTACGCCTGCCTGGCTGCTGTCTGATAAGCGTTAGCCCTGGAACAGTCATCTCACCGTGAAGGCCGTGAGTAATGCAGGCTTTATCTGTATCGCTGCTAGTCCTGGGGTAACGTACTCTACAGCGACCTGGTTTCTGCTACAGGGCCAAAGGCGCTTTAAAGCTCAGAAAGGATCTTGTAACAAAAATGACATTTGGGGTCTTTTTCCTATGTAGTTGCAAATACAGTCTATACAGATATTTAATTTACTGTCATGTAAAAAATGCATAAAACCGTCTGGAAGTTGTCAGCACTTCAAACTACATCAAATCATTTTTTAAGGCGGTAAAATGTGTGATGTTCATTGCACATTTAATGCATAAATAACCTATGAGATAAAACAAATGAGTTAAAAAGGATTGGAAATAATAGGCCGCAACTCACAAGTAATACAATGAGACACAAACCATATTTCATATCTAGACATGTACTACTTCTTCTCTGGAAATGTGAAGGTAACTGGTTCTTGTCATATTGAGCACCTCGCTAACTTGCGGAAAACTTGCGATGGCAATCCTCCATGGTCGGACCTGGTGACATTTCTGTGTCACTTCTTACATGGCAGAAGCCTGAACTGTACCATCACATTAAGAAACAGGCAGGAACGAGGAACAAGGTTAGAGGTGTGTGAAGCTACTTTGGGAAGGTTTTATCCACATTTGTTTACGAAAATTGGTTTAAAAATATTACAGAACCTTAAAAACAGAGGTTGCTGCCAAAATCAAAAAAGCACCTTTCTCTCCCACTTTTCCCTGTAAGTTCATGTCTATTACAAGCTAAAATGTCCATAAAGATTAAACAGAAACTAGCCACTCATTTTAATGATCCCAGCATTATTAGCAGCTAAAGTTCAGTTTGTTGCTTCCAGCTGTTTGTAGGAGTCTTTCCTCTGTAGTAGGCTAATGTTGGAACAAAGTGGTGATCACAAAGCAGCAAATGAATGCTGCCTCAATAATAAACCTAAGTGGGACGGATCTTGTGACTTTCACTGACTGCTGAATTATCGTGCATTTCTCATTTGTTAAAAAAATCATAAAGGGCCAGAGTGTAAATTTTAGTGGCGTCTTGTGCCAAGGTTGCACATTAGAATCCACTAAATATCCCTCAGTTTTCTAGTGTTGATGAGACCCTAATGTGGCTGCTAATGCAATATCAAAATGCAAAATGCCCTCTCTTGAGTGTTAAGTTTGTCCATTCAGGGCTACAGCAGAAATATGGCGGTGTAACATTGCGGACTCCATGAATAAGGACCCACCCCCAATGTGGATATGAAGTTCTCATTGTAAGCTAATTGAAACACAATTTGGAGTCACAGGTAATTATACACTAATGAAACCACAGTAATAATACCTATTCTGTTTCTACTAATAGATGCCAAATAATCCACACTAGTCCTTTAATGATGCTGTCATCGGTATGTACATTGATGCTAATGTGTCCTATGATGCTATTGTTGCATCATGCTCAGATGTATAAAATAACGAGCAACAAAACAACCATGTGAACTTAAAATTGGTTGCTTTTTGCTTCTGCTGCTCCCAAAAATTAAATGTTCCTCATGCACATTACATTTGATCATCTTGTTGGTTGCTAATGTTTTAATAATTATTACCCCTAAAAGATTGTTTGGTAAGCACTCTATTACCTGCTGAGCTACTCATCTTCTCAGATGTGCTGCTTCATAGAAACTTTTCTTGGAAACTGAGGGAGATGCTGTTTACATCATGCCAAAACAGACTTATATGTGCAGACGCAAACCTGCCAGACAGGCTTCATCTGTGTATTAAAGCCTCAATAAGTGATCTATGCATCGCTCTTTATGCTCAATGAAGCAACACACACAAAAATGCATGCTAACCATCTGAACACATACTCAATATGGCGGCGTATACATTTAAGCTGTGTGAAAGTGCTGAAACCAATCTGCTGCCTGTTCCAGGAGTGTGTGTGTGTTTCCCTCAGCGATGAATACAGGACTCATTAGAATTGCTGCCATGTCGCTGCTCTGCCTGCAGCATTTCAGCTAAAGCACAGCGGAGCAGCCAGTCACATTTCAGCACCGAGGAGAACCACTCAACATTAAAAAGTCCAAAATACCTTGCTCTGTTTCCTGTTCAGCCTGTTGCGATGTTTGAAAATGTACTTCAGAGAGGAAAAGCAGCATGGAATAAGATAAAGTTGTCACAACCTCTTTGTAAGTACTTGAGAGATTCTTTAAATAGTAATGCCATCTCCAAGTGAAATCTTCTGTTGATCCAAGTTAAGTTTTGATCTATCTTGACAAAAGATACCATCTTCAGCCAAATTTATTTTCATTTTAAGAAAACGTAGACGGATCTTGAGATTTAGCAGGTCATTTTTTTGCTTTTCTGTTGACATTCTCTGACTGATTGCTCTCATTCATCTTTGACTCACTATATTTATAAAGAAGGTTTTGACTGTTTTCTAGAGGAGACATAATAAGCCAGAGTAAAGAAAAATATTAAAATGACAGATAAAATGCAGAATAACACAGCAGAATTAGAACAAAACAAGGATAATTAGGTAACAGTAAAGCTTAATTAAATTAAAACCAAGGTTAATTAAGTTAGGTTGAGATGAACACAATAAACTGAGCAATAAATCACCATCTATGTTCTTTAATTGACGGCGCCACAAACACAACACTGACATTGTCACATAAGAACATTGTTTTAGGGATTGTGTCAGCACTCCTAAAACAATTTTACACATATAAAAAGCAACATCAGCTGTCATGTGGTTCTGTGTTTCTGGCCGTTATTCACTACTTGCTTAATCTCTGTTTTGGTCTCTGCAAACTCCTGAGGAAAATATCTGCCTCCTCGTTTATTAAGCCATGATAATTCTCTTTTGCAGACGTACTCATGCACAACTGCAGACACCACATAAGTGTAGGTGTTGTTATTGTGCTCTTCTCTAGTCCGCTGTCTCACACATGTGCATTAGATTAGAGTCTACATACACTACCGTTCAAAAAATTTGGAGTCACTTAGAAACGTCCTTATTTTTGAAAGAAAAGCAGCTTTTTTCAATGAAAATAACATCAAATGAATCAGAAATAAGTAAGAATCAGAAAGTCTAGACATTGTTAATGTGGTAAATGACTATTCTAACTGGAAACAGCTGATTTTTAAGAGAATATCTACATCAGGGTACAGAGGAACATTTCCATCAACTGTCACTCCTATGTTCTAATGCTAGATTGTGTTAGCCAATGGTGTTGAAAGGCTAACTGGTTATTAGAAAACCCTTGTGCAATTATGTTAGCACACGAATAAAGGTGTGAAGTTTCGTGGAAAACATGAAATTGAACGGTTGTGTATTTCACACACACACGTACTACTGTGCACATAGTTCACGCAGGTACAAATGTTGGACTGATGTCTTCAGAGAGGTCCACACCAGGTCCAGCAGATAGCAGCAGATGACAGAATTTATGACTCGGAGACACAGACAATGGCCAGTGTTGTACTTTCTGCACCTGTATGTATTTGAGGGCCGTCACCATTGTCCACAGAGTCCACTCGTACCCCTCTATGGAAATTCACAAGCAGCCCAAAATTTATGTCCATGCAGCAACCATGCTACAGGACATGTACACAATTGCCTGCATACTACACACATATGGAACACTGTCCTCTAAGCAGACTAGAAAGTAGTATAATGACATAAAGTACGCATTCATGGTGTCCACAGCTGTCAGTGTACATTTCCACAAGGGAGAATGATCAATTCCTAGCCCTGGTCTTATGAGCCTGATAATTTTTGACATTTTATCCAATCATCGGTATTGTTCTTTTTGTTGACCATTTACCAAGAAATACATTAAATCTGCTTCTTTGGCTCTGATGCGATAGCTCTCTCCCTCTGTGGTCACTCTGTGCTCTCACATCCCCACAATTCAGGAAAGTGGCTTCTTTCACAGTGGCTGAGGTTACACTAATAGCTAGAGTAAGGGGCAGATACCGATTACCGTGTCTGGAAATCAGTAAGATGTGTTTTTTAGTGAGCAGTGAAGGTGATACAACGGTGAAAATTAGCAAAACGGAGAAGAACAATAGACGTAATTACAAGTGAAAAAGAGACACAGTTCAATCTTAGTTGATCTGACAGTGAAGAGCGTTCCAACATCCCAACTGTGATTAGTGTCAATGTCCAATAATCAGTGTCGACTTTATGAAAATACATAAAACACACACACAGACGCCTTGGTCTTAGTCGCTGATTTTGTCTTTCTGCCATTGGTACCACACAGGCGGATTAGAGTGGGTTTTACTGCTGTCTGTTGGGGCTGGAAATGAGGTTCAGGATAATAGTAGAATTTACATGCCAGAAAACCAAATCATTGCTCCAAACAAAGACTAAAAGGGGGCCATCAGAGTTGAATGATAACTCTCTGTGGATTCTCCATCATTGGTCACCTCTTCCAATTACACCTAGTAATTTGCTCTTTTGTGTGTGTAAAAATGTCCGTTAGCACAGCTTTAAAAGCAGGCATTATCCAATTTTTCTGAAACAAGCTTGGCTGATTGCCAAAAGCAAACTCGGAAATTAAATAGCGACTTAAAACAAATATATTCTTTGGTAAACTCTCTGGATTTTTTTCTCTGAATCCCCTCTACATGTCTCCCTCTCCTCGCTGTTCCAGGAATTGAAGGGACACATTGAGCAGCTGTGTGAAGGTGTTTTTATGTGACAGGTGTTTACTGGACCCACAAACCGTACAGAGATACAGTGTGATTTACAGCCATGCATCGTGCTGATAATGGTGATGCCTCGGTAAAATTTACTGCCTGCAGTGGCGTTGACCTCTGTAACATTTGTAACTGTGTAAGCAATATCTGAAGTGATGAGATGGACAGTAACCTTGTGTAAAATGATGAGCAGTATTCATATTCTGGTCTCATCTGTATACACTTCCACATTTCTAACATGTTCGGCTGCTTTACAAACAGAAAAATACCAAATAGGATGCCATTTGATGAATGTTGTGGTAGTAAACAGGCCTGTGTGCGATCTGTGGAAGGTGCCCCACTTTCCGTCTCCCCTGACAGCTAACGCCTCACTGATTACAGGGCTGTGGTGGGATGGACATTCTCTCCAGGCTGTTGTCATTATTATTCAGGACTTGGTAAACAGTTTTCACAAAGTGTCGTCTGTCAGCAGAGCTGGTCTGGGGTTACACTGGTTACAGATCGCCTGGTCCTCTTTAAACTATTTGCACTGACATATCAGTGGGAATTTGAGCCTCTGCAGGGCCGGTAGTGATGAAGGAGGTGTCAGAGCGAAGATAAAGTTCAATTAAGACGGGAGACAAAATTGCAGTTGTTTGAAAGTGTTTTTTCCATGACATTACAGTATCCACATGAGGGGAAATATAGATCGCCCCCCCCCCCTTAAGGCTGCTGCACTTAAGTGGCTGTTATAATGTCACACTACAGTGTGGCTACAGTAGGACTATTTTTGGTCTGCTGTTGATTTCAGGGTGGTAATTCTACACAGAAGCTGAATTCATAGTTGCATAGTTTTACCGATCATGCTGTAAACCTTGAAGGGTGCTCTTTTATTTTTCAAGCATGTGGGTGTCCCTGAGACGCGGGACGTGTCACAGCACTGAGGAATAACTGTCACTGTGACAGTTCAGACTGTGTGTACAATGTGTGGCCTCTGGTCTTGGCAGGGCAGGATTATTTCTGTCCGTCTCGTGTTGTGGGGCGAAGGGGCGTGACATTTAAATATTTAAATCTGTCCCATAGAGAAGGACAGTTCTGTGTGTGTGTCTCTTTATACGTGTGTGTGTGTGTGTGTGTGTGTGTGTGTGTGTCTTTATACGTGTGTGTTTGTCTTTATACGTGTGTGTTGGGGCAGAAGGGGGTAAGACTTTTCTAAGATGGGATTGCTGAAAATGTTAGAAATGTCATTGCTCCTTACATTGTTTGACTTTGAAAAGGTGACTCACCCACTGTCTGTTTCTCTGTCTCTCTGTCTGTCTGTCTGTCTGTTTCTCTGTCTCTCTGTCTGTCTGTCTGTCTGTCTGTCTGTCTGTCTGTTTCTCTGTCTCTCTCTCTTTCTTTCTGTCTTACAGATAAGCTGTTTGGAAAGCGGCTACTGCAGGCTGGGAGACATATCATGTCTCACAAGTCTTGGATGAAAACGGTGCCCACAGAGAACTGTGATGTCCTCATGACATTTGCAGGTCAGGCACCCAAACACACACACTTTTTTTGTTTTTATATGTGTGAGAACCCTCAATGACACCCGTTGCACATCATTAGCTTTTTCATTATTCTCATTGTCCTTTAATCTGCCAATTATATTAAAATGCAGAAATGAATGTCAGTAATTACTGTGTACACAAACTCTGTTTAATATACTGTGACATAGCAGCAAATCCTCTTATCCGAGAAGCTGGAACCAGCAAAAATTTGGCTTTTTTTTTTTAGAGTAATTACAGAATATTTTCTGTTTAAACTATTAACAGTTGATTACCTAATTTTTTCGGCATTCCTAAAACCAACTCTCAAACAGCCCTCTGAGGAAGTGAGGGGTGGCTATGATGTCCTAACTTTCCATGATATTTATTTTTAAGCCTTAAATGTTGCTCAAGTACAAGAGCACACTCAGACAGGCATATTTACATTATGCAATTTTATGCAAATTTGCCCAGTGAAGCACCCTTTAATTTTTATTTTATTGACCCAACATTTACTCCAGCACCACAAAATTAAATGACCGTTTTATCTCGTATCTTAATTTAGAATTTCTCTTATAAGCTGTGAAAATGCCTCCTCATTCTCCAGGCACAGCCGAAAGCAATAAAGTTCCATTTCTTTAATTTGTTCTTTTAACTATTATCTGCAGCAGAAGGAGGCGGAGAAGAAAGTTGTTTTTAAGTGTTTGGTAGTACGACACTTAACCTCCAGCTGCTGCTCCGCAATAAATAGCAAAAGACCGTGGGAGGACTCCTGCACACAGCGATGCGTGGGTACGTTTGAAAATGTATTTTTATTTTTCATTTCCTGCTACAGACACTACAGATGACCACACGTTGCTATGGCTACTGAACCACATCCGGCTGGGAATCCCTGAGCTCATCATCCAAATTCGACATCATAAGCACACACGAGTCTACGCATTCTTCGTCACCGCCACATATGAAAAGTAAGAAATTTGCCCAGAAAGAAGTCTCTACAGAGGTTTTCTGTTGTTGGCAACACATTCTGCAGTGGTTTATTTGTTGTTTTTGTGCTTGAGCCTATTGATATTTTTTTTTGCACAAAATGATGCAGCTCATGGTTATTTATTCTTATTATACATTCTTTTGAATTTGGATTAATCAACTAATTGGTTTGGCTGTTAAAAGTCAGAAAATAATGATGCTTATGCTCATTTTACAGTCCCATAAAGCAATGAAAATCAGCAAATGGAGCATAGATGTTTGTCAGTTTTACCTGATAAATGGTTTAAACCACTGATTACTCTGCAAAAACTATAATTTCACCATCAGGTACATGTTTTAGTTGCAGTCTGTGTTATGATATTAGAAATTGGTTTATTTTGCTCTTTCGTGCTGAGAGTGTGGTGACAAAAGTGATACCGCTCATGTCTGTGAACCCCACATGAAAGTACAGTCAAGAGGAAACCAGTTTAGCTCAGCATAGCAACATTCAGCCTTGTTCTGTTTAAAAGGTCAAATCTGCCTCTAAATCTTACTTTTGTTGGTAGTTAATAAATCTGTGCAAAAACATGGTTTGAATTGAAGCTAAGCTAACAAACTCCAGGCTTTAGCCTCATGTAGTTCATGTACAGGGTCTTTCCCGCCTCATGATGGGCCTTTTGGAGAGTGACCACATACAGCAATAAGCATGATTGGTCTGAGTAGTCACTACAGTAAAGAAATCTGTGAATTTTCTTGATATTTCTAAACACTTCATCAACAGTAATGTCAGTTATGCTTGAAGAAATGAAACTTCACTCATCAAAACTGGTTAAAGAAGTCAAATTGTTGTTTTTAGTCTCAGTTGTTGCCGGTTTATATTCCTAAGCCCTGACACCACTGTCATGAGTGCAATATCAGTCTCTCACCAAAAAAAGAATGAAGTACACTCGTGTTCCTTTTAAATTGAAGGAAACGTTCCCAGATTTATTTATTCAGAAATGTTCTTTTGACTGTTTATGTCTGCAGTGTTAGGTTGTAGCTGAAACTAGAGACAGAAATGAACAAAAACCAAGACCAAACCGCCTAATAAAAAGCACAGGGCATCTCTTCTTCCTCTCGTGGTTTGAGATGAAGTTATTTTTGATGCTACTACTGGAGTTGGGAAGCATAAGACCAAGATATCCCTGTTTTCTGTGTTGGTGTGAAGAAGTACCTTAGTGCGCCGTGGTTTTATATTTAGCTGCAGCTATAGTCGGCACTGCAGTTTAGCTCATATACAGTGAATCATTAGTGAAGCTGCCATGATGGCTGGTGGATCAGCACTACCTCCCTGCTCCTGGCTGCTGTGCTGCAGGTTATTTAAAGGTTTGCAGTAGGTTTAGAGTCAGGCTAAACTGCAAGTATTGTGCTCGCTCTTACACAGTCTATTGTTTTGAAACAAATCCTCCGGGGAGTTGGGGATGAGCCCGGGGTCATTTTGTATCGACATTGACTTTGGTGTATAAATACGGAGAAATACAATCCAGGGGATCAGAGCAGCAGCCGTTCCATACTGCATTTCACCTCCTGACAAATGTTGAATCCTCTTTGCTGACTGTGCATTTAACAATGGGCCTCTTGGAAAAAAAAAAACCTTTTATCTGTGAATGGAACAGAAATAGACAGATGGTCAGAAGGAGAGAAGAAAGAAACAGAAGGAGTGATGGAGAGAGACAGAAGCAGCGATAAAGAGAAGGATGGAGGCAGAAAGAGAAAAGGAAGAAGTGAGGGAAGGTAATGCGGTGGGCAGATGGGTAGAGTGCTTTCTGAAAGTGTGCCAGTGGGTTTTAGATGAAATGCTCAACGAGAATGATTGCTGTGTGACCCAATCACACTCTCCTCCACACACACACATGCACACAGGCACACGCACACCTGCTGTCAGATAGGTTGACCTACATTTTGTGTGATAGAAACAATAACCCAGAAAATACTCCATCCTCTTGAGTCCACCTTGGATCGTCATTCCCTTTGCGTACTGAAGCAGTGAGTGTTTTCATTTAGTCTTTTATGAGCTGTCTGAGACTATTATCTTATGGAGGTCTTCAGGTGTTCCATTCATCATATGTACTCATGTTTTATCTCCTCACATCAGCTGAGAGGCTAATGAAACCATTTTCTTTTTCTTTGTTAGAGGGAATAGTTGCCAGCGTGGATGTTCTGGGTATGAGATCAGCACCGGGGCAGCTGGGGATGTGAGCTCTGTGGTGTTGTATTTTCAGAAAGGCTCCATTTATTACCTTTAAAACAACTTCAGCAGAAAGCTCAGTTTTAGCAGTTAGCATACTCAGTGTGACATAAATGTCCTCGTCCTCTTTTCTTACCTGACACACCATCCATTACTCATTCCTCAGCTCTGACTGGGCAATTTAGAGTACTGCTCTGTTCTGCTGAGTTTCTACATTACGTCTGATAGATATTTGCTAAATTAGCATAAACCTCACATGCAGAACTCTCCCTCAGCAGTATTCTGCTCTTTTACAAGGTTAGCTTTGTCCACACATTGCCTCTGACTGCATCTCCACGTTAAGACTCCTTGTATTTGGGGAGAGAGAGTGTAAAAGGCGATAGAGTTTTTGATTAAATAAGAGGGGGTGAATCTCATTAAGATTCCTGGCAGCAGCAGAAGCCGCACACCTCTGAAAGGCCTTGTGGTTATTGGCTTTGATTACTGAACAATTGGTTTAAATAGGTACGGCCTTGTTTTTTCCTCAGACAAGGACCTTTATTGTGATTGTGCAGTGCACCAAGCATTACTCAACTGCAATACAGAAGCTTGCACCTCAGATTCCTGCTGTAATCCATCATGGTGCTGTCCACACTTCACTGTACTGCCCCTCCAAGTGCATGGGGCTGCATGATGGATGTATGTTACACGCCCACCCAGGCTGTGTGCAGACTGTATATGAATATATATGTACATGTGAGAGTGAGGTGAGCCGCTGGCCTGTAGGGAAAAGAGGGTGTGGTGCTGCATTATTATTATTGCGATTTCAGCACAAGGCCGCTGGGAAGGACAGAAAGAGAGAACGGGATGATGGGATGAAGAGGGGGGTGGGGGTGAAGGAGAGGAGAAGACTGATAGAAGGGAGGAGGAGAGGAGACAGAGTGGCTGCAGAGAGGAGGAGGAGGAGGAGGGGAGATGTGGAGGAAGGGTTGATGGGAAATGAGATGATGAGAGCTACGAGGTTAAGACATTAGAGGAGAGTTCAGATGACTTTAACACTGTGAAGGACAATCCATCTCCGCTACTAGAGATGTTTCCTCTTATTTTTTTCTATCAGCATGGAAAATTGGCAAAATGAAAATGCTGCAGTTACAATGAAATGTGTGCTATGCGTGCAGAAAGGACTTTACTGATGATTGTTTTTTTTATATTATGTGATAAAATTGTTCAATGTTATCCCAGACGAGAAAAAGTAAAAATTGGCCATCAAAATTACTCACAGCACGAAATAGCATTAGATTTCCTGCTGTGTCCAACCAGCAGTCTAAAATCCACATTAATCTGGCACTAAAAAGAGCAGCACATCCTCATATTTTTCAAATCTGTAGGCATCAAATGTTTGACATCTGGCTGGATAAATGAAACAACACCCTCTTGCTGTTACTATGCAATCACTCTCAATACCGCTCTGTCCGCCTACATGTTTTGCGGTTTAATCGTCAGCAGAATGCAACAGCTCGAGGGTCATTATCTGCGAGTCCTGGGATGTGTAGGCAATCTGTAACAAAAGGAGATTAAATCACAACAGACTGAGGTAAAATTGATACACTGCAAAGTCACACCACATAAAAGATGTGGGTTGAGTGTCTGAGGAAGGTTTAAAAAAAGTGGAATTTGTGTTGTGCTGCAGTTTACTGAGAGGTGCTGAGGAAATGGGACTGAGGAAAGCGGTGAAGCCCGAGTTTGGTGGAGGAACACGAAGCTTCTCTTGTGAGGAAGACTACATCTATGAGAACATTGAGAGCGAGCTGTGCTTCTTCACCTCACAGGTCAGTGTCACACAGACACACATGAGCAGGCTTCACTCTGTCTCATAGCATCACATTTTGCAACCATTTTTGGCTGAACCGTCTCCAATTTGCCTGAATATTTTTAGCATAACACGTGGAAAAGGAATATAATGATACATTTTAGCCTGATAGATCAAATGCTTTCCAAGATCTATTTAATGCACAGTGACCCACTTTCAGCACATTTTTCTTCACTGGAGTTTGAGGCCATGTTTGAGCAACAATATCTCAGGAACTTTTATTGATAAAAGCCTGAAATCTTCACAGTTATGTCTCATAATGTTGTTTATTCAGAGTATGCAATATGCAACAATCAGGTACTGCATTATGACCTCCTGCCTAATATTGCATTGGTCCCTTTTATGCTTCTAAAACATGTCAAACATCCACATGAATGTCAGGACTAAAGGTTTCCCGGCAGATCGTTGCATTCAAGCAAGATGATTGATGTTATTCATAATGTTGTGGCTGATCAGATGTTTAGATCCAATAGTCTATGAGCTGAGATATTAAAAAAAAGTGAAGCCATCATGAAAAAGTCCTACCTTTGAGCTCACATTAATACATTGTCCACAGTTTATGGTAGAGAAGTTTCAAGCAAATCAGAGATTGTAAAACAGAAGGCCCCTGATGATTTGAGATAACTGTGCTCATGTGAGTTTCTCTGACATTAAACGCTCCTCTTTTCCACTGCAGGAGAGGCAGAGCATCATTAAGTACTGGCTGGACAATCTACGTGCCAAACATGGGGAGGTGCTTCATAATATCAACTTCCTGGAGGGCCAGCCAATCAGTAAGCTGCATCCTTTATCAGGACAGTGTAGCTAAATGTTGAGAAATTTATCAAACAGAAGGTACACCCTTGATAAGCTGTGGAAGTAATCATTTAGTTGGTTATTTACTGCAGTCAGTACCTCTTTTTTTTATTTATCGTCCTGTACAAATGTCTCAAACTGCCATTATGTTTGCTGTTTAGATACATGCGCATTTGTCAAGTTCTGTATGAAGATACAACCAGAAAATACAGGGAGTATGTGCACAGTATTAAAAACATACAAATTTCAGCTCAAAATATCTTCCAGAGGTTATAGTCTGTATTTAGTGTGATCTCTCTCTATTCTTGGCACATCTTGAACCCTCATGACTAAGGCAGTCTTGACGTTTTGTTCAGTAATCTTGTGGTTTATTATGCCAAGCTTCCTTCAGCACTTCCCAGAGTTGTTCTTTAGACTACTTTAGGCCAGTCCATTAACGTCAGTGTTTTATCAGCTGTTTTTTCTTCTAAATATGATTTCACTGCATTACCACTGTGGCTGGCATCGTTGTCGAAAAATTCTCATCTCCGGTCTGATGCTTTTCAGAAGGAAGGACTCAATGAATCCCAATTTGTCTGCACTTTCCAGCATTTGTGATTCCTTTGATCCAAACCATGTCCCCAGCACACACTCTTTCTTATAACTCTCCGACTCTTCTGCTCACATATTGTCAATTATTGGTCCTGATCTTCACTCCAGACTCTCTGAGCTTTTGCATGTTTCAGCCTTTTAGCCAGGTTCTCCTTCCACAAAGGTGTTCTCTTGGCTGCTACAGCTCTACAGAGGCCATTTCTAATCAAACTTCTCCAGACTATAGGAGGATCAATTGGGCCTCCAGATGAAGCTGCCAGATGCTGAGCAAGTTCTTTGCGAGACTTCGTCCAGTTTTTCAAAGAAACTTCTAATCAGAGACTCACTGTTTTCTTGGCCTTCTAGTCCTTTTGTGTTCTTCCCCTCTCTAGATTGCTATGAAAAACTGACAGAGATGGCAGTAGTAGATACTTGCTCTTTTATGCTGGAAAAATTAATTTTTTTGTGTTTTGAATTGATTAATGTGTTTTTTTTATTTGATGTTTTATGTTGTCAAGCTTCCAGTTCTTAGACTGTATGTATTGAATACTCAGCACCAAAATACATGGATTAAGACACCATTTGGAATCTTAGAACCACAACAGAAAGTAGCTTGAACAGTCTAAGAACGTTTGACATGTCTGGAATGAATTCTGGTGTAAAAGACCAGAAGATTAGTGCTGTAAATGTCTTACCTTCTGCCGAAAAGAGTTCAAGTCATGTTAAGTGCTAGAAGAAATGACATTAAATACTTGGCACTTTAGCCTTTAGAAGACATTTTGTTCTAGATTGTTTGTGTTTTTAATGATGTGTACATAAGTTTTCTATATTCTGGCTACATCTTAATACAAAGCCTGAGAACTGCATGTATTTGGTCATAATGACAATCTAAAGCTTGTACTTTCAGCTCTTCATCTATCTGTGTTCTTTTCACTAACAAATTAGATTTTTTTTCAGTGTGTTTTGATCTTTGCTTTGCTCTCGGCAGTCCCGGAGCTGAGTGCCAGAGGTGTGATCCAGCAGGTGTTTCCCCTCCATGAGCAGAGGATCCTCAGTCAGTTGATGAAGTCTTGGGTTCAGGCTGTTTGTGAGAAACAGCCTTTAGGTCAGTAGGTCAATGACATACAGTGTGTATCAATGCACTGCTACAACCACAACACATAAAGCTCCTTCTACACAGTTTGAATCACTAACTTTTCTTGTAGATCCTTGTTTCTACATCCTGTTCTCTGAAATATTTATTCTATTTCTTATTATCAATGATACATATAGATGATATCTGTGACTACTTCGGGGTGAAGATCGCCATGTATTTTGCCTGGCTGGGTTTCTACACCACTTCTATGTTGTATCCCGCTGTGATCGGCTTTGTGCTTTGGATGCTCACAGAGTCGGATCAGGTGAGTCGGAACCCCGTGGCAGCCTGAAACGACTTCCATCGCCGGTTGAAAAGCGATGTCACCTGATCATAGTCAAACATGCGCATGTTTGTGTTTTGGGCGTCTCAGACGAGCCGTGACATCTGCTGTGTGGTGTTTGCTCTGTTCAACGTGGTGTGGGCCACTCTGTTCCTGGAGCGCTGGAAGAGGAGGGGCGCTGAGCTGGCCTACAAGTGGGGAACGCTGGACACGCCGACTGAATCCCTGGAGGAGCCGCGGCCTCAGTTCCGGGTAAACAAAAGCTCCGATTCCTTCTAAGGACATTCTTCTCGCTCCTCTTTCCTGTTGTTTCATACTTTCTGTCTGTGTCTGCAGGGAGTGAAGCGCTGCAGCCCCATCACAGGATGCGAGGAGTTCTACTATCCTCCATGGCGGAGGCGTGTGTTCAGATGGCTGGTCAGCCTGCCCATCTGTATCCTCTGCCTCTGTTTTGTCTTCCTGGTCATGCTCATCTGCTTTGAGCTGCAGGTCAGTTTACTGTGTATTAGTAGCAGAAGTAGGTTTAATAGCCAGATTAATTTTATGGGTAGATGTGATGAATTAGATGTTAAGTTATTTTACAGCTGTGTCGAGCAACCACAGCCAATACAAGTGATAGATAGTCAGGAGTAATGCAAAAAGCGAGTGCTCTCTCCTTCAAAGTGTTGGTTTTCCAGTGAGCATGGCTGCTTACATTTCCTTTTTTTTCCAAAAAGCTGCATTTGTGTCTCTACAGGAGTTTGTGATGGGGATCAAGGAAATGCCTCGGCTAGCTCGCTTCATCCCCAAAATCATGCTCGCTATCACTGTGACCGCATGTGACGAGGTGTATAGGAAAATTGCCTGCTGGCTCAATGACATGGGTGAGAGTCAAGCATCTGGACTGATCCTAATCTGCAGTCAGAGCAGAGCATCTCTTATTGAAGATAATCTTAATGAAATTGCTTTCGATTGCTCAAGATTCTTTGTGGATCTTTAGTAATCCCTTCTAAAGTCTAATTAATCAATCCATGTAATTTTGCAGTGTATTTTCTTTGAATTGAGAGACGCTTATGTTGTGTTTCCACAGAAAACTATAGACTCCAGAGTGCCTATGAGAAAAATCTCATCATCAAAATGGTTCTTGTAAGTGGCTGCTTTCATTTCAGAATATCTAGTTCACCAGTATGAAACAGAACACTTATTTTCACACAGATGTAATTGTCCATTTTGTTCTCTTGCAGTTTCAGTTTGTAAATTCTTATCTCAGCCTTTTTTACATTGGATTCTACCTCAAAGACATGGAGCGCCTGAAAGAGGTAGGAAACTGCTTCATTGTCACACATTTGCTTCAGCATTTCTTCTTGCTTCCAGAGTGTATTGTTACAGCCTCCCTTCCTTAAATGCTTTGCTCTCTCTGCTTACATGCATTGACTTAAACCCCCGTTCATCCACACATCCATCCATCCTTTTGTCCATTTGCGGAAGATGCTGCTGGTGTTGTCTCTGTTGCGGAGTCTGCAGCGGCAGGTCCGGGTCAATGTGCTGCCCTCCCTCATCCTCAAGATCCAGACGTGTATGGTCTCTGTTCCTTGGTTCTTCAGGGCTTTACTCAGGTCCAAAGTACGATCCCTGTCAATCCTGTCCAGATGGGAGGTCACAGATCAATCTTAGACCTCCGTCGTCCCTTTTTCATGCTGCATTGTGACCGTTTAAATAAGAACCGGCCTGATTTGTGAGAGAACATGTTCTGGTTTGCCTTTTGATTGTCTGGTGATCCAATTTGGGAATTTTCCTGCTTTCATCTGAATCATTGTTACGTAGCTATAGCACTTTTTTTTCTCTATACTTGTGGTTTTGTAGCTGTTAGGAAATGATTGTTTAAATGATGGATTTTATTTTATTTGTGACTGATTCAGATGTCACAACACATCCATCCATTTCTCTTCCACTGGGTCGCCTCATCTGCATATAAGAGGTTGATATCTTGTTTAAATCTTTGTGTGGCTTAATATGGGGATGTGCAATCAATAAGGAGTTTTGTATTGGTCTTCTCCTTCTGGGCAGTTTGTGTGAAATGTTTTTCTGATGCAGCTCTCACCACTCGTACCTCAAAAGTCTCACTGTCTGTCTGTTTCTATTCCACCCTCAGCCTGAGGGCCACCTCACTGAACTTGTCATAATCAGTGAACATCACTTCATAGTTTTCCCTGTCTGCTCACCGTCCAGCACAGCCCAGCTTCTTTAAATATTTGTCAAAGTATATTTACTTTTTGCCAAATCAGTCAGTCCTCTTAGCAGAGCAGTCACGCAAGAGTAAAACACACTGTAAGCAGACATGAGTGCTCTTGTTTCCAGTTGACTAAGTTAAAAAGTTGGCTAAAATGTGCAAAAACCTTTTAATCAATTCTTCAGTTAACTTTTAATATGTGACTAATATAAAAAAAAACCATCAGGTGCTGCCAGCTTGACTGTGACAGTGTGACTCAGATGTATTTGTGCTGACTTCAGTAGGCAGCGGTGGGAGAACATCATCTCTTTTTCTCAGTTTATGGGCTCTGTCATGATTGACTGAAGATAACGTTGTCTCTGTGTCCTGTCAGAAATTCATTGCGGTTTTGTGTTTGCATTTCTTGTTGCGGCTAACGGCTACAGCGTACAGTGTTGTGCGTCAGCATTGTGTGAATCTGAGACATTTATCTTAAGATTAAAGCCAGTAATGGATTGTAAGCTTTGTATGCTGCAATTCTTGAAAACGTCTGTCCTCTGGATGTATATTAAAGAAATGAAAACACAATTACTGCTTGGTTTTGAGTGTTAAAGGACAATTCAGGTTATATTCAATTTGATTTCTATTTTCATAGTTTTGGCTGACTCTTCCAGCAGCTTTGACATCAGTATGTTTTATTAGTCAGAGTTGTTGCTGAGAACAGAAAGCATAGCAATATTATTACACAGAAAAATGATGGGGAAAGAGTCAGAAGTAGTCCGATTACACAGGTTGTCAATGTCACATCTAAACAAATTTAACTAAGATAAAAGTTAGCTGAAAATCACGGGTTGAAATAGCCCTTAACTGACAGGAAAATGTAAATCTGTGAGGTTTTTACATCGAAGTTTAATCAAGAATTGGTTACACTGAAGAATGTTTTACAGCTGAATGACAATTTTGTGTGTTTTATTACACGTACAGTGTAATATTGGTTTAAAAGGTATATAAAGGTATCACTGCTTATATTTCTTTGCTTGTCAGACTTTTCATGATCTGCAAGTAATTTCTTTTTAGTTTATTCAAATGATAATAAAGCCCAAAACTATGAAAATAGATCCACATTGTATTGAACTGAAATTATCCTTGAGGTAAGAAACTGTTCTGTCTCTTATGTGTAACTTGCATTTGTTCTGCAAGATGGGTATTAGTAAAAGGCTTCCTGTTGTCATTAATGACTTCACTGCTTCAAAGACCATTGAAATGTGATTTTAAAGCAAATAACCCAAGAAAATCAGAAGGAGTATAAACTGTGACCGCACTGCTCCTGGTCATTGACATCTGAAATTTTGAATGCATAGGGAACTGTTCCGCTGCACATTTGTACATTATTTGATTTGCTTGTGGGTATAGTATGCATACATAATAGTCTTTTGATTGATTCAATGCATTTTTTTTCCCTTGAGGGTGTGTCCTCCTGCTCTCTCAGCTTGTGATTCTCTCTTCTGTTCTGCTGATCCTTCTGCTTCAATTTTAGGCTGTTTGCATTTCTCTGGGCTGTTTCTTTTCAACCCTCTGACCACTTCCTGTTGTGGTCTCTCAGTATTGTGACTGTTTCCTTCTGTCTCGGTCAGATGCTGGCCACTCTACTCATCATACGCCAGTTCCTTCAAAATGTCAAGGAGGTGCTGCAGCCTTACCTGTACGAGCGCCACAAGCTGGGGGAGCTAACGCTGAGAGCTGTGTGGGACCTGCTGCTCTCAGTGCTGCTGAAATATGCCCGACTGGCAGCTGGAAAAGCCCAGGCTTCTCCCACTGACCAGGCCATGCCAGGACCTGGTCTGAGGGGTACCAGGCCCGGACTGGGGCAGCCAGAAAGAAGGTCACAGTCATTATTCAAACTTAAAATCAGCTGAGAATGAATGCAGTTAACAGTGAAACGGAATAAGCATGTGCTGCAGGGCTGCTACTACACATTTGTGGAAAGTGAAATTAACCATTTGGAAGAAATGACACTTTGTTCTACAATCAGCTTGATGAATAATACCAATTATGTACTTGGTTGTCATTCACACCAACACTCACAGTATTAGTCACTACCAACAGCCCTGCCTGAGTTTAAATAGAAAGTCATTGTGTCTTCCTCTGCCATTGTCTGCTCACTGCACCCAGCTATGATTCATGCCTGTTGGACATTGAGTAAATACACCATCGGAACACCACGGCGAGCGGTTAATACACACAGTTTGTCTGACGTCTTCCTGCACCTTCGTCTCCTCTCAGGGAAAAGAAGTGTTTGAACGGGGGATGTGGAGTGCCTGATGAGGAGGAGGGAGGTGAGAGGGACGAGGCTGACAGCGGGAGGTTCAGTGAAGGAGAGACGGAGGAGGAAAGTTTGATCGACTGCGGTTTGAAGCTGAGGAAAGTCAGCTTCATAGAGAAGGTAAAAGACGGTGTGATGTGTGTTAATATGCTGCAGAACGCTGATCATTTCTTAAGAAGGCAAATAGCAACAATTATTGTTAGTGCTAATGAAGTGTCAGAGGACGTTGCTGATCAGTGTTGTTGTTGTTCAGGTGGACAGAAGGCCTGCCTGTGCCGGGCCCCCCATGGACCACAGTTTCCTGGAGGAGGGGAGCCCCACTATGGTGGAAAAGGGAATGGACCCTGCCTCTGTGTTTGAAATGTGTGACGATGACGATGATAATGGCATCCATGATGTGAAGGACGCAGTAGGAGGTGGGACTGAGGGAATTAACGCTGCTTCTGCCGCTGCTGCTGCTGGCAGCGCTGCGTCGCTTCCTGCTGGGTCTGAGAGCAGCACGTCACTGCGTCACAGAAGAAGAGGCCGAAGCGCAGAGAGAGTCGAGGCTAAAACGAAAAGGGAATCGTGGATGGATCCTCCTGAGGAGAGAGAGAGCACCACGCTCACTCAGGCTGAGATGGAGAGCTGCATGCAGACATATGCTGTAAGAAGAACTCCATATTAAACTCAACCTGTATGCTCTGTACAGGATTTGAATCCGTTACAGATGAGTTCCAGTTCTCATATTTGACTCTTATGGATGTCACGGTAGCAGTTTGTCCATCACCTCGGTTGTAGGAATTTGTGAAGCCTTAAAAATAATGATTCATTGCTTCTAGGAATGTGAAACTCTCAGAACTTTCCAGAAAAACTCCAGTTTAACAAAATCTATTCAAACACAAATCCTTGAGCGTGTAAGGCCATGAGCCAACTGTAGCATCTGTTTATTGGAAAGTGTCTGACAAAGACAACGGCACATCTCTATTGTTGTGTGGGTTGTTTGCAACCAAAAACATTCAAACATTCGCCTTTAATTTGCTACTTCTCTTGTATGCATACAAGGTTAACTGAGCCATGACTTTGAATTGCTACTGTTTTAAATTTTGGTCTGAGTCAAAGATATCTTTGAGGGGATTTCTATCAAATTGAAGTTATTTATAAAACTGCATGAGACTCATGCTCTATACCCTCCCTGCTTAGAAACACGTGGCACCCAGGTAGACAGCTTTCTCTTGTAATTTCCAGTGTTGTGTAATTGAAGGCAAACAACAGCCATATACTTTGTGCTCATTCTTCTCATACTTTAAGGTTTCATATGAAGCACTGCATCATGAATCCTACTCAATCTCTCTTCTCACACAGTTACATGACCTTCACAACTGTCCTTAATGTGATGTGAATAACACTGGATTATGTTCCAAAAGATTATAAATGGCCATATGACAGTTATACAGAGTTAAAAATACATTTTTCTATTATTTGGCACCATTGCACATTGATTTGGTCTGCATGATGCTCTGATGTTTTCTCGTTCACTTTGTTCCTCTTAGGACACCTTCCAGGACTACCAGGAGATGTTTGTCCAGTTTGGCTACGTGGTGCTCTTCTCCTCTGCCTTTCCTCTGGCTGCCATGTGTGCTCTCATCAACAACATCATTGAGATCCGCAGTGATGCCTTTAAGCTCTGCACTGGCCTGCAGAGGCCATTTGGAATCCGAGTAGAGAGCATCGGCCAGTGGCAGGTCAGAAATACGCTGTGAAAGTGAACAGAGACTCAGGGTGTTTTAGCATTGATAGTTGAAAGTTAAAGGCAGTTGATAGGTATTTATGTAAACTGCAATGATATTAATAGTTTGTAGCAATGACAATACATTTAGCAGCTGACAGAATCTTTCTGAATTGACTGACCAGAAGAGAAGGATTTGATAGAACTTTTAATGTTCCCACAAAGCTCAGAGTCAGAAACAGCAAAGCTGACAGCGGCTCTTTTTTTCTCCTTCACAGACTGCGATGGAAGCAATGGGTCTGATTGCCATCATTGTGAATTGCTACCTGATTGGTCAGTGTGGTCAGCTGCAGCGCCTCTTTCCGTGGCTCAGCCCTGAGATGGCCATCATCTCCATCGTCATCCTCGAGGTACCAACGCTCGCTCCTGCTCGACACCGTGAAGTGCTTAGAGCACAGCTTTTTTTTTTTTCAAACTTTCTCTGGGCACCAGCATTTTCAAAATCACTCTTTTTCCTATGACCCAGTACAAAGTCTGTGCTAATCAGAACGCATGCCAGCTGCAAAAACCATGACTTCTGCATGTGATACCTGTGTACCTGCAAAGACTTGGACGGATATATGGCACAATATACGTGCATCACATCTTCAAATACAACACAGTGTACTAATTTAATGGTGCAGGAGATTAAAAATCAGGTCAGAGATGGTTGGTCAATACCGACATTACACGCTGTGTTGTGTTTTTATGGCACATACAGGATATACTGATAGTCCATATCTGAGCCTTCTTGATTCTATCCTTTCTGGGAAATTGCTAAATGCTGACCAGAGACTAAAACTACAATTTATCATAAAACAACTTTTTCAATTCAAGAATTTAAGCATCAAACTGACAATACACATGAAACAGAGATTAGCCAGTCTTTTGCAAAAGCATGAACAAATGATTTAAAGCCATTTTTTGTTGCTCCCAGTGCTTGTAACTTATTCAGACACCGGTTCCATCAGCGCCGCACTTTGTGGTTGTCTATATTGAGAAACAGGTATACAGCCTGCAGTTCTGTCTTAGTCTAATAAAGAAGTCAGACCCATCAGAAGGATAATTTTTTGTTGCTGTGCAACAATTACTCAAAGCAAAATCACTTTTTATGCATTCTGAATCACTGTATCCTATTTCTGATCTTATACGATACAATAAATAATTAATTTAGAACTATTTGATTTATTGCCATCATTTCTTTCTTTTTTTTTTATATCTGTTTGCAGCACTTTGCTATCCTACTAAAGTACGTCATCCATGTGGCTATTCCTGACATTCCTACATGGGTCCGAGAAGAGATGGCTAAACTGGACTACCAGCGCAGAGAGGCCTTTAAGGTAAAGGAGGAGGCAAAATCAGACATTCTGATAAATGTGTCATGGAAAAGCTGTGAGGAATAACGTTTATGTTCAGTGTAGAATATAGAATTTTTGAGACAGTTTGAGAAGTTCTTAAAGACTTACTCATCTTTACTCTGCACATATGCTTCACTTTTTATATAATAATTTGTTTTAAACTTATTGCAACATTGTATCAACAAATTTGCGTTGCAACAAGAGCAATCAGCTAAACTGCACACTACAGGAAAGGAACTGTCTTGTAGTGGTCCCTGCAGAACTATTACAGGGTTCTTACTGTAGTAAGGGATTTGCTGGATGGGTAGCACTGCAGTATTGCGATATTTAGCTTGGCTTGTGCTGATTCTAATAAACACATTGTGGGTTTGTTTCCTCTGCAGAAGCACGAGCGGCAGGCACAGCAGCACTACCAGCAGCTGCAGAGGAGGAAGAGGGAGGAGGAAGAGCGTCAGCGACAGGCGGAGCATATGGCCCGCAGAGAGAGGGAGCGGGATGACAGCAAAGGTGACTCCTCTGGGGATCACCACCACGACAAAAGTCATGGCAGCAAGTCACGTTCTGGAGGTGGAGGAGGGGCAGTGGGTCGGACAAGCCCAAGAGGCCCAGCTCCCTGCTGGCCAATAATAACGTGATGAAGCTGAAACAGATCATCCCGCTGCAGAGCAAGTTCTCCTCAGGCGGTGCACGATCCCCTCAGTCGCCCACCGGCAGCGAGCCCAAACTGCCCGGGTTCCTGAGCTTCAAATTCCTCAAGTCACCTGAGAATAAGAAGGAAGGTGCTGCAGCTTCTGTGGCCACCGCCACAGCCACTAACACCACGGCAACAGCATCGTCATCATCATCATCCTCATTATCAGGTAGCAGCTCTCAAGAGCGTTCTCAGTCACCCAGCAAAGCCTTCAACCCTGGGAAACTGTTTAACTTTGGGAAATCTGAGGGAGGAACATGTGTGAACGGGGCTCCGCTGCCCAGATCTGGAGAAGGATCATCATCACAGACATCAGAGAGACAGCCCTCACGATCTGACTTGAATGGTGTTCCAGATGAGATCCCCTCACCTGGAGGGGAAGGGTCCGAGAACGGTCATTCAACAGACCTGGACCCTGCCGGTTCTAAAATCTAGTGGCTCCAGAGAGAATAAAAAAACTTGTCTTTGGTTCCATCCTCACTGAAGAGGTGATGTGTTTACTGTGAGGAAAGGCCTGACCTACCTTCTGTGCTGTCACAGGCCATGTGTAGAAGTACGTGAAGCAGAGCGGAGATGAAACTGATGAGAGACGACTGCTGTTTTGGTTTGCTTTTTTGCTGACAGACAAAAAAACAGGCTTTGTAAGACAGACGTAAGCCCTTCTATCATGACCGAAAAAAAAAACACACACGTACACACACACACGCTCCCTTACACACACACACAAACATACAAATACTTCCTTGTCTGCAATACATAAAGAAATGCATGAGCTGCGTTTCTAATATTTTTAAGCCTTTAAAGCAGAGAGCTGTGTTTCTTGATTTCTTCTAGTCAGAAATTGTAAGCGTCTCTGCGGCCTCACGTTAGGACATAACAGCCTGCTGTGGAGGACAGAGATTTCAAAAACTTACATGGTGGTATGAAAGGATTGCCGATAAAATAACTACTGAGAGTGTTTTTTTAGGTGTCGCAACACAAGTGATCATTAGATGTCTGTCTCATTTTACCTGTGAGGAATTCTTGGGCCCTTCACTTTTGTACTGAAGTGGAAAAATGGAAAAGCAATATCAGTCAGTGTTTTAATAATTCTTATCAAGATCCCCTCCTTAATAATCACCCGATGTATCACCAGCTTTATTTTCAAAGCAGAGGTGATGTCTGAGCTTTGAACACTTCCTCCCATCCCTGTGGCAAAAAAAACAAAACTGATTTGTTTGAAGTAAAGAGCTTAGTAAGTCCAGTTATCAGAACCATTATTTCTCCCAAGAATGCAAAATGGAGGGTAGACTAGAAAAAAGGGAAACGAAATAAATACGTAAATAAATTTTTAAAAAAAGGAAAACCAGATGAAGGTGGTTTTGAGAAAATGGAGCATGGATGCCTGTTGCGCGCTGTTCTCCATCCAAGCCCATAGAGCACCTTGTAAACACAGATGGTGCTTCTCTCCACAACACTCGACCCAGACTTGGCAAATGAGCATCGACTTAAAGAAGTAACATTTGCACTGAACCTTGATGCCCTGCATAGGAACGCATCTTTCTGTGCAGGAGAGAGGCCCGACACCAGCCTGCCTCATTACGTTATGCAAACGCTGGATTTTCTTCATTTTTGTTTCCTCTTTTCACATGGTGTTGGCGATCTTTCTCACCTGTCCCTGCTCTCAGAAAATCTGGGATTTCAGAATATACAGACGAGCCTGTGTTTTGTTTTGTATTTACAATAGCTGGTCTCCATATTGCTTTTGTATGCACTTTTTTGCAGATGATGGAAGTTTCCTTTTTTACAACTAAAGCAGTATTTTTAGATTATACTGTAAACCCAGGATGTACCGTACTCTACAAACAGCTTAGGCACTACAAGAAAGTGAGGATTCTTTCGAAAATAGAATAATTACTCTTAGATTAAAGTGCAGTCAACAAACAAAAAAACGCAACAAAGATGTGTCTGAGTCGCACCATCTGTTGCTGAAGACAGTGCTTTACAACCCTGAATATATGGTTGTTAACTTGAATCGTATCCATGATGGATGAGAATATAAGCATATAAAAGTGCCTAAGACGTTTGCATAGTACTGTATTGTCTGTATATTCTGTTGTACTTCAACACTACTTATGGTTAAAAAGAAATCTTCAAGTAACCAATCCCATCATCGAGCATTTAACAGGTATTTCACTTCTGCGGGGCCTCCAGAAGGTGGCGCCAGTTCATCCGCATAGAACAACGTTTGGATTCATGATTGTGTTTTCTCCTAACATCTGTCACTCGTCATCAGTGTTCAGCAGAGGCGGCAAAACTTTGGTGTCTGGCGTCAGTTTAGGTGCACTTTGAAAGAGAAACGCATTATAAAGTCATTAGCAGAGGTACACGCTGACAGGTTTTAGAGGCCATTGCACTGTACTGTAGGCTGAGAGAAGGAAACATTAACTATGCATTTCCACACGTTCACCTCCAGCAAGGATTCTGGCAATAACACTGAGTTGAGGTTGACTTTTAGTACAATATAACGCTAGGCTAATCTCCCCGCCTCCAGCTCCTACTGCGTTCTCCCCATCCCAGACTCTATGCATCTTTTCTTTGTGTCCCCTCACTTGTCACTGTTGGTGTCAGCTCCCTCCTGTCTCACACTTCATGTAAAGAATCTGCCCTGATCCACAATTAAAACAATCATTTATTTCATCGGCTGCTTTGTGTTTACAGAACTTGACAACTAATAACAGTTTTTTTGGGGGGTTTTGTTGCTGCTTCATGTTTCAGTTTTCTAAGCGTAGTCCATTTTCCAGGCACCCGCCTAAGAAAAGAGATGAAAATGTACTTCCACAGACGGGCAAAAAGATCTTATTGGTATTAAATGCAATACGGGAACAGACAGGATGTCAGTTTGAGTGTCCCAGGTATCATTTTACTGTCATTCTGCGGTACGTTCTTTTTTATATCTGGAAGCCACTGTTCATTATAAATGTAAAACGAGAAGTGCAAGGCTGAGAGACATTTTATACCTGTAGTGTCTTTGTGTATCATTCTTACAGTTAAAGGGGACGACAGAGATCAGGATGATACAACGTAGCTGAGAACAGTTTAATGAAACCTATTGGATATCAGGGATGAATGACATCATGATGCAATAGAGTCCATTCATCGTCATTTGAACATTTGCGCAGAGAGGATGTGACTGAAATGTGAAAGCAGAGATCAGGGCTCGGTGAAGAGGAGTTTGGATTCTGCTTTATTCAAGTTAGCAGCTTCATAGAGTAGAAATGGATAGCATAAAAAAAATTCACTTCTTTCAACCTTGCACTCTCAGCTGCAGCAAAACATTTGGCATCCTGTTATTATAGAGGTCTTGAAATAAGCATTAATTGAGGTGAAGTAACAGATTTCGAACAGCTTTTGGTTTAACCGAAAACTACATCCTATACCAGAAAGGGCAGCATCACCGTTCTATGGAGCCAAGCGCAGGAATCCCCTCGTATTAGAACTGCGGCTCAGACGGCTGAGACTCCTCACACATCTCTAATTCACTATCAAAGCAACGGTGTTTCTACAAGAGTTTGGGCTTATCTTCAGCGTACAGGAACTATCAACGTGAAATCAGTGGTAAAGGACTGAGTGGATTTAGTAAATGAAATGTGTTCTGGATTTTCAGAGTGGATGTGAAGAGGTTACAGCTACATTAAAACCTGACCCTAACCTCAAAGTTGAGACATTTTCATGGAAGCCTCACTTACAGAACATCATACGCTCTTCCAATGTACCACTGTACAAAAAAAAAGATCTTTTAAAGAAAAAATACTGGGAAATGGGATTATTTATTTCTTTTAATTTATTTTGTCATATTTTTGTAAGACCTGAAAAATAGTTAATAAAACTATTTCAAATGCATTTCATGTGTTGTGACCAGCTTGTTCCTGCAAAACCATCACTACGCTTGTTTAGTCCCTCACACATTACCCTCAGTAGAAGAATGTATTTTCAGGGTTCCCACTCTTTCCCTGAAATTATTTTCCAGGACATTTTCAGCCGGTACAGACACACGTTATCACATCATACACTAATACATTCCCGTCCCCCTCATTCTTTGGAAGTGTTCTTTACCACAGTTGTAACTTGCATTTACCCAGATTGTTTCTATATTTATTACTCAGATATTGGATGTGCAGTCTATGGCTGTAATTTATCTGACAAATAATTATGACAAATGTATCATAGAATAATGCTATTACATATATAAATGTAAAAGTTACATTGTAAATAATTATATCTATAGCTATATGAGCAAAAAAGAGAAAGATAAAGAATAAACAGACAAAATATATAGATCAAAAGATTTAATTGTAAAGGTAATCAAATAATGTATATTTATCTCTCTCTCTCTCTCTCTACAGCTATAGGCTGCAATATACATATAACATGGAGCGAGAATAGAACAGAATAGAGTTTTTTGCCATTTACAAGAAACAGGTACATTGAACTGAATCATTAAGCATGACAAAAATAATTTAAAATACTTAGATATGTACACAATTGACATATAATGAACACATAAATGCTAATAGCATGAAAGCAGGGATACAAGTAGATATTTATTTAGATACAAACACAAGTAGGGTGAATAATAAGTGTGCACTGGGTCACAGTGGGTCGTCTATAAAGAAACAGTAAAAGTGTACATTTTCATGAAAATAATGAAACTCAATAAAACTGAGTTGCTGCATCCTTGTCAATGATACACGTCCTCCTCCAAGATGAGCCAGGAAGTTTGAGTCCTAATCTCTGCCTGTGTGTTTGCTTCTTTACACCGCTGTTTACAGTTTAGGCTGTTAGATTGTTCCAGACAAGTACAAGATACTTCAGAGCAGTTCTACTATGAGCCTGACAGGAAGAACTCCAACAGCTGCTGAATGTTCCTGTGGTTCCCTCAAGGCTACAGGAGTCCTCCTACGAAGATGAGTCGGTCCACCTGATGGCGGCCAGTCGCTGCGGTCCAAAGCCAAGACTGAGCAGCTCAGTGTCTTCCTGCTTCATTTGGTTGTAGTCAAATATTTCCTCTGCTTCTCTTCACTAAATTGGGTTTGATTCCGTTGCTTTAGTTTGTTCTTTAGGTCTTGGCTTGCAGATTCCAGCAGTAAAATGGTCTTTAATGTTTTTCTTGGTGAGTTTTAGGGCTTTGTACTGGATAGTTGTCTTGGTAAATGTGGTTCTTTAGCCACAGTTAGCACATGGTGCTAATGCGTGCAGTGATTAGTGGGTTTGGTGCAGCTGAGTTGTGTCTTTATCTTGGCTGTAGTGAGTCTTTAAAGGTTTTTGGTCAGACACATTCTGTGTTCTTGTTTGAGAACCAACGTTGGTTGTCCAGAAAGTAAGAGTTCCTGTCCTGATTTTCTGTTTAAAGAGGTTCTCTGGTAGGCTGCAGGAGACTTTAGCATCTGGGTTGTGCTAGTTTGGTTTTTGTACGGTTTCATTTGGACGACTATCTTGAGGCCCCTCCATGTGGTTTAGTGAGGTTTTCTGTAACAGTTCTACAAAGCAACCTGCAGCAGAAGAGACTTTGAGAGTTTTTAGGAAGTTCTGGAGACCAGACTTTGGAGCAGCAGAAACATTTGTCAGCAGTTTGAGCAGGAGAAGGTGAGCTTCAGAGTAGAAATGAGAAGGAAACCTTCTTGACCCATGTGGTGAGGTCCTATACCAAGAGTTTGAGCAGGCTGTGAAGAGTCTGTAGTTCTTTGGTCTGAAAGCACAAGAAGAGTTGACTCATTAAAGGAGAAAACAGGAGATGTTGTTTGTTCTTCTGTCGCTCTGCAGTTTCCAGTTTCCTTAGACTGAATATGAAGTTTCTGTTTTAAATGATTAACAGTGTGAGCCCAAGAACACTTCAATAAACTCCCTCCATCCCCTGGACACAACATATTTTATTACCATGTTAAATCTTTTTTTTTTAAAAATGTTTTTGAGTTTTAATCGTAGTTTAAGCATAGTTTTTCTCTTTTCTTGTTTACTTTTGTCATCTGTGTGAAAGGTGCTAAAAAAAGTTGAATTGATAAACTGAATAACTAACTCATGATTGTGACAACAGAATTATTTTCATTGTGATTTAAGGGTTTCATTTTTAAGGTTGGGTTAAAATCTTGACAGAAAAAAAGATTAAAGAAACAAACTATATTAAAAAGCAATTAAATCAAAGAAAAAAGCCTTTAATACAATAAGTTTTAAAAATAAATTTAAATACTAAATGCAACAAAATTATATTAAACAGAAAAAATATTTAATTAGATAATTAAACAGAAGATGTGGAACATGTAATTATGAAATTAAACAAAATGTTTTAAACTGAAATATTGAACATTAAATATGACATTTAATTAGATTAATAAACCTTTAAAAAGACAAAACATTTAATTAAACAATTAAATGTTTAATTAAAAAATTAAATCTTAACGACAATAAAACTTTAAATAGGAATTAAACAGAAATTACAGTGAAGCACTTAAACTTGATATCTTTACTTTGAGATTTTTAGCACCACAAACCTTCAGTATCACACTTTATTATCATTTAATAGGACTTTAATGGAATCCACCACTAGATTTAGTTTTTGTTGACAAACTTTATTCTTGTCGTCGTGGGACTGCAGGATTTAAAATTGGTCCTTCAATTTGACCTCATGGTTATTAGTTTTAGTGGAGAAAGTTATTTTAGTTTTTAAAATATAAAAAATATGCTGATACTGGCACTGCTACTAAAACTTGTAATACTATTACAAATGCTGATACTACTTCTACAACTCTAACAGCTATTTATACCACTACTGCTGCTTGTACTTTTAGTATTACTACTACTGCTTGTACAACTATTCTACAGCTACTATTAATCGTCTGGTATTTGGTTGTCAAGCTGCTAGCAGGCGTTAGTGTTTTGCTAGTGGCTAACTAGTTAGCTCTCATAGACCGAAAGCTCTCAACAAGATTTAATAATGAAAAAGAACCAAAAACTATTCTTACCTATGAAAAGTAAGTCCAAGTTTCCCCGTCTCAATCGTACGACGAAGTCTGCAACTGTATGCAGCACAATGAGACGGCATTCTTTCACGTCTACATCAACTGAATGCTCTGAAATTTTGCCCGCGCTCGCTTAGCCTCGCCGACGCCGTAGCAAGCAGCTCAAAGGGGCGTGTCCTATCTACCGATTCATATATATGAGCGCTATTATATGTTACAGGCGAAATTAGAATCCAGGCAGATTTTAAATCCGCCTCGGCAGAATAAGAATTTTGATTTCGCCTAGGCTAGATTGGAAATTTTAAAGGTTTTGAATATGATATGCTCTGAAAATGTAATTATTTTCCCCTAAAATTATGTACCTTGAAATTTGGTTTTAGATACAAGGCAAATAATTACTTTAGAAGTAATGTCAACTTTTGTCCTCAACACTTGGCAAAATAAACAGGGAAAAAATTATGTTGTCAAAGTAGTTTCTGGGTTGTTTTTTTCATATGCTGTATACCAAAATCCTGTTCGATGGTTAGGGTTATCCTTTCTAATATACAGGCTATTGATATATCAAGAATGAAATCCATACAACAACCATGGTAGGATTCTGATTTCGCCAAGGCGAAATCTAAATTCTAATTCTGCCTAGGCGGATTCTAAAGCTGCCTGGATTCTAATTTGGCTTGTGACATATATATATATATATGTATATATGAAGAGTTCAATTGCAAAAACAGTTAACTCCATTTTATAAATTTTCAGAAAACTTTTTGTTTACTTGAGATAATGACACTAATAATTTATTTTTTCTCTATTTTGTCATGTATTTTTCTACTGACACAAATCCACTCAACTTGAGTTTGATTGATATTATCCCAATTTTTTTTCCCAGGGTAAGTTAGGTTTCCAGGACATTTGACCTTTTTTCTCGTTTTCCAGGACGTGTGGGAACCCTGATTTTAAGTACCACATGACAAAAGCTCAGTTTCAATCCAGTTTTATTTGAGCAAAGCTAAAAAGAATGGATCTGATCTAACACACATGAGATGGGGCAAGGCTTGGTGTGTCCTCGAACAGTCTATCTGAGCAGAAGCAGAACTTGATTTTATGCTTGAAAAACGGGGTGTATTTACACTGTAGGTAGGAAGATGACTGACCACACTATCAACCCACATTGCAGCATCGACTGATCAAAGGACAGGAAGGACAGGAGGCTTCAATGTGACTCTGCTGGGCAGTGATAAGAACGTTTAAAAAAAGAAGCTTTATTCAGTGTTGCACAGTATATGACACTAATACAAACTGAATCTCAGGAACAAGGCAGGATGGCAACTGCACTTTGCTTAGTGCATGCTTATTGTGCATTCTATGGCTGAAAGTATAACACCCCTTTAAACCCCCCTGTGTTCATCTAAGCCAGCTCACACACAAAAACCATCCAGGGCTGTCATGAAGACAAGGCAAACAGAACAGCTAACTTGGGCCCTGAGCTGGGGGAGCAAACGGGTCCGAACCATGATGACAAGTTGTAAGGCCTCTAGGCTAATACCTTCCACAGTCACGCAAGAGAACACCACAACCCAACACCCCTTTAGTTGTATTACTGGTCCAGGAATATAACACCCAGCTGTGAAAACATCGACATGCAAGGCCAGAGAACATCCACTGGGCATCAGGGCTCTCCTCTTTACTTTCACAAGGGTCATTTTTTTCTATTGTATCCATGGGCATGTATTATTTTACAAAAAGGCAGACACAAAGATACTCCACTGGATAAACTAATTCTGGTACTGGTAATTATTTACACACAACATAATGCATTCTTTTCCCCTTTCCAAACATAACTATAGATTATTTTTTTTCCACTGTCTGTGCTGTTGCCAAATCGTGCAACTGAAAATGCAGCTGAATTTTTTTAATTGTCCGTAACTCTTTCAATCCATTTATTTTCCATCTTTTGGTAAAAGAACAGCTAAAACTCAAGAGAAAATCCCATTCTTACCAGCCTCCATTAGCCAGAAGGTGGTGCTAGATGTAAAAATACTCCTCAGACACACCAACACAACATTTATCCTACGATCACAAGGCCCAGAATAGAATGCAGATATGAATATTCACCATAAACACATGTCTAAGGGGGATTCTGGAAGAGTTGCTTCTACTTTGTGCTGTTCTTCACAGTGCATTCCTGGTTCTGTTGATTCAAACAGTGTGGAGAAATGTTGCAATGCCCCCATGTGGTTGCAAAGTGGGCAGTGAAACTGAGAGGGTGGGCACTGTGGCTGGCAGGAAGCTCATTGCCATACATAAACAATAATATTTATAATAAAATTAAAACAGTAACAAAATGTTCACACAAATCAGAACAGACTCTCCAGCTGACAGAAGGCTACACAAGTCATGTACCAGTTATGTTCTTAAGAGTAGTGTCTGACTTTATCTGTCAAGTCCATCTCATCTTAAATCTACTCACGTTTTCAACTGTTCACTCACCTCACACATACAGCACAACACACGATACGCACTCACAGCTCAGCATGCACACAAACATGTACATGTATACTAAACTACACAGGGAATAGCCAACATCATTAAACTACAATGTTCCCTCTCTAGCAGCTGTGTTCTGTCAGCATCAGTAACTAACAGAAACATTTCTGCTTACATAATTTCCATGCACATGATCTTTACACATAATGGCTGCTTTGTTGATGGGAATCTCCCTAATTCTCTACGGATGACTTAATGCCATGCCAGGATAGGCATCCTGCCATAGTGTACATCGGCCAGAAGTCCTTACTTAAGTCGGATTATCCCTTGTTTTTGTTGGCTATACCCTGCATATGCAAACAGACACACATTCTCTCAAGCGCACACACTTATGAGTCTTCATTCATCTCTTGGCTGTCTGTCCTGGCGATCTTCCTTGGGGGAGCTGGGCTGTCGCTCTCACCTTGTTCCTGTTCCCTCTTCTTTGCTGCATTCTGTTTGACACAAAGAATTAAATAGGAGTAACTAAAATCACAAAATTCCTTCATAATCCAGTTACTGTATCAGGGACCAGAGAGAGGTCATTGCTTTATAACACTTGTGATCAACTGAGATCTAATTGAGACTCCAGACTACAAAGACTAATTACTGTCAATAACTGGGGGAAAACCGAGAAAATTACCTCTAGAGAACTGCATATGCTCACCTTTTTGTCCCACTGCTGATGAAGGTAACGCAGGAGGATGTTGGTTTTCTCTGTTACAATAACTGTGGGAAAAACACAACCAGCACATTACTGACAGATTACAATTAACACTGATTAACTTAGAGCGTTTAGCCTTGACTGACAACATGTCAATAATTAACCACAACAAAGGCTTTTGTTGATAAATCTTTATTTTTTATTTAAAGCCCAGATTTTTACTGTACTTACTCTGTTCAGAGGGGTATTCACGTGTTGGAAGGTACACAGAGGGTCGACGATTCTGTACAACAGAGCAGAAAGGTTAGAGGTTTTAGTCGATTCTTCTCCTTAAGCATTAATAAATGTAGAATTCAGCTACGAGCCAAATGCAGCACATATAATTGTCTATGAGACTTGTACGTACTATGACCAAAGATTTTAAACAACTGTAGAGCCTACTATCCACAACAAATAATAACTATGATTAGAGGATACTCACAGATGCTTTACACACAGAGTCCGCATGAAACCTGCTGAAGTTGCTCTTATTGTAGACAGGCAGTCCTTTCAAGAAATCAGCCTGTGGGAAGAAAGTGATGCTATAATGAGACCCTGCAGCTCTGGCTTGTCTTTTCTTTCATCCAAGCGCCTCCAAGAAGGGACCATGGCCACCTCTGAAATCTCACCCCACCCCAGCTCTGAAAGATCAACTTCATTCCCTGGAACGCCAACGTCCAAGTTTCAGCGAATGCAACTACATTCAGCTGAGCATTCTATCTGACAACATCAAAAAGAGCACAAAGGACACAGTTTGTTCTCTTAGTTTTACTGACACACAGCCCTAAAAACATTAACAGGAGGTTCCAGCCATTTGTAGTTTATTAAATACCTGCAGCATCAGACAGCAGCAGGATTGATCTGAATGTCTCCAAAGATATAGAGCTGCACGCATTTACACACAGTACACAAAGGTAATTTTATTAATTACCAATAACTATAAATAATTTCAGACATGGAGAAAGAATCGACCAGGATCTCATGTTAAATGACACTATGTACTTTTACTTGTATCAGACAAGTGAACTGTCACACAGACTCACAGATTGTCAGAGCTAAATTATTAGTTACACAGTTGAGCCCTGAGCTTCATCACAGCTGGATATTATTTCACCGTAACAGTCTATTCTGTAAGCTAAAATGTTTTTCTACCATTTTTATTTGTTTTTTTCTTTTATACAAAGGCGGGTTTTTCATTTCATAGAAGCATGTGTGCAGTTGTGACATCAATGTGCACATGGATGCTTCATAGAATGTGACTGCTCTAATCTTAGAGAAACCACATTTTAAACACACAATAATATATATATATATATATATATATATATATATATATATATATATATAACAAATAATTAATAATTAGATAATTAAGACACAATTGTTACATTTAAAATAATAAGCCTCTTTTCTTTCGGGCTAATTTGAATGCTGTTAACACAAATTACCAAAATGTACCTTTACTAGTCTGTGTGGAAAAGACAAAACCAAGGCATATTCATTTATGATTGCACATTTCTGTCATTTCAACTAGCTTCTGCACTAAAACAGCACAACGGAATTCCTGAAAATGAGCTGATGCTTCTGGTTTTTGGGATCCTCCTGAAGATTTTCTGTAGCTCCATCTGGCCACCTTACATTTAAAGTGACCCTCATCTGTTTATCTCCCTTCAAAAAGGCTCCACTTTTAGCAAGCTGATACTGACAAGAACGATGTCATCACAATAGTAATAAGTCACTGGATCATGTTAGTGCAGATGTCAACAGTTTTCATCCAGATGTGAGCAGAGTGGAGGTGAGTCCTGACAGTGACTGACTCAGTGCTGGGCGTTCCCTCATCTGAGCAGCCCATGAACATGAACTCTCCCTGCAACGTCCCCACTAACCTCCACACTGGATGTGATATCAGACGGACTGCAGCAAGTGGTTTCACATGAACAAGACGGAGCTGAGCAGCTCAGATCGATGCCGGCTCGGCCTCTGGAAATGAATGCCAGCAGCAGGAGCAGGTGTGGCTAACAGCTAGCCCACTGTTACCCACAGCTAGCGAGCTCCCTACTGACATATACCCTCTGCGAACTGCAGTACAGCTTAAATTCATGTTATAAGCATAGAGTGTGATGAGTACCTTCTCCATGATGATAGTAGAAATCTCCAATGTCGAAACGCCGACTTGTGGCTCGGTGTCCGTTGTGCTGCTCGTGATGGCCGCGCTAGCTTCCAGGCTAGTTAACCGAGATAGCTGCCCTATCCGGTCCTCTTGGCGAAGAAAACAGTGACCTTCATACACAAGCTTTGGTTTCCATTCTATATTTTAGTGGCCACGAAAAGTAACGAAACTACACTCCTAAAAACATAACCCGAGTTGTCACTGCATGCGTTCGCAAAGCTAGTTACACTGTTCAGCTAGCATGATGGCTGGATGGCAGCGACGCTTCCGTAGCCACGCCTCGAGAGCACCCATTGGCTGGCCTTTGTCACCACGTGGTAGTAGCTTCATCAGGTAGCCTATCACCATACACAACAGAATTTAGCCCTGCCCTGAAACAGTGACCAGGCAGCCTGCTTTTCCACATGATGAGCTGCATTATGAAAAACATCTCTATCCTCTGATCCAGAGTTTGGAAAGCTTTTTTTGATTCTTGTCTGTCATACATATACTGATGTCAAGCTCCATACAGAAAATTGAGCGGAAAAGTGAAGTTTGTTCCGTTAATGGTTCAATTTTTTGACATGATTATCAGCTTCACGATACTGAAAAAACAATTAAGGATGCTGTAATGCTGTAGAAAAAAGCAAATATTTTATTAAATGGAATAAAGAAACTGATCAAGATGGTTGTTGATTCCACCTATAAAACAATAGAGACAAGACCAAAGGAGAAAACTAAGAAAGAAAACTTTAGAAACACAAAACATTTAGAGAATTCTATTTTTATCATATCAAAACGTAAGTGTGGTGCAGCACAACATTCACAGAAACCCATTTAAAAGAATAAATTCTTTGACTACTGCACTTGTGGTCGCTTTATGTTGCTTAAACCAGGAGATTAAGTGAGATATAAAGCATATAATGATAGAATTGCTGGGAAATAAGACATCTGGACTCATGTCGGAGTTTCTTCCAACTGGTTTTGCTTTATAATCGAAATCAAGTTAATTTATATAGCTAGTTATTTTAAAACAGCCTCAGCTGACCAAAATGCTGCATGTGTTCACAGTTAGGCAAGAACAAAAAGCAAGACATAGTAAAAACTTGTAAAATCAAACTGTGAAACTAAATAACCAATAATCAAACTATTCTGCATTTAAAATACAATTTTAATGTTGGTTGATGGTTTTAAAGAGCCCTCTGTCCATTTTGTGACCCTAATATGTAACCTGTATGTTCAAAAACACACAATGCATTGCTATCAATATCAACAAATCTTGGTTTATGACCACAGCAGCATGCTTTAAATTAAGCTAAAGTTGCTTCAAGGAGGGAGACCTAAATTTATAACTGGCTCAGTGGGTTTGCTGGGTCTTGATTTCTGTGCCTTCTCCGCTTCGCTGCCACCTGCCTCCTGCCTTCTTGCACTCCTTACAAATTGCTCCATAGCAACAACAGCCATGGCAACCGCCACAGCACCAGCACCTCATGATGCTGGAGGATGAAATGCAGACCAGATGGAGTGAACACTCTTTACCTTCAGTGATAACCTGAGGATAGGTGTGTAAAACATTTAGAACATGAACAGTCAAAGTAATGACAAACTGTAAGGACAGAGTAAGTTTGTGTCTTTGTTTTAATATAACCAGTTCTAATTTTGCAAAATGCTTCATATATAGGTTACTAAAAACACTTATCCAACCATTCAAGACAGGAAACACTAAAAGAGTGAGAATGAAAAAACAACATCATTCTAATATTTTAACTGCTCTTAATTCAGTGATTAAAAAAAATATGAGTATGAATGTTTAATTATTTTAATTTTTCTAATTTATATGCTATGCATATGGTCATACTTGATATTAGTGTTGGTGTTCTGTTAGGTTTGTAGGTTGTTTGCATCTTAACATGCTGCTGTAACAAAGTAATTTCCTGTAAAGGATCAGTAAAGTATTATTCTATTCTATGTTTGATTTAATCAGATTTGACTTGATTTAGGAAATCAACTTGATCTCCTGATCATCTAGAGTTTTCTGTGCTACATGTACACAGTGCATTGTAAAAGCTGTACACTAACCACTGTAACAGCAAGTAGATTAATGCAGCTCAGGAAACATGGCCAGACTTTTGCAAATTTGAAAAAAATGAAATGTGAGCCAGCATTTGACAACTAGACATGAGACATTTGACTGGTTTAAATATTAGTGAATGTATTTATTTAGGCACATGAGGCGTAAGTTGCTGCTAAGTGTGTTTTCACCTTGGCCACTTTTTTGCCATCTTAATCAGGCTACTTTTTATCTTTCTGTTTTTTTAGTGCGATTATTCTTTCCCACTAAGCAGACACGTTTCCCTCCATGACTGCATCCTCTGTAGTGTCACATAACGCAGCAGCAGGGGGCAGCTCCTCTCACTCTGAACCTGGAGGCTGCAGAGCTTCAGCTGCACCTCCAGCTGATGGATCCAAACCGCTCCTGTGCGTCTCCAGGAGCTGCCGCCGGTATTCTGACAGGGAAGTGGAGAAGTGAGACACTCCGGACATACAGAAAGAGATATGCTGTCAACACCGAGACCGACACTGGCCGTCGTGTGGAGGCTGCCAACAGGACAACAAAATCCAGATAAATTAGATTATTGGATTGACTGCAACAGATTATAGCTCTCCTACTTCCCCGATGCTTCATAAGAAAACCGCATCAATCTGATCATATACACGGAAATTTAGAAAAAAATAGGTACAGGTAAGCTTTTTATTCTTTATTAATGTGTGTTTTAGTTCTTCTCTGACCCTGTTATTCAGTGTGTTTGTTTTGATCACGGTTTAGTTTAAGGGTTAGCCGGAGGTAAGAAGGTCGCTGTATATTAAGCTGCAGTTACTCAAGAGAAACTGGCCATTTGATGTGAAATTCAGACTTTACATTTTATTTGTCGTTGAATTTTAGTGCAAACTGAAAGAGAAAAAACATTCTGGCACTTGCCTCGCTTGCTGCCTCAGTCTATTCAGCTGACTGTTATTGTCAGCAGTGAATAGATGGGGCCAACAGATAAAAAACTAAATGAAATGTACACTTTTATTGTAACAACATCAGCAACCACACAACTGAAGCTGGCTTTAAAGTTCTCTGTTGATAGAAGAAATTTTCCTTTTAGCTCAGACTGGTTCCAGTCACTGCCTGTTATGTATGTGGAAGCTGTTGTGTTTTACCTGAATGGACATTAGGACTGCTTCTACACACTGTCCTGACTGAATTATCCATTCACTTTTACACATAATTACTCAAATACTGCAAAATGTTAATATTAAAATACACTGCACTGTGCAGAATCTGCTCTGAAAGATGCATCTTTTCATCAAACTGTGGTGCTTAAAGAATATACAGAGTACATATAAAATACTGATTTATTGTATTACAAGTTGTACTGTTTTTCATTAACTGTCACTTTTAATATTAGACTAAAGGTGTGCAATTTATTGTACTATATAAACTGTAATTAATAGTACTATTTATACAACTGGGAGCAAGTGCAATACATGAAGATTTGTAATAGTCAAGCACACTGAACAGACACAAGACACATAATTGAGGAAGACTGAGTCTGTATCAACTGTGAACCGGCTAGAGTCGTTTTTAATCTCCATTAACTGCATGAATTGTTTACAACCTGCTGCAGCCTAACACGCTGGATCAAGAAGCAAACTCACAGACAGGAATGACGGCAGTGTTTTATCATATAATGTTTTAATGGATAACACCACAGAGGAGGACTTAAACTCCCGCAGTTACAAGACTGTAGAGCAACAAATTCTTCATATACATTTTATACAAAATGATATTCTATTTGAACAGTTATGTTTGGCCTGTGATCATGACTTGACTGGTTCAGTCCATATCTTGACAAATCTCAGAGGAAAAGCAACAAGAAAACAGGAGTCTGTCCCTCCACTGAGGTTTGTCCTTTGATAACACCTGACTGTTAATGTGGCAGATGGAAAAACATGGTGGGCAGGTACTTCCAGGTGAGAGTCTCTGTAACTTTGCATAGCTTTGCCTGAAAAGAGCACAGAGGTAAACTGACCCCGGTAACCTGTGCCACATGCACTCTGTTTTCTGATGATGATCTATAATATACGATACAACTGACTAGTGAACATGTACTTCATGCATGAGGTAAAAGGTACGATTTTACCACTGAACACCACAAAGCAATAATAAAATATAAAGTTGATTCTAATATCTGAGGATGATGTGACTGCCTGTTTAAAAGGTGCACATGTTTGATGAATGAGGGATTTTTTTTAGGGTGGAAAAATATGTTTGTATTGAGTTAGTCCATGATGGTACAATATCCATTCCTGTCTCAGTGTTTAAAAGAAATGACGAGAAAAAGCACTTGACACCTTGCATCTGGTGAAAAGAAGACCTTTGATTGAATATAGTCAGAGGTGAAAGTGTTGCTCAGTGACGTCAAACTGGCCAACTCAGCCTCCCAGCACTGCTGTTTGGATGGAGGATGTGCGCGTATAAGCAGAAAGGGCACGGAAATAGCCAGCCAAGCAGGAATGCTGTATAACATTGTGTCTGTAATCCTCAGATGAAAGCAGTAGCTGATGGGATGCAAGTTTAGAGAAAGATGCAACAAATTACACAGAGGATAAAAGTGTTGGCACAGAGTGTCACGTTACGTTTTCATCGAGAGAGGAGATAGACAGATTGTGTTGTGTGGACTTAGAGAAAGACAGAGAGTTTAATCCCCTCTTGCAGGGAGGGGAGCAACAGGAAGGTAGGATAATGCCACCGGCACAGAGACCTGCAGACCCTGTCGGCTGCTATGCTGTTGCCATGGCCATAATCAACTGACAGCTGATACTGTAATATACTGTACCTCTCTTGTGTATGAGACCTGCATAGGGCAGATTCATGTTTACTGTGGGTGTTTATTTTATAAATATGTTGAAGAAGCCTCAAAAGAAGCAGTTTGGGGTTCACAAGCCAGTTTATTGCTTGTAGGTTGTAATAGAAGAACATTAAATAATTTACTATTACTGCACTTATGTCATTTAAACTGCAAGTGTGCTCTTGATAGAAGCTTAATTTACTCCTAAAGAAATGCTCAAATTCCCCTTTATGTCTTTTTCATTCCGGAGGCAGCCCTACAGAGTCATACTTTAACAAACTGCCACTGAGTGTTCGTGCTGTGGTTTTGGAGGCAGTGTAGCCGTGAATGTGCTGCTGCAGAGCGATCACATGGCGGACAGCTTTAACTCAGGGAGCTATTACCGTCCACGGCTATTAATATCCCCAAAGGCCTCACTGAGGAAAAGATGCTGCTCAGTTACGTCTGACAGAAAGTCGCAAGGGTTTAACTTGTAATGCCAGATTGTAAAGGCACCAGAACTTGTTTACGTCTCTGCATGGTACATTTCAGGTCCCAGACTTTCACTCGGTGTAGAGATTTATTGTTCTTCTGCTGAAGGCTAACAAGAATAATTGCATGTTTCGGGAATATCTTACCATATACAACAGCAGTAGTGACATAGTTAAGTAATTTGGGTTCTGATACCAACATTAAATATTATAGTGATATATTTAATGGTAATATTTTAGAAGTATACATAAATACTTCAGTATAATGTATATATGCAGAAGAAAAAAAATCACAATCATACATCAGTTATGTTTGTATGTGATCAAAGAACTGAAACAAAGACATACAATTTTCTCTTAGATTATTCTTTGCAAACTCTATTATCGGCTCACTTTGTGGATATTAACCAGCATAGATCAGGCTTCTGGTTAATGTTTTTCTTTAAACACTCTGATTTTGATGGTATATTTGCTGTTAATGTTTACTCTTCTTTTTGCTCTTTAATCAAAATTTGAAAGATTTGAGAGATTATTTTGATCTAAATAAATGTCTGTTAACTTACTGTCTTTCTGTAAATGACGTTGCACAGTTTAGCCTCTGATCAGCGGATGATATTATATCAAATTCCTTGTATTTACAGTTTTACAAGCTGGGTGTCTGTGGCAACATTCCCCGCACAAAATCACATGTTCCATCATCATCGAGCAGTTAAACAGATACATTCTTCATCTCAGGTGTGTGTGAAGCGGTGTGCTGTTTTCATTTCCTCTAGACTAGTGTTACCGTTAAACATTACTGTGGTCAGTGATGATAACACATAAACTCACTGCCAGCTTCCAAATTACAGATGATGTTGAGGTTCAATAACGCACCTGCAATTATCACTTGTTGCCATATATAGGTGCTGCATAAGAGAAGGTAATAGACATTTCTGAGATTGCCACTTTTGGAAATTATTTTGTGTGCTTAAAGGACTCCAGGGTGTATTTTGAACACAACTGTTTGTATTTGTGATAGACCAGGCTTTGCCAGTAATACCACTCCTCAGATATATGTCAGTGGGACTCCAGTATACAAAGTATACATCACTGCTGCTCATGGATTTAATACCTGGATAAAAGTTAACAAAGAATAATGTACTTAACACTAGAAAACCCAGGTTTTGCCATTTTTTTTACTCCCAGAACTGTGCCAGATGGCTCTGGCGACTTGTTGATTTTGAGGACCATTTCTGAGGAATGTGAGCATTGTCCCTGATAATGGCTGGTGATCAACACTTGAAATCCCAGGTTCAAGTGGTAATGCACACACTAGTGCCTCGTTGTCATAACAAAAATGTCTGTAAACCAGGGATTAGTGCCAAGTGGCTCTTCTCTGGGTTCAATAGTGACATGTATCAAATGATCCACTCTTGGGTTTGCTAGTGTTAAGATTGTCTGTTACCAGTTTGTCTTGTCCCTACAGTTTATTTAGCTTTAAGTTCAGTAGAAAATTTGCTCATAAACACTTTTGTGACTGTTTATGTGTGCAGGACCTTTCATGTGTCACTCTGTGCTGATTTCTCTGTTTTTATGTTGCTTTTATGTTCCCTCCAGACAGGCAGCCATGCTGACCAGCTTCGTAGAGGGTCTGCTCTGCTGCCTCGCCTCAAAATCAGCCAACGTTGTGGTTCCTGTGGAAACTTCAGAACCTGCCGATGGCTATGAGTTTGTGGAGGTGAAACCAGGCCGTGTTCTGCGGGTTCGACATATCATTCCTGACCGGCCGGTGTTGGAGGAACCCACCGGGCAAGGTGGCAGTGTGAGCTGCAAACGAAAGATCACCGTTTACCGCAATGGGCAGCTGTTCATTGAGAACTTGGGCGACAGAGCGAGTACAGAGGTGAAAAACTGCCAGAATGGAGAGTCAGAACCTAACAGCACTGTAGAGGTTGAACTGACTGACTCTGGTAACTCCCCATTGCCCGTCAGGATCCCTGAGGGGAGATCAGACTCTGTCACTGCTGGAAACAACGGGGCATCTGAAACAGGAGCAGCAGGAAACGCAAATGCTGCTGGACAGACTGAACCATCCCAGCAGCCGAGAAAGCGCAGGAGGAAGCCGAAGCGCTCTGTGGTGATCGACTGTGAGAGGAAAATATCAGCCTGTAAAGGGACACATCCGGACGTGGCTCTGTTTTTCATCCACGGAGTTGGAGGTTCGTTGGATATTTGGGGAAGCCAGCTGGACTTCTTTTCTCGGCTGGGCTACGAGGTGATCGCCCCAGACCTGGCAGGTCACGGAGCCAGCACAGCACCACAGATAGCTGCAGCATACACTTTCTACGCCCTGGCTGAGGATATGAGACTAATCTTCAAGAGATATGCACGGAAAAGGAATATTCTCATAGGACACTCTTATGGGTAAATAGAATCAACACATTCATGTAAAGCACAGTAAAACTGAACAATATCATCCAGAGTGGTTCACAAAATTTCAGGAATACAATCAGAAAAAAAGTTTCAAGTTGCAGATTTTTCCACAGAAAGTCAGAATCTGCTGTTGAAAGACAACAATGTACTTGTGTCATTTTTTGTCAAGTCTGTTTGTTTCCCTAAGAGAGTACAATAAGCCTAGAAGTGCAAAGGGAGCATGTAAGGTTTTCTTATTTACATATTGTGTAATGATGTGAAGTACACCCCAAGGAGTTTATAGGTGTTTTTTTTTTTTCCTCCTGTCACATTTTTACTTACTGTGGGCTCATTTTTGGAAACAGCATAACCATAGCTAGAAGCACAGATAATTCAAAAAGGTCTTTGGAGCAGTAAAACAAAGTTAAAATGCCACAGTGAAAGTTGAATTTCTTTGACTTTTTATTTTACAATATTGAAAAAACAGAATTAACATGTACAACACTTTCCAAGTGTCCACAGGTGTTACCAATACAGGACAAAAATGGTGCCTCTACATAACTTTTATATTTTACTATTTACATATTTGATTTGCTTTCATACTTGTCCTCTGTCTTCTGTGTGTAATCTTCAAGAGATTATACAGCAGACTATGCAAACACAGACTGAAATTCAGCCTAGTTCAGCTAAAAAGTCCTTTTTTTGTCACATGACTGTATGTCATGAACTTAGATTTAAACAATTTTCTTATAGGTACAGCATGTCTCACATGATTAGTTCAAGGACCAGAGAACTGTTCATAATCTGCTGATTCTTCCTGTGTTTACGCTTTCCTTATAAATTGTGTAATTTACTGATCTTTTAAAAGATAAAATTCCTTTTGAACCTTTGGGTGGGTTTTGGGATTCACTAGTTTAACTGAACGTTGAGAGAAATTTTTACAGAACTAAAACAGGTAGGTGTTTAATCAGTTAGTCAATCAATTGACAATTAATCAATACAGATTTTAGTAATTTGTCAGGAAAACTCTTTTTTTAAATTCAGCTTCTAAAGTGTTAGCATTCACTGCTTTTTTCAATTTTATGATTATGATACGATTTCTGACTTATTTTTATTCCTGTTATATAGACTAATTCATCTCACAATCATTCAAACACATAAACAACTAGACCAGGGGTGTCAAACTCAGTTCCTGGAGGGCCACTATCCTGCATGTTTTAGATGTTTCCCTCTTCCAACACACCTGATTCAAATGATCAGCTAATCAAGCTCAGCAGAAGCCTGATAACGAGCCTGATCATTTGAATCAGGTGTGTTGGAAGAGGGAAACATCTAAAACATGCAGGATAGTTCCCTCCAGGAACTGAGTTTGACACCCCTGAACTAGACGAGCCCTCAGTAGATGGCAGAACCACGTCATCTACTGGCGAGTTTCAGTAGATGGCATTAAATACTTGCATATGACTGTATCAATTTTGATCATCCTACGTATATCCCTTCCTACTTGATCTGCTGACCTGTAACTCCACAAGTGAGCATGGGACCTTAGACTGATCTTCAGTGCCAAGTTTGATTATCCTGACTTCAGCACTTACAGAGATATCGGACCGGACATACATACATACATACATACATACATACATACTCACATACATACATACTTACCCAGCCAGATACCGCACCGAATGCAGTAACCCCGCTGACGTACGTCAGGCGTGGTTAATGATAACGATCTAATTCTTTTTTGAAACCCTGATTTGTTACCTATTGCATTACTTATAATTGTTTTTACTGCTGCATCTGTTTGCTCTTAATGCAATACACTAATTCTCCAAATACTTTATCCTCAATGCCAACATTTTCAGTCCCACCAGACTTTCTACAGCAATGCATTCTGATTCAAAGACCACAAGATGATTACTTTGTTTTTTCCGGTCTGTCCTGTAACACGTCCTCTGTCCTGCTTTGCTAGTGTGTCGTTCTGTACGTTCCTGGCCCATGAGTATCCAGAACAGATTCACAAGATGGTGATGATCAACGGTGGAGGTCCCACAGCTCTGGAGCCCAGCCTCTGCTCCATCTTCAACCTGCCCACCTGTGTGCTTCACTGCCTCTCCCCGCTGCTGGCCTGGAGCTTCCTCAAGTAAGATGTGACAGCAAAAAATAAGGAGGATGAACATAAAAGAGGAAGCTGGCAGCTGTGTTCTCTGATAAAATATCTGTAAAATATTTGAAAGCCCATCTACAGTAATCTGAGGTCTGACATCAAAACTTTAATGAAATGAAAACAAACTGAGATATGTGCAGCGGGCTACTAGACAGCTAATGCTATCTTTATGTGGTAATGTGTGTGCTTAATTTTCCCACCTTACATTCATGTGCAACGTCATCAAAGTCCTGATTTCTTTAATCTCCTCGGCTCTGCTCCCTACAGGGCTGGCTTTGCTCGGCAGGGTGCCAAGGAGAAGCAGTTGCTGAAAGAGAACAATGCCTTCAACGTGTCGTCGTTTGTGTTGCGCGCTATGATGAGCGGACAGTACTGGCCTGAGGGGGACGAGGTTTACCACGCTGAGCTCACAGTGCCCACCCTGCTGGTTCATGGCATGCATGACAAGTTCGTCCCAGTGGAAGAGGACCAGCGCATGGCAGAGGTAACAGGGGTCTTCAAGGGCCTGAGTCTGGGGTCCAAACTGGGAAGTTGATTCTTATAAATACTGTCAGAGTGTGAGCTAAATGTTGATTCAGAGTGAAGTCAGAGAACAAGATGGTCAACATTAGCTTTGTAGGGATCAAATGGATGATGGTCCTATAAGGAGAATGAAAGGACTTGCATTTGCTATATGTCCAGAAATGCGACTCTAAGTGAATATCACAAATAAATCAATGTTTTTCTCTATCTGCTGGATGTGAAAATATGAGGATACTTTAAATGGCTTCACCAGAAAGAATCACAGGGGGACTGTCTCTTTTAACTTAAATGCACCAATGTTAAGGTTCACTATCAATTTGCAGGAGAAGATCACATCTTAAGCCTTCATATGCTCTTCAATAGCATGGATAACTTCATCAACACTATGAAAATGGCTCCTTGCAAGTGGAATTTCAGTTTGGGAAATCGTTAGAAGTCTGATGGTGCTAGATTAGGGTGAATAAGGTTCATGGTTCAACAGTTCTAAGCCACTCTGCTTCTCTCACCAGTACTATGTGTTGGAGAAGCAGCAGCCAGCTTGCAACTTTCCTCTTTTTTTTCTTTGATAGCTTCAAACATTTGACTTTTTGTTGACAGTGATATAAGACTTTATAGTATACAGTTATGCCCCAAAATGGCAGATATGCCCATTGTTTCTAGGTGATGCAGAGAACCTTTTGAAGTACACTTGTAGGCAGCTGTTTGCCAACAAAATCACCATATCAACTTAAATTACACATCAGTGCTGCATATACAGCTTGCTTCTGCTGCACCCAAGTGGCCAAAGAAATCAGGTGATGCAGTTAAAGATGTTCTACGATCTGTCAACTGTAATAGTGTAAGAAATTTGTAGACACAGAGTTTAAACTATTCACATCTGCCTAAACTGTAGGTTCTGCTGAGTAAAATCCCTCTCTGACAAGAGAAAGAAAACTACATTTAAAGACCTTCTTGAACATAGTTGTTCACCTCCAACTAAAATTATAGAGGCTCCACGCTGACTGACTTCATAATACCCATTAACGACAAACTTCTGTTCCTGCTTCTACATTAGATCCTTGGCATCCCGATAATCAGCCTTTATTATATCATGTGAACTGCTGAAAAATCAGACTCACAGGCAGCAGTTTTAATATTGTGGCACAAAATGTAAATTTGCACAAAGATGTAACTATTTTTTCTGCACATTGCTTTTTTTCAGATCCTCCTACTGGCGTTCCTGAAGGTCCTTGAAGACGGCAGTCACATGATCATGATGGAGTGTCCTGAGGCTGTCAACACACTCCTACATGAGTTCTTCCTCTGGGAACCGGTCACCCATGCACCGCCAAAGAAAGAGTCCAAAGCACGTCCAGAGACTGCCAAAGCTCAAACTGACAACACCAAGCCGATGTCTGACCTTGCCAAGGTCCGGCCTGCAACTGCCAGGCAGACCTCATCAAACGGCAGAACAGAGGAGAAGCCAGACAGCAAGTCCAAAAAATAAGTGAAGATTAAAGCTGAGTCAGATTGAAGTTGAAACAGTGGTTGTTTCAGTAAATCATGGCCGGCCATGCGTTCAGTGCATCCTGAGGAACTGAGCTGGTTTGAGCCGTTGAACCCGATGATGAGCCAAAACAGCCAGTTTATCTGAGCGGTCCAGCTGGACGGTGGAGGGAGTTTGATTCCAGTTACTGTATGTAAAGCTGCAGAGCTGAAGGAAAAAGGAGACAAACATGGTCCAATCTTCAGCTTGCAGCTCCCGGTCCTAAAGATACAGGCGGGAAGACATGGTCGTGCCTTGAGGTGGTGTGCAGTGGACAGTAACACACAGCCCTGAGGCCTGTGATGAAAACTAACAGTTACCAGGTGGCGAAGTGATAAACTTCTGGTCTGAGTTTGCCCTTCCTTTGAAAGTGGAAAAGCAAATTTCACCAGTCAACCACCTCGCTGGTATGGACTGAGAGCCAAAACTTCATGGAAACTAGCTGGATAGTTAATTAACCTAATGCATTAGCACTCTTGAAGACACACTGGTTTATTTAGTGTGTGTGTGTGTGTGTGTGTGTGTGTGTGTGTGTGTGTGTGTGTGTGTGTGTGTGTGTGTGTGTGTGTGTGTGTGTTCTTGTACTTGCTACATTGTGAGGACCATTTTCTGCATTTAACTATCAAAGTGAGGACATTTTTACAAAGTGAGGACATTTTGGCCGGTCCTCACTTTGAAACAGCCATGTTGGAGGGTGAAGACTTGTTTTTAGAGAACAGGTATGAGCTGAGGTTTGGTTAGGGTTAGGGTAAGGATTAAGTTTAGGCAATCAGTTGTGATGGTTAAGGTTAGGGTAAGGCTCTAGGAAATGCATTACGCCTATGGATGTCCTCACTAAGATAGAAGTACAAACATGTGTGTGTGTGTGTGTGTGTGTGTGTGTGTGTGTGTGTGTGTGTGTGTGTGTGTGTGTGTGTGTGTGTGTGTGTGTGTGTGTGAGTTTACTGCGGCACACAGAGTAGCACTGAAAACAATGGAGAGGACGTTAAATGATTAAAAATGGAAGTTAGCTCATTGTAGTAGTAGGGTTCAAGTTGCTATTTCAGATATTCACCAAAAATGCATAAAAGGGTGTTTGTTGGTTGACTAAGTTGCAATTTATCAACTTCAAGAAGGGAAAAAATGATGAAGTGCTGATCAGGACAGAAGTGAAAGTAAATTTTCTGCTTCCTAGAAAACAGGAAAATGTTGGTCACTGAAGCGTGCTCTGCTAAATTTAGCAGTAGTTGAGGTTCCACAATGAATCATCAGCTCATGCAAATGTCACGTCCACAGTAAGATGCTAAAACAATGGGAAAAGAGCTTGTGTTGTGATGCGTCAGGGAAGCACAGAAGTGGTGTTTATTGTAAATGCAGCTCAAACTGTGCCCAAGCTGACATTGGACTATTTAGTATTTAGAAATATTCAGTAATTTTGCAATGTAGCCATGTGCTGGTACTGTAGCATTCTTGATAGCCAGGTATTATTGCATTTGATGTATGCACTCAAGAGGTCACTGTAAAAGTTAGTGTTTTGCGTTCTAACTGTATTCTGAACTCTCTAACTTCACAGCACAGACAGCCAGCTTCACCACTCACACTTCTGTGACAGTTTTCTGTCACAGAAGTGTGTGACAGAAACATACTTCTAAAATAGTTTGTGTCTGTCTTTACATTCCTGTTCGTGCTGCAGTAGTGCAGGTATTTGTAAAGTACACAAACTGTCTCGGAGCCTCTAACACAGATACTGTAAATGAGTAAGTGAGCACAGATGTCATTGTTGGCTCTCAATTCAATAGTATTGGATGTTTTTATACATAGAATATACTTTTTTATACATTTCACTTTGATTTGTGTAGAGTTTTGAAAGAAACTAGCAGAGTCAATTGAAGATGCAGTTTCTATCACAGAAATGCAGCTTATGATTGTCCCAAACTGATGGAAACTGTACATTTTTTTAAACTTGTGTCTTAAATTTTGTAACTGTTTGCCTTTGACAGTGACAAACTACTGATTGACAAAATGATCAAAGTAAATTATTTTATGTTGTGAATTTTCAACAAAATCTTCAGGGTTTTCGTTCTTTCTATGTTTGTAGTGACAGTGTTTTAATTCTTATTTAGCCAGAGTGGGTTTGCTGAATGTGAACTCTGCAGGAACATGTGGAAGAGCTGCCCAGTCAGACTACTGGAAACTATGGTGCTGAAATAAGGTCCAGTTGAGCATTAGAATCTTGGCCATTAAAAAAAATGATATCAAGAGCAAACACACATGTGCAGTGGTGGATCCTCCCTGGGGGTACAGGGCCAGTCAGATCACAGGGGGCCCCCCAGTGATTTGATTGGCCACCCCATGTACCACTCTGTGTGCCCCCCCCCCCCCAAAAAAAATAAAAATAAAAATAAAAATAAAAAATAAATAAATAAAAATTGTTGGAAATTTACATTACTGATACTCCAATTTCTGACGCTCCTGAACGCAACTTGGTTGTCTGACTGCACTCCAATGCACCAATGACGTGAGTTTGATCTTTTGATTGTATTTGGATTTTATTTGAAGAAGCTTTCAAGACGTTTCCTGATACTGGAGGAGGAAGACCATAGATATGAATCAGTGGATACGACACGCCCCTCTGAGCGGCGTGCCTTCGGTGACACTTAGCTAGTGGGGGCAAAGTTTCAGTGTTTTCCATTGATGTGTACAGTGCAAACTAAAACAAGAAGAATGCTGGCTCATTGTGCTGCATACAGTTGCACACTACGTGGGACGATCGAGGCAAGGAAACTTGGAATGACTTTTCATGGGTAAGAATAGCTTTTGGCTCTTTTTTCATTATTAAATCTTGTTGAGAGCTTCCAGTCTATGAGAGCTAACTTGTTAGCCACTAGCAAAACACTAACGCGAGCTAGCAGCTTGACAACCAAATACCAGACGATTAATAGTAGCTGTAGAATAGTTGTACAAGCAGTAGTAGTACTACCTAAAGTTCAAGCAGCGGTAGTACTATAAATAGCTGTTAGAGTCGTAGAAGTAGTATCAGCATTTGTAATAGTATTACAAGTTGTAGTAGCAGTGCCAGTATCAGCAGCAGTAGTCAGTGTACTACCACCACTACTAGTAGTAGTCACATTACTATTAATACCACCAATACTAACTGTAACCCTAACCTAGAGAGAGAAATAATTAAATAATGGATGATTAAATAATAATAATATTAATACTTAAGTTATTTATTGTAAAATTAAATAAACTCTATATTGTTCTAGTCTATCTCCTTGTTATATGTACATATAATCCTAAAGAGAGATATAAAAAAATAAATAATATTAATAATAATTGTGTTTTTTATTGTAAATATCAAAAAACTCTATCCTGTTGTAGTCTAGCTCCTTGTTATATGTATATAACAGCCTAGAGAGAGGTACATAAATAATAATAAATTCATATTAATAAGAAATAAATAGATTACATTTACAATTAAATCTTTTGATCTCAAAACATTTTCTATGTATCTAGGTATTTACATGTATATATTTAATGGCTGAACTTAAAAGATTCCCTGGCCTCTGGACCTACCACAGATATGAATCAGTAGATAGGATACATCGCTTTGAGCTGCGCGCTACGGCGAGGCTAAGCTAGTGGGGGCAAAGTTTCAGAGCATGCTGTTGATGTAGATGGTGTGAAAACTAAAACAAGAAGTATGCCGTCTCACTATGCTGCATACAATTGCACACTACGTCATACGATTGAGACAAGGAAACTTGGAATGACTTTTCATAAGTAAGAATAGTTTTTTGGCTTTTTTTCATCATTAAATCTTGTTGAGAGCTTCCAATCTATGAGAGCTAACTTGTTAGCTGCTAGCAAAACACTAATGCGAGCTAGCAGCTTGACAACCAAATACCAGACGATTAATAGTGGCTGTTGTATAGTTGTACAAGCAGTAGTAGTAATACTAAAAGTACAAGCAGCAGTAGTAGTATATATAGCTGACATGTTTAGTTCTAGTATCAGAAGTAGTGTTGTCAAAAATATCGATTTATCGATAAATATCGATAATTATGAACTAAAAACAATTCAATATGAATTTTCCCATATACCGATACTCAGTTTGTACCTCTCCCTTTGGTCGCAAAACAGCGCCACCCGTACACAGCACACACGCTGCTGCCTGCCTGCTGCAGCCCCTCCCCTGTCTCCACGCACCATGTGAGTGCTGCTACTGCTGCGTGCTAGGTGCTCGCTTGCTACTATTTTTCTATTTTTGCGGTATGTAAACGAGTAAACGGTATGTAAATCAAGATGGCAATGGCATGTGCCGGACCTTCGCCACCCGTTTTAATTGACAAAAGAAACACCAGAAGTGCTGTGTGGAAATATTTGGTTATGAACCCGAAGAACACGGACAGCCAAAGGACACAAACAAGCCGAGATGCAAGCGATGAAATCGAATTGTACCGACGAAGGGAGCCAACACAAGCAACCTTGCAGCACACCTCCAGGACAAACACCCGGACCTGTACAAGGAGTTTAAAGAGGTTGGTAGCTTAAATGAGTCATTAAAATCGGCCCGCGAGCTCAGTAAACGTGTTGAGTGTGTGTGTGTGTTGTTGTCTTGTTAGCGAATAGCGATGGCTAAAGCTAGCAAACAATAGGCTGCATATCTGTTCTAGAGAGTTTGTAATATGAATAGAAACCAAGATGATGTAGGAGTAGACCATGATAAAAAAGAAACTAAGTTTGACGCTGTTGTGCTTCACTACTTTTATGTATTTCTAAGTTAAATTGATAAGTCATTGTAAAGGCCTGATTCAAACTAACAACTTAAATGCTGTAACCTGCGAGCCACAACACAAAGTTCATTCCTTTTTACCAGAGTCTAAGTTAACTGCATCATCTTATTTTCTATTCATATCAACCAATCTAAGTTATTCTCTTTGAATCAGGCCTTTAAAATAACTTTATTGTCATATCAATTAATCTTCTAAGAAATAAACCAAAGTACACAAAAGTAAAGTAGTGTAGTGAAGTACATCACTACTTTACTTAAATGTATACTGCTTTGGTTTATTTCTAAGATTAATAGATAGATAGATAGATAATAGTTATTATAGAAGCCTGATTCAAAGCAAAAAAAATCTGTTTATAAAACTTCTAAAAATAGATTGTTCTATTTCTTTCAGCGCAAGACAGATCCTGAGGTGTCTGAATCTCAACGTGCAGCCAGTCACTGTCCATCACCGTCACAGCCAAATATTGTAGAAGCCTTGGAACGACAAAGGCCTTATGACAAAGACTCGCGAGAGGTCAAGAGGCTCAACAGAGCTGTAGCGACTTACATTTACATGGACCAGGTCCCTGTTTACACTGTAGAGAAGCCTGGGTTCCAACAGCTTCTTCAGCAGTTAAACAATAAATATTCCCTTCCATCACGTAATTATTTCATGTACACTGAAATCCCAGCCCTGTACAATGAAATAAAAAATACTGTCACAGACAGTCTTCAGGGGAATCACTTCTTTTCCTGCACCACTGACCTATGGACCAGCAGGGCCAACTCCTGTTTCATGGCAGTAACTCTACAGTTCATAACAGACTCCTGGAAGATGCAGAGCTGGTGCTTGGGCTGTGCCGGGATGCACTCGGATCACACAGGGGACAGCTTGAAGGAGGCATTGGAGGAGATGGTACAAGAAACATGGAAGCTGGACATGTCGAACATGGCCGGTATTACTACTGATAATGCCTCAAATAATAAGAAGGCATTTGAGGAGGCCTTCACATGGGTCTCCTGTTTTGGCCACAACATTCACCTTGCTGTTAACAAGGGCCTGAATACAAGCCGTGTGCCTGAAGTACTGTCCAGATTAAGAAAGACTGTTTCTGCGTTCAGCAGGTCTCCAAAGATGTATCGAAAGTTAAAGGGAAAACAAAAAGATTTGAAGCTAGAAGAGCACAAATTGATCCACGATGAGCCCACGCGCTGGGACTCAACATATCAAATGGTGGAAAGATTCTTAGAGCAACAGCAAGCAGTCTGTGCAGTCGGAAAAAATGGTACCTCAAGCCCAGAGATGAGGACATTGAAGCTCTTCAGGCAGCGCAAGAGATATTGAGCCCCCTCAGTGGTTACACCGATGCACTTAGTGGTGAAAAACATATCACTCTCTCCGCTGTCCTTCCCCTATATTGGAAGATATTCAATCATTTGACAGTTGAGGAAAGTGACAGTAACCTAAAACGTCAAATTAAAGAAGCTATTGGAGGGGATCTCAAACAAAGATATGAGAAGCAGAGTCTGCAGCTACTACTGAACATAGCCACGTTTCTTGACCCACGATTCAAGGACAGTTTTGTTACTATGAAAGAAGAGGTAAAACAAACTCTTGGCAATGCAGTAGAAAGTCTGCCAACAGGCCAAGGCCCAAGTTCACAAGCACAACCTCCTCCAGAATTCCCTCAGCCGTCAAAGAAAAAGAAAACAGATCTAAAGGGACTGCTATTCAGCATACAGGGGGGGAAAAAACGTCATGATGTTGTAGATGAGGAGGAAGCCACTGTAGGACTCAAAAAGAGTTCATGATGTATGAAAGAATCCCTGAAGAAAAAAACAAAGGACCCACTCGAATGGTGGGGAGAAAATGATAAATTGTTACCTCACCTTGCCCACTTTGCTAAGAAGTATTTGTGTATCTCTGCTTCAAGTGTAGCATCAGAGCGTGTATTTAGTACATCTGGGCTCATTTGCAGTCCAAGAAGGGCACAACTTACAGAGGAGCACATTGACATGTTGGTGTTCCTAGCTAAAAATCTGAGAGGGCCAGAAGGAAAGCAAAAGAAAATCTAGCTAGTAGCTACAGAAGTTTTTGTACTTGAATTTAAAAATGCTTAAGATTGCACTGATTTCCTTTTCCCTGTTTTTTCAATTTCTGTAAAAAGTGCCATAACTGCCTTTTGAATGTGTGACAATCTGAGGCTTTTGAATAAGCACACTACTGTGATAAGCACACTACCTCCTTGATATATTTTTCATTTCTTAATTATTATCGCATGCACAAATTGCACATACTGTTATTGTGAGAGAGAATAGTTATTAGTATTACTCCAGTTCCAGAGTCCAGACAGTTCATAATTTTTTGTAGTCTACTACTTGCACTTGACTGTTACTTGAAAATAGAAGACTGTGCTGCTTTTATTTTTACTTGAACTTAAATGCCCGGCCTGCCTTAAGTGTGTGACTCAGGCTTTTTGTATTTGTTTTGAATTTGAGCATTGTTACTGCTTCAGGGATTTGTGTGAAATCTTCATTCATTAAACATACTTAACTTGCTGACTGTATTATAGTTGGAACTGGAAACTGTTGAAAGTACAGACAGATTGCACATCTTTTATTTGATTTTTTGATATTTTATTTGTACTACTAAGGACTAAATAGACTGAGTGAAATGTGAAAACGTGCACTACCGTTTGTTCTGTCATTTTCTTAAAATAAAAAGAAAACATTTTGGACAGAGATCTTATGGTTGCGTGGTATCGAAAATCGTATCGAATATCGATATTTTTTCAAAATATCGATATCGAAGTTAGAAATCCAGTATCGTGACAACACTAATCAGAAGTACAAGAAGGAAAATGGAAGTTTAGTTCTGCTATGTCAAAGATTTCAGGAATAAAATAACTAAATGAGTCTTTATGCCTCCAACTTTATTTTACATTGTGAAATAATCACAATAGCAGAGAAAACCTGAGAGAATAATTTCCTGAAATAAGTCTATCAAGGAAAAGCAGCTTTTTATCCTGAAAGATCAGAATGAGCTCCAACATCTGCATCTGACAGCATCAAGTCAACCAGAAAGAAAATAAAAAAACAAAATGACTTCTTTCTGATCACATCTGTTCCACTGCTCACATTCTTCACCTTTATAGTTCACTTTTAAAAGTTCAGCAGACAGGTGCTCTGCTTTGGAGTGTGACAATGTCGTCAGTGTTGTGGAAGGTGAAGTTTCCGTTTCACCCACAGCGTGCTTTAGGACACCCCGGTCGGACTGATGTTTGAAAAAACTGACCGACAGCTCAGATTTAACTGTCTGTGGTTCCGTTTTGATGGATGTTAAACTTTCACTCATTGTTTCAGACTAATCGATGAGCTCCAAATGTGTTTGGGAATGACCCTGACACCATTCAGGCCACGATTTAAAATACTGGCAGGACAAGCTTCAGCTCAGTTCTCCCATTAAGCAGCAGGGGATATAAGGGGAGGGATATAAGACAGGAAAAAATGGAAAAGTCTTCAATTGTTTACATTTTTGGAGATTTAGGTATTATAAATATGTATTTAAGTTGATTCAGGTTGTTCAGTCATTTTTTTTTCAAGTTCTACACTTTATTAAAGATGTTCAGTGATAACAAAAGTTAATAAATATTGTCAAAATGTTTTTGAATTGTACCGAATTTACTTGATTTGATGGGCAGTTATTGATTATATGCAAATGCCAATAAAACTACCAGGTTACATCAATATCACACTAATTCATGTTAGACTTTATCATGTCCTGGACCTTTGCTTTATTACATTTCCTCTGATTGGACCTCTTTGAATTTTTGTTGAATACCCCTGCCATAGATTATTATGTGGTTCAAAAAGCACAAAATGATGTTGCCTGAAATTGTCATGTATGATATGTGGTTCAAAAAATGTCATAGTGCAGTATATTGTCAAAATAGTATGTTATTCAAGAAAACATCAGAGTATAATATGTGATCTAAAAAATGCCGTAGAATAATAATTCATTGCACAAGTAAAAGTATAGTAATTTTTAAAACTGTTTAAATTCTTATATGTTACCAAAAAACAAAAGAATGTAAACAAAAAAAGTCATAGCAGAAGAATATGTTAATTAAAAAAAGCCTATGGTATAGCATGTTACCCAACAAACATCATAGTTTAGCATGTCACTCTAAAAACGTCATTGTATAACATGTCACTCTAAAAACGTCATAGTATAGCATGTCGCTCTAAAAACGTCATAGTATAGCATGTCGCTCTAAAAACGTCATAGTATAGCATGTCGCTCTAAAAACGTCATAGTATAGCATGTCGCTCTAAAAACGTCATAGTATAGCATGTCGCTCTAAAAACGTCATAGTATAGCATGTCGGTCTAAAAACGTCATAGTATAGCATGTCACTCTAAAAACGTCATAGTATAGCATGTCGGTCTAAAAACGTCATAGTATAGCATGTCACTCTAAAAACATAGTATAGCATATCACTCTAAAAACGTCATAGTATAGCATGTCGGTCTAAAAACGTCATAGTATAGCATGTCGCTCTAAAAACGTCATAGTATAGCATGTCGCTCTAAAAACGTCATAGTATAGCATGTCGCTCTAAAAACGTCATAGTATAGCATGTCGGTCTAAAAACGTCATAGTATAGCATGTCGCTCTAAAAACGTCATAGTATAGCATGTCGCTCTAAAAACGTCATAGTATAGCATGTCGCTCTAAAAACGTCATAGTATAGCATGTCGCTCTAAAAACGTCATAGTATAGCATGTCGCTCTAAAAACGTCATAGTATAGCATGTCGGTCTAAAAACGTCATAGTATAGCATGTCACTCTAAAAACGTCATAGTATAGCATGTCGGTCTAAAAACGTCATAGTATAGCATGTCACTCTAAAAACATAGTATAGCATATCACTCTAAAAACGTCATAGTATAGCATGTCGGTCTAAAAACGTCATAGTATAGCATGTCGGTCTAAAAACGTCATAGTATAGCATGTCGCTCTAAAAACGTCATAGTATAGCATGTCGCTCTAAAAACGTCATAGTATAGCATGTCGGTCTAAAAACGTCATAGTATAGCATGTCGCTCTAAAAACGTCATAGTATAGCATGTCGCTCTAAAAACGTCATAGTATAGCATGTCGCTCTAAAAACGTCATAGTATAGCATGTCGCTCTAAAAACGTCATAGTATAGCATGTCACTCTAAAAACGTCATAGTATAGCATGTCGGTCTAAAAACGTCATAGTATAGCATGTCACTCTAAAAACATAGTATAGCATATCACTCTAAAAACGTCATAGTATAGCATGTCGGTCTAAAAACGTCATAGTATAGCATGTCGGTCTAAAAACGTCATAGTATAGCATGTCGCTCTAAAAACGTCATAGTATAGCATGTCGCTCTAAAAACGTCATAGTATAGCATGTCGCTCTAAAAACGTCATAGTATAGCATGTCGCTCTAAAAACGTCATAGTATAGCATGTCGCTCTAAAAACGTCATAGTATAGCATGTCGCTCTAAAAACGTCATAGTATAGCATGTCGCTCTAAAAACGTCATAGTATAGCATGTCGGTCTAAAAACGTCATAGTATAGCATGTCACTCTAAAAACGTCATAGTATAGCATGTCGGTCTAAAAACGTCATAGTATAGCATGTCACTCTAAAAACATAGTATAGCATATCACTCTAAAAACGTCATAGTATAGCATGTCGGTCTAAAAACGTCATAGTATAGCATGTCGGTCTAAAAACGTCATAGTATAGCATGTCGGTCTAAAAACGTCATAGTATAGCATGTCGCTCTAAAAACGTCATAGTATAGCATGTCGCTCTAAAAACGTCATAGTATAGCATGTCGGTCTAAAAACGTCATAGTATAGCATGTCGCTCTAAAAACGTCATAGTATAGCATGTCGCTCTAAAAACGTCATAGTATAGCATGTCGCTCTAAAAACGTCATAGTATAGCATGTCGCTCTAAAAACGTCATAGTATAGCATGTCGCTCTAAAAACGTCATAGTATAGCATGTCGCTCTAAAAACGTCATAGTATAGCATGTCGGTCTAAAAACATCAGAGTATAGCCTTTTGGTCCACAAAACACAGCCTGCTCAAACTCTTGGTATAGGACCTCACCACATGGGTCAAGAAGGTTTCCTTCTCATTTCTACTCTGAAGCTCACCTTCTCCTGCTCAAACTGCTGACAAATGTTTCTGCTGCTCCAAAATCTGGTCTCCAGAACTTCCTAAAATCTCTCAAAGTCTCTTCTGCTGCAGGTTGCTTTGTAGAACTATTACAGAAAACCTCACTAAACCACATGGAGGGGCCTCAAGACAGTCGTCCAAATGAAACTGTACAAAAACCAAACTAGCACAACCCAAACGCTAAAGTCTCCTGCAGCCTACCAGAGAACCTCTTTAAACAGAAAATCAGGACAGGAACTCTTACCTTCTGGACAACCAACGTTGGTTCACAAACAAGGATACAGAATGTGTCTGAGCAAAAACCTCTAAAGACTCACTACAGCCAAGATAAAGACACAACTCAGCTGCACCAAACCTGCACCAAACCCACTAATCACTGCACACATTAGCACCATGTGCTAACTGTGGCTAAAGAACCACATTTACCAAGACAACTATCCAGTACAAAGCCCTAAAACACACCAAGAAACACATTAAAGACCATTTTACTGCTGGAAGCTGCAAGCCAACGCCTAAAGAACAAACTAAAGCAACAGAGCCAAACCCGGTTCAGTGGTAAAGAGAAGCAGAGGAAATGTTTGACTACAACCAAATGAAGCAGGAAGACACTGAGCTGCTCAGATGTTCCTGATAACACCCATAGATATATACAAACACTAGATGGCTCATGAGCGCTGTCAGCCTATGGGGAGCAACGTCGCCGCATGGCGGCCATCTTGGGACAGGGCTGCTCATAACATTAAAGTCAATGGAGCATGGATTTTAAAATCACTGTAGATTGCTCAATTTTCAACCGATTTTACAACAGCTTGGTTTTTTATAAACGTCAGAGATGTACTTCTTTTTCTGCTTACTTAAGAATAATTGAAACCATTGAATTCATATAAAAATTATATTAAGTAGATAGGTTTTAAAGAAATAGCTATACACACACAGATATTATACTGTCAATCTTTAATATTTACAATATTCAAATCGACAAAATAAATAAATGATGATGAATAAATAACAAAAAAGTAACGCTAAAATAAAAAAAAATAATGACATTTGAACAAAAAATAAATAATGAATAAAGAAAAATAATAACAGGGTTCCCACTCTTTTCAATAAATCATTTTCCAGGATTTTTGCAATGTCCCATAACCAGCTGAAGTTACAACAATGCAGTGGGCAATTTTTAAGTTAATCTCGCCTTCTTAAAAAAACAAGATTAAAGGTTGATGACCAATATCTCTAACTAGCTGCACAGTATCATGTTAAGCTTTTGAATTTATTTCTAAATCTCGGGCATGAAAATTGTCTGCTAGCTGTCTTTTTAGTCAAAGGTTATTTAGTGTCTTACTATTCTTAATTTATGGTTTATACTTATATTGTAATCTTCAGAATTTTATCCTGCTGGTTTGACGATTGCAGCGAGGACCTTACACTTCTCTAAACTTCAGGCTGCCACTGCCAAAAAAGAAAAAATTAACACAGATATCATCTTTTTTCAGCATGAATGGATGTAAATGTAATTTTAATATTTAGCATTGCACTTCTTTATTACTATCAGCTTTCTAATGCACAGATAAAAACAAAGCTCAACCAAAATCAATGCACAACAAACAGAGACGTTGTCTTTTCTTTTCATGAACCCTGTGCCTACATTACCCACAATGCATTTCGGCTGCAGGCTAACCATAGACTGTATATATAGTGGACGTAGCATCTGGCTCCAGAATTGAAGCCAACCCCGAAGTGTCAAAAACTTGCAATATCATGCCGTCCGCTAGGGTTGGCTCCAAAAAGCTTTTTCTCCATAGACCCCAATTCATTTTTGGAAAAAATAAAATTTGATAGACTGATGTTCTACAGCTCAGGATTTTTTTCCCGTTAGTTTTCATGGTCAAAATGAGAGATCAGGTGGCCGATCTTAAAATAAATCAATACTGAATTTTAAATAAATCGTTAAAGTTGGTGGAGCCAGGAGGCGTGGCTATACTTGATAGACAGCAACAGAAGCCTCTGCGGTAAAATGTGGGCGGGATAAGAGAGTCCTCAGCCAATCCTGCCCCGAGTTGCTCTCCGGTCCAGTCTGTTTGATGACGCTTTTTACGTCACTGGCTCCAAAAAATCCAAAACGGCGACCAGGAAGTAGCAAAATCCAGGCTTCATTTTCTCGGCGTTGAAACCAACGGGTGACGTCACGGTTAGTTTACACCTGAGGCTAACTAATCCAGGCATAGATGTATACAAACAATAAGTCTAAGGTCTCAATCAAAGTATCTTAAAAAGCAAATACATACAACCACAACCACAAAGAATGTAATTTTGCCTAAAGATTAGGTTCTCAAAAAACGTTGGTCTCAGGAAAACCTAATAATTGAAAATCAGATTGTGTTCTCAGCCTTAAGTAGCCAGGCAGAAAAGACACAGAACTATGCCTCATTTTTCAAAATGAAAAGCTGTAATAAACTAAACCGTTTGTAAATCAATCAAGGATTGAGCGAATTATGAGTGCTAAAGTGAGGAAATCATCCACCTCACCATAGACTACAGTACAGCGCGCCAGAGCAGTCCCTTGTCCTAAGATGGCCGCCAAGTGATGACACTTACTGGAAGTCCAGAGGGCTGGCTTAGGCCCCATCCACACGAAGACAAAACGAGGTCTAAACGCATAAGTTTCTTGTCGAATCTGTGTATCATCCACACGAAGACAGCGTTTTGAGGTCTGTAAACGATCGTTTTTGAAACCAGGTTCCAGAGTGGAAAGATTTTGAAACGCCGTATAGGCAGCTCCGTGTTTACTGGCTATCCGCTACTTTTCAGATACGCTTGCGTCACAGTTTCGTATCTTCATTGGCACGCATGCGCCACACGCGGCAGCAAAGCTAGTGACTAGTAGGGTGACCATATTCTGTTTCTCTGAAAAGAGGACACACTTCCAGTTTGCGTGCGAAAAATTTTCACATTTACACAAGCGAATGGGAACGAGAATACATGTGGGTGGAAAAAGGCGCACTGCACTGTCTGTCGGCGCGCGTTTTCTGTAGCCCATGACGAACTTTATGAAACAGCATGCATCTAGTGCTGTACACGTTAAAACCATGAGCGACAACAAAACCAGGGGAATCCTTGACCGGTTTGTTGTCCACCAGGCAACACCAGAGGCAGATATGGTATGTAATAAATAAGAATGATTTGTTTTTACCCTTTAAGTCCGAGTCTATCATCAGTGTTTGGGTAAGGCAATGTGTAGTTTTATTTCATTTTATTTTTCATTGACAGTGGTTTCATTCATACCCTCCCAGGAAGCAATAGAAGCAGCCACTTTGTTCCCAGAGAGAGAACTGAACCGTGCGGTTAAATAAAAGCTGCAAAAAAAAGCTTAATTTCACAGTTTTTTCCCCACTAAAAAACTAAAATCAACTTCAGTTTTAGTGTTTTTCTTAAACCATCAGTACACTCTTGTAGCAGGAGGTAAATTCTAAATAACTGCCAATGAAATTTTCTTCTGAACAAATGGGAACAAACGCTGACTCACAGGACATTTTTTGACCCTTTTGTAGTCAAATTAACAAAATTAGTCCATAGATAGATAAATAGATGGATATAACATGCATAATTTATCCTGTACAGGCAGTTGATATACTGCCCATAAACCTTACATATATACAATAAGGTTTCTTCTTTGCATATAAAGTCATGAAGAAATTTTATACTCTTCATGAGCCATTAACACTATTGAAGCTCCAGTCTGCTGGGTGTGTGTTGCCCCTCATTATGGGAGTCATTAGGTCATTCCCTCACACAGTAGGGTTTGTTAAGTGCCCTAGTGGCCAGGTGTGAATGGGTTGTTATTTTGCACTGAAAAATAAATTGTTGAATAATAATTTGTTTTCCATGTATTTGTATCACTCAAAAACATGCATCTAATTAAACTCAGGTTTGATTCAAAAAAGGTTAAAAAATCGTTTCACACGCGCAAAAAAAAAAAATTTCACCATGCTGGGAGGGGTGAAGGCAATCGGATTGGCCAGACCTGCCAGGGAGGTGTCCCTTATTTATTTTTCAGGGAGTTGTCAACCCTACTAGTGACCCTACTATCCCTGTTGCAGCAAAATCTCCTTCTTCTCAATCACCACCGAGTTGAACACATTACGACACTTTATTTACTTCCCGGCTTGGTCTCTGTTTACAACTTTTGCCGCAAGTGCGCATGCCCACTGTTTTGTTTTTTTCTGTTTGCGCGTGTTTCCGTCATATCCTTACAGTGCCCCTTGAGGTCTGGCATGTGTTTTACAGCGTTTCCATGCGTATCGAGTGCATTCATGTAGACGCATACATTTTCTGAGACGCCTTCGTCTTTATGGCTATCGTTTTTGAAACTGTTAAGCGTTTTGTCTTCGTGTGGATGGGGCCATATTGAAATAAATTTAGTTTAAAGTTGAAGCAGAAAGTTAACAAAGAAAGTTGAAAACCACCTTCTGATACCTGAAATCTCTGAGTTTTTACACATGGAATGCCTGAACATGTCAAACTGGTTCCATAGTAGAACCCTCACTGCAAAAACATCATAGTATGGTGGGTTGTTCAAAAAACATTAAAACCAGCTGTCTAGTTTCGCCGAGGAGCAACACAAAAACAGGACAAACTGGTTTCCAGGGGGCTAGGCGGCTATTTATTTGAAGAGTAAGTTTACAACAACACAACATGTGAGCAGAAAAATCACAAAGTCTGTCTTTAGTTCAGCTGAAAATATTAGTCTTTGTCTTTTTTATTGACCAAACTTTTTAGGAAGTAGCTGAAGAATAATTAAAGCTCTCATGTAGAAGTCCAACTTATTTTGGATCCTTGTGGAGAGTTTAATCTTAGAGATAGTAAAGCTGTTGAGTTTTTAGAGTCACATGGATTGTTTTGACATTTAATAACCAAGTCCTGAAATAAAATTACAGTTTTGGATTTCTGTCATTTAGTCTGGACTAAACAAATAACAGCAGCATAAATCTCAAATATCTTAATGAGGAGTCTGGATTAAGGTTTCTCACTTGATAATTATTAAAACCTGAAATTTAGGTTGGTTTAAAGGAATATTCCACATAAATCTTTAAATGCTGACCTAAAAGGTTGGTTTCAGAAAGTATTCCACCTACAAGGTCCTCACACATCCACCTTAAAGGAACATTGCACCAAAAATCCCTGGACATGCACCTAAAATGTTGGTTTAACCGAGTATTCCATCCAAAATCCTGAGGGGCTGGTTAAAAGGAATATTCCACCTAAAACCTCAATTAGGGGAGTATGTGTGGCAGCGACAACCAAAAGAGGTCCTCTCTCAGTGGAAGAACCGCGTCCGAGTGGCAGCTCCCTTTCTGCTCTTACCTTACTCACTAAACTAAAGTGCCATGGAGGACTGGAGTAGTTGACGTTTCCTGCTGCAACCTTCTCTTTTTCAGCTTTCTACCACGTCCGATCACTCCCGACTCGTTTTTTGTTGACGTTTTTGACCCTTTTCCCGAGCTTTGACCGATCCAGGAACATGAAGTACATCGGCGGCGTAACCGATGGAGGGAAAACCACCCTCACCAACAACCTGATCAAGAACCTGCCCAACTGCTGCGTGGTCCATCAGGATGACTTCTTCAAGCACCGAGATCAGATTGAAGTTGGTGAAGATGGCTTTAAGCAGTACGATGTCATCACTGCTCTGGACATGGACACCATGATGAGTGGCACGTGGCTGGAGAACCCAGTGAAGTTTGAGAAGTCTCATGACGTTAATAACACCCTGGACACAGAGATCGTCCTGAAGTCTGACCGCAAGGAGGAGGAGGAGACTCACATCCTCATTGTGGAGGGCTTCCTGCTTTGCACCTACAGTGGGTACAGGAAGTATTCAGACCCCTTGAAATTTTTCACTGTGTCATCGCAGCCATTTGCCAAAATCAAAAAAGTTCATTTGATTTCTCATTAATGTACACTCAGCACCCCATCTTGACAGAAAAAAACAGAAATGTAGAAATTTTTTGCAAATTTATTTAAAAAAAACAACTGAAATGTCACATGGTCATAAGTATTCAGACCCTGTGCTCAGTATTGAGTAGAAGCACCCTTTTCAGCTAGTACAGCCATGAGTCTTCTTGGGAATGACGCAACAAGTTTTTCACACCTGGATTTGGGGATCCTCTGCCATTCTTCCTTGCAGATCCTTTCCAGTTCTGTCAGGTTGGATGGTGAACATTGGTGGACAGCCATTTTGAGGTCTCTCCAGAGATGCTCAATTGGGTTTAGGTCAGGGCTCTGGCTGGGCCAGTCAAGAACGGTGACAGAGTTATTCTGAAGCCACTCCTTTGTTATTTTAGCTGTGTGCTTAGGGTCATTGTCCTGTTGAAAGGTGAACCTTCAGCCCAGTCTGAGGTCCTGAGCACTCTGGAAGAGGTTTTCCTCCAGGATATCTCTGTACTTGGCCGCATTCATCCTTCCTTCAATTGCAACCAGTCGTCCTGTCCCTGCAGCTGAAAAACACCCCCACAACATGATGCTCCCACCACCATGTTTCACTGTAGGGATTGTATTGGGCAGGTGATGAGCAGTGCCTGGTTTTCTCCACACATACCGCTTAGAATTAACACAAAAAAGTTCAATCTTGGTCTCATCAGACCAGAGAATCTTATTTCTCATAGTCTGGGAGTCCTTCATGTGTTTTTTGGCAAACTCTATGCGGGCTTTCATGTGTCTTACACTGAGGAGAGGCTTCCGTCGGGCCACTCTGCCATAAAGCCCGACTGGTGGAGGGCTGCAGTGATAGTTGACTTTGTGGAACTTTCTCCTATCTCCCGATTGCATCTCTGGAGCTCAGCCACAGTGATCTTTGGGTTCTTCTTTACATCTCTCACCAAGGCTCTTCTCCCACCATTGCTCAGTTTGGCTGGACGGCCAGGTCTAGGAAGAGTTGTGGTCGTCCCAAACTTCTTCCATTTGAGGATTATGGAGGCCACTGTGCTCTTAGGAACCTTGAGTGCTGCAGAAATTCTTTTGTAACCATGGCCAGATCTGTGCTTTGCCACAATTCTGTCTCTGAGCTCCTTGGGCAGTTCCTTCCACCTCATGATTCTCATTTGCTCTGACATGCACTGTGAGCTGTACGGTCTTATATAGACAGGTGTGTGCCTTTCCTAATCAAGTCCAATCAGTTTAATTAAACACAGCTGGACTCCAATAAAGAAGCAGAACCATCTCGAGGAGGATCAGGAGAAATGGACAGCATGTGAGTTAAATATGAATGTCGCTGCAAAGGGTCTGAATGCTTATGACCATGTGATATTTCAGTTTTTCTTTTTTAATAAATGTCCAAAAATTTCTACATTTCTGTTTTTTTTCTGTCAAGATGGAGTGCTGAGTGTACATTAATGAGAAATCAAATGAACTTTTTTGATTTTGGCAAATGGCTGCAATGACACAGTGAAAAATTTCAAGGGGTCTGAATACTTTCCGTACCCACTGAACAGGCCTTTGATCGACGTGCTAAACCAACGTTACTTTATTTCCATCCCATATGAAGAATGCAAAAAGAGGAGGTGCTCTAGGAAGTACACGGTGCCAGACCCCCCCGACCTGTTCGATTGCCACGTCTGGACCATGGGCCTGCAACACAAGAACATCTGCTCACCGTGAAAGATTATTGAGAGCAGCTTTTTGTGATTTCTATACAGAACACAATGATGTTTGCTGAGCTGTGCACTATCAACTCTCGTGTCATCCTGCGGGTCATAACTGAGCCAATTTAAAGTTTGAAAATGTGGAAAAAAAAAAAAAATTCACAGTGAAACTCCTGATGTCCAAATTTTCAACATTTTTTGGAAATTTTTGAACATTTTTTTGGTGGAAGAAAAAGACGTTAAAAATGCTCAAGCTTAAAAGTTTTCATGCAGAAACCTTTGTGCACAAAAGTAGAAACTGATTGAGAAAATATAAAGCTGATGACAATAAGCAAGTACTCGGCATAAATAAAACTCTTATAAGTCTCTTTTAATGAAAAAGCACAGTGTCATGTAACAAATTTTGAGCTTAACAAGTAAACTAATCAGATATACCAGATATATATAAATGGGCACTTTAGTATCTGTCCATTTAGCAAGAACAATAATACAAAAAAATTTAATTAAACCCAACGCAATATTACAGTAGGACATAAAACAACTTTTCTACTGTATATTTAAAATTTTGCTCTTAAACGTCTTTCACTATACAGTAATTCTAAGGCTCCTAGTTTGACAACAGCAACTCTAAAGCAAATCTTGGTCATAGAAATGAATATTTTCACACGTACACATTTTCAACTAACATATTTATAACTTAGTTTAAATCATATTTTTGGAAATTTATATTAAAAAATCTGATCAAATTCTTTAACAAATTTCAAAGAAAACCACACTGTGTTTAAGCTTTACAACATTTATACATTCATAAAGTAATTTTTAAAAGCATTCAACTTAAGCACTCCTTCCCAGGAGTTCAAGGCACAGCCTGCCTCTCAGACCTCCACAGTGACCGTGGGACCGTTACTGGTGTCCTCCAGTGGCATCGTCTCCGTGGGGCCGGGGGACTCCTTCTCAGGCTCCTCTTTTGGGTCTTTCTTCTCTTCCTCAGCCACCAGAGGAGTGTTCTCTGCCGCCGCCTGCTGCTCGCTGCTGGTAGTGCTGGCTGGCTGCTCAGCCTTCTCCTCAGCTGGCTTCTCTGTTGCTTCTGTCTCATTGACGATCTGGATGGAGTCGGCGGCAGAGGCCTGCACTGGTTTCACTTCGCCGTTCTGGACTGGGAAGACGCCCTCAAGAGCGCTGTATAAGAACTGGTAGTGCTCCTGTTACAAACACAGATTTAAGCAGATACAAACAATATCACAATATCAATATAATGTTCAAGGTTTTCATAGGAGTAAAATCTGCACATTTTCCTAGATCAGTCAGAGAACCAGAGGACAGCTTCATATGATAAATCTGGTGACTTTCTACATTTCTGTTACTGTCAACAATCGCACAAAAATACAAAACTGTTCCTGCTATTAATGTTTGTTTATCCTGATATTCTAAAAATAGGACTCGCCACGCTATTGTAGTAGATGACATGCTTCTTCATGGGCTCAGTGGTTAGCACCGTCACCTCACAGCTAGAAGATCTCTGGTTTGTGTCCTGACCTTCCTGGGATCTTTCTGTGTGAAGTTTGCATGTTCTCTATGTGCTTGTGTGGGTTTTCTCCGAGTTCTCTGGCTTCCTCCCACCGTCCAAAAACATGCTGAGGTTAATTGGTAATTCTAAATTGTCTGTAGGTGTGAATGTGAGTGCGATTGTTTTTCTCTATGTGTAGCCCTGTGATAGACTGGTGACCTGTCCACCAGCTGGGCTAGACTTCAGCCCCCCCCCCCCCCGTGACCCTAATGAGGATTAAACGGTGTATAGATAATGCATGGATTTATGTATCTACATTACAGTGAACACAGACACAATAATTTCTTATGAGTCAGCCACACATACACCATCCTGCTGCTGTATTACTCACTAAAGCACCAATCTGCAGCTAAAAATAAAGAGTTTTCTCCTGTTTAAAAACTGCAGTGCCCAGCTGATTTAGAACATGATTTATGTGCTTTCAAAAGGATCTACATCTTCAATAAGAACTAATGAGCTTTGGTTTGAGAGCCAGCAACTGATGTAGTTATTACAGTCAGAAGTACTTTTAGAAGAACTCTGGCAATGCTTGGTTTGGTCTTTTCATAGGGTTTGTTTAATTTAATAGATACTGTAGATAGAGAATCATCAGCCTTTTCATTTCATTCTTTTAAAACAGCATCATAAGCAAAACTAAATGGAATCATTCAAAGTGAACTAGTGATGTGAAATCTTGATCTCCTGGTACAATCCACCACAGTAAGCCTGTACAGTAAACAGATACTAGAAGGAACTTTAAAGCAATATTATCACAGCAATCTCTGCAAACATAGCCCCTGTGGTGTTTTTACTCATCTAGTGTTGTTAGAATTTAAAGCAGTCAAACTGTGTGCTCTTTCTCACAGGCTTCGACAGCATCCCCTGTCTCTCCTTTCGCAGCGTTTTGGCCACTTGGAAAACATCCACCAGCTTCTCAGTCTCAGCGCTGTCCAGCAGATTCCAGAGCGCACAGAAAACCCCGCAGCGGGACGAGCCATCACTGAGGAGATGCAGCACACAGACAAGAAAGTTAAGATAAGCAACTCTTTCCATTAACGTCTTTAACCACATGAGAGCAGGCAGCTGTACACAACGTCTGTATTTATCACATTGCCAGAAGTGACATTTTGTCTGACTTGATGAATATGAACAGGAGAATCTCCAGATCTAATTTGGTTTTCTTTTGTTTCTATTTCAGCCAGTTGGATCATTTCAAACGCACTAAAATATGTCAGGCTGCTGTGGACAATTTTAAAAAAGTGCACAAATGTAATGAACTTTAAAAACTGCTTTGTATTTTAAGAAAAAAGTATTAAAATATCGTGATTTAAATTCATATCATTGATCAGTTATTCCTGCTTTATTCATACATGACATTAATCAGGTGATCTGCTGAGAGCTGCTCTTTAACATTTTTCTCACTGTAAGCAGGAATAAGTGCAGTATTTGGACAAGTGCACTTTACTTCATGCTTAGTAAATACTAAAGTTTTTTCCTTAAAAAAGTTTACTCTACAAACCTCTGACTGCTACTCTGATGAACTAAACACAAGACATTTACTGTTGATTTGTAGTCTTAAATACCTGACAATCTGTTCAAACACACAGCGTTTCTTTTTATATGCATTGTTTTAAAAAGTGATGCCACTGTAAAGCTTAAAGTACTTTGACAATATCAATCCAGAACTTATTACAGGCCTGAAACTGACCTTTGAAAGCTGTGAAAGTCACCCTGAGTCATCCTGATATAAAATGCCCTTCTTGTGTTTGCGTACACACTCTCCCTGTTCGTTCTCCTCATTGAACAGAGGTGCTTTTCTGTGAGGTTGTCTTACTTGCAGTGGACCACAGTGAGCATGCTCCTCTGTGATTTGCTGCCGCCACAGTTGTGCTTAATGTCCTTGATCATATCTGTGAGATCTTGAGGTTTCTCTGGCAGCTCTCTGCTCTCCCACTTCAGGAACTGGAAATGTTTCACTGGCCGACTCTCTTTCCTCTGCGGACAGAAACGCTGTTGGCTTAAAGCAGCTCATGACACTGAACTGATGAATATGGAAGTGAAACAGAGTTTGTTTCAGGGACACACTAGGTGTCGGTTGCGTTACCTTGACATGACGGATCAGCATGTTGCGGCGGATAAAAGCTGGGCACGTGTCTGTGCTTGCCACCTCCACCTCAATTTCCCCAAATGTTTTCTTGTCTTCATCCCAGTACACAGACTCCTGTTAACAAGAAGACACACAAGAAAACAAATTTCACATGTATGTCCTAGAGGTGAATGTGAGTCTGTGCCATTATAAATGCCTTCTTCTTTCGGTACCTTCTCTCCCTCACTGCAGTCTGAGAGCATGACTATAGCAGTTGCTTTCTTCTGGTAAACCATCAACCAGAAGTCATCCATGGTGTCTGTCAGTGGGGTCTGTGCTGTGATGAGGGCACGTGGGCCCCAGTAGCCCTGTGAGGACAAGAAAACACCTCCGTCTATTGTGGTACACAGTCCAGACAAATAGGATCCAATACTTTTAATGATATGTATGAATTCATTTAGACTCACTGAAGTTACATCTGACAAAACAAAACACGGATTTTTATTCAGAAACTAGTAAAAAGGCTGAATGTGTAACATACATCAATGTGGGAGGCATTGATGTATTTAGTGGAGTCTTCATCCTCTTCATCTGATGACTCTTCCTCGTCTTCCTCATCGGGGTCGCTTTCACGGCTGCGTCCTTCATCTAGTTTCAGCAGCACTCGGTTGAAGTCATCTAAGGGGGGGCAGGTTTTGTAATGTAAGACACAAGAGAAACTAAACACATTTAGCACTTAGAGGGATACACAGAGTTTGCAGCTGATACTCACATGGGATGACAGAAGAAGAGCGATTCTTCTTCTTGTTTTCTTCTGTGATGCCCGAGTTAAACGTCCTCCAGTTCTTAAAGGTAGGAAGTCTCTGAAATGCAAAGACAGTGATTTTAAAAAGATGAAATAAAGAACCTGAAACTTCTTCCATATTATATAATAAAGGATGTGAAGGAAAGAGGCCGCAGAAACACAAATGATGGCTTTGGAATGATGGTGAAAGATGTTTAATTAAAGATGTGTATGATTTAAGGGGATTTCCATTACTGTGTCAGAAAACTAACTGTCTGTATTTAGTATGATGGCATAAATGAAAATGAGCAGTTTAGTTTGGTGAAAATCTGTCCTCAGCTTCCTACAATGCATTCCAGGTGAAAGCAAACATTCAAAAAATGATCAAATAAATGCAGAGGTATCATACTTCAAACTCGTCCTCCATTAGCGTGGGCTCATTGTCAGAGTTCTTCTGTTTGAGCGTGCTCAGTGTGCTGTGGAGTTCAGACAGACTGATCTCTGTCTCTCCAAACTGGTTGTGTTCCAGCAGGGCCTGATGAATCAGAATGTACTGGGCCTACGTGAGAGCAAATGCATTTATCTTAATACATAATATAAATATTATGATGACAATTGACACACACATGCACACACACACACATATTATATTAGAAAGCGATGCTGCTATAAAGCTGCACAACTCCCATCTTAGTTTTTCTACTTTGTGATGGGCATAAACTAAATACAGGATTTACTGTGAATGTACTGTTTAAAACTCAGCAAATTTATAAGTTTTGTTAATACTTAGTGTATTCTGTGCACGTACATAGTCATAAATGAAGATACTAAGAGTGCATTGATAAGTTTAGCACATTGCATATGCAAACATACTGTGCACAACCCGTTTAAGCTTCTTCCTTCTGGTAAACACTAGAAAGCCCTGTGAGCCACAGCGATCAGATACTGTCCACACATCATCACAAGTATAAACAGTTGAACCGTACACTTTCTGTAAAATCACCCTAAAACACTTGAAGTTATATTATTATACCCTTATGTTGAGTTTTTGGGCTGCACATTGGCTCGACTAGGCCACCAACCACATTTTCCTTTGCACTACTTGTAGAGTTTAGCCATCAAGTACATCACAGTCCTGTATGCAGCATGTGCATTAAAGGTGTATATTTGTTCAGAAAACATCAATTTTAATAAAAAAAAAGTTTTTCCATTTTTTTTCACCTGTTTGATGTGTATAATAGCTACACTATAATTATACACTTGCTTATCGATATCTCCTGATTAATCTTTATTATTCTGTTTAGCTCTATGCTCACCTTGCTTTCGTTTTCTGTATGTTTCTTTTTTGAACTGTGGAGTTCCTTTTATGGAACATCCTATTCAGTCAGTAAACTTGACCCTAAATCTGATCAGATATCTCAGCACACAGGCACACACACATGCAGTGTCTAGAACATGATCTAAAGTGATATTTTACCTCTACTTGAACCATGAGACACCTCTGTCTGCGGAGTCTGACTACATAACCGTAGATATCCACTCTGTTCTCGGCCTCCAGTCCTTCCATCATGGCGTCGATGCCGATGTACGTGCCTGTCCTGCCAACTCCAGCACTTCACAAGAGAGAGATATGGACTGTGTTTAGACGATTCTGTCATTTATCACGTATTCAGTGACGTGTGAAGGCACAGTGGAGCATTAACAGAGAAGAAGGAGGGGGAGATAAAGCCTGATGAATTCTCAATTTTCCCAGTGACAACCTTAAATTAGTTTTCCCTAATTCAGCAGCTATGAGGGAGAAGCTGCTGTGTCTAAAAAGGCACTGTGTTTCTGAAAGTTTCAAAGGATGCTGTTCATCAGCAGAAAGATGACCGGCAGATTTTCTGCAGTTTCCATTGCACACAACATGCATCAGTACAACTCGTAGAACTTAGCATCTAACCAGATAGCAGAACCAGCAGGAAAAAAACAACAACATTGTATAAGACAAGCAAATATAAAGGATGAATCAGAAACCAACAAGGTGGCACTATAAACAAGAATAAATAAAAAAACATAAAAAATGCATATTGTTTTGTTTCTGGTAAGTCTGATGGAGGAATGGAAATGGGATAAACACAGTAAGAAATATAAAAAATATCATCCAGATGATGTTTTGAAATATTAGTTGATCACAGAATGGGATTTTTTCTTAATGTACCTGCAGTGGACGACGATGGGGCCGCTGAAGAAATTCTTGAAAGCATTGACCCGCCGCCTGAGCTTCAGGAGGAGGTGAGCCTCTCCTGGGACGCCGTGGTCCGGCCAACTCATGAACTGGATGTGGGTCACCTCTCTCTCTGAGTTCTTCTCCCTCTTCTGCACACAAACAGACAGGCAAGTGGTTATGCAAAAACATACAAATACATCTACAAACACCTACACACATTCATTAATGCTGAATAAAATCTGTTTGTTGAGATAAAGATGGACACACATGCCTGTTCGTGTGTGGCCCGCAGTTAAACACACTTTGTCACTATTTTAACGATGAAAGTGTTGATGAGACTTACATTAGTGAGGCTGAGACGGCGGATGGTGTAATCTGGGCATTGGTCCTCGGAGTTCAGCTTCACAATAAACTCCTCAAAGATCTCGGTTTCTCGGTCAGGAGACGGCCAGTACTGAGCACACTTCACCTGCGAAACAGAGAGAGACCGACTGACAGCACTATTTTTCACATCAGTAATGAATAAAGTGTGACAGCTTAGCATTTAAACCAAAATATCAAATGTGCAGCTGGTGCACGCTAACAGCAGATAGCCAAAGAGCAGATAAAACAAGCAGGTAACATTTGCTGTAGAAATGAGAACATGATGCACACATGAGTGATTATTTTGGGCTTCTCTATATTTGATGACTGTATGTGGCAGAGTAACTGACGCATGAGTGTTTGAAACTGAAAGGCAGAATCAAGTCAGTAATTTCTGGTGAAATTAGTTTCTGTTCTGTCACGTGGAGAACCGTTTTTAAAAATAGATTCCAACAATAAGTAGCAGTAGAAGTATCCAGTTCCTTTACTTCAGTAAAAGTACCAACACAGAAATGTCAAAATACTTAATCACAAGTAAAAGTCCTGCGTGAAAAATCATACGGAAGTAAAAGTAAATAAGTATTAGCAGCAAAATGTAGTTGGTCCCCCTGAGTGATTTATTACTATATATGACATAGATTTTCCATAAATGAAGCCTCAGTGTGTCAACAGAATGTTACTGTTGCAGTTTCTCTGGCTGGAGCCTGTTTGAACTCCTTCATAAACAGTTTAAAATACAAACAGCAGAATAATATGTAAAATACATAAATCGGATAACTCATCAAACCATTTAAAGAAGGGAGAGAAGAAAAATAATTTTAAAAAAATCTGATACATAAATCTGCTTTCAGTTTTAGATCCTTTTCTTTCATCTTTTTTGGTGAAATGTTGGATTGGAACATTTACTGAAATGAAACAACATGAGACGTCTAGAGGAGGAAATCACTGTTTGGTGGAGAAATGTGACTCAGACTGCAAACAGCTTTTTGTAAGATGTCAGAGGCTGAAAAGATTCAAAACCACTGGTTTAATCTTCAGCAGTGTGTTGTAGAATAAAAGTTTTTTCTATTATCCATGATGTAAATTCTTCATCTTAAAAAAGAACTAAAGCTGTGAAATAAATGGCAAGAAGAACAAAGTACAATATTTCCCTCTGAAATGTAATGAAGTGGAAACATAAAGTAGAAAAAAACAGAAATAGTCAAGTAAAGTACAAGTACCTTCAATTTGTACTTATTACAGTACTTTAGTAAATGTAATTACTTTCCACCCTTACCAACAGTGTAACAGCACAACAAGCTTCTCTTACCCTGTTTCCCTCTTCACAGCGTGTTACCATGACGATAATAGAGGACTGCTGCTCCCAGATCATCCTCCAGAAGTCACTTACAGTTTCCTCCTTCGGCCCTACAACACACACAGCATGCAGGTACCGGATTACATGAAGTAATGCTAGTGCACCGAGTGTGTCAGAAGTATGAGAACATGACGTTACCTTGAGCTGCAATGTACTTTTTGGATTCCTTGAAGCCCTGAAGACAAAAAGTGATGTTCAATTATTATTTTTAACAATGTTGCTGTTATTTTTCTGACTGCAGCGGCCAGAGGAAAAATAGCAGAGGTGTCATTTAGGTGTTTTACGTACATCAACGAAGCTGGCATTGATGTAGTCACATCCTGCCTCACCATTTCCTGTGCTCAGTTGGACACGGTTGTAGTCATCTAGTTCAAAATAGAAGAAAAAGTCTTTCACAGAGGTCATCTTAACAACCATAAACATCCAATGTCAGGTTTTACTGTGATTTAGATTAACATTAAAAACCCTGTGAATCCACGTGACATAAAATAAGTTATAAAAGTAAAAGTAAAGGTATAAAAGTAACCATAATAACAGCCATTTAGCCAAACTTCAGTTTCAAGGTACAACTGATGATGAGGTGTACAGTCTGTAGGCTCGTCCTAATAACATGTATCTTCTCAGTGCTTTCATCTGCTCTGTAAAAAGTCTCATGTGTGGTTGGACAGACTCTGACTCACAGGGCAAAATGTCCACGTAGCGGTTCTTGGGGACATTGCATTGCTTTTTGGCCTCTTTCACAGTGTACCTCGAGAAAATTCTGGGGATGCTCTGTAAGCGAAAACAGACTGTGTTATTTGCCAGGGAGGAAGAACAACAACAATCATGCCCTGACATGTACAGCCAACCTCCAGTGTTTAAGTCGAGCCTTTCTGTATTTTTGAATTACAAAAAATATCAGTAAAGTTACAACCACACTGAAGTATTTACAGTAAATGTCAGATGTAAAATTCTTTTAATAACCTGCAACTGTGAATGATCAGAACATTTCCATTCTTTTATTGAATGTTTAATCTTTTTGGCATAAAAAGACAACTGAAAAAACATGAAAAATTTATGATATTTTAAAGAAAAGTTGATTGTTTTATACATGTAAATATCCTTACATATTACTGCATCTTCATGAAATTTCATTATTCTACAGTATTTTTTTCTGGCAACTCAAATCTACAGTATATTTTGTTTTATTTGATCAATGTATTATGAAGCGTCTAAATAAGGGAGAAAAAAATATGATCAAAAATAGAAATAGTGATAATTCCCAATAAATGATCAACTAATGAATTTACCTGAAACTCAGCCAGGAAAAGTCGTCCCTCGTCAGCGAGCTTCCTCTTGTAGGTGTCCAGCAGCACGTCCGCTACAATCGGCTCAACGGGCAGCAGGTTTTCTTCATCATCTACGACAGTCAGTCACAAAATGAGATGCTTTGAACATGAACAGAAAATTCTTTAACCTCTTATTTGATACTTACAATGGGTGTAGTTTTTATGTAGACTTGCAATTATTATTTGACAATATTAATGGGTTAAGATATTGTTTTATGTCATTAATATACAGTAAATAATCCAATACTGAGATACAGTAATATTAAGTCATGACTAAATGACAGCAAAATATTTTTTTAAAATACTGCGAGCTGTTTTCATGAACTGTTGTTCTTGAAACATGACTCCTTTTTTACACACATTCTCATACTGTGATCAGCTGGATTTATGTGTGATTTTCTTGGATTTAGTACAGACTTTTTCTGTCTAGTCTGTTATAATAGTGTAGTTATTCTAGGAAGGTCTTGAGCAGTTTATTGTGAATATACAGTATGTGGCTTTTGTCTGCTGAATTCCATCTCTTGCCATTGTTCATATATACACTGCCAGTCAAAACTTTGGACCCACCTTCTCATTCAGTGGTTTTTATTTAATTATTTTGTACATTATAGATTAATACTGAAGACATCAAAACTATAAAAGAATGCATATATAATTATGTTGTAAACAAAGAAAGTGTTAATCTTTGGTATTAATGAACAATATATAAAATAATGCAAATAAATAAAAAGCATTGAATGAGAAGGTGTGTCCTAACTTTAGACTGGTTGCGTACATGAACGCTGTCTGTGTGAGTGGATCAGCAGCTCACACAGGATGAATTAACTTCATGGCTGATCTGATGGTCAGAAAGGAGAAGCTACTTTTCTTTGCTACTTGTGTGACCCTGTTGTTTTCTTCACCAAACATCCTCCAAATGCTCGCCTTATGAAACCTCACACTTGGATGACAGAACAGTCCAGACTACTCTCTGAGATTTTTGACATTGCACTATTAATTATTTCTTTTTGATAAAACATTAATCAGTGAACATATATAATTAGCATTTATGGAAACAGTGAAGGCCTACTGGAGGGTGCAGTACTGAGAAGCAAAACTGACGTTATAGGAAACAAGGTAGCGAAAAGATTGCAAAACAGGGAACTCACTCATTGATGCAAGATCACAGAATATATTTGTCACATGAATGTAAACAAACTGGACGACATTCCTTCACCAGTAAACTCTAAATAGAAACTATGTAGTAAAAGCAATGCAAAAATTTATCATAGAAAACGAAAAAGAAAAAAAAAACAGGAAACCTAAAGTTTCCTAAGTAAATCTACTCACTTGCTGTTGAGATCAGCATCATGTTTTCACTCCCATCCCTGTAAAGAAATTAGTGAAGACATGTTTCAAAGGATTTCAATTAAATGGATTATAAGATGGAATAAGAAGGTGACGGTGAGGTAAATGATGAATGTGTTAACAGTAATGATGTTTCTGTCGAATACCCAGTTCATATGGAGCAGGAATATCTGCACTGTTAATGTAAACATGCTGTCTAATCAGTAGTAAAATAAACCCTGCAGGTTTATCGATGTAAAATGAAACAATCATGAATAAACGCAAAGCAGAAGCGGCCTGACTGTGAAAATAACACAGAATTTGTGTGACATACGAAGACGGATTCTTACTGCAAGTTTCTGCGTTTCAAAATGTAGATCTTGAACACAACCCAAAGCAGAGCCACGGAGGTGAGGATGATGAGGAAGACCAGAAACCCAATGAGAGCTTTGTCATTATCTGTAAAATAAGAAACAAAGACAACATGTAGACATGTAAGTGTATCAGATGTCTGAATGAAATGATTTATCTGAGCAAATAGTGGACTCCATGAAAACAGCACGTACACTTGGTGGAAACGTATATAATCTTGGGATTGCTCTCCAGCTTTCCATTGAAAACAGTCACCTATAAAGACAGAACGTCATTAAGAATTACAGCATCCAGCAATAAATGAGCAGTAAAATAGGAATATTCTGAAGAAATACAAAACAGGATTATACAAACCACCACTGTGTAGTTCGTAGAGTAGCTCAGATCTTTGAATTCAAAGTCACATTTCGTCTTCTCAAGTTGTTTCTCATTATTAAGACGTGCTCTGAATATCTTCTTTTCTCCAAACAAACGACCGTGATAGTCACAGTTTACTTTAATCAAATTATTCTCTGGAAGATTCGAGCTCACATGTTTAATATCTTCTGGTGCTGCAAGAGAATGAAAAAAGATCAAATATTTGATGTTAGATGCAACTTTTACTCACAGCTACAGAGATGTTGTGGTATCTGAACTTTAGCATGATTGGTGCGTTTGTATGTTGGTTGCTATAATATTATTCAATTTATTTTTTGGTTAAAGAATCAGACAGGCATTATTTTCTCTTGTTTCGTTGAATGATTAATTATGAGGCTTTTAAATTGTGGTTTTGTTTTCCTGGTACTGTTTTGTAGTTTGGACTTGATTTAAATATATTTCAATAAAATTAAAAACTATCAATAAATAATTGTGAGATGAAAAATGAAATGCAGACACATTTGAACTGAACTGAATGAAGCTGGTAAATTTCTACACATTCACAGATCACAGAGAAAAACACTGAGAGTAAGAACTTCAATGAGAAAATATATGATTCTGGTACGTGTTGAACACTGATCTGTTTACTAATGATTAGAGAATATTTTAAATGTTGATTATAATGTTTTGTCACTATTGGTGTTAGGTTCAGGGCCTGCTGTGCTCTCTGAGTGTCAGGATTTACCTTCATCAACTTTCTATAACAGTGAATAAAAATCTTGCATTTCGAATTATAATTTAAATAACTACCATAGATAGTTATTAGTTCATTCCTTAAAGCAAAGTACTGACTTAATTCAACATAGTTTCTGTACCAGACAGAATGGAGTTGTATTTCTGTGAATCACATGATTTCAGTTTTCTCCTAAAATATTTGCACTGTTTCTACATTGAAAGGTTCCAGGTGTTTTAAAAAGATATAATTTTTACATAAACAAATTGATCTTAACAAGATGGTAAACAACAGAAATGCAGCAAAACAGAGTTTAATTGTGATGAGTGAATACTAGACATTTTGTATTCTGTGTTTTGAGGACTGTGATCTGATATTTTCTTGCTCACTTACTTCCAACATCAGTTTTCAGGAGAACTCTTAGCCGTTGGTCATCTTTGTTGTCCTTTTTGTAGGTGGGAACTATGTCACAGGTGTGTTCAGTGTACGGTAAGAGTGGAGTGAAGTCACATTTTCCTCCATCAGGACGTGGAATCAAGTTGCCTGTAACTGTAACAGAATCTTAATGAACTGTTTTAGTAACAGCAGGTCAATCTAAAGACACTTAAATGACTGAATCTCATGTTAAAGTTGTAGAAATATCCACAAACACTCTGGTCTGTTTGTCAGGTTACACATTAAGAATCTCCAGCTCTGATTGTGGTCCTGTGAGCTAAAACCTCAGTATTCACTGTTTACTCTATGAGCAGCAGACTGAGAAACTGCTTTTATCACTCTTTCTGCAGAAAACTGTTTCAGATCAGTTCATCTTCTGCACAGTAACATTTTTAACTGTGAACACGTCAATGTTTCTGTCTTCTGTAGAAAACTGTCATCAAACTGTGACATTTCAATGCTTGTTCTGTATATTACTGTATGTGAGTATTTTAATAACAATGTAAACCACAACATGACACAACATCATTTACATTTACTTTAATGTTCTGAAACGTTGGAACAAAGAAACATCTGAATGCAAGAGACTCACTGAGGATTTAAACACATATTTCATTTTTAAAAAGTCCTAAAAAATACAGTGACTCCAAACTATTTTACTTACTTTTACTTTTACTCGTCTCACAGCTGCAGTCATAAGACAGTGAAAGGTTCTGAAGTCTAGGAAGGTCTTCTTGGCAGTTGTCACTGGTTGTTGTCCAGGTCAGCTCAATGGAAGTGTTGGTTGTTTTTCTCATTGAGGTGATTTCCTTTGGTGTAAAACCTGTTGGAACACAGTTGATGTCAGCAATAATAAATCTTCTACCTGTTACTGTGATTTACTCCTCTGAGGATACAAACTTTCACTCCACTGAGTTAAAGTAAATATCAAACTTACTACAGTCGATCCTGACGGGGATCGGTGGAGTTCTCTTATCTAAGGGGACGTTGTTGTCTTTAATCAGACCAGTACAGGTGTAGTCTGTGAAAGGCTCCAGCTCAGACAGTTTCTTGGAGTCATTGACTTTTCCATTTTCTGAGGAGACACAAGTATGACAGGATTTCTACAATAACTGGTGTTTGTATCTCAGTGTGGATGAGCAGTTATCTTCTAGGTTCAGATTCATCTTTGGACACTTTCAGAGAAACAATATTCAGAACAGATTGACAAAGAGCACAAAGCAGCAGCTCAGTCTTCTCTCACCAAAACACCTAAACTGATTTTCATCATCGTTCATTGTTTTAATGCTGTGTTAGTGTTTAAACTGCACATCTTCCATGTAAATGTTCTGATAATGTTGCTGAAAGTCTCCACTTCTGGTCTTTCCACTTACCTGAACAGGTGTAATCAACGGAGAGATTTTTACAGTCTGAAGGGAACGTATTGATAGTTGCAGGAAGTCCAGTGGAAACAGTCTGTTTTATTTCACTTGGATCTAAGTCATCTGAGGATTTAGAAGTATAAACATAAAACCTGTTTATTTGAGGTCTGAAGCACATGAATTTCTAAATGAAGGTTCATCCATTCATACATACCAACAGGGATGCTTTTGGTGATGCTAATGGAAGAGTTCACACAGTTTCCTGAAGTGAAGGTTGCTGTAAAATCTGAGCAAATGTCCTCGATATCCAGTTTGAGACGGTAGGTTTTATTGATGTATTGCAGATGTTTATTTGGTGTTGATAATAAGGAGCTGATGTCCCAATCACTTTGGAAAGAAATAAATCCAGGAATGGAGCTGTTAGCTTTAATGTCACCTTCACCTGAAATACACAAAAGATGCACAAATGTGTCTGTTTTATACACAGTCTCATTTGTTAACTCAAAGAACATCAGATGAATTAAACAGTGTTAGTTATTTGGACTCACGCATTCGTTCTGTTGTTACAGTTCCGTTTTTATCTTCAGTGTGGTTACAGGAGGTTTCACTGCCATCATTGTTGATAAATACAACTTCATACTGATATTCGGTGCAGGGCTTCAGTTGTGTGATGTTATGTGATGAACTTTGATTGGAGAACGTAATGTTGAACATCTTTCTAGTCTCTGGTTTGCCTTCTTTAGTCAGATATATTCTGTAGTTTCCAGCAGTGGAGTTCAATCTCATGTCAATCTGGAGGCCAAAAGGGATGGCTGTCACAGTGTAAAAACCTGAACACAAAATCAACAACATTATTAAATCTTAGTTTCTATAAACCAACAGGTTGCCATTTTAAATCTCAGACACATTGTTCATGCTGAACATGTTCCTGTGTAGGCTGAGGAATAAAATACATTCAGTGCACTGACAATAAAAATATACTTTCACTGTATTCATTGTAAAGTCAGAGAGAAACACAGACGCTGGACACAGTTAGTTTAAATGTGAAACACAAGATAGATTATCTTTTAAACTGATACTCACACTGTGTTTGGACTGGTGGGAGGACAGCAGACACATTTGAACAAGATGAGGAGAGAATAAAACAAAACATTAATACATAAATATGAAGCATGCACATTAAATGACAACAACTATTTATGATCTGTGAGCAACTTCTAACACAAACCTCAGCAGTGCTAATGTTCATTATATAAACTCATAGAAAACATGATTTTATCACAATCCTACATAATGAATGAGAAAATTCCAACCTTTGGTGGTAGGTTTCTCTGTGGTGACTGGAGGAGAAGGAGGGTTTTGAGTTGTATTTGTCTGAGAGACTGAGTGGTTGGTGGATGTGTGGGTTGAGATGTTTGCAGGAGAAGAAGTGACTGCAGGATGGAGAGCATGATGGAGGTCATTTTCAGACAGAAATACTCAAAGACAAGCAGTCTTACCCCATGCTTCTGTAACATTTCAGTAATTTAAAATGCTACACCAGTGATTCTCATAAAACTATGAACTGAGGCCGAGTACATTACCAGACATGCTAGGTGAAATGGGTGGATGTGAGGGGTTTGAGGAGAAGTTTGCTGAAGTGAGTGGAGGTTTGGTGAAAACACTGATGTCTGACAGCGTGGGAGCTGCTGTCATGGTGAGTGGAGGTGAGGAGGTGACAGATAGACTGGCTGAAGTTGCTGTGGTGGGTGGAGGTAAGGTGGCTGAAACATCTGTATTCCAAGAAGAAAATCAGATCATCATCACAGTGCTAGTCCTGCAACGTCAAAATGTGCAGCATGTGGCTTTTTGACCTCTTAAAAGGACGACCACAGAAATCCTGCTTCTTCTTGTTACAAAGGTGCTACTGATTTATCGATCCAGCCCTTCATTCACATCAATTACACATTTGTTAGTTTTTGTTTGTTTTGTTATTTTAAATGTGATTAAATAGCTGTAAAGGGACTTGGTCAGAGTAGATTTTACACTCAGAGGAGGTCAGATGATGCTCAGCTGGAGGTTTCAGTCAGACTCAACAATTTGTAGAAAAAGAATCAGGTTCAGCATTAGCTGTGAATTCAGATACTTTATACGAGCTGAGCTTCTTCTCACAGTTAAATATATATATTAAAAGTCCCATATGATACCCCTTTTTAAATGTTAAGTGTCATAAGTCTCCACAATGTGTATTTCAAGTCCCAGCATAAAACATCACACAGCTCGTGCTTTCTGCTGCAAATGAGCTGTTTGTAGTTTTAAATCCTACTGAGCTACTGCTGCCTGCATTAGTGCCTCTCTCTCTCTCTCCCTCTCTCAATTCAATTCAATTCAATTCAATTCAAAGAAGCTTTATTGGCATGACAAACACACATTCGCATTGCCAAAGCATTACATAAAATAAGCACAAAATAAATAGCTTAACACACTTCACTGGGGTGCAAGACAGTAGTGCAAATACTATAAAGTAAGAATAAAATTAAAAAGAATAAAAATGTCTCTCTCTCTCTCTCTCTGCATCTTCTCTGCTCAGTGATTGGTGGAGAGGAGGCCAGAGGAGGAGGAGCCACCTAGCCAACACTTCTAATACTGTAACATCACAGCAGGCTGCAAACCTGAACAATCCGTTCAAAGACACATTTTAAGATCTATGGGGAAATGAAAGTAAAGAGGAGCACATCTTTTCTCGTATTTTGTGGATCTCCAGACACACTGGCAACATGTAAATATGTTAAAAAGTTAAAAGGAAAACTGCATTTTGAACTATATGGTTCCTTCAGTATACATATAAAGTCATTCTTGACTAAGCAAACAAAAAAATCAATATAAATCATTGTTAAACCAGAGAACTTCAGGTTGCACACGGAGTTAAGCCTGAACACAACTTTGATTCAAAGCCTCTGTAGTTTTTTTACACTTTCACTATTTGTTTCTTAGATCAGGATCAGCAGATAAGATGGAAACAAGTCTAGAGCAACATATTTTCCAGATATATCATGTTCAAATGGAATTTTCCACTGATGACTGCAGTGAACCCAGAATTAGAAAATATAACATTAGACTTTATGTTTCACTGGCTTAAAAATCAACAAATGACTTGTGCCTATGGTATAAAGAATTTCATAACTCCTTTAAAACGTATCTAAATTTAAAATTCAGTCCCTCTGTTCTAACTCTGACTCTTATGTTCTAATTTCTCCAGACTTTCTGTGTTTGAGCTGGAAGTTGAGATAAAATATATTTAAATAGCGTTAAAATACAAGAAATCCAACTTACTTGTTCCCCTTAGCAGGAAAGTTACACAGAGTTAAAACATGAATAAATATCATTATGTGGACAAGCTGTGGACCATTGTATGACTTAATACAGATAATATTCATTGATGCTGTAAAAATTTCCCTATGATTTAAGTGTATAATTTCAGATCCTCAAATCAGACCCTTAAGTTATGCAGCGGGTTATGGTTAGGTTGCTTTAGCTCGGTTTAGCCCGTAAAGTAATACATTGAAAAATGTAGGACAGCAAAGCTGAACCTGAAAAGGGTCAAGCTTTCTGTCCTCATGCATCCTGTGACATCAACCTTCTTCCTGTATCGGGCTTTAATGTGAACAAAATACATTCAGTACACCCACAGTAAACCAACATACTTTGACGATATTTAATATAAAGAAAGAGAAACGCAGACTCTGGATGCAATTACTGCAAATGTGTGAAGCACAAGATGGAATGATTTTTAAAGTGATACTCACTCTGTGCAGACGCTTCAACTGGTGGGAGGGCAGCAGACACATTTAAATGAGATGAGGAGAGAATAAAACAAAACATTATTACATGAATATGCCACACAAGTAATCTAAAATGTTTTGTAAAACCAACTTATAAGTGACGACAGCCTTGATCTATGTAACCCAAACCTCAAGCAATTCTAATGTTCATTGTATAGTCACAAAAAAAATCAACAAAACAACATATTTTATCACAACCCCATATAATGATTTTTTTAAAAAATGCAATTAATTGTGCGCTGTAAACACGTGTTTCATATTTACATGTGATGAAGGACACCTGTGGACAAACCACATTGTGGAAAACACGTACTCCCAAAAGCAATACTTTAAAATCACTTTCACCTGTTTTTCATGCCGATATGTATTAGATTCTACACTTACACATTTACACTTTTTTTTTTTGCAAATGAAACATCGGTTGAGACCACTTTAATATATAATTATATAATTATCTATACATATGTGACAGTTTTCCTGGTCCTGAGGTTGTCTGAATGAGGCAGTGCTGCACAACCTGGTTGCTATGACAACATGTGAAAAAAAAAGCCACACTTGCTATTTCAGAAAGCAAACCACAATTTCCTGCCTTGCACTAAAACCATGAACCACCCCATACTTACAAAACTGCTTTCAGTTCGGCCGTATCACTGGCTCATGAATATACTTTAAACCAAACAAAACAGCAGCATCACCAAGTATTTTTTAAAACAATATTAATGCTGTCTGGAGGTTTAAATGATTTCTGTTTTTAAAAGTCAGCAAAGTGAAAAGTCCTGTGATGTAAATACGGTCATGTGTCACTACATGTATGATTTTAGGAATGAATTTACTGATGATGCATCTACACCTGCTGTTGTGTCCATTTGTTTTTTAAAATAGCGACAATGAGCAGTGAACAATGAGGTGATAGTTGGCAGTCGAAACAATGAGTCTCAGGATGTGGTTTGGTGCATTCTTGTTTCACTGCATCGAGCAGAGATGCATGCTCTCTGCAGTGACATTTCACCGCTCTGTACATACTCACTGTGTCAGTTATTAGTTCTGAGGTGACAGATTTGAATTGGTTCAGGGAAGGTTGGAGAGGAGCGCTTCCTGAGTATTTCAGATACGAGAAGTCTTTATCTGAAGGGAGCTGTAGCAAAAACTACGCTTGTCTCAGCCGCATTAAGGCCTAAAAATGAAACACTGTAACAATAAAAAAAAAACTTGATCTGCTTTTTTAAAAAAAAAAGGTGTTTCCTGGTTTAAAATGTCTTTTCGGGTACTTTCTTTTTCGCTTTCTTCATGGCAAAGCGTGAAAGGTGCAATATTCACACCGTTACAACAGCCTGTTCGAGGTTACGAGAGTTTTGTTCCAGTGAAAAAGAAGCAGAAGTTAAAGAAAACAGTGGTTGAGGAATGGACAACCATAGAGAAGAAATGAATGCCAGATGCAGACACATCAATGCATTCAGCTGCATGATATTTAGTAAATAACTCATACAATGTCTGGATTTGTCTCTGAAGCATCAGCTTTCTCTCTATCACAGTTCTTCATCTGTGTCCTTTTTAATCTGCCTGTTCTTTCCTCTCATGCTGCTTTGCATTCACCGCAGAGCAACGTCCCCTGCTTTGTGACACGCACGCTCCCCCTCCTCCATGAAACTGCTTTAATTATGTAGCATGTTTAACATCTCTGACCTCACTTCTTCATTTTACACACTGTGCTTCCCCTTTTTTTTCATGAATTCTCAAGTCATTTACTTGTTCTCTGTCTCAGACGGCTCGGCCTGCATCGTTCGGCTCTGCCAGGAAATAAAGGCAACTCAGAATGGAACACGGAAGTGGTCAACTTTGTGATCACATAACGCTGTCCTGCTGCAGCCGAAGTGAGCCGCATCTTAAATGTGGCACAGCGGCAAATGAGCTTTGGCTTTGACAGTTGAGCTGAGCTTCAGTTTGCGTAGAGATGACATGAGAAGAATAGCAAAGAAGTTCAGCAGAGCTTTGAACTAGATTGACCATGCTAGTTTGTATCTTATTCCATTTATCATTACATTAAAACACTATCACATGCATGTGTAAAGCGCCAACATGCATGTGTATTTTAACAAAAGAAGGATTGTATTTTTATTTTAATCACAGAGAGGTATTTGACTATAAATGACAGAAGAATCAGATTTGGTTAGAATAAATGAACAAGCTAATTTGCATTTCCTTCCATATACACTACCATTCAAAAGTTTGGACACACTTTCTCATTGAATGATTTTTCTTTAATTATTTTTATGCATTTTAGATTAATACTGAAGACATTAAAACTATCAAAGAATACATCTGGAAATACGTTGTTAACAAAAAAAGTGTTACTCTTCAGTATTAATGTACAATGTAGAAAATAATACAAATAAATAAAAAGCATTAAATTAGAAGGTGTGTCCAAACTTTTGACTGGTAGTGTATTCCTATATTAACACTATTATATGTAGCGCCAACATGCATGTGGATTTTTCCGACAGAAGGATTGCATTTTTATTTTAATCATAAAGAGATATTTGGCTGTAAATGACAAAAGAATCAAACAAAAAATTGAATTTGTTTAGAATAAATGAACAAGCTAGTTTGTATTTTCTTGCTTATACACTACCACTCAAAAGTTTGGTCACACCTTCTCATTCAGTGATTTTTATTTATTTGTATTATTTTCTACATTGTACATTAATAGTGAAGACATCAAAACTATAACAGAATACAAAAAAATGTTAATCTTCAGTATTAATCTACAATGTAGAAAATAATACAAATAAATAAAAAGCATTGGATGAGAAGGTGTGTCCAAACTTTTGACTGGTAATGTTTTCCTATATTAAAACACTATTAAATGCACATGCATAGTTCCAACATACGTGTGGATTTTTACAAAAGAAGGTCTGCATTATTATTTTAATCTTAAAGAGACATATGACTGTATAAATGACAGAAGAATCAAACAATGCTGAATTTGTTTGAAATAAATGCAGATGATAAATATTTACAAATTTAATCGCTATTAGTAATATGTACAGCTGCCCTTATTACATTTTGTGTTATATAACGGGGCGGAATGCTCAGATCTTCGGCTTCCGTAGGCAATACTAGTTGATTTTGATGATTTTACACTAGTTGGGGGTAAATTTACAGTCTAACATCAAGTCTGGATGTCCGCTGTTGGTCATGAAGCAATGAACAATTAATGGGAAAGTGAAGATGCATATAAATGAGAAGTGTCCGTTAATGCGGTGTGGCATGATGACTCACTTCACAAGTAAGCTGAGAAACACTGACCCTGACTGAAGATAAAGACGACATTGTGGAATAAATAGAGTGGAGGATTTATTTCAGCTCATATGTACAGACGTCTAGCTGAAAATAGCAACAAAAAAAAAGTTTGATGTGTTGAGCAGTAGCAGAACTCTGAATGATGCTAGAGGCAGTAAGATGAGTCTGACTTAGCGCATGCACACACACGCACACACACACACACACACACACACACACACACACACACACACACACACACACACACATACACACACACACATACACGCGCACACACGTACACACACACAATGAGATGCTTATCATACACAACACCCACAGCCACTGGTGTTGAAGTGAAGAGCTTGCAGGGACACACCCCAAAAAAGTTCTCTCATCTCTGACAGACGTACCCTCCACCCACACTTACACATATACAGTACACGCTCACACAATGTCAAAGCAGAACAGAAACATGATTGCAAAAATTCCCATAGCTTTGTACCAAATGAAAGAACATCTTTTAAAGAACGTCTTCTTATTAACAGCAGCCTTTGATTGAACATAAGTGTTTATTCTTTTGCCAAAGGGGCACACAAACCTGTCACTTTTCAGCTTCGCACATCACAAGTGTTGCGCTGCACTGTCTGGTGTTTCTTGGGTTTGGAAAGTTTAAGAAACGTGAAGTAGCACATACGCAAATGCAACTCAAAGGCGCGATATACTGTAGCTTGTCATTTTCTGCCCTCAGTTTTTTTTTAACTTTAAATGATTACATTTTGTATGGTGATGTCTCCAGTTTTCACACAAAAAAAAGAAAAAAGAGAACTGTCAAGCTCTTCTGCTGACAGATTTATGTCTCTATCTCACACATGGAAAATAATTCAGCTTTTCTCATAAACACTCAACAACCAACTGCAGGAACTTCAAAAACAACTGAGTTAAGGGTTCAACCTCATCACCTGCAAGGTTTTGCATCATTTACAGACTTTTCTTCACACGACAGACACAAGGAGACAACTTCGTAAAACACCACTTCCTCATCACAATCTCTTCACAAAGAAAGCCACGTAATTCACTTTATACTTGGTTACTTACAGTTGGTGAAACCGATGATTCCAGCCCAGAGTAGCAGGACTTTTAGACCAGAGAGACCTGCCATGTCCAGGAGTCAGGGTGTGTACGGCTAAACGCCGTACAGTGTTTTCCTGCTGAGGACCAGAAACTCACAACCTGGAGCTGTGTTCTAAACCTAATTTTTAAGAGAGAAATGTGTCAAAACGTTGACTTATTTAGAGCTACATATGTTTTCTGTCTTATCGGTTGACGCAGCTTCCTGGACTTGTTCCCCAAACCCTAAACCTCGCTCTCTGGTTTCTAGTCAAGCAAGTGCGAGTGATGTCACAATGAAAGAGCCGCCTTTACCTTAATGTTTTGTGACAGGAAGCTTCAAGAACAGGAAATATTCACTCGTCTAATCTTCACTTGCTTTAACTCAAGTGTGAAAAGCCTGTAAGTGAAACTGATCTGCAGGGTGAAGCTCATCAGTTTAAGTGTAGTAGTTAACAAGTTAGGCTTAAATTGTATCCTTAATAAATGATTGTTTTTAAATTCACTGTATGTTCTCTACAACGGAGATGTGGGAGAAAATAATGATGTTAACAAACACACTGAGGCCTGCAGGTTGAAGTGTTCTGCCTGGCTGTTGAACTTTTGTTTAAGTCAGGGTCTTTGTGAGAAATTTTACATCAGAGACATGAGGCATACGGCAGTGAAACTTCTTAGAGCGCTGCTTCTTTCTCACTGACTCCTCCCTGCATTTAGGCTTACAGGCCCACAACCATTCATCCATGTACTCACAACTCACAAGGAACTAGCACTGCAACGTGCAAGAAAAGAGATGCAGTCCTTCCTTTCTCAAAGTTTGTTCTCTGTTTTTTTCCTGCTCCCATTCTAAAGAGAGAAAACATGCGGCCATTGGCTGCAGAAGGGAATTTCTTCATTTCTGCTGTTCGTTCTGTGTGAAATACAGTTATGAGAGCTGTTAGATCTCTTCAAAGTCATTGATCGTGCGTGGTGTTTGATCATCATGCTCTGCCTTGAAGCCCAAAATGCTTTACTTCTGTTTACATACACAAGAAAATAGGGGATAAAAGAGGAAGGAGAGGAGTAGAAAAACTCTCCGGGGAGTGAGACTCACACACCGGGTGGTGAGCTGATGTAAATCTGGATGAAACACACTCAGCTATTTCTTCCAGTTATATGAAACAATACACAGAATGAAGCAAACCTGTTTCTGAGTTTAGACAGTTGGTACTGAGCTGACAGAGGGTTTTACTTAGTCCTGCAGTGGTTATACAGCAGCCTCTGTTGGGTGCGACAGGATGATGTGAATCACGATGTTATATATAGTCTACAAAACCAGAACACATAGATCATGTCACATCTCAAATACTGTTTTCTTTTACTCTGAAGAAGAGAAAGTGGCTTTCTGCCTCACTTATAAAGATTCTGTGGAAATAAATTTGAAGTCAAACCCAGAAGGAACCATGCTTCCAACAAAGAGGCCGCATTTTTCGTGTGAAGATCTAAAAATGGATTTCCTCCCAGACCAATGAAACACATGGTGTTTGGCTATTTCCATTTCTGACACTATAGATTCTTGTAATCAGGAAGTAGTTCTTAAGCAAACAGCATCACGTTAATGCAACCAAAATGAAGCTGTTGTCACAGTTTGTCATCTGTCAAGTCACACGACTCTGGAAGTGTCTTTAAACACTAAAGTTTGCCAGATGTGACATCACGGTGATATTTACACATCCGCATAATCTTTCTCTGAACAGCTGCATCAACCTTTAACCAACAGCGGAGCACCAAGAACGTTGTCTTTAATGCAGAGAAATCCACCAAGTTGCTGTTGGTTGTAAAGATGGACAGTATATTTAGAAGTGCAGTATATATATATATATATATATATATATATATATATATATATATAAGGAGTATAACAAAATTTGGTGCCACTAAATAAAAACTGGCGAAACAAAATTCAAAGACGCACGAAATAAAAGCACGAAATATAAAATGCGAAGGGGCACCGTGCACCACTGAGACTGATGATTTTTGACTCTACCGTAGCAAAACACTTACTTAAAAATGGAGGAAGACGAGGTTGAGGAATTAGCTGACGCTCCTTTGTCAAATAAATCGGTTGTGTGGACCTATTTTGGCTTCCTATGTAAATGACAGGAAAATGGTGAGAAGATTGCGGATAAAACAAAAACCGTGTGCAAAATATGCCGCTACAGTTTGCCATATACTGCGGCGAGTACAACTAGTTCACAGTTCAGACATTTATAGTTCTAGACTGGAGCTCCTAGGACTGCTATTTGTTTTCCTTTTCACTCAAGAATGTAGTTATCCTGATTATTACAACAACAAAGCACTTTTTTATTGAGATTTTCTGTTTGTATTTGCACTGTAGTCTAAATAAGGGGAAAAAACTACAATTTTTTTTTTCTTCAAAGAGCATTTATTTTGTACTGGTGCAGCATTATTTTTTGTCAGCCTGTCCTCAAACAAAAAACGACCACATAGGTCGTCTGTACACGCCCGTATTACGACCCAGTGTTACGTTTTGACGTATGCGACCTCTAGCGGTTGAGTAAATATCGACACTCTGGAGTCGCAGGTGAAACGTCATCATGAACAAACTTCTATCTAACACTATCCCTGTTCCTATCCCTAACCCTAACCTTAACCATAACCCTAAAAACGTGTTGGGAAAGTGAGAAAAAAGCCGTTTTGCGACGGAAAAGCCGTTTCGCCAATTAAATCCCGTAATGCGTTCATTTTCCCCGCAGGGACGCAAACGTTCATACGACCGCATAGGTCGTATTCCGGTGCACGGTGCAAACGACCGATGCGGTCGTATGAATTTGAGGACTTGTTGTTTTTTGTATGTCTGCAAAAGGCAGAAAATAAAGAAAATTAGATTTTTGCATAACTTCCTACTGTTGGGGATTTTCTTTAATCTTCATTTCATATCGTGAGTATTTCGTATCGTAAGCCCTGTTTCGTATTTCGTATCGTTTCGTGAGTTGACCATTTCGTTACACCCCTAATATATATATATATATATATATATATATATATATATATATATATATATATATATATATATATGTATGTATGTATGTATGAAGAGCTCATTTGCAAAAACAGGTATTTCCGTTTTCAGAAAACTCATTTTTTATTGTTTACTTGAGATAATAATAATAAAAACAGTAATAATTTATTTTTCTCTATTTTGTCATGTATTTTTCTACTGAGTCAAATCCACTCAACTTCAGTTTGATTGATATGAAAATCAAGTAAACAGTAAAATAAAAAGTTTTCTGAAAATTTATCAAAACGGAGTAATCTGTTTTTGCAAATGAACTCTTCATATATATATATACATAGTTGTCCTTGAACTACTAATCTGTGATGTGCAGCTCCATCGAGACATATATACAAATCTAAGCTTAAAATTGTGACGTTCAAAATCCCCTTATTCTGCATTGCTCTTTTGAAAATTTACCTAAAATAAACATCAGATTTACACCACATCCTGTACAAAAATCTGCTCTGTTCCTCATATCAACCAAGAAACTGAAAATATCTGTATTTATGTTAAGGCAACATCTGTTGGCACATGGTAATTCTAGTGTTTATAATTAATTTCACTTTTTGAAAATGAATAATTAAAAAATTTAAACTTTCCTTTTCCCTTAATTTACCATTTATTCATTTAACTGTGTCATACTGCAGAGAAGAAATTTCGGAGTTTCCTCTACTTCTAGCCATGGTTGTTCTGTTTCCATAGAGACTCGAGATTTTATACTGTAGTGAAAAATGAGCCAGAGTGAGCAAAAAAAATTAGAGGCAGCAAAAAAATGCCCAGAAACTGCTTGAGGGTTAATGGACGACTACAATGTTTTGTAGTTCCTATTAATACATTTGACTAACTCTGCAGATACAATGGTAAAACCGTACCATGGAGTTTTAAATGCTTTGTGAAAATGAAACAGGTCATTCAAGGATAAAGAAGAAGTCAGCCAGCTGGCATGTTGACCAATCAGCCACAGGGTTCACAACACAGTTTGGTTACAACATTGGCCTTGATGTTAGGATAACTCAATAAATTCAGTCAGTCATTGTCCTCCAAGATTAATACAGTGATTTATTATCTTTCCTGTCTACCTCTGTCAGGCCAAAAGTGCCATTTTCACATAAAAATCTGAACAGACTTTAAGGATGAACTGTTTCTATTTCTGACACTTACATGGTTCCAAGTGAGTAATGAGCCATAAGATTAGATGAAAGAAATAAGCAGTTAATGCCATGGCTGAGCATTTCCACAAGAGGTTAAAATCACAGTGACTTAATGATAGCCTCAAAAATTTAGAAAGCTGGGGTTTCGTACGCAACAAACATCAGGAACCAATGCTGTCGACTTTTAGCGTGGAGCTTTCTGTGTCATTATTCTTCTTCAGAATAGTTTTTTTTGGGGGGGTCAAACGGGTATGGATGAATAATTCCAATTATTAAAACTCGCCATAGTGTAACATCACAATCCAGCTGTTGCCATGTTTTTTTCTTCTAGAAAAAAGAAAAGCTTCATCATAAGGGCTGATAATTTACCAACAATCTGTAAAACTAGCTCAGCTTCAGCTCTGCTTTGTGTTTTTTTAAAAGAAGAGTTGAAATGCAGCTTTTCTTTTATTGAGTGCAACAGGCCTCTGACAAATTGACTGTGAATACTGCGGGTTTTGGTTTTTGTTTGGCGTCAGATTATTTATGCATTGTAGGTTTTAAGCGTTATTAATGCAGAAATATTGTTACATGTCATGGCTCTCAGGCATAATTGCCATGAGTCCTTGTTGTTCCAAAACACAAGTTGGCATACAGATTGAAAATTTTCTTTAGTCTGAATCACTCCATAAATGACACACTGCTGCGCTGTCTGTTTGGGTTTCTCACTGCCTTTTCCAAACCAACCACAAATTGAAAACAGAAGTCACATGGCTGATAAATGACTCAGTGACTGGACACAGTCAGCAAACCACCGTATCCCCCTGTGAAGCTGTCAGGCATTTTGGTTTGAGCATAAAAGAAAACTGTGATTATTTTTGCTCTTAAATTAGATGGGACTTCAGCTGCACTTAGGACACTGGGGAAAGTTACAAAAGAAGAGCCACTAAAAAAACAGAATGATGCAATCTATGAGGTCAATTGATCAGCCCTCAACAAGAGAAAATCTGAGTAAAACTTGTGTATGTTGGCAATGTTGATAAAATGCAAGAAAAACAGCAAGTGGTGCCTTTAGTTAAACACAGCAGGAGGAATCAAGGACTCTGGTGTCTTTGCATTATGTACCATCAAACTGTTTTTTAAAAGATGGACGAAAGATATTTTATATGCAACTGTACTCCATAAGCAATGTATCTTCAGTAACTGCAGTGTCATTGCTACCTGGTTATGCATGTCGAGTTTGACGTGCATGGATGCCTAAGCATGTGAATAGTGGCTTTGCTTTGCATTTTGTTACAAACTATTAGTCATTTTTGAAAGTTGTCATTGTCAGTCAACAATGACCACAGTTTTCCATGATCAGAAAAAAAGTTGTGGTTTAACAGCAATATTTTCTGAACTTCAAGTGGTTTTAGTTGCCTTTGAGTTAAGCTGCTGACCCTCCTACTATTCGGTTTGAACACACACCACCCAGTGACCAGTTCATTCTGCTCCAGAAAAGTTATTTTAAATTCGTGACTTTTCTTAAGACTCATAAAATGTCCTTCTGTTAAAAAAAATCCATAATTTAAACAAAAAAAGTTCATTCTCGTTGTATGTGGCTTCAAGTTTCCATATAGTTTTTGTAGGCTGTGTACTGGACCATGACTGGCTTTAAAAGCTAATTGTGAGGTCACAAATCATCTCTGACTAATATATTTCAAAGTGAGATTGAAGTAGAGCACAGAGACGCTACCCTCCTTCAGGACATGCCTTAAACTCTGCACATACATCATTCTGCACAGTGAAGGTCAAATATCTGTGCAACAATAACTAAAACCCATTTTAAGCTTCATTTAACCAACTTGCTGAAAGAAAAGACAGAGATATCAAAATGAGAAGAAAGACAGATGAGAGAGAAATGGAAAGCGTGCACAGATGGAACAGAGTGCGTCTACGAAACTGAAACATGGATTTTATTTTGTGATTTTTTTTGGTAATTCAGTCTGTGTCACATGCAAGCACTGTAGAACAAACCTTGATGCTGGCTCTGACAGACAGCAGCACGGACACGCAGAGCATCACAGCCTGCTTCATATGATGCTATGTAGATGTAGACTTTGGCCTCCAAAATTTCCCACATCTCAATCTAAACTCATGGAGGCCCCATCTCACAACTTCGAGGACTTAAACGCACATGTTACGGTTCCGAAAGCTTGCGACCACAGCAACAAAATTATTTTTGGTCTGGCGTCTCTCCGGAAAACACAGGTAACAGGCTCACAGGAATCGATCATTTATCTTCCCAAAATTCCTCTGAGTTTATTATACACAATTATTAAATCCTTATTGGTTTCAAACTCTCTGTTTCAGTGTCCTGTTTAGTTCACAGTGTTTACTCCACATAAAGTACATCTGTATGGCTCTTTTCACATTCACTCATCACTCACACCACAGGCATTAAATCATATAAACACGATTGCTGATGAAAATCTATGAGTCAGGCAGAGCAGAGTTCACGGACAAACTAATATATGAAAGCTTTATTCACGATATGTTGAGTCATGTTGTGTCAATTCATCCTAATAAAACAGCTGTAAGTTGGCATTAGCTAACATAATGCTAAATGCTAACTAACCTTGCAACTCCTGTAGCTTAAGTTATGTTGTGAGTTCAGTCATGCGTGCTGTTTTCTGAGCTCAACACAATCATGGTAAAGCAAAAGTTGATGCGATCCATCATAAGAGAGCGATACAACCAGAATGAATAAACAAGAGAGTGGCTGGTGTGTGCGTCTCTTCCTCATTCTGCTTCCTGTGATGTAGCATCGTGTGTTCCTCAGCTACAGCAGGTAAAGGTTGTGATCTAGATATAACGGGATAAAGTAAATACACAAAATATTGCATAACATTTGTGGAATAACTTTTTGACATTTCAGTGAAGATAATCCTTATTATACCTTTAAAGACCTGCTGCTTTTGTCTTAGTGATCCCTCATGACATGTCCAGAGGTCTATAGAGGCCCTGCATTGTTGGGTTGATGGCGATTCTACAGCACAAGGGAGTGGTGTAAGTGATGTAAATGTTTTGCCTCATCAGTGTATGTATTTTTAATGTAAACCATGGTACACTGAGGAAACTGTAGCTCATACTTGGCAGAGACAAGCCTTAGAACTAAAGCCATGCTACATTATTATTGTCTTTAAATCTGTGTAACTTTAGCTAACCCCTGGTTTGGCTCAGTAAACTCTTTTAGTTGCTCCCTGTTTCACATCCATCTGAGAAAAATCTGTGAGGCTGCGAGGTGAAGGGAAACCAGACGACATTTTTCCTCCCACACAAAGGAACTTCCTTTGTTTGGTAAGATTCAGGGGGAAATTCTGATCTTAGCTTGGATAAAGTACATCGCCTGATGCTATTTTAAGTATGTAAAATATTGAAAAGTATCTGACTAAAACTATAACTAAAACCTCCTGTTATAAATTAGATAATGTAAATGTCACAAGCTGACAGTAAATCAAGTGAAGACTGAGAGGTTTCACTGATTTCAAGTTGCTGCGCTTTGGGAATTAGCAAAATTGTTAACAGTAAAAGTGTCTGTGGCCTCTATTTTAAGCCATGGAAGCTTATGTAGAGGCTGAGGAAGGGGGTGTGGTTCGGATCAGAAACTGTGTCACAGCTTCCCCAATTTATTTTTTCCTCAATTCATACAGTCTTGGGTTGTGGCTCTAAAGTGTTTTGTAGCTTCCTGTCTCCTTTCCTTTCCTTTCCTTTCCTTTCCTTTCCTTTCCTTTCCTTTCCTTTCCTTTCCTTTCCTTTCCTCTCTAACCCTCCATACATTACCACTGAGGACATTGCAGGAGGGAGGCCACAGACTGTCTATTGAAATTTGCGCTGTTAGTTCCTCTGTGCAGTCACAGCTGTGACCACAGGGAGGTGAGACAAAAATGGATTGCAAGCGATGTGTTTATGCCTGTGCATGTGCTACACCCAGATGCACAGTCGTTCCTCCACTCTTTGCACGATGCACCTACACTTTGTATGTGGGTTAAGGGTTTCAGACGCTGTCATTCTGCAATTCACGCTTTCCAACGGCTGTCTGACATTTTTTACTTCTTAAATGTTCCTTAAGATGACATTTGTACATTATTATTCAGTGGCAATCTTGCTGTGTTTCAAATATACTACAAACTTTTGTGGTAAAACCTGATATTTTGTAAGAAGAATGAGGTTCAAGTATAGTTAAGAAAGAGATCAAACAGACAGATGAAATCATTATTAACACTTTCAGTGTCACGTTTTGAGCTTATACAGGCAGAGAAAAGCTTCTTCTTACTTAAAGATAGTGAGAGAAAGGAGATTATCTTAAAGATGAGCCAATGATGATAGAAATCTTCAGAGCTGTACTCTACTACTTCAGAGTGTTGTGTGTAACTACAGAAATGAGTAGACTCTTAATGGCGTCTTAAAGTAAAAGTTATGCCATGTAGGTGGTTACTACAGTCAGAAGGACTGATACCAAATATAGACACCATTTAGAAATTAAAAGATGCTCTATAAAAGTGCGATATAAAACATAGTAGGTATGCTCGAACATAAATAAAAACAGACTTGTACTGCTAATTCTCATGTAAATTAAAAACCACATGATGATCAGAATCCTTCACTGCAACTCATGCACCCGTCAAATATTAACGTCTACACTTTGGCTCTGCGTCTACCCTCAAATTAATGAATTAAATGAAATGCAGACTCTCTATTTCTGAAGGACGGTGTAGAGTGTTAGAGATTATTGTCAGACCAACCAATTTTTGCACTTCCTCTTTTTCCTTCCTGCCTGCGCTCTTCAATGCACAGTCTTTGCACACTGTAGCACCGTCTGGCTTTATTCATGCAGCCACACCGCTGAGTGCACCATGCACATGAAGCCTTACTTCACAGTTTTAAGAAGACTGTTTTGCAGGGTTTTTTTCCAACTCTCAAATCTCCAGCGTGAACTAACAGGCCTCATGTTGTGTTACTTAATCAACAAAGTCCACCTCCAGAGTTTCACAACATGTCTGTTGTCTGTGGCGGTGAAGCAACTGAAAACCACTGGAGGGCAGTGTGGCTTCATGTTGCACCACAACCGTTCCCCTTTTTTACACATTTCTCCCCTGACTTGTTTTTGGGAATAGCCAAGTGGCTGAATGCATTTCATACACACACAAACACGTGTACACACACATACACACCCGCTCAGTGTTGCGATTTGGACTCCTTTTGGTTCCTCTCTGCCGATGACTGACAGGTTCTTAACGAGAGCAGCCTAGAGCGTTTGCCCTCCAGGCCTGTACATCAACCATCAACATACAACGCACGCACACGCACTCATGCTCATGCACGCTCACTCCCATATTTATACGCACACACACGCGCATACCATCCACACACAAACATCCACTCTCCTTCTCTGCAGACATTCTCCGTCCCATTTCTGTGGCTCAATCAGTTTGTCCATTGCTGAGGGAATGTTTGACAGTCACTGGGAGACGCTTTGGGTTTAGTAGCATTATTATGTTTCTATGAGGCAGCCTTATCCAACACAGGAGGAACGTCAGCTGCACCATTGTTCAATAAGGTTCAATACAAACAATACCACACAATAGCACTAAGGGCCAGCTGGACTGCATGTGCATGGATGTGTGTGTGTCGGTGTGTAGTTTCTGTGAGGGCCTTCGATGATGAGGTGGCATAGCTGAGAAGGTGAAGATGGAAACCCAGAGCAGCACGTTTTCTCCCCCCCCAACTCCATCCACCCCTTCATGATTCATCCCTCCTCTCACCTCTCTCTTTTTTTTCTGTGGAGGAAAGAAAAGCCAATTAAAATACTATGTGGATGGATACGATGAAGAAAGACATACCTCCTCCATGACATTCTCTCTACCCCCCGTGCAGTGACAGATCTGGTGCATTCAAAAGGAGGTGAAAAAAAAAATGAGCGGGCGCCCGCCCTCCCGCTGCCATTAAATGTTGATGTATAATATCAAAAATATATGTATACGCCACGTGAAGATGAATGTATGAATCAAAATCGACAGCAGATCCACCCCACATACATACGTGTTCTATATGTGTTCATATGTGGGAGCAAGAGAGAGAGAGAGAGAGAGAGACAGGTTCCCATACGCCAAACAAATACCTGATGCAGCAGGAGGTGGAGGATGGATCCATTTTTACATTTCACACACACATGTACACACACACACACACACACCAATGGATTTATGTCTTCCATGTATATCTTTGCTACCTCTCTTCTCTTCCTCCCTTCCTGACCCAACATCAGGCCCTCCCAAGAGATCCTGCTTACTGCTGGCAGAATGGGCCAGTATAACACACACACACACACACACACACACACACACACACACACACACACACACACACACACACACACACACACACACACATGCTCTGTCTCTCTGTGGACACATGAACTGTCAGTCAATCCAACAGCAGCAGCTCAGCTCAGACCTCACTGTCTCTCTGTTGTGGGGGTCAGGGGCTGGTGATCTGTGTGAATGTGGGCCTGTACGGAGACAGACACCGGGGTCAAGGGGCTGCAAGAGTGTGAGGACCCCTCTGTTCAAGCCCACTAAATACTATATGCTGCTGATATTTACCTGCTTCAATATTGCAACAAAGCACCTCAGGGTGGTGTGTGTGTGTGTGTGTGTGTGTGTGTGTGTGTGTGTGTGTGTGTGTGTGTGTGTGTGTGTGTGCATCCCCTGCAGAAGGTGAACACCCTCTATTGCAAGTCAGCAGCAGCGCAGGTACACAAACATCACTATTAAACGTTTCTCCCCCTGTGAAGACATGCTGAAGGGACTTGGTTAACTGCAGTAAACAGAGCGTCCTTCAGTGAGAAAGTCCAGAGAGACAGCGGTAACACCAGTCACACGTATCACACACACACTAATACAAATCCAATTCTGGGCTTTGAGTGGTCATTTAGAAATCTGGACGGCAGTTCACTGACCCGTCACTAACAAGGCAGCGAGCCCGGCCTTTTAGGAGTAGCGCCTCTTATCTAGTGACCACACAGAGCCGGCTATCTCCTGACCGTGTTTGACCACCGGTTAAACTGATTAGCCCGTCTACTTACAGTAAGCAGAGACACAGTGATGAATGCTCAGATGCACATTTTTGGCTCAGCGTACTCTGATATGCGTAACGCAAGGTATCTTGTTTTCGTTTTTTTTGTTGGTATGCTTGCAGCAACCTAAAGGTGAATGTTTGCCAGTGTGATGACAGTTGAGCACTATAGCATTCAGAGAGGCAAACAATAGCACAGTCTGCCCACGACTATCTGTCCAGTCAGATTGGACAAATGGTCAACGGTGGAGAGATGCTGAGAGTGGACGTGTGATGGCCCAAGTGTCAGGGACTGGGGATTCACCCGTTTAATGAGAATCTATGGCCCGGACTGATAAAGGGCCTGACTGAGAGGCTGTGACAAGTCCTAATGCTCACATGTATAAATGATGTGGGTGGGCGGGTGGTTGAAGGGGGTGTCGGATGTGTGGCTGTGTGGACACAACCCTCACAGAGCAGGGGTGGTGTCTGGGAAGAGGAACAGGCCAGAAAATGATGAATAGGTGAATATAAAAAACCCAGAAAAAGAAGTGAGAGGAACAAAGAAATTAACAACAAAAAAAAGCAGAAGCATTGAAGAGGTAAAAATAAATCATAAAGTACCAGCGAAACTAGTCAGACATTAAAGGAACACAGTGGTGAGAGACGGCGAGAGAGATGGCGAGATGAGATACCTCAGTAAAACTACAGGTGGTTAGCTTAGCTTAGCACAAAGACGGGAAACAGGGTGAACAGAGTCAGTGGCAACAAATCCTACCATCAGCACTGAACAACACATTATTTCTAATCTAAACAGTGTGTTTTTTGTTTTTTTGAGGTGGTTGTGGTCCTGGTGGGCTTCTTCTCAGTCAGAACCAGGAACCAGCAGAGACTCCAAAAGGATCTTCTTTAAGAAACAGTCCAGCAGAAAACCTCCATATTACAACTAGAGGAAGGCTGCTGGTTTTTCACTTGGCTTTTGTGCAGATTAGTGATCTTCAGAAGTACTGGTAGACAAATTTCTTTACTTTAAGACATAGTCAGGTTTCCAATCTTGATGCGATGCTGCAGTAAACTAACCAGGCGCTGGATTTATCTTTCTACCTCCATCAGACAGATATGAAAGTGGTATCAATCTTCTGCTTTAGCTCAGACGTTTCCCAAAGTGATGATTTATTCCATTAAAACTTGATTTCAAGATGCAAAAATAAAGTGAATAAAAAGTATTTCTAAGCATAAATCTCAGTTTTATTTTGATTTGCATTGATGGAAGTGGCATTTGTACTCCGCTGCTTGGCGATTATTCAAAGGACTACACATCTGAAACAACATTTCCAAAAGTACACACATGCCTGCACACACATTTACACGCATACACACAGAGCCTTTGTTATGTTGAGAGCGTTTGTCTCTGTACGGCAGAGAGGGGTTAAAATCCGATTGAGTCGATATCACTGGAGAATAACACATTCAGCGTGCAGTCTGAGTGTGTGTACGGCTGTGTGCTTGTGTGTGTGTGTGTGTGTGTTTGTGTGTGAGCAACACAGAGCCCAGGGACTTCCTCCCTCTCCGTCTACAGCCCTCAGTTGAAATAGAATTGAATAGTCTGAATCCTCAATGGTAAATGTTCACAAAGTCAATACCAACTGTTAAGTCTCCCCTGCATTGGGGTTAAGGGCATTACCATTTCTGAGACTTGAGGAAAACACACACACATAGACACACACACACACGCAGTGAAGGCATACTCACCAGATGCCCCATGAGATGATAAAATATTTTTGAGTCTTTTGCAAAATGCTTACTGTACATTCTGCTTAAAAATTCCCTTTCACTGTAACATATTCATTGAAGGCTTGTTTTCATTTTTGTTCGCTAATCTCTGAACAATGATTCTGGTAGGCGTGTGGCGTTTTTAAAGTGACATCGGCGCCTGAGGGATGGCGAAATCACTGATCTGACTAAGCACCAAATCCACTTCAACTCAACAATGTTTAAGCACACAAGAGGCAAAAGGGAATTGTATTAATATTAAGTGCAGGAAATACATAATCACTGAAAGGATTTAAGGTTTAATGGAGTACTGGTGGTGTGTTTTACTCGGCTGGAGTCAGAGCTAAAATAATCCATGCTGTGTCACTTACAGGTTGGTTTGATAACATGGGTTATGAAAGTTTGAGCAGTTACATAACGGCATGAATTTTGTGGATAAACTGCAGTACTGTCAGCAAACCCCATAAAACGTCAGTTTGTGTCTCAGGACCACTAAACCAAATCAGTGAAATGCATATATATTTTTTTACTATTAATACTAAAACAGCTGTGGACTGTAGTTTTTATCTAACATCATACACAGTACAGTATATAGCAGTATATACTGTGTGTATCTATAATGCATTTGCTGGGGACTGGAGACTATTTCCAGTTCCTGATTTGGTTCTTTTCACATTATTTATAGAGGTGTATGTGAGATCAGCTAACGTGATTGTGCTCACGTAGGTGTATGGTGGCTTTGCACAAAAATAGAGGTTTACTGCATCAATGAATTTGTTTCTTTTGTTTTACATTTAGGTCCTCAATAACTTTTAGTGCATCAATCAGTTGGTGTTGTTCCTTTAAGTGCATCAGTGTCTCATAAAATCTACTGGACTGTCATGCACAATAACCTTGCAGTGCACATTTTCACATCCCCAGAATGTTCTGCCAAGTGAAGAACTGCAACATAAATTTAGTCCTCTCTGGGTATTTGCAAGCCTTCAAAATCCATCCAGTCGCTCTTTAGCTCGGGTCAGACGAGGGTTAGTCCTGTATGTGGTGGTGTTCGCACGGTGCTTCTGTGTGGAACCATGATAAGTTAGTTTGGGCAAATTTGCTACTCAGTGTGGTAGCTAGCTTTTACGAGTGGTGCAGCCTTTAATACGTCCTGCTGGTCATTAACGGTGGGCCAGCGTGGACCTTTTACCACGGCGCGGCGTCTCATTTGAACAGCGAGCCATAAAACCCCAGGCTCTGCCACTCAGTGTCATTTAAACCAGGACTGATTGGAACTATCTCTGGCCTTTGCTTTCCCACCTTCCTCCCCGCTTGCGTTCTTTCCTGGTCGGTTTATGAATAATGAATGAGGATATATGCAGGCTGGAGCTCAGATATTAATGGAGCTGAAAAACAGAAGGAGAACCATCCTTTGTGCTGCCAGCCATTCCTTCTATATGCCGCTGAAGCTGCCCCTGCCCGGTCGCCCCTTTTTCTTACCTTGCCTTTTCCTCCCTTATTCTTCCTTTCCTTCCTTCTGCTGCCAGTGGGCTGAGATGAGACAATGCTCAGTCTCTTGTTTCCTTCTTGCCTACAGTTATTCACTTCTCTCCCGGCTGTCACAGAGGGGGCAAAGGGTGGACAGTGACTATGAAATGATAGGGACTAACTTTCAAATTATAAAAAAAAAGACAAAAGTGTGGGAGATAAATGAAAACTTGACTTGGCTGGGTATGCAAGGTGGCTATTGTCTGTTCGACGAGCTCTCATTCATTCAAGGGCATAGCAGTGAGCTGTCTCCTTTGTTTGCCCCGGTCCTGTCTTTCTTCCAGCCCTTCCATGATCTGTCAACTCTGGCCAGAGAAGCCCCCGGCCAAACTGTGGCAGTCAAGGGCGAGAGGTACAGCACTGTTAGATGGAGGCCAGCGGAGTGAACACTGGCCTCAGCACACAACTGTACTCGATTGTTAACGCAGTGTTCTGCACTTTTAAAACTTTTTTTCAAATGAATTGATAATACTGTAATTTGATGTATCTCTTGCAAAAAAAACCTCAACTGTATTGCACTCTGTCAGACAGATTTGTCGAGAGCAACCGACAAAAGCTTGCTGAAACCGTGCGGCATGAGGGGGCTGGCAGTCAGTGAAGTCTGGCCCCAGGGCTGGCAGAGTCGCTGCCCATCCTTGGATGACTTGCCCAACTAGGCCAGAGGGCACAGATAATGGGCAGAGTCTTCTAACCCTTTATTTGTGCCAGAATGTCTCCACATTCAACAATGTCACATCCACACCTTATAAGGTCAGACAGAGACAGAGAATCACTATTCTGTGGTCCAGAAAACTGTGAATTGGCTTCTGATGGAAGGCGCTGGCAGGTAGGCCGCCCTCAACCTCTGACTCACAGCTTTATTGTCTTCTGTGTCCTCCGTGGACCAACTCTTATCCGTCACATATGTCCAATAATCTATTCATTTGAATGCTTTTATCATAAACTTTTTCAGTTCATTAGATGGCTACAGTAGCTTCCATTGAAGTCAGTCTTTTTCAAGTTGTTTTTCACCTGTCTAAGTGACAAGATAAAGCCATAATATGGTCCAGACTCCTTTCAAATGCAGCTCATTTGAACATTTTGTTCCAACAGAGAAAAAATAGCTGCAGTTCATAATGGGCAGGGTGGGATTAAACAGTTTTAAAACAACGGTCAGTGGATCCAATTACTCTGTCTGCCACTCTGTTAACATTTCATCAATATACTCTTGCATTTTCACAGTCATTGCTTTTTTCATGCACACGCACTGCACAATTTTTAACTTTGCACAACTTGCTAATAGGACTTGCAAGTTGGCAGCGCTGTTTTGCTGTCCACATACTCCAAAGACTCATATAAATATATTTCTACCACGAAGCAAGGTTTTGATCTTGGAAGTGAAGCAGAGTGTCAGTGAAATAGCGTTAAAAAGGAGTATAGTTCAAAAAGTTTAAAATTTAACTTTTTGTGCTTGCTTGGGTGAGCGTTTCAGCTAATTACGCACAAATCCCTCACGCTCACAGCTCCAATCCACCGGCACCGCTGTCTCGGCAGAGGACAAAGAAAACAAAGGAGACTGACAAACAAACAGTGAGTGAAAAAAAATATAAAAGAGAGGAAGCTTTCTTTCCATATAGGAGCTGAGCTGAGGCGACAGTGGCGTTTAATCAGTTGGTTTTTCCAGCACCGTCAGCGTGAGCAGCCTCGGTGGTGCAGCCCTCTGATCAGTGCTGGGAGAGGAGCTCCCCACCGAGCTGCTGCCGCCCCTGAACCACAGGTCAGTCCTTGGTGAGTAGGTTTCATTCTGCTGTCGCCTTCATAGTATCATCTCCTTCTCTCATTAAGATACAGTGTGTGTCTATGTGTGTGTGTGTGTGTGTGTGTGTGTGTGTGTGTGTGTGTGTGTGTGTGTGTGTGTGTACACGCATGTATTTATGGGCTTGTGTTTGTTTCTGTGTGTGTGTGCGTGGAGTAAATGCACCCCAGGACTAGCCTAAAGGGGATGTGGATTCCCGGCCTCCGCTGAGATACAGCACCACAGCTAGGATTTCTACCAGTGGGGGGGTGGAGCCTGTGTGGGTGTGTGTGTACGTGTGCGCGTGTAGATGTGTGTTAGACGGAGATGCAAGACGCATCAAGTGACTCGGTGCCTCGGGGTCAGACACACACACATGCAGAGAAGGAGCTGGTGCTGCGGCAGGGTAAACAAGCGCAGGCTGTTAGATCTCATCAGCCTCATCACATGCTTTATTATGCTGATTTGGGAGTATACTGTAAACTAATCAGGAATCCAGGAGTCACAGGGGGGCGCTCGGCTTAAAGGTTAGGTGTACAGAGAGAGGAAAACTTGCTCTGCATCTAAACTCTTAACTTTTTTTTAATCTCCTTATTTCCCTGTTCTGCTCACAAAGCTCCGGTGCCACGACGCAGGGAAAACTTGTAGCTGAAAGGTTGTAACCTTTCACCCAGGTTTGAAAGGTCCACTTCATGTCTGCCTTGGTTCATTTCAGAGGTGTGGTGATTGACTGGCACCGGGGAGCCTGCTGTGGACTGGGATTTTGAATTGAAGTCAGGACTCTGCCTGTCTGTCGCTATATGCTAATATTGGCCTTTAAACAAACTCACAAAATACACTTCCAGCCTCGTGTTTGTTCACTTGCATAAATGCATATGATTCTTATTCCACGCCGAACATCTATTCTGACTTACACAACAACGTGGCAGCGAAATGCTATCAAGTTCACAACGTCTATTAATTTTGAGGCATCTGAATAACATCTCAGTGTTTGTTAGACCTGGCTTCTCGCCTAATAAAAAATCAATTAAAAAGTCTCCTCTCGCTTTTTGGATGTGACTTTCTAGACATTTCTGTTTATGATTTCCTTTGATAATATGTCTCTCAATTCAGCGTCCTCTAAACCGGGCTGTGAAAGAAGTTGCACACAATTTTAATTTGGCTTTCAGTCCATCCACGCTCTCGACTCGGTGACGGCGCATTTAACAAGCAGACGGAAAGAACACACTCTCACTGAAATGTGGCAGATTAGCAAGTTAGAAACCGAGCAGCAAACAAGCAGGCAGACTGGTGAGAAAAAAGCTGGTGAGAAGCAGGAGAGGGTTTTTTTTCTGGTCATGGTGACAGAGCTGAGACAAGAGTATTAATTAAGAGTTTGTGGTAAATGCAAGGATGGACTGGGACACAGAAGCAGCTCCTGGTAATGCTGTCACCACCGTCAACCACTGTGTGAATTTAAAAAATATACAGCCTGCAAAGTGGACTCCATTACATTTAATCATGACAAAAAATGTAAGAAATGCAGAAATAGGTTCTAAATAGAACGTAAATAAAGTGTGAGTGTAAGTAGAGGCAAAGCAAAGTTAATGGAGCAGTAAAGTAAATGGTTAAGAACTGATATTGCCTTTTAAACCAATCATGAGCTTCATTATGCTCTAAATCGCAAAAAAAATGTTTCAGTGTTTTACAGACTTCACTAAAAGTCAAATTCAGAATGGCATTTAGTCAAGTAAAGCTGTTACTTACACACATTTAAAACCACAGCCGTTGACCCAAAGTTCTTTCCACTGAGATGAAAGATTAACATTAAAAATTGAAATGTTAAGGTCAAGCCCTTACAATAAGAGAATCCTTAAAAAATCCAATGATTCCCTTTGAGCAAACACTTGGTGAGAGTGACGATGAAGAACTCCTTTTTAACAGGATGAGGTCTCCAGCAGAACCAGGTGCAGAGAGGGCAGCCATCTGCCTCGACCGGTTGGGGTGACGGGAGAGCAAGAGGAGAAACGTGAGCAGTGACAGACAGACAACAAACAAGAGAACAATGAACACTGGGCACATTGGTGAGGCCAGTGACTGCAGATCACAAAATAGAACTCTTCAGCTAAAGACACCTGCAGACATCATTAACACAACTGCATTAACAGAATAGTCAAGACAGAGCAAAATGAAAAAAGGAAGTAGAACTGTAAAAAAGAAAGGTAGAAAATCAGGTGCATAAACTGAATAAAACTATATAAACTGAATAACTATATAAAAGATGGATGTAGGGACTGTGACGTCACTCATTGTTTCGTGGACCTGTCAATCATTAGATAACATGTCCTTAAGCATAACTAGCTATATTGTGTGTTTTAATCTAAACGATACCATGATTTACAAAATAAACACCATAACACATTGAATGAGGCTTGAAGCTACTGACAAAAACCATAAACTTAATAGAAAAATGTTAATTGAGGGAACAAATCAAATGAAAAATAGGGTACCAGTAATTTTCTCATAGACTTCTAAACAACCTGACCTTCTCTGACAAACAGAGGAGTCGCCCCCTGCTGGCTGTTAGAAAAAATGCAGGTTCATGGCATCACATTTCTGACCCGGAAACTTTACATCCATGCTTTATAAACACTCTATTGTAAAACTATCCAACTCATCAATACATAAAATAAGTAAACATGCCCTAAAATCAATAGTTTATCGAAATGAGAGGCCACAAATGAAAAAAGATAAGAAAACTCTGGAATAAAATAGCTCCATTAAATCACATTTAGACAACATAATAGTGTTCAAAATAAAACATACCACTGGACATTATATCACATCAAAACAACAAAGAACACATAATAAAAATCTATGTACCAGACCTTAGAACACACTGTAAACAAAATGAGATCAGGCAATACCTCTCCATGCTGCTAAGTGAGAACCTTCAGTAGCTGTATATATATATATACAACACACATAGTCCCATTCAGGCAAACATGTTGCATTTTATCAATTACAAACTGTGTTGACTCCTCCACTGCCTGTTCTACATCCACTGGCCTTCATGGTGACAAAATGTTCAACAAGCATTTCCTTCTGGATCTGAGGTCTTCCACCACAGAAAGCTCAGTTTATATTTGTATAAGTGTCTAAATCTCTCCTGTCCACAGGTGTTCAGACTCACTCTTCTATTTCATCTGTGGTTCAGTTCCTTTAAGAGTCAAGAGTAGCTCAGCCTCCCGTCAGATTCTGTTTTCAGAGAATTTTAGCAGAATTTCAGAAGTCCAAACTTCAAAGCTGTGAGCTAAATACTCTCAAAAACCACACTGGTGGTATCATTAGCTCTTGAATGACGTTACTGGCTTTGTGTGGTTTCCCTGATGTGAAGCCACAGTGCCCTCAAAGGGTCAGATTTTTTTTAGTAAATAAACTAATCGAGGAATACCAACTTTACCAGATTCTATGTTGATATGATATTGATGGATATAAAAAGCAGCTCTATATCACATTTTACCACATATTTACTTGACATTACAATTTAACTGGTGCTATTGCTCACTATATGTGAATATTTAAATTGTAGGCCACTTCATACATTTACTCCACTATATTTAACTGTGGTAGTTATTAGTAGCTTTCCATCGTGAGATCCTGCATGAAAAACACAACAAGTTAATGCAATAAAACACAGTACTTCTGATTGAACCAGCGGAGCCTGATGTTTTCTTTGTTACAGACTGAAGTGTCTGGTTGAGGCCCCTTGTCATGTTTCAGATATCTATGAGTTTTTTGGCAGTGCTTACAAGACGTCCCCCACAGACTTCTCAGTTGAATTTAAATAATTGTTATCTCCCAAGGAAGTCCACTTGTTTAGTATTTCTTAAGAACAAGACCCTACCCTTAGGGGGGTCTGACTCCGACTGTATGTTGGAGTAAACAGCTCAGTCTTACTACCAACTTGTCACAAACGTTTCATCATGCGCCATTGGAGTAACCTTTAAATGCACTGGATACACTTTAGCATCATTTTAAAATGTAGAGGTTAGTTTGATAGACCTTATTAGTGGTACTAGTTTAATAGAGGATGAATCCATAGCCAAATGTTCTCTACTGGTGTTGCACTGTCGCTGCTTTTTGGTTACCAAGACGTTTGTGTTGTAGCATGGCTAATGTTGTGAAACGGTGCATTTCAACTAAAACATGGCCTTTGTCTGATCCTATGCATAAATAATAGCCCCACACAAGACAGAAATCTAAGTTTTCTGGGTGAAAGTCCTGCAGCTTACACCCCCAAACCTGCTTGTGAGGATCTTTTTATGTAATAAAAGCATACATCCATGGGCACAGAATATTACCACGGGCGGGCACCAACACCAAACACAACACAAAATGTGTGTGAAACTTGTGCCATAAAACAGCAGCATTTGATGCCCTTGGGAAAAAGAATGTGCTGGCCGAAACTACCAAACTGTTTACAAAACAGTTTAATCTTGCAACATTTCCATAAGCTACTGTGGTAAAATGCTGCTCATGTATTTGTGCATCAATATTAACAATCTAATCATGTCAAATAACACCATATCACAGACATTACTGCTCTGCACAATAGATTCTTTAGTTACTTTCGGTATCATAAGCTGATAACTCCTCTGTCCCTTTGCTTCATTAGAATGCAGAGCGTTTATGTGGTCTGAGTTTCCTCTGTGTCTCACCTCTAAATGAACACTGTCAGTGGGATTTGAATCACCCAGACAGTGTTTGTGTCAACATGTACAGCATACTTCCACGCTGCGGTGATGCACTCATGTGGCCAGATGGAGAAAGCATCAGTTTTAATCTGCACCTGCGTGCATTGGAGCACCCTGATATAATAAGCTGTCTCCAGTGTGTTCATGTAGGCTGTCATCATGAGATTGTGTTTGTGTTGAACCAGAGCAGATCCTCGGCTCCCCTCCTCTGACACAGGAGGCTGTCTGTCGTTTAGGACTCGTAAACAAGGTGCATGTTGCGAGTGGAAGGGTCCTGCTGCTTCGGTGTCTCCTGTCTGCTGTCAGAGAGCATGCAACACAGTGGAGCGGCACACGAGGACGAGATGGGAAAAGATGGAAGAGGACGAGACGGAAGGAGACATATGAGGAGAGGAGGAGAACAAGACAGAGGAGGGAATGACAGCAACAAGGAGACGAAAGAGACGAGGAAACCGAAAAGAAGGAGAGAAAACAGGACAAATGGAGAACAGGACAAAACAGAATGACAGGCAACAAATTGGAAGAGGACAGAATCGAACGTGAGACAGTAAATCCTTAGAGGACATAAAAGAACAAACAGACAAGGACATGACAGAAGCAAGGACAGGGGGATAAGAACAGGGCTGTGAATAATGACTTTCAATAAATCAAGTAATCTCTCGGTCTATAAGATGTCACATCTTGAAAATGTCCATCACAATTCCCTGAGTGACAGAGGAATAGAAAAGAGGACAGGACAGGGCAGAAGGAGGCACGAAAGAAGGGGCAGGATGAGGCAAAAAGGGCCAGTATAGAACAAGGCGAAAATGAAACGTAGGAGCAAAAAGAGACAGAAAGATGGGACAGAAAAAGAGAAGGGACAATGAGAGGACAGAAAGAAGAGAAGACAACTAAACAAGAGGACATATGAGAGAGGATGAAACAGAATAAAAACCACACAGAGGACAAAAGAAAACTAAAAATGCTGAAAAATAAATTCAAAAGAAGAGAACAAAGACAAAAAAGACAAGAAGGACACAATGCATAGAACTGAACTCAGGGATACAAGACAGGACAGAAGACAAATCAGTAGTGGACAGGACAAAAGAAGTCAAAACAGAGGAGAACATCACAAGAACAAGGTGACAAAAAAGAGCAGGAGTGGACAAAAATGAAAAAACAAAACAGGAAAGAGCAACAGACAGTTTAAAGTGAAGGTAAGAAAACAGAAAAGAAAAGAAAAGTTCAGAAGACAGAAGAGGATATGATGGAGGAGAACAAACAGGACAGAACAAACAAAGACAAAGCAGATGAAGAGGTTAAACCAAAAGATGAAAGAACAAAACTAAGACAGAAAAGACAGAAAGGGACAGAAACAAGGAGGAAAGACGGAAGACAAGAAACTAAATATTGAAGAGAACAAAAGAATTCCAGGGAATACATACCAGGACATAGCAAGAAGAAGAAAGAAAATATGGACAGAAGAGGACAAACTGAGAAGAAAATAAGAGACAGATCGAGACAAGTAGACACAACTGATGGTGAAAGAAAAGGACAAAATGGAATAAAAAGACAGAGGACATGACAACAACATAGAGAGGAGCATAACAAAACAAGATGAATACAAAGAGGAAAGAAGATGTTGGACGAGGACACAGATGTCCACTAAATCCAGTCAAACAGGGAAGCCGTGAGCTGAGCAGGACGTCAGGAGACAGGTGAGGACGGCGGACGTCCTCCTGTGATGACCTGCCAGCTGACTGCACAACCTCCCCACACATCTTCTCTGTGTGAATTCTATTTAAAAGTGCTTTTGTTTTGGTGTGTGCGCTCATATATGTGTACAAAAAAAACATTTTGGTGAGCCTCCACACACACACACACACACACACACACACACACACACACACACACACACACACACACACACACACACACACACACACACACACACACACACACACACACACACACACACACACTGCTCACCTGGAGGTGGTGGGTGGGAGTGGGAGGATGGGGTCTGTGTTTAGCTGTGGGCCCTGCAGACAGGGCGATCAAAGGCTCCTCAGTCTTTGTCTGCTAACGTTGAATAGACAATAGTAAAGAGGGCCCGCTTTGATTTCAGCTCACTTTTATTGATCACAGAAGAGCAGGGATTGAAATATGAGAGACAACCCTGAACTGGATTCTTCTTTAGCTATTGATTATATCCAGAACAGACGGCATTTCACGATGATCCAAGTTTTTATTTTATCCTCTTTCTTTTTTTCCCCTGAACCATGAAAAAGTGTGTCTGGCTCCTTGCCTGTCTTTCAGGTGCAGCTCGTAATACACTGACTCCCCTTATTTTACCAGACAATGCCTTGTCTTAAGTCTCATTCTTGAACTGCTTCTTAAAGTTGACATCCAAAACTTATCTCGGATGTGCTGACAGAAACCTCCCCCACTCCACACTTCCCCGTGTGCTCTTTCATCCATCCTCTCCTCCCGCCTCGGCAACCTTTAAACCCGAGTTTTAGGAGGACGTTTTGTTTCCATAACTTCAGAGGCGGTACAGTGGGTGTACTCGGGAGGCAGGGGGACCGGGTGCAGGCGTGGAGGGAGACGACCGTGGGAACATGGAAGCACGGCCAGGTACAACACCCCCCCCTTTTCCCTTCCACGCGGCCATGCACAGCTGCTCTCAGCTCATCTCACTGCATTTAAATCAGATGCAAACTGCTCAGCCTAAATTTGAGACAGGCGATCGGTTTATTGTCCCGGGTTTTACTGTTAGAAGGTGAGACACAGAACAGCCTGTGAGCTTAAATGTAACTTTGCTGGTGTTAAAATAAAAAAACAAGTCAGTCTTTAATTAGAGACGAGCTGCAGTGTTACATAATGCTGCACGAGTTTTAACGAATGACAGATCAAAACCGCAAGCTTGTGTTTTGTTCAGAAGATTTAAGTAATATTGTTGTATTTTGAAGTGAAGTACTTCCTGAATTATTTCTTAAACCTCAGAAGAATCGTTGCAGCACATCTCTTGATACACACTTTTCTTTATTTCGCAGCAGATATAAGGACTCTGACTGAGTGAGTGAGTGTGTGTACAGCCGACAAAGTCCCTTCATCTTTAAAAGTGACTCTTAAGGGCCTGTTTAAGTTGAGCTGACAGATGTGGTTATTTGGGGACAGCTCATTGGCAAGTTTATGGCCAGAGTGCTTATTTTACTAGAGCCCAGCACATGTGCTTGTGACAGTGAGGGAAATCCTTTTGGAAGTCTGGCATACGGTTGAAATATAAGAGACTTAAGAGGTCAACCCCTGGATGACATTTATCGCTAAAAAACAAAACAAAACAAAAATGCTGGGAGCTTTATCCAACAACACAACACGATGAACCTTCACTTGAACAACGTGCACGTAAAACCAAAATGTGATTTTAATTCTTCTGAACAAAACTGCTAATGTTTGATTTGGCTTGCATATGCTCTTAAATGTCTCAATGACCACATTCGCACTATGAAAAATCACTCCTCCTGCAGCGTTGAAGTAAAGGATTAATGGGTTTAAAGCTCCAAATGGGTGCTAGTGGAGTGATCCAACAAATTCACTGTAGAAAAGTTTAAACTGCTATTATATTGTGTTATGCTTTGCAACAACACCAGACAAAACAGTGCAAAACTTTTAGGCACGAAACAAAAATAATGACATTGTTTTTATCAGTTAACTTCATGGCAGACTTGCACACAGTTCTTTTAGGTACATAAACATGTAGGTTGTTCCAGCATCTTGGAGAAGTTGCCGCAGGTCCTCTGTGGATTCAGGCTGCCACAGTGTCTTCTGTCTCTTTTTGTGATCCCAGACTGACTCCTTAATGCTGCGATCAAGAATCCATTGTGATCCTGATCCATCTGCTGCAGGACTCTTTGTTCTTCTTGCCGCTGAAGATACTTCTTTACAGTTCCGGTTGTGTGTTCGGGTGGTTGTCACAGTGCAGACTGATCGGTCAGACGCCTCATTGCTGGTTTTGCATGGTGGATATGAATGCAAACATCTGACGTGCTTAAGAGTATTGCACAGTACGGTAAGTTTACATATTATCCTACTGTGTAAAATACGAGTGTGCATGATTTTGGGACGTTTATGTTCCTTCTTTCCCTGTGTTGAAATACATGGAGAGACACACACACTGTGCACACTGAGCTGACATCTTTCTCTGTTTACAGTCTGAAGTCTGGTCAACACAGAGGGGGAGGAGACGCAGCGATGGAGTCTCACATAGGAAGTAAAAAACCAGCAGTGCGTGTGTGTGTGTGCATGTGTGTGTGTGTTGGGGAGGACTCTCTACATCTGACACACCCCCGCCCACCTGTAAAGCGATTCTCTGAGGATCGGGTTTCTTTTGAACATGTTTAAGACGACATTTGTTCCCAATAGTTTACAGTTTGTGAAAACGCCTGTTCCGGAAGGCTGGACCGATGCTTCCGAGTTAAGTTTTGCGGGGCAGCATTTTATAAAGCTCCTGTAGGCCTGCTGGATGGACGAGGGAGAAGCAGTGCGTGCCTTTTAAGAGCCCCTGACGGGTTTAGTGAGCCACTTGGCTTTTTATTTTGGCTCAGCTCACTGCAGGCTGCTTGTACTTTACTGTGCCCCCTCTGTGCTGGCCCGGTGGTTGCAGATTAAGGACGTGCAGAGCAAGAGTCACTCATTACACCAGTGTTTGTGCGTGTACACATGCTTATTATGTGCGGTGTTTACTGTGTGTGTGTGCCTGCCTCCACATATGTTAGTGTGTCAGGAGCTGTGCTGATGAGTGACGCCAGTTGCGGCCTGCTGGGTGCAGCTTCCAACTGATAAATGACTGCAGGGACTGTCTTTCTTTACCTGAACCTCACAACATTTTCCCTGGAGAGCAGCCGCTGACAAATATTCTAACCTGAAAACCGAGCAGGCATACAAGACAACTGTTTCATTCTAAATATGAGTTTAACCTGTTTAAAGTTACCGAAGTTCAAACAATAGCAGCTTTCAAATGATGAACAGGACTGTGCTGCTGTTCCCGCTTGTGTTTGGAGACTGTCCCTGGTGATTCTTCTCTCCCAGCAAACTAATATGTTTGAAGCTCAGGCTGCCATTGCCAAGCATGCGCCACAAGCTATTTCAAATGTGCAAAAAATATTGATATTCCGAGCTTCTAAAAACAAAACAAACAAACAGGGGGGGGAAAAAATCCAAGTCAATGTCCCCTGGAACGGCCCCGTTTTTATGCCTCAGAACACTCAGATATCACCTGGGACAAATGATGAGCTGAGAGATTATTTTATTTCTTCTGCGCTCTTTCTTTAATGTACACATAGACACAACGCATACAGCGCTGCTTATAAAGTAGCTTGAAACCATGATATGTTCAAGCTCACACGCTATTTATGGAAGAGGTGCAGGCCTTCCTCTTTTTCTGAATTCTTGTTCTCACGGAGTTCATGTGTGGTTACCCGCAATTTCACACAAATGTCAAAGGTTTCCGCCAGCAGAAGTTTAGTTTAACATTTTGTCACTATCTTCACACTGACACATTGAATCATTTACAGTTGAAAAAATATGAGATATGAAAATGTAAACGTTTTCTTTGCAAGTTTGGGATTTGATTATTTATATTTTATCTCCTGACTAATAAAGAAGTGACGGTACATTCAGTTTTCTCCCCCTAAATATGTTCAGATATTGGATATTAATTACTTTTAATTCGGATAAAAGATCTGAGCATACGTTTGACAAAGCCTCTATCTGCTATAAGGTTTACACACATTTAGTTAAAGCGACACACTAGTGGAACACAAGTGCAGTGAGGATGTTTCACCACAAGATGGACTTAGGGATGCATGGATCTAATGTGCATGGCAAACAACAGAGAAAAAAAACACTGCATGCTGTGTAACCTTTTACAAAAAAAAAATGTTTTAACGTTACACACGGAATGCAGAGCCAGTTTCTAGCAATGTATAAATATGTCTATACTTTGAAGCAGGAGCCTGTGAGGGTGGGGCCGTCAATGCTGGGAAACGCCAAACAACTTGTGTATTAATTCCAGATATTTACTTTTGTTTGTTTTCACTGTGTTCAGGGCTCCATGGGAGCAATTTTTGCTGTGATGAAACTGAACAGCAGTCTCTGTGGAGTTCATTACGGGGAGAGAGCCAGTGCCCACCCCCACCGCTCCCCGGCCAAGAGGGATTTGGCGGACCCAGAGGGATGGCTTAGTTGGGTGGGGGGTGGCGGTGGAGGGAACTTACAGAATGGAGTGAGGGTGTGGCAGGAGGGGGGCACCCATGGGACGCATGGAGGAAGGAGACCATAAACACTCAGCTAATGACCTCAAACACACAAACAAGACAGCAGAAATTAACAGAACGGCACAAACGAAGAAACTCACTTCTGGGGCAAATGGCAGAAGAGTTTCTTTCCTCACACTTTGAGGAAAAAAAGCGGCTGTGTGCGTTTATGAAAGGGAGCTACTGCTGTGTTGTAAAGTACTGCAAGCCTAAGAACAGGAGAGAGTTAGAAAAAAAAAAGATTTGCATCTGAAATCTTGAGTCCTGTGACAGAGGAATACCATCCTGCCAGGACACATAACCTCTTTACTGTGCCGGTTAATTTGAGACTAAACATTGACTGGCAGTGCACTGAGCATGTGTTTCAAAGTCTCATATTTAAGACACGACTGAGTGAGGTAATCAGCTGAGAGTAGACTGTAATGCTTCCATATGCCATCTTCCTCTTGTTGCTGTTAGCATTTACTGTTTTTGACAGGTCACATGCACAAATGAAATTTGAGGTTTGGAAAAGAGAATTCCTCCTGTTATGTGCGGTGAAACTCAAAGTATCTTTAAAAAAAAAAATTCGGTCTTTTAGCATTTTGCAGAAAGAGGAAATACAACTTCTTTTTGGGTCTGTGAATATCGGATCTTTATTTCGACTTAACCATACATTTATACATGTGCACCCAAACTCTCTGTAGCCACAAAGTGCTGCTTCTCTGGACTGGAATCACGAGTTTAGTCAAATGTCAGTAATTATTAGTTATTACTCCACCAAGGAACATGGCGGAGTTATGCAACGATCAGTGTATGTTTGTCTGTCTTTCTGTGTGAAACATTTCTCAAAAAAACGACTAACAGATTAGGATGAAATTTATAGGGAAGGTCAGAAATGACACAAGGACTGACTGATTAGATTTTGGCAGTGATGCAGCTTATAGTCTGCATCCATCCATCCATTCATCCATTCTCCATACACGGCTTTATCCTCACTAGGGTTGCAGGGGGTGCTGGAGTCTATCCCAGCTGACTTGGGCGAAGGCAGGGGACACCCTGGACAGGTCGCCAGTCTGTCACAAGTCTGCATCCATGGATGCATCCATAATAAAGGTTTCTGTGTCATTGTGAGATAGCAGCACGGCGTCACTGTAACCATGACAACAAGTCAACACTACATCAGCTGCCTGCTGACGATCACGATTGCGATCCTACAAAAATCCACCACCGCGAGCTCATTTTTCCAAATTGAGATTATCCAAGATTTTTCAAGATTCCAGTCCCAACTGTGACAAATGTCAAAGTCCAAATTCTTCACTAATCCATATGTTCTGGACATGTCCCAGCCTTGAAAAGTTCTGGAGAAATATATTTCAGACCCTCTCACTGACCCTATCACTGTCATATAACCTGATCCACTCTTGGCCCTTTTTGGTGTCATGAAAGACGGGGGGCTGCCCAAAACCAAACGCGCTGCCCTGTCATTTGCTCTTCTTTTGGCGCACAGGTCTGTTCTGCTCAGGTGGAAAGGAACATATCTTCCCACACACTCCCAATGGTTACAGGACCTCATGTCTTGCCTCAAGTTAGAAAAAATACGCTGCTCTATTCGTAAATCAGATCAAAAGTTTTATAGGATATGGGCCCCGCTTCTTGCTTATTTTCAAAGACCTGATGTTATAATTGAACCGTGATACTCCCAACGCTGCCCTTGACATTCCAGCAGTAAGATCCACAGACCATGTAACTACTGTACCTTATAGCAGTTGTCCTACTGTGATTTCCTACTACGTCTATACCAGTTAATCGTTTCAGTCATATGTGTATTATTTGCATTCCCTCATACATATACTTGTGGCTATGTGTATTTTTATTTTATTTTTGTTTGTTTGGTTTTTGTGTGTTTGTTTTTCTTTAAGTAGAGGGGTGGGGTGGATTTGAACATGCAATGCTGTGATTACCTCTAAAGACTATCCTGTACACTTGTCATTACCTGTGTAAAAATCAATAAAAAGAATTTGGGGGGAAAAAAAGAAAAAAAATCCACCACTGCGGACTTATACGTCGGAAATCATACAACGACTGAGCAGCCATGGCAGAGTATTGTGCTCTGTGAGTGCTTTTCTTGTTTAATTTGTTCTGAAGTCAGATCAGATGCAGAATGAGGTACAGGTTTATAGATCTGTCATGTTTTATATACATAGCAACTGTTTAATTGCATTTTCCAGCTTCCCTACTTTCAGTCAAACAATAATTTTCCAAATTTCTCATTTTCATATTCAGACTTATTTGTAGTATATTAGGGCTAAAACATAGGTCGTTGATATTTTAAGTTTTTATTAAAAACCTTAAAATCCATCCATCCATTATCTATACACCACTTAATCCTCATTAGGGTCACAGGGAGCTGGACTCTATACCAGGATGAAGGCAGGGGACACCTGGACAGGTCACCAGTCTATCACAGGACTACACATATGGCGATTTTCCACTAGCAGCTACTCGGCTCAACTCGGCTCGACTCTACTCGATTTGTGAGGTTTTCCATTAGGATGTAGTACCTAGTACCTTCTTTCCCGGGGTTCTAAGTGAGCTGAGTCAAGCCGATAATGTGACGTCTACAGAGTGCAGGCCACTGATTGGAAAGGGATTAACGACACACGAGAGTGACACCTTAACGAAAAACAAACCCGTTATTAAAAAAAAAAAAAAACTGGCAACAGCGGCGCTTTCTCTGACTTTCTTCTTTTACTCTGAATCTGACAAAAAGCCACAAACTGAGCAGCAGGTATGCCATCGCCTTGATGTCCTCCATTGTTGTGTTGCGTTTGTGTTGCACACAAATGACGTTTAGGGACTTCTGGGCGGCCGTGCTATGACAACGATGAGGTGGTACTCAACTGTAATTTAAAACGACCTAAGCCGAGTTGAAAAGCGCCTTTAGAGACAAACAATCACACTCACATTCACCCTTACAGACAATTTTGAATAATCAATTAACCTCAGCATGTTTTTGGACTGTGGGAGGAAGTCGGAGTATCCGGAGAAAACCCACGCATGCACAGGGAGAACATGCAAACTCCATGCAGAAAGATCCCAGGCCCAGGCTGGTGTGTGAACCAGAGATCTTCTAGGTATGAGGTATCAGTGCTCTTTTAATAGAAAAATAAAGGCAAACATATATATATATATATTTTAAAAGAATTTAAAATAACTGCACAAAAGCACAATTATTTGTTTATTAGACGCACAAAGTTGGAGAAGAGGAAGATGTCTCAGACAACCTATTTTATAAATAGGTCTTTTATTGTGGGCAGTCTAAGGCACACCTGTGCACTAATCATGGTGTCTAATCAGCATCTTGATATGGCACACCTGTGAGGTGGGATGGATTATCTCAGCAAAGGAGAAGTGCTCACTATCACAGATTTAGACAGATTTGTGAACAATATTTGAGAGAAATGGTGATATTGTGTATGTGGAAAAAGTTTTAGATCTTTGAGTTCATCTCATAAAAAATGGGAGCAAAAACAAAAGTGTTGCATTTATATTTTTGTTGAGTGTAAATTCTTTCTGAAAAAAAATGCAAGAAGAGAGAAGTGTGTGAGTGCTTGTTCCATTTCTTTTGTGAATTTATAATTTTTTTGCTTTTGACCAAACATTAGATTGAAACTGCAGAATCAGTGACCTTTATGAAGCTCTAATAAAATATAAAATCTTCTCCTGTGCTCATCACCTTACATGATGATACAATATTTGTACTTGCTTTGACTTTAAGAAAACACACTTTTTTTCGCCTACTGTACATTTCTGAAGAAACAATTCTCATCCTCTGTCTGAAACACAATTTAGCTCTAGTCTATTTAAAGCCCCTCTCCTGACAAGCCCGGTCTGCTCTGATTGGTCAGTTGCATGACAAAATTGACAGAAAATTGCTTATGTTTCTTAACGTTCTATCTATGACTGAGTTGTGAACAATTGTTTTTTAATGTGCACATTGCAGCAGTGGACACACTATTGCTTACATTTGGACCTTCTTGTTCATACGTCTGTCACAGTTAGGAGCTATCCTCTGTATGCTTTTGGAAGTTAAAGCTTGTTTATCCTTGTGACGGAGGTGATGTATCTGTCGCAGCGCTTAGGATTGTGGGTCTGAATGACCAGAAAAGCATGCTGGCAAAATGCAACCAGACACAGTCAGACATCTTGATAGTTTTGACCTATTCCATTTGACATAAACTGTATTAAGATAAACTATACCACCATATAGTGTGGTACTATATATTTTAGTTGTATAGGTATTGGAACACAACAGGCAGAGAAACATGGCTGTAGCAGAAGCAGTTTGAATCAGGAAATAATGGTGGACCGTGAGGAAGCGGCTCATTCTCTGAAGGCACGCTAAAGTAGCCAGTAGGCAGCATGATGCAACGGTGTTACACAGTGATGTAAACAAGTTATGGAAGAAACGCCTGGACTTCATAGAAGTCGTTCCAGACAGGTCAGGAGCAATGTTTTCTGTAATAAACTCCCTTTGTCGTGGACTTTGGAATTTTTTGATTTGTATATCTTTTACATACACAGAATAACAGCTTTATAGCACATGGAAGGTGAGGAAAAAACCTGAAAAGCATCATATGGAGTCTTTAAATCTTTCCTTTTCAAATCAGTCACTTCCCAAAATATTATTCACTCTCCAAGTGTTAAGTATGGAACTGATACACAACTGATTTCTTTCAGTAATATCTTTTATCATTCTGTGGCAGAGATATGTGACAATAGGCAGGCGTTTGTCTGTCTGTTCGCAACATTACTCAAAAACAGACAAATGGATTTGGATGACATTTTTAGGGAAGGTAGAAGATAGTGGCACAGCGTCACTGTAACTATGGCAACAAGTGAAAAGTACGTCAGCTGCCTGCTGATCACATGATTGTGATCCTACTATAAATCCACGGATGCAAACTTATCAGGACTTATCCGTTGGAAATCATACAGCGACTGAGCAGCCTTGGCGAAGTACTGCACTCTGTGAGTGCTTCTCTTGTTGTATACACTCGAAGAGCATTTAAAAGCATTTTAAAAAATCATTTTTGGTACGTGACCACAGATTCTGTCATTTTAAAGCTTTCCATTCATTTTCTATGGGAAACACCCTACTTTACATTCTGGTAGTGTAGCATCATGCTTCAACCGACATGGCATCATATTGTTTGCTGCCTGCAGCTCATTTCCATAAAGTTTAGGTCTTGTCTACTTTCTACAAATGAGGAGCATTAACCAGAAATCTGACGCTTCATGAAACATTCGTAAACCTCTAGACTAGCCGTGATTAAACTGAAATGAGGACAGATGTAGCAACTGCATGGAGCATATCTCAACTCCAGTATGTTGGGAAATACTTTTCACTGAACTGTTTTTGTAATAAAAAAAACGTTTTTGAGTGAGACGCCATGTTGCTCCAACGTCTGCACAGGAGTGGTTTCTGATGAAGGGAAGCACTTGTTGTCACACCAACTAGTGGCCCGCTAGTAATACGCCTATCAAGCATACAATGGATGGCATTTACCAGACGGTGGATGACCTTAAGACCTTCAGGTACGTGTTGACAGGACACGAGTGAGGAGGAAATCCTGCCCTGGTCTCCCTAAAATCACACTGCCCCCTCCTCTGTGATCAGCACAAAGTAGGACACATGTAACACTGGCCTGTCATGGACAGAAAAATGGAAAACCACATGCTTGGTCATGGACACATTTGATCTCCTGATGATGCATCTGTCCAAGCATTACTGACTGCTTCTCCTGTACAGGCTTCAGGCGCTTTAGTCCAATTCACAACCAAATTATATCTCCTCTACTCCAGCTGTGCTCAACAACTGTCTGAAAATTGTTCTCCTCTATTCTACCTCCTCTGTTTGGCTGTGTGCCAGGGCTGCTACCATTTTTTCTTGTTCTTATTTTAGTTTTTTTTCAAATCAGCATGAATGAAGAACAGGTTAGAAACACTGGAACATCATTTTGTAATGAGGAGTAATACGGATCAGGTGTATCATGCAGTAAAATGCTGAATGTAGCATCCTCTAACGATGAAAGTAGCATGAAATGTTAAGTATCATAGAAGGTTTCCATCCTGTAGCCACTGTTTGTCCTGCAAATAGACTAAACCAAAGCCACAATTCATCCAGCACCAGTCTTAATAGAACTTAAAACCACACTTCCCCTCCAAACATACACCACAGAGACAACTAGGCTAGTGACGTCAAGACTGAAACTTAGGGTGACTGTGTTAGATATGACTGTGTTATCTATGAACATTAGCACTGCTGAGGCTTGAGTTATAAGTTACAGATATTTGCTATATGTGTAAAGTGCTCTGAAAAAGTATTTTAGTACTCATGCTGCTGTTTTACTCTTTTCTAATCTCCTTTAAATGTGTCCTGAATTTTTACTGAGTGTGCAGTTTGTACAGAGTGTACCGAATGCGAGTGTACATTGGCTAAAAACAATATTATAGCATATTAAACACATACTTTTCGATGTTTTTGAACTGCCTTGGCATTCTCTCACAAACTCCACCTGTAGAAGATGAGAACTAATGTGGCAACACTACATACGAGTGGTCTTTACTTTTCTGAAGTCCACAGTTTTAACTATTCCATGAATAAACAACAGATATGTAAACGATTGTATATCATTGTTCATCAGCCCAAAATTGCCTTTTTTATTGTTTACTTTTCTAAGCCCCCACATATTATGCCTCATCTCTTTCCTTTCAACTGTAACGTAAACAGGAGGACAGTAAACATATTGCTGTGCGCAGAGCTGACTGTGTCCTACAGAAGATACAGCTGCTACAGTAAATAAAACCTATATTTTGCAGGTTTAGAAAGATTTAAATTAAAATCTAAAATCACAAAACAAACACTACGAATAACAGCGACTTAGCAGGTGTAGCTGTTCCTGATAAAAGTGTCCAAACAGCAGCCACTAATATACTGTATTCCTACATTAGCATGTGAACTGCTGTGTTTAGTCTGAGTTAAGTTTGTCTAAATTTTGCATTTTTACAATGAATTTGTCATAAAGTCAAATTGATGGATTCTATTGCTATTCTGTCTGATCCACTAAAAGGCAGCTTTTCCACAATCTGTTGTTCTATAAAATGTTCAATTGTGGCTTCAGGGAAACTTCATCAACATGTGACAGTACCAAGTACAGTATGAGATACAGTAACTGCATTGAAATGTTCATCTTTCACTGGTAAATATCCAGTATCACACACTAGACCAATGAATATAAACACTGCCGGGTTTAGAAAATGGAGACCAAACAAAGTTCAGTGTTTCAATACATGTCTGAGCAGCCTAGATACGCTTGTGTCAAACCACACATTTGTACATGTACACAAACAAAAGGCTCAAAGCTGGATCCAAATACCATTGTGTGTTCATACATATTAACAGACTGACTAAAAGAAATATTAAAAGAAAGATGTGTGGTTTCCTGTTAGCAGCAGCAAAACAGAAATGAAGCTTCCTCCTCCAACGTGAAGATAGCAGTCCTCCTTCTCAGAGCAGTGAAGAAAGAACTTTTAAAACAGCTTCTTGTGTCAGTATTTTCCAGTTGGACTGTATGTACTGTATGTATGTGGTTGGACACAAACTGACTCCTGGATATGGCAGCTCTCTGGGGTCTCACCGTTCTGCTGCTCTTTGCTCCGTTCATCGGTTTGGCTGAATTTAGGTGTAAGTAACCAAAGTGTTTTTTGAAGTTGGGTCGTTGTTTTTCTCATCCTTAAACATGTAAAATATTTTTCATCTTTTACATATGAAGAAAAAACGAAACAAAACAATGAAATAATAGCCAGCTTAAGGCTTTGATATCTTCGTTTTATAAATCATTTAAATCAAAGTTTTTGAAAGAAGCACTTTACCACGGACTTAAAAATGTGTGAAAATTTTAAAATAAATGTCATTGTTATATTTTATTATCATTAAATTCAGTTGATTTTTCAGGTGAATATTGCTGTTTTTTGTCGGTTAAAATCGTTTTTTCCGAAACCACCACGCCTTGACGATGAAACCTGTGAAATTTGTGAGGTTATATCTCAAAAATAAAATAACAAAAAACAAAAACACCTTTCCTGAAACTTTATGTTACAACTTTGAAGTTGCTTTTTAAAAAAATAAAATTTTCATTCAATACAAAGAATAACACTTAGATGTGGATTTTTATTAAGACTTTGATAATTCAGGATTTTCATGTCAGCACAAGATTACTGATAGAACACCTCAGTCTGTATGAAAAGTTACTTTATCCATTCTTACAGGAACATCTGTACTGAGGTCTACTCTCAGTCATTTGAAAAAGGAGAATTTTTGAAAACCTAAATATAGAGTCATCAATTAATTTAACACAGAACTAAAACTGAGCCTCTGCCAGGACCAAGTTGTGCGCTGAGAGGACAAATTCAAAACTCCACACTTGTGTTAATAAGCATCACATTACAAAATTTTGCTATATATCTATATCTATATCTATATCTATATCTATATATATATATATATACACACACACACACACACACACACACACACACACACACATATATATATATATATATATATACACACACACACACATATATATATATGTATACACATACAGTTTAATATTTTTCTTAAAACTTGCACAGTTATGGAACTGTGCAAGATAACTAATTTGGAAAATACTGCATGAATACTTGTGAGGAACTGTATTTTATTTTAAAATGTAACTACTATTTTAACTTTAACTCATATAAGTCAATTTTAGAACTTTACTGCAATTAATAGGATAAGGCAATGCAAATTAAACAACTAAAAAGTCTAACAGTAAAATTGATTTCTTGTCGTGTCTCACCTCCTCCAGATGTACATTTTATGCTCTTCAGAGCAACACTTTTATTTTGACCTGAGATAGAAAAAGATACGAAACTCTTCCTCTGTAACTAAAACCTCAGAAAACCTAAAACTACGTTTAGTAATATTTAAGTGTGTGAAGCTATTTGTGTTTCAGAAAGTGGTTTTTCATTCATGCATCGCTTTGTGCAGTAAACAGCCGCACTTGTCTGGATATTGTAATGTTTTGTTCAACAGTTAGTGGCTGAAGAAAAAGAACAACTGTGGGAAATATGTGCCGTATTTGTCAGGGGTTTTACAAATTGTAAAGTTTATTATTAAACCTCAAAAAATTGAAGTGCATTTTCTAGATCCTTCACTCACAGTGTATCACTTCAACATACTTTTAAAACATACTTTTTCCGGATTTAGAATCTATAATAACAACAAATAAGATGATTTTAAAGAAGCTTTTTAAGTACGAAAAGAAACTCCCCAAACCAGAGGGCACATTTGTCCTCACAAACATGCATCTTTTCATCCGTGGTTGGTATCTGATTATCCAGAGCAAGTTTTGCAAGACAGTAAATTCAAAACCAAATTCCAGCTTTTTTTTTAATCAGATCAACATTCATGAGGGAGGATTTAGAAACATAGAAACATCCTGTTTGTAACAAAACTACCATGAATTGATTTTATCATGCAGAATAAAAGCTCGATGGAGCGTCTGTAAAGATGTAGGTAGCATGAAATGTTAGTTTAGCATCATATCAGATGAAAATGTGGGCAGCACACTTTCCAGACTGCAGCTACTTTTCCTCCTCAAATGAACCACAACCACTTTACCCAGCATGCAATCTAACACTCAGATAAACTGAACTGAAAACCCGACAACATCTCTCCACCACAGTGACAACTAAAATATTACAGTGTTGATGCATATTTAAACGATCAAATTCTATAATGATCCAGAGCTCGTTCACCCAGTTAAATGGATTTGTGTTTATGCTTCCTGCTATTTGCCTAAAATTTATGATGTCACTTTGAGTTGGGGGGTCACTGCAGCTATCACTGATATAAAAAAATCCATTGAACTAGGTATTTGAATGTGTTAAAAGCTATGAGTTTATATGAACTCCATGTAATGTACTTAGCCTCAGTTCACAGTTTTTTGAGAATCACTGATGTATTTAGCATTTTAAATTATTCAACTGTTACTGAAGCATCGGCTAAGACTGCTGGTATTCGAGAATTTCTGCCTGAATAGGATACAGTATCTGAATTCACAGCTAATGCTGAACCTGATTCTTTTTCGACAAATTATTGAGTCTGACTGAAACCTCCAGCTGAGCATCATCTGACCTCCTCTGAGTGTAAAATCTACTCTGACCAAGTTCCTTTACAGCTATTTCCTCACCTTTAAAAAAAAAAAAAAAACGATAAATTGATGTAATTGATGTGAATGAAGGGCTGGATAGATAAATCAGTAGCGACTTTGTAACAAGAAGAAGCAGGATTTCTGTGGTCGTCCTTTTAAGAACTCAAAAAGCCACATGCTGCACATTTTGATGTTGCAAGACTAGCACTGTGATAATGATCTGATTTTCTTCTTGGAATACAGATGTTTCAACCACCTTACCTCCACCCATCACAGCACCTTCAGCCAGTTTCTCTGTCACCTCCTCACCTCCACTCACCATGACAGCAGCTCCCACGCTGTCAGACATCAGTGTTTTCACCAAACCTCCACTCATCTCAACAACCCTCTCCTCAAACCCCTCACATCCACCCATTTCACCTAATGTGTCTGGTAATGTACTCTATTCTCTATTCTACTCTACACTAAAAATCTATTTGAACTAGGTATTTGAATGTGTAAAAAGCTATGAATTTGAATGAACTCCATGTCTGGTAATGTACTTAGCCTCATTTCATAGTTTAATGAGCATCACTGGTGTATTTAGCATTTTAAATTACTGAAATGTTACAGAAGCATGGGGTAAGACTGTTGGTCTTTGAGTATTTCTGTCTGAATGTGACCTCCATCATGCTCTCCATCCTGCAGTCACTACTTCTGCAAACACCTCAACCCACACATCCATCAACCACTCAGTCTCTCAGACAAACCAATATCAAAACCCTCCTTCTCCTCCAGGCACCACAGAGAAACCTACCACCAATGGCTAGAATTTTCTCATTCATTATATAGGCTTGAGGTAAAATCATGTTTTCTATGAGTTTATATAATGGACATTAGCACTGCTGAGGTTTGTGTTAGAAGTTGCTCATAGATCATAAATAGTTGTTGTCATTTAATGTGCATGCTGCATATTTATATATTAATGTTTTGTTTTATTCTCTCCTCATCTTGTTCAAATGTGTCTGCTGTCCTCCCACCAGCCCAAACACAGTGTGAGTATCAGTTTAAAGGATAATCCATCTTGTGTTTCACATTTAAACTAACTGTGTCCAGCGTCTGTGTTTCTCTCTGACTTTACAATGAATACAGTGAAAGTATATTTTTATTGTCAGTGTTCTGAATGTATTTTATTCCTCAGCCTACACAGGAACATGTTCAGCATGAACAACATGTCTGAGATTTAAAATGGCCACCTGTTGGTTTATAGAAACTAAGATTTAATAATGTTGCTGATTTTGTGTTCAGGTTTTTACACTGTGACAGCCATCCCTTTTGGCCTCCAGATTGACATGAGATTGAACTTCACTGCTGGAAACTACAGAATATATCTGACTGAAAAAGGCAAACCAGAGACTAAAAAGATGTTCAACGTTCAGTTCTCCAATCAAAGTTCATCACATAACATCACACAACTGAAGCCCTGCACCGAATATCAGTATGAAGTTGTATTTATCAACAATGATGGCAGTGAAACCTCCTGTAACCACACTGAAGATAAAAACGGAACTGTAACAACAGAACGAATGCGTGAGTCCAAATAACTAACACTGTTTAATTCATCTGATGTTCTTTGAGTTAACAAATGAGACTGTGTATAAAACAGACACATTTGTGCATCTTTTGTGTATTTCAGGTGAAGGTGACATTAAAGGTGGCAGCTCCATTCCTGGATTTATTTCTTTCCAAAGTGATTGGGACATCAGCTCCTCACTATCAACACCAAATAAACATCTGCAATACATCAATAAAGCTTACCGTCTCAAACTGGATATCGAGGACATTTGCTCAGATTTTACAGCAACCTTCACTTCAGGAAACTGTGTGAACTCTTCCATTAGCATCACCAAAAGCATCCCTGTTGGTATGTACGAATGGATGAACCTTCATTTAGAAATTATTGTGCTTCAGACCTCAAATAAACAGGTTTTATGTTTATACTTCTAAATCCTCAGATAACTTAGATCCAAGTGAAATAAAACAGACTGTTTCCACTGGACTTCCTGCAACAATCAATACGTTCCCTTCAGAATGCAGAAGTCTCTCTGTTGATTACACCTGTTCAGGTAAGTGGAAAGACCAGAAGTGGAGACTTTCAGCAACATTATCAGAACATTTAAATGGAAGATGTGCAGTTTAAACACTAACACAGCATTAAAACAATGAACGATGATGAAAATCAGTTTAGGTGTTTTGGTGAGAGAAGACTGAGCTGCTGCTTTGTGCTCTTTGTCAATCTGTTCTGAATATTGTTTCTCTGAAAGTGTCCAAAGATGAATCTGAACCTAGAAGATAACTGCTCATCCACACTGAGATACAAACACCAGTTATTGTAGAAATCCTGTCATACTTGTGTCTCCTCAGAAAATGGAAAAGTCAATGACTCCAAGAAACTGTCTGAGCTGGAGCCTTTCACAGACTACAACTGTACTGGTCTGATTAAAGACAACAACGTCCCCTTAGATAAGAGAACTACACCGATCCCCGTCAGGATCAACTGTCGTAAGTTTGACATTTACTTTAACTCAGTGGAGTGAAAGTTTGTATCCTCAGAGGAGTAAATCACAGTAACAGGTAGAAGATTTATTATTGCTGACATCAACTGTGTTCCAACAGGTTTCAGAATAACCATCACAAAGAGAGAGACAACCAACACTTCCATTGAGCTGACCTGGACAACAACCAGTGACAACTGCAAAGACGACCTTCCTAGACTTCAGAACCTTTCACTGTCTTATGACTGCAGCTGTGAGACGAGTAAAAGTAAAAGTAAGTAAAACAAGTGGAGTCACTGTACTCATGTGTTCTATTCACAGCTGTGCATTTCGGACTTTTCAGAAATGAAATATGTGTTTAAATCTTTAGTGAGTCTCTTGCATTCAGATGTTTCTTTGTTCCAACGTTTCAGAACATTAAAGTAAATGTAAATGATGTTGTGTCATGTTGTGGTTTTTATAGTTCTTAAAATACTCACATACAGTAATATACAGAACAAGCATTGAAATGTCACAGTTTGATGACAGTTTTCTACAGAAGACAGAAACATTGACGTGTTCACAGTTAAAAATGTTACTGTGCAGAAGATGAACTGATCTGAAACAGTTTTCTGCAGAAAGAGTGATAAAAGCAGTTTCTCAGTCTGCTGCTCATAGAGTAAACAGTGAATACTGAGGTTTTAGCTCACAGGACCACAATCAGAGCTGGAGATTCTTAATGTGTAACCTGACAAACAGACCAAAGTGTTTGTGGATATTTCTACAACTTTAACATGAGATTCAGTCATTTAAGTGTCTTTAGATTGACCTGCTGTTACTAAAACAGTTCATTAAGATTCTGTTACAGTTACAGGCAACTTGATTCCACGTCCTGATGGAGGAAAATGTAACTTTACTGGACTCTTACCGTACACTGAACACACCTGTGACATAGTTCCCACCTACAAAAAGGACAACAAAGATGACCAACGGCTAAGAGTTTACCAAAGAACTGATGTTGGAAGTAAGTGACCAAGAAAATATCAGATCACAGTCCTCAAAACACAGAAAACAAAATGTCTAGTATTAACTCATCACAATTAAACTCTGTTTTGCTGCATTTCTGTTGTTTACCATCTAGTTAAGATCAATTTGTTGATGTAAAAATTATATCTTTTTAAAACACCTGGAACCTTTCAATGTAGAAACAGTGCAAATATTTTAGGAGAAAACTGAAATCATGTGATTCACAGAAATACAACTCCATTCTGTCTGGTACAGAAACTATGTTGAATTAACTCAGTACTTTGCTTTAATGAATGAACTAATAACTATCTAAGGTAATTATTTAAAATATAATTCTAAATGCAAGACATTTCTATTCACTGTTATAGAAAGTTGATGAAGGTAAATCCTGACACTCAGAGAGCACAGCAGGCCCTGAACTGAACACCAATAGTGACAAAACATTATAATCAACATTTAAAATATTCTCTAATCATTAGTAAACAGATCAGTGTTCAACACGTACCAGAATCATATATTTTCTCATTGAAGTTCTTACTCTCAGTGTTTTTCTCTGTGATCTGTGAACGTGTAGAAATTTACCAGCTTCAGTCAGTTCAGTTCAAATGTGTCTGCTTGTCAAATTTTATCTCACAATTATTTATTGATAGTTTTTTATTTTATTGAAATATATTTAAATCAAGTCGAAACTACAAAGCAGTAAAAGGAAAGCAAAGGCACAATTTAAAGGCCTCATAACTCATCATTCAACGAAACAAGAGAAAATAATGCCTGTCTGATTCTTTAACTAAAAAATAAATTGAATAATATTATCGCAACCACCACACAAACGCTCCAATAATGCTAAAGTACAGATACCACAACATCTCTGTAGCTGTGAGTAAAAGTTGCATCTAACATCAAATATTTGATCTTTTTTCATTCTCTTGCAGCACCAGAAGACATTAAACATGTGAGCTCGAATCTTCCAGAGAATAATTTGATTAAAGTAAACTGTGACTATCGCGGTCGTTTGTTTGGACCTAAGAAGATATACAGAGCACGTCTTAATCATGAGAAACAACTTGAGAAGACGAAATGTGACTTTGAATTCAGAGATCTGAGCTACTCTACAAGCTACACAGTGGTGGTATGTATAATCCTGTTTTGAAATTCTTCAGAATATTCCTATTTTACTGCTCATTTATTGCTGGATGCTGTAATTCTTAGTGACGTTCTGTCTTTATAGGTGACTGTTTTCAATGGAAAGCTGGAGAGCAATCCCAAGATTATAGACGTTTCCACCAAGTGTATGTGCTGTTTTCATTGATTCGACAAAACATGAATAATTTTCCTGTGATGTTGAACTCAGTTTATCTTAACTGTATCTTGAATGCAACCATTTTGATATTCTTCTGTTGTAATCCTCATTTACAGACAACGACAAAGCTCTCGTTGGTTTTCTGTGCTTCCTCGTTGTCATCACATTTGTTGTGGTGTTTGTGGCGATCTATAAGATCTACATGAAGAAGCGCAGAGAGTCCAGACGGTAAAGACCACGTATCAAATAAGTCTGACTGTCACTGATTTGTCTCAGTTTACTTATAAAGCTACATAACATACATTAATTTTGATTTACTGTATTATTTTCTCCACAGTGTGAATGACGACATGATGCTTGAATCAACAGCAAGTGAGTAAAATATTCACATCATTAGTTATTCTCCAAAAACTGTGAAACATAATAATTTGTAGCTGAAAAAGAGCTGAGTCCAGAGAAGTTTTAGAAGCATACTGAGGCGTGATGTTGTGCTGCAGTTGTACTTTGTGTCATGTTTCCTCTTTGTTGTCATAGTCTACATGAATACACGACCTCCTGGACGGCGTCATAAAGCAGCTCGCTGATGAAGGAAGGCCTGATGGAGCTTCACATCAAATCACCATTTACTCTCTATGATAAGTTTTCAAGTTATTCAGCTTGCAGTAGATATTTTACAACATTTTAGAGACTATTTTCATTAGCCAAGAGCTACAATATTTTACTCTATTGAAATATTTTTTAACAAAGTAAATTCTGTGGTATCTTCATCACTTTGTTGCATTTTGGAATTTCAGTGATTCTGATGCTTTGGTGTGCATATTTTACCATGTTAGAAAGTGTCACTTTTCATTCTGATGTTTTGAACCAAGTCTGGTTAAATAAATAAAATCAACTTAATCACAATGACGTACAGATGTGTTGCTGATTTTTAGACAAACCTCCAGAAGTCAGAACAGTGTAGCTTTGCTGAAAATCTGTGGAATAGAATAGCTACAGCAATGAATTGTTCAGTGGTGGATTCAGGAAAGCTTCATCAACATGTAAACTTGAGAAACATGTGACAGTATCAAGTACAGTGTGAGACACAGTGACTGCATTCAAATGCTTTTCTTTCACTGGTAAAGATGCAGCATCACAAACTCGACCAAGGAAGAAAAACACTGCCAGGTTTAGAAAACAGATACCTTAACAGCCTGGATACACATTTGTACATAAACACAAACCAAGCGCTGAAAACTGGATCCAAATATACCTGTACATACATATGGACAGACTGACTAATAGAAATATGAGCAGAAAGACGTGTGGTTTCCTGTTTGAAGCAGCAGAGATGAGGCTTCCTCTACCAAAGTGAAGGTAGCAGTCCTCTTTCTAGGCCGAGTCAAAAAACCTGCTGCTCTTTTCTCAGATCATTGGTTGGGGCAAATATCAGCAACAACCTTCACTGCTGACTTTGAAGAGCCCACATGGTGCTTTTTAGATTGTCCCCTTTCCTTAGTGTGTTACAGCTTTGTGTGCATGTAAAAGGTCTGCAAACGTAAAAAGGAATTTATGTTCTCCTACAGAAGACACTGCTCATCAACACCCTGAAATGCCTCATCTGAAGTCCAGGCTTTTGTTCTGCAACTTGTCCACATCACTATGTAATATATCTGCATAGCACTTGCCTAGTGGATATTTTGGCACGCCCTAAAACAAAGAATCTGAGGTCCATGTAGGCTATGTAAACTCTCACTTATTTTATCTCAGCAAGCCATCAAAATGTTTTTACCGAAACAGTCCAGTTGCTGAAACGTCACTCATACTGGATCTAAAAGGCCTAATTTAAAAGAGGAGCCTGTAGTAACCTCTGGGGATGAGAAATGAGACCAATGAGAAACTGCAGTTCCTCAAACAGCCACTGGAGGCAGCCTTCAAAGGTGAGTCAGTCATGAAACCAAACCACCGACTCACTCATTCACGCCCTCAACAGGGTGGAAAAAGGGTCACTTTCTCAGACTCTTTCCCACTTTTCCCCATCTCCCTCCCTCCTTCTCTCACCCCTGTGTTTTTTTATTGCTTCTGTTTTAGTGGTTTTCTAGTATATGAAAAAAAAAGTGAAATGTTGTTTCTTTGCATAAGAGAATATTTTGAAGCTAAGAGTGTTTCTAAGAGTATTTTAAAAATTGTAAATCTTACTTAATAATTAAAGCATACTAAGGCTTCAAGTTACGCATAATAAAGGATGTGGACGCTTCAAGTAAAAGGCGGGTACCCAGAGATGTTAGCATGGCCCGCCTCAGTTCACTCAGGCTCCACTACACAGTGGAGGATGGTATAATGTTTCAGTGAGTGCCACAACTCCTGATAAATGGATTTATTTTTTCTTTTTCGGTGACTGCTTTCAAAGGAATATTTGAGATCATGATTGACAGCTAGAACACAACATAAGACACTACCGTTTGGATATTACTCTGTTAAAATGGTCATTTCACGGACACTGACTAAGCTCTCATTGTTGTTCAGGTCTTCATTATCACCACAGTGTTGGTCTTGGTTGTGGCAGTCTACAAGACCTGTGTTCTGTAACAAACATCACATTCAGGAAACAAAGTTTTTTTTTTGAAAGAAAGTCCTGATGGAGCTGCTTATCAATTATTAAGTTGTTCTATGTGCAGTAAGTCTTTTCCACTGGCATATAGGTTTGGTTCCACATGTTCTTTTCTCTTGTTTGAATGTGTACTTTGTGGCAGGAGGAACTGACCATTTAGTTTCAATCTTGATATGACAGGCTTTTTAAGATCTTGTACTTGTTTTATGATTATACAGAACTAAGGCATAGAATTATACCAAAAGGAGTACTGATTGGGAGAATATGGTTTCCTATTATTTATTCTGAGTGACATCCAATTTTTCCAGAAATTCTAAGAAATGTAACCTGAATGAACAGGACAAAACGGGAGGTTAGACTAAATTAAAATTCATTTATGTGTATGGGTCTGATTGAAACTCCATAAAATAAGATTAGACATCCTCCAGTGAACACAATTCTCTGTTTCAACACTCCCACATTTAATTTACGTTTAGTATTAATTTTAATACCTGCTGGGGCCTTTCTGAGAGAACTGAATGCAATGCTGATGCCCTGGGAGACAATGCCACCGTCATGGACATAACAGAGAAAATCCCTCACATCTTGAAATCTTTTCCGGAGGTCACCAGGATCATCATCCACACAGGTACTAATGATATTCTCAAACAACAGTCTGAACTCTTAAAACAAGACTTCCTCCACCTGTTCAGTGTTGTCAATCAGTTCCACCTGCGTGTTTTTATTTCTGGCCCCACCCCCACCCATGACCGAGGCGTGGGTCGCTTCAGCAGGCTGCTTAGTCTGAACACCTGGCTCTCCTCTGTCTGTGGCTCCTATAATATGGGCTTCATAAACAATTTTGATACCTTCTGGCAGAGGAGAAATCTCTTTGGGGCTGACGGGCTTCACCTGAACATCGCTGGATGCCATTTGCTGTCCGCCAACCTGGCATACGGCATCCAGCATGCGCGCTCTTCAGCCCCACCTCACCGCTATCAGCCCACTCCCACTGACGTTCCTACAGAGACTGATGTCCCTCCGGTCCCAGTCCATATCATTTTAGTTCCGATTTTAACAGTAGATTGCATCCTACCGGACTTAGACCATCTGATTGTCAAAACTCACCTATCTCTGTCATAATTACCCCAAGAGAGCACTACCATTCACATCCATCCTCAGGTGCAAATATATTTAACCTCAAACCCATAATCACACACATGGCCCCTTCTGATCCCCCCCAAACTACACTCAATATGGCACTTTTAAATGTTAGATCTCTTTTTAACAAAACTTTTCTTATTAACGAACTGGTTTTAGATAATAATATTGATTTTATGTTTTTAACAGAAACTTGGCTCAGTGCAGATGCAGCTGCCTCTCTCATTGAAGCCTCTCCCCCCAACTACCAATTTTGTTATTTTTTTAGGCAGGGGAGAAGAGGACGGGGACAGCCACAATTCTTTTAGCATATAATGGTTTTAAAGAGATTTTATTTGATAAGTATTCCTCTTTTGAACATCATTCATTTGTTTTTAGCAGTCCTATGCTTGACTATCTACAGACCACCTAAACGCTGTGCCTCTTTTATTACTGAATTTCCTGAACTGCACTCTTGTATCTATTCCAAGTATGACAGAGTTCTTATTTTAGGTGATTTTAATTTGCATGTTGATAATCAATCAGACTCTTTTAGCTCAGAATTTTTAATCCTTCTTCACACTATGAATTTTATCCAACATGTGACACAGCCCACCCATAACAGAGGAAAAATTTTAGATTTAATAATCACCCATGGCCCTTCTACATCTGTGACCTCTGTTATGGACGTGGGCTTGTCTGATCATTTTTGTGTGTTTTTTAATATCAATGATCTTAAGCAACAAGAAATCCCAGTGCGTACAATCAGGAAGCGCTATCTTACTGCTGAAGTGGCTGCAAATTTTATTGACATATTAACTGATACCCCCACACATGTTTTACCTTCCTCCTGTGATTTTATTGTTGATCATTTTAACAGTAAACTAAGGTCAGCTCTAGACACTGTTGCACCAATAAAAATCAAAAGAAAACAACCAAAGCCTCCCTGGACAAACAGTTACATCATTAACCTCAAAAGAAATTGTCGAAAAGCAGAACGGAAGTGACGGAAAAACAAAATTCAAATAAATTACAATATTTTCCAACATCATCTGAAGATTTATAACACAGCAATCAAACAGGCAAGAAAAGAACATTTTCCACATTAATTCACAACAACCAAAACAATCCTAAGGTACTTTCTAAAACAATAGACAAATTAATCAACCCTGTTTTAAATCAAACTAAGGAATCAGACTTGTCATGGGATGACTTTGCAGTCCACTTCAGCAGTAAAATAGATTTTATCAGATCAAACCTTTTACTTTCTCAGCCTTTGAATTTTAACTCCTCGGAATCTTTGGTTTTAAATGGGGAAACACTGGAAAGTTTTGTCCTGGTTGATGCTGTGATGCTTGAAAAAGTTTTTAAACAACTCAAGCTAACTACCTGCCTTTTAGATCCCATTCCAGCATCCCTTTTTAAGAACTTTTATGACTTTTTTAAACAGGATTTTCTTACTATTTTAAATTATTCTCTTCAGACAGGCGTGTTCCCCTCTGCTTTTAAAACTTCTAATATAAAACCTCTCCTGAACAGAAGCAATTTGGATACAGCTTTAGCTGATAATTTTAGACCTGTATCCAATTTGCCATTTTTAAGTAAACTTTTAGAGAAGATTGTTTTAAACCAGTTAAATTATTTTATTAGTTTAAGAAATATTTATGAAATTTATCAATCTGGTTTTAGGAAAAAATCACATTACAGAGACTGCTCTGGTCAAAATTGTTAATGACCTCAGGTGCAATATGGATAACAAATTACCCTCTGTTTTAGTTTTATTGGACCTGAGTGGTGCATTTGATACTGTTGACCACAAAATTCTTTTAAGTAGACTCCATGATTTTACTGGCATCTCAGGCACTGTTTTTAATTGGTTTAAATCTTACCTTAGTGATAGAAAGTTTTATGTAAATCTTGGGGATCATTTATCACAATGTTATGACATTGGGTGTGGTGTTCCCCAAGGTTCAATTTTAGGCCCTACTCTTTTTAATCTTTATATGCTTCCACTAGGTAATGTCATCAGGAAACACAGCATCAATTTCCACAGCTATGCTGACGACACTCAGCTTTATGTTGTCGTGTCTCCTGATGACACACGGCCACTCGATGCCCTTTTTAACTGTATTTTAGATATTAAATCATGGATGGGGCTGCTCAGTGGCGTAGTGGTTAGCACTTTCGCCTTGCAGCAAGAAGATCCCTGGTTCGAATCCTGGGGTGGGCCTGGGATCTTTCTGCATGGAGTTTGCATGTTCTCCCTGAGCATGCGTGGGTTTTCTCCGGGTACTCCGGCTTCCTCCCACAGTCCAAAAATGTGCTGAGGTTAATTGAGTACTCTAAATTGCCCGTAGGTGTGAATGTGAGTGTGAGTGTTCGTCTGTGTATGTAGCCCTGCGACGGACTGGCGACCTGTCCTGGGTGTCCCCTGCCTTCGCCCGAGTCGGCTGGGATAGGCTCCAGCTCCCCCCGCGACCCTAATGAGGATAAAGCGGTGTATAGAGGATGGATGGAAATCATGGATGGCAGACAACTTTTTACACCTCAACCAGGACAAAACTCTGGTTTTAGTCATTGATTCAAGGGTCAAGAGAGAGAAACTGGTCAGCAAACTACAAGCATTATCTTTTAATCCGTGTGGACAGGCTAAAACTTTAGGGGTTTTATTCGATTCAGAGCTCAGTTTTGAGCTACATATCCGGGACATTACCAAAAAAGCTTTTTCTCATTTAAAGAACATTGCCCGAGTGCGACCGTTTCTCTCTCAAGCCAATGCAGAGACATTAATCCATGCTTTTATCACCTGTAGAATAGATTACTGCAATGCTTTTCTTTCTGGTCTCCCGCAAAAGAAAATCTCCCATCTTCAGCTCCTACAGAATTCAGCTGCACGGATGCTAACGGGGACCAGAAAGAGAGCCCATATTACACCGATTTTAAGGTCTCTGCATTGGCTACCCGTTTCTTTTAGGATAGATTTTAAGATTCTTTTATTGGTTTTTAAAGCTCTTAATGGTCTTAGTCCATCGTATTTATCAGATTTGCTTTTACCGTATGAACCAATTAGAACCCTCAGGTCTTCAGGCAGTTCTGTGTTGACAGTTTCCAAGGTCAAAACAAAAACTTATGGTGGGGCATCTTTTTATTACTACGGCCCCCGCTTATGGAACAGCCTTCCTGAAGACCTGAGGGCTGCACCTAATGTTAATGTTTTTAAAAACAAACTTAAAACCTACCTTTTTAGTCTGGCTTTTACTTTTTAGTGTATTTATTCTTTTTACAACTCTGAATTTATAATTATCACTATTATTATTATTATCTTTATTTTGTTATATGATATATTTAATTGAATTTATTTACTTATTTATTTATTTTACTGATCTACTTATGGATTTATTTTATTTTATTCATTTATTTTTATTTATTTATTTATTTATTTTACACTTTAAACTAACCTCCAGTGTTTACCTATTTTGAACCTTTAAGATGGCGTTTCCTCAGTACGTACTGGGTATAACAATGTCCCTGATTTATTATTGTCTTTTATTTATGTTGCTTTTAAACAATACAGTGTATGGATTGCGGGGTCGGTGGGTTTGGGGCTGGGTGGGGTGGATTTGGGTCATAATTTCTTTCATCTTATTTTAATTATTTGTCTGTTTATAAAGCACTTTGTGCTACAACTGCTGTTTGAAAAGTGCTTTATAAATAAAGATCATTATTATTATTATTATTATTATTATAAGAAAAAGTTGGTAAGGCTGGATGATTTAAATTTCATAAAATAAGGTAATAGATTAAGTCTTACATCCTGGCCATACTTATGTGTTGTAACAGCCTTGTGAAGCTTCATTAGGTAGTGCAGTGTCAGACTGGCAGAAGCTGTCCTGTGGCTGATGTTATATAGATGTCAACCTTTTCAGTAAAGTGAAGCAACTGCTGCCAAAAATTATATACTTCTGCCACCTGCAGGAAATTAAAGTTGACAAATGAGTTTGCGTGTGTCTCTGCAGTGTTTTTTCTTGGGTATTTAACAGTGTGTTTTGAGATGTCATTTGTATGTTTATATGACATGTTTTTGCTGACCATATAAGAAATGAATGGAAAATGGTCTATTGTCTCAAAGTGGACTTGGTTGGGATTTAAATAATACAGTAAATATTAAAGGACAAGTACTTAAGCTATACTAAAAAGAAAATAATTTTCACTTTAATTCTAGACATTTTTAACCTGAACCACTGGCTTCATTTTGAGCTCTTTTGGCTGTTAGGTTTGGTTTAGCAGGCTCTTTGGATGACCCTCAAAGCACTCTCGGACATTTGGCATCACACAGTGGACCTTTTGTAAAAAAAACAAAACAAAGAAAAGTCCTCGACAGCTCCTTCAGATTCAACAGACAGATGGGCTCAGTGGCCAAAACCAGCTTTCACCAGTTAAGACTTCTCGCTGTTTCTTCAAGACTTGGAAAAAGTTATTCACGCCTTTATCACCACTCAAAGGGACGACTGTGATTCTCTGTCTGTGGGTGTAGAACAGTCGACTTTTAAAGGAAAGGGAATCACTCAACCCAGTACAGTGGGGAAAAAGTTTTCAGACACCCTTAAAATTTTATACAATCTCAAATATTATGATGAAACATTTGTGGAAATTTTTTTTTGTGTTTCAAAAGGTGTGACTGCATTAGGCAGACACAAATACAAATTTTACATTTCTGTTTATTATTTACAAGAAAATTAACAAAAGTGCCCCCCCCCCCCCCCCCCCCCCCCCTGCTTCAAAGTCCACTCTAACGTGCTTTTTTCCCCCCACACTGACTGGCTCGGATCGTCTCAACGAGTGTCCCACAACATACTAGAGATGAGAAGTGAACGAAAACCTCCACATGGCCGGTCAGTGTGGGAAAAAAAGCACGTTAGGGCGGACTTTGACGCGGGGGGGCCTCTTGCCCCATACTTTTTGCTAGCTGAGCTGCTAAGCTGCCTGCCTGGCTAAATAATGGAGCTATGTTGAAAATTCAAAAAAACGAAGTTCCCCTTTAAGTATACAGATGGGACATGGTTACTTCATCATAATGCTGCACCTTAAATTTTGCGGTGAGAAGGAAATCCTGCGCTGGTCTTCCTAAAATCACACAGCTTCCTCTTCTGTGATCAGCAGAAAGTAGGACACATTTAACACTGACCTGTGTTAAATGTGACAGAAAAATGGAAAACCAGATGCTTGGTGGTAGACACATTTGATCTCCTGATGATGCATCTGTCCAAGCATTACTGACTGCTTCTCCAGTACAGGTTTCAGGGGCTGGAGTCCAATTCACAACCAAATTGTATTTCCTCTACTCAACTTGTGCCTGTTACGATCTAACCTCCAGGGTCAGCTGGACGCAAAAAAATAACCAGAATGTTATTGGTTGAGGTAAAGGAATTTATTGCTCAGTAGTAAATGGAACTTAAAAGTGATCAAACAGGAAAACAAGACTGGCAGATGTTGCCAAATTAGAGAATAAAATATAACCAAACGAAGGCTAACAGAGTTTGTAACTAAAACACAAAACAACAACTAAACACAAACAAAATAACGAAACTCCCTACCCAAACTTAAAACACAGAAGCAACACCCACCACAAATAACAGAAACTGATACAAACAGTAAATAGAATGAACTAAACAAAAACTGGTGCCGCTAAACACAGACATTGACCACACAGTAGACGAAGACTTCAACTGCTCAACAGTTTCTTTACACAGATGGCAGACTGCTAACTGGAGCCTCAGTCTCCACTGAATCTAGGGGCTCCAACCCAAATTAGCAGCCGCCAACAGTAGCTTGAATTGTCCGTAGTACCCACCACAAGTAACTGCAGACCGCACAGGAACACAAACAAAATACAATACACAGAAGCACCAGGGCGGACTGGTCACAAATACCAGCCACCCCGACTGAGAGTCTTGGTTGCAGATACAGTCATGTGGAGTGATTGAGTGAGGAGGAGTCATGGTGGTGGACTAATCAATGGTGTGGAGCACCAGGGCAGGGAGGAGGTCTGGAGCTCGAGTTTCAGAAATGCGTGGAGAAGGTTCCTGGCAATCCGTGGGCCAGTTAAGAAAATACGTTCTGAATGGTGAACCAATTTCATCGGAGCATGCAAGGATCTTGGAATCTCATCCAGTGTTGACGAAAATGCTGTGAAGAGGTACCTCTCAGAAAAGGGCTGCACGTAAACATTCAACCCGCCTCACTCCTCCCATATGGGAGGGGCATGGGAGAGAATGATCGGCATCACTCGTAAGATCCTCAACTCCATGCTTCTTTGGTTGGGGCCTTCTAGGCTCATTCATGAGGTGCTCACCACCTTTATGGCCGAGGTGATGGCCATTGTGAACAACAGATCTCTGGTGCCCGTGTCTACAGATGCACACGATCCATTTATCCTCACTCCAGCCATATTAAACACACAGAAAAACGGTCCTCATCCCATTCTGACAGGTGACTTTGACGACAAGGACCTGTGCAAGTGATGCCCTGCTGTTGGTTGTGTGCAACATTTAGGTTAGAAGATCAGTGTCTGTTGTTGATGACATCATTAGTAGGTGTCAAGCCAGTTCTCCATGTACATCCCTAAAGAAGTGCAAAGGCTTTTTATCAGCAGATGGCATTCATACGTTCAAGTCTTTAAGAGCATCATCGGTATGTTAAAAATAACTGCTTAAGTTATCATTGTTACTGTATGTGTATATTTTGGTAAATGATATATATTTTCACATGTTGTTTATATGTGGTAAAATCATGTTAGTCACATGATCTGGCCTGTTGAAATGATATGTATACATTGTAGTGATAATAATGAGTTCATGCAAGGGGTGTGAAGAGGACAGGACAAGGACAGTAAACATATTGCTGTGCGCAGAGCTGACTGTGTCCTACAGAAGATACAGCTGCTACAGTAAATAAAACCTATATTTTGCAGGTTTAAAAAGATTTCAGTTAAAATCTAAAATCACAAAACAAACACATCTACAAATAACAGTGACTTAGCAGGTGTAGCTGTTCCTGATAAAAGTGTCCAAACAGCAGCCACTAATATATTCCTACATCAGCATGTGAACTGCTGTGTTTAGTCTGAGTTTAGTTTGTCTAAAGTTTGCATTTTTACAATGAATTTGTCATAAAGTCAAATTGATGGATTCTATTGCTATTCTGTCTGATCCACTAAAAGGCAGCTTCTCCACAATCTGTTGTTCTATAAAATGTTCAATTGTGGCTTCAGGGAAACTTCATCAACATGTGACAGTACCAAGTACAGTATGAGATACAGTAACTGCATTGAAATGTTCATCTTTCACTGGTAAATATCCAGTATCACACACTAGACCAATGAATATAAACACTGCCGGGTTTAGAAAATGGAGACCAAACAAAGTTCAGTGTTTCAATACATGTCTGAGCAGCCTAGATACGCTTGTGTCAAACCACACATTTGTACATGTACACAAACAAAGGGCTCAAAGCTGGATCCAAAACCATTGTGTGTTCATGCATATTAACAGACTGACTAAAAGAAATATTAAAAGAAAGATGTGTGGTTTCCTGTTAGCAGCAGCAAAACAGAAATGAAGCTTCCTCCTCCAACTAGAAGATAGCGGTCCTCCTTCTCAGAACAGTGACGAAAGAACTTTTAAAACAGCTTCTTGTGTCAGTATTTTCCATTTGGACTGTATGTACTGTATGTATGTGGTTGGACACAAAGTGACTCCTGGATATGGCAGCTCTCTGGGGTCTCACCGTCCTGCTGCTCTTTGCTCCGTTCATCGGTTTGACTGAATTTAGGTGTAAGTAACCAAAGTGTTTTTTGAAGTTGGGTCTTTGTTTTTCTCATCCTTAAGAGTAAATACTTTTTCATATTTTGCATATAAAGCAAAAACTAAATAAAACCATAAAATAATAGCCAGCTTAAGGCTTTGACATCTTATTTTATAAATCATTTAAATCAAAGTTTTTGAAAGAAGCACTTTATCACGCACTTAAAAATGTGTGAAAATTTTAAAATGAATGTCATTGTTATATTTTATTATCATTACATTCAGTTGATTTTTCAGGTGAATATTGCTTGTTTACTGTTGGTTAAAATCGTTTTTTCTGAAACCACCACGCCTTGACGATGAAACCTGTGAAATGAGCGAGATTATATCTCAAAAATAAAAAAACAAAAAACAAAAACACCTTTCCTGAAACTTTATGTTACAACTTTGAAGTTGCTCATTTTATAAAATTATTTTTCAAAATTAGAATGACACACAGTTAAGGATTTTGATTAAGACTTTGATAATTCAGGATTTTCATGTCAGCACAAGATTACTGTTAGAACACCTCAGTCTGTATGAAAAGTTACTTTATCCATTCTTACAGGAACATCTGTACTGAGGTCTACTCTCAATCATTTAAAAAATTTGAATTTTTGAAAACCTAAATATCGTCTCAACAATTAATTTAATACAAAACTAAAACTGAGCCTCTGTCAGGATCAACTTGTGTGCTTATAGGAAAAATTCAAAACTCCACACTTGTGTTAATAAGCATCACATTACAAAATTTTGTATGTATATGTGAGGAACTATATTTTACTTTAAAATATAACTACTATTTTAACTTTAACTCATATAAGTCAATTTTAGAACTTTACTGCAATTAATAGGATAAGGCAATGCAAATTAAACAACTAAAAAATCTAACAGTAAAATTGATTTCTTGCCGTGTCTCACCTCCTCTAGATGTACATTTTATGCTCTTCAAAGCAACACGTTTATTTTTGACCTGAGATAGAAAAAGATACAAAACTCACAACAGTTCCTCTGTAACTAAAACCTCAGAAAACATCAAATGCTACCATATAAGTGTGTGAAGCTATTTGTGTTTCAGAAAGTGGTTTTTCATTAATGTATCGCTTTGTGCAGTAAACAGCCACACTTGTCTGAATATTGTAATGTTTTGTTCAACAGTTAATGGCTGAATAAAAAGAACAACTGAAACTACTGTATTATGGGAAATATGTGCCGTATTTGTCAGGGGTTTTACAAATTGTAAAGTTTATGATTAAACCTCAAAAAAATTTACGTGAATTTTCTAGTTCCTTCACTCACAGTGTATCACTTCAACATACTTTTAAAACGTACTTTTTTGGGTTTTAGAATCTATAATATAACAACAATTATAGCAAATGAGACCATTTTAAAGAAGCTTTATAACTATGAAAAGAAACTCCCCAAAGGAGAGGGCACATTTGTCCTCACAAATATGCATCTTTTCATCCATGGTTAGTATCTGGATTATCCAGAGCAAGTTTTGCAAGACAGTAAATTCAAAACCAAATTCCAGCTTTTTTTTAAAATCAGATCAATATTCATGAGGGAGGATTTAGAACATCCTGTTTATATCAAAACTACCATGAATTGATTTTATCATGCAGAATAAAAGCTCGAGCGTCTGTAAAGATGTAGGTAGCATGAAATGTTAGTTTTGCATCATATCAGGTGAAAATGTGGGCAGCACACTTTCCAGACTGCAGCTACTTTTCCTCCTCAAATGAACCACAACCACTTTACCCAGCATGCAATCTAACACAAACAAACTGAACTGAAAACCCGACAACATCTCTCTACCACAGTGACAACTAAAATATTACAGTGTTGATGCATATTTAAATGATCAAATTCTATAATGATCCAGAGCTCGTTCACCCAGTTAAATGGATTTGTGTTTATGCTTCCTGCTATTTGCCTAAAATTTATGACATCACTTTGAGTTGGGGGGTCATTGCAGCTATCACTGATATAAAAAATCCATTGAACTAGGTATTTGAATGTGTTAAAAGCTATGAGTTTATATGAACTCCATGTAATGTACTTAGCCTCAGTTCACAGTTTTTTGAGAATCACTGATGTATTTAGCATTTCAAATTATTGAACTGTTACTGAAGCATCGGGTAAGACTGTTGGTATTCGAGAATTTCTGCCTGGATAAGATACAGTATCTGAATTCACAGCTAATGCTGAACCTGATTCTTTTTCTACTCTGACCAAGTTCCTTTAGAGCTATTTACTCACCTTTAAAAAAAACAAAAAAAAACAAAAAAAATTTGATGTGATTGATGTGAATGAAGGGCTGGATAGATAAATCAGTAGCACCTTTGTAACAAGAAGAAGCAGGATTTCTGTGGTCGTCCTTATAAGAGGTCAAAATGCCACATGCTGCACATTTTGACGTTGCAAGACTAGCACTGTGATGATGATCTGATTTTCTTCTTGGAATACAGATGTTTCAACCACCTTACCTCCACCCATCACAGCACCTTCAGCCAGTTTCTCTGTCACCTCCTCACCTCCACTCACCATGACAGCAGCTCCCACGCTGTCAGACATCAGTGTTTCCACCAAACTTCCACTCATCTCAGCAACCCTCTCCTCAAACCCCTCACATCCACCCATTTCACCTAGCATGTCTGGTAATGTACTCTATTCTCTATTCTACTCTATGCTAAAAATCTATTTGAACTAGGTATTTGAATGTGTAAAAAGCTATGAATTTGAATGAACTCCATGTCTGGTAATGTACTTAGCCTCAGTTCACAGTTTTATGAGCATCACTGGTGTATTTAGCATTTTAAATTACTGAAATGTTACAGAAGCATGGGGTAAGACTGCTGGTCTTTGAGTATTTCTGTCTGAAAATGACCTCCATCATGCTCTCCATCCTGCAGTCACTTCTTCTCCTGCAAACACCTCAACCCACACATCCATCAACCACTCAGTCTCTCAGACAAACCAATATCAAAACCTTCCTTCTGCTCCAGTCATCACAGAGAAACCTACCACCAATGGCTAGAATTTTCTCATTCTTGTAAAGGATTGTGATAAAATCATGTTTTCTATGAGTTTATAAAATGGACATTAGCACTGCTGAGGTTTGTGTTAGAAGTTGTTCATAGATCATAAATAGTTGTTGTCATTTAATGTGCATGCTGCATATTTATATATTAATGTTTTGTTTTATTCTCTCCTCATCTTGTTCAAATGTGTCTGCTGTCCTCCCACCAGCCCAAACACAGTGTGAGTATCAGTTTAAAGGATAATCTATCTTGTGTTTCACATTTAAACTAACTGTGTCCAGCGTCTGTGTTTCTCTCTGACTTTACAATGAATACAGTGAAAGCATATTTTTATTGTCAGTGCACTGAATGTATTTTATTCCTCAGCCTACACAGGAACATGTTCAGCATGAACAACATGTCTGAGATTTAAAATGGCCACCTGTTGGTTTATAGAAACTAAGATTTAATAATGTTGTTGATTTTGTGTTCAGGTTTTTACACGGTGACAGCCATCCCTTTTGGCCTCCAGATTGACATGAGATTGAACTTCACTGCTGGAAACTACAGAATATATCTGACTAAAGAAGGCAAACCAGAGACTAGAAAGACGTTCAACATTCAGTCCTCCAATCCAAACCCAACATATGAAATCAGACACCTGAAGCCCTGCACCAAATATCAGTATGAAGTTGTATTTATCGACAATGATGGCAGTGAAACCTCCTGTAACCACGCTGAAGATAAAAACGGAACTGTAACAACAGAACGAATGCGTGAGTCCAAATAACTAACACTGTTTAATTCATCTGATGTTCTTTGAATTTAACAAATGAGACTGTGTATAAAACAGACACATTTGTGCATCTTTTGTGTATTTCAGGTGAAGGTGACATTAAAGGTGGCAGCTCCATTCCTGGATTTATTTCTTTCCAAAGTGATTGGGACATCAGCTCCTCACTATTAACACCAAATAAACATCTGCAATACATCAATGAAACCTACCGTCTCAAACTGGATTCTGAGGACATTTGCTCAGATTTTACAGCAACCTTCACTTCAGGAAACTGTGTGAACTCTTCCATTAATGTCACTGTTGGTATGTATGAATGGATGAACCTTCATTTAGAAATTCATGTGCTTCAGACCTCAAATCATCAGGTTTAATGTTTGTTCTGTTTAAATCCTTAGTTATCTTACATCCAAGTGAAATAAAACAGAGTGTTTCCACTGGACTTCCTGCAACAATCAATACAACGTTCCCTTCAAAATGTAAAAATCTCTCCGTTGATTACACCTGTTCAGGTAAGTGGAAAGACCAGAAGTGGAGACTTTCAGCAACATTATCAGAACATTTACATGGTAGATGTGCAGTTTAAACACTAACACAGCATTAAAACAATGAACGATGATGAAAATCAGTTTAGGTGTTTTGGTGAGAGAAGACTGAGCTGCTGCTTTGTGCTCTTTGTCAATCTGTTCTGAATATTGTTTCTCTGAAAGTGTCCAAAGCTGAATCTGAACCTAGAAGATAACTGCTCATCCACACTGAGATACAAACACCAGTTATTGTAGAAATCCTGTCATACTTGTGTCTCCTCAGAAAATGGAAAAGTCAGTGACTCCAAGAAACTGTTTGAGCTGGAGCCTTTCACAGACTACACCTGTACTGGTCTGATTAAAGACAACAACGTCCCCTTAGATAAGAGAACTACACCGATCCACGTCAGGATCGACTGCAGTAAGTTTGACATTTACTTTAACTCAGTGGAGTGAAAGTTTGTATCCTCAGAGGAGTAAATCACAGTAACAGGTAGACGATTTATTATTGCTGACATCAACTGTGTTCCAACAGGTTTTACACCAAAGGAAATCACCTCAATGAGAAAAACAACCAACACTTCCATTGAGCTGACCTGGACAACAACCAGTGACAACTGCCAAGATGACCTTCCTAGACTTCAGAACCTTTCACTGTCTTATGACTGCAGCTGTGAGACGAATAAAAGTAAAAGTCAACGTAAAAGTAAGAAAATAGTTTGGAGTCACTGTACTCGTGTGTTCTATTCACAGTGTGTGTTTTTAGGACTTTTCAAAATGAAATATGTGTTTAAATCTTCAGTGAGTCTCTTGCATTCAGATGTTTCTTTGTTCCAACGTTTCAGAACATTAAAGTTAATGTAATTGATGTTGTGTCATGTTGTGGTTTTCATTGTTATTAAAATACTCACATACAGTAATATACAGAACAAGCATTACGAAACAAACATTATTAAAAAAAGTTTGATGACAGTTTTCTACAGAAGACAGAAACACTGATGTGTTCACAGTTAAAAATGTTACAGTACAGAAGATGAACTGATCTGAAACAGTTTTATGCAGAAAGAGTGATAAAAGCAGTTTCTCAGTGAATACTGAGGTTTTAGCTCACAGGACCACAATCAGAGCTGGAGATTCTTAATGTGTAACCTGACAAACAGACCAGAGTGTTTGTGGATATTTCTACAACGTTAACATGAGATTCAGTCATTTAAGTGTCTTTAGATTGACCTGCTGTTACTAAAACAGTTCAATAAGATTCTGTTTCCATTCCAGGCAACTTGATTTCACGTCCTGATGGAGGGAAATGTGACTTCACTGGACTCTTACCGTACACTGACTACACCTGTGACATAGTTCCCACCTCCAACAAGGACAACAAAGATGACCAACGGCTAAGAGTTTACCAAAGAACTGATGCTGGAAGTAAGTGAGCAAGAAACTATAAGATCACAGTACTCAAAACACAGAATACAAAATCTCTGGTATTGGCATGGCCCCTCCCTCTCCTGTACTGCGCTGTGTCTGATTAAGAGCGGCTGCGGAGGAGGACGGCTGCTTCAAATCCCCAATCAGCTGTGTATAAAGCCTGGCGCTCTCCACTGCTCCTTGCTGGGTCATTGCCTGCGGTTCCCCGTCAGATGCAAACCTCGGTTCGAGCTCTGTCTCTCTCCATCGGCCCTTGGACTTCCTCGCCTGCTCCGTCTTTCCCCCTCAGCCTGGAACCCCTCGTCTGCTCATCTTCCCCCTCCTCTCTGCACTCCCCGTCTGCTCTGGTTGTGCCTGAACCACCGTCCCTACCACCACTCCGCCACTGGCTCTCATCAGCTCCATCCCCGCCTCAACCCCCCCGGACTATGACGTAAGTCACCCTCCCCGTTTAGTTTAGTTTAGTTTAGTTTAGCCCCCACCACGGCCGTTGAGCAGTCGCCCTTAGTTTCATTTCAATCCCCGTTGTTCATTCCCCGTGCCTCCCATATGGAGAGCATTCTGTTAATTTAACACATTAAATCCTTTGTTCAGTACCTGTCTGTCTTTCGTGCCTGCTTTTGGGTTCTAAACGCCGCATCATTGTAACAGAATGACCTTGTCACCCAAGAACCCAGCAGACACCCCTGTTTTTTTTTAACTGCCCCCACCTGGCGGTTCCCCTGGCAGCCCACCTGATCCTGTTTCCCTGCTAGCCATGGCGCCGCCAGCCAAGAGACCTAGTCGCCGAAGGCTCAGCGCCAGGAAGCGCCGTGGCTCCCCGGTTCCCGCTCCGGAGATGTTCTGTACCCCCACAGCTCCCAAGCAGGTCGATGTCACTGCACTCCCTGCTGAGGAGAGGCCCTGTGCCACCTCACTCCCTCTGGCTGCGGAGAGGCCCCGTACCGCCTCACTCCCTCCGGCTGAGGAGAGGCCCCGTGCTGCCTCCTCCCTCTAGCTGAGGAGAGGCCCCGGGCCGCCTCATCGCCCCATCTCCAGTCCTTATGGGACCCCGTCTTCGGTCCGTATGGGAGCCATCACCCTGTTTTCTGTCTCTGTGGGGCCCATTGCCCCGTCTTCTGTCCCCGTGGGGCCCATCGCCCTGTCTCCAGTCCTTATAGGGGCCGTCGCCCCGTCTTTGGTCCGTATGGGGGCCATTGCCCTGTCTTCCTTCTCTGTGGGGCCCATTGCCCAGTCTTCTGTCCGTGTGGGGGCCGTCGCCCCGTCTCCAGTCCTTGTGGGGGCCGCCGTCCCGTCTCCGGTTTCCTTGAGGAGGCTTCCAGCCTCTCCTGTAGCCTTGAGGAGGCTTCCAGCCTCCCCTTCTGCTTTGAAGAGGTTTCCAGCCTCTCCTGCAGCTTCGAAGAGGCTTCAAGCCTCCCCTGCAGCTTCAAAGAGGCTTCCTCCGCGGCACCCTTAAAGAGACTTCAAGCCTCCCCGGCACCCTTAAAAAGGCTTATAGCCTCCCCGGTGCCCTTAAAGAGGCTTCAAGCCTCCCCGGCGCCCTTAAAGAGGCATAAAGCCTCCCCGGCACCCTTAAAGAGGCTTAAAGCCTCCTCAGCAGCCTTGAAGGGGCGTAACGCCTCTTCAGCAGCCTTGAGGAGGCTTAAGGCCTCCCCCGAGTCCTTGATGATGCAAAACACCTCCCCCGAGTCCTTGATGAGGCAAAACGCCTCCTCCGAGTCCTTGATGAGGCGAAACGCCTCCCCCGAGTCCTTGATGAGGCATAGAGCCTCCTCGGCAGCCTTGAGGGGGTGTGACGCCACCACAGCAGCCTTGGCAAGGCGTGAGGCCTCCCTTGAGCCCTCGAAGAGGCGTGGCGCCACCTCGACAGCCTTGAGGAGGCTGAGCTCCTCCTCGGCAGCCTTGAGGAGGCGAAGCGCCTCCCCCAGAGCCGTGAAGAGCCTTTGCACCTCCCCTCGATCCCAGAGGAGGCTTTGTGCCTCCCCTCGGGCCCAGAGGAGGGTTAGCGCCTTCCCACCAGTCCTGAGGAGGCTTAAGGCCACACCTACATCAAGTAGCTCCCCTGCAATGGCCACTTTAAGACCCTGTGGTCTCCCGACAGCAGAGGCTTCCCAAGTCCCATCCTCAGCTCTGCCCCCAGAAGTTAATCCAGTCCTTTCCCCGGTCCAGCCCCCTGAGGGGCCCCCAGTCCCGTATCCAGCCCTGTCCCCGGTCCTGCCCCCCGAGGGGTCCCCAGGCCTGTATCCAGCTCTGTCAACATTCCTGCCTCCCGAGGGGTCCCCAAGTCCTGTATCCAGTCCTGTCCCCGGTATTGCCCCCCGAGGGGTCCCTAGTCCCATATCCAGTCCTGTCCCCAGTCCTGCCCCCCCAGGGGTGCCCAGTCCTGACCCCCGAGGGGTCCTCAGTCCTGTCCCCAGTCCTGCCCCCCGAGGGGTCCCCAACCCCGGCTCCAGCTCTGTCCCCAGATGGGCCAGCGGCCCCGGCTCCAGCTCTGCCCCCAGAGGGGCCCCCGGCCCCTGTTCCAGCTCTGCCCCCAGAGGGGCCCCCGGCCCCGGTTCCAGCTCTGCCCCTGGCCCCGGTTCCACCTCTGCCCCCGGAGGGGCCCCCGGCAATGGCTCCAGCTCTGCCCCCGGAGGGTACCCCGGCACCAGCACCGGCTCCAGCTCCGTCCCAGGAGAGGTCCCGCCGCCACCGGCTCCCAGTCCAGCCTCCAGCCCAGGCCTGTATCCAGCTCTGTCAACATTCCTGCCTCCCGAGGGGTCCCCAAGTCCTGTATCCAGTGCTGTCCCCGGTCCTGCCCCCCGAAGGGTCCCCAACCCTGGCTCCAGCTCTGTCCCCAGACGGGCCAGCGGCCCCAGCTCCAGCTCTGCCCCCAGAGGGGCCCCCGGCCCCTGTTCCAGCTCTGCCCCCGGAGGGGCCCCCGGCCCCGGTTCCAGCTCTGCCCCCGGAGGGGCCCCCGGCAATGGCTCCAGCTCTGCCCCCGGAGGGTACCCCGGCACCAGCACCGGCTCCAGCTCCGTCCCAGGAGAGGTCCCGCCGCCACCGGCTCCCAGTCCAGCCTCCAGCCCCGGCCAGTCCAGCCCCCGGGCCGTCCTCCGGAGCGGTCCCTCCAGCCCGTCCAGCCCCGGCCTGTCCAGCCCCCGGACCGCTCCGGAGGACGGTCCGGGGGTCTGCTGGGGTCAGACGTGATCGCAGCCTGGTGACCGTCAGTCCAGCTGCTGAAAACACCTGCTCTGAGGGGACCGACATTGCCGTAATGCACAGGTACCTCTCTGCTCGTTGTGCATCGCAGTTCCTCCATGTCCGTGTTAACACCGAGCTAATGCTAGGTTGAGAGCAGGATGAATTGACACCTAACAGGCTTGGATGCACGGTGTTCAAGTGGTACATCATTTGAGTCATGGACGACTTGTACTTATACACAGTTTCGCAGTGCCAGCAGTTAAATAAGTCATTATTTAAGTCTAAATGCTCCCACACCACACTTCGCCGTGACCGCTTCATGATTAGCCTACTTCTCATAGAAAACATGGAAAGTTTAACTCGCTGGAAATTGCTTGAGCCGTCTTTTTTCAAATAGCCTACTGCCCCCGTGTGGTAAATTTTTTAGTTGCGGCCACACAGCCAACTTCATTGCATTCCTCAAGATTCACGGTATGCAACAGAACTTGTGTTTGATTATCGATCAGAAATGAACGTAATCAACGAAATTCTTAATGATCAATTAATAGATCGTCGATTAATTATGCCCATCCCTACTCCCCACTGCTCCTTGCTGGGTCATTGTCTGCGGTTCGGCCCCTGGACTTCCTCGCCTGCTCCGTCGTTCCCCCTCAGCCTGGAACCCCTCGTCTGCTCATCTTCCCCCTCCACTCTGCACCCCCCCCGTCTGCTTTGGTTCTGCCTGCCCGGACTAAGACGTGAGTCACCCTCCCTGTTCAGTTTAGTTTAGCCCCCACCACGGCCGTTGAGCCGTTACCCTTAGTTTCGTTTCAATCCCCATTCTGTTCATTCCATGCCTCTCATATGGAGAACCTTCTGTTAATTTAACATATTAAATCCTTTGTTCAGTACCTGTCTGTCTATCGTGCCTGCTTTTGGGTTCTTAACACCGTGTCATTGTAACAAGTATTCACTCATCACAATTAAACTCTGTTTTGCTGCATTTCTGTTGTTTACCATCTAGTTAAGATCAATTTGATGATGTAAAAATTATATCTTTTTAAAACACCTGGAACCTTTCAATGTAGAAACAGTTCAAATATTTTAGGAGAAAACTGAAATCATGATTCACAGAAATACAACTCCATTCTGTCTGGTACAGAAACTATGTTGAATTAACTCAGTACTTTGCTTTAATGAATGAACTAATAACTAGACAAGCCCTTAGTAGATGGCAGAACCATGCCCATGCATGATACTCTGTATCAGTTTTGATCATCCCATATATCCCTTCCTATACAAATAGGATATGCAAGAAATGGGATATGCAAGAAATGTGCTGAGTGACCCCTGTGACCTTGACCTTGACCTGCTGACCTCTAACTCCACAACTGAGCAGGGGACCTTAGACCGATCTTCAGTGCCAAGTTTGATTATCCTGACTTCAGCACTTGCAGAGATATCTGACTGGACATACATACACACACACACACACACACACACACACACACACACACACACACACACACACACACACACACATACATACCCTCATACATACTTACCCAGCCAGATACCAAAGTGAATGCAGTAACCCCACTGACGTAGGTCAGGCGTGGTTAACTATCTAAGGTAATTGTTTGAAATATAATTCTAAATGCAAGACATTTCTATTCACTGTTATAGAAAGTTGATGAAGGTAAATCCTGACACTCAGAGAGCACAGCAGGCCCTGAACCTAACACCAATAGTGACAAAACATGATAATTTATATTTAAAATGTTTTCTAATCATTAGTAAACAGATCAGTATTCAACACGTACCAGAATCATATTTTCTCATTGAATTTCTTACTCTTAGTGTTGTAGGAGACCTACATATATAATTGCACTCATTTTGGGCACCACCCTAGATTCCTAGGGAAATAATTAATTAACATTAAAAATTTATTTATTTATTTTATTTTATTTCAGTCTTGTATCTTAAAGACTTGAATCCTCGGTTAAATTGACCACATTCTTGCACAAAGAAACACACAAAGCTGTAATTTGGTCTAAATGAAAGCATTTATTTGCTATTCTATTGAATAAACAAGTGAGATCCTATTTACAGTGACCTGTGATGTGTGTGTGTGTGTGTGTGTGTGTGTGTGTGTGTGTGTGCGTGCGTGCGTGCGTGCGTGCGTGCGTGCGTGCGTGCGTGCGTGCGTGCGTGTGTATGAGAGATGTGGGTGTGTGTGCGTGTGTTCAAATTAGCATATTGAAACCGGAAATATGGTGAGAGAAAAGCCAGATAACTAACCTGACGAGGTAAACGGTAATTTGGATTAAAGTCAATGATTTGTAAAGGAATAAACGGATTAAATGAATTAATTAATCAAGCGGTTAGTACATCAACCAGATCAAATAGAGCAAACTCAGCCGGATTTACTGAAGTGAACCGTCGTTTTGCTGGGACGCAGAGGAGCCGGGAGATCTCGCAACGAGCCGGGAAGGCCTTGCTTCTCAGACGCTGTGTGTCACGGTGGCAGCCGGGGGCGTCCTGCATAAAGAGATCGGTCCGTTGATAGGAGGTCTGATCCAGCAGATCTCCAGTGGTCACAGCTGAAGAAGCCGGTGTCCGGTGATAACATTCACTTGATTTAAAAATGAGGCGGGTTCTCAAGCTTTAACCAGGTCAAAGAAAGGATGTCTGATGGGAACCGCCAAATGAAGAAAAGTAAATATTGGTTCTTAATTAGTTCTTGGGATTAAAACGAATAAAATTCGGCTTAAAATGAGCATAATGTCTAGCTTTAAGTTACAAAAAGTAAAAAGGATAAAATAGTTAAACTTTGAAGCGAAAAACTTCAGAAGATAGGGAAAAATGCACTTTTAGAAGAAAATAAGGAGAGAGGCTGATGTGAAGCCTCTAGAGAGTGGAAACAGGAAGAGGGCGAGCTGGGACCTGCTTGGGGTCTTATTAGGCCAAGGCGGGCCATGGGCAGAGAGATAGAGTTTCAGCGCGAACCTCCACTGAAATTTGATTCTCTTTGTCTCACAGAAAGGAGATGGTCCAAAATGGATAAAGAGTATGTGACATTAAAACGGGTAAACGATCGGTCTATCGCTCACCATATTTCAGTTGTGTGAAAGATAAACGCATGTTCCTAAATGTGCAGATTATTACATATGTTCATATTATGTGAATTATTTCACTCATAACTATATGTTTATGACATTAAAAATACATATCACAGTGAAAATATAACAACAAGTCAGACATTTGGTGATGAATAACACAATTGTCATCCTTTCAACCTAAATAGAAAGTAAATTCAGAGGTTAATAAGAGAATTCATTCCAAATCATAGTATCCTGGGGAAGAAATGATTAACATCATATTTTAAGATCTAGACTTCTGTAATAGATAGAACTGTCAAATTTGGATATGCGACAAACAAAGGACTTTCAGTAACTTTGGTGAACCTGAAACTTAATAATACATATCAGAAATATTAATTTTGAAGAGGTTCAGTTCCTTCAGTTGGAGAGAGTCCCTCTCTGTGTCTGTGTGCTTCAGCAGCAGTCATAAATTTTATGGCTGTTATCTGATCCCGGTGGAATGTGGAGACGTCTCCAGCTGAGGGTCTCTTAAAGCTGGGAAGGGATTTTAGCATGAAAGTTCATTAAACCAAACATCCATAGCATAAAGGTGAAAGTCATTGTCTTTCAAAAAGAGAAAGTTATTCCAGGTGTTGTTCAGCAGGGACTTCATCTCAAGGGAAAGGTCTCTGTCTAGTGCCTGTGAATGAAAACATACAGAAATGCATGTGTATCCCCATGTCTCCAGTAATGAGTGTTGGTCAGCGCTGGAGAGGGAGAGCTTATCTGAGTTTGTCATGTCTGGAATTCCAGGGAAATTTCTACAGTGTTTTTCTCTGTGATCTGTGAACGTGTAGAAATTTACCAGCTTCAGTCAGTTCAGTTCAAATGTGTCTGCTTGTCATTTTTCATCTCACAATTTTTGACTGATAGTTTTTAATTTTATTGAAATATATTTAAATCAAGTCCAAACTACAAAACAGTTCCAGGAAAACAAAAGCACAATTCATCATTCAAAGAAACATAAGAAAAAATTACCTGATTCTTTAAACAAAAAATAAATTAAATAATATTATTCCAACCAATACACCAATGCACCAATAATGCTAAAGTACAGATACCACAACATCTCTTTGACTGTGAGTAAGCGTTGCATCTAAAGTCAAATATTTCATCTTTTTTCATTCTATTACAGAACCAGCAGATATTACAAATGTGATTTGGAGTCTTTCAGACAATAATTTGATTATAGTAAACTGTACTCATCCAAGAAGCCGTTTGTTTGGACCTAAAGCGACATACAGAGCACGTCTTATTAATGTTGATGACAAACCACGTGAGAACTGGCATTGTGGGTTTGAATTCAGAGATCTGAGCTACTCTACGAGCTACACAGTGGTGGTTTGTATATTTCTGTTTTTTAACTCTTCAGAATATTTCTATTTTACTGTTCATTTATTGTTGGATGCTGTAATTCTTAATGACGTTCCTTCTTTATAGGTGACTGTTTATAATGGAGTGCTGGAGAGCAATCCCAAGATTATAGACGTTTCCACCAAGTGTATGTGCTGTTTTCATTGATACCGCAAAACATGAATAATTTTACTGTAATGTTTAACTCAGTTTCTCTTAATTGTATCTTGAATGTAACCATTTTGATATTCTTCTGTTGTAATCCTCATTTACAGACAACAACAAAGCTGTCATTATTGGTTTTATGTGCTTCCTCATTATCATCACATTTGTTGTGGTGTTTGTGGTGATCTATAAGATCTACATGAAGAAGCGCAGAGAGTCCAGAGGGTAAGGACCACGTATCAAACCTCCTGAATAAGTGTGTCACTGAGTTGCTTCAGTTTACATACAAAGCCATACGACAGAAATTAATTTTGATTTACTGTAATATTTTCTCCACAGTGGTGTGAATGACGACATGATGCTTGAATCAGCAAGTGAGTAAAATATTAACATCATTATTTGAACACTGTATCGACATGGTATGTTATTCTCCAAAAACTGTGAAACATTATAATAATTTGTAGCTAAAAAAGAACTGAGTCAAGGGAAGTTTTAGAAGTGTACTGAGGCGTGATGTTGTGCTGCAGTTGTACTTTGTGTCATGTTTCCTCTTTGTTGTCATAGTCTACATGAATACACGACCTCCTGGACGGCGTCATAAAGCAGCTCACTGATGAAGGAAGGCCTGATGGAGCTTCACATCAAATCACCATTTACTCTCTATGATAAGTTTTGAAGTTATTCAGCTTGCAGTAGATATTTTATAACATTTTAGAGACTATTTGTATTAGCCAAGAGCTCCAGTATTGTACTCTATTGAAATATTGTTTAACAAAGTAAATTCTGTGGTATCTTCATCCCTTTGTTGCATTTTGGAATTTCAGTGATTTTGATGCTTCGGTGTGCATATTTTACCATGTTAGAAAGTGTCAGTTTTCATTCTGATGTTTTGAACCAAGTCTGGTTAAATAAATAAAATCAACTCAATCCTAATGGTGCACAGAGGTGAGGCTGAATATTAGACAAACCGGCCAGGTCTCCCTTGGAAAACAGGCTTTTAATCTCAATGGACTTCCTGCAAAAATAAAGGTTGAATAAGTACAAAAAATAAAATAAAACCTCCAGAAGTCAACAGTGTAGCTTTGCTGAAAATCTGTGGAATAGAATAGCTACAGCAATGAATTGTTCAATGGTGGATTCAGGAAAGCTTCATCAACATGTAAAGTTGAGAAACATGTGACAGTATCAAGTACAGTGTGAGACACAGTGACTGCATTCAAATGCTTTTCTTTCACTGGTAAAGATGCAGCATCACAAACTAGACCAAGGAAGAAAAACACTGCCACGTTTAGAAAGCAACAATCAGCAACAATCTTCACTGTTGACTTAAAGAGGTCACATGGTGCCTTTTGGAATTTCCCCTTTCCTTAGTGTGTTACAGCTTTGTGTGCATGTAAAAGGTCTGCAAACGTTGTTCTGCTACTTGTCTACATCACCGTGTAACATATTTGAATAGCACTTGCCTAGTGGATAGTTTGGCTGGAACTAAAACAAAGAATAAACACAAAAGGTCAAATTGGAGACCCATGATCCGAGGCCTATCTAGGCTATGTAAACTCACTTATTTTACCTTAACAGGCCACCAAAATGTTTTGAGCAAAACCAAGTCCAGTTGCTGAATCGTCACTCATACTGGATCTAAAAGGCCAAATTTAAAAGAGGAGCTTGTGCAGGTGGAGCTGAGAAACTGCAGTTCATCAAACAGCCACTGGAGGCGAACTTTAAAAGTGAGTCAGTCATAAAATCGAACATCCCATAAACTCACGCCCTCCTTTTAGCAGAAAAAAGGTCACTTCCTTGGACTCCTTCCCTCAGCCCTGTGGTTTTTGGTTTTATGTTTTTTGCTTTTGTTATTGTGATTTCTTTAACAGAGAAAAAAATGTTTGTACAATGTTTTTTTAAGTTTAAGGATTTGTGCAAATTCTACATATAATTTCACGATTAAAACATATTAAGGCCCAAAGTTGCACATCATGAAGGATGTGGACAAAAGGCGGGTACTGTGACAGGAAACCATATAGCCCAGAGACGTTAGCATGGTCAGTCTCAGTTCAGTCAGGCTTCACTACACAGTGGAGGATGGCATAATGTTTCACAGAGTGCCACAACTCCTGATAAACGGATGTATTTTTTCTGTTAAAACGGTCATTTCACGGACACTGACTAAGCTCTCATTGGTGTTCAGGTCTTCATTATCACCACACTGTTGGCCTTGGCTGTGGCAGTCTACAAGACCTGCGTTCTGTAACAAACATCACATCTAGGAAACAAAGTGTTTTTGAAATTGGCTTCATTTTGAGCTCTTTGGCTGTTAGGTTTGGTTTAGCAGGCTCTTTGGATGACCCTCACGACACTCGCGGCCATTTGGCATCACACAGTCGACCTTTTGTAAAAAAAGCAAAACAAAGAAAAATCCTTGACAGTACCTTCAGATTCGACGGACAGACGGGCTCAGTGGCCAAAACCAGCTTTCACCATTAAAGACTTCTAGCCAGTAGGCAGCATGATGCAACGGTGTTACATAGTGATGTAAACAAGTTATGGAAGAAATGCCTCGACTTCGTTTCAGGCAGGTCAGGAGCAGCGTTTCCTGTGAGAGAAATAAACTCCCTTTGCCGTGGACTTTGGACTTTTTAGGTTTGTATATCTTTTACATGAACAGAATAACAGCTTTATAGCACATGGAAGGTGAGGACAAAAAACTGAAAGGCATCATATGGACTCTTAAATCTTTCCTTTTCAAATCAGTCATTTTCCAAAATATTATTCACTGTCCAAGTGTTAAGTATGGAACTGATACACAACTGATTTTTTGTCAGTAATATTTTACTGAAAGCGTTCCTTGGCAGACTTATGTGACGACAACAGATATGTAAACAATTGTATATTATTGTACATCAGCCCAAAATTCCTTCTTCTATCGTTTACTTTTCTAAGCCCCCATGTATTATGCCTCATTTCTTATCTTTTAACTGTAACGTAAACAGGAGGACTGTGCCGCCTTATTTTATTATTTTAGACAAAAAAATCATCAGGGTCTAAGTCATTACGGACAAGGTCTTGTGCCTCATCTTCATCCGAACACTCATGTGGCTCCTCCATTAGTGCAGCTGCAGTCTGAGCTTGTGCTGAAGCCCAAGCTGCTAAAGCAGAGGCAGCATTTGCTGAAAGGGAAAAGGAAGTCAAAATGGAGCAAGTGCTTAGAAGCATCTTTAAAGGTCGAGAAGACACATCGAGAAGTATCTCTGGATACTCTTCAGCTAGAGAAAAAAGCTGCAGCTGCGCTAGCTAAGGCTGAAGCTTCAGAGGCAGCCATGGAAGAGGAAAATGAAGACCTCAACTTCAAAATTAATCTCCAGATTCAAGATCCAACAGAGCGCACAAAAGAATATGTGGAAGACCAGGCAAGGCATACTATCAGTCAGTCAACACCTGCATTACAGGGAACCACTACTGATACTGTTAGACAACCTACCACTGCTGTGCAACGTGCACCAAAAGCTGCTGCTCAGTATCACATTCACACATGTCATGGGTTGGAAGTCAGGGAGCGCATGCTGATGCTCACATTACACTTTACAGGTAGAGCGCCCCAGAAAGTGTGGCATTCAAAAGGAGAAATGCATCGCATGAGTCACACCGAGGTATTTAATCCTCCTCAAGCTCACCAGTGCACAGATGGTCAACAGGCTAATCAGATCTTGTCAGACTTCATCAGGTTTTTCGCAAGACGTGAACTTGTGTCCTCGGGGCTTCTCCAGTCGAGTGATCATTCAGAAAGCTACAGGGCTTGGAAAGTGTCATTCTTGAATACCATAAGAGGTTTAAACCTTACAGACACTGATACGATAGGATTCTTGGTGAAGTGGCTCGGCACCAAATAGGCTGCACAGGTGAGAAGGGTAAGAGCTGTGTAAATCCACCCTCCAGAAAGAGGGCTCAAAATGACTCGGCACAGATTTGACAAATGTTATGGATCTCCAGAGGTCATTGAGAACTTGCTGTTCAACAGATTGAATAGCCTCCCTAAGATATCTACCAAAGACCACAGGAAGTTAAGAGAGCTAGGTGACTTGTTAATGGAGCTTGAAAGCACTAAATCTGATGGGGACCTGCTGGGACTCAAGTACTTAGACACAGCCTGTGATATCAACCCAACTGTGCAGAAACTGCCATACAACTTGCAGGAGAGATGGCTCTCCCACAGTTCTAAGTTTAAGGAAGAGTACAAGGTCCCATTTCCATCATTTGACTACTTTGTGGGGAATGATCCTAGATTCTCCCTCGTTCCAAGCAGCACTGAACCTTCAGTGATAAGCAAGTCAGCTCCTAAAAACAGCAGTAAGAGGCCACCAGTCTCAGTCCACAAGACTGTGTTATACTTCCTCTTCAGCTGAGACAAAGCCCGAGGGTTAAGTGGATCCTGCAAAACAATACTCCGTACACATCAAACCCCAACGATTTAGGGAAACGCTCATTGAGAACAGGAAATAATTTTTAAAGCAACATGGCATCATCAGCCCATCTAGTCAAGAACTGTCAGCAGTATAAAATGTGCTGAATGTGGAACCAAGAGTCACACTTCAGTCCTGCTGCTTGGTCCATAGAGGCACACAACCCTGCACATGAGCATGGCAGGGAGGGGGATAACAATGTGGAAGAAGCTACCGTTTCCTCAAGGTGCACATAGGTCTGTGGGGGAGACCTCGCTGAAAAATCATGCTCAAGCATTTGTCTTGGGAAGGTTTACCCAGCTGGGCAGCAGGAAAATGCAGTTCGGGTTTATGCGATATTGAATGATCAGAGCAATCGGGCGTGTTTTCTTTGAAAGTTTTGGAGTTTATAGAGTTTGAAATCTGCCACCCTGGTCGAGGAGACAAGGAAGCAGTGGTTGTAGTCAGAGTGTAGCAGTGAGCGAATTTTAGTCAGAGAAAACTTGTCATGCAGAGAGGTCTGTTCACCGTTGACAAAGTACTTCGTCACGTAATGGCTGACTCAGATTCTGAATATTCACCCTCTGATAAAGATGTTCAGTCGTCCAGTGAGACAGAAAGTGACGCTGCATCTGTGTGTAACAGCAGGAAGTCAGTGGGCCAAGACAGTCCACAAGCAGCACATACTGGAGTCGATGCATTGCTTCACCGTTTCCGGGGTGGCAGGAGGGGACATGTTGGGTGCAGCAGGGGTGGTCAAAACACTGCTAATGGTGAGCTGGCAGTGGGGATGCAAAAAACCGCAGAAATGGCGGCAGGCGCGGGAGAAGCCACAGGAGAAAATACACTGCTAATAGCGGTGGAGGCAGCAGTGGCATTCACGGCCCTGTCATAAATGACGATAATGATGGCTGGGTTTGCTTGAGAGATGAGGAAGAGTATCACAAGTGGATCAGGCATTTTAATGAGCCTGTTGGGTTTCGTGGAGACAGGGATCTGACAAATTCTGAGCCAAGCAATGCCATCTTGATTGATAAACATCTGTAAACGTTATGTAATCCATATGCCCGCCGCCTGGTGACATCATAATATGCAAATTAGATGAGAAATTTACTCCCATCACAAACTTTGGGTCATACTGATGTTTTTTCTCATTTACAGTATATCTTTATCTCTAATCATTTTCAAGTTACAACCTTTTGAAAAAGTGATATCAAAACTGAGTATTTTATTGAAAAACTGTGGCGCCTCAAGGTTTAAATTATCATTGTTATTGTATGTGTATATATACATGATCCGGCCTGCTGAAATGATATTGATACATTGTAGCAATAATAATGATGCTTATTCGCTTTTGTGTTTCTTGAAACGCAAGCAGACATCATACTCGAATACCGAGGGATTGCAAACGACGACTGCCAGTTGCTACATTAAACAAATCCAACTTGGAGTCTTTTGCCAAGTCTAGTGATTGGAGATGAAGTTTATCTGCCTGTCAGTTCATGCAAGGTGTGTGAGGATGACAGGACAAGGACAGTAAATGCAAATCTGACTGTGTGTCAAACCACACATTTGTTCACGTACACAAACAAAGTTCTGAAAGCTGGATCCAAAACCATTGCGTGTTCATACATATTAACAGACTGACTAAAAGAAATATTCAAAGAAAGATGTGTGGTTTCCTGTTAGCAGCAGCAAAACAGAAATGAAGCTTCCTCCTCTAACTAGAAGATAGCGGTCCTCCTTCTCAGAGCAGTGAAGAAAGAACTTTTAAAACAGCTTCTTGTGTCAGTATTTTCCAGTTGGACTGTATTTACTGTATGTATGTGATTGGACACAAACTGACTCCTGGATATGGCAGCTCTCTGGGGTCTCACCGTCCTGCTGCTCTTTGCTCCGTTCATCGGTTTGGCTGAATTTTGTTGTAAGTAACCAAAGTGTTTTTTGAAGTTGGGTCTTTGTTTTTCTCATCCTTAACCCTCATCATATATATTGGTATATAACTTGTCAGAATTTTGTATTTGAAAGTTGGATTTTGTTTTTAGGTAATTGTTCCCTACATAGTTGTCATCACGTACACCAAAGCTTGTTTGATTGAAAATCATTTGGGTTCCATGTGGATCCCAGTCAGACTGTGCATCTTTAATTATCTATGTTTGTGTTTTGTTGCTCTTGTGATGACTGCTTCAGTTGCATTGTGTTTCATTTCAATTCAGGAGTTCTTACACTAATATTGTAAGCAATACACTTCAGTAATCATCAATAATAATTTCATTGTTTCTTTCATATTTGTATCTGTAGACGACACACGTTTCAGGAAAATATACATTGAGAGGATATGGACAGGTACAGGAATATGAAACAAATGAAATACTACTGGGTCCAGCTGCACCCCAAGTGTACGGATTAATAGGGTTTGTCACGTGTACTGATGAGGGTCAAGAGTAAAATATTATTTATGTTTTACATATGAAGAAAAAACTGAAACAATAAAATAATAGCCAGCTTAAGGCTTCAACGTCTGATTTTTATAATCCATTTAAATCACTGTCTTTGAAAGAAGCACTTTACCACGCACTTAATAATGTGTGAAAACTTTAAAATTAATGTCACTGTTATATTTTATTATCATGAAATTCAGTTTGTTTTTCAGGTGAATATTGCTTGTTTACTGCTGGTTAAAATCGCTTTTCCGAAACCACCACGCCTTGATGATGAAACCTGTGAAATGAGTGAGATTATATCTGAAAAATAAAAACACACAAAAAAACACCTTTCCTGAAACTTTATGTTACAACTTTGAAGTTGCTCATTTGAAAAAAAATAAATTTTCATTTATTACAAAGAATAACACATCGATGTGGATTTTGATTAAGACTTTGATAATTCAGGATTTTCATGTCAGCACAAGATTACTGATAGAACACCTCAGTCTGTATGAAAAGTTACTTTATCCATTCTTACAGGAACATCTGTACTGAGGTCTACTCTCAGTCATTTGAAAAAGGAGAATTTTTAAAAACCTAAATATAGAGTCAACAATTAATTTAACACAGAACTAAAACTGAGCCTCTGTCAGGACCAAGTTGTGTGCTGAGAGGACAAATTCAAAACTCCACACTTGTGTTAATAAGCATCACATTACAAAAAAAACAAAGCATATATATATACAGAGTGTCCCAAAAAATGAATCCACCTTTAAGCAGCTGATAACTCACTTCACACCACCAGACTTCTTTTTATGGGGATACCTAAAAGACAAAGTCTACACAATGAGACCTGCAACAGTCACTGAACTGAGAGCAACCATTGAACGTGAATGCACGCAAATACCAAAAGGAACTGTTTCATGATGTGTGCTATTCCATCGCTTTGTGTTGTCGGCAGTGTCTGGACCAGAACGGACATCAGTTTGAGAACAGGCGGTGACAAAACAATAGAATGATGTTTGCAAATTCTTTACACGTTGAAAATTAAACAAATTATAATAAACACCTAGTTTACAATTATTTAAAGTGTGTATACATTTTGTGGGACACCCTGTATGTATATAGGTGCAATTTTAACATTTTAAAACCTTAATATTCAAACAAATAAAATGAAAAATACTGTATGAGTACTTGTGAGGAACTGTATTTTAACTTTAAAATGTAACTACTAATTTAACTTTAATTCATATAAGTCAATTATATAACGTGTTTTGGGGAAAAATGTCCTTGTGCAAGTAAAGTGTGTTTAACAATAAGATAAAAATAAAGAATTTTTTTTACTGGCAATTAATGGAATAAGGCATGCACATTAAACAACTAAAAAGTCGAACAGTAAAATTGATTTCTTGTCGTGTCTCACCTCCTCTAGATGTAATATTGTAATGTTTTGTTCAACAGTTTAACGGCTGAAGAAAAAGAACAACTGAAACTACTGTAATATGGGAAATATGTGCCGTATTTGTCAGTGGTTTTACAAATTCTAACGCTTATTTTTAAATCTCTAAAAAATGTAAGTACATTTTCTAGTTCCTTTACTTACAGTGTAACATTTACTTTTTAAAACATACTTTTGGGGGTTTAGAACCTAAATAATAATGAAGAAGATGATTTTAAATTGTTTTTTGTTTTTTTTTTAAACTATGTATACACAAGCTCTCGAAAAACGGGGTACATTGGTCCTCACAACTGTGCATTCTTTTCATCTGTCCCGTGGTTGGGTATCTGATTATCCAGAGCAGGGTTTTGCAAGAACAGCAAATTCAAAAACAAATTCCAGGAATTTTTTTTAATCAGATCAACATTCATGAAGGGAGGATTTAGAAAAACATCCTGTTTTAATATCAAACTACCATGAATTGATTTTATGTCATGCAGAATAAAAGCTCGATGGAGCGTCTGTAAAGATGGTAAGGTAGGCATGAGATGTTAGTTTAGCATCATATCAGATGAAAATGTGGGCAGCACACTTTCCAGACTGCAGCTACTTTTCTCCCTCAAATGAACCACAACCACTTTACCAGCATGCAATCTGACTCTCAGACAAACATCTCTTCACCACAGCGACAACTAAATGAGATCTTTGGGAAATATTACAGCATTGATGCATATTTAAATGATCTTTTTAAATCCTCAGATGACTTAGATCCAAGTGAAATAAAACAGACTGTTTCCACTGGACTTCCTGCAACGATCGAACCAACGTTCCCTTCAGAATGCAGAAGTCTCTCTGTTGATTACACCTGTTCAGGTAAGTGGAAAGACCAGAAGTGGAGACTTTCAGCAACATTATCAGAACATTTACATGGAAATAGATGCAGTTAAACACTAACACAGCATTAAAAAAATAAACGATTATGAAAATCAGTTTAGGTGTTTTGGTGAGAGAAGACTGAGCTGCTGCTTTGTGCTCTTTGTCAATCTGTTCTGAATATTGTTTCTCTGAAAGTGTCCAAAGATGAATCTGAACCTAGAAGATAACTGCTCATCCACACTGAGATACAAACACCAGTTATTGTAGAAATCCTGTCATACTTGTGTCTCCTCAGAAAATGGAAAAGTCAATGACTCCAAGAAACTGTCTGAGCTGGAGCCTTTCACAGACTACACCTGTACTGGTCTGATTAAAGACAACAACGTCCCCTTAGATAAGAGAACTACACCGATCCCGTCAGGATCGACTGTCGTAAGTTTGATATTTACTTTAACTCAGTGGAGTGAAAGTTTGTATCCTCAGAGGAGTAAATCACAGTAACAGGTAGAAGATTTATTTGCTGACATCAACTGTGTTCCAACAGGTTTCAGAATAACCATCACAAAGAGAGAGACAACCAACACTTCCATTGAGCTGACCTGGACAACAACCAGTGACAACTGCCAAGACGACCTTCCTAGACTTCAGAACCTTTCACTGTCTTATGACTGCAGCTGTGAGACGAATAAAAGTAAAAGTAAGTAAAATAGTTTGGAGTCACTGTATTTTTTAGGACTTTTAAAAAATGAAATATGTGTTTAAATCCTCAGTGAGTCTCTTGCATTCAGATGTTTCTTTGTTCCAACGTTTCAGAACATTAAAGTAAATGTAAATGATGTTGTGTCATGTTGTGGTTTACATTGTTATTAAAATACTCACATACAGTAATATACAGAACAAGCATTGAAATGTCACAGTTTGATGACAGTTTTCTACAGAAACATTGACGTGTTCACAGTTAAAAATGTTACTGTGCAGAAGATGAACTGATCTGAAACAGTTTTCTGCAGAAAGAGTGATAAAAGCAGTTTCTCAGTCTGCTGCTCATAGAGTAAACAGTGAATACTGAGGTTTTAGCTCACAGGACCACAATCAGAGCTGGAGATTCTTAATGTGTAACCTGACAAACAGACCAGTGTTTGTGGATATTTCTACAACTTTAACATGAGATTCAGTCATTTAAGTGTCTTTAGATTGACCTGCTGTTACTAAAACAGTTCATTAAGATTCTGTTACAGTTTCAGGCAAATTGATTCCACGTCCTGATGGAGGAAAATGTAAATTTACTGGACTCTTACCGTACACTGAACACACCTGTGACATAGTTCCCACCTACAAAAAGGACAACAAAGATGAACAACGGCTAAGAGTTCCCCTGAAAACTGATGTTGGAAGTAAGTGACCAAGAAACTATCAGATCACAGAACTCAAAACACAGAAAACAAAATGTCTCGTATTCATTCATCACAATTAATCTCTGTTTTGCTGCATTTCTGTTGTTTACATTGAGTTAAGATCAATTTGTTGATGTAAAAATTATATCTTTTTAAAACACCTGGAACCATTCAATGTAGAAACAGTGCAAATATTTTAGGAGAAAACTGAAATCATGTGATTCACAGAAATACAACTCCATTCTGTCTGGAACAGAAACTATGTTGAATTAACTCAGTACTTTGCTTTAATGAATGGATTAATACCTATCTAAGGTAATTATATAAAATATAATTCTTCTTCTTTCTTTTCTTTCGGCTTTTCCCTTCAGGGGTCGCCACAGCGAATCAATTGCCTCCATCTAACCCTGTCTTCTGCATCCTCTTCTCTCACATCAACTACCTTCATGTCCTCTTTAACCACATCCATAAACCTCCTCTTTGGTCTTCCTCTAGGCCTCCTGCCTGGCAGTGGGAAACTCAGCATCCTTCTACCAATATATTCACACTCTCTCTCCTCTGGACATGTCTGAACCATCTCAGTCTGGCCTCTCTGACTTTATCTCCAAAGCCTCTAACATGTGCTGTCCCTCTGATGTACTCATTCCTGATCCTATCCATCCTGGTCACTCCCAAAGAGAACCTCAGCATCTTCCGTTCTGCTACCTCCAGCTCTGCCTCCTGTCTTTTCCTCAGGGACACTGTCTCCAGACCAAACAACATGGCTGGTCTCACCACAGTTTTGTAAATCTTTCCTTTCATTTTAGCTGAAACTCTTCTGTCACACATCACACCTGACACTTTTCTCCAGCCGTTCCAGCCTGCCTGTACACGCTTCTTCACCTCTTTTTCCCACGCTCTCCATTGCTCTGTACTTTTGACCCTAAGTACTTAAAATCCTCCACCTTCTTGATCTCTTCTCCCTGTAACCTCAC